>NC_073701.1:37820051-39070051 GCF_023634085.1 Falco cherrug | reverse complement strand
TAACTGTATTCCAGCTTCCCGCAACTTGGAGCTTTCTCAGAAGCTTCTTGAGCCAAAAATGGGTGCTGTTGTATTATTAGCCCTTGATGAATTTATTGTACATGAATTTTTCTAGGGGCTTTTTGAAACCATGTTTTCAGCAACCACCCATCCTGCAGCAGAGTTTCATGGTTTACTTACATCTGGTGCAAACCATTTCCTTTTGTTTTGAACCGACTTTTTTGTTTGGTTTGGGTTGGGTTTTTTTGTTTGGTTGGTTGTTTTTTTGTGGGGTTTTTTTGTGCCCTCTGATTGTCTGCTGGGACAGACATTAAACAGTCATTCTCCCTCTATCTTTCCATGCCATTCATGGGCTTTTATCATGCCCTTATCTTTTCTCCAGGTCTTTTAATATAGAAACGCATCTTCCTTGAGTCATCAGTCTTCTGATGTTGAGTAAATGGTAAGAATTAAAAATAAAACAGAAATCCTAGGTTACTCTGCAACCTACATTCCTTGTAAAGAAGCCATCCGGGAATCTTAAATCACATTTGTTGCCTTGCCATGAATCTTTTCCTATTCTGCTACATAGGTTTTCAGATGGAAGTACTAGACAAGCCTGTACAGACTCAGGGCACACTGAGATTTGTCTAATAGCATAGTGGTATTTTCCAGTTGCTCATTATCTCTTTCTAGAATGCCTAATACCATTTATTATAACTCTCAGATCTCTTTCCCAAGTGGCAATTGATAAGACAACCCACAATTTTATACGTGAAGTTAGCAGTGTTTTTCCCTGTGTACATCATTTTACATTTATGAAAACCGGCTTTCATCTGCCATTTTAACAGCCAGTCAGAGTCCCATGAAGTCCTTCTGCAGCTCTTGCAGACAGTCCTGATTTATTATTTATCTACCTGATTTATTAACCTTAATAAACTTTTTCTCCTTGCCAGTCACAACTTTTTCCAGATCCCTTATGAATGTGTTATACCGCGCAGATCCTTGCAGGACCTCACTAGTGACTCCACTACCAAAAATAACCTTTTACTTCAACCTCTTCTTTTCTAACTTTTCTCCAATTATTTTTTCCACGTACAAGAAATGACAGGATTCCTATACAATTCTGATTACTTTTTTTAAATGTTGTCTTTTTAAGCTATTTATTCAATTATCTTAAATTGCTAAAAAGCAATTTCCAAGTGTAGTAAAATTTGAGGGCTTAAATACAAAGTTGTTTGTGGTGGTTTTCTGTAACTCTTCCTTCCTCCAGAGAAGTTTCATATCTCCCCACAAATCTGAGAGCTGCTGGTTGAGGGGGCTCATATGATTTATGCAAGGATGTTGCTACCTGCACCTCTCAATGCTGAGTTTCTTCTGGGCATGCACATAAAGAAAGCAATATGGAAAGGAAGATTTGTCAAAAAAACAGGCAAATCACGTAGTAAACAAAATACTCCCTGTATTTTATATACATTTTGCTTTGTGTAACGGGCATTTCCCTCTTTTTTATTTACAAAGCAACACTAACAACAAAACCCTGACAAGCAGAGCTTAATCTTACCAACAGACTGAAAGAGACATATGGCCAAAAGAAAAAAGACATTATTTCATTAAAACTTGAGCAAAACAAATGTTTATATTGCAAAAAAAAAAAAAGATTTCATTAATTTTAACTGCTTGTCTGGTGCCTTCTAACAGTTGCTTTGAGAAGAACTAATCAGAATGGCAAAAAAACACAATGACCACATTTACCATAACCCACTTAACCTGCTACTGTGCCTGGTGGCTTCCCAACCCCGGCAGGCACATTATTTCCCCATTGCTGCTGTTGTCTGGTGGTTTGGGACCAGCCTTGGGCATGCCACGCTCCCTGAGGAGCTGTCCTGCTGCCTCTGCTGAGCCCCTGAAGCAGCACTGCTTCTGGAGATGCTCTGCTTGCTGCACACACGCAGCTCCTCACAGCACTGTATGTGTGCTGCCCTATAGGGCTACAATGTCTGTACAATGTTTAATCCTCCCTTCTGCCTGCATACTTGTCCTGAGGCCAAACACTGCCTGTTTTCCTGTAGAACTGCAGTCACACTATTTTATATCTTTAAGCTATAGAATTTGTGATGCTTCAGAGAAAATCAAAAGCAAGTGAGCAGGAGAACTATTTGCTCATTAAATGGTGTCTTTTACAACTAGACCCCCAAATCCTCTAAAAAGACAAATCCAAACTCTATCTGAAATCCATTCCCTAAGTGTTTGAAGCACCACCTGCCTCTTGCTAAAAGAAAACACTAGAGAAACCAACTTCATACTGAAAATGTTAACCATATCTAGGCAGGATAAATTAATTTTACCAAAATTCATAGCAGATGGCACATAACATCATAAATAATTCTGCAGAAGGTTTACCAGTATAAAACTAGATACAATAGCCAATTATCACAGAAACCTTTCACATACAGATTTTAAGATACTATAAAAAAAGGTGACAAAATTACACTTATGCAACCAGCATATGACCAAATGTGCTTAAAAAAGCACAGTTAAAATGCTATTATTTATTAGGTAATGATTATGTCTTAAAGATGAAAACTTCATTGCAATGTATGATACTCAAAAATAGAAGAAATTATTGCCATCTATAGCCCGATGTACACAAGCACACATTTGAATTTATAATGCATGCCCCTGGCTTCACAAGTGAGCTCATGCCATCATAAGCTGGCCATGCACAGAAACGTCCTATTGAATTGAAATCTTACAGACAGATTTTCTAAGATATTCAGATGCCTATCAGTAGAGGCAAGATCCAAGCACTAGATCTCAAAGGCATCATGGCAGCTAGCAAAATCCTTCCTTTCAGCCATTCAAGATCAAAAATGAGATTTTTTTCAGGATAATCCCTCAGATGCCAATAACCCTGAGGGCACCAACATTTACCAGCACCTCAGTTTCTATGGGGAGGTTTCTGGAAGCATGCTCTTCCTGACAGCACCCTTTCTCATCTCACATCCTTTCCCTCCCTGGTGACCCTGAATCCCAACCAGAGAAGCTCCCAAGTCACCCCCTTCCCCAAAAGAGGCAAGTGGCCACTGCAGTCCTGCGTTCACACCTACTTTGTGTGGCCCTTTACCCCTTGTGTAACCAGAATTGCAGGTGCGGCATCATTTACCCTGTACTGCTATTACACAACCCAGCAAATGGATGGTTGGATCAAACAGCTCCTCCTTGTTAAGCATTTCTGTTGTGGACAGCTGCTCTGTATGTTAACAGAGATGCTTGTTTAATAGCCTGGCATGCTTGGAACAGGCAGTTGATGAAAGTTTGGGTCAGGTTGGAGATAATGATTTCAGGAGGGCTGGTCACAGCTTTATCAATGCCGTGAGCCAAGATACAAATATGAATTTTTAAACTGATGAATTACAATTTAACAAGCTGCAGCAAGCCAAATGGTCAGGACAGTTAGGATCATCTCCAAGGGTGGGGTTTGACACTCTTTAATTTGCCACTTTTTGAAAGACTTCTGTTCCTTTCTGTAGTTCCCCAAAAAGCATCCCTTGTTAACCCATTTCCTGTTCACAGTTTTAAAACACAATCTAAACAGCCTGGTTTGTGGTGTTTTTGGGGTTTTTTTATTTCAAATATTCCTATCATTTGTGGGGTTGATTTTGACTGATAAGTTCTTTGTAGATGCAGACATTTCCTAGCTAGAGTGGAGCCATATAATGAACTTAGTTCTGCCCATCTTTACTCCAATGTAATTCCTAATACTTGCAGAACAAAGTCCTGGTAAACATGAGAATGAGATTAAAGGACAGTTTAATCTGATGAAGTCCAAAATTTCAAAAGGAGGACTGTGGAGGGAACCATAATTCTGAGAGACAGTACCATTTGGTGTATCAGCATTATTTATAATTGAGAAGATTGGGAAGCAGCAGAAAAAAGGGCTCAGTTTAAACACATGAGGACAGCATCAACATTCATTAATCTGTTTCCCCAGTGACTCGGGTGGAAAATAGTTTTGTGCATTTTTCTGCCACTCCACCTCACAACTTCTGAAAAGTATAAGCAGCAGCCTGGCTCTTTGTCATGCATTAGTAATAGCAGATGGATTTATTAGGGCAGTGTACACTTTTCAAACAGTTTTTTCTTTGGGGGAAGAGATAAGCAGACACAAGCAGGATAAGCAGTTAGAAGTATCCTCTGTACTGCAAGACGGACTTTGCTGCTTTAACATCCTTAAATATGCAAGATTCCAGGAATCTGACACGGGTGACTGCCACCACTAAGTCACTTCATCACAGGATTTTAAAGGATACAGGGTAAAAAAAAAAAAAAAAAGAAAATGACAAATGCTGGTGCCAGAAAAGTATAGGCATGTAGGGAATTGTGCCACATTATACTGCCTATGATGCAGAGAGAGAACAAAAAAAATCTTCCTGGACATTGCTGTATCCTTCAGAATAACCCCATGAGTGGCTGCCCACATACACATTCATTCTAAGGGTATTCAAGCCACCAATTACTTGAGCACTGGAAAAAAAAAAGACCACTACATGCTGAGCTCTACTGTAGGATCCTAGGGCAGTCCCCAGTCCCTGCAACATGTCCCAGCAACACTGCAGCTGAATTTTCACAGTAATATTACAGACATAACACAACAATATGCTCCAGCATGTGTGCCTGAGCCAACTGCTGATGCTATTTCGTCCTCAATTCATTAACCTACTTGCCATATAGTCATCATTCAATTCAACAACATAGATTACAAATACCTGTGGGTAACACAATTTTCTCTTTCTCCATTTCTCATTCAATGGTCTGGGTCACTGCAGCAGCTACTATGTTATACTATATAATATACTATAAATGAAGATGTATGTGTAATAAATAAAGATAAATAAATAAAATGAATATATAAAAAATTAAATAAAGATAAATACATAAATAAATATCTTATCATCTTTCTTGAACATGACTATTCAAAGTACGTGGTCATAATTGGAAAGAGACCTCCTCCAGTACTTGATGAAGGCAGATAAGTTATTATACATTACTATTTCACTGTGTACACTTGGTATTTATCAGAAGCCTTGCTGCGGTCATCCTAGAGCTCCAGTTTACCCCAAGAAGATCAGGTTTGGCAAGGACACCTCCTCTAGAAAGCAAGAAACTCTTGAAATATTTATCTGAGTCACCCAGCAAACAGTTGTGGTGTTAAAAAGACCTCCCTGTTACTACTGCTCATACTCCCTCCCACACTACAGCAGAGACAGCGGCCATTCCTGCTGCAGCAGCTCCTGTTCACAGCTCAGCATCTGAGCAAAGATCCACCTTCTGCAGCAGCCCAGTGGTTGCAGAACTCTTGGTCCAGGATATCCACACAGACTGGTGAGGAGGCTTCCGTGGGCTGCAAGCCCTAACCCTGCCTGTCCTGCACAATGGGAAGTATGCCTCCTTTGTGACCAAAATACGTGTCTCATCACACAAGGAACACACACAAAAGTCAGGCTGAGCAGATCACTCCCATCACATGCATGAACATACACGAGTGATCTTGTCACAGAACTCAATATGCTCTCATTGCAGAACGGAGCACACCAGTGGTTTAGCCATTTACTAGCTGTACTTCCAGCCACATGACCAAAAAGATCCCCCAGAGCCCTTCAGAAAAAGGGCATCACGTACCACACATTTCATCCATCCCACAATCTGGGGAAAAGGGAAGCAAGAAGCTAAATTAGGAACAAATTAAATGTCTGAGAAGCAAAGCCATCCTGCAAGCTGCAGGAAGGACAACCTGGTTTAGTCCATGCAATGGAACAGCTCAAATATGCACCGAAGACACCATGCCCCAAAACACTCTCTTCTCTTCTAATCAAATCAGTCCCTTCGATGCAGGCGGAAAGAGCCACTGACTCACCTTCACACATCACATGTGAGTGCTGTAAGTGATAACCTATTTAATAAAAGGGAAACAACTTCACAACACCTTCTACTTTGTAAATGAATTGTTTATTCCTGCTTAGACCATGAAATACAGGGCTCAGGCACATGAAAGAAAGAAAAATACTGACTGGGAGAAGACACTATATCCCAGTCCAGAGTAAGAGACTGAAGACATGTTTTTCATCAAGTTCTTGCTATTCAGGCAAAGCCCTGCTTTGCATAATGTATTCCCAGACACGACACTGGGGCCCAGGTGCCTCACTGTACATCATTAATTTCGCCATATTTACAGCATCCTATAAAGCTAAGAAATGCACTTGGCACTGGGATCCCTAACCTCTCCTTGTGGCTCTGCAGTCTGGTTCTCAAATATATTTAAACACCTAATCCCACTGGAGAATTTGAGCCTTCGCATGCCATAGGATTTTGAAAAGTGCCTAACTCCTATAAATTTCAAAGCTTTAAATAGTACAGTTGATTTTTTTTAAGTCATATATTTAAAATTCTGCACTTCAATATTTTAGAGAAACAGGATTATTTTTTTTTAATCCTACATTCCTTAGAAAATCTGCCCCTTAAATTTTAGAACTTTTTTGGGGCGAGGTGGGGCAAGGGGCGAAAAATCAGACCTCAGCCTGCACTTCCTAATTATTCAGACTAGAAGCATTTTTGCCATGATTAGAACTACTACTGGGACCAAAATAGACTTACCATTTCTAAATACTCCCCAGTGACAGCTGAGTAGCATAATGATGCTTTATCCCATGTTAGTGACAAAATAAATTGCTTTTCCAGCACACACACAGAGCTTTATAAAAAGAATAATCCCACTGGAAAAAGGATTCTTCAGCTTTGAATTCCTGCACCCAAAAGGGCCTCAGCTGCAGCAGTCTTCTCTGCAGGCTGGAGGGAGTGAAATCTCACACAATTGTCTGGTGTCACTTAAAGGTGGGCACTTTTATGAAGACCAAAAGGAAACAGATTATCGTACTCTTATGTCCAGGTGCTCCAGAACTGTTTTTAGTTTTATAAGTACTGCTGCATTACACTTTCTGCCAGATCAGTGTTATGCTTATAAAGTCCAATTTTCAGGCTACAGCTATCCGAGTCACATTTGGCTGGGCTGTACAGCATATGCTTCCAATACAGATTGGGTTTTTTTCTGTTCTCTTACCAGTTTCATTTCATTTAACCACAGTGGGAGAATTACAGTGTCAAAATTAATCTAGAAGCTCTTCTCCCCAATTTCAGCTCTAAATTAGAGCCCCAGGTCTGCAAGTCTGCCACGCCGACCTGCACCGACATCAGCAGGCACGTCATCGGAAAATTTTGAATTATCTGGGTAGGAAAACCCACTGCACATAGTCCTTGGAGCGGAGCCCACCATCTCAGGACTGCACTGACCCATCGAATATGATGTATCAAGTGTTGCAGGTTTCCTGGGACATTTTAAAAGGCAACACGGGTGTATTCCAAGCAGACTGAATTGCTACAGCTTGAAACCCCCACCCCAGGTGTGCATTCGCTACAGGGCGACAGCGGGGAAGGCCCATTGTGTGGAGCAGCTCAGTGACCTCATGCTGTATGTGACGGAAGGCTCGGCCAAGCCCCACCACTACTTAACGTTGGAGTAATGCTTGTTTGCTGCTCTAATTCTTACAGTCCAGGCAGCTGTCAGATAACCCACATTTTCAGCCAGGTTACACAGTGCTTTTCTCTTTTTCTAAAGGAAACAAGAAACAGGAACACAAAAGCAGTCATAAAACACAAATTTCTTTCTGGAATTAGAGGAAGAAGAGTTGTAGGTGCTGCTCACAGCTTTTGACCAAGTGACCTTCAAGATCAGAATCAAACAGAGCTTCTCAGGTACTTAAAAGATGCAGAACCTCACCCTTGCAGGGTCAGTCTGCCATGAGCCTCTAACTTCCCTAGCGAAGCTTCTGAGCTTTCCACAATGATTGCAGTGATATAATAAAGCTACTGTGGAAAGATTTTGCCAGAGACACTATGGACACCCATGTCTAACATACCAGGATTATATATGATAAAAATTAACTGGGGGTTAAAGACTCAGTCAAGCATAGGATGACCAATCTCCAAAGTTAAGTCCTATGTCAGTTTACATAACTAATCTGGTAATACTTATACTGTTTCTCTTCCTTTCCCCAAACCATAAAGAAGGACCTCCTCACCTCTACTTTTAAGCCTTGAACTTGCTAAAACTTGCATATATACGGTATGCCTGCGCATAGGTATTTCCACTGGTTCCAAAGGACGTAATAATAATCTTGGTCACATCTTACTCTAAGATCTGATACACACTGATATCTTATTAATGAGCTGAGAAATTGTTTTTAAGATGTGAATAGTTTTATCATATGTTCAGTAAGATTTTCTCTCCGACTATACTCTACTTTTAACTACACAGATGGGAAAAGTTGGGTTTTAAAAAAATAAAAATAAAAAATAGGCTCCAGAGAAAAAGCTCTTCAAGAATTCCTTGCACTTACTACCTATCCTGCTATTCCATAAGAGTTGATTGGCATTCAAGACAGTCAAAAAATCACTGCAGTTATTGTGAGCATAATTTCAGTCTTCTGCTTCTGGAAATCATGGCCAAATAAAACAGAAAATATGATTGTACTTGATATTCCATAGTGTGTGAACAGAGCGTGGGCCCTGGCTCTCAAGCATGCTGCAAGCCGTGTGAACCGCTGTATCCGTCATAATTGCAATAAAAAGCAATTTTCCACTGCAGTTTTCATTTAAAGAAAAATCCCTCTAAAAATGGGGGTTTGGGGGGCAGCACAGCTAATCTCCTGACTGCTGAGCTGAAAGGATCAGCTTGGGAAGCTTCTGCCGCAGGAGCAGGAGGACAGAGCTGGTGGGGAGGGTCCCAGGCAGCACCCTGGCCACCGGCTCTCTGCTGTTAAGCCTCAGCATCAGCCAGGCTAGTTAGTCCTTATTTCGGCTCGAGTACTAAAGCTGTGCCCCTGCCCTTGTTTACCCTCAGCAGCAGTAACCCCCTCCTTTCGAGAGGAAAGGAGCAGTTTTGGATACCAGAGGGTTTGAAGCAGAGTGTCTGGATATTTTAACATTGTTCAGGCTTCAGTCATCATGAATATCAGTTTACAGCTTGGCACATAAACAGTCCATTTCTGAGGCATGAGACAATGAATATATTGTAATTATATTCGAGGCCTTCTGTCCCAAATCTGTTCCTGGTGAAACTCCAGGGGTTTCAGTGGAGTTGAGGCAATAATAAACTTAGCTGTCTACCTGTACTTTATAATGCATTATTTCCGATTAAATGTTTGCATGAAAACAAAGATTTGTTTCCATACGTATTAAACTAAAATGGCATTCAAACTTATTCTTACAACCACATACATTGTTTATAAACAATAAAACTTTTTATAAATGAAAAAAATAGAGAATAAAACCCAGTAATAAAAATAGGACTATTTGTTTTATAAATAGGAATGTAAGGAAGTATGGTAGTGCTGAAACAATGTAGTAAAGCAAGAGTATACACCAAAATAAATACTTTGGGGGGGAGGGCATAGTCCTTTTTTCCCCACATAAAAGAGAGAGATGGGAACATGGGTTATGGGAGGCAGACATGTTGGGACACCCCTCAGAGCAGACCACTTCTGCTTGGGAAGTCCAATTTCATGAGCACTTTTCTAAAAGGAGCTTTCACTGTCCTACTTGTTAGGAAGTTTAGAAATAACAAGTTTCGTATTTCAAAGTTCAGTCATTTTTGCATTTCACCCAGGAAAAAAAAAAATGCGAGAAATTTGTACCCCGTGAAAAATGTGCATTTCAGGCACTGGTAGGATACAGCTGTCTCAGCCCATGTTTACTTGGTTTCCCTTCTACATCATGCTTGGCATGGGGGATTTTAGAGTTATTAAACTTTTTCCCAGTTGCCCAGAGTCACCACCCTTTTACTTCACACTGAGTAGCTACATATACAAACATGTGACAACTGGCCTCCCAGCTTTCGGTACTTACCTTTCTTGGCTTTAGCAGGAGCCCTTTTTACTGTCACCAGGTACATCTTCTGCAGGGAATTCCCAATTTACAAGACTCACTTTCTCCAAAACTGGTTATTAAGCCATTCATGTTTCCAACAACCAAACAGCTTCAGATTACCAAGGTGTCCCCTTTCCCACTGCATGGGACACACCTCCATGGGATGCATCTTCCTGAGCAAGTCACCCAAGAGCAAACTCCTGCACTACACTGTAACCCAGTAGTTCTCTCATAGAGGTCACAAGGAAAATAAGGGTGGATGCTTAAACTCAAGACAAGGCCCAGAAAAATCCCCCTTTAATCATACAGGGATTATGAACTCAAACCTTAGTACTTAAGGGCTGCTCAAGTCTTCAGTACTGAGGTCTTGCCGGTGCCCAGGAAAATGGTGCTCACTCATTTGCAGCAGCTTTGCAGTTAAACAATTAACATTTAGCACTTCCGAGCATTATATACACCTGAGAAAAAGAGGCTTGAAGGACTCCCGGCTGCTTGTTTGAGACACAACTTTCATGAAACCCAGGAGTCATAGGACCAAAATGACAGTCTTCAACAGGCATTCACCCAGGGGAGAAGGGAGTTTGGTGGCCTGCTCCTAGTAACAGCTTGATACTAGCCAACAAAAAGAGAATTATGACAGTGAGGACCAGCACAAAGGCACTCACCTCCCTGAGTAACTCTACTCCGACTACCTCTGAGGGGTTTTAATATTTTTAAAGCTACTGAGATAATTGATGAGAAACCTCTAGTCACTGAGATAATTCAGTTAAATCTGAGAAAGAGTTTTTGCTGTAATGTCTACTGTCTATAAAGGCAGGGATTTCAGGGATTTGAGGGAGGGATTTCAGACATATACTTTGGATGCACCTTCAGCATGACCAGCACATAGATTTCCTCCTCTGCTTTTCAAAGCAGTCAGGCAGCAAGATTTAGAATTGCACTATCAGCTCAATTTTAAGATGTTCCAAAAAAGCAGTTGTAGAAATAAATACTTTTCACAATAGAAATACCGATTGTTTTAGTTTTCCTTCAAAGCATCACAAAAGTGGACAGGAAAACAAACAAATTAGTAATTTTTCATGCTAGTAAATAAAAAAGAGAAACCCACAACATCTTGCATATATGGTTACTTAAAACATGGAAATGAGTGGAACAGAAAGTTTTCAGCAGACCCAAATAATTCCATTCTAAAAAAAATGAATCTCTTTGCTGGAGCAGGGGTGCATTTGCTAATGAGGTCTTTGCACTGAGCTATACACAGGTGTGACTGAAGTTATAGTCATTGTTTGCTCACCACTAATTAAGGAGTTATTAATGTATTCATTTAATAAATTATGTGGAATCAAACAATTAAAGACAATAGGCTGAATTCAAACCTGATTTAATACACAGTTTGGCTCCTTATAATGTATTATAGGCACACCAGCTTGAGTTCTACACTACAGCCAGACCTTTGTCAGGTTCCTGAGTCTTTGCTAGGTAGCTGAGTCCTGCTGCAAGTGGTAGGATTTGGCACTTCAAAAAAAAAAAAAAAAAAAAAAAAAATCAAAGTTAAAACTTTTATGTCTTCTTTATAGGATTTAATTTTTACTTAGCATACATGTTATATAGATTTTTAAACCAGGAAATAATATCACTTCAAAAACATATATTCATAGAAGATCAGAGAAATAAAGATAAAATTCACACATTTATTCCTCTGCTGTTATTGCAGGTTTGAAAGCCTCTCGGAGACTATCAGGTTCAAATGCACTTGATTTAATACAGACATTGAACTACATTTCTGACCTCTCACTGGGCTTACTGACCCTCATATATCATGCCCACTATCACCCTCTTCAAGCTCAGCTGAGCAAAGACTTTGGCATCACAGCAACCAACATCTTCCAGCAGATTGCCAGGCAACCCATAATGTTACTAAAGCTCAAAACGAAACCAGGCTCCAGGACTGGATGGTGCCCATCAGCTGCTCTGGGAGCAGAAAGCAGAAGACCTTTGAGAAAGTAGCTGGACTCTGGCAGTACAGTGGGCCTGGCACGCAGTCCATGAGCATCCAGGGTGCATAACCTCCTGGAGGAAGGAAAGCGGGGCACCTGCTGAATGAAGAAAACAAATATCATACTGTGTTTGGGAAGGAGAATAACTCCCTCAGTCCAGCCCTTGTCTGATAGAGGGGTGTATCTCTTGGGCTGAATGGAGAAAACAGCATGAGATGTAGTGAAGGCAAAGGCCACTAGCAAAGCCTGAGCTAACACCCAACAGAAAACTCAAATAAAGCATACAAAGAACAGCTCTGCAGTCTCATTTTTTACTTATTTCACTAATCCAGTTGGCTGCAGGAGAAGCCTGGCCCTGACACCCCAGGGCAGCACACAGACAGATGCACTGCTCACCACCTCCACATTTGGGGGTGAACTCCTCCACCCCTCACACAAGGTCAAATTAGCTAGCAGGATCCCAGCCCAGTCTCCAGCTGGCCAAGCTCATTAGGTCTTTAGTTGCCAGGAAGGCAGTTGTGGCCAGCTGTAAGGCTGATAGGCTGTGCAGAGCCTGCCAAAGGTCAGCAGTCATCAGCTGGCCAGCTGCAGGTCCTCCTGTGGGACCCCAAGGTCCAGCTGAGAGGAGTAAGGGGAACTGATGAGCGAGTCAAGGTCCTGTGGAGGAGGAGGAGGAGGAGGGGAGGGAAAAGGTCTGGGGTGGGGAGGAGTAAACTGCCTGCTGTTGCTAAGTTTGACTGTTCCTGACAAGCAGGCTGAGCTGGGAAGACGGTGGCACTGAATTTCCCCTGAAATGCAGCCATGAATGTGGGGTGTTTCTAGGCATATTTTGACAAACAGTAAGAATCAAGACCTTTCAGCCTCCAAGAACTAATTACTGAAAGTTTATCACTTTTAAGTCTTACCGCAGGAGAAGAGGTTAATGTTTTCTTACAGGGAAAATTAGTGGCTTTCTGCACAAGTAACTCATAAATACAAACATAAAGCACACAGGACTTTTGTCTTGATGTTATATTCAAGAGATCTTTACTAGGTTCCTTTGTTAGTTTTGTAATCTACAGTTGGCCTTTTGGTCTGAGTTTAAAATATGTATTTCACTGGAGATCTCTTCTTCATTTCTGAACAAAAAGAAAAGATACAAGCACCTCTTCTCACACACGCACACGCACGCACACACATGCGCACACACACGCGCACACACGCGCGCACACACACGCACACACACGCACAGCTGCCTCCCTCAGTCAGAATATAAGCCAAAAAAGCATGATTTTCAGAGGTAAATTAAAATATAACATGAATTGTATTTTTAAAATTGCACAGAATTATGCCCTTCATTGCAGAGAGTGACAGAAAACTTGCAGCTTGTGTGTTACGTTATTCTGCTACTACAAGACATCCCTCTGCCTGCCTGCCTGTGAGATCACTGCAAGCTGTCCTGGAGCCTGCAGCACTCAGCCAGGTGGCCAGAGTGGACAGGAGTGGAGCTCAGGTGTTTTGAACCAACATCTTCTCATGTATTTGTGAGCACAGCCTTCCTTAAATGAACATGTGTTACATAGAATACAAATCTTTCTTTGCATTTCCTATTATTATTATTATTATTATTATTATTGCTTTTATAATATGTGTGCTGTTTTATATATTATATTCTATATGTATATATTATATAATTTTTTTTTCATACATAATTTTTGTTATTAAATGTGCTAAATCTGACCACAACAGCGTATCTCCTAGGACAGCAGCCTTTTACACCTTGTTCTTCCCAATTCATGGATTAAAAGCAGTTTCATGAAGTTAACTTCCATTCCTTCCAAGGATTACCACACATTTTGGCTCATGGGAGCTTTGTTTATAAATGTCCTGTAATTAAGAGTTTGTTTCCTATATGTGTATAACAAAACCCACAGATTGTAATCTAGTCTAGTAGGACTGAGGAGGCTGTGGACAAACATCTGCAGACGGGATACTTCTCACTCTCTGAAAAGCTACTTCTTGTAAGTATTGACCTTTTTGCAACTCTCAAAATGCCTGCCAGCCAAAGAGAGGTGTACATTACCAACATGTGATTTGCTAGTGTTACTCTGCATACTTCACCGGAGATCACTTGCCAAGGTCAGCAGAGTGCAGAACAAAATGCTGAAAGTTCCCCAGCTTAGCTCATTTTAAACCATCGTTTAAAATAATCCGCACTGTATTAGATCCTGGCCATAAGCGGTAGCCTTGGGATGGTATTTTGGTTGAGAGGAGCAAGCACTGCAGCAATGTGTGAGAAATAATTAATAAAACCAGTAATGTTCAGAGTTGTGCATGAGGATTTCTATGAACAGAAGGCTTAGGAAGCGATCGATCGCCCATAACCAGGGAAGACTCTCAGCGCTCAGACACTTGCATACCCCTGAAGCATCTGTAATGACAAAAGTGTGCAAATACCTTGTTGGTAACTCTGCACAACCTCAGTCTAGGGTTTCCAAACCACTTTTTCTGCTTGATGATTACTTGGGACCTATCTATATCCACAGAAGGCCCGTTCTGGAAAAGACTCCTCCTGAATTACTCTGCGGGAAAAGAAAACACTTCCCTCAAGGTTACACAGCTCTGGGCAGAAAGTGATTCTGAGAGCAGCCGCGCAGGAGGGGCAGGCTGGCCTTGCCCTGTGTCAGCAGCACAGACGCCCACGGCCCAGCTGAGCAGCTCAGGCAGGTAGGTGCCACCTCGTTTCCTCTGTAGCCCTTTGTGGGGGGACATGTCCCCTCAGCGTGCTGGGCTTCCTTCATCCTCAGGTCAGGAATGCTGCCAAAGAGCAGTCAGGTGGCAACTTTTGGCAATGTGACTAAGCTGGGCTGGGTTCAAGTGAAAGATTTATCAGAGGTGAAATACCACTGCCAGGCCTCTTGGCCACCCAGTGCTAACAACATAAACACAAATGGCAAATACATCCTTACCCACATTAGCGAGGTGTATATCCCTTCCCAAACAGAGTGTTTATCATAGGAGACATTTCTGGGTGCACTGAAGGAGCCCATCTCCCCATCTCTCCACATATCTTTTTTTTTTTTTTTTTTTTTTTTGGGGGGGGGGGGGAGGGGGGGGTAGGGCTAGAAAAGTTTTGGATTACAACTGGAGCAGTGCAAAGGGCTGGAAATTTTTCATGGTAGAAAGACTTAGATTTAGTGCCTGGAAGGAAATACTTGTTAACTCTGAAGCTCATGAAGACTTGACCTGGCTATTTCTAGACCCACGTAAATACAGTAATGAATTTTCATCCTGGCTGGTGGGACCAAATTCATTAGGAATCTGAATATTGTGAAATGTACCTTGTGGACTGTGAAAGAGGTACTTGTGGTTTGTTCTTACTAACTTTACTAAATTTGTCTCTGCTAGAGCCCCAAGAGTGACTGAGAGTAAAATTCCCCAACAGAGTATCTGAGCTAGATCATACAGACATTTTACAAAGGAGAGTCACCATGCAATTTTAGGGCCATAAGTGTTCCATCTTCATACTCAGAGAAAGAAACAAGGTCTCTGACAAGAAGGAGAAAAAGTAAAAAAGGGAATATGGCTGAAATACTACTTGTACTCTGGCAGAAAGTAAAGGAAACTGCCCATAGCAGTACAGGAATGGACGGAGAATTTGACCCTCCACATTTCTGTCCCTCCATGAGCGGTCTCAGAATTCTAACACCCACTGGTGACGGGAGAAACAAGCTCCCAGGCCCCAGCCCGGCCAAGCCGCCGCATGCCCTGGCCCGGCCCCGCCGCGATGGGACGGGTCCCCCCCGTGCCGGCAGGGGCCGCGGCCGGGGCCGCACACGGATGCTGGCGGACTCCCCGCAGCCGGGTCTCGCTGCCCTCCCCAACACCCGGGCATCCACTTAAAGAACCAGCAGGCCAGACAGCTCTCGTACAGCACGTTTTATTTGCAGCGGGGTTTCCAGCGTAGCGCGTGTGCCCCGAGCCTCCGGGTCTGGCTGCCCCGGGGGGAACCCCGGGCCGGGGCGCTTCGCCCCCAGCCCTGGAGGGAGGCGGGCCAAGCGGCGCCGGCGCGGCCCCCCTCGCCCGAGGAGCGTTTGCAGGACGCGGCCGGGCGAGGGGGGCGGCCCCGGCAGGAGGGCAGCGGCGCCGGAGGCGGCGGCAGGCGCGGGGGTACCGTCCTCCCCGGGCCCCTCATAGCGCCTGGTAGGTCCGTCGGGGCGGCGGCGTCCCGGGCGTCCCCGGCCCCGAGTCGATGCTGGCGCTGGGCGAGAGGGAGTCGGCGTCGCGAAGGGGCAGCCCCGGCTCCTCCGCCGGGGAGAGGCGGTCCACGATGCTGGAGAGGCAGTCCAGGCTGGACAGGGTGCTGCTCTGCTCGGCGCCGTACCCTGCGGCCGGGGACGGCAGCGAGTTACGGCCGGGTTCTGCGCTGCCCTCCCCAGGGGCCGCGGGGAGCGGGGCGGCCCCCGGGCCCCCGCCTGCACCCCCGGCGCCCGCGGCTGCCGGCGGGTCGGGCTTACCGTGGGCCATCTCGGGGCAGTAAACGGCGTCGAAGCTGCTGCCTCTCGCCGACCAGACGGGGCTGCCGCAGTCGGCCTGCAAGACAGCGAGGGGCGAGTGCCGGCCCGGCCGCCCTCACCCCCGGGCCAGTGGAGTGCTCCCCACGGGGGAAAGGGCCTTAAGGCCCGGCGGGGAGGGAGTCCCGGCGCCCGCGAGGGAGCGGGACAGCGGCGCCCCGGCCAGGCTGCCGCTGCGGCAGCGTCTCCCCCTGCGCCCCCCTTACCCGTCTGCGCGCCGCGCTAAGCTGGGGGGAACGACGAGGACGAGCCCCCGGGAGCTTGCTGGGTGCCCCCGGCAGCATTACCGCCCCCCCCACCCCCCCGCATCCCCGGCAAGCCCGTGTGCACGCTCAGTGTTACATCTGACAAGGGGCCTGTTTTAACGCAAACCGTCCACCTTCTCCTGATGTCTGGCTGCGTTCGGCCCGTCCCACACCCATGGGACCGGACGCGAGGGTGAGGGGGACCTGCCCGCGGGCCTTCCTGGGGTCCCCACAGCCCCATCAGTTCTGCCTCTCTCTTACCATCCCATCGGAGCAGCTGGAAGTGGGGCTGGTCGGTTCGGAGCAGCTCTGTCCCGGCAGATGATAGTAGTTTTCTACCTGTTCCCTCAAGAGCTCCTGGAGGCTCTCGATGTATCTGATGGCGTTTCTCAGGATCTCAACTTTGGGGAGTCTTTGGTTGGGGTTGGCAGTGGTGCATCTCTTCAGGGTCTCAAAAGCCTGGTTCACTTTCTTCAGCCTCCTCCTCTCCCTCATGGTGGCCGCCTTCCGCCGGTCCATTGTGGTGGATTTTCTCTTGCAGGCTTTGCAAGCCCACATGAGGCAGTGGCCGGCCTGGTGGTGGCCAGTGGGAGCTCGGACATGCTCTTCTTCCTCGGAGCAGGCGGGCTCGGGGGGCTCGGGGGCGCCGAAGGGAGGCAGGTCCCTGGGCTCAAAATCCTCGGGGAACTCGCCCTCCGGGGAGGAGAGGCAGGAGCTGTCATAGAAGAGTTCGGACGGGGAGAACTGGCAGCTGTCCATCACCTCCATCCTTGCCGCAGAGGCGTCAGTGTGGGCCAGCAGCCACGGGCTCTCGGCGAGGCGCTGAGGCAATTTCCTCAGTAATTAGCGACCTGAGACGAAATGTCCTTCGGCTGATGCGGGGGGCCCTTATATATACATGTAAAGGGAGGCTGGTCCGCAGCGGCCAGTCTTTATTAGCATATCCCACCACATCCCCTACTGGGGGCTGTCTGGGCAAGCCCCCTCTAGTCCCCAGGAGACAATTTGCTCCGCGCTGCTCCTTTGGAGAGTCGTGAGCTGGGCACTTCTGTAATGACCGACCTCCCCACAACTCGTTTGCCACATCTCCGGAGTTTAAATCAAGTCTGGGAATTTGCAGTTTTGGTATGGAAAGAGAAAGAGGGGCAGTGGGCGCGCACGAACCGCTGACATTTCCTGCAGAGCCGTTCCTCGTCCCTACGCTCCCATCACAGGCTGCCGCGGGAGGGGCACCGGCTCTCCCCGCAGGGGGGTTAGCGTAGAGCCCCTCCATAGCACCTACAGTGTCTACTTGCCTATATTTATTCCCCGCAGCCTGTGGGCCAGGTCTAACCTGAAGCAATTTACGCGTCCCTTCAGACCTAAGATTTGCTCGTTTATGTTGAGGAGTGCTTTGTCCTGGAATTAAACTTGTGTCACCAACCGTCTAAATTTACAAACCGAGAGACAAAAAATGCACATCTACCTGTGGCCAGGAGTGCCAGGGAGGGGGGAAACCCGGATTTCAGTGCTGTTGGATCGGGCCACAGGGAAAGGTACTGACAAAAGAAAAGTGTACGTGTTTGCTCCGAGACAAATCCCCTTCCCATTCCTTCTCCTGCTCGTGTGACCTGGTGCTGCTAGAGACACAACAGTCGAGCAGTGCCTCGGGCTTGCTAATTTTCTGCTTTCAGGCAAACTTGTACCGTTACAGATGCGTCCCAGCTGCCAGTGCAACAAACCCCTCCTGGAAGTGTAAAATTTCTAACCCCGCAATCCCTAAGTAACTTTACACAAGTCGGGGACAAAAGCTTTGCAGAGCTCCAGCCGCAGCAGTAGCTGAGCGGAGCGGTGCGAGGGTCATTAGAGTGGTAATGAAGCCATTTAACAGGCATTTGCTAACGCGCAGGAATCCTTTGGTTTCATCCAGGTGGCTTTTGTAGTTGAGGAAAATATTATGAGAAGGCAAAGGAAACCTTCCCTACCTGGGAATAAAATTATGTGACCTAGGTTAACTCAAACGGAGAGCAAGTGACCCAGCAGCGGTTCAAACTCTACGGAGCCAGTCTGTGTGCCCAGGAAAAAGCCGTCTACAACTAGCCTCTCTCCGGGAAGAGGTAATGCGGCGGGCATGGCGAACCGGTTGTCTCAAGGAGCCGCTCTTCAAGTGAGCAAGGCGGGCAGGCAAGCATCTCCCCAGCGCACACGGCTGGAAAGCCGTCCCAGCCGCCCGGGCGAGGCGGAGTGCGGCCGGTAGTGGCTGCCGGGGCGACCCGATCTGCTCCTTCCCGCCCCCCAAACCCCAAAAGGTAGATTTCCACTCCTAGGCTGAAACTTTTCCTAAAAAAATCCCATGCACACACCTTGCTTCCTGCGAGCGGATGCATAATTATCTAAAGGCTGGGGAAGGCTACATCTGCACTGCTTCGGTTTATTTGGGGCCATAAACGGGGGGAACCCCCTTTGAAATGAATACTGTAGGAAAAGCACAGCGTTGATAATGGAGTAAAGTTACAGGAAAGGGAAAGCTCAGGATTTCAGGCTTCTGCCGCTCCGAGGTGCAGGTTGGAGTGTAGTTGGGCCACGTCTAAGACGGGGCAGTTCCCTATTTTTTTCCTAAGAAGCCGGCCGTCGGAAGGCTCTGCTCGACGGTAACTTGAACTCTTCGCTGGGCTGTGGTGTGCAGACACACACTCACACCTTTTTATTTACCACATTTGCGCTGGCTAAAATAGACCTGTTTACAGATTTATGTTTTGCGCACAAATAAACTTGATCTTTAAAGTGCCGGTTGCGGTTCTGCTCAGCTTTCAGGGGTTTCTCTTCAAGCACGCACTGTGGATATCCCGGTGCACAATGCCAGCCCCCTCCGTCCCGCTCTGCCGGCGTGCAGAGCTTTAGCTCAGTTTTAACTCTTAATCCAGCAGGGCTGGGGTTGTTGGAAAACGTGCCTTTTCCCAAAAGTCTTTGAGGACTTAGGAAAATTTGTTTCCTTTCCCCTTACATATTTTGGGGGAAGGGGAAGAATGGATGGAAAAGCCTGTCAGGAAGAAAAAAAAATCTGTAATTAGTATCCCTTAAGAGCTCCCGGCTCCTCTGGTAAAGTGATCTCAAAACAAATTTGCAAAAGTGCAGTAGGCGAGTGAAACTAAAGAAAGGGGAGAGAAAACACAAACTACAAGGCTGGCTGGGGGCGGGGGGGGGGGGGGAAGGAAAATAATGCTGCATTTCAGGAGGCTCAAGTCCGGAAAACGGGAAACAGCTTGAGCATCGGACCTTGCCTGCTCCTGTGGACGGGCAGAGAGAAAATGGTGAACGTGTCAGGACCTCTTTAAACAGTGTTGCTCACCCCAACCGTCCCCGCTCCGCAGCAGTTGCCGTGCCGCACCTATTGGTGGAGGGATTCAATCCCATGTGGGGACCATTTGCGGAACGTGCTATCTCTTTCCAACCCCCATATTTAAGCAAAGAAAATCCGACCGGAACCGTAAAATTTACCGGGCCGGGGGGTGAGCGGTGTTGGGGGCCCACCTGACACGCCTCGCCGTACCCGTCCCCGGCCCTGCGGAGCGCCCTCGGCCAGCACCCCGCACCTCCCCCAAAAATGGCCCAGTGCCCCGCAGACCGCCGAGTCGACGCCTGGGCCCCCCTGCGGGACAGCAACCGGCAGCCAGAGCGTTATTCGGGGGCGCATTTCTTTCAGCCACGGGCGCGGGGAGCCGCAGCGAGCCCCGCCTGTCCCCTCCCGCGGCCGGCCTCCGCCGCGCCGTCCCGCCGGCAAAGCTGTTTCCCAGTTGGGCTGGTGGGGTCGGGCGCTTCCAGCCGTGTGAGAAACGTTTTGTTCCCCCAGCGCTGGGAACCGTGCGCACCTAAGTAAACACATTAGTACCTGCCAGAGGGATTTGTATAGGAGACAGCTGAAGAAGGCATTGGCCTCTGCTGGCACCCTGGACTCCCAGGAGAGATCAAAGGGACACGAGGGGGTTTTTAGCAGCCTTGAGACTGGGAAAAGTTGCTAGTTCCTGCTATCGGAGGGACGTCCCAGCGAGCACATGGTTCAGTTATTCAGCCTCCTCCCTCTCCTGCCCCCTGTTCCCCAGCTCGTTCTCCACAGAAAGGTGGAAGCTCCGGGAAAATCGTACGGGCTCCCCAAAGCAGCAGCGATCCAAGCAGGAATTTTCCCCGTGGAAATACCTGCTGGGCTGACGCCTGCCCGCCCTGCCTTCGACCTCCGAAAATAACCCGAACCCGCTGCCCGCCTCCCTCTCTGGTTGCCGGCGGTGTTACGGAGGAAGATAAAGACGCACAATAAAAAAAACCACCCAGGCTTTCAGCGCTCGGTCGCGTCACTTCAGAGGAGAGCGGTGACAAGGCAGCGGCACGGCAGCCCCCCCCGTCGCCCCCAGCCACGGCTCCCCGGCCCCGCAGGCAGCTGTGGCGGACGGCGGTGCGGACGGGCGGGGCCCGCCGGTGCTCCCGCACCCCTCCTCCTCTGCCGGGGGGCGAGCAGGTGGCTCCCGGGCGGAGCAGAGCAGGTAGAGTCGAGGGAGGCCGGTGCTGAGCACGGGCTTCCCGGGAGCGGCGGGCCAGCCTGCACCTCTCGCGTTAAATGAACCGCAGCGGGGCCGGGGGGGGGGGGGGGGGGCACTAGGGTTCGTGTAAAAACCTCGATGACTTAGTGTGTAGCCCCTCGGAAAAAGGCTTGATTAAATCACAAACCTCTTGTCCTTACCAGTTATTACCCTTTGATTCAGTGATCCCAGGGCCCTGTTTGCTTTGGCTGGGGACTTAGGTAAAGATTATCCTTATTAATATCAAACACAAACATTTTAATTGCAAACACACTGAGGACCTTCAGTGGGAAGCTCGCATGTCAGCCGCAGCCGCGGGGGTCACCGAGAGTCTCTTCGGAGGTATTTTCTTTATTTAATGAAAAAACCCCCCTCCTTTAGGCAAACTTACTCCAAACAATCGCTCAAGTTACCCGGCTGCTGGAGCAGACGTTGCCGTGGGGGTCCTGCGGGGCGGACGGGCCAGTTCGTCGAGGTTAATGCCGGGGTGAGAGCATTAACAATAGGCTGGCCGGGTGTCGGGGTGACACTGTGGATTCGAGGGTGCTTCAGCACCGCTCGTGCTCTGCTGCGAGAGCGGGTCCTGCGGGGCTTGGGTCGGCCGGCGCTGCATCAGGGTTGAGAACTGGGTGTAGCCCTTCTCTCTGACCCGGCGGGGATCGCAACGAATTACTGAAGAAGGCGACGAGCTGCTAACCCCACCTGAAACACTCTGCTGCTGATGCAGCCTTTTCGCTACACAAGCAAAGTCTAACACCTTCGCTCTTTCGCCAAAGTGCAGAGATGACATGCAAGAACCCGCGTTCCCCGTGGCGCTGCTTTCTGAAGAGCCCGAGGGTTCCCCGAGGCAAAGCGGTTCGTTTGAAACGAGAAGAAAAAAAAAAGAAAAAGGGAAAATGCCCTATCACTACGCGCCCACCACACTGTGCCACCGCAATTACTCCTTACAACGGAGTATTTAATTAGCAATTAGAGCGAGTACTTGACTGGTTTCAAACCCAGGCTGCCCGCGGTGGCACGAAGAGGGAGGAAGGACGGCACCGTGATGGGAGAGCCAGCTCCCGGGGCTGTCTCTTTCCAGAGCTTTCCCTTCAGACGGATGTACCCGTGCCCGAACCGGCCGAGAAGGGGAAGACCTTCCCGAAACGTGGCTGTGACATTTCAAACCCCCCAAAATAAACCAAGGGTTAAAGCTGACGAGGAGAGCGCCCGCAGACAGAGGCAGTAGCGTCCCTTTTGTCAGCTCTGCGAGCCCGGTGCGTGCGTAGGGCAGTGTTCCCTGGTGGTCGCCCCTGCCCGGGGGTATAACCAACCTGTTACAAACCGTAACGCTCCGACTGTGAGCAGCTCCGCTCCACTAGCCTCAGAGAGGCTGAGGTTTTTTTACACCACTGAGTGAAAGGCTTCCTGTGTTGTTACCCCCCACCCCCTTTTTCTGTAGCTTAACCCTTTCCTCACTGAGGGACCCCATTCCCTTCTCTCTCAGGCTCAAGGAAGTCCAGGGGAGTTACCTTTTCTGGGAAGAAATCACAGCCCCCCCAGTCCCCAAGGCAGCGGGCTCCTGTCACAGCCTTTTGCTGCCCCATTAGGGTATCAGGCCCGTCGGTTTTGCCGCAGACAAGCCCTCCCGTGCCCATGAGGGAACGGGGCTGAGCCTCTCTCCTCGAGGACCGGGGGGGTGTGGGGGAGCTCTTCACGCTTCCCCATAGTAAGCTCACCCGCTACGTGCGGGACAAGGCCGAAGAAGCGTCCCTGCCTGGCGAGCCTCTAGAGCGGCACTGCCGGACATTTTTAGGGGCGCAGTACTGCCCTCGGGGCGGCAGCGCGGCGAGGAAACGGGGCGTGGAGCGCTGCGGGCGGCCGCAGGGGCTGCGGGTCCTGCCGGCTCCCCCTGCGAGCCGACGGGCAGGCGGGTAAGTAACACCGCGGGTGCGGCCCTGGGTAAGGGGAGACGTTCCTCAGAGGAAAAAAACGAAGGAAAAATCTGTCCCGAGAGCTGCCTCCGGTCACACGGGTCCTGTCTCGACTACATAAGCCTGGCTCTTCAGGGCTTGGTCTCGCTGAGGTCGGCGGCGGGTTTTAACTCTGGGGTCGGGTTGTTACTGAATTACGTGGGCGGGGGGAGGGGGGGGCACACTGTAACACAAAGAACTTTATTTTACAATCCAAGAATTCCGTCTGTTCTTATATACAATATCACATTCCACCATTTAAATACATATTTGTTATGTTTACAAAAGAAAAGACAGTACTAAAATTATTTACAGGAACGAAACGAGGCGGGAACTCTTTAAATAGGATTAACACGAAATACACCCAACAGCTTCACTCAGACAGGAATGAACTTTGCGGTGACTCTCAGCGAAAGCCGATCACCGGTACACTGGTAAGTATCTTAAATAAAAAGAAAAAAAAAGAAAAAAAAAGAAAAAAAGAGGGATGGTCTATGCAGCACAATTTAAAGAAACCAAAACTCAGGAAAAAAAGGAGAAGGAAAGAAAAAAGGGGGAAAGCCTCTCTGGCTGGAGTCTGTGCGAGCCATTTTCTTTGGGATAGGCGGACTCAGACTCGGGCTTAACAAGGCCCCTGCCCGGACTTTCCACTGCGTTAATTTGCTTCGTTACTTAGTTTAGAGGGAAGGGGGTGGGGGCTCCATCTCCCTTAAATACACTACCAGAGCAACCGGATTTATTTCTCCACCACCTCCTCCGCGCTGGGCAGTTTGGGCTTGTCGGAAGAAATACTGTCCACTATAGAAGAGAGGCAGCGAAGGCTGCTGGAGGCCGCCGACTCGACGATGGAGCCTCCTGCTCAACGAGAGAAAAGGGATTAACGAGCAGCGCGTGCCTCCTCGCCGGGCCTGCGGCGCCGGGCTCCGGCCGGTGGGAGCGCGGCCGTGAGGGCGGGGGGGGGGCCCGGCGGCGGCCCGCAGCGCACGGGGGGCGGCGGCTGCGGCGCGGGTTAGCGGGTTAGCGGGTTACCTTCCTTGGGGCTGGCTCCGAGGGCTCGGGAATGGTCAGAAACGCTTTGCCAGTCGGAGCTGCAGGTGCTCAGGAAGTCTGAACTGGGGATCTGCGGCACACGGGCGGGGGCGGGAGGGGGGAGACAGGCGGAGAAGGCGGGGGTCAGCGAAGCGGGCGGCGGCTGCCCGCCGGGGGCCCCGGGAGCGCGCGCCCCGCCAGCGGCCCGCTCGCACCCGGCAGCGGGCCCGGCCGCCGCAGAGGCCGTGGCGGGGAGGAGCGGAGGGGACGGGCGCGGCGGCGTCGCATCTGGATGCCGGGGCGGCGGGAGGAAGCGAGCGGCGGTGCTTACATTTCCCTGCTTGGGGCTGAAGCTGAAGGGGTCCCCCCCGATCTCCTGCATTTTCTCCTGCTGATCCAGCCTGTGCAAGAGGTCCTGCAGCCTCTCGATGTAGCTAATGGCGCTCCTCAAGATCTCCACCTTGGGCAGCCTCTGGTTGGGGTTCGCCACAGTCCGCCTTTTCAGCGCCTCGAAGGCTTCGTTGATCTTCTTCAGTCTCCTTCTCTCCCGCAGGGTGGCTGCTTTCCGTCTGTCTGTGGGGGCCGACTTTCTCTTGCAAGTTTTACAAGCCCAGATCAAGCACTGGCCGGGGAAGTGAGGGGGTTGTAGTCCCGGGGGTGCTAGCACATGCTCCTCTCCGCTGCTGTCACTGCCAGCCTCTGGCGGCATTTGGTCCTGACAGGGGGACAAGGTGCCATCACTGCCTGGGTACAGCGGGGATCCCTCTGCCATCTCCAGCTGCTGCAGGGCTCCATTCTCCCCGTCCAAGTAGAAGAAATAGGAACCAGTTTCAAAAAGGTCCATCATCATGCTGTCCCTCGGCCTCTCTGCCTGCTTGAGTTGGGTGGAAGGCTCAAAAACACCCTGAGGAACAACCCAGATGGAATTTAATTAGTGCAGTGACATAAGTCCCCCCCTGCTTTATATAGGAGCTGCTGAAACCCTATCCAACTTCTAGCTGTCGCGGTGTATCACCCTCCAAAACTGATTCCAGCCAGTCTCTTGGGCGCTGTCCTGAGAACATCTCCTATTTAGAAGGGGGGGGGGGGGGGGGGCACGAGGGGAGGGAAGCAAATTAAAAAAAAAAAAAAAGGAAAAGGGAAACAAGCAAAAAATAAAAAGACAACCCAACTCCCCCCGCCCTCCCCCCAAAATCCCATGAGCTCGGGGTGCAGCGAGGGGACGCGAGGTGGGGGCTCGGGAGCCGTGTCCGGGCACAGCAGTCGCCCCGGTCCTGCTGCCGAGCCTGCGGGGGCACCGCTGGAGGACAAAGGCGCAGGGCTTCACAGGGAGCCCTCCCCCTGCCCACCCCTCACACCCTGCAGCGCACGCTCCTTGCCCTGGTGCTAAGTATAGATCTATACGGAGAGATTTCAAAGGCAGCCATCAGTCTCCAAATAGATGAGTTAATATTTTCAGAAGAAGCCCCTGCTATTCCCCCTCCCTTGAAGCATGCCATTCCTGTGACCCAAGCCACCCGGGCCAGCCCAAGGTTAGGAAACAAGCTCACTGTGCCTCCACACACAGAGGGAGGGTTGCCAAGGCAAAGCTTTGCTGTGGTGCTGAAGCACCCACAGTTACTGCACCTCGGCTTAGTCTTTCAATCTGAGCTTTCCCATGTTGCCTGTGAGGTGACAGGAATGAGTCCAGGTGACTGGGTTACAGTTTGATGGGGCTTTCCGGACAGTCCCTGTCCTTGACAGTGGTTGGGGCAGGCAAAGCCTAGGCACGTGGTGTAACTGCGGCTTCATCCCTTGGACCTGGCAAGCTGTGCAGAGCAAGGTATATAGTCCCTGAGACAGAAATGGAGCTTGTGATTGCTCTGTTAGCATACGCTGTAGTGTCACATCATGTCTAGGCTTCTCTTCAAGAAAGAAGGCATGGGAAAATGGCCTGATTGCCTCTTTCCCTGGACTGCCTTGTGTTCTTTAAATCCCATGTAATTTCTCTCTGTTTATGTAAATATATAGGTGTGTGTATATGGATATATATATGTCCCTAGCTATAGACACATGCACATATCTATGTATATCTGTGTGGATAAGTAAATATATTTCTGTGCGTTAATATGTGTGCATACATGTATGTGTATGCTTTTTCATAGAAATTCACAATAATACGTGAAGGGTGAATGAAGACCCTGGAATACCACGATCTCTCTCCAGTGTGGCTTCTAGCTTCATCCTTTCTGAAGAGAACTGTGGCATTTTTGTTCATTTCTCAAAAGCTACAAGAAATTGATCACTTGCTTGACACTTTCTCCAAAACTGATTGCAAACTAATTTTTCAGAGTACAAAAATCTTAGAGTAGTTGTGATTTTGTTTTGACCAAGGTAGTGTTGTTGGAATGGATCTAATTCCTGCTTTAATGAGGCAGAACAATATCCAGTTTTGGATGAGACTGAGAAATTCAAACTGTTCTCAGCAAAACTAATTTTGATATTAATATTCCAGCCCTGAGGTTTTATTCCTCTTCAGATTAAAGAGAGTCTTGCAGTTAAGGAGCTGAACAGAAGACACAGTTTCTCAGTTTCCATGCTCTGCTATTTGCTTTCTGTTTGGCCTTTGGCCAGTCACTTAATTTCCCTGTGATTTGATTTTCTACCTTTAAAAAGCGATATGATGTTGACCTTTACCCATCTCTTGTGTTTCTCATTTAATTTGCTGACAATGCAGGGGAGAGTCACCCCTTGGCATTGTATGCTTTGGAGTCCCACAGGGATGTTTGTCCCCTATAATTAGTGATGATAGTAATAAAAAAAAAAAGGAAAAAAAAAGAAAGAAAAATCATAAATCTGCTGATTATTTAAAACATTTCCACATTTACTACAGGTTTTTTTTTGTTTGTTTGTTTGTTTGTTTTTTAAATCTTTAGTTTCTTCACTACTGCTCTGGGAATATTTGGAACAAAACACAAACGAGAACAATCTACTGGCAAGGTGCACAAATCAAAACATAGTTGTAAGGGAGAAATATCATTACTAAATTGTCATTGTCCTTTCAAGAGTTTTAACTGGACTTAGGGAGTTGGGAAACAGAAAGTTTAGGAGCCAGATGCTCCTTCTGCTGTCAACAGATTGATTTTTTTTAAACAGGAAACAAAGTAAGTTCTTTCTTTCTGGCACTTAGTGGTAGAGTAAATGGATTTAGTTCTTCACAGTAAAGTGGGCACTGCATCGTTAACCCTTTATCAAGCAAAACTATGAACTGTAACCAAATTCTAATTTTGAATGAAGTTGGCCTTTTTCCCCATCACATAAGCAACCTGAATTTTGCTGTAGTCATCCCGCAGCATCTCCCATTCCAGCTCCTTGGTGAACATAACACAGCTAGCAAACCACCCTAGCAGATTTCAGCAAAATGTCCTCAGTTATGTTCTCCATTACAAAAGTGGATCAAGGGGAGGATTCAGAAGTTGGTGCTTTTTTTCTTTTCATGCCTTGCATTCCAGAGCATGTTAGATATAAGCACAAAGATGTAAGAGTGAGTAAGAGCACATGAATAAGAGCAACTGGACATAGAATTGGAAGGAGGGTCACTGCTGAACTCCACTTGTCACTTTAGTCGGCTTGATAGTCCCTTACAGAAAAACTCTGTCTCAGAAGCCAGTTCTTTATTCAATTGGTACCGCTTCCACCAGAATGCTGTGGTACTCTACTGAGAAAGTACTTTCAGTATATTTACGCATACACATTTACAGAGGTAATACATGAGATGTACTGTATTTCACTGGTCTACACACTCTGTTATCCAAAGAAGTATTTCAGTAAGTGGTAAATTCAGTAAGTGGTCAGGATGACCCAAATCCAAGAAAGATGCACTGCATTTTAAGTCACAGCTGATGTCCTGAACTTGAGTCCCTTTATACTCACTTTTCCACATAAACTGTTATGGATAACTGTGGTTGAAAAATGAGCCTGGAACTCCCCAGGTCACTCTTGACACCTTATGGTTTAACCAGAAGTTTAGTCCAGAATTACAGAGAAGTATTTTGTCATCTAGGACCCACTCCAAATATCTCCTTTTTCACCTTCACTCTCCTCAAGATTCTTCCAGCCACAGGCATTGTGTATTTTTAATAATCTTTGATCTCTTTGACACTTCTTTGCAGTGGCATTGGTAATCAGGGGGGATCAGGCATATCCACTCCTATGTGGCAACTAGGTGAAGGTGAAATTTTCAGCCTCTTTGTTGTAGCCCTATTCTATTTGTACAATACCCTCCTTGATTTGAGAGATGGTGAGATACCTTGGCTACCAGGTAATGATTCCTAAGTTGCTTTTGTAGATTTCTGAAGTGCAGGTTATCAGTGTAGGCTGTGGGCGTACTTGGAGTTTGTTTGGACTTCAGATACAGAAATCTTTCTGTTCATATTCCCACTCTTTTTTTTTTTTCCCTTTCACACTCATGTTTAACAGCATCTTTCTTATCAGAAACTTTCCCTTTCAACATATTTTATTATTAATACACAATGCTGCTGTTCTGCCTTTATTTCTGTCTTTTTCAAAAAGTTAATGTTCTTCAAAACTTGTGTTAGACCAAGTTTCTGAAATCCCTCTGACATCTGACTTGATATCTTCTACTGGTATTTCTAACATGTCCCTTTTTTCACAGGAACAGTAACATCTCCTTTTAAAATTTTAGCATTTTTCATCTGATTTCTCAACAGGCAAAACGATAAACTCTCCTCAATATAGTCTCAAGGCCACCACTTGGGGTACCTCTTTGCTACAGAAGAAGTCTAAGCTCTTCCTCTTGTCCTGTTCTCTGTCAATTCCAATTCACACAGAAGTTCTTCTCACCAGAGTTTGGTAGTGTGTTCAGGTAAGGGTAGATGGCATGTCAGGATGTATGTTAACATCCATGTTTTGTTGTCACTTGTAACTTGTAGGTTACATAGTGAGGACACCAGTATAAGCTATTAGGGGATTAATGGTCTGCTGTTCCTCCTGGTGTGTGAAGAAGTGCGCTCAAATACTCACTCAGGATGTGTTTACATTCTCATTTTAATTTGTTAGGAATGCCCTTGTGGAGCAAATCTCTGAATAGCTTCCACTTACTGCACTTTTGATACTCCTTATGAGGTGCTCTCAGAGTGTGTCATTTGGGTTCTGTTCAGGAGAAACTAAACTGGAAGGCACCCAGAATCTGAAGTTGATGCTAGGTCTTCAGCACTGCCAGTTTCTATGGATCTGCTCCTGATGCATCTATATTATCTGCCAAGGTATTCATAGTCACAGTTCATTGGGAAGAACTAGGGAAAGCCTTGACATGCTGCTGCACTATGAAATTTGCTGCTGAAATAGTATATGATGCCAGGGATTGCAAAAGCTGAGGAGGATGAGACACTTCATCTCTCCTTTCCCTTCAGAAGGAAATTTTAAGCAGATGGGAAGGACTGAGATATCTTAACTTTTTTCAAGATCCATGAAAAGGCTGAGAGATGTGGATACTGTAAGGGGAAAGTTGCTGCACAAAAGATAGGTTGTCTGATAAAGGACATCTATCTATCCATCCCCAAATCTACATCTTATTACAGAAATGTTTGGTGAACAGAAAATAGAGATTTTCCATGACTTTTCTTGAAAGTCTGGGCAATGCTTACTCTAGGGGGGACCAGCATTTCTTATGCTGACAATGACCTATGGGAAATTTAAGCAAAAGAACTTTACTGAAACTTGTGGAAGTGTAATTCCTACTATTGGAATAGAGCATATGGAACTTCCTGGCTTGTGATACGTAGGAGCACCTCTTAGCTGAACTTCATTATAACTTGACTTACAATGTCACAGAGGTCTGCAGGGGTAACATGGACCAACTTTAATTTTTGATTTTCATTTATATATGTTGTTAGACTATCAGCTGATTTCTTGTCCAAAGCAATGAGGTTATTTGCATGTTGACATTGTCACATGCACTCTCACTGGAGATTTAGGAACTGACTAGAGGAAGGGTGTGTACTGTGCCTGCCAGTGCCTGTGTATAAGTATGTGCCATTTCAGAGAATTTAAAAGCATGTGGGAGCAGCCATTCCTCAAATGCAAGTTTGGCAAGTGGAGTAGTCAATGGTGTAGTATGTGCACAGGAGCCAGGAAGCCAGAAAGGTAGAAACCTGAAAAAGACAACTGCATACAATTTTATTGTCTTTGTAGGGGAAGATTTAAAAATTCTTATTGACAGGGGCCTTGGCTGTATAAGCTGTTCCAAATTATTGCTGTTTTCCTTTGATTGGATATGGACTTTAGTGTTCATATCAGTTACAGTCCTGTTAGTATCTGAGGGGTGCAACCTTGCTAACTAAACAGACTTCTCTAGTTCAATATGGTAAGGTAGGATTTCATTACAGCTCTCATGTTGGGCAGTTATGAGACACAGTTCTAAATGGCAGATGCTTTAATGCCTGTGTCAGGGTCTACAGTGACAAATAGTCACCACTGCACAAACACATTTATTTTACTACAAGACGTTTTCCTGGGGAGGAGGAGTGCCAATCAGAAACCAGAGGCGCTGTTGCTGGCCGGGACAAGCATTTTCCATGGTTCTATCCACAAGCAGACTTTCCTTGCAGGAAGAAAGGGAGTAATAATGACAGATGTCTTCTACTTGTGATTAGGCAGAAAATGAAGGACATGAAATGGGACATGAATACAAGACAGATCGTGTGCTATACAGTCATATTTTTGCCATCACATTTTTTTGTAATTACATGAAAAGCCATTTTTACAGTCATAAACTTGTCTGTTTACACTACAAACTGTTGTAAGTGTAGAGTGCATATTCACACTATGTAGTTTCAGAACATGATGACTGTGACATCTAATCCTCATCTCAGTCAAAAGGGCGATAGTTAAGCCATAGTAGCTACTACGAATTAAAATAAATATTCATTCTAATCCTGCAAGTGAAAGGAAGGAAAGGGTGTCTAGAGAGCTCCAACAATCAGACTAATTACATCCCTGCTCTCCATGGACAGAAAGAGATCTTAGTGCTCAGACTGTGGAAAAATGACAGTTTCCTTTTCTGGGGTTCACAAGGGATTTTTGCAGAGCCACGGATCTTCATGGAAAACTGGGATGATAGTGGCTTGGAAGTGGAAGATGTGAAGGTAATGGATGTGGACGACTCCCTCCTCAGCAATAACATAGGGATTATTTGAAACAGCCCATCACAACACCATGAAATGATTATTCTGAATGATTGGGTTTTGTACATAAATTGTTTTAAACTGTTTCATTATCCATTGCCAAATATTCTTTTGGTTACCTGGTGTTAGCTCTCTGACATAGGGGCGTGCCAGTGTAATGAGCCATTTGATTATGGATACATAGCATGGGGTAATTAAGATAGTTCATAAACTGTAGTTAAATGCAGGCACTGCTTGGTCTTGGCTTATTTCCTGGCACTGCATTAATTCAGTCCTCAATTATTCCATGTGCCTATGGATTTAAAATGCAGAAACAACTGAAATGGGAATTTCTTGAGATATTACTGTTGCCAAAATGTAACTGCAATATTGAAAGTAATGCTGTCTGTCAGCCTTATAAAATTCCCTGTTTCTCATGAGATTTTATGTATTTACTCTGTTGTCTATAATTTCAGAAGTTGTTAATTTTATTTTCAGTATTCTTATGCCTTTGTGGACAATCAGTTTAGCTCAAAATTTAGAATATGTGTTGATTTGTACTTTGTAGTTTTATATGATTTGTACTTAAAGGCTTTGTTTTCCATGTGTCATTGTTACCTCTTGCTTTCCACATCCTACATTGCTCCTAATTTAACAAATAAAACTTGTGTCATGTACTTTGTTATGACTTGCTGGAGATCCTTTGGATGGCATGCCATCAATCTTTTACAGTATATGGTAAATACAGAATGTTTTTTTTGCTGTCTTGTCACATTTTGTGCTTTAGCAGAAATAGTTGCTATGTCCTAAGTGTTCTCCTCCAAGTTCTTCATTGGATACAATGGTTAGCTTTGCTGAGTCAATCTCAGCTTTGAAAAGCATGTATGCACTGTCTTAATTCTGATAAATATGTTCCTGACTGATCTGAATATAATCTTCACAACATGTACTTTAGATATTCTGATATATGACCATTCCCTTTCCAGGCATCAGTCAGATTCCTTTCTCTGTGTAGCTTTTCACAAGTCTCTTCATTTCAGTATATCCATGATCCTTAGGCTTTACTGGGCTTCAATGCAAAAAAAAAAGAAAAGGGTTGGTATATTCATTCTTAACAATATTTCCTATTTTCTCCCTACCTTTCTGTGTTGTAGCAAGAAAAAAATGTTTTCACAGAACTACCTTTCTTTATCTCTTAAGAATACACTGATCTTCACATGCTTTTGTTATTAATTCTAACTTCTTCTTGCCTTCTCCCCTCGGTTTGGGCTGATACAGTAGTTGGTGTATTTGGGAGCCCTTTTGCGTCACTTACAGTCTCCTGCATCTGCTGGCTTCTTTCAATCATTGAAAGAGAAATGTACTTCTGTCCCTTCCTGTGATAACCTAGTCAGTTGTCCACCTGGAAATGCTTCAAAAGTTATTAAAGTTTTATCTCCCATCAAATATGGGGATGGAGTGGTCAAGGTGCCACACTGCTGTCCACCAAATCTGTCATCAGTGGAAGATATAGGATGCTCTGAAGAGGTTTCAACAGAGAAGTTTCTTCCTAATCATTTCAGCTACAGTGGTGTGGGCCCTCAAACATGACAGCCTGTATCACCTTCAAACTTAAAAAATAAATTCTGTATCGTGCATCTAGGACTAGAGAAAATGTTAAAACAGAATCTCCAGGTGTCTTATCTACATGGGCTTTCAAAAGGAAAAATAGCTGCTGCTTTTGGAAAATAGGAGCCAATGAGATAAAGTCTTCTGGAAAGAAATTTGTTCTGTATTAAATAGCAATAATGACCGACCTTGAATCCAACATACATTGTATCATGCTGTTATTGGAACCTGTTGCACAGCTGCAAAACTGTTTTAGGATGTGAAGGTCATTGTGTTATTTGGCTATGTGTCATTTAAGGTACATGTTTGTAAACAAGGTTGTTTACCTGTGATCTGTCAGTGCAAGAAATGCAGCAGTCTATACTGTACTCCTTCACCTGTCTGTTCAGTTAATTTCATGTAATTTCACTTAATAAATAACTTCTGCGTGTTTATAGGTTAAGATTTCACTTGCTTTGAGGCTCCTGAAGGCTCAGAAATGTTCTCTTTGAAGTTCGCTGGGATCCTGAACATGCCATAGTTATGTGGCATACAGAAAATCTGCAAATTTGTTGTTAGAGATTTTGAAATAAGAAAATGGCTCTGACCACTAGTTCTGTACCATGTAAAAATACCCTTGTGATGTTCCAAAAATACAAAGGAATCTTATGGTTATCCTAAAAGGGAACATGAAATTCCTCAAGGTATAGGAATAACCTTGGCTGAGCTGACGCCCTTCCTTCCCCATGCAATTCATCTGGCACGTAGGACCTAAGATGGGAATGAAAAGGGGATAGTATTCAGAAATTCTGCGTGACAAAATGGGTCTTACCCTTCTCATTCTAGCCAGACTTCACAAAAGCATGCTCAAAAAATGCCTGTATTTCATTTTTCACCAGACCACTCTGAAAAACATTTCAGAGAAACTGCATAGACTAAAAGATTGCCAGATGCCCTCTCTGTCTGCAAAAATCATTAAAAATAAGGCTTCAACTGAATTGATATAGGTAATTAGATTCTTGGAGAAAATGTACTAATTACATTTTGGGGGAAATGATAATTAAACATTGAGGAAAATTTTAGAAGAAAGAAACACATTCTATTCTGATTAGAGAAATAATCCCTGGAAGAGCAGTCTTAGATCTGTGTTCTGAAACTGGTGACTGGACAACATAGCTATGTTTAGACTTAGAGAAAATAGTGAGAAAATATTTTTGTTGCGAGGTGTGAAACAGTTGGCTTATAACAGAATCTGTTGACCTGCAGTGTCATTGTTTGTAAACAACATTTGTGTGTACAGCAGCTTAATAAAAAATTTTGGCTGGAAGTGCTAAGCTTTACAATTATTACATTGAAGTATTATTGATTACTATAATAATAGAAAAAATAGAACAGACAGAATTGTGCACTAGCAGTACCTAAATAAACTCCAAATGACAAACAATAAATTCATTTTATTTTGATAGGTCCGCACATAGTAGCCTAGTCACATTCTGCTCAATGGGAGCTGCTGAGTGCTTTGGACTTCTGAAAAGTTCAGTGTTTAAATGAGATGACTAATTATAGATTATAAATGTCATTTTATAAGAATACAATTATTTGTAACAACTGTGTATTGGAACTGCTGTCCTGAGCTTGGGGCAGCCATAGTGGAACAACACTAGCTTTTCAGTTAACATCTGCAGGTGTTTTCTGAACCTCGATGGTATATGAAAAGGGAGGAGTTAAAACCAGATGAGTCCAGAGCGTGGCATTTACCAGTTCATGTAAATGCATCTTATATCTGTTTTCTTTCAGAATTTGTTACTAGCATCCATGTTAATTAACAAGTTGCAAATTCGATAGCAAGCAGAGATAATGTGAGCAGTTGTGCTTACAGCAGGGAGGCAGTCTTCAGGGTACAAGTCTAATAGCAGATTGCTTTCTGCTTGCATTCCATTGCTGTCATCAGTAAACCATGTCTTGCTTTGAGGGATCGGCTTCTGTTGAATTAAATAAAAGATACATAAGATGGAACTTGTGTTTCAGGACTGATTTCTGAGACAGAACTGGAGTTTCAGAACTGATTTCTGGTCTGCAAACTACTTCAGGAAAAGAAGTAATCAAACTGAACTGGTTATCATAATCAGGAATATCACTGATAAAACCATTGGTGTAAACACTGAATGCTCAACCCCATTAACATTCAATGGACAGTACAAAATCATCCAAATTTCTGCTTGGGCTGTGGTGGTGTTTTTTATATCAGTTTAAAGATTCTGAGTGGTGTTCCTGAAAGGTCAGTTGAGCCCACTCAACAGTATGAAACCTAATGAAGTGTCTCATCTGCAAGGTTCAAATAAGTATTTAACAACAGGATAAAGAAACTTTGTCATATTTGGAAGACGCATAGTGAAGAATAAAAAGGATCTAAAATATTTATAAGAATGATCATTACCATGATTGTGGGTGAGAGGCATGGGTAAGAGAGAAGCTGTCTCTGGTGTTGATTGTCCCTGAAGATACAGTCTTTTCTATTATCACCTTTCAAGTCCATCCTGCACAATTTACTAACCTTCAAAGACATTACGATAATGAGACTGACATTTTGAGAAGCATTAGATGAACTTTTTCTACAGTTCCTTCCGAGGAAATAACTTCTCATTATTACAAGAGAATTAAAAATCAGCATCCAAGATATCAGTGTTGTTAGTGAAGAATTACCAAGGAAGATTGCCAGCTAATTAATAACTAATTAATTGAAATTGCTTTTTGGAGGAGAGAGCTCTCTGAAGATTCTGGATCATCAGTATTGCTCCATTTGGATCTGAAAGTCATGTCAATTTACGGAAGGACTTGGTGTCTATATCTATATATCTTTTGTCTAGAGTCAGCTGATGCTAGGCCTGAGTATTAAATGGAACAAGGACTTATTAAATGATCATACAATTGTCACCATCTTTACAAGCTGTATTATTCATTGTACTGGCTGAAACGTAGTCTGCGAGCACACTCAAGTAGCATCAGTGCCTCATGGCTGCTATATTTAGCTGTCTTTCCAGGTAGAGGATGTGTCTTTGCAGAAGCTGATTTTACACAGGCAGCAGCAACAGTTTATATACAATAAAGAGCCTGTAGATGCTCAAATTACCACCTCTCATTGGGGAGCTTTCTCAGTGAGTCAAGCATCTCAAATTTGGTGTTTCCATGGTTCCAGGAATGTAACACTTCATGTAAATGGTTTTCCAGAATTCCAACTGTTCAGTACTGTGATTATGTCCTGATGTTGGGTTCAATTAACAGTGAACTTGCTTAGCGTTTTGGGGAAGTTTTAAGCTGCTTGTAAAGTTGTGTATCTGAAGTAAGAGGAGAAAATATGAGACTGGAAAAAAGCAAAGTCACTTTTCTGAGATGTGTGACATTCTCTGACAGAAGTTATGTGCCCACAGTGTCCCTGAACTGAAATTCAAGCAAGAATTTGGTGATCAATAAACTGCCTGAAGGGATCAAACAATTTTTCCTCACCAACATGAGCTATCTAAAGTTGTAACTGTGTTTTTATTTCTGAAAAAAGTCACTGAGCCACCTTAGTTACATACAGCATGCTCAAGAACTGCATGCATGCATGCACACACAGACCAAGTCACACCTGTAACTCTAACACCAATATATACAGAGTTGTAAATAAGACTCAAGTTAGTCAAACTGCTTAATGTGACTTTTCAAGAGCCCCAGAATTTCCACGTAAGCTGTGATCTAGAACAGTTTATCAACTGTAGCGCGGCCTTGCAAGGAATTAGCTGTCTGTGATAGCTTGTGGTTTGAAATACTTGAGATTATGTTAATCACAAATAATCACATGGTAGTAACATGAATTCTTCATAATTTGTTTGCAATATAGTAGTATCAGACAACAGATTACTTTGTGTCTGATGAGTCCAGGTTACACCAACAGTTTTTTCCTGTGAGCTGTCATTGCACACTGCTGATCCCCACAAGCAGTCATGCTGAACTATAGTGAAGACAACCAGAAACAGATTACAGATATTCTTGAAAGATACCGTGTGATAAGACTAGTCAAATTCTCATTGCCCTGCATAGCACTCTTTGTCCACTCAGCGTCAGTTTAGCAGGATGGTGTCTTAGTTCAGATCTTTGTGATCTTAATGCTGTTGTACCTGAGGCAATGCAGTACTAGCAGGAACAGACTGGCTTAATCTCAGCCATCCATATGTTCCTTTTTGTCGTAAGAATTCATGTATGATAGAAGCTATTGAGCTGAACCAAATGACTGACTTCAGCAGTTATCAGTTATATCAGACCTATTTTATGTATAGTCTATGTCCATCATCCACATAGTTCTCTGTCGAAGTAAGCTTACAGAAGGACGTATGACTCTTCCAGGTTTTAGTACAATGGATAAAAAATAAGTCACATACAAGAAATATATAATATGTGAGAAATTCCCTGCTGAGTCAGCCCAGTAGTCCATCTAGCAGAATATACTGACTATTTAGAAACTGGATATGAGCCTGGCCACTTCTCGTCATCCATTCCCTTTGTACATCCTCAGTATCAAGAACTGTCTAGTCAGGGATGTTACAGGGCACATCCCTGTCTAGTTCTTTTAGTATCTGTTTACAGCCATGTTGCCCACGAATTTGTCTAATCCCTTTCTGAACATCCCAGTAGTGTCTCACCTCCTAAAGTATTTTTTGTAATTACTTATGATAGTGCTTGCAGGATCAGGTCCCAAAGGACAGGCCAGCGAAGGGAAACCTAGATAGATAATCCTTCTTGGACTAACCAAGAAGGGTCTGAGAGCTGCCAAGAGGCATCAGGAAATGCGTAGGTTAGTACATGCCAATTAGCAGTAATGCCATCAAGGGCCTGATTCCACATGGGACTTACATGCCTGTGCCCCATTTTGGGTGCCTAAATTCACAATGTAGGCTTTCAGGCCTTGCTGCAAAACCTTAGAGATGTCTGAAAAGTATACATATGAGCCACTTTTTTCTTCAGAGGTATCTATACATCAGCTTCTGGATGTATACAGAAATCCCTCGTTGCTGGCACAGCAGAGCAGCTAGGTGCATTATGTTTAATAGGCTTCTGCCTGGTGTATTGACAGCACCTAGAACAGATGAGCTCAGAACACACTTCCTAGATTGGACTTTGAACATGGCTTAGCCAGGAGCATTTTACGTAGCAGTTCCGGACTCACCAGAATGTCATTCTTCTTGAGACTGTAACTACCTCTTAGAAAAACCACAAGATAAATGGTGACCTTGACAGAACAAGACCCTGAGTAACCTGATTAAACTTTGAAGTTGGTCCTGGGCTAGGTGACCTCCACAGGTCTTTCCCAGCCTAAACTATTCAAATTCTAAACTATTCTGTTCTAAAGTTGAAGAAGAGCAGTCATGAACAAGATAGGGGAAAAAAAACAAAACAGAAGACTGAACTAGGGCTGGGAAAGGAAGGATAGCATAGATATGTTAGGAAAAAATCAGAAAGGCAAGGGGCAAAGCAAGAAATCATTATCAAAAAGACACAAAAAGTTAGAAGAAACTTTCATCAAGCATTGCAGTAACAAGAGAGCTAAGGGAGCCTGAACAGAGAGAAAGCCATTAACAGGTGATGCTGTACTTAATGCCTCTGTCAATTCAAATTGCAATTAAAAGCTGACGTGCATTTAGCTGGTTAACAAAATTATTAGCACTAGTAAAAAAAGGAGAAGGATTCAGGACAGGACAGGAAAACCAAGAGGTAAAATAATTAGATTAATTATTTTAATTAATTAATTACATTGTTGTTACAATTAAATTGTATTACAACTGGTTTGGCCTCAGTATACTTAAAGAATTGGCTGAACTTATCTCAGTGACATTTCCTGATATCTTTGAGGACTTCTGGGGGATGAGTGAGATTACAGAAGAGTATAGATGGGCAAATGTAACGCATATTGTTCAACAGAAAGAAAGAGGGACTTGTAGATGAGGAGTTCAGCCTAAGTTTCTGTGAAATACTGGAATACTGGAAAATAATGCAATATTTGTGTGTACCTGGGAGAATACAAAGGAGTAAACAATGCCAGCATGGAGTAGTTTTGTACCTGTTAAAATATCTTCAAGGCTAAGCTGTGCCAAATCAATTTATTGTGCTGCCATAACAGGAGAATACTTCTCATGGTTATGGGGTAAGTGGAAGTGACTTAGATTTTAATGGTTTTTTTTAATCCAGTTTCATGTGACATCCTCATATGAAGACTAGGAAAATGAAACTCTTATGCATATTCAACTCCTTGGGAAGTCAGCAAAGGAGGACTCTCAAATGAGGGACTTCCCAGGGTTCTGCTTAGGGACCTTATGCTTTAATTAGTAACTTGAATGATGGAATAGAGTGTGCTTATCAGGTTTGCAGGTATCACAGAGGTGGTATGAATTACCAGTTTGTTGGAGGGCATGCTTAGATTTCAAACTGATTGTGATGAATCAGAAATATGGTCTTTAGCAGGTTTCAATTTGATGAGGACAAGGGCACAAATGGGCACTTAGACAAGCCAGCTCACTGCAGAAATGTAGACTGAGTAACTAGGTAGGTGGTAAGTCTACAAAAGAAGGAAACTGGTGGTTGAATCACAAGATGAACACATGTCATGATGTTGAGAAGAAATCCACACATCCCACTAGGACATGCAAACAGGAAGGCGGGACATGAGTGATTCTTTCTGTCCTGTTCTAGGCTGGTAAGACTTCAACTGAAATTCTGTGCCCTTTTTCAGGCACTGGCACTGGACTGCATCTCAAAACAGCTACAGCTGGTACAACTAGAGGAAACACAGAATGCTAAGAATGATGAGGGGCTTGAAAACATCGTCTGAGTAAATGTGAATTTATGTGAATTCTTGAATGAATGTGGTGGTATAGACTAGATAATAGAAACGTCAAGAGAAAGTGCTGGCAGTGATCAAGCAAACAGTGAAAAATTGCTGCAAAGAGGAACAGAGTAAACTGATGCTGGTGATTACGTGGCTAGAAAAAAATATATGCAATTAATTATAACAAGGCAGGTTTAGGTAAATCTGATGGGAGGGAAAACACTGGTCTGGCTTAGCTGCAGAGCAGGAGCTATATAAACCTCTGCTGCAGTGATGTAGCCTTCAAGCAAACTGTGACAGACTATGGGACTTCCTAAGATTCCTTTTGTTCCCTATTTTGTTATGAACTATGCTGCCATTGTTCTCTATTAGAAATAATTCTGCTCTGTTTGGAGTAACTGAGGAGAATTAAGGACAGAAAAAGACAGGCAGTCTAGGTATCAGAGCTCTTGCAGGGAGGGAGAAGATTCAACCAGGCTCCCATAATATTTTTTGATACCGTACTTGGGGTGTTTGAACAGCTGCCTTCCACATTTCGCGTGAGAGCCTGCCCCCCTCAGGCTGCATCCCCTTCTGAATGAACATCCGAGTATTCCTGAACGTGGCACTACTGAGGCAAGACAGACAGTGCGTATGTCATTCCCCAGCAAGCTCAGCCCAGGGATCAGCTTACTTGCCTGAGATGTGATAAACAAAGATAAAGAGATATCAAGCAAATTGTTCTGAATCAAGCAAAGGATGAAAGTAAATCAGTCTCCGATGTATTATTTGAGTGCTTAAAATACAAACCTAGAGATTTACTCCTTGATTCTTTTTAGAACGGAAAATCAGAATTGGCAATTCCAATAGGATTAGACAGCAATGAAATCGTAGATGATGATTCCCTAACAAGAGGGTGTGACAATCATTGAGCTGTGTGGGCACATACATCTGCATTTTCAGTCCTTGATATCTCTGAAGTCCTGTTCATAATTTCTGAAAGTGCCTTTCTTAAGTTGCTGGTTTTGTACGTGAGTTTGGGCACTTACTTGCCAGCTAAGGATCCTGCTGAACAGCAGGATGTGCAAGAGGTCGGTATGTAACACGTATGTGTCCTTGAAATTCTCTAGCACAAGCTAACTCTTATTCTATGTCATTACTCCTTTCTAAATACCTCTCTCTTTGACCTTCAGACAGAAAAAAAAAAAAAAAGAAAAGAAAAAAAGAGGGAGAAAAAGAGAACTTCACAAACAAAAGCACTCCATGGAATATGGAGTGGACTGTAAGCTGCCTGGTCTGTCTGCTGAGAGGTTCCTGTACCCGAGAGCCTCAAGTGTGCCTGGTACACAGGCAGGCAGGAGAGGAGCACACGTTTGGAAAGGCTTGCATGCAGGAGATGGCACCAATGGCCTGCGATCTCACTGCTCCATCGTGAAACAGGGCTGGGCTGCGTGGCTGGGCTATTTCGATGATGTTGGCCTCAACAGCTCCCACTGGCTTGCTTCCTCCCAAAGTCAGGGGTTTGGGTTACCCAGCAATGCCAGGAGACCCTCATTGCCAGTCATGTGGTATATTTTTGGCATGGTAACTTTATTTGGATTATGTGTAAACTGTGTGCAACACAAGGCTAGTCTCTGCTGACATATAAAGCATAAAATTATTTTTGCAGCCTTTCTCTAAGAACTATACGTAATTCTACAGTATATATTCTCTTGCTTTCCTAAATGTGATTTGAAACATTCTCTATAGATCAAAAAGAATAATTTTAAAATATTAATAGTAAATTTTGTTAAATCTGATTTGTAATTTCTTAGAAATAAAACAATAAGGGTTTTCTCACAGATTTGCTTCTTTGGAAAGATGAGCTTTATACCAACGTTCATCAAAATACTGAACTCTGACTTATGTTTTGAATTTCTTTCCAGGAAAAAGGAAAACACACCACATGATGTTGAATATCAGTAGAATATAGTATTTCTATATTTAATTAATGCATTATTCTTTTCTCCTAAGCATTTTAATACATGCTGTGTCAAACATGTTGTTCACAATGGATTTTTGTTAAGTACAAGGTTCTTTTCATACAGATATTGGCTCTATTAACATGGTTTCTTCAAGCTCATGTCTAAGTTTTAAATCCTTCTGGAATTGACACCAACTGTCCATTTTGATGCTTGTTCATTAGTTTTCTCTCAATGGAAGCATTCTCCTTCTTTCAGCTGTTGTAGCAATTTTATATTTCACAAAGTCTCCTTACAAGACCCTGCTGAACATTTTTCCTGGTTTTGGAGAACCAGATAATACGACAGCCCAAAGTATTACACAGCTCTATTAGAGCAACTCACCACTCATTCCAGTGCACATTCAAAAAAAGGGAAGCTTCAATCTGACCCCTTGCAAGTTCTTTTTTTTTTTTTAATCAGAATCAATTACCTCTGTAGATCAAGGCATCATGACTATTAATCCAAGTCATGCTTCTCTTTGCTAACCTGAAGCAGGCTGGTCACACCTGACCTGACAGATTTAGATGTGCGTTTACTTTCAAGAACTTGAGTATCTGCTTGTGCATCCATGTGTGATAAGGGGTGTGTGGATGTGGTATATCATAACAGTGTTCACAAGTTAGAAAAATTGTTAGCATCTTCAGTTAATTCTTGTCATTCTTCTGTTATTCCAGACACAGAGCCAAGACATTTTTGCCCAAAGACTGAATAAGATTCCTTTTGTGAGAAGTGCCTGGTGTTCTCCTGGGGTACTCATTTGGAACCTTTCCAGGAAGATGAAGGTAGCTCTCTGCAAATGCTCTTCTGGCTACTGCCCTCCATATTGAGTGCCACTGCCTACCACTAGTCCTTTATTGTCAAGATGAGAGAACTGGAGGGATAATGAAGGCAAAGCATAGCATGAGTGTTGTGTGGCAGTGATGCTGTCCATAGTGGCTCTTGACAATCTACTGGCCATTTGTTTGTTTTGGGATGATGTTAGAGGAGAAAGACTTTATTACTTTGACAGTATTCTTAGTTGTGATAGGAGTTGTGCAAAGACATTTTGTGTGAAACTGCTTTCCCCACAGGGCTTCCAAATAGAGATAATAGAATGTTAGGGAAAAAAGTTTTAATACTTTTTTTTTTCTTAGGGAGTTGAGATACACAGAAATTAAGTGATTTGTTTCGGACATGCCAAATGTGAAAACTTGGAACTAAGCACATACTTTCTCCCACACTAGCACAGGACCAGCTTTCTCTGACTGCCAGTTGGCCCTGGCAGCGATGTCAGGGATCCCTCTGGTTTCAGAGAGAGCACACCAGTACGCAGGAGAGGAATGTTTGTCTCATTAAATTTTGTGCAGAGTTAGTATAGCTGACACAATTAATCTTCATTAACCAGCAACCCGATATGTCCCCAGAACCTGCCTAGGAGTGCCAGTAAAGGATAAGAAGAATCAGAGGGGCAAAAAGAATGGGAAAATCAAGAAGTGGTAAATGTATCTGCCTTCTTGAGCATTCAGTCACATTCTTAGTGTACAGTATGTTTAGTAGGTATGTTCTTACAATAATGGCCACCCCACAGGAAGTAGGTATGTTTTTGAGAAATTGCAATAATATGGCCATTATAGAACATTTGTAATCAAAGCGTCCTCCTTATGACTGTTTTATCAGGACAGCTTGGTATTTTCCTAAGAAAACCTGTAATTATTCAAAAGTCAGTATTTCCACATTCCCATTCTCAAAAGGGGCAGGGGGGAGATATAAAGGGGAGAAATGCATCAAAACTTTAAATGCACACTATGAAGAAGACAGCATGTCTTTGTAAGTTAAAGGTGCTATTAATACCCATTAAACAAGAGGTTTTGCTTCTTGGTGTCCTAAGCAGCAAAGATGAGTTGCTGACAATGATGACAATACTACCTCTGAATTTTCTTATTTATCCTTAGCAGAGAAAGGTTCAGCTTAAAATCCTACATCTAGAAGTCAGTCAGCTTTGGGAACATTTTATGGACTCCCTGGGACAGTGCCTTGTCAGATAAGTATCCTGTTCTCAAAAGGGTGTAAGATTACATGCTAGGCAGCCAGGCTCCTCAGGTCAAGTCCTCGCCCATGCCTGGAGTGCAGTATTGTGTTATTGCAGCTCATTTAAGAGTTCTGTGCACAACACGTAAGCCCTGATTCACACTATGTGTGTTGTCTCTGTAAGACTGACAGAGAATCAGTAGAATTCTGTAAGAAAAATAGTTAAACGGAGCTACTGTAAATCCCAACAGAAGACTGATAAATGAAAAGGCACAGTTCTGTAACTGTTACATGCTGGATTCTGAGAAGGGGATTACCAATAGATTAATGAAATTAAAAGTGCATAAATTTTATTTATCTGCAGTTATCCCCAGCTGGTGAGCATGTGCAGATGGCAGACTGAGGGGTAGAGAGGGACATACAGGTATAATTACTTTTCTGCTTATGCCTTCCTTACTGGAAGAAAGTTGTCTTCCTTGCCTATACTCTGTCTGCCAAAGTTCTACGCTTGTGGTATCAAAATATTTGTTTATATATTTAAGATTAGTGCAAAAATTGACTAAATAGAGTCCTTTGGTTCCTAACACCAACTTGAATCACAAAAGATGTTACCAGCTGTCACAACAGGCGTCTCCTGTATTTGCGTTTCTCAAGTGAGCTAGAGACATGTTACAGTGAAGCTTACTGAAGTGTGTTCCTGCATGGATGGAAAGAGTGCCCTGTATCTTGCAGTACTCGGCTCAAAGGTTGCGTTATGTTGTCGCAAATATGCTCTGTGTGTTCTAGGACACACTTCCTGCTCAGCAGGCTTCATGGAATGCAACTGTGAATGGTAGAGCTTTAGTTGCATATTAGGTTTCTAGTATCCAAGTATTCTTTTTATATCATTGAGAGCTCCACCTCCTGCAAAATATTTCAGGAACATCCTTGCAAAACTTCCTTCAGCTCATTATTGACTGTAAAGAGTGCTGGAATGGTTTATTCATGATTACAGTGGATAGCTGGGTGCAGCTGTCATCCTACAAAAAGATCACCCTGGTAACACCAATCAACAAGCAGAGTAAGATGATCCAAATATAACTGAAACCTTCTAAATGTTGTGTTTCAACTGAAATACAGAGGCGCAACTTCATTGCAAACTTTGCCTGATGTTGTGGGAAATGTGAAACGTATCCTAGACATTGTTATACAGAGCTGAAAAGCCACTGACTCTCAGTTTTCTTTACACAGTAGAATCTGAGAAAAGGCCTGCACGATAAGGGAGCTGTGAGATAAATAATTAAAATAAGTAATTAGTTCAGCATCGTTTGGGAAAAGTTATTGGGAAAAGAGAATCACCATGCAAAATATCAAACACTGGCTCCATCTTGCTGTCTTCAGCTGGCACTGAACAATGACCACTGCTAAAATTTATATCAGAATTTATCATAGCAGTAGAGGGAACTTCTGGATAGGAAGCCGGTTTATCCTTACAACTGTATGCAGTGCCGATGCTGCAAAGATGTGCAACTGATACCACAGTTCAGCTCTGAGATCAGCACAAATGTGGGCTTGCACTTGTCTCATACCTCGTAACCTCAGCCACATAAAGGACAGGACAGAAAATGTATTCTGGGCTAGAGCCAGTGCAAAATGCAGCTGATATTCCGTGATGTCACCTGGATATTGACTCATAGGGAAAGGGATAGAGAGAAGGTGTGAAGTGAGGCCACTACACACCTTACCTGATAACGATGTATGCCTGTAGATCATGCCTGTAGTATTTGAATTCAGGAGATCCATATTACTGTTTACAATTCCTTCTAATATAGTCAAGTATAGACAAGCAATACAGCATTAGAAAACAGAACAAATCATAGAGAACAATGCTGGGAGGGCTTGTCTTTTCAACAACCCACACAGGGTGGTGACACAACAGTCATGGAAAAGTGGTAAACCAGTGGATCACATTTAATACAGACTCTGAAACAGGTAGTTTTCAAGTTTTATTTTAACTTGCTGTCAAAATGTTTTCACAAAAAACCTCTTCTGCCCACAGACCTCACAGGGTTCTGTGTCCTGAAACTGCAAATTCATGTCCACATCTAGGAGGCTTTGTAATTTCTGTATGCAACCAGGAGAGCTCACTGTCACGTTACCTTAGTATGAAATATGATTAATTCATTGTCTTTGCTGCTTTGTCTTAGTACTTCTGCATTTGAGCAGACTTCATATTGCAGCAGTACACAGGTGGTATTACACAGATTAATACACATTCTTTCACATAATTTTATGAAATTAAATTACTGAATTGCTCCATATATGCAGTAAAAGTTTGAATGCATAATTATTTTTATCAACACCTTTAACAGTATAAGAAAGTGCTTTAAATTCAACATGAATATGATATTCTGCTGTCTATTACTTCTGTAAAATAGAACAGATCAGTTTTTAAAGGCACTGGCAGTAGCCTCTTCTAATGATAAGCAACAGAACTGGCTATAAATATATATAAAGACTGTAGAATTTCTATAGAAATATATTTCTATATAAAGACTGTAGAATTTCTATAGAAATTCCTCAAGTAATTTAATACAGTATGACCTAATTTCAATACACTTGTAATCATCCTATAGAATTAGCGTATTCTCCAATTTTATTCATTCATTGATAGAGTACACTCTTGCCATATTAGTAGTGCCAAGAATCTGTAGAAAATTGAGTGGTGACCTTAAAAATGAAAATGGTGTGCTGCTTTATATATTCATATATATTCTTAAAATATCAATTGGACAAATTCTGCTTGCCTCCAGCTCTCCAGCTGTGTCAGTAACACCACCATAGGTGTCATTGCATATGGGAAGTAGGGCTGGAGGACAAGGGACTATGTGGAAATTCTTTCATGACTGAACAGAGAGGTCTGGGGGATCTCCTGTTACACAGATGCTGCCCTATCCCTGTACATTACTGGCAGGCACATGAGGAGGTCAGTGAACTCTGCTGTATTTATACTAAAAACCAGTTCTTGGAGAAAATCGCTTGGAGAAACTCCTTTACCTGACCATGCATCTTATAAGTTGTGGCCAGTTTATGCTGAATGTTGGCTTTTGCCCTAAAGACAATACAAAATGTGTCAAGGTAGCATGTATCAGATTGCATTCATCAAATTGTACAATAATTACTTTTCAATTTTTCACTTTGCCTCTACAGAAGAGAGTCACATTTTCTAGTATCTTGCTAAGTTGTCAGACAAGCGTGCTGCTGAATGTAGTGTCTGACCACCAGCAGGTTCCCTAAAGGAGGATGTAGGAATCTTCATTGTTTAGTATTTTGTAAAATAGAAAACACTTTAGCACCTTCAGAAATCTGGAGTTCATCTGTAAGTTGTATAAGGCTTCTTAGCTTTTTCCTCCAATTGAAAAAAGAATGACACACATCCAGATATTCCACCATGGTGGATATAAGATTATACAAGATTATGACTCCATAATGTCAATTTATTACAGTGCTCTGTGTACTGCTACCAAGTGCAAACACAAATCATGAAAAACATCTGTAAGTCCCTATAAGCAATTTGTCAGAATACTTTAAAGTACATGTATAATAAATGAAGAACACATGTTTCATAGGAACCAAATGAAACTAGAGCTGTACCGAATGCTTTGCCAGAGACTTGAACAGCTGTGGACATCACCTCTCTCCCTCTCTCCAGCTTTAAAAGGCATTGTTTTCTTTTTAGCTTGACAGGTGATGTTTACAATACTGTCAGTCTTCTTGAAAGATCGCCCAGAATATCTCTGTAGACCATTTTCATCTCCTTAAATGCTGTCTTTTGATTTTCATTTTAGGTATTTGGCACTTTCTGCTAAATTACAAAGGCTCCTCACTGCACCATCCTTGCCAGCTTCTAAAAAGACATCAAACACCTACCATCATTTACTTACGGAAAAGTATCAGGTTACATACTGTGTAGTATTTTCTGTCTGGTAGCTACAGTTAAGAGATGGAAAGTTTTGTTCATTTACTACTCTGTTCAGAGTGTGTGCACACAAACACACCCCCACACATACCTCTTTCAAGGTTCTAACGAGGTTTATCTGACTTCCCTGAGCTCGATGCCCCAGCAAGGCTATGGATTTCTTCTGTCTAAACAGAATATAAAAGGGCAAATCCAAAGCCTTTTTGCTATTATGTTTTGTATCTCAGATTAAGGTAACAGCTTCAGTATTCAGAATTTCTGTACACAGAGAAAAAACTTAGTAATCAACCCTTTTCCCAATAATACCAATTGAATACTGTCACTTCCACATAAAACCAGGGCACACAGTTTAGTTACCTCTCTAGTCTTCCTACCCTATCAATTTTTGCTTTGCTTCTCAGATGAGAGCTTCCTGCTTCTCATTCCTGTTTAAGATATATTTCCAGTAATGATAACCAGTGGGAGTAGAAGAGGTCTTCTTTTATTAAATCTCCAAATATTAGTTCTCATACTTTTCAGTGTCTACAGGGATTTGCCAAAGCCGGGGAAGGAGCAACAACTTTTTTACTTGACAACTTTATGTTATAAAATACATTGTTTCTAAATTTTGAGCAACCTTTCAAAATTCTGAAGTGTTATATTTAAGAAATTTGAATCAATTATAAACATTCTATGATGCAAGTCAATCTAACATGCATTAAATATAAAATAAATTTATAATTTTACTTTTTTTTATCTGCTTGAAAAAGTAGCAGGAATGTAAAATACTTTCCTCAGCACTGAACATATGCAATCACTACTGTATATTTTAAAAAACAATCCGCTGATTATAAGATAACTTAAATAGCCCCAAGTGTCCCTGAAGAGCTACTGTGTGCTGTGTAAAAGCTGAATAATCCTCCCTATGTCAGAAGGTGACTCTTCAGCTGTTCAGGATCACGAGCTGATATGCTACCACTCATAAAAAAAGATTCAAAACACAAGAACATACAGTTAGGTAAAGATCACTGTACTGGTATTGGAATTAATCTGCAAGAACTGACAACAGTGAAACCAATCTAGCAAGAATGATTCAAGGAACTGTAGCTTTTACTTAAAACCAAAACACAAAGAACACAGCAAATTCACACCAAAATAAGTTCAATGGGAATATGAAAGTTTTACATCATATTTGGCTCAGTTTTCTTCTTTTACAAAGATAACTGGAAGAAAGGAATATGTTCAAACACACTTTCTATTTAAATACATACTGAATGCAGTATTCATGTAACACCAGAAATGCGGTCTGTGCAAAAAGTACTCCAAATCATTATTGCTTGGTGATCTGAATAAAACACTTTAACATATTTATAAAGGCACATTGATAGAAGAAAAGATGTTTCAGTCATCTTGTGTTTTTTTAATTGTCAAAATAGGGGAATTCACTTTGGCCCCTGTGCTTAGAAAAATATGACTTTGACTTTAGTTTCAATATTTAGTTTTAGTATTTACATGGTAGTTTCTTCCCATTCAAGCTCCACATCACCTACAAAAGAAATAGATACATTACATTAATCTACCTTGTAAACAAAAAGTCACTAATGTCAGCTAACTGTTTTGGCTGAATTTAAAAGATCTTGTGGGAAAAAAAGTGGAAAGCTTAAGCAATGACTATTAGTATGAGGGAAACTAAAGAACAGCAAAATGCTAGAAATTTATACTTCTGAAGCCAAAAAAGGCATGTCAAATTTTTTTTTTCTGCTTCCTAGTCTGGACAAGTCAAGGCACCTGCTATGAAAAAATAATTCTGAGAGAATCTATATTTTGTTACCTTCCATGGCATCCAGGGAGTCCATCTTTTGCAGCGCTGAATAATTTACAAAACATATGGGCTGACTACTTCCCTTGCTTGTCAACAGATCCAATACACACTGATGCAAAAATATATATTGTGCCTGTAAGATGTGAATTTAAAGAGGTTTGGTTAGAAGAAATGTACTTCTAACACCAAAAAACTTAGGATTTTTGTATAACATCTAGATGTTCTCAAAGTAACTGCAGTTGAACTCAGTTAAAGTTAACTTAGCAATCTCAATACTTCAATGACCATATCATATATGCCTGATTTGATTTCATACATTATGAGGCATAATGTGTTAAAGTTTGTCAAAACATGTTAATCCTCATGTCCAGTAAGAGATATGAAATTAGAGTAATCATAACTGAGACTAATAGGCTGTTCCACGATTTTCTGTAAAGGTTTGTTCTGTTAAAAGATGTTGATTATTTTTTGCCACTAGATTCAGACTGGAGAAACAGAACCACACAAATGTAACATTCAGATAAGAAAATTTTCCTCTTTCCAGCATAGAGAAAACCAGCAGGGTGCACTCAAATGCAAAAGTTCAAGTAAATCTAAATCTAGGAGTTCTAGGAGCATGCACCATTAGTAAAAGTAAAACCCCCACATTATTTTTAGTGATACTTCTTGGACTGTAGCATCATTTTTAACAGACTATAATGTAAAGCGTGAGCAACTAAAGTTAATTTGACACTTTCAAGGGCATAAAGTAACTCTGGGTAATGATTGCTGACAAGAGAAAAACAAAATAAGGCAATGTAAGAATAAAGCAAAGAATGAAATAAACTAATGAAAACATAGAAAGAAAATAAATGGATTGTTATCTTCACACAAGAGAAGCCCTATGTATGTAGATGCAGAAAATGAGCCAGATCACAGTTCAGAATGGAAGAGACCTCTTGAGACCACCTAGTGTAACCCCCAACTGCTTAAGCTGGTTCAGCTAAAGCATGTTGTTGAGTACCTTGTCCAGTATCTCCACAGACAGAGATAACTCCCTTGACTTTTGCACAGGTAAATAAATTAGTGTCATTTTTCTGCTAAGTAATTGCTATTTTGTTACTGAACTGCCATCAATTTTCAAATCAAATGTCTCAGATTTATAAGATAAATTTGCTTACGTGGATATGTTTTAGGGTCACAGCTCCAGAGCCGTGGGTAATTAAAGCAGACTTTCACAGGCCCCTGAAGTACACAGTACCATTATGCTTTTGAATAGCTTGCTTACTGAAGCAATAGCACGACATTACTTCAAACTAGCCTTTGCACTTGACTTGGCAAGGTGGTAAACTTCTAACAGATTCACCAGACAAATATGAATTTCTAGAATGAAGGTCTTAAGTTTCAGTGGAATTTAGATTGGTTATTCCAGTTCAGAAGGAAGACTCTGAAAGCTCCGTGATCTCTTGCATTCATACAATACATATGATTCACACAGCTACTTGTGAGCATGTAGCAATGAAAATCTTTCTGGGTTTGCCAGGGAAGAGTGAAGCAGGATACTTGGTAAACATACACATGACAAGTTATTTTTCCAGTTAGAATTAATGACATTCTTAATTATTTGAAAGTCTTTTTATGATTGGAAGTGGGAGAAAGAATAAAATAGTTTACTTAAGATTAGGTTATGCACTTTACATGTAGTCCAAGGGCAGGCCTTGTTAATGTACAGGCCACCACGCAGAGTACCAGGATATTGAAATCATATCTACGTTATGGAATTAAACAGTGTCTGGGTAGATTGCCAGCCAGTGGAACTTGATCATCCAAACTACTTCAAACTGCTTGGATAGTCCCTACATAGTTTTAATCCACATGAACCAGCGCTACCCCAAATACTTTCCAGGTGTGTTCCAGGAGTCACTGCAGACTATGGGTCGTTCCCTATAGAGAGCTTGTGAAGGAGCGTAACTGCAGAGGTGTTTAATTGCGCAGATGTGGGCCATTCTGTGCCCATTGGCACAGTAACAGAGAGCGACTCTATTGGCAAAAGGAAAACCACTTTGAAGCTATAAGCAAGCAAAAACCAGGTCTGAGAGCAACCAGTTTTTAATTTTACTCATAGGTCTTACAGTTTGACCAAGGGATCTCTAAACTGACTTTTGGGAAGGAATTGCTTCTCTCTTTGTATCTTCTGTGCTGATCACATAAAATCTCTATCATAGACAATTAAACAGTGTTTTATAACAGAACTGTCAGAATAGCTTGATTACTGAATCTGCCATAAAACTTTACAAGATTCAGTTCCCTTTGGGCAAATTTTGTTGCTGATCTGTCTTTTGTAGTCTTGCAAAAATGATCTAGAAATGGCATGGGCAGAGAACAACCTGTCTCAGGATTTTGCAGCTAGCCTTTAGATCAATACTTAACTTTTTTGGATATCAGAACTATAGGGCTATCATCTTCTACTGCATTTTGGTGCATTTTTCGCTACTCTCTGCCAAAATATGCAAATGAAGAGGTACACAAAAATGATGCGCATTTTTACAATGTACACTGATCTTATCAAATGTCTCACTGTTTTAAGATTTTATTTTGGGAGTGCTCCCATTAAATTGTCTTCCAGCCTTTGCCTTATTTTCAGATGATTCTTCAAAAGTGTAAAGCAACAACCAAAAGAAGTATTCCCAGAACTCAATCTTCACAGCAGAGTCCTGGCAATTGTTTAGCTCCATCAAGACTGGAAAAGGAAAAATTGAAAGCAACTGGTAATTGGACAGCACCTTATAAGAAACAGCATGATAAGGTATCACCACAAGGTCTCACAAAATCTTCTGAAGTGCAGCTGCTGAAAAGTGGTTAACTGTTTTTTGCATATTCTGACACACTTTTCATATATTCTGACACGATATAGATCAGCAGAATTGTATTCTTAACGGAACAAGTCTTCTTACATTAACATAATTTTAAATCCATCAGTCACGTGGAAGTTCATCCTGAAACTGCTCATCCATACTGAGATGTTGGTAAGTCATGCTGTAGACTCAAAGACTTCAGGCAGCAGCCTTGAGCTAGATCTGGCCTGCAAGAGGCTTATACCAGATGCCTCATGCAAATACAGGTGGATTTCCGTTCCACTGAGCGTTTAGGATAATTTTTGAATTCGGCTATTACTCCTTTACATATATACAGATCTCCAGATACAGCAGAGGTCTTTCTTACCAGCAAGTCATCACTTATTTATATGTATACCCAACAAGTCTGCAAAAAATGCACTTTTTTAAACCCAAACCCCACCACTGCCTTGATTTTAGAAACTCTGAAGTCTGTGCTTCATTCTATCCATATGTGTTATTTTATATGAAGCAATCTAAAAAGAATCAAGGAATCATTAATGAGGTCAAAGGTAAATTAATATTTAAAAGTTTGGAGGACTATGCTACATATACATACTCAAAAAATGCAGTTAAGTAGTAAATAAAGTCAAATTAAGCAGTGTATAAGCAAATCTATTTTTTTATTTAACAACTGTTCATCCCCCAAAACTTGAAATTAACTTTCTCAAAGTCTGAGAAATTATGTTAGGTTCTAAAAATGAAATATGTCAGCACTCTTTTCAGCACTTGTCAGGACTGCTGGCCAAATATAGTTAAACAGATACAAACTATAGGTTCTTGAAATATACATGCTTGAAATCCAAACAGAAGCAGGATTTGGTAGAAAATGTATTAGACAACTAATTGTTATGAGCTTTCTATCCTTCTTTTGTAGGAGATCAGATGACTAACTTTTCAACAACAGGAAAACAGAATAGATAAATATAAAAATCTTACCAGATTCTGTACCATACACATTCTTTCACTTCTTAACTCAGCTACAAGTCCATAGATATCCACAAAATCGTGGTCATTTATATGTTGGGTTAAATGGTCAAGTGCAATATAAACACCTGTTCTTCCAACACCAGCACTGCAAATATAATAAACAAGATAAAATAAAGGGTTTATGTTCATTTTTGTAAGTATAAAATATTTTATTAGAATAGTCTTGTTAAATTCAGTTTATTGTGAAAAAAAACCTTCAGAAAAAATTAATTAATTTTTAGTATTTACTTGTGTGTGTGTGTGTGCATGTCCTTGCTGAATGAGGGATCAAGTGAAATCTGAATTTGAGCCTTGTTATGACTTTGATTTTATGAGGGGTTGCATCATACCAACGAGATATAAGTAAAGCAAATCTATATAAGTGGAAAAATGGTCCTACAGCTTTTCTGTGAATTTTCTAGAGCTCCCTAATTCAAAGAAAATAATATCACCAGATTTTGTGAAATCACACTTGGATTCTGTGATGCTTTTGGTATTTGAGACAAAATAACATGGGATCTAGCAAAATATTTTGAAAAATACTTTTAAGAGGAGGATGAGTGTGCAATACACACTAGTACCTAGTGTTATTTTATTTAAAGGTTTGAGAGCGAACAGGATTTTCTCAAAGTCACTATCAGGCATCTCTGCAATTGTGTAATAAACACAAGGTATATCACTGCAGATAATCAGGAAATGTAAAGCAAAACTCTCTTGAACCTGCAAGATCAAATGAGCAGAAGGTAACAAATGAGTTTTACTGGATATGAGAGCACATAATGCTACTTTATAACCATCAGGAATTTGAGCACAGGTGGAGTATCTGGCCCGTGCTAGACCCTTTATGTATCTGTGTTGTGAAAAACGGATAGGATTCATTGCAGAGGGGCCCCAGGGAACATAAACGTCCTCAAAACACGAAGACCATATAGTTCTCTCCTGTAATAGTCTCTCTGGCCCCTGCAATATATGGAAATGTCAAGCTGTCAATGCCAACAATATCAAATAAAATGAGGCTTTATCACCCATAGTGGGTGGCACCTGCAGGATACTGAGGACAAATAAAAAGAGCTCCCATGCATGATAAACCGGACAGCTACGGAAAAGATCTGTGGCACCAAACCCACCTTTTCCTTCCACACATTTCCAGACTCACACCGAGTGAGAATGAGTCAAAGAATCCATTGCAGACCTCTGAGTTCAGATCGCTATTTTGGAGTGTGCCCACTCATCCAGTGGGAACACTGACCTGCATATAAAATGCAGACACACTCACCACTTCCCTGAAGACTTAGCTGTCTCCACACACTTACTCTTTAAAATAGCAGTTTAAGGCTGTTGAGTATGGAATCAATGGGAACTATGACAGCTGACCACCTCTAACCACCAGATCATTTATTTAAGAGCCTAAATATAGATTTTAGCTGTTTATAGGCACCTGAGCTTGAAATCTGGTATATGCAAACCCTTGTTCCTATTTTTCCTTCCTTGTGGCTCCCAGTTTCTTCCTCTTGACATGTGACATGTACATTTTAAGTACAATTTTTAATATTTATTTCTTAGGAAGAGCTATAATTATAATAGAAGTAAAGAAAACCAACATGTCAGTTGCTGTTTCTCTTTTTACAATAAAAAGGAAAATTGAGATAAATCCAGCAGTACCTTACGGTAATGGTTGAAGTAACTGTTTCACTGACATTACCTCACTGGGATTTCCATGAATGGAAGAACAGACACACTTTGGCATTTTACCTCCTAGAAAGGACTAAGAACTGCTAGAGAAACCTTCATTGCTGTCCATACTAGAACCATACCTGTACACTCAGTTTTCATTTTCTTCTGGCAACTTCCCTAAGCATTAATATACACTTGAAATTCTAAGATACTAAATGGTTATTTGGTGAATATGCTTACCTGCAGTGAACCACCATTGGTGTATTATCATGTGCTCGACTTGCACGGATAAGTTTTACAAAATGGATAATTGGTGCAGTGGTTTCGGGGACTCCATGTTCTGGCCAAGAAGTAAAGTTACACTGCCGCACCATCATGCAGTCTCCATGCTGAAAAACATAAAATAAGGTAGTTTTGCAGAACAAATGTGACAGAAGATCCAGTAAGCTAAATATAAACTTCTCAGCAATTTCGTGTAAAAAAGAAAGTCAGAATAGCATAATAAGATGTACTTGTATCAAGGGACAATTCAATGTGCACAGACCTTACAGCAGTTTTTTGAGAGATGGCATCGAGTCCATCTTTCAGGAAGTATTCATGATTTCAGCAGTCACTCTCCATTTGACTTCAGTCACTACATCAATGTAATTTGTAGATTACAGGTTGAAGTTTCTACAGCTTGTTTCTAAGTTTAGTGAATCGGGATGACAAATTTATTTAGAAAAAAGCAACCATTAGACTGATCGAATGGAGTGAAGGCAAACACATATGTTGGTAAAGACGGATGTATTTTCTAAGTGTTTGATGCCATCTCAATCAGAGCAGCAGCAATAATAAAGAAAAGAGCAGTTATGATCTGATATCTAAATTAAGTATGAAGGACGTAAGAATAAAAGCACAGGATCATGCCAAAGGCCTGTCTAGACCATTTTCTTCTTTCCAACAGTAGACAAGGAAAAATCTTAGGGAAAATGGAAATTATAAAACATGACAACAATGTATCTATAGTTCCACAGAAAATGATTTCCATTCATCATAGTTTGTGACCTGTGAACTGTCTCAGTCAGAAATGGTATCTTGAAATTTAAATAGTACTTGTCAGAATTTTCTTCTACTAATTTATCTGGATTTGATGAAGCTCTGTAAGTTTTTAGCATTGATAGTATCTTGCAGCAAGGAGTAAAACAGTTCAATCAACTGTTGTGTAATGAACCAGTTTCTTTTTAATTTATTTTGAACTAACCACTTGCTGCAGGAAACACTGAACAACTGTGCACAATTATATGTAGCAACTACTTTTTGTCTGTATTTTTCAAATTGATCAATGTCAAAACAAAAGAGAAATTACTTTGGATGCAATATGGCAATAATTGTGAATGGTCTGCCTCACATATACTTTTTACCTTCACTAGAAGATCATCAAGAATCCACCCATTTGTGAATGGAAGATTAAGTACAATCTTAAAGCCAGCAACATGGCACATTTAATGACATGCTTATCAAGGACATAACTTCTTGTGCAGGGTAGTACAGCTATAGTAAATGAATCACTTAGACAATGCAGGTTATGCTTTATTTTCTTCCAGCCTCACCCTGGTTAACACCAGTGACTTTGCATTTTGCTGGCAAGCATTTTTACTCTAAATAGTCCCTTTTCCAGTCTTGTTTATGTCTTATTTCAACTGAAAATAGTTTCTATTCTCTCAGTCATTTTAAAATGCTCAATTTCCCTGTATTATGTGCACAATACATCTTTATGGGGTGACCATTGAGACAATCCCCTAACTGCTGTTTTTTTCATCATGTGTGCATGCCACAGGATGGCAATACATCTATTGGATAGCTGAGTTCTGGTCCCAGGATCTGGCTGCGCTACATACAACACAGGTCAATGTTGGGAGTGCAAAAGAAGGCTGACTTAATCTTGGGTTATTACGTCCAGATTGCTTTCTGAGCCTACTTGCTTGTCTGACTTAACACTGTGTGTGAATTTTTCCAAAGAGTGGACACTATAGCTGTGGATCATGACAAGGATGAACATCTATGCTATACCCCCCACCTCGCTTCCCACCAGAAAGAGTGGGAGTAATACTGATGATTCTCATTTATATTGGGTGAATCTCCTGGGGGTGGAGGCCATTACGGCTGGTGGTACAATGCAAAACAGCTGCACTGCACCAGAGAATCTTGCCCTTTAATCTGAGAGGGATACATTCAAAGGGATTTGTCTGATCACAGAATGGTTAGGATTACTCCTTTCTAGAAGAGACAACTGAGGTGTCCAAATAGAAACTTCACCTCCCACCAAACCAGAGGTTCAGTAACCTTGATAGGCCCTTCATAGCATGTCAGACAAGTAACTGAGCTTTTTGTAACAGAAATTGGAGAAAATTCTCAGGAAACAAAACCCAGGAATGAAAACAAAATGCAGGAAAACAAGGCAGTACAGTGCACATGCATTAAAAGATTAAAAGAAGAATACTGAGGGGTAGTTGGGTGACATGGAGCACATCTGATGTTCTTTGAGGTGCTGGATGGGTTTTATTCTATCAGACTCCAGTTCTGGCTTACCCTTTCAATTTTTAGATCTCTGATGGTCCAGTCTATTTGAATATCTTCCATCAATTTAGTAATCACTATATCCCCAAACACAGTCACTGGTTTGTTATCTTCTGGCCAGTACTGATGACATCTTATCTGCAGGCAGATGATTACTAATTAACAATGATCATATTATAATCTTGACAGAAACTACATACAGAATTTCCAGTTATATCAAATGCTGTTAATTGGCACACTGGTAACTTACCCGTCCCTTTTCAAAACATTGTGTAAGCATCACAAGTGTTTTTGCTCTCGTCTCCCACACCATTCTCCAGAAATCACCCACTGTTCCTGGTAATGGTCCCTGAGTTGCAATAAACTCATTTGGACATAAATAACCCTAAGAAAAAAGAAAATATTTAATACATAATCGTTGGCAAGGAAAAAAAAAAGAGTTTGCATGTGACTCATAGTTGCGCTTGTAGCTATCACGTATAAGGCTAAAACTTTGTCAGACATACTAAATGACTTGGCATAGGCCTGGCTAATGATTGCATGGCAGATGGCCTTGGAAACCTAAGGAAGTAATGGCATTTGTTCCACTGTATAGATCAGTTATGAACCAATGCTCTAATAAAGTTTGGGAAATGTCATTCTAATAGCAATGCATTTATCAGAGAAATTACAGGGACATCAGGTCAGTAGTTCCCTTTTAAAAATATCTAAGCCTTCATAGGAGCCTTACTGCAGATCCAGCCAGAGGCCACCAAGAACTATGTTAGGAGGTGGCCAACAAAGTAGAATTACATAGTGCTAAGGAGCAGGGGAGCCAGGAAAACAACTAAGGAGCAATCTGAGAGCTAGTGCAAGATACATACCACACTGATGACCTTGTCCTTCCAGTGATCATCAGGGATCTGCTGTAACTTAGGGATGGAGCTTACTCAAACAAATGATCTCTGATAAAAGTTTTAAAGAAACCTACTGTAGGGGTTGCCTTTTGTTTTAATGTTGGCTTCAGCTGTTTAGTTCATTTATAAATTGTTGTAAAACCTGGGGAGAAGGAGGTTTGTTGAAAAAAATCTGTGTAAATGCTATCAGTGCATCATGGATCTGTTTCCCCAAAGAAACTAAGTGTACCCTAAAGGAATTCTCATGTACTATAGAAAGTCTAAAATAACAATAGCAATAATAGCAATACATTTATGCTGTAGAGCTAGAAGTCTATAATATCACAGAGTTCTGCTTATTGCCTAAAACAACTTACACAGTGGTTTATAGCACCACTGAAGCTCCTTGTTGGAATTATAGCCCTATAATTCACAGCTGCCTCTTACTTACTCCATCTATAATATACAGAACAGGTGGCAGTGAGAAACTATGTTAATCCTTCCTAGTTTAAGAGTGAGGTGAGAAACTATAATTCAGGGATGCAAACCTTGCAGTATGGTTACTGACTTTTTCTTGTTCAACCAATGAAAATAAAAGTAGCAGCCAAGTTCCCATTTGTTAAAACCATATACAAGATCTCTTTCCCTCTTTTTACGTGTATGCATATGTATACACACCTAGATAAATAGGTATGTAAATACACACATGCACATCTTGTATATTTACAGCTATATGCATTTATATAATTACACATCCACAAATATGGAAAGTGAGAGCATATAAAGAGCAAAGCTTTAGCCCTGAGAAAAGGTAACATTACAGTTATCTATTCACTGATGAACAGTGGTGACCTAAAGTGAGATGCCTGTATGCAGTAAAGAGATGCAGAATCTTAGCAGGGAACACTCCCTGCAGCTGGCTTTTGCTGCAGCTTTTTGGACGCTGCTCTTAGTGTTCCCTGCCTAAGCCTTGGCATGTCAGTTAGTGACAGGAAGGGTAAAGACTAGGCCATGCTCCAAGCTGTCTGGTCTCCTTCTTGGTGGCTCTGTGTACAGTCCCGGTGTCAAGTAACAACGTGGCATGGCTCTTCCTATCTGCTAAATGTCAGAACTAGGACATTCTATATAAAGGGAATAAATAGCTTTTGCTAATGAGAGAGGAAGATGCTGTCAGCTCTCTTGCTTATTCTCTGTGAATGTCTCTTAGTTACCTGGGAATAACTATTTTTACTTGCCATTTTTTCATCTTTTTAGACTACAGTCTGCATGTCTTGCTATGTGTTTGAATAGTGCTTAGTGCAAATGAAGTCTTGACCTCATGTTAGACAACCAGCCACTGCTACAACAAATTAAATGCACAGTTATAAGTCAAACTTTGAGCTTCAATGGAAAAAAATGAGATAAAAATATAAATGAAGGATTTACAGAGAACACAACTAGAAAATGGAAGGTCCAGGAAGAAAGCTGAAGATGAGAAATACAATACCAGTTACTTCTTCAAGAAGCTTATTTGTATTTTCTTCCATCATAACTTTCACAAAATAATAAAAAAACAAAATCCTGCTCACCAAAATTATTAGCTATCTCTATGAAACTTTTCAGTTCAGTTATCTTTACATTATCCTGTTCATATACAATAGCTCCAGCTCCTGAACTGAGACCAAATAACACCCATCCAAACAACTGACATTGGTAGGAGTTTCGCTGTTGTCTTTAATGATAATAGTATGAGAATATTTATAGAAAGTAATTTGCTGGACACAGTTTTGATTATTACTGAAAATCACTGCTTAGCAATGAAAATGGGATAAATTATATTTTTAACCAGTCATGTTCAATGCCACAGGAGTCACTCAAACAATGCCATGGCAAGAGTAGTTGTAGTGAATGAAAGAAAAATTAGAATCTTGTTCTTCTTTCAAGTTATTTTTTGACTCTCTTTTGCCAGAAAACAAATATAGTAAAAATGTGAGTGACTTTCTACTTACAGACACGTAGCTGGCATTAATGTAGTCAGATCCAGGAATACCAGCATCAGGCATCAGCTTTACTCTGTTGTTATTATCTATCATAGAAATACAGTCTAGTTAAATAAAAGATTTGTTTAAAAAACATAGAAACATGTAACAAGTCTTCCTGGAGTGCTAAAAAAAATAAAAAATACTGTTATTGTTGCTAATCTAACCATACTTGACATAGTAGAACATTAATTACAAAGGGAATGTAACCAATTTCCATTACTGTGGTCATCCTTTACTGTTCCAGACTTATTTTAATATAATACTTTTTAATTAAAATGGTGAATGTGCCAAATCCTCCAATTTGGTGTACATACAGAAGGATCCTCTGCCTAATGATAGCTGGTGTGCTTTATGCCATGCTGTTCTAGCACAGACAACTTCCATGTGAACAGACAGCTGGGTCTCTGTCCTATATATTGTACCCAGGTCACAGATTTGAGCCAGTTCCTCACACTTACATACTTTAACTTCTTTTACATAAGGTAAGTTCATTATTCCAGGAAAAAAAAATATATATTGAGGGTTTCTAATTTGGGCCCATGGTATGTATGCAGAAATGACAAAACCCAGGAAAGATGTCATATGACAATAACTAAATGCTGAAACCAAACATTCCAAATTTTGATGTTTGCCTCCCAATGTAGTGGAAAAAAAAAAGTTAAAAATTTATGAAATTTATCTGTTTATATGTCATGAATATAAATTTTTAGTGACTAACTTAGAGTATGTCTTGAACAAGGCAGTAGATAGCAGGAACAGCTGCTCTGAAAAGTTAATAGCACAGAATGTAGCATTATTAACCAAGGAATGCCATGCTCCCCATCTCACATCACAGCTAATGCCTAAAATAATAATGACATTTCTTGTCTTATTAACTGAAAAATGAAGCAGTGTTGAGTACAGAGAGACAGACTCCTGTCTCCTGTGATAAAATCTAGCCTTGGCTTATAAGTTATCATACAGTCACTCTGATCTTCTGTGGAAACTTTGCAGCACATGTACACATATCCACAAGAAAGCATACCCAGGATCCTGAGGTAGCTGAATGCACAAACATGTGGATTTTTTATGTTTAAAAAAATTACTTCTCACTGAAGGGGAGAAAAAAGAGGAAGAATGTTAAAGAGTTTGCTACATGGCTTGAATTACAAAGCTAAGAAACTATAGAGGCTACAGTTTCTTGCACCTGCATATTAAAGCTTGTGAGAGCAAGTTGAAAGCTACTTGCAAATAAAACTGTCTTTAAAAAAACACAATGAAAAGACAGATTACTTGACAGAAAATTATTTCATAATGTGGACATGATTGTATTGCCATTTCAAAGGCAGATCAAACAAAAATACGGTTGCATTTCAAATACATGCTGCACTATCGAAGGCAGAGAGCAAAACGGAGGAGTTGATCAGTAAGCACACATACATGGCTTTATGTTTGGGAAACGATTCTTAGACCTGTTCCAAGGCAGATCAGCATCAGTTGAAGCAAGGTCTTCAAGAAACTTGGGAAGTTCCTGTAGAGGAATAAATGTTTGTTGGCAAACCTTTGCATTTCACTTTCAGTGAATATAAAACCCAACACAGCCATCCAGCAAGAGGAATTCCTTAGTTCTGCAGGAAAGTGCATTTCTAAGAACAGTTGGAAGCATTACACAGCATTCCACCTCACTGCCCAACCCCAGTTACACCGCAACATTTAATGCACCACTGCAGACAATGCTGTCAAGTTGAACAATTAAAGCTTACGTGCACTTTCACCTTTGCAAGTCTGGATAAATTCAGCCTATCACCTTTTGTCGTTCTTTTCTGTTTTTTCATGGAGTCACACACTTGGTTACCATGTGCTACTGACTCAGCCTTACTCTTGAATAATGCCTTTTCCCGACTCCTGGGGCTTGAGAACTGATGAGAATTTAATTAAGTTGAGACAACTGGCAATTAGCTATTGTTCACAGGACTGTTTGTGAAAGGGGTGGGAAGAGTTATTTTGGGTTGTACTGTAGTTTCATAACTGGTCATTAGTTCTATTACAGAAGGGCAGAGATGGATAAATCATTTATATTGAGGAACTTATTTGATGGGGGTGTTTGTGTACATAAATAGGTATAATTTCCAAAGCTGAGTAGAAGAGCGAAGACGACTTCATAACTTGTTAATGAAAAAAACATATTAATATGGTGATCTCATAGTGGTGATAAAGAGAACAGAAGTCTCAGAAAAGCCAGAATTTAGCCAGAATTTCCAAGTTAGTAACTGCATTAACTGTAATAGGTTTTCCCTTTGTTTAACAAATGTTATATGCAAGTCTATTTCAACATCTGGCTAAGATAAAGACGAAGAGATCTACCTATTGCTTTGAATGAGTACAATAAAAAATTTTGCCGCTAGTGCTGAGTAATCCCTTCAAATTTGTCTTTTAGTATTAACAGTTAGGCACTACATGGGCTACTTCCAAAAGTGGAGCAGATAGCCCTGCTATCAGATTCAATGTTAATTATTTTCAAGTGCTCTTTTGCCCAGGTATTTGAGACAGTTTGTTTTCTATAAATAAAATGTAATGGACAACTATTAGCAAATAAATAAATAAATGAAAGAGGTAACAAAAAATGGAAAAAACAGGAGTGTTTTTTATTCTAGCATTTTTCTTTAATTCAAATATTTTGTCAGCCTTATTTGATGGGTTCAAATACTAAGAATAATTTGATATAAACATTAGCAAAATGGGATCATTAAAAAAACCACGTAATAAACCAAATCAGTAATTCCTTTAATCTGATATCCTATTTTGTACATTGGACAATGTCTGGCATATAAAGGAGAGCTCAAAACACTTGAATTGTATTACATGCAATATTATCTCATAAGAATTTTTTTTCTTTCACCATCTGACAAAAATCCTATGGCCTGAAGCACGAGGCCTACTTCATTTCTATAATTATATCCTCAATAATATAACTGCAGGTGCTTCTGAATAGAAGGGGAAAGAGGTTTTCATGATAAAAGCAAGAGTTTCAGGCAAGGGACCTGACTTCTTTTCCTGGTTCTGACACATTTCCTTGGGGAAAGAATTAGGGGAAGAATGGCAGAGAACAACTAGATGCTCATCTCCCTTTGAAAATTAACAAGGGACTAGATCCCATACATGCTCTTCAAAATCTCTCTAAATATCTATGCTTCCTAAGGATGAAAAGCCTATGATTATGCCCCTTCTAAAAAGAAAGTTTCTGACTTAAAATCACCTTATAAAGAATGGCTGACTTTACATTTATATCCATATGTTAAAGAATTAAAAAACATAGTTAACAGACATGAATTAAATATGAAACTAAATGAACTGTAACATACTCTAGAAAAGTATCTTTAAAGGCACCCATTATTTCAAAATCTTGTCTTTGAAGCAACCTCTACCGTACTCAAGGTACATTTCTTTTACCTATTCTGTTGCCTCTGCCTTTTGCCTCAATAATCCCTTAGAGAAGTAAAGTCCCAATTCTATAACTGAACCTACAGAAAGATCCCCATTCTCAGACACAGTAGAGTGACTTCTGTGCTTTCCTCTCAGGATTTCTAAGAACAGTAAAAGACAGCTAAGCGTTGAGAAGTTAAAATTCCTTTCATTCAGAAAGCTGAAAGTCTCCCACAAAACGTCTGTCATTGAATTTTGCATGAAGGAAGAACATACATGAAATGCCTATGGCATTTTGCAAGTCTTGTGGGCCATGGGACCATATATCATGTGCATGTCATGTGAACTTTAATTTGCCTCATTTGCCTCACTCCTCTGAGTCTTAACTTACCAGCTGACTAGTATAAAAGTAGCACTGTTGTACAGTACTTCGTAATAGAGAGGAAACAGAGAAGCAGATTATGTTATTTTTGTAGTGATGCTTCCATATCTGAATGAGTGCTCAAAAGCCTTGTACCAATTATCTGCATCAGTATGGATTTCAGTCTAAATGATTATTTTCAGAATTGGAGAAAGACTATTTGGATTCCCAAATTCAACAACAGTTTGTCACAGAAACCATATCTCTTTGCAGACTTACAAAACTTTGAAATAATTTGCACTTTGTTTGCTGTAGTACTTTTATGGTACAGTGATGATATTTGGAGGTATTTCACTTTTTTATTCATGAACGGAACTTATCATAAACCACTTATACAAATATTTCTGTTTCAGTAATTTGCCAGTTACTAGGAAAACTTGGTTTCCCAAAGATGCTGAGAGATATCATCTGGAAAGCTGGAAGTTTGAATATCAGCTACATGGAGCCCACCATCAGTTACCATCATAACTGCCCAACATCAGTTATTGTTTCTTTAAACTACTTTACCTACCAAAACATATCTTGGAATTGTCCAGGAAGACTGCTAGCAGAAACAGTCCAAATTCAAGGCAGGGAATATACTAGCAGTTTATGAGTGTAAATTATCATGTTCCTCATGTCCTTTTCCTGGTATGCTTGAATTTACTAGTACAGAGACAGCCAGAGAGCCCAAGCAAGCTCAGCACCATGCTTTTAGTTATGTACTTCAGATATAATGGCCCACGGGTTTATATCTTGAGCTCATCTCGCCTACACACGTTGTAGGAGCCCCGAGTCATCTATGTGAAACTAAAATGATGAATGTGGATGGGAACAATGCTGGTCACTAGGTCTGCTTGCTTGTTGTGTGCATTGCCTATTTCTGTGCATTGTCATTTCTGATGTAATTTCAAGCACATTGTCAATCCCATTATTCATCTGATAAGACAGGTGCTACAGATGCTATAGACATATTCTCCATCAGGGACTGGACCTACCCTGCAATTCTTCCTGCCCTTGGACAAGTCATATGGGAAGGTAAGATATCACTACACTCTGAAACATGGGAGTTGAAGCTCAGAGAAAAAAATTAAAAAATGGAATCCCAAATTACAAATAAAAAGCTGTAGATTGTAAATGGACTAAATAATTTAGTTGGAAGAGGCCTCAGCTACTTGTATTCTCTTAACTTGAAATGGATTGCCAAGATTTTGATTTGATAAAGCACGATTGTTTAAGTTTTAACACTTAGCCAATGCTGTAAGACTTACCCAATGTGGGTAACACCTAAAGAAAGTAATACTAGACACTTTCCAGTGATAAACGTTAATATGTGAAAATGTTACTGCTAGTAAAACTTTTCATCTGTTCAGTCATGCACAATATAATAATAATCACTCTTGTTCAAGTGAAATAACACTTCTGCTCTTGGAAAAAAAGGTTCTTACTTTATTGCTCAGAGAATTTTATGGTGCTTTTTATTATTACATCCAGACCAATTTTACCTAAGGAGCATAACAAAAAATCTGTAGGAAATACCATTAATCTTTTCACACTTTTTTTAGTTTTCCCTCAGAGACTGAAATTTTATAATCTAACAGAAGAAAAGCCAATTGTTGAGTCTTCATTTTTGTTAATCCAACTGGTAAGCAATTTGTGGTAAATCTATAAATCCAAAACAATACCGTCACTGGAGAATGACAAATTATTTTTGTGAGGGCAAATGACTGTATGTGTTACAAATTATGATAATGATGCTGAAATAACAAAAAGAGAAGATATTGCTGAGAAAAAAAACCATGATAGCCATAAAAATATTACCTAATGAAAACTGAGAAAAAATTGAGATTTAAATTTGAAAATATATATGCATTATATTATATGCAATGTATATTTTGAAAGCTGGTCTCTTTTCAGAAAGACAGACAGGCTTGCTGTGTTCATCTACTCACATAAGGAGATGGAAGACATTCACATGGAAGCTATTCTCAAGAGCATGGGAAGTATGACCTGTTATTTGTAGAGGAACAAAAAGCAAAGTACTATGCCCAAACTTTTTACCTTCTGCACTGAAGCCTATGAAAGAAAAATATTTCTGAGTTCTGTAACAGTATGACTGGGGCCTTAACATTTCACAGAATAAATGTCAGCTGCGTTTTTGGGGTCATCATCGTTCAGGAAAACATACTTATTTAAAGCAATTAAATATATCTGTATATATGTTAGAAAACTATTTCTGAATAAACTGTTCTCAGGTAAACTACATGTGCATCACTACATATGTAGAAGCACAAATATTATGGTGTTCTTGCAAAGACTGGAATCTAAAGAAAATCATCTTTTGCTGACAGTTAGGTGAATAATTCTGATCAGGTTGCAGTGTAGACTGCAGAATCCAAATCAGTGTAATATTACTTTCTAAACAATCAACGTGGTAATTGGGTATTGATTATCAAGGCCAGAGTCCTTCACGGCCTTGCCTGCTTAAAATGGACATGAAATGTGACACATGAAACGACTGAAGGTCTTGCGATGTTGTGACAACTGCTAGCAACATACCGAAAATTCTTCCTGAAACTTTAGGTTGTTGTTTGTGCAAAGCTCTTCAACATGTTGTAAGAAGGATTTCTTGCTTATTGGCCTGAAAGTAGTAACAGAAAAATTAGAAGACTATAGTGAAATTATTTGTCATTCTTTTTATTCTTATTTAACTACAGTTTATTAATAAACAATGTTTTTCAGTTCAGTAGAAACTGATACTTATCAGCAGAAAATTAGAAATTGCTACTTATAGGCAGAAAATTATTAATCGCTTACAGCATGCTTATTTGATTTGGTTTTATTCCCTTAAAATAGAAGCATTTTCTCCCCTTGTTGTTCCCCTCATCAAATTTTTAATGTTGGTAGTATGTTAACAGTACTGTAAGAGTGGGATTGTTTTTATAGGTAACAGCATTCCAAGATGAGGTTTTGACATTAATGGAAATTTGTAAAGTTATCATTGCATTCTAAAGTACATAATACTTCTTTGTCACACAGAAAACATTTTATACATTGCAAGGTTTTAGACATATAAAATATTGCAGTGACCTCATTCTCATAATGACATGGTTTTTAAACCCTGAGGAGTTTAAATATCCCTGTATTACTTCCCAAGCTAAAACACAGACATGCAGGCTTCACCCTAGAGAGAGAGAAAGCATTTCTCCAGTTACCATGCAATTAGTCATGCTTTTATGATTTATACGCAGCTTGGAGTTTTCTTCTAATAAACATAGAGGAGGGAACCACACATTAGGACTCACTTATGACCACAACATACAAGCTTTAATCAACTTACTTGATGGATTTTCTATAACTAAGTAACCTGCAACAGAGATTTTTGTTAAATGTAGCAAGCTGAGAGTTAGCCAATATTGTACATTTTGATAGATTTTAGATTAAATACTGAAGTAACTAAAGAACTAGATTTATTTCTCTTATGGATTCAAACATTATTATATGTCAGATATCTTGGGTGATTGTCTTTCTTAGTTTTTGTCTCAGGTATTGGCAGATACGGACATGGTAGTTACAGTTTCTATCATTCTTTTCAGATCCTTTTACAGTGGTCTGGGCTCATATGGTGCAGGGAAGTCCATACTTCCAGCACACCATTTCATATACATTGACAGGCTTAATTTTACAGTGTGTACTCAATATTGTTCTTCTAAGGACCATTTCAGAGCATAAATACTGAATACTGACTGAATACAGACACCTATTTCTGAGTAGTCACACTAGATTACTTTTATAATCAATGAAGAGAAATAGGTGTGATTTCATCTCATTTGAAGCAGATACCTCAAATAAGTTGCAGATGAATCATGCTGTTGGTGTGCCTCTACAGAAACCAAACAGCTATGTTTGGAGAAGATTTAAAAAATGAGTGCCTGTTTTCATGCTCAGTTTTATACATTCACTGCTCTTTCTGGTGCATGATGATTTTAAAAACTGTGCTACATATTAGATCTTTAATTTGGTCCCACAGCAGGTTTCATGAAGATATTACATGAGCATCTATACTCAGGGGACTTTCAGAAGGCCTTGGAACTTGGTCATTATTATCACCATCTCTGAACCCATTTCAAGAATGTCTCAGCATTATGGACTTAGAAGCCAAACTTTGGGCACTCAGACTGACAAAGCTTGTCTAAAAGACTAAGCCAAAAAGTTTGAAGTAATACAGTTTAAAAGATAATTTGCCCCTTCAAAAAACCTCTAAGTATAGCTTTTATGTGTCCGTCTCTCCAAAAATCATACATTCTCACATACAAATATTAAAAAAACTATTCTATAATACAAATACAAATGTCTACTGTTGCCATAAATTTAGTAGAAAAGACAAGTTGCTTTAAGAATATTTTGGGTTATGAAGTTATTCTTAAATATTCAAATTTTAAATTAGATAATAAAATGAGATTATTACAAATGTTTAATCATTTATTATTGAACATCAGAGAAGTTAATTTCAAAGCTACTAAAGATGCCTTTGTGGTTCATAGTTTGTTATGACAGTTCTCTTCAAACAAAGCAACCTGGCTATGAAAGCCTTGGGTCAGTCTCACTGGAGTGAAAAGAAGTGTAAGAATTCACAGAAGGCAGCTCAAACTCAAAGTTCTTACTAGGACAACTGAAGGAGAGCTTTAGAATGAAAAAAGAAGGCGTTAAGATGACAAAGCATGCAACTCTATTCAGAATGCTTAGACTTCTAGTTAGTGTTTATTATATTACTTATGTTGTTTGCATTAGGTGGCAGATGAAACTACCTTCTAGTAATAATGGCAACATTATAGAACTAAAGTTTCCTGAAGAAAAAATATTCTTAATAGCTGTGCCAATGTATTGCGTACAAATACATTTGTCTTTGAGCAGAAAGTAATCATTTTTTAGGACTTTTTTTCAGGAGAAAATTATAACCAGTCTCTGCAAAGAAATTACATTTGTTTTTCCTTTGAATTCACTAATCTTCACCATAGAACAACAGGACAAAAGTCATGTCCCAGCTGACATCCCAGTAATTTTTTTGAATACTGTTGGCTTTATTCCTCTTGAATTGATATCACTTAGGGGCTTAGTGCACCCAATTTGCAGTAAGCAAATGCAATTTGGTCATTAGGGTATAAAAATTACATCTATTCTGTACATAAGCAACCTGGGTATGCCATTTAGTGCTTCAGTGCTGAAGGTACACGGATCCAACAGCAAAGCATCATAGGAGACAAGCAGCAACATTAACACCACCTTACTCAACAATATTTCCTTTTTTTACTTTCACTCAAGGCAGGGAAGTAAAGCACTGAAATAGCTCAGGAAATGAGCAAAACAGCGTTACATATGTTGATTTCTAGTTAATTTTTAATATTAATAACAGGTGATTTTTTAAAGGCATAATCATATATTCTCTTTCACAAGCAGTAAACATTTTTAAAGAAGGCACCTACAGATTGACACTTCAACCTACCTGTGGGCATTTAAGTGAAGAACTTGATTTTTAGAACTACTGAACTCTCACACTTCTGTTGGTAGCAAGTGCACAATGTAGTGGCCTGGCAGCTTGGAAAATAATATGGTTTAATTTAAATGCTTATATGAGAATTAATGTCTACCTTGAAGACTGTGGCAAAGACGCTGGCTTTGTTGTGTAAGAATTTTCAGAAGGGATGAATTTTGTACGCTCACTAAAGACTTACAGCTATGTATAGTTTCAGCATCCTCGAGCTTCAAAAACTAATGTTTTTTCCAAGTCTCTTGACTTGGAGTATGTAATAATAATCTTACAGTGTTTCATCAAATACTTGTCTACCTGTAATCTTGTTCTCCACATTTCCCAGTTTTTTCTATAAAACATAAGAATATATATATCACTACATCTTGATAAGCACAATTTAGAATCAAACCATGAAACTGCAAATTTCCCTATTTCAGCTGCAGAATTCCAGATTCCCACTTGTCTGACTTTGAAACTAGGAAAGAAAAACATTCTCTAAGATAAAGAATGCTTTATTGCCTTAAATCTGATTTTCTTTTAAAACAGTGTATTGTTTCATGTGTGGGATTTTTTTGAAGTCTATCAAAAATCTGAATCCCACTCAGATTACTCATGATAGAGCTAGAAAGAAGCCATTTATTTGTGTTGGCAGTGGTAACTGAAGACTGTATTGTCACACAGACTCGGCTTTCTCCCTGGGTCAATCATCTGAAATCCACAGGGCATTAAAACTTTGTGCACATAAAAAACAACAGAAATGAGTATGTAGGCAAAAGGCTTAACTCATAAGCACCACTGACACTTCCTAGGACCAACAGAGGAACTAATTTTTAGCAAGTTAATTGAAAGCAATATGGAGCTTAACCCTTCTTAAATATTAAAGGCCTAAAGAAAGAGAACACATGGTCATTTCTTCCATTGTACCAGGATATGTACATTCATAAACTTTGTACTCCTGGGATACTAAGCTCAGGAAGCCTGTTTTTGACAGTTCATTACAAAAGGGAAACTTGTGAAGAAAAAGGCAAGGCAGGAGCCATGCCTACTCCCATTCAAAGAAAGAAAAAACAGATGGTCTACAGAAAGTAATGTATGTGCAAAGTGTTACCTCAAATATAGACACCTACTGAATGCACAACATAGAGGAAAGGTGAGATCAGAAAATAATTTTAAATATGATACTTTTACATAAAAATTTCTAATTGCCTGTTATTTGTAAGGGTTACAGTGTCTGTAATTCAGGAATATTTCTTCTGAATCTGTGAATTTGTTTGAAAATCTGTCTCGCATAGAACAAAACAAAAGCCTCAAAGCATCCACCACAAGGTGCAACTTATCCTGGAAAGATTTTAAGAAACAAGGACCTATATGGCTTTATCCTTTCTGCAGGAACCACTGCAAGGTAGAGTACCAGAGCAGTTGTCTCCTAGGTAATGCACCTGGAACAGGGAAGTTACTTGTCTCTTGCCAAACCTGGTGTACCCTGAAAATTTAGTGACAGAATTTATTCACAGAAGATGAATGTCTGTTTTGAAAAGTGACTTTCCAAACCCTATGGACATGTTATAAAAAGTAAGTAATGAGAGCCCCCAGTGTAAGTATATTCAATGTGCCTTATGAACCAATGTTTAATCCAGTTTAGACTGATGGTCTACCTATGTTTTAAACAAGGGTTGGTTTTTTTCTGTTATTGTCTGACTCATACCACCTCCACCATCATGGAGATCAATGTATGTCCCAACCATTCAAACCTAGCATTTGGCTTCATAAAGCAGGTCTCATTTTCCACTGAACTTAGAAGGACTTAATGCCTTGCATCGTCTCTGAAACTACATCACATTAATTAATTGCCTAACAAAGACTTGCTGAGAGATGGTGTATACATACTAGCTAGTATTAGTAGTTGTCAGACACTGAAGCTTTGCAAGTAGTTTTTTTACTGATGACGGTCATGTTAAGAAAAAATACTACTAGGAACTGGGATTTGCCATGCATTTCCCAAGTTGAAAAAAATGTTGACTCCAAAAAAATTTCAAAATTGGCAAAGTTGGATGCTTGGCACTTTTAATTTTGATGTTTTTTCTACTTAAATTGACTTGTAATTCAAAATAATTAATATTTAAAAAGTTACAAAAATGTGTGAAATAATTTTTTTTTATTAACCTTTACTGAACAATTGCTGAGTTTTGCTTCAATACTTCTCAAGCTGTTGAATTTTTGATCTGCTAAGACTGATAAAATATATTTCTAGTCGTATTCTTACAGAACAGAAAAACCTTTTTGCACTTCCTTTTATTTCTCATGTGATACCAGCTGCCCAAATTTTCTGAGAATATGACCCAAGATCATAGGCCACAATCCACTAAGTATGAGAGAATGTCTGAAGAGACAATGTATGAGAGACAGTCAAGAAGGATTTCATGGAGAAGGTTAGAGTATCTTGATTCTGTGGATGAACTGTGTCAGATGCAAGTCCATGCCTTTACTGATTTATAGTAGCTAACATAATAAATAGTATACTGACTGAGAAATGACAAAGCATCTGGTTTGCAAAGCATTTCCTTCAAATGTGTACTGAATGGGATTATTAGCAGATACAGAAAAAAGTCTATACTGCTGTTTTATCACCTAAGATTTTCACACAAACTCCCCATCACCCTTTCAGGGTAGAAAGCATAATTAGTTGGACCAGATTTCAGCTGATTTACTGCTGTCCAAGAAATACAAATAAGTCATCCTGGAAAAGGAGTCTGCCCATGTTTGTTTTCCTCATATAATTACAAGATGACATGAACTGAAACCAGCATTCTGCAACACAGCAAGCTTTGCAAACACAGCTGAGATGATAGCTGACTAAACGTAGCCAACATATAGCAGTAGGTTATACAGATGCAGTGATGCACAGTCCCATTCCAAAAGCACGATAAATTTGTAAAGGTTATACTGCAGTCATCAACATGTAATACAATAATGTAACATGCTAACATGTCACGGCTTAAACCACAAATCATGAGAATGATAAGGACACCACAAGAACTAGGACTGTGATTGACTTCTACATAGCTGTTCCCCAAAGGCAACAGGTACAAAAGTTCTTTTGCAGTGCAACTGTGGAAGTCTGAAAACAGGCAGCGAATATATTTTAGACATCAGGTTTTGCACTAAGCTGCCTTGCTGCATGCTGCTTCTTGGTGCAAGAAGCTTCTAGTAGCTTCTTGATATCACTCATTACCAGGAAGGATGTATTTATATGAGAGACAGCATTAGAGACACCTAAAATGTCTCTTTTGGTCACTGGCATTATCAGAAAAGACTCTTACACATACTGAAACATTCTTTAAAGCTTAAAAAAAAGCCATAATAAACTAAAAAGTTTTGAGCAGATAAAGGATATCCTTCCCCTCATTACTGTATGTATGTTATCTAGTAGAGTCCCATAGTACATTTACTGACTTCCAGTGGAAATGATGGTATGAATCCTGTCCCAAGGAACTCTCAGTTGGTGCCTGCACTTCAACAGCTTCTTGTAATGTCCAACAAAGAACCTGGGCAAGGAGCCTGCTGTAGCTTTAGTACCACTACTGTTCGAAAAATAATAGTCCAAAATTTAACAGCTGCATCATGTACCTTACAAGAATGGCAGAACAGAGTTTGCTTTTGGCCATTGAAGGAGCGGGGAAAGAAGAAAGAGAAAAATACAGATGGAAGGACATGAAAAATTGATAACAAAAATGTGAGACTGACTCATTAAAATAAGGGTGATGTAACTAAAACTGCTGAAGCACTGTTCAGTAAAGGCCTTGCTGTGCATAAATCACACAATGAAGTGCACATAGGTATGAAATATTGTAGTTTGCAATCACCCTATAGAGTTTTGAGACTATACAAATCTAAACTACACACAATTTAGACAGAAAAGTGGCAGAACAGTACTCCGCAAGCTGAAAAAGGATTTGACTCGTGGATATGTTGCTGAGATTGTAGTAGCATAGTACAAAACAGCTGCAGTGTGTGTACCAAAGGCAGCTGAGAAAAAAAGAGAACGTCTCCTAACTACATACATTCTAACTGCCAAAGCAAAGAAACAGCATGTTTCTTATGTTACATTCGCACTACATTTGCTTCAAGGATAGGTTGTATAGAGCAGTGCCGTATTGTCATGTGTTATAATTTCCATGTAAAAATTGCCCTGATTTATTTCAAAATACTCGTGGAACTGTTATACCTTAATATTAGAGACTAAAAATAAACATGATTTCAAAATGACAAATACCACTGTTTGCCATTAGTATAGCTGCAAAGATGGACATTTCGTTTTGATTAACTATATCGTTCAATATAGCACACAGAGAACAGCACAGAAAACACACCACGTTGCTTCAATAATATAAAAACTTACTGGATGACAAATATCTCCTTGCGTCTAAAGAAAAATGAAGAGTATCTGGAAGTAAAATCCATTAACACTTTAGTATGTAAACAAAATTAGTACCATTCTTATTCAGCTAACACTTTGGAAACAAGGCCATTTTGAAGATCCATCAAGATCATTCATATGAGTCACAGTTATCACAGTGCATTGGCAATGGTTCTCTCTTTACAGAATGTTTTCTGCTGTTATTAGCAGGTACTATACAACGCTATCTGAATGACATATACCCCACACAGAACATACCACACGCATTATGTCGATGATTTCCAGATGATTTATAGTATGTTTTCTCATCTGTTACAAGCAGCCATTCTTGTGTGCACTACTTTAAACAGGTTTGTACATGCAATCAGCTTACTCTGTACCACACACATAGACATCTACACACAAACAAAACAGGTCAACAGCTACAACCTTTCATCTTCCAGCTACTCCTAGTCTGCAACAGTAGGATGCCTGACTGCTAGGGCAAGACTACTTTTAGGCTTCTCATCTTTAAGGAGACTGCATACCACAGTGTTTCATCTGTGAAACAGCAGGGAAAATACAGGCAGGTAAAGAATGTTCACCAAACATTTCTAACTCAGTTGGATGTCATGTATTATTTAGAATCATCATTACATTTATTCAGTGAATAATATTCGTATTTCTGGGAGTCTGAAAGAGCAGATTTCCTTTGATAAATATGGCTGACAAGATTCTTTGCTGGACAGAAAATATGAATAGCCTGGAATTGCTGCATATACCTTAAAGGAACAGATGTCAAGATAGCCAATGTGCTGAGCTCCACAGAAACCCAGATGTTATGCAAATCCCTTTGTGAAAAAAACACTTTCTAAATGTCAATTAAACAATGACAGATTTGTTCTTGAATTAGCTAGCCAGGACTTCTGGGAGTTTGACTTTTTCAAAATGCTTATGTAGTTTTGTAGTCTACACAAAACAGGGCCATCAAAAAAACCCAGAAATTCTGCATGTTTAAAAATATGTTGCCCTTTTTTTTTCTAACACAATTAAACAGTGATTTGCACTTAGATCTTTATCTTGCTGTAAAAAGAGCTGAAGATTAAGTGATTTTCTAAAAGCTAGTGAGAAGTGTCTTGAGGATGGAGGTCATTCTTTGAAAGAGGATCTCAGTGACCTGTGTAAATAAGAACACCACAAACACTTCCAAACAAGCAAAGGTCAGAAAGGGGTCATGGCTACAGCCCCTTTGGACTACTGTTTTGCCTAAGGAGTACGCTTACCGTGTAAATCTCTCATCCTTCAGTTCCAGGTCTGCCACTGTGATCAACTGATCCAGTTTGAACTTAGTGTCAATAATTTCAGCATCTCGTGGGGAGTATGTGCCTCCCTCTTTTTGCTTTTGCCGAATTCTAAACAGAAAATAATGGTGAAAAATAAACAGGCAAAAGATTTAAGAACACGTATGCCAAGAACACTTTGATTAGACAGGCTGAAACTGAAAAATGGTTGCCAGGAATCCTTCCTTGGCCTTTATTCTGCTCTTCCTTCCAACAGTGTGATTTAGTCAAGTCCAACAGTTACCTTGCCTAAAATTCATACGGAAGGTGTCTAGCCTATATATTCTTAGCTTTCCTACACAAATTCATTGGGAGTGCCTTAATGATGCAGATGAGGAAGAACAGAACTTCTGATAAATGAGTAAACATCATGTATGCAGTATCCAGTCTGCTCCTTTACATGGACGTTTTGTTCACAATTTGAATTAGAAGTCAATTTCTCTTTCACATGTGAGATGTCAATGTATTTCACTAATAAATGTATTAGTAAGACAGAAACCAGAAGTTAGAGTATTTAATTCATATTGAGCTGTCAAAAGGGTTAGCCATCATGCTAACTGCAGCCAGCTGACACTGATCTGTATCTTCAAGTCAATAGAGAAGTAGCTGTAAAAGGTAAGATAGGCTACTGCTCTGATTTACCCTCTGCAGAAGTTGTTTTTTCTCTTTCATCTATGGAGGTTAGCCTCACTAGACTAAAGCTTTTGTGAGTCCCTCCTTAAGTTTCTACATAGAAGAAAAGAAAAACAAAAAAGAAAATGCAATTAATTTTGAAATGACAGATTGGTTCCATTTATAGGACTGTTTCAACTCGTCTGTAAAACATTTCTGAGTTCTTGCAAACATGGTATGGCATGGATACATAAATCTCACCTGGCAAAAGTATACGCTGCAGCCACCAAAATAACAACTGAAAGTATACACAAAGTAACAGCAAGGATAACTTCTACAGATCTTCCTGACTGTCCTTCACCTGTAACAGAAAGTGGAAATCTAATACTTCGCAGATTGATTACAATTTTGATTTCTGACAGGGCAAAATCAGGGAACAATGAGATACAGACAATTTTCCCTCTGTACAACTGCATCCGTTTTGTGTCAGTTGAAGAGCTACTCAGGAAAGAAAAATGTAACAAAACCAGAAACCATTTATGTAAAGGTTCCTAGGTATTGCTGATCTATGTAATACATAATGCTAATATGTGCAGTCAGACCCTGGCACTTTTCAGTTTTACTGCTAAACAGGTTAAGGTAGGTCTACACTGTAGTAACAACAGTCCTAACACCAGCCTGAGCTGAGCTCCTGCTTCAGTCTGTGTATCCAAGAACAGGCACACTACTCTAGCAGCCAGGAGTAATTAAGCTCCAGAAGCGGAGAAGGAACAGCCGCAACTCTAAAGCTATGAGGCTTGCAGCTACCACTCACAGGCACAAAACAAAAGATGGCTTCTTGGAGATACTCTCCTCAGGGTGCTGAAGGAACCCACCCAGTGATCGGATCTGAACTTTCTGGATTAATCTACCTCACTGACCATTAACTCATGCTCTGTATTTATGTGGGAATTGGTGATATTGTTAGGAATAACCACCAGCAGGTCAAAAGTGATCTTAAAGGTGTCTATGACAAAAAGCTAAAGGCGCTGGTATTCTAATCAGTCAACACAGGTGAGAATGAAGGCTCATTCAGAGACTGATAAACCATGTAAATCAGTAGTTTCTAGACCTCTTTATGAACCTCTTTGGTGCTAAATTTCTGAAGCTCATTTAGTTTCCCATCCTTCCTGGTAATCCTGTCCATATCTCAAAAGTCTCAGCCTCTTTTTTCCTTAGGCACACAGTGAAAATACAAAAACGAAGGGATTGCTACTGCCGCTATTGTCCACCTATGCTGACATTCACCTCCACTTGCTTCCACTGTAGAAAACCTAGCTCCTGTCCATCCTCCAGGAAGGACAGAAAAATGTACTGCTTCCTGCTATATGAAACAGATTTCCCACTCAAGGGACAACATCCTCCCAAGGACACACTGGGAAACACTAAAGTCCTACCTTTGTTTCTCTCAAAAGGCTCTGATTTTTGGATTAGAGAGTATGTTGTGGACGATCTGGACTGCATGTACATTGGAGAAAATGAATAAAATTCAAAATAATCCTGATTTAGCTGAAGAAATAATCTTAAAACAGTAGGATGCAGTTTTGTTAGATCAAGTGCATGGTTCTACACATAGGCAGGAGTAATCAGCTACAATGATACAGCATAGTAAACAGTAGGTTAGGTAGAAATTTATTGGAAGAAAGTCTGAGATTATTGTAGACCAAAACCAACATGAATAAGTAATATCATACCTGTATGAAATGATAGACAACAGAATTAAGTACAGTTTACAAAATACCTGAAATAATTCTTCCACCCCATTAGCAAAGTTTCAGATGCGACACTGGACACTATAAGGTAAGAACAATTTAGGCCAGGGAAAGACAATAGAAAAGCAAGAACATAAACAGCGTTGCAAGGAAAAAAGGAATGAAAAAGTCCCTGCCACTCACTGATCTCTGTGATGAGGCACAAATGTTAGTAATATGGAAGAACAGAAGAATCTACAGAGGAGCCTCTACAACAGTTCTATTTATTTTGCACTAAACAGTGAAGTCAATGTTAAACCCTACAGTTAACATCAGTCCAAACATTATTGATCTTATTAAACAAAACAGTGCTGGCAAAATACCCACCAAGAACAAAAAATTACATTTCCTTCTACTTTGCAACAGGGGAGGACTACACACGTCTGTAGAGATGATCATGGGCCAGGGAAAGGAGAGAAAACAGAAGACATCATGTTGTATAATTCTGAGGTGCTGCAACTCAATACATCATGATAACAAACTGCAATAATAGAATATCATAAGGTAGGTTTTTATGCAAAAGGCAGTGTCAGGAAACCCCATTTTAATTATTTCCTGTCCCATCAGCTTTGTATTTCATATGGAAAAAGTCTACACTTACACAGGACTACCAGCTGCCCCACAGTGATTTTGAACTAGCTACCAGAGTTCATGAAAAGGTTATAGGCTGTCTTGTATTAGAATTTTAAATAGTAATTGTCACCCCATCTTAATTATCTCATGGAAAAATCCTGACCTTTCATCGTAGTATAGATGTTACTTTTGCAATGTCAGTCATGGGTTATGAAGGAGAAACTCCACTTCTCCAGCTGAAGAGGAGAGCTGTGGTACTCCAAGTATGGTTGAGTGGGAGCACCATATTACAACATATCCTTTACCATAATCAAAAAATCATTATTGCAGCTGTGTATTCCAGTAATTTCTGCTTCAGTGTTCCTCCATGGCAAAGTTCCTATTGTTTAACAAGAGCATCTGCACCTGCCACAGAGAAGTCTTTCATAGGTTTTCCATATTTTTTTCTGCTTCAAACATATTTAACATGCAGTATTGAATTGCACAGATACAAGGTTAGCTTTCTGATTTTCCAGATCAAAGACCTACCTATTCTGTAAGTAGACTCAGAAACCAAAATAATGTAGGGTTTTTTGAACTGCCATGAATGCCCCTGCCAAATTTCAAATCAGCGTTTTATCTACTAAAAGGAAAGTGTAATGCTGGAAAAACATGAATTTCAGTGATTATTTTAAAAAAGGTAATTGATTTAAAATTAAATTGCAATTCTGATTTTAGGCAGCATAAATTTCTTCTGAAAAGATGCTGTTGTTACAAGTGGAATAGAAGTAATTTGTCATAGAGATACCTAAGAGCTACTTATCCTTCTGGTATGTTTTCTGGGTTGTGCTTCCAGAGCAAGTCTGAAGTTCATATAACCAAAGCATCATCTGTAACGAAACACTTGGACAGGGTTCTTCAGGTTATGTGTCTCACAAGAAGATGTGTCTAAAAAAATCTAAATTCCTTTATTCTTTTAAGATGACATTGGTAATAGCATTGCCAGTACTGTGTCTTCAAGGCTACTCAACTGCAGTACCTGCATCACTTGTGATATATGAATTTGGTGTTGATTCCACAACACTTGCAAGAAAGCATAGAAGAAACTTTTAATTATCTGTTCCAGTTAAGTTTTATTTTTTGTTGGATAGGCTCTGAAATTTAGAAGTTAAGGCTAGACAGGAGTTTGCTGTAGTGCCTATCTTAAAAGCAGTGCTTGATGTTAAATGTTAGCACAGAAGGCACTGGATGGGTATGAGGAGCCATGGATAACTGAAGAATTTATCAGGTCTATTATTTTTCCTATTGCTTTTTATTCAGCATACAAACAGAACTTGCTTCTTTATGATCTACATCAAAGGAGAATGTGTCAAGGGTTTTCAGTAGCAATACAGAAGCAAATGAATTACACTATCTGCCTGCCACTGAAGCATGATTTCTTCAAGCATTGCAGACTTTTCTGTTAGAAAGGAGAAAGTTGCCCAGAGGACTGGATACAGTTGGATAATTTCCAGTAGACTTGTTTTCCCTGACTGAACACACTGTCTTTCTCTTACTTGGCAAACTATTTGCTTCATTGGCTTAGAACTTTCAAATTCAGAACATATAAAGACAACTTTTGTGTTGCACTTTCCAAAACATTCAGGGCTACAGATACAGTGCCAGATCCTTTCAGAATATTCAGGTAGTGAATTATCATTTCAGGATCTTCAGTATCAGATCATGTAACAAATTTCTAACATGGATTAGATGAATAAGGGAGCTCATATCACAGAAGATGAATGCCAAATGAAAAATATGTGCCCACTAGAATTCTTCTGGGTACTCAACCAGTTGTCTTCGGATCCCTTTTCAGAAAGTCAGGGCTAATGCTTAGCTAAGAAAGTTTTGGCTTACCAATATATTAAAAGAACTTACAGATCTTATTGCGATCTGCTACAAGAGTCTTCACTCCCAGTTTTGGGGGTAGTTCAACACTGCCATGGAGGAATTTATGCTGGATTTGAGACCCCATAACAGCTGGACTATTGGCGAGTGACAACAGAACCTGATGAATTCTATTAGACAATATTAGTTTATTAATATGAAGCTTTGCCTGTGTCTAAAGGATGAAGGGCTAAAGGGTCATGCCCTCAGATGAGCTGCCACTAGAAGGAATGATCTGCAGCCAAGAGATTTCCTACACTAGGCTCACTGAAATAGAATCACAGAATCATAGAATTGTTTAGGTTGGAAAAGATCTCTAAGATCATCAAGTCCAACCATTAACCCAGGACTTCCAAGTCCACCACTAAACCATGTCCTTAAGTGCCACATCTACATGTCTTTTAAATACCTCAACCACTTCTCTGAGCAGCCTGTTCCAATGGTTGAGCACCCTTTCAGTGAAGAAATTTTTCCTAATATCCAATCTAAAACTCCTCTGGTACAACTTGAGGCCATTTCCTCTTGTCCTGTCCCGTGTTACTTGGGAGCAGAGTTGTGTTGGGATCAACACCCATCTCCCTACAATCTCCTTTCATGTGGTTGTAGAGAGTGATTAAGTCTCTGCTGAGCCTTCTTTTCCCCAGACTAAACAACCCCAGTTCCCTCAGCCGCTGCTCAGAAGACTTGTGCTCCGGACCCCTCACCAGCTTCATTTCCCTTCTCTGGACACACTCCAGCACCTCAATGTCTTTCTTGTAGTGAGGGGCCCAAACTGAATACACTATCTGATGTGTGGCCTCATAAGTGCTGAGTACAGGGTGACGATTATTTCCCAAGTCCTGCTGGCCACACTGTTTTGGATACAAGCCAGGATGCTGTTGGCCTTCTTGGCCACCTGGGCACACTGCTGGCTCATGTTCAGCCGGCTGTCAGCCAGCACCCCCAGGTCCTTTCCCCAGGCAGCTTTCCAGCTGCTCTTCCCCAGGCCTGTAGCGCTGTGTGGGGTTGTTGCGACTCAAGTGCAGGACTCAGCACTTCTCCTTGTTGAACCTCGTGCTTGGCTCATTTGCCCAGCCTGTCCAGTTCCCTCTGCAGAGCCTGCCTGCCCTCAAGCAGATCAGCACTTCTGCCCGACTTGGTGTTGTCTGCAAACTTTGTGAGGCTGCACTTCATCCCTTTGTCGAGATCATTGATACAGATGTTAAACAGAACTGGCCCCAGTACTGAGCCCTGGGGAACACCACTTGTGACCAGCCACCAGCTGGATGTAACTCCATTCACCACTACTCTTTGGGTCTGGCCATCTGGACAGTTTTTTACTGTGGAGAGTATGCATTAACAGCTCTACATCCAACACAGAGGGAAACTGCACAAACAGTATAGTTTTTGGCAGTTCTCCAAGCAAGATGACCTATCCTGTTAAAATGGTATTTTTATTGGTATAACTGAATCTCTGCTAACAAACTTTGTCAGTACTGCTTCTTCATGGAACAGTCCAGGCTGAGGTAAGACCACTTGGCAACCTCAAAAGGACACACAAAAGAGTGGATATGTTTCCTCAGCCATTCTGGTTAAGATAGTCCAACAAAAATAGAGAATATTTACTGCAGGGAAACCACTGCACTAAAAAGAAATATGGAATTGTCTAGATTCTTTGGAAGTAGAGAAATACCTTAATAAATGACACTGTCCTTACCTAATGTTTTGACAGGGTCAGAATAGTCAGAATCTGTAAACTGTCCTTTAATGTTAGTTGCTCTGAACTTAAATCTGTGAAATAAAACAAAAAAACCCTAATGAAATAAAATTTTATGTGCATTTTCTTAAATATTATTTCATATAGAAACGAAAAACTATTTTTCAGGTTTAGTAAAATAAAAGCTGGAATCATTATTCACCTGCTAAGTTGATGTTATGACAGACATCAAGGACTCAGTGTCAATATATTAAATGTGTAATCAGACTGTATTAATTACTTATATTGAATTTGGTCTTATTTAATTTAAGAACTCAGTAATCATCTTTTGTTACCTGGAACACTTTAAAAGATTTGTCACACATATTTATGCTCAGCCAAAAAATGTAAAATTAGAGACACACGAAGATCATTTCAGTCTCCACTTTTTGATAATTGAACTACGTTTCATATGTTTGTGTAAATCTGTATTTCACTTAAATCTTTCTCTTGGACAAACATAGAGACAAATGTACTTACAGGTACTGCTTTCTTGGTTTCAGTGGGCCATTACATATTTTGTCTTGACTGCCTGGTATTGTACATGTAGTATCAGCACCTATGACATATATCTCTTCTTTGCCACTCAGATCTTCTTTTCCTTCTATACAAGGTGGGTTTGGGAAGCCTTCATTTGTAAAATATGGCCTTGGTCTGTTGAAGTAGGCATCATACCACTTAGTAACATTCCCATCATGCTGAGCTATTATCAAGAAAAAAAACATTCCCATCATGCTGAGCTATTATCAAGAAAAGAAACAATCAGATACAATTTACATTCTAACCAGACTGTAATTAAAGAAGTTAAATAGGAAATTAATATTTTTAAGAGCTTAGCACACTATCACTGCTGTTTACAAAACTAAGTCTATAACTGTATTTGCATTTGAACCCAAATTTCCTTGTTATCCACACTATCTATATTTTGTTAACTCAGAGTGAGTCACTTGAATTTTAAACTGAGCACGGCTAGCAAAGACAGTAATATGAGTTTACTCTTAAGACTGTTTCATAAATGAAATGACTAGATTTTCATAAGTGGATAGTACCCAGCAACTCAGAAGAAAAATCTTCAAAATGTTGCTTAACATGGTATTTGTATGTCTATCCATTCAAGAGAATCTTCACAGCAATAGCTATGAAGTAAATGTATGTAGGATTAGTGCTAAAATGCAAAATTCAGAAAAAGGCAAGAGACATAATGTGAATTCCCCTAGTGTGAATGCTTCTATGCTTTGAAAGCAAGCAAAACAAGGGAATTAAATAACTGGAATTTGTCCTTTTTAGGTAAAGTAAGCCTGACCATATGATGTCCTGTCATGAAATTCCCACTCACATTGGTGGGCAATTACTCAAAAGAGCATCATGGCAGTTCATATGAGTAAATGTTCATCAGTCCATACAAGGGAACACCCATTCTAACTCACAGTCTACAGAAGGGATTTACATAAATCCCTCTGCCCCCATTCTGAAATGGAAATATCAACTGCACATGACTGCATTCTTTTGCAGGCAACACTAATAGCAACAGAAGAATAACCTTGCAAAAAAAAGTTTCAGATTGATCTACCTTTCACAAATGCCAAACTTTTTTTTTTTAAAGGAAATGGGCAATAAAAAAATACAATGATAACAATAGGGCCAGAATAATCTTGGTGACTTCAAACAGCATGGGTGATTCTTCATTGGCAAGTGTTCCCAAAATCCAGTAGCCAGCCCACAAGTATTGTGAAAGATACTTTGCTCTTAGTACTGTTGCCACAGCTGAAGTGACTTTGTTAGCTGCTTTCTAAAGTGAAATTACTGGGACCCAAGAAAGGAAATAAAAAAAGAAAAGACAAACATCCTGAAAATAAAGAAATTAAAAAACCTCAAAACAATTTTCAAGAGAACTTATAAAATTCTACCTCCAGCTTCCACAACAAGAACCTGTATCTTCTTGATAGGGCCATGATCATCACTGTAATAACATATTGGCATTCTGATTGTAATTGTTGTAGCTGTGACGAGTAATGCCCCATTGGTATCATAAACTGGTGTTGGTTTCTTTTTAGGTCGTGGTGGTTCTGTTTTTAAACAAAGATATATCACAAAGTTTTGTTTTAAAATGTTTTCACTACAAGTACTTTGTTGAGGCACATAGCTGTGTTATGCAAGACAAATCTTCAGCATAGGTTCAGGGAAAACTTAATGTTCTACTTAATGCCTTAAGCCTCTAAAAACTGTATTCTGATAACTGCCTCTGCATATCAGTTTTCAATTAAAAGACAAAACAAAAGACTGAGTCTCAGTTTCTCAATGAATTTCCGTCAATGACTGTATTTATTTCCACAACTGTGATACTGTATACTTAGCTATACCTCTGTGATATTCTTTTAAGCTGTGTGCTGATGGTAACTAAAATACTGGTCAGTATGATTACTTCACTGAGTTTGCACATGGTTTACAGTATTACTCAGATACGAATAGCAAATGATCAGTGTTATGCAGCAAAATTGAGCACTGCAATTCAAGGCTGCCAGTTATGAGTTCCTGCTCCTACATTATGCCATCTTTAAATAAAAGACAAAGGCACACAACTGTGTACTCAGGTGTAACAGCAATTTCTTCAGCATTTATAGAGATTTCAGCTAAAGGGTATTTTATGAAACATACCTTTTATATCCATGGTTATTTTCAATTGAATTTTTGGCCCTGCACCAGCACCATTAATTGCATACACCTTAAAAAAACAAACACTTGTTTTAATGTTTATTTGTAAGAGCTTCAAACTAGCAAAGTCTGGATATATTTGAAGCAACAATGAATACTGAAACACTCCTTTTGCCATTCATACTCTGCTAGAACTTACTTCATACTTCTTTAGAGTCATAAGTACAGTAACACTTCATCACTTGTAGCTCTTACAAAAAGGAGAAAAACATGCCCACTTAAATAGTTATGTCGACTCCTCTCCTGTCCTAGGCTGATTATTTGAAAGGACTTCATGCACATACTTCTAGCAAGCTTCCCTTGCAGAACTGGACCTTTCATCTAAGCCAAATGAGCAATGCAAGTAGTGGAATTAAGAGAGGAATTTAGTCTTGTAGTTGTGATGATGTGCCACAGGCTGCTTTGCTAGCACATGAACTGGTGGTCCACAGTACAAAGCTAACCACTAGTGATGTGTCCTGTTCCCACTTGCTCTACCCTCTCATTGCTCCCCTCATTCCTCAGACTTGTCTCTCTTCACACCCCAGCTAACATTCTTGCCATGAAAATCTCATATTCAGCCTAGGTTTAAGTTCCCTATTCAGACTAATCTCTCACTCATTCCAAAGAAAAATGCCAAAGAAAAAGTAACAGTTCTTACGCTGACATTATAGGTATGTCCTCCTTTTAGTCCTTCTATCATGGCAGTAACTGACTGATCTGTTTTACCAATGACACTAAGGTTGTGGATCTGGATGGCAGCTGGGTCATCTTCATTGTAAACCATAGCTTGATACACCTGAATATTTCCATTTGGTTCAGATGGCGGCATGAATGTTACTTGGAACTTTGTTACTTCGTCTGGTATCTTCTGAAATGTTATGTTGTTAGGTGGGTCTTCAGGTACTGAAATAAATAATTCAATGATCCACTTAATCGGTTTACTACTATTACTATTAGAGTAAAACCTGAAAAGTTACAAATTATATTTTTGTATATCAGTACTTTTTCATTGGTATTTTCTGGTTTTATTAAAGAAATCTCAAATCCTTACTGCATATATAAATATTTATAAGGAATAAAAATTTAATATTTAGTGAAATCCTATTCTTAATGATAGAATTTAATACTACAAATATTAAAAATATTTTTTAGATAGCCCTTGGAATGTCTTTATCAGAAAAGCTTCTTCTGATTTTCTACTCAGAAAGCCTGAAGGCATCATTATACCTTGAAATACATCCGGTGTAAACAAATCGTTGCATGGGTTGACAAGCGAGAAGCAAGTGCTAGTCTTGATTATCCCTTTCTGAAAGCCCTCTGTCAACAGCAAGCTCCCTCCCAATATAAACAAGCCACCATGCTCCTAAGAGTCTCTGCTCATCACAGCTAACTCTTTAGGAAAAAATTTTCCACTAGCCGATATCCAGACACAAACACAACATGCATTTTTCCCAAAGACAGTTTTTTGTCAGAAACTTATTCCAGTAGTTTATTCTCAAGACAGCAAAGTTATAAATCATTTCCCCAGTGTCCCTATTTGAAAAAAAAAAGGCTATAACATTCTTTCCAGGCAGCTAAATATTTATTGCTCTACCTGAGCAGACAAGTATGTAGCATGACCTCTAAATAGTGAAATCAAGCAACTGAAGGTAAACACATTCCCTCAGCCACGGATTTAGAAGCAGTTGTCATACCTTCCAGTTTTTTTACACCAGCCAACAAATGCTTACTCAGACTTCCCTGGAGTAAGTCAGCCATATGCTAGACTATACAAACAGATGAGGTGAGATGAGTAACTCTAAGGTTACTGCACATACTAACATATCACATTTTTACATAAGAGAGAGGGCTACCAAAAAAGATAGCTCATAGGACAGACCCAGTTACCACCTAATTTAATCTTCAATCATTCTTCCAAAGTAAAAGACCATATCAGCCTCCAGGGATATAAACAGGTAATGAAATCCTTACAATTTAATGTATTAAAGGCATTATACATAATATACACACACTCATTAGGGACTTTAAACAAAAGATAAATGATAAATACAATCACTGTGTAGTATGTCTAAATCTGAAATCAACCTTCATATATAGCTAAAAAAGTTGATCTGCAGCTAATCTCACTAGATATAAGGCAACTGTAGTTTATACACAGTTGATAATTAGTCTGAAATGAAACTTCAGTATCTTTTCAGAAAATATTTTTATTGCTTTGTTTGTTTGTTTATATATATCCTTAGTGAACAATTCAAACCCAGCAAAGATAGCAGACAGAACATAACCAGGAGCTATGTATGTAAAGCTAGAATTATGTCTTCCCCATGTACATCTGTTTATATTTTCCTAAGTAAATGCTATCTACTCTTCTGTAATGTAGCCTCTCAGAATCATGAGGTCCTTACACAGTTCCTCACTCTCACCTCTCAGTTTTATTTCTCTGAGTAACTTAATAGCATCAGCAACTTTTGTCACCTTAATATCTACCCCATTCCTCCAGAGTGTTTTGAATCTGTGGAAGAGCTGACTGGAGCACAGATCCCTGTGGGCCTTCACTAGCAACCTCCTTCCACAGAGAATACACAGATTGTGTCCTCAAAAAAAAAAAAAAAAAGTGTCTTACCCTAAAGGTAAGTCTTAGCACTTATCACCATCACTTTTTTCATTGACTGCCACCTTTTTAAATATTAAAAAAACCACTGTGAGTAAAAATTTTCATTAAAAGTGCACCATGTGTTCAAAACTCTCATTTATTTGTCAGATGAAAGAAAAACTGCAAAGTTGGATGTATATAGAGAAAAATACAAACCTGCTTCAAAAGTGGAGACAATTACTGGAGAACTAGCCTGCCCTTCAAGGAGTGCAGCATTAACATCCCCCGTAAAGGCAATGATTACTACCGAATACCTTGTAAATGCTTTTAAATCAGAAATTTCTAAGACTTTACCCTCTTCATTTGTCTTCAGAAATTGAGCTTTATAATTGTCATTATCTACCTGTAAAATAATATTTTTTAAAAAAATTATTACAAGACTTGAAAGAGCTGAAAGCAGGACATTATTATTTGAACACCTTATTTAACTTTTATCTTTCCACTTTTCTAACCATTTACATAAAAGTGTTCACAAAAATTCTCCAGCAATCAAGACCAGAAAGCTGCACAGGTGAGTGCACTCCCATCTCACCCATGTGTTGCCTCTTCACCACTTCACATAGTATGGGATTAAGGAAATGGGCTGTTTGCTTGGTGCTGTCTTCCACCAAGCAAACATGAATCAATTAGTAGACACTGGTCCAGGGGAGCTGTAGCAACCTGAAATGGGAATCAAAGTAGGCAAAGATCCAGAAGATATGCAGCTATATAGCAGAAAATTGTTTGGAATAGCAGAAAATTGTTTGGAATACAAAAAACAAAATTAAAATTGGGCAGCAATATATAATGTTATGACTGCAGAAAGTGGTATTCATCTTGGGATATATTAATAGAAGCAATACTTGTAAGACAGTGGGGAAGGAGCATCCTCTCACTAGAAAAGCTGGAAAGGAGAAATAATTTGAGTTAAATCTAGAAAAGGGAGGGTGGTGGAAGACAGTAACAACTTCAAAATATAAAAAATGATGTTATTAAATTTAAGATATACCATTGTTTATAGTGTTCATGAAAACACAAATAGAAATTATATTTGCACTAAAAAAAGATTAGAATTAAAAACTGCAAAAACTGCAATGATATATCTAAATATCTAAAACCTAGAACAATCTATTGAGGGTTACTGAGCAATTTTCAGCTCTGGACATTTTTAAGAACAGGATAATGAATGATTTGTGAGTAAGACTTTAGGTACACTTGTTTCTGTGTTAGAGCAGGATATGGACTGGATTATGTCTTGGGATCCCTATCATCCATACATCTCAAATAATCTGTAGTTCTGTAGCAAAATCGACAGTGTTGGGCTTTATAGTCAATTAATCACTTTTAATGTTAGCTTAAAAAAAAGAAAAAAATGGGAGCTTTTCTAGTGTTTGATCAAGTATCATTTACAAAATTCTTTTTATGTCTATACCCACTACTTCAGTTAATGATGTTTTCATTACTGTTTCTTCAGTGTGTAATTTGAAAAGAGGATTAGGTAGCTGTACAGTAGTTTTCCCACTGGATGAAATCTGTATTAAATACAGCTGCTAAAATATTAGAATAGTTCAAGCATAACTTTTATTTGACAGTTATGCATACATCCCCACTGAGAATTAACCTGAACTAAACTTTCTGATGGACTAAACAGACATTCATTTTCTGGGATGGCCATCAAGAGCTGAAACACTTTTTCCCATCTGACTACCAAACATCTGGCATATAAATGTTTATAAAGAGCTAAAATAGAATCACACCACTACATCATTATGTATGTCAATATGTAACTGCAAGGAACATCCTAGCAATTTAAACAGAACCCTAATTCACTAATGAATACTAATTACTACCTTTTAGGAATAAAGACATCACAGAGCAGAAATCTGAAATTATTCTGTTCTGTGAGACTAATTTTATAAATCCTTAAAGATACTCAGTTTAGAATTAAAATGAGTAAAGTTGTACATACAAAAATTTTGTGGAATTTGGAGTCTTCATAAAAATTTTCCCACTGGGACAATAAAATATATACTGAAATTTCCACTGAAAAAGGTTGTGACAACTTTATTGGCCTTTAAGAAGGAATAGATTTGTCTACTAAGATGATTAGCTACAGAACTGACACCTGTAGTTATTGATGATTAGACAAACAACATCTGATTACAAGGAATCCCCAAACATAAAGCTAGATATCCGAAAAATATCTGGAAAAAAATATCCATTTTGTAAAAACAAAACCAAAGCCCTTCAAACCGAACGTTTAAAACAGATTTTTAAGTTCCTTCTGGATGCTGTCAGGCTCACATCAAGCATTCCATAGTTCATCTTACTTTATGATTTTTACAGTAACATATTTATAAGGTATTTATACAATTTTCATAGTGTAGAACCAGATGATATCCTTTTTATAATTTAGGAATTACCAGACAGAGGAGAAATTGTTTACATAAATATTGATTAAATATTACACGCACAAAAAATCAAACTTTGAAAACTGAATTTGGAAGTTTTATCAAAAGCATGAAAATAATTTTTTCGGTTGATGCACTATAATGCTGTTTAGTCAAAAACGACAGGAACTTTTGACAAAGAAAAAGTCTTCTCTAACTTTAGTAAAGAAGAAATAAAAATTGTTATGTAGTTTCTATTGACCTATTCAATTGGCCAAGGAATCATTCCTCCCCTGTTAGTATTCCCCTTGTTATTGCACATCCTTCATCCTGTCATATTACTGTTATGGTAGGTAAGTGTGCTCAGAACTGAACAGATTGCACTCTACATACTGTACAATTAAGTCAGAGGAAGAGAAAGTAGCAAGTCTGTACATTTCTATGTCTTTTAACTTTACAGAGGAGCTTAAAAATATTTGGCATTTTTTTATTGATCTCCTTAGAAGTTTTGATTGCACAAAAATCTCAGCATTAATATTTTAGCATATCTCTAATTCTTATAACTGATTCAGAGACAATGAAAAGATACACATAATAGTCTTACTGCCTTCTCAGAAAATTGAAAAAAGCTTTCTATTTAAAGCCTTTAAATAGTTTGATGTAGTCTTTAATTTTTTTTTCCTATTATCTAACAGACTGATTCCAGATTTTTAAGGCTACAAACAGCATTTTCCTGGGTAAAGTCTGGTAAACTGCTCCCCATTTTCACTGATAGCCCTGTCTTTATAATTTCTGGAAGAACAGGGAACCTATATCCTACTTAAAACTTCTCACGTGCTCAAACTTAGAAAGTTTCATATCTTGCCACAGGGAAGGAAATGAGTTATTAATGGTTGTTTTAAGGAGTATTGTAAGGGTAGCAGAGGATGAAAAGAGAAAGGCCACTACAGCTTTCCTCTTATGTCAGCCTTTTTTTGCTTATAAAGGTGAAAGAGAAAGAAGTGTTATTGTTGTGCTACCAAAATACAGCTAATCTGATGGGCAGTGCACCAAGTGGTAAGGGGGAAATCAAGTTTGACTAAACTTTGCCCTCTGATATGGTGAAACCTTATACAAGTCACCTCTTTTTCCTAGGCTCTGCACTGTGGTTTGTGGTTTGTAAAATCATGGCAATGAACTTTTCCTTCCTCTGAAGAAAAATCCCAAAGTAATTATTTTTACAGGTAAACAGCATCATTATTGTTAGAAAGAGGTACACCTCCACAAAGCTCAGCTACTGTTTTCCTGTATACATTTATAGCTATATTTTTTTCATTCCAAGACCTATTATTATCACACATTTTTTAATACCAAGTAATTAATTTATCTCCCATTAAGAAATTTATAAATGTACAGCTAATTCCTATGTGAAGTTTATGTGGAAATAGACACAGCCATATTGTTTTTCAACCTAGTTTGTGTCTGTCCTGTAATTTCTGTAAGAACATCTACTGTGGTATTTATATCACCAAACATCTCTATTACTACCAACAATAAAACAGTTGCCTTACTGAGGTAATGTCTATAAGGTAGCATGTTGGTCCAGTAATGATGACAGGTTCACTCCAGCTGATATTAATACTGTGAGGAGATGTAGCTAACACGGTCACATTTTCTGGAGGACCATCTGGAGCTGTAGAAAAAAATATGTACATGGATCATGGCCAAAGAAGTTCACAAAAAATAACCCAGTGATTTTAGTGGTCAGCAGAGATTATTTTTCAACCTGAAAATAAAACTTTTTCACAAATCTACCATTAGACACTGTTTAGATAATTATAACATTTTTTCTTTCTCATATATAGAGTATGATTTAGAAAAACATTTTCCATTGCAATTAATACTTTTGTAGAGTATGAGCTCCCTGCAATTTCATCTTAAACTGAAATTATAGGGTTTTTTAATTATAAGTAATTTATATATATTTTACATGACACAAGAAAAATATATAACTATTTAGACAAATAGACAAGCATAATATATTTGTTTATGTCACATGAATCATTGAAGAACAAGAAATTGTAAAAACACAAGGTCTTCTGCATGCTAGAAAAAAATTTGTACTAGAACAAAGCATTTTATACAGAAAAAAAATATTTTCTAGATTCTCTTTCAACTTATTCTTAACATGTTGAGAAACTCCGGAAAACACACACACAAAAATTATAGGAATTGCAAGCATGTTCATGTAAGAATGTTCACATTAAGAAATGGGATTTTCCTAAAATTTCCTTTTGTCAAGATGATATATGAATTAAGCTAGTTATCTCTTATTCATGAATAAGAAATTACTTCAATCATAATAACAACACAGCAATTCTCAGTAAGTGGTATTACTTTTTTATAATGACTGTGGTAAAGTTCAGGAAAGTAAAATTTGGAATAGAGGTGACAACAGATTTGTAGATAATGCCAGAACTTGGCTCCATGGTGCCTTTTTTGGGTCTACAATAAAAAAAGAAAACTGTGATACCTATCAGTGTTATAGAAGTAACAACAGATTTGTACAAGAGATTTCCAGAACTTGGCTTCATGGTGCCTTTTTTTTTAGCCTACCATCAAAAATACAGCTATGATTAACACATATCAGTGAATAGTCCATTCTAAAAAATGGTAAAAGTATCATATATATCCTAATCAGAATATGCAGTCTCTTTTCTCAAACATGATTAATACATGAATATGATTCTTTTCACCATTAATCATTAGGTAAGAGGGCTTAATGAGGAAAATTGTAGTGTACACGAGGCTACTTAGTTTTTTCGGTAGAAAACAGGTTAGGAAAAGGAAAAATAGCATGGAAGGAGGTATGTAGCTATGGAAATTATGTGTGAAAGATTAATAAGGAGAAATCGTAAAATTTCACACTGTGAAGGTGAAAATTTTGCACCATGGTTGCAGAATACAACAGGAAGATTTGAGTTGATAAGATGCTATGACAAGTTTAGGGTGTTGGATTACGGGACGTAGATTGCTGTGCTGGGATTAGCAGGAATCTAGCAGACTTTGTAGGCAGGATCAGATTCAACTATTGGAAGCAGTCCCCAAAAATACTGAATAGCATGGAACAACTGAATGAAGAGTGTAACTGAATGAACTCTGAAAGCACAGGAGGGTAGTGAAAGAGGAGACTGCTCAGAGAAGGCTGGCTGTTGGGTGGGGAGTTAGAAGACACAAAGCAAAATACAAGGGCAAGCATGTTCCCCAAAAACTATAGGACTATGAACTATAGTTTAGTTCCCTAAAAATTATATAAGCACAAATTAAGCCTATTTTCCAGGTAACGCGTGTCAGATTTGTTGCTCAAACAGTGCCTTTTAGTGTAAATACTGCCTTCAGTAACTATGGCAGTGGCAGTATCTTTATTACCAGCTGAAATTTCTGAAAAACACTATAAAATTATATATATAGCTTCTTGAGCCTTAGTTTCCAAACCAACCAAGTTTGCTAAGACAATTTTCCTTTACTTTTTTGCAACATTAATGGGGCGTTTTATCTCCCAATACTTTTTTTCAGAAGCCACTTTATGCTTATGCATTAGACATTGATGGTGTGAAATAATTTTCAAGCACAATCTAACCTACAAATTATCCAGCCTGAGGTTACTTAAATGGATAATTTGCCATATGCAGTTTATATTTAAAATGTTTTTAGATCTTTGCAAGAAAACTCTAATTGAGTGTGCTGTATTTAAGATAAATATCTAAAATACATCTATGCATTAATACCTGGTTTATTTTTATCATGAAAAGTACAATATCAGACATTAACTGAATGATACTGAAATTTAGAGAAATTTTCAAAATAACCTGTATAATTAGAAGGAAAACTAGAAAAGGAAATGTGTCTAATGTGTTTTATGTCTTAAAAAATCATCCTTTTTAAAACTGTGTTTCATTCATTGGGTAACTGCCACGTTCTGATTTAGGTTTGTTTGTGAAATGAATCTAGTCAATATGAGGCCATGATATCACTATACCCTTTCTCTTATAAATCACAGCAATTTACTCAGCAGAAATGACCTAGTCTTATTCTCTCATTCCCCCATAATCCAATCACTTCCTCTCATAAGCACTTTTCTCCTGGTTTTCACAATAATGCATTTTCTGTAACTAATAACCATCATTTCCTGATTATCATGCTTCTATCCTTGCACAGGAATGTGGGTCTTTGGAGGTCAGGGTCATCTTTCTCATCCATCTGTGTCCTGATGCTAAGGCAGCAGTTAAGTGTGTTAGCTTGAAGATAAGTCTGGATAGCCCATTATTTACCATAATCCTCAAAAACAAGACTGAACACTCCAGTCTTCTGCCAGAAATTCATGCTTGCCAGTTTGGTTAAGACCGGTTCTTTTTTTCTTTTTCCTAACAAAAATTAAGCTTGAGGTTCAGTTATTTCATTTTAGAATCACCTAGGTTACTTTTACAGACATAAACGTTTAAATACAGGTATTAGGCCATATTTACTTTCCAATGTTTAGTTCTGAAAGAATGAAAGGAACAAAGGAAAACAAGTTGTCTCAATCAAAACCTGCCAGAAGAAAGCGCATACAACAACAACACATGAAATCTTATTACTTCTCACCACACAGAAGCATTTATTTATGCCAAGCAAGTGGGTATCAGCAGGGATTGGGAAAGAAGGTGCTGAAAAGAGATGCATAACCCTCTGCCCCATGCATCTATGTCCTAGCCTTCATGGAACATTCGAACATCTGGGATTTTCCTTTGTATCTCAGTATATCCTGGCATTAGGAAACTTGGCAGTTTACCAAAAAGCACTGCATTGTGTAACTGTATGAGATCCAAAATGAGGTCAGCGATCTCACTGCCATTCATTTTCAACCTAACACTCACCCTCAAAAATTATTTTTTTTTTCTTAGAAAGCACAAGTTTGGCCAATGTTGTTCTCCTTATCAACGTAAAAATGTCTGGGGGTAAGTGCAGGTGTGAGTGAACAAAGTTTCTCTAGCTATGGAAAACATTTCTTGCCCTTGCCCTTACTGTGACACAACACTGTGATCTTCTGTACTGGTAACTATATAAATCTACGTTATGTTGAAAATATTTCATCTTGCAGAGTAGATTTGGCTCTTGGGTAATCCATCAGCTAGGTAATAACAGTGCCATCAGACTACTTTATGAGACAGTAGGACAATTCCTGTGAGGATAATCTGCAAGACAGAAGGTTGAATAGTTTATCCATGTGATGTGAGAACTGGACTGCACTGAACAACCTATAACACTTTCCACACAGTAATGCTATACTCACTTTCACTATGGAATACAGCCATTATATTTGGTTTTAAGCTTGCAAATGAGTTACAGAATCCTAAAAGGAATTCCTGTAGCCTTAAATTTACCTTCATATTGAACAACTGAAATAAGCAGCTAAGATCCTCACCTTAGTTACTGGATATTCAGAATTATCAGGTATTTCTGCTTTAGCACAACAGGCATGTCCCCAACACTTGTAAAGAATATTAAGGGTTTCTGTTACATAATTTTTGCTGTTGTTTTTTTCACCTCTTTATATTCTGAGAAATTAGTCTAATGGTTTTCAGCTTAAATGCTGTAGCTTCCTCAATATGAGTATAATAACTATAATATTTTCTTTAGGATTGAGATAAACACAAATTTCTGAGAACCCAATTATTTCTGAAGAAAAATCATTTGACTATTACTTCACAACCAAGGTAACTTTCCCTTTGACAGAAGCAATCTCATTTATTGAAAATCAGGGAGTGGCTAGCTTCTGCCCTCAAATCTGCAAACACAACTCCCATTGATTTTATGGGCTAAGTACTCAGTGTATTTTACATAGCAGCTAAGCACCCTTAAGCCCTAACAGACCATGTATATTGGCTGTGTACCAGCAGGCTAATCCAGAGGATGCTTGGTCCTGTCCGTGAGGGAAAGGAGAGGGGGATCAACACCTGTTCTCTGGATACACTCCGCAAGGCTGCCCAGAGCAATAGTTCTGTTTGTGCACCCTGAATTTCTCTGCCCTGCTACAGGCAGTACCCTTTGCAAAAGAGAAGGGGGAACTAAGGTTTTTTCAGTCTGTTTCCAAAGACTAGTCTTTGGAATGTATGAGGTCAGGTACCTAGAGACCTGCCCTTGCTAAAGATCAGCCGCTGCTCAGGGAGGCTCCCAGCACTGCTGAAGCACGCTGGAACTGCCAGCTGGCTACCCAGCTGTGACATGTCACCTTCCTCTCTTTTTCCTCCTCAGCTGATTGCCATTACTCCAGGAAAAAGACCAGCACCAAGCTACGATACCTGGAACAGTGCCCATGCTTCCTTGACTCCGCAGTGGTGTGTTTTATAGGCAGCTCATCTCCTGATGTGTCACTGATTTAGCTCACGGAAAACTTGTTGCTGCCCACCTCCCTCACCCAGACACTTGGGCTGGAAGAACTGGTGGAACTTTTTTGACTTCTATTTCATCACCATTTGTTAAACTAGCTAATAGAGCATACAGAGGACCTACTGCTGGGAACAACACTATGTTGGCATGGAAAGGGTTTGTGCAGTCTAATGAGATTTTTATACTTTTAACTACTGTCTCCTCAGTGGGCCTGACAGGAGACTGGTTCTCTCTTAGACCAAATTATCACTGTCCAGAGAGGAAGCCATAAAAAGGATCCTAACTTTATCTGACTGTGTTTTCAATATCTGCCTCTCTGCCCAGTTTAAATCTCTAAACTCCCCAAACTCAACAACAATTTTTTAAAGAGAAATATTTGCATATGTCAGCAGCTGAGATCTGTCCATCTAATAGTAAGAAATCTCCCCCGAGCTGCTGTCTCAAGAGTTTCACGGCTTCTGTTAGCTATTTTTTGCTCCATCTGGGGTTATGTTTTTTTTTTCATTTCCCGCCCCCCACACACTTTCATTTAAAATATTGCATTAATTTACAAGCATAGCATCCCCATAAGAACCACTGGACAAAGAAAGTAAGTGCACATGAAAATGACTCTGCGGTTGATCACAATACTTCTCAGTTCAAAGGACTGCTTCGTGCTTTATGTGAAAAAAATGGGCTGTTGTGATGTTCACTATCACAGTGTCCAAATCTCTTTGCCCTTTGGGGCTTAGAATTTATCTGTTTCAATTTCTCATCTGCAAATGATGACAATATTTCCTTACCTAAAGGAAAAACTGTGAGGCATTTAAGGATAGATGGATGTATTACTGTACAGAGAGTGCACAGATACTATGAGGAACATTATATAAAAGCCTCCTTAATTCATGTCGTATGATTGTAAAAACAGGATTGGAACAAAGGAAGTATGTGGACCATTGCGTAGTCCCTGGAACACAGCTCTTTAAATCACTGGTATCTCTATTATGATTACTTTGGATGGAGAAAGGAGTGAAGGATCTGTGATTTAGTCAGGCCACTCATGGTAATTCTCCGTTGTTGTTCTACATGGGCCAGAGGCTGGATCGCAGATGTGCTCTGACCTAGGCTGGCTGCAGGCTGGGAAGGAAGGTCATATGTCCTCATGACAACTGCCTAAATAATTTATCTTTCATGTCCCCTTCTCTCAAATATGTAGTGATGACTTATCTGTGACAATTAATTCTTCTCTTACTTGGAAACTGCAATCTTCAGCTGAGGCATGACAGTTCTGATATGTGTCATGGCAGACCTGTACTGGTTACTGTACATGGCTACTCTGATCTGTAATGTCTTTAGGTAGATAGGGTATTGGAAAGAAATCTTCCTCTGAAACTATTGCTTAAATTCTATTGCCAGGAACATACAATAGAATTTCAGGGAAGTGTTATGATGTTAGTGAATAGACTTTTAGTCAAAGAATTAAAAAAAGGACTACTTTTCATTGGCATATCCCACATGTGAAGATGTACTAAAGATGGCATAAAAAGCCAAAATAGCCAAAATTCAGACTTACCAATTCTAGACTGGAATAGGGCTGAGGAATGAAATTGCTGTTGGGTAAGCAGTAAATATAGTAAAGCACACAAAAGGCATCATATTCTAAAGCAGTATCAAGTATACATACTTACAACATGATTTATATTGTGATATTTCACATGTGAAGAGTTGCTTATTAACTTCACCAGTTAATCCTTATTAACTTCACCAATATTGTAGGTCTATGAAGAAATAACTTCTACCAAGCGTTCTTGCTTAATTAGGTGAACAACACATTGTTACAGCATTATGACACATGGCAGACATCCTTACTTACAGCCAGGAAGTGTTTGCGTAGAAATCCAAGGTGAATAACTGCCATAACCAACATTTGTACTAGCAGCAACTGCAAATCTGTACCATCTATATTTTTTCAGTCCGTATACTGTCTCTTCTATCCGGTCGTCCAACACATTTTCATATAAATATTGATGCATCTCATATTCAATACATCCCTTAGTTTCCCAGTCACTGCAATGGATGGACTGTAGCTGTGTGGTAATCTTGTAGTTTTGAAAGTAGCCAAGGATAGATTTTGGTGGTCTCCAGTTCAAGGTCACACTTGTTGATTGCACATTGGAGAAAACAATATCCCTGGGAGCACTAGGAACTAAAAATTGAAACATTTGTAAGATATCTTCATTTCAATGAAAAGTGATTGCGACTATAATTCTTCTATCAAGTGTTGAAAATAAAAATTTTCATACACCTGTCTAAAGACCAAGATTCAATTTCATGTGGTTAATAAGGATCACACTGTACATATATAGGTGGTTTACATTTACTACAGCCTTTGAAAAAGAGAAAAGTACTTTTAGGTGTGCCATGCAGGGACAGCTTTGAGAGGTGTGACATTGCTGTTGCTACATTTGGGGCTATGTCTCAACTGAGGGAGGGAATATCGAGCAAAGTTATTTTTGGCCTACCCATAGCATCTTTTACTGTTTTTGCTAACTGGGATTCCTCACCTCTCACTTAGAAATACTCATTTGTCTCCCTTTTCTCTTGGTAACATATGAAATCCTCAGGTAACACCTCAAGGTTTCATAAGCATCCTGATACACTTTCTGATTGGGAAGTATCACTGCATGCAATATGTTTGTCTATCTTTAAATAAGTGCTTTACCAGTTGTTCAGCAAACAACAAATTAAAAGAATGCCAAAGGAAGAGCTAAGTAATATGGCAATACAAAGCAAAAAAAGAAACTTCCCATAAAGTTTGCTTCCATGTATTTGTATACATTTGTATACATGGGTCTAAACAGGTTATATTCTTGTACATGGAGACAGAAGTAGTGCACGTATGTACATACATGCACACACACTGATCCATTTCTATATTAAGCCAAAAGTGTACTCCCAGCTCTTGCAGTCTGGATGCAACATATGGTTTTGTGCTGTATCACACAGTCATACAGTAAGCTAATATTATCTCTAAGACTCTGTAAGATAATACTAATACTCCCTGTGGCAAAAAATGTGCAGAGAAATCAGCTCAGAAATCATTTTGTGCACTTAGCTTTAAAGAGTGCTTCAGAATCTTCAGAGGACAAAGTATCGCTGGTAAAAGAAAAACACATGATACATCCTCAAACTGAAACTGAAGAAGTCCCAAGGCTTACATAAAGAATAAAAGGATCCCAGACCAACGTTACTGGGGAAGAAAGAGAAAACCCTCCATTTTTCGTTTCTTCATCCTTGTGGGAATATCTGATCTCTGCTTTCATCTGCAATGATTTGTTTATGAAAATCATCATAATATAACAAGCTGAAGCTTCTCCACTAAATACGTTTAACAAGAAACGTAAATTCTGAGTCAAACCAAGCTGTGATGTTGAAAAGGTTGAGAAATTCAAATCCCTTTAGATGAGCCCAAAGCAGGTGGAGCCTGCAGGAGAGGGGCCAGGCACAGGAACCGTGGGTGCTTCCCCTGCCCTTTGCTCAGCTCTCACACAGGCGTACACATCACAGGGTGCAATAGCCCCATATGCTCCCACAATGCTACACACTAACTGCAGAACAGGAGCAAAATCTTTCAGAAAAAAAATCTTTGCTAGAGACAACTTCCATCATCAAACTCCATGCTATCAAAATCAAAGTTGTTTTGCTCTGTTATTAGCATGAAGAGAAGTATGGGAAGTAGTAAATACAAATGGAACAGGCAGTAACTTTCTTGGTTGATTACAGTTTTGGGGATGTAATACCCATTTTGTCTACTTTCAAAAAAATAAACACTGCAATATTTTCATAATAGCTCTATGAACTGTATTTGCTACTTGTGTCAATTACAAGAAAGGACTTAGTTTGACCATTAATTAATGGAAAATAATGGCAGAGAAATATTCAATGGTTACTATAAAAAAATCTGTATTTTTCCTGAAAAAAATCATCCACTCTATTGTAATATAAGCTATTAATACCTGTTAAGACACTGCAAAGAATATGAATTTTACACACTCGATGATGATGATGATAAATGCAGGATAGAATGGATAAAATTATTTGAGTGAAGTACAAGTTATCACCCTGTCTCACTCTGAACTTGAATTAAAGTTTTTTAATATCCAATTTTATATATTGCAAGAATTAAAAAAACTAAGAGTCAGCAATTCCAAAGACATCAGAACAGGGAATAATTAAAAGAATGTAAGAAAATTCAATTCTCTTCCTTCTCACTCAGAGGGGATTACTCTTTATTTTTGATAAGGAATTTTGACCTGACCTTCCCAGGCACACAACTCCAGGAACTCTTGCTGCGATAGGAACTGCCAGCGTTTACAGGTCTGGAATAGAAGTGTGAAAGTATGCAACGTGGAGGTGGAAATAACTGGCTCTGATGCCTCTTAGTCTACCATCACTAACTTCCATCTGCTGAAAACTGATTATTGGACTATACTCCAGTTTAAATGAAAGACTGGATCAAGTACTGAAACAGGGGCTTGGACTAAAGTAGATAGTAACTGGTTGCTTGCTGTGTGCCAAGAGGGAGGTGGAAATACACACCTTCACTTGCTCAAATGTGCAGCTGGTAGAGCCATGGCTGGCACAACTGCAGTCTCTGCACCTAACCCAACGCAGGTTAAAGAGGCTAGTCACCGGCAGAAAGAGCAGTGCCCATGTTCTAGCCAGCACAGTGGGCTTTCTCAAGGAGAGTGCCCTGTCCACCCAGTTTCAACAGGGATGATGCCATCAAAAAGAACAGAAAGCTAGAATGTTGCATTGTAATAAAGATGGAAAAGATGCTTGGCAGTTTCACAGAACTAGAAATTATATTAGCAAAAATACCTGTGGCTCTGTTTTGTGGGCTCTCACACAGACCAACAGAAGTCCGATAAAGCCAGCCTCCATGAGCTCCACCAAGTATTTGGTGGAAAGAGACAAACTCCCAGAGAGTGAGGGAAAGAATGGAGGGCAGAAAAAACAGTGTTTCTCTTCCTATCTGACCTTTTTCCCACTGGCTACAGAAGCCCATACACTTTACCCTCACAAGGCTGAAGATAATATCTGTGATTATCCTGGTGAGTAACACCACATGAAAGCTGCCATTTTTAAAGATAAACTTGCAGATATCACAACATACAGATTAGACAAACGTTTTTATTGCTATTTTATGTCACCATTTTCCCAGTTTACTAAGATCCATATAAATCAAATATTTCTAACCCATGAAAGAAAGGGTCAGTCAGCAGAAGAGAGGAAAATTTTCTCTGCCAGTGCCTAGACAGACCCTTAAAAGGAATCAGAGCCTTAAATGTTCGTCAGTGCAAAATATATCCCATTTGATGTGATTGCTCACACAGACAAATCAACTCTAAATGTAAACTTCCATTAGAACAAATGAAAAGATGTGATCTGAATCCGGAGTAAACCAGTTTTTCTCAAAGAGCCACAGTGAGGAGCAGTGACACCCAGTGGCACAGTCTCTCTTGCACTTGATGATTGTGTTCAGTGAGACAATTTCAGGACAACTATGCTATTGGGTTACAGATACAAAGAGGATTACAATTACTCTAGCATGGAGAATCAGATTTCCATTCTTCAAGAATGACTAAAATTCCCCCAACTTTTTCTGTCCACAGATGGTACCGATTTGAACAAACCATTCCATGCTTCCTAGAGTAATCATGCAGCATGTTTAAATTTTCTAAACATGACTCAACTATGATGAAGTGATCACTGTTCAAGCTAAAAACAATTAAAGCCAAAACCTGAATCTTTGTCAATTACTTTTTCAGATTAAATTGGAACTGTAACAAACACTTGATATATATGCTTTTACACACTTTGATACGTGCCTAACAGGAACTTTATTTTTATTCCTGGTTTCCAGAAAGGTACACTTAGAGAAAAGGTATGAAAAAGACAGTGTTTGTGGTGTTGTAAGACACTAATTGTCTAGGACTGAGCCCTGATTAGCTAGCTGGCATTCTAGTGCTAATCCTGTATTTAAATTTCCCAGGAATCACGGGCAGGACTCCTTAAGTCTCATCATCACATATCTGACAGTCTTTCCATATTGAATTAGATTGTATTTGCTATAATTCAGCTAGCTGTGGGAGTAGGGAGTTTTTCAAAGTCTGAAATTTTTGGTGCAATGTACTCTATTGTTTTCCATTTAATAGCTTTTAATTCAGCTTCTGAAAGCCAGCCAGGGAGCTGGTGGAGAGGCTGGCCATGAAATGGTGGTGAATTCAGTTTCTGGACTGGAAGAGGAATGAGGTATTTTCAGGTTCATCCACCATTATTCACATGATGGCCAAACTCCAACGAAAAGTGCCTGAAGCCAGATCCACATGGGATTTTAAGCTCCTAAAACCTATTTATGTGCCTGAACTCCTGCTAAAGTTGACAGGAAGCTAAGCACCTAAATAGAAGTTACTTTCACAGATCTTGGCCCCAGTTCCCTACACTTATCTGGCTGCAATGCTAATCAGCTCTTTGCAAAGCTGATGGACTGCTCTGAGATTAAGTTTTCATTTGAGAACCTAAATGAAAGGAAATTCCTGGTAGAAACAGCACCAGGACTGTGCAAAGACTCAGATCAAATTGAACTGGGCCAGTGGAACTGGTTTAAACCAACAGAAATACTTGGTAGAAGAAATCTTATTCACAGTGCAAAGATAATCTAAGGGCAGCAAAGGACACACAAAAAAAGTCTACTGAGAAAAGAGAGAAGTTACAGCTTTCTGCAAAGACTTCTGTGGAAAGCAATGACTACAGCTGCACGGGCCAGGAACAGAAGACAGTAATATGATACAGCATAGTTCCTAACAAAGTTAATAAAAAAAAGTCTGCCTACAGAACAGCTGCTTGTAGCTGGAGTTTGGATTAAAAGAACAGCGGCAGCCTAGAAGTCTGTTGGGTGGTATTAAAAGCATCAATAAGAGGAAAGTAGAACAGATAGCAGTGGCCACACAACAAAAAGTCTTGAGAAAATGAAGGTATCTGAAAAGTAATATTCTGTATTGATTATCTCTGTTAATTTTTGTAAGTTTAGTTACCCGAAGAAGTTTCCTGGGTTAAGTTGATAACTCTGATCATACTAAATACAATTTTAGAGAGACTGCTAACTTCAGAGGGACTCCTCATGATATAAAGTCCTGCCCAGTATGAATAAGGACATCACCAATAGCTCCTAAATGATTTTACTCACATAAAAATGTACAAAACTGTAGACCGTTTTTCCCATGACTTGGGACTGATACTATCAGACATGCTTTAAAGGAAATTGCACAGTTGAGAACATGTCTTAAAAAAACCCTCTCTGGAACACATTTCTTAGTCCTCAGTACATTAGAAAAATCAGTCTCTAACTCTGGGATCTAAGCACTGAAACATCAAATCCTACAAACCTGGGGACAAATGCACACCTTTAAGCTAAACTTAGAAAAGTAGTGAAAACTGTCAGTTCTCAAGTCTTGGAAGAATGCTCAGCTTTCCAACAAACTGGACAACTGTCTACTTTTCAGTAAAAAAATGTATTTGACCTGTAAATGCTTTCAGTGTCAGCTTTGTATGTATATGTCACCACCATTCATATACATTAATGCAGAGTTGACTTAGTCCTTACAAAAAAAAAATTCCTTCATCCCACACTATGTGGTTCTTCTATTTTTATCTACCTGCTTATAAAAATAACATCAATACAATTGCATTGGCAGCAATCAAGTGATCACTGCATTTGTCTAGTGAAGATCTGCCATCAACATTAAAGCCATTAATTTACATTTGGTTACAAGATCTAATCAGAAAATCTAAAAAATATTTCATATTACATAAAGAATATTGAAAGCTGGAAAAAAAATCAGTTTAAGTCATCTTGGAAAGAAGTGTTTCAAAGATTATGTCATGATTCACTGCAATTTTTGGGTACTTTTACTATAATATAGTTTGGAAACATGAACTTGCTGCAGGGTACTTTTACTATAATATAGTTTGGAAACATGAACTTGCTGCACTGATTGAACACATAAAACACACTGCTTTTATCTGTAGTAGTGATAGGCGACACCGAAGCTCTTCCACTGCCAACGCTGTGGCTCTACAGTAGGTTGATTACTCTGGATAACCAGGCCAACACACTTCACTGCACATCATGCTTGGGGCCCTAAGGACCACTGTAGGGTACAGGCTTAAATATTTCTTCTAGTGCATTATGGTCACCTGAAGTTCTCTTAATGAGTTAATGAGTAAATTCCTCCAACTTAGAGCTGCCATGAGCTGCTGTGTCTTAAGAAAAAGATTTTTGGTGGTGGAAACAGAGCATTTCCTTGGATATGAAGAAGGCTTTAAGTCCCTGCTATGTTTTGTGCTCCTTGCAGGCCTGGGTGAAATAAAGGCCCACATTTTCCAGTGGGCACCTCCATCATGGAGATACAAAGCCAGAATCTGTAAAGGTTCCGTATGCAGACAGTACAGACATTTTGTGCACAAGTAAAACCAGATGATGTTAGTTTGCCACCTCCACACCAAAAGACATAAGAAACTTAGCCATTACCAATCCTTTTAGGCATTACTTTCCTTCATGCACAAGGCATACTTCTGTGTATAGCTACAAGTTAGTATTGGCCAGCAAAATCAAGCACAGATTGAATTAAAAAAAAATGTGTCTTGGACAAATTTCTAGCCATATTTCTTTTAAATGTAAGTTATGAATGAATCTCTATTTAGCAGAAAACAAATGGTAAGGACTGTCACTGCAGTACAACAGGGGCCTCAACCTGTTCCAAGCCTCTGTGTTCAGTTATAATATTAAGTAGTACTAGCAGTAAAGAAGGAAAAATTACTCTGTATGTCTTAATATTTTAATCAATATGATTAATATTTCCAGAGAAGAATAAAAAGTCAATCAAGAAAAACTGAATTTAAAAAATTGAAAGCAGCAGCAGTTTTCTTTTAATTATTCATGCTTTGAAACCGCAAGTGGCTTTTAAATTTTTTTATTTTTATTCTTAACTGGATGACTAGTACACTTGTCCCAGACTTGTGAGCTAAGTGAATCTTCACAGCTTTAGCATGCCTTTTACAGAAGTTTCCTATCATTTTATGGCTCTTTCTCCCTTCTAAAACCTCACTCAATCTTAATGAAATTTCATTTTAATATGTGTGTTTTCTTGAAAATAATCCAAGGATTCAGTCATAAAATCCTAACTCATTTATGCATGTGTGCTTGCTATATTATCTTTCATATCTTTTATAATATATTTAATCACAAAGTAATATTACCACCACAACAAAGCCGACAGTTTTTAATAACATACTGTAGCCTGGCAGAGGTGGTTTACCATGACAATGGAAGTAGATTAGACACAAAAATCTCCTCATAAATTTAATCTTCATGATTCATGTTTAATTGTACCTCGATATGAACAACTTTACCTCAAAAAAAGGCAAATAATCTTGCTAAGAATGTAAAAGTCAAACACTGTGTAGTGAGACACTGAGCCAAATTCAATTTCACTTTATGTCAGAAATAAATGCATTGTCAGTGACTCAGTGCTGGCTACATATCTGTGACTAATCTTAGACCACCATAAATAAGAAGCTGACAACAGCTATAAAACTGTTTCCATTCCCATCCATGAATCTCCAATTCCTAGTACCCAGTCACCACACAACAATTCATGCAAACACACAGTTAAGGAAATGTCCTAATAATAACTAGTTTGTTGCAACTATGACTAAGCAACAACATGTAAGCCAACACTAAAACAGGAAGAAAGGGTCTGTGCAGTGTATGGGCAAAAAATACATGTATCGTAGTATAAATCTTTCACTTTGGAAAACTCCCAGTGACAAGACACATAACCCACATGTTATAAAATAAAATCTGGGGTTTTTTTCTTCAGCTAGTACAACTCTATGTAACATAGATCACAAAAGACTAGCAGTCTGTCTCTTTAGCTCAGGCTTAATACCACATCCACAGCTTCTCCAGGCTTTGCTCACGCACTAATTAATAGCAGATCCCAAATTTCTCAGAAATCCCAACGGTTAACTTTCCCAGGTGCCAGGCTTCTTTAACATTGCTAGAAGCCTCTTCCCCATACTCCAAGAAGTGAGGTACCTCGGAAGCCTTCTGTTCTCCTCTGTACCAGAGAGTAATATGCCTCCTGTAAGACTATCTCCAAAAATTTTGGGGTTTGGGCAAGTCCAGTTTTAATCAGGCATCAGCCCACCTGTCTGCATACCCATTCCCAGTTTCAGTCTTGTTCGAGCTCTGAGTCAGGGTTGGCTGTTCAGTAGCCCTGATTTAAAAGAAAGGGTGGAGAGTTATGACTGCAGTTGAGAAGCGTCCTTAGGTACATGTTCAGCACAGCAGTTAAGTTCTTTAGAGTATTTCCAGCCAATGCTGTAAGATATGAGTATGCTTATCTCTAATATTTAAACAATGCTTAATTCAAAAGTGGATTTTGAACCCTGCTGATGGGCAGGAGCTCCTGAGTGAACAAGAGGGCACATGACCCAGGCAGAAGTCTTAAATTGCCAAGAAGCCAGACAGAAGGGGACCAACAGAGATCAGAAAATGGCAGAATTTGTAGCAGAGCTGTTTGCTGTTGATGAAGAAGCCAATTTGGAGAGAACATTTTTACCAAAACCAGGTATGGATGTGCCACCTCACAGTTCAAATAGGGGATGTGGCCAGGCATTAGTGGGATGAACTGTATTATGAGGAGAGGCAGTCATCAAAGTACAACTCTGGCTGTTTTCACAGTGTTAGCTGCGTTACGCCAGCAAGGGGCTGCTCTGCTTGTCCTCATTTGGAGCTCAGCCATTTGATCTGGAACCAAAGCAGCAGTAGCAGCAGTAGTTCAGCTGACAATACAGATGTGGTCTAGACTCATTCAGACACGCACATCTGCAAGTCTAATTTTAAGAAGTGTGGATATCAAAGCTCAGAGTGAAGCATTAAGGCTCTGTGAATAGGAGAGATCCTATTAGGCTGAACCTAAGCAGGTACATGCCACTCAGGAAGCTACCAGTAGGAAGTCTACGCATAAGGGTAAGTCTGATCTCCAAGCTGAGATGTCTGATTCAAGTCTGCATAGTAGAGTTGCCCCTCTCCACTTGTCATCCAGAACCTGAACTCTGTTGCTGAACAGACTTTTGTATCTATTATTTAACAAAACTGAGCAAAACTCACTCTTTCAGTTGAAATATGTATATGAGAATGAGTGCTGCAACTCATCTTGTAAGTTATTCAATAACTTAGTAATTAAAGTATTACAAAAGCTAGTTTTGGTTTCTAAGCATCAGGGGATACAGTCGTGCTCCCCCATCTCACCCCCATGCTTCCTAATGATCCAGCTGTTCTGAATTAAGAGAGCTCCTCAACTCCACTGCACAAATTGATGTCACTGAAGAGAAAACAAAAAAAGGAACTAAATGCAATCATTGCTCCTGTAATTCAGTAGGAAGGTGAAGTCTTTCTGGATCATGCTCACTGAACATTATTTTTTATTTTTATATTAAACGATCACTGAAGAACAAAAAACCAAAGAGAAATCATCCCTGGAGTAGAAGTCACCCCTAAATAGGAAAGAGGGAAAAGAACTAAACAGGCATTTGCTTCCTGGACTGGGAGTTGGCCTTCTCTCCACTTCCAGTTTAGAAGCTAGGCACACAGATATTCACACAGAAGCAATGCTGTATTTTGCATAGAATTTCATCTCCAAGTTTGAAGTGTCAAATAAAAGCACAGCCAGGACTAGGTGAAGTGTGCATGGAGAAAAGAAGACAGACAGATTTTGGATAACAGTGTTTTACTCTGATGCCAAGAAACCTGCCTACATTCTTCTTTGGATTCAGCTTACGATTTTCTTTCTTGTTGAAAAATCCTATCCATCAAGAGTTATGACAAAACCTGCTTAAAGAAGTTAAATTCTTCTCAATTGCACAAATTCTGAACAGCTTTACTGACATTCAGTGAAGCCATAGCATTGGCTGCTGGTAGAAACAAAAGAACAAAAATTTTGCTCCCCCAAAAATTTCAGACTTACAAGACTAAATATGCTGAGAGTACTAGGAACAAAGCTGAGATTATAAAACAAAGATGAATAGGTGATCAGAAATCAATAAAATAACCATTCAAACTCAACACAGAAAAAGACACTCTCTCTGCTTTTTTAAATGGCAATTAATTATTATCACCAAATATATTTAAAATAGGAGAAAGAGGAAGTCCTCTTTCTTCTCATGTACTGTTAGCAAGAAATTTAAACAACAGAAGTATTTAGTTGCCTGAAATGAAGCAGGTATTTCAGGCTTGCTTGTTTCATGGTCATGATTTAAATTAAACAAAAGAATTAGCTTGAATATTTGTTTACCTTTTTCTGGAAGTGTACTGGCATTGCATATCTGTTCTTCACCATCACCAGCAGACGTTGCAGCTTTTATTTTAAATTGGTAAGTAATGTTGGAAAGCAGATTTCTAAAATTATGCAGTGTATCATAAGATGAAAAATTTGTAGAATTTCCTTCAACTGTTATGATGTAATGAGTAATTACACCGTTGGATAAAGCAGGAGGGTCCCACTGCACTAGGATTGATTGCCAATTCATTGCAATACAATGAACATTCTGGACAGCATCTGGTACTTGAAAGATATACATGCATCAAAGATTAACATTCCCACACAATTAAAATGGTAATCACAGAAAAATATTGTCAGTGAAGCAGATCCAATGTTCACAGTGAGGGTCAAGCATGCCAGTGGCAGACAAATTGATAAAAGAAAAACATTCAGAGAACAAAAATATGTCTTTGTCCTCATTTCCTTCATTTCCAACTACTATGAACATGACTGATGCTAGTACTTGAAACAGAAGAGGCCATCTATCTGGCTTTTTTCTAGTTGTGTGCTCCCATTTTATTTTCACATCTGCTTATATTTTTCCCATGTTTTTTTAATCAAAGTTCAGTAAACATAGAAACCCATATACATACTCCACAACAGTATCAACAGCAGAAGTCCCTTATTTATCTGTTTAGCTTTGTTTCTTTTAGGCACTTTATCATATATCTCATTATCCTTTCAGCAGAGGCATGACCTGCACAGAAATCACTGGGCAGGTTTCAGAGCTGTCATATAAATGGTATTACCTTACTGTTCCCCACCTCCTTGCTGATTCCAGCAGGAAAAATCTTTTTAAGCACTCATAAAAATATAATAAAAGGTAGCAAACACTATACTTATCCTGAAAATAGATAATTTATCTGCAAACAATTGATTAAATAGAACAATGAATTAAAGTATTTCACAAAGGCCTAAACTGCTGGCTGTATCAGCTAAGAGAAAATGAATAGATAATGACGGGTGCCCCAATCTACTTCCTCTACTGAAACATGTCCAGGAATCCACAGAACAGTGAAAGGGCTGTCAGTGAGGTACCAGAAATGGAGGGAAACATGTTCATTATCACCACATAGAGGTAAATTAATCTCTTTAAAATGATTAATTTTCTTTTCTGAGTTCAAAGAAAAATCTTGCTTCAAAAAGCAGCATCTGCAGTAGAAAGATTAACTGGCACTCTTAATAAAGACTAGAGACAGAATCCTTAGGCGAACTCAGTGAGGAACTGATCCAGCAGTTGCCCGAAATCTGGGTTGGAGGGAATAGAAACAATGCTGCAAGAAGCTGAGCACAGAATCTGAGAAAAAGCTGCAAAATGAGTAGACCACAGTCCTGTGGGCAGTGTGTCTCCAGCACTTCTGAAGAAAGTACCATGAATATGGAATGTCAGTGATGAAATGAGACAAGTGACGGATGACCATAGCTCTTGGGCAGGACAACCTCCAGCTGCAGAGATTCAACAGCCAATCTGAACCAGTTCAGTGATGGTCCAAATTTCTCATGGTGTTGTAACTGCTGGGTACAATAAACAGCATAATTTTTCCCAGAACCCTGTTCAGAACTTTTACCAGTTCTGGAAAGAATATTTCACTGAAAGCGTGGTCTTGAAAAGCTGTTGACCATGTGAGATCTTTTGATACTTTGTCTACTCCCTTTGCTGTCAGTATAAAGGAACCTGAGAGTTCAGACACAGCCTCCTAACCCATGCTAGTCGCTGGCACTGGCAGCCCTTTATGAAGGACAGGAATCTGGGGATTGCTCTGACCTGGCAAAGGAGCTACAGTTTTGCACAATGGCCAGTTTCACAAACCCACAGAGCTCCCGGACTCTCTTTGGTAAATGTTGAATGTTCACTTTCACATGATACAATTTTTCATTTTGAAACAACCTGCAACTTCAAAAGAAGACACAAACCAAAACTGCATATAATTAATTAATGAAATCAGCTACACTGCATAGTCTTCCCCAGTTGTCAGGAAGAATAAGATCTAACAAATAAGGATATTTAATTAGTGGCTAGCTCCCCTCCTAAAATAAATCATAAAAAATGTTAAAAATGTGTAGTTGTTTGATACAATGTCCAGTTCATTTGCCAACCTTTTGTCCAGCTGCTTTTGATACTGCTAAAGTTTCAGTTATTTACACAGGGATCTGAATTATCACTTTGATCTGCAAAGACTGATATCTTATTTTCCTCCCTTTATCAGTGATGCTATTAAAATATTTATAGTAGCTATATAAGCCTCTCATTTCAGATGAGGACATGTCTAATTCTACACTTCCGACATCAAACTTCAAACCCAGCCTATCCGGTACAATAGGAATGTGAATCGGTGTTACACAGGCAGAAGACGATGAGATAGTGTTATGTTACATTTTCTTTGGAGAGAAGAGGAAGATTGCTGTTCAGCCATAGAAGGAAAACATATTTAAACAGAACTGCAGCTTAAAAAAAGTCATGTCTAACCTGATTCCATCGTTGTAAACTGGACAGCATTACTGAACTGATTGCCATTCCCAAGCTTGGTAAATGCAGACACACTGATAAAATAGGGGCTAAACGGTTCCAATCCAACAATGTTTGCCTCGTGGTTTGAACCTGAAATGTTCTTAAGGAAGGAAAAATTATTAGTACTCAGTTAATCTGTGTAAACATTGTGGGCCTCACCTTGAACCCACTGAAATGAACAGAAGATTTACAGCCATACTACTCTGAGTACCTTTCAGAGTAGTCCCTGAACTCAACAAAAAGGAATGCAGGGTCAAATTCTTCCTTTCCCTTCTCCTCTCCCTCTTTCATTGTGGCTTGTGAGGAAGATATGCCAAAGGGTGGTATCATAATTACCACAGAATTGTTAGAACAGATTAACTCCACATATGCCTTACTTACCAATACTGAAAACTCTTGCCACCTCCACATTGCCACATCAACCCCCTCTCACCTTCTGTTTCCTTACTACACCTCTGCAGTGTAACAGGTCATGGGTCATAGCTTCTCATTTATTTTACTTTAACTGAGCCAGACACACAGACTGATAAGAGCTTCAAAAAAAGCTTAAAACCACAGTTCAGTTATTGGTAGCTGTTTTTCCCAGAGCATGCATGGCACCTTTTGTGCAAACGTTGAGAAGACTATAATAGCAGCAGGGAAAGAGCTGAATTTCAGCAAGAAAACCTGGTGAACATCTTGTGGGATCCAAGTAATCGGAGAATTATGGTGCCTAAATACAATAGTTCTATATAAATTGCTCTGCCTGTCTTGCTGCCACAACCTAAATCTAATTTCTTGCCCACATAACACGACAAAATGTGAAGAAACATGGGGCATAGTGGGTGCATTCAAGTGCTGTGACCAGTTTCTGCATTCTAATTGGGTTTGAGCCTGCCTCAGATGGACACTGGATAATAACCTTTGGTGGTGCCCATGAGTGCCCTAAGAATGTGTTTCCAAAGGCAGCTGGCTGTTCCTCTTCCATATGCATTGTGCTCCCCCTCTTCCAAGGATTATGGAAGAAACTGGGGTGATGCCAGCACTTCATTCCACAATGGGGAATAAGGAATAACAGCAGACTGTGTAGGGGGCAGCACAGTAGGCCACCCCACAGGGACTAATTTCCACAATGCATATGCTTAACCACAGCACAATCAGTTTCCTTGCATGCTAAGTCTCTGTAGCAAGAACTGTATTGCTGAGGGAGCTGGAGTAATGAAGCTTCTCACAGTCCCAAGTATATCTCACACTGCATGTCTTAAACTCATATGTCACTGCAGCAATGTCTTTTCCCTGCAGCTTTCACAAGCATCTTGGGTGAACAGAATCCACTATACAGTTTCTAAGCCTGAGATGCAATTCTGGCCTCACCTTGCTGCCTTTTTACAGTTCATGCCACATTTCTTGATGCCATCCAAGCAACCACATTTAAGCAAATACAAATGCTGTGATCAAGAGTGTATATAATTTTATAGCATTTAAGTTAAAAAATATTCAGTTATTCAGCAAAAATAAAAAAATGCAAACCTCTAAGCAGTTTTTCAAGATGACTATGAATGTCTGTCTGTCCCTGTGAATCTTGAAAGTCTGCAGACACTAAATAGCTAAACTAAGGTAGCCACAAAACAAGTAACTACCATGATTTTCTAACCTCAAACTTACACTGAAATATGAGATAAAGTTTAATAAAGCTCACCATTAATGAAATATTAGAAGCTAAAAGCAAATTAAAATCTAATAATTATTTCCTATCTAATTTTAAAAATTTAATTACAGGCATGGTAGGAAAGTAAGCAAACTGTCTTAACAAATAGGAATTTAGAGGAACATCCTAATTCTAGGAGCATAACAGACATTTAGAATATTTGTCACCTATTTTGATCCTAAAGCATGAAAAAAGCATTTTAGAAAATTAAACACTGTTAATTATAAACATACCCAATAAAATAGTTTTTCAGTGTTGTTTTGATAAATCTTAAAATTATATCTCATAATAACACCATTTGACTGAGGACTTGGATCCCATTTTAGCCACACGGAATCTGCAGTGTAGTTGGTAATGGTCAGATTCTGGGGTGGAGCTAATGGCACTGCAAAGGAGAAATACTAGTGAGTTCCAAATTACAAATAATCCAGGCAAAACCAAACACTTTGGAGAAGCAGAAGAACACAGGTACTTTTGTTACCATTTGTATCTGAACTCAACAAAACATTACTTCATTGCTATTTTGATCTTTTTTTTTCTCTTTGGCATGAAACAAATTCTGTTAATCTGGAATACATGTTTAGTCAGCAAGAGATATTAGAGATCTCACTAATCTATTTACACATCCGCGTTGTCAGAACTAAGGCATTTAAGAAAATCTGTATTACGTATATTACTGGAATGTGATATACCTCACCTCCTACATCATATATTGAGTGCATCTCAATATATATTTACAAGATATATCATTTACCATGTGGCTGAGAGGAGGATCATGTAAAAGAGACCTGTGTGTGAATGTGTTAGAAATATTTCCATGTTTTATCATTTTTCAGTTACGTTGGGGTATGAAGAGAAAGGTATTGCTGCTTGCTTCAAAATCCCTGACATCTGGCTAACTGTAACACATTCCAAAAGCAAAAGGCATTTCTCCTTGGAGTTATTTTTTTAATCATATGCAGAATGCAACCACCTCTTGCACATTGTGGCAGAAGGAGGAGAACTCAGGAAAGACTTCCTTTTAGTCTTTCCTTCTTCTGAAAGCTCATCATGCACAGACCAATGGAAAATGAATCCTTCATCTCAACTCTTGACAGGTCTGATGTTCAGATCTAAGACAGATGCAGTAACAATGGGCCAATATTTCAAAGTTGGTTACAATTACAATTGAATTTGCTCACCTGACTCATCTGTGTAGAACTGAAGCATGGCAGATGGACCAGATCCTTTTATTGTTCTCGCAGCTGCATAAATACTGTATAATGTGAATGGTAGAAGGTCTCCCAAGATGATAAAGTTATTGGTGGTAGAGAATGAGTTATTCCTTTCTGGCCCAAATAAATTTAAATCATAACTTCTTATAATACCACTTGGCTTAACAGGAGGGTCCCATGAAAGCATAACTGAGGTAGTTGAGAGATTTGAAAATGTTTTGATTATAGGTGCTGATTCTGGGACTACATGAAAAAGTAAGAAAGAGAAAAACAAGAGTAACCTCAGAAAATATGAGTTACAATGAAAAATGTCTTTTAGCTATCAGTTAAACTGGAAAATTCTATTTCATGGTCTCAACACAGAAACGTGTAGCAGTTGTTTGTGTAAATGTATAGCAAAAAAGCTTTAAGTAACAAGAGAAAAACAGACACAACAGTATTTTTTTCTTTTAGAAAACTATTCTTTTTCTACATTTCCTTAGGAATAAATAAAATATACTTACCATCTTCATCCGTTCTTATATGCAGACTAAGAGCATGCAGTTCAGAAGATCCTTTATCAGTGGCTGGTGTGATTTTCAGAATGTAATCAGTGTATTTCTCCAGATTATCAAAAATGATGCTTGTGTTGTAAGTAAGGAAAGACAATGTCTTATTTGTTCCCGGTTGCAGTAAACTTAGAGAAACATGAAAGAAGACTAAGCCATTTGGCTGGGATGGTGGAAGCCAGCTTACATTTACAGAAGATGAAGAAATGTTTTGATAGACCAGATTTTCAACAAAACCATCTGGGACTATGAGAGACAAGCAAAAAATAAATGCATGGATTACAGTAATAAAGCACCAAAACCAAAACAGAAACAAATATTCAGTATGATTATTTTGTACAATTTTAAAAAATCATTTATGTTTCACTATCAAAAGCAAAATATCTTGAAAGCCTATATGAATAATCATCTATGTTAAAGTTGTTTAACAAGAGTCTTAATGATGGTTTAAGACTATTTTTATTGCTTGTATCCAGAGAAGCTTGTGAACTACATTATTAGTGTTACAAAGCAAAGACTCATATTAAAATGTCTTCCTTGCAAAGAAAAAATACTGCAGTTTTGAAAACAGCAGTTGCTGGACTTTTTTTAAACTTTGCCATCATAACAGTAAAACAACTTTAAGGTTAAAGAATATTTAATAAATGGAAGCACTGATATACACTGAGCATTAAAAAGTTATTAACTTACTATCCTGATCTGTATACACATCTATTATTTCACTGGTCTTGTTTCCATCTCCAAAAGCTGTACTTGCAGTTAACCATAGAGTATAATGACTGTATTTTGCCAAGTCATCCAAAATTGCAGACTGGGACATACTGACATCACTGTCGTTACCATAACTTGAGAAATTCTAAAGGAAAAAAAAAAAAAGTGTTGCCATTGAAAATATTATTTATTCATTGTTTTATCTTTCTAGTTTCCCATTTACCCATCACCAACATCAACAGATATGATTCAACAGAGTGTTCAGGAGACATAAATCTACTCTTTGACTCCTAATGAGTCCTGATTTTTACTGCAATACTCATTTATTGTATTATGTTTATTGTTACTCCTTGTAAGTACTACAAAATTAAGTACTACATAATTGACTTCTGCTGCTGTTTGTAGTTGTTGAATGTCAATCCATCTTTTTTTAAAACATTAAAACTGTAATGCAATGTGTTTATCTATATTGCATCAAGAAAATGAAAAATAAACCCCATCATCTGTTAGGTGCTCATAGATTACATGATCACACATGTGGCTGCTTTCCCTGACCTGCATGGAGCAAATCAAAGGATTTCTCTCACTTCGTCCCATCTTTATGAGTAGAACTTACAGAAAATTGTCTGATTTTGAATTTAAAACTTTCACCAGCAGAGATCTTACCACAACACTAGATAAACTGTTCCTTTTGTTAGTTGTCCTTTCCATTAAAAACATGCCATTAATTGTAATGCAAATGTCTATACCCAGTGGATTGCATTACACTGAGGGAACTGACAATTTCTTTTTTTTTGTGCAGTTACTTGCTAACAAAAGGTTTGCAACAGAACTAAGACTCACTTTCTTTTGAACTATATAAAAAATTCTACTAAAACTATGACTATAGCAATAGACTAGTGCTCTATATAGATTAGCCTCTCTGAGGAGGCTATTCCTGTTTGGAATGAACCATTTTGGAAACCGAAAAGAAAAAAAAATATAAATCAGATTATTTATGTAAGGCCAGCTATTCCACATAACTGATTGTGTAAAATCACCCACTGCTTTACAGGAACCTGACTTAGGTGATCCAAAGCAGTTTGGTTTATGATTTGAAAACTGTTGACAGGTTAGGTACTCCATAAGCATATTCAGCTCCAGCATTGTGTAGGAAATCAAAGCTTTGCTCCTGATTCAAAGATTCCGTATCATTCCTCGCCAGGAGCCACATTGCCCCGTTGAGCAGATAGCATGGGCAGCACTTCTCAGGACCAAAGAAATCCTTTTAATATTTCTACATAGCAACATTTTCATGGTAAGATGGATTTTGCTCAATCCCCTGATGAATTGCCTAGTACATATTCCAGTTATGTGGCTTACCCACTGTTTTCGGTGTTTCATCCTATTCACACCCTCCATTTCCTTAAAATCAAAGTTAGCTTTTAATTAAACTCTTTCATTAAAAAAAAAAAAGAGAGAGGCTGTGATAGCAGGCTTAGTAAACCAGGAGAAAGTTGACTGTAATGTGTGCATATTTAAATTCAGAAATACCACAAATAAACACAGGTATACTAAAAGTGCACATTAAAAACAGGTTATATTTCTCTTCCTACAGAAGTCGCTGTGATATGCTCTACAAAACAGCTGAGTCAGTACTGTGCAAACTGATGGTTCAGTATGAAATCTTGATGTCTGTCACCAATACATATCAATTTATATATCTAAAGTAACATTTCATTAATTTTTTTGTACAGGCAAAATTATTTATTTCTGCAGAAAACAATAGGTGACACTGATTCATTTCCCTAAAATTTTTATCTGTATCTGAAGTCCTAGTTTTGCCTACATTCACTAGTGAGTACCTAAAATAAATAAGTAAACTGCTTGGCAATGAAAATGTAAGCCTGTATTTTGCATGCAGAACAGAAGCTGCACAAATTAGTAAGTTAAGTTTCTATATCCACTGATTAACAGATTTAGAGCACACAGGTTTGTCTGAAAGAGGAGGTTAAGTCAACATCAGTCAAAATACTAAGAAATTCCACCTTAATATATGACTTTCTTCTAAATGTAGATGGAAACTCACACTATATTCATGTAAGTAATTGAAAAAAGGCTGGGAAGACCTTTGCTTTACACTTGGGTAGGGTAAGATACAGGAAACAGAGGATCAAATTCTAAGGTATTTAATTAAACTTTCTGATACTCCAGCACAGTATGACAGAAAAAACCTTCTGACCCAGAAGCATCATTCTGCTTCTGTTGTTATTATTATATATTGTAATTATTAATATTTAGTATTGATAATTAGTTTTTTAAAAGACAATTCTCTGAGTTTTGAAGGTAAAAATGTCAAAGGTATCACATAAAGTTTCAGCTCTAGATTTAATGGGAGTTTATTGGTATGAACAGCTGAAAATCCAACTCATAGTTTAAAAAGCATACCTTTACAATTTAGTCAGCTGTCTGGCCGTCAAGGACTCAGTGAACCAATGTGAAGGCTCTAACAACAGGCTTTTTAGTGGTTCAACAAAAACCGTTTTAAGAAGTCGTCCCTTTACTATAAAGGAGCCCAAGGACTCAGGATTACCTCAAACTTGTGATATGACAAAATATTAGATAAGAATGAACACATAATTAAGAGTAAGGGTGAGCAGGAAGAACTGTGTGAGTACAAACTGAGAAAAGATGAAACTTGCACTAATTGTACCCTGGGGATAGAACACTATAGGAAGTTTTACAATTAACTGTGGCTGCAGATGAAAGCAAACAGCTTAGGATCTTTGGCTACAGCTGAAGAAGTTCTTCCTTCTGTCCCTTTCTTCATCCATACATGAAAGAAGTTTTGACATAGCAAAGTATCAGATTATTAAAAGCATCTAAGTGTAAGCAATACACACAGGCCATGAAAGCGTCAGCAGAAAGTAGTATCTTCTTCACCTCAGGAAGCAGCAGAAATTTTCAGTGGCATAAAGCTGTAATTAGTTGTACGCAGACAACACAGTGCTGCTGTTCTTCACTGTTAATCTTCTTCCCCTGTTCTGTTTCCTTCTCATGTTCATGGTATTGTGCTGTTTTGAGTTAGAGTATCACAGACTTTGGCAGTCAGGTGAGACTGGTGACACTGCGAGGGCTAATCCAAGCCAAACCTCAAGGAGCATGATTCACACTGTTCCAGGGCCAACCTAAGTGAAGATAATTCCTCTTTGTGTGCTGTACCATTCTGAGGATAGCTTTTAAAAAACATTGCAGTGTATTTTAGAGAAGTTCCCCTTTTCAGTCATACTGGTGGTGGTGAAAGAAAATGTTTGATTGTTAAGTTAATGTGGCACATTGCTTGCATCCTTTGTCTACACCTGAAAGGCAGACCAAGCCAAATTTCACTCTTAACTGTACAGTCTTGTTCACTTGGCTTGAAGTACGGGGGTGGATGATTTAGGGTATAATGTTCAGTCTCTAGAAGGGCTGTGGGCTTTTTTTCTCCACTTAGTTCCTGGTTCCCCTGTCTGCTTTGGCAGAGCAAGGCAGTTGTCATCTGTACTGAAACTCCACACTGGAGAACTTTTTCCAAGCATAAATTTATATTTGTAATTAGCATCTTTCCCACATTCTTGCTAATCAAAACACAAGTACAAAAAGATTGAATAAAAGTTTATTCAAATCAACAATATCTCTTAAAGATCAGTATTTAGCAACCAGATAATCACTTCCATAGATTCTTTGACTTCATTCCTCAGTAAGAGGGAGAATGTAGGCACTATGATTTGCTTCAAGCACCATCCAAGGCACTGTAGAACAAAACTCGCAAAGCTGCTATTGCAAACAGTGAAAGCTTAAACTGTAGGAATCCAGCAGCGTCATAGAGAAACGATGCAAAGACGAGGTATAGTGCCATATCATCTGTGTAGGAAGTGCCCTTCATCAGAATACGTACTATATCTTTACTGCGCTGGAGCAGAGTAGCAAACATAACCCGAAAAGCAGCATTTTCCCTAGACTTGTGGCAGGAGAAGAAGAAAGATAAAGCTGACCTTGAACCTAGCCTAGTGCAAGTGATGGCTTCTTCTATTTGGCTACCAGTCATTCCTCCCGCTCCGACACTTTTTCTTTTAAGACCTGTCATCATCCCCATAGAAACAGCCTACTCATCTACCAAAATCCTCAAATCTAATCTCCATCAGCCTACTCATCTACCAACATCCTCAAAGCTAATCTCCATCATAAATTTTTCCTTCTGCTGTTCTGGTTCTGAATCCTAGGTCTGAGCATCCCAGGCCTTCTGATTGGACAGCCACAGTGTGATTTTTCATGTAGACCTGCAAATCAAAGAAACTATACATTACTTTTCTGCCCTGTGAAGGTATGTAACTTTTTTCTTTTTAAAGGAAAAGTATTTCTCCTGCAAGTTTCTGCATCATGTCAAGGACTAAACTGCATCCTTTATCTCAGGTCTTTTGTTTTCTTTCCCCTTAAACAAAATGCTTTACTCTGCAGCTACTAAACTCCTGTTTTTAAGCTATTCATAATCAGTGCTTTATATTAACTAGGTTTTAATATGCCTGAGGCGTTTGAGAACATGTGAGAAGAAGAGAGAAACTGAGACAACAGAATAGCAGTAGTTTTAGTATGACTTTTATATCTATTTCAGATCATGCCAGCACTGGAAGATGTTAATTTTCTTGATATTCTTCAGCCAGGATGGTTTTCCAGGCTTCTAGAAGATATACTTTCAGACTTGGACCTCTGTTATTATGTTCTGACAAAGAAGCAGATGAAAGACTGGCAGAGAATGACTGCCTACAAGCAGTGTGCCTGAGAAGGTGGAGTTCCTAGAAATGTGAAAAGATCATACTAATTTTTTAAATCTCCTGTATCATTTCCCAAATTGAAAATACAGATTGGATGAACATAAGCAAAATGGTGACCTAGTTGCAGAGTATTACAGTTAAGGATTATTTCTTTCCAAATGTGTGCAATACAAAACTTACTAACAAACCCTGCAACTATATTCTAAGTTACAGATAGTTGTAAACTGTATGTGTGCATACACTTATACAGCTTAAAACTGTATATATCATATTTATACATCAGGCTGCATTCACACATGCATTTCTCTGTTGTAAAAAGAGTAATATAAAATATCTGACAGAAATAAGCAGGGGAGATTTGTTTTTTTCTCCTGTTTGAAATCAGTCTTGCACCCACAGGAATGCCAATGCACAGAATAGGAGTGCAATGTAGATACGGTAGTTGCCATGCCAAACAGTGAACAGAGAGGCATGTGAAGGGCAGGTGAGTTAAGGGGAGCAGACAGATTAGGACTGGATTGTGATTTGAGAGATTAATGCTGGTCTCCCATGGCCAGTAAGAGACAGATGCAACAGCAGCTGAAACGTATTTTCTGATGACAGAGGGATGGGTTAAAAATCAAAGCTGAAAGGGCAAAAATGGCAGTTTCCACACCTAGAAGTGGAGCTACTGTCAGTGCTTTTCTGCTGTCCACCACATAGCATGCCAAAACTGTGATAACTTCTACCCATCCTTTCCTTCCCAACTACATCACACGATAATGAAACTGGACCCTCACCTTGCTGTGCCAGGGCTACTGTGCTCCATCTTTGCTATCTTGCTCCTTCATTTCCAGTGTCATGGGCACATCCAGATGGATTTTAGCTCTCAAGTGTATCAGTTTCACCTTAATCATTCACCTGAGTTCCACCTTCCTAAAGGCAGGAATAGCTGAAGTCTGTAGTCCTCCTCTAAAGTTGCTTGGGTTGTCCAAGAATTAGATAAATGCAGACACTTCATAGGTCAGGCTAGTTCAGGTAATGCAGTGGTGTAAAGGTCTCTCCAGGGATTTGTTAGGCTAAGAAAAACTCTTTTGGTATAACGGTGCGTGCAAGCAAAGTCTGAAGCTCTGAACTGTAGCCCTGATTTTAATCTCATCAGAATGTGAATTCATGGCATGGTCCTGCTTGCATCTGAAACTATGCAGACTGAGCCTGGCAACCACACAGCTTCACAGAAGTCAGAGAAGTGTATGCACTGAAGTATGTCAGAAATAATTCAGTCAAAGGTATTTGTAATATTGGTGAATATTTTTTTCTAGTTATCCTCAAACACATTCATACCTCACACTAGATATATCTTGAACACAAAGTTATGCAGTAGAAGTAATTTCTCATGCATTAGTTTCTTCATTAATTTATATTTCTTTCTTTTCTTCCACATGTGTAAAGCTTGTAACCAAAACCCTGTAAAGGAAGCTTGTTTCTTCTTATTATATTTCTGTATTATAATATACTCTTAGAAAGGAGAACAGAAAAGCTATATATAAAATTAACAGATGTGGTGCATAATTAAGGATGAAAGTAGCAACAAAGAAACCCTACATGGAAATGTGCAGATCACCAAAAAATTATAAATAACATTTTGTCTTTTATGCTTTAACTTAGGAATCTCAATACCTTTGTTTCAATATACTAAACAGTAATTTCCTTTTGAGAGTAACAGAAAAAAAAGAAACAATAATTTATTCACTACTTTGACATTATCTTCTTCTTTTCGGTACTGTAAATACATGTATTAAAACCAGAACTGTTACAGAAATTCATTCCAATTGATAGATTAGACAAAAATAGTCTTAACAGTACAATGAATGTAATAGGTCTTGTACCTATCAATGCTGTGCATAAAAATGTATTAGATATATGTGTGTGTGTATACATGTACATGTAAACTTTGCAATATAGAATATTACACAAAACCTATTTGCTTTAATGCTTAATAAAATGAATATCCAATGACATGATTACAAGATGTGCTTCTCTCTTTGTATGTTAAAAAACTGCCTTGTGATAAAGGAAATATGAAATAACAATATAATGATAACTATAAATGAATTACTAGAACACTTTATTGAATTATACAAGAGAAGAATACAAAAATAAGCTCACCTGTATGAATATTCCTGAATGATTTTTGAAATAAACTGAGTAGTACAGTATATTTCCATTAGGTTTTTGAGGAGGAGACCAGAATAGCATTATTGATGTGGAAGTAAGGTTTCTGTACACAACATCTTTTGGTGGATCACTTGGTGCTGAAAAAATATTAAGTATTAGCATACCTAACTCAAGGTTTTGTACATTTTAGTGCCCAAGAAACACCCACTACAGATTTGACATCCTATGTCAAATTAAATGTATTTCTGATTATTTCCAGAAGCAGTTTTTATACCATAATGAAATACAATAGTAGATATAAATACATTTTTAAAATGCTATTTTGCAGACACAATTGTATTTAGCTTCATTTGTAAACAGATACGCTTTTCTTATAGAATTTGTCTTGTACTTACTGCTTTGGGCAGATGGAAAAATCTAATTTGCAGATACAGAAATTGACTGAGTTAGGCCTTTATGCTCCATATATAGTTAATAGGGAAAAGAAAGATTTGTTTCAGAAAATCTAAATAAAAATCCTTGTTCCCTCTTTTCTGATTATAAACAGAATTTAGGCTCTCAGCTCATGTAGCTAAACCAGATACTTGATCATTTCTGGTTTTTTCCTCTTTCCTCAGCCTAATAAATGTGCAGGAAGGACCCTGTAAGTCTTCTTCGATTAGCCTCTCCTTCTGTCATATAAAGAATAGCAGCATATGGTCCTTCTCAGTAGCACAGTGCTGTAGGAGACTCAAATTCAGTTCCTGAAGTCATCATAAGATAATTTAAATCCCTCTTTCTCACTATCCAAGAAAGTGCTCTACACAACATGCAATAGAGTACTGAACACTGTAAGTTATCTTATCTCTCTTATTTTGTGCTGTTCTAATTTGCATAAAATACTAAAATATTAATTGAAGGAGGAACTCCCAAGATCAGGTCCTAAAAATTGTGCCCTGGAAAGTCAGTACATGTTTCCATAACATCTTCAATAGGAAAGACTGGGAATACCTACAACCTGATGATTTAGACAGTTTTTTTATGGATGGCTAATCCTACCACTGATTGTGTGTTGGGAAGTCAGTTTATCTATGCACAAAGATTCTGAAATATGCCTGCATACTATCCATCTTGGACCAGATTGTAGCAACATAACTGATGGGAAAACCAGAGACAATAATTGAACTGAATGACTTTCAAATCACAGTATATACTATCATCATTTATAACAGTCATCTACCATGTTGGAAGTATAAAATACTGAAAATATAATAAATAAATCAGTGTACACTTACAGATTTAATTTTCACTTTAAAACTATTTCAGACTTGAGAGACTCTAAAGAGTATTAACCCTAGAAGAAGTTGTGTCATGGCAAGGTAAAGAAAAGAGCTGTTAAAAGATATTATAAAATTAATTGTACTTGTTTCAACATTTAAAAATAAAATTATTTTAATCTTACCTGTTTTGAAGGGTAATGCAAAGTTTTGCTCAGTAAATTAACAGAAACGCCACCATAATTTTATAGAGCTATGGCTATAGGTGTACACACACAGAAAGACACACACAAACAGACAGGTAGAATGTCTCTTCTTGACCAGTCAAATGCCATTTATACTTCAGTAGCTTTATTAAATTAAATAAGGCTGACAGGAATTTAAGGCTGAACAAAATTAGACATTCATACTATAGATAAGCTTACCTCCTTCAGAAGTTCTGAATATTATAGTATCACTTTTTATGTTGCCATCTCCAAATCTTGTACTTGCTGTTAGGTAAGTACTATACTCATAGTTATTTTCCAGGTCTGTGAACTGCAATGACGTTTCTGTTACATTAACACTCCTTTTTGACATTTTATTCCTAAAGATAAAGTATTTTATTAATTATATATACACACTATTTCTGTATGTATGCAAATGTGGCATATGATATACAATTGAAAAATGCAGTATTGTGGTAAATACAAATATTTTAGGCTTTAAAAAAAGACAACAGCAACTTTTGTCTTTTATGTTGCAAAGCTCACTTTTGTACTGTAGCATCACAATAGGGCTTTTAGTTTTGCTTTAAAAAAACAAACACAGAAATATATTTGTAAATTATATCAGGAAAGACAATGATTATATGGAGTATCAAGGACAAGCATGTCCATCTAGTAACTGCTATCAAATGGTTGTGTGGTACCCTTGGGAAGGACACAGTAGGGCATAACTAAACTGTCTCCCTGGACAGGAATAGCGAAATATAAAAAGATTATAGCAGGGAGCATGCCCTACTGTGACTCTGTGAAATTGGTCAGAAGGCTGAAGTTATAAATGGAATAATAGAAGATGATATGGAACAGGAATTAGCTGGTGCTGAGTTAATTCTGGTGGAATGTAGCAGGGGATCAGAATGGAACTCTAGTCAGGTCAAAACCCGCCTAGAAAGACTGTAGGATGTAACATTAATAAAACACTGGTATTAGCATAGGTATGAAATGATTATCAGAAAGTAAAATAAGATATAGAAATAGCTAACTTGAATTCAAAAAGTCTGCTATATCTCATTAAATTTATTTAATCTTTTATGAAAAAAATAGCAGGAAAAAAAAAAGGTAGCTAATGTTCCATTCCTGCAAAAATTTCTGTATGAGTGGGTGTCCTGTGTCTTTAATGGGATTTCATACAAGGATGTTAATTTGACAAGTAAAACCAAATATCTTGCTCCAGGAGTCACTGTGGAGCTCTTCACAAACAAGACAATGAGTTCTTATTCTACAAAAAAAAAAAAAAAAAAAAAAAAAAAAAAGAGAGAGAAAGACTGATCAAAATTATTAGAAGGGCTGATTTTCATCCTTTGATAAATGAATGAATGTCTCATTAGCAAGGATTCACCACCATCTCATACTCTTGAAATAAAGTCACATTAACAAACAATTGGAATGAGAAAATGTATCAGAATGAAAAATCTAAATTTTTCCTATCTCTTTCAGATTTGGAGTGGGATGTCTGTTGACGTGGGAAAGGCTCTTGGTAACAAAGTTAACAACATTTACATTTTCCTCAAACTTCTGACATTTTGAATAATCAGTAAAGAGATACAAAAGGTTGCAGCTGCAGTTATCAAATTCTATACAAAGAAAAGACATCTTTCTTGGATCTTTGCCCAATATATTCTTAGTATAGAAAAACATAGCTGGTTATAATTTAGGTAAGGAGAAAATCCACAGTTTAGTGCTGCAAAAACATCTACTCTGAGTAATTGCATTCTTATGATATATTATTTGCCAAATTTTTTTTCTACAATCAGGCATAGTTAGGAAGAAGAATAAAAGCTTGGGGTGTTTCAAGAAAATTTGATTTTCTGTTTAGAAACAATTGCAACTGCAATCAAAATAATAAGAAATCACTGATCAAAGTGAGTGCAGTCTTCACAGATAATGAGAGAAAAGGTACCTAGCAGAATAAGCTAAGCCAAGGAACTTAAATTAAGAACAATATTATTAAGTTTTAATTGAAATCTTTTAGAAATCCAGAGGTTCTAAGAAATTGCATACATTCACTTGACAAAGACAGGTAACACATTTTCGTAAAAATCTGTACTTTGAAGTAGATCTAGTCAGTCATTATCTTACAAAAATATGCTGAACAGGATAATGCCAAAAGACAAGAGCTATATACAAGTTCAGTAATTTTGTTAATACGTCTTTAATACTCTAGAATTGCAGAGTCAGGGAGTAAGAACTGGTAGACTCAAGGCATATAGAAAGTTGCTTTACTACCTGCTAGCATCCAAAACCATCTTGTTCTGTGATAAATTCCATGAAAGATAATAACAATGAAAACATTACACATATTACCCTTTCTATTCTAGTTGTAGATTCTTGTTCCCAATTCATTAAAGAAAGGTTACTAAATTCTTTATAACTATTGCAATATATTTAAGAGAAGGAATATTTATTTAGCATCTGTATTAACCTTCCTCTTTCTGCTTCATTGAGAGGCTCTTGGATTAATGATCTCCCCCCAAATATGTTGAATGCCTCCCAAAAGCAGCAACTATGACACAGCAGCTTGCCTTGTCAAATCTCACCCTATAATGCAACTTTATAAAATTTTATAAACAATTCTGTTAAATACTCAAAATTCCCTTCCTTCCCCCCTCACCCCCTACCCCCAAAACCAAAAAAAACTCCAAGGAAGGAGTGAATTTGTGGCCCCTTTGAAGGCAACAAGAGTTTTTCTCTAATGGCCTTTGCCTTAAGATGATACCTAATGCCTCTCTAATTTTAGATATGGCACAGTAAGGATAAATAAGACAGAGCAAGGAGAATACGGGAGAAAAAAGGACAAGGCTTACTGCAAAAAGTTATATGGTTGCTTTATTCAAATTTTTAGAAAGATGGATCAATTAACAGTTTTAAAAAAATAATTCTGACTAACTCATTAGTAATAGTAACAAAAGCAGTAAGCTTTAAGGCAATATAAGGATGAAGAGTTGTATAACCTCAAGTCTTTGAACACAGCATCTATCAAAACCATAATCCTAATCATGAAGTAACTCTTCCCTAGCTAGAGGATAGCCTTTAATTTAATGTTTTTTGTGGTTAAAAAGCACCAGATCTTGCCAATATGGTAGAAGTAACATGACAAGCCAAATTTAAATTTTCTAGAAAGAAGAGCTCATTCCCATTCACTTTATCACCAATTTAACTAGAAGCTAAAATTTTAAAAAAAATAAATCAGTAGGAACTGCGGCCAAACCCTACCTCAAACCTGTCAAGTAACATTAAAATGATAAATGTAAGCTCAATAGCAGTCTCTTTATAATGACTGCTGATTTGCATCTCATAAGGTGCACGTTAACATTTGTTTCCTATACCTTAGTAGAGGCAATAAAATAGTAGAGCATAAATGCAATATATTGTGACAAAAAAAAATAAATTTGCACCCCCAGTAGAAGTTATACAGAGATTTTTGAAGAGATGCCACATCACTAGACCAAACTATGTTATGCAGAGAATAGGACAGAAACTGCAAGTTTTAAAGTGTCAAAACTCCTTTTTAAAGATGAAAAAAAATCCCAGAAGGGATGACAGGAGAAAAAAACCCAACACCACAGAGAAAAAGAAAGGGTAGATTAAAAAAACCTCCCTCACAGTAAATGAAAAATATCTGTTAAAAAATACTTGTTTCCTATGAATGTAATAAATATAAAATATAATAGTAGACATAAATGATAGCACATACACTCTTAACATTGCTCTTACTCACTTTCTACAAAAGGAAGCAATATTTCTCTTATTTTAATCCTATTTCAAATCTCCTTGACAATTTATCTTAAGTTTGTGTTCTGCCTTACTATAGGCCTAATCAGAGCACAATGAAAATAGTCACCACACTCCAATTTAAATTTGAATTCATTTACCATAACTTAACTTTTAGAGAAATATTGAAAATACTTACAAAATACTTAATACCCCAATTTTCAGCTAGCACTTTATGTCTGAATTTGTATATATGAAAAGCTAGTATTTTAAGTGCCGGATGAATATTCATTCTCCAAAAAACGTGTAATCAACACATTGTGTAAGAAAAACCTAACATTCCTGATAGGTTACAGATTAGTATTTATCCTCAGAACTACTTCCAGAAAATCTTACCAGACGTAAACTGTGTAATAGAGGATAATTCCATTTGGCTCCAGCGGAGGTTTCCATGACAACTTCACAGTGACACCCGACAACTGTTTTATGGAAAGGGATTCTGGAGGAGAACTGGGAGCTACAAAATGAGAGAATGGGACACAACATCTTGTTAAACAGCTAAGATCGATGGGATACACAGCATCCTTAAATAGGTTTTTAATTATTTGTGATGGAAAATAAACTTTGTGCTACACTGGTACAATGTCCATCAACAAGCATTAAGGCGCAGCTTCTTTTCCTTTTTCTGACAGATGATAAAAGATTTTGCATGGTGGTGTTAGAACATCTGTTTCTGTGATTCAATGGAAAAAGTACTTCATGAGAAAACAAAGCAACGGGTAGGTCACAGTGATTCACCTACTGTCCAAGTACATTGCTGTAATTTTTTTTCCCCCTTCTAATAAAAGCAAGAACTTTATAGGTATGAACACACGTAAAACACCGCAAAATAGTTCCCCTGAGGAAAAAGAGCTGCTGTAAAGAATTATACAAAGCACCAAAAGGTGAAAGAATGGATAAGTATGACATTGAGAGATGATAAAAATGTGGGATACTAGGCAGCAGTAAAATCTATTCACTCCATCAAATAAGGACCACATTCATACATTTAATATGTCACAAGGGCAAATATAAAGATAGACATTGACTGAGACCCTTGAAATTCATTTTAAAATGAACTCTACATGACACCATATCACAACTGTGTAGGGAAACAATGTCAGTAATGACAGTGTTAGACCATGTTTGGTTTCATTCTAAAGTTCATATAAATATTGCTGAGGAAAACCATACTCATGTATGCATAAGTGATACTGCTTTGTATTAGAATGTTACTGAGAAGTAAACCTTTTTCTTCATCCTGATTCACAGATATGTATGTATCACTATGAAGTAATAGTAGAATTACTTTTGTTTTTCTCAAATAAAACCAAAGAGCATCATGCACTAAAAATTCAGGTCATAGCTGTAGTCATGCATGAAAATTGAGAATATGAGCATAGCTATTAGCAAATCTAAGAAACATTTGGTCTGAACCTTGGAACACTGTGTTCCTGTGAAGAAAGAACATGTGGTGTATTATAAATATTGTTTCTCAGTTGTTGTTCCTTCTATCACTACCTCAAAAGTTGGCATAAAGGTTTTAGAACTCTGTACATTTAAGAAAAAAATATTTTTCATGAGCCGAGGTTCACTGAATTCAGTGAATGCCTGTATTTACTAGCAAAAAATGGTAACAGCTGTATTTACTGTTTTACTTGTTATATTACCCTCAGTGGCTCTATAATAAAAGATCTGTCATACTGTGAATGTCATCTCTTTTTGGCATGTCTAGTTCATTCTACAGTTCTTATTCAGAGGGTATTTTTTGCTGAAGAATGAATCTACATTGCTTTAAATAAAAATACTCTATGTAAAAGACGAATTTATCCAAATTGGCTGGTCCCAGTGTGCTGCAGCAACATTACAGAAAGTGTGAATGTAAGCCCACCAACTTCATGGATCTTTGCAAAGATCCACTATCACGAAAACCTGGATCTTAGGCAAGTCAGTATTTCCTAAGACATGAAAAGAGACAATTTGGAAATGGCTGGTGGGATGTTTGTGTCAATGCTGCTTTAGTCTAGGTTCCCAGAGACTTCCTCCCTAAGCCATGAAGAGGGACAGGCACAGGCTCCTCCAAAATATGTCACAGAACCTAAGTTAAGATTCTGCTTTAAAATTTTTTCAGGATTCCCCCTCCAGAAACTATAGAGGGGACCAATGATACCTTCTCAACACTAAATTGGGTACTGAAAGAACAAATATAATTTCAAGGTGGTTCTGCTGATTTGTGACCTACTATACTAATTAGCAGGGGATGCAATAACTTTGTTCCTTCCTCAGCCTGCAGCGCAGAACACTCCCCTGCTCAATTTGGAATTCGAGTACTACAGATGATGGACTTTGAGCATATTCAAAATATCAATAACTCTACATCTATATTTGTATATCTGTACAATGCATCTGTTTAGAAGAATCCAAAGATCTCCAAACAAAAGAACCAGAAATATCCCTGGACCATTCAAGCTGCCTTTTGGTTGTTTTTCCTTTCTCCAGCTCCCACATGTCTGCAGAACCAAACATAATATTTCATTCTACCATGTGGTATATTAGATTAAAATAATATTAGTAAATTAAGATTCTTCAAATGAATAAGACCAAATGTCTATGCATAGCAATTGTGCCATTTCACATAGCTTGTACTGGTAAATACATTAAATGATAGATGACAGCTAGATGAATATATTTGTGTGTAGACAGTTAGATATAAATATCAAGACAGAGATATAATTGCAAAAAAAGTATATAAAACCTACACATACCTGACATGGAGTGTAAGATTAGCTTAAGACTACAGGCAGACAATGATACATTGCAACTTCTGTTCTGACTTACCATCTTCATCAGTCAGTATACACAGAGGTGAACTACGAAGGCCCTCCCCCATCGTGGTACTAGCAGACACTTCTACAGTATATTCTGTATATTTCTTTAAATCTAAATGAAGAAGAAGTATTCAATAAACCAACCATTCCATGGGCCAAATTAGTTTTTTTTTTAATGGACCATAAGTAGTTCTGAAGTGCTAAACAGGCCCATCACTTACACTGATGTGTGCCTTTATAGGCTTAAACAAGCCTTAAGAAAACCAACACAAAGTATTCTGCATGAACAAAAGGAGAAGCAAAGCCCTAATTACCTGCTTATACTTCAGATTCCTAGAATGCTTTACAGTTTTCTATTAGCTGTACTCTGAAAATTTAATGGTTAAGGTACTGAGCTCCCATGCGGTGTCATGCCTCAGCAATAATGACAGAACACAGAAAAAGATGCAAAGGTGAGTAGAATGGGAAGTATTTATTTTTATCCAGAATAAGACCAGAAAGATATGTAAGTGACTTAAGTGTTTACTTTGTCACATTTGCATACAATGATAGATATGCAAAGAAATCTGTTGACGATCCTTGTACTTTAAACATCTAAAATTAATGAGATATATGTCAGACTGTATCATCCATAGCCCATTCCACCACATTACGGCAGGACACAACAGGCTATTTTCTCAGGAAAGGTAGCATATAACTTTATATAAGGACAAGAAGGATCATGTTCAACTAATGAACTAATTGATCTGCATCAGTCTGTTGACCCCTTTTCATAACAATTTACAGTTGCTGTAAGTTCCAGAACATTATATACTGGCCTGTAATACGTAGTGTCAGAAGAGTAGTGTTTATGATTCTTTCCTCAGTTCCATTAGTCCTCTTGAGATATATTGTGTAGGTCTGTATGATTCCATTGGGAATAGATGGTGGAAAAAATGATAATTCAATTTCCATGGATGAGATGTTCCTATAGGTTATGTTTTCTGGTGCAGAATCAGGAACTAGAAGACAAAACTTAGACTCATAAGAAGATTTCAGTCAGTTTCATTGGTTTGTTAAGCATTTCCTTAAACTGGTTTAAATGAAACACATTGTAAACATTTGGATTTTTATCCTAATTTTTGTACAAAATAAATTTTAAAAGAGGCTGAATTGGAAGATGTTACAGACACATACTGTAACAACAAGGTACAGATCCTTTAAAAAAAATAAATTGATGGAAATCATCCTAACATGCCAGATAAAAAAAAATGTGGAGAATAACAGTAAACTTTTCTTCTTATACCCCTATAACTAAGTCCAAGCTAGCTATTATTAGTAGATTTTCCTTGTTGTGATGCCATAATGTACACTTTGTATCAGCAACCTGCATTTTCTTCCTTTTTCCTGGGTATCTATACAGACTGTATGAATACTTGTATAGAAAAACAAAGGGAGCTTAACCTACTGCTGTAAGGGCCCTGAAAGCATCCCCCCCTCCTGGAGGTCTGGCTGCTAGGGCTTAGCAATAGTGTAGCCGAGGGCTGCCTCATCCTTGCTGGTGACATGCTCCCAGGCAATGCCACAGTGAGGCTGCAGCCAGGGTTGACCACTGGCCTCTGGGAGCTGCTTTCAGCTGGGGCTTTCATGCTTTGCCCACCTGAGCTACAGCTCCTGCTGCATCACTGCCATGGCTGTGCTTGGCCATGGACCCACTGATCTAGTCCCTGACTTGCAGAGTGACATTGCAGCCTGACCTCAGCTTGGGCCCATCACTACAGGCCTGCCCAGCTGTCATTGGGCTGCATCTGACTTGGTTAGTGTCACTGAAGCTGCTAACTCACTTTACTAGCTTGACCTCAGACCTGCCTCATCACTGTGGAGTGTTGGCAATCTGGACTCTAGGCTGGCCCTGCCTGCCAGCTCAGACCTGCCCTGCTCCCTTCGCTGGGGGTTGGTGGGACAAGTGCTGGCTAGTGAGGCCCTTGTTCTGCTGGCCCAGGGACCCCCTCAGCTCTTGGCTCCCTGACCGATACAGAGCAGCTGGCCCTTGCTGCATCATAACAATCAGTTTGTGTGTGCATGTGTCTGTCTGTCCCAAAATAAAGACACAAGTATGTTTTCTATTATCCACAATTGGACCAACAGCATAATATCTTATTCCAGAAAGTCATAATCAAAAGCACAATTTGCCCACAAGGTCATGTAAGGCACAGACATATTTTTAGGACGCCCTAAACATTCTTTTAAACATAACTGAAATTTGATGAAAATCAAGGCTAAATAATTTCTGCTTAAGCAAAATCCAAAAAGGAGATAAATGCCATGAGAAGCAGTGAAATCAGCCCATGGTTCTGCCTAATTTCATGGTAGAATAGTAACAGAGAACTCCCAAGAGATCTTCAAACACACCAGCCCATTAATAGGTTGTGTTTCGCTCAAAATGCTCTATTCTCCAGATCCTCCCTTGGTTTTATTCTTCTCATCTCAGAAGATATTTTTGCAGCTTCTCATCTCCATCACAGGCAGCTGGAATTCAAATTTTTGTTCTGAGCATCAGGGCAGTTAGGCACTGAAAAGGAACTAACTGCCTTAAAATATAATTTGGATGAAAGATGTATGTCTAAGTTTAAGAGAGCGATAAAAAAGGTTATGTCTAAGGATGTTGTATCAGTTGGACAGGTGCTTACATACCTATGGTATCTGACCCCCCAAAAATCCTTACAAATAGCACAATGTCTTGGCAGAGCTAGCTTAGTGCTTGTATTATGACTACTGTTTCATACAATCTAAAAACCAGGTGTTTGGTTCCCCGCTCCTTAAGAGCTTGACTTGTTAGGTAGGCCTAGACCACAACTGCTTCACACAGGAAAAAAAATCAAAGTTCATTTCAGAAACAAGAGGGAGCTCAGAGTGATTCCACTGTGTATTATCGATCAAGGTGCCAGAGCACCTCCCTGCCCCTTCTGAGAGACATCCGTATGTGCATGTCTTTCCTTACTAAGAAAAATGTGACAAACGGAGCAATCTGAGTTCCAGGGCTAGCTCTAGGTATAGATAAAGTAGGCTGTTGTCTGAGGTAGCAAATTGGTGAAGATGGCAAAAGGCCCCTCCCAAAAGAATGATCATCATACCAGTGCTACCTGGATATCTCTGAGCCTTAAAGAAAACTAACCTTCATGCTTGCCTCCCTAGCCACCTTTAATTCCTGGGTCTACAGCTTAACTCAACATCTACTCCTCCATTTAAACCCTTATATTCAGTTTTTTCTCCAACACCTCTCCTGTTTAGCTCCACTGAAAATTTAATGACCTTTTGTTGATATTATACATTTCTTTCCCTACCTTGTCCTACCTTACAGCTGCTTACTTATTTCAAGTGTCTTCTGTACCTTGTTATAACGCTTTAATGTTCATCCTGCCCAATCCTCATTTCTAAATGTACTTTTCTTTTTTGGAAAAAACTTTATCTACTGTAAACCTCTGCTATTTTGTTTTATGTGTACCTTCTCCAAAATACTTCTAGTAACATAAACAACTTTGCCTGCTATGAAATAGCAATTATCTGTGAATCCTGATTTTTTTTAACCATTAGGGTTGAATTCTTACAAAATTTCAGTTCATAACTTGAATTCCATATTGCCCTCACTTTCTGAAACCCCTCCTTTCCTAGAAAAAATTCTTTGTCCTGCAAGACACAAGGAATCTTCAAGGACAAACAGTAAAATAGATAATGTCCATCAGGCATAAAACTTCCCACGGTTTTCTTTACTTCTTAATTTTCCTTACTATTTCCTTACTTTTGCTTTGTATAGAGAAGAGATAACAGGGTTCAAATTTTTCTGCTTTGCAAAGAAAATACATACTTTCAAAATAACTAAACTGCTCTCCTGGGCATCAAAGGTCACCATAAAGCAGTTGATTGTGGAAAAACTACATTTAAAAAAAACCCAACACACTCACCAGTTTCAGAAGTTCTCACCAGAAGTGGTAAAGATGACTGATTCCCATGGCCATGTCTGGTGAATGCCCTTATAGAGATGTTGTAAAGAGTATATGGCTTCATTTCACTTAGTGTTATACATGTAGATGAGGCATTTTTAATAAATAAATTATTGGAATCACTGTAAAAAACTTGGTAGTGAGTTATGAGACCATTAGGCTTCTCAGGCGGTAACCATCTCAGATTTATTTCCATTGCAGTTACATTTATTAACTCTACATTTTGGGGTGGGGAGTCTGGTTCTGCAATACAGAAATCAAAGAGAAAAAAAACAAAACACAACCAATTCTGAGACTTTCAATTCATCGAATATAGGACTGATCTCATAAACCTATTGGATCCTAACATTTAGATTAGCTAACTGTACCTAAAGAGCCACACTTGCTCACTCACCCACTCTCCTTCTCAAAGCCTTACCACGTTCTATCTGTTAATTTTGGTATGTCTTCTTCTCCAGTCACAAAATCAGGAATCTTTTTGCATCCCAGATACTAGCTTTTCTGGAACTTCTTTTCTCACCAACTTATAAATCTATCCAAAACTGCATTTATTAAGAAAAAAAAAAAATCTCGTCTACTGCTTTCACACAGACTGATCCTTCAACTCCTCTCACTGCCTTGCTCAAATTCAGGTTCTTTAAATTTAGCTTTATGTTTTCTTCTTAAATAACCAGCCATCTTATTTCACTCAACCAACCACTGAGTTAAGAAAGGGTCTGTGTGTACTGTAACTAAACTCCCTTTATTTTACTGATACAGCTCCTAATTGATGGCCATGAAGACCCCAGTGTAAATATTGTTGCACTGGTGTGAAGGTCATGCGCAAAAACAAGTCCAGCTCCAGGGTAGTGTGTTGGCTAAATCTACTGGCAACGTATGAGTTCATGTGACTCCAGTGAGCTAATAATGCATGGAAGTGTTGAAGGAGTGAGTGGGCTGCACATATTAATAAAATCAGCTCTGAATGTCAACCTTGATTCCTTTGAAGGCTTCATCACTTCAGCCCTGAAATAACCAGTCTATAAAGTTGTTTTTTTTAATGTACTAAGAACCCAGGATTATGCAATTCAGTTTGCATACAAATACCTATATCCAGGTATTTCAGAATTTCTCAGGAATGTTTTTTGTCCTGAAGGTCTCACAAACCACTTTTATTCCTGATTTCTGAGCCCATGAATGAAAAGTGTTAACTGTAACAGATCACTACTCTCTGAATGACAAGGCTGCCCACATGGATACTTCTCATGTGAAGAAGCTTAATTTTCAATTGAAATGCATTTTGCAGTTTATCTGGCACGGTAAAATATTTAAATGCAACAGCCTAATATATTCCATCCTAAAATACATTACCTAAGACAGATGTAGGGAATCTTTTATTTGGAGGTATATCTCTTTTCAAGAGTCAGACAAATTGTCACTCCTAGGTTGGCTAAAGTTAGGCAACATATTAACCTGAATTACCTCAGGAAAACTAAAGAACAAGAAGACGACAAGAGTAATCACATACAACCTTATAAAAAGGCAAGAATTATTGGTGGTTTTCTCAAGGCTTGCATTCATCTCTTACCAACAGATGAACTGTTGGCGTGAAACTCCACTCTGAACAAATTCCTGTAATACTCAAAGGCAAGGAATTACAAACTTTCAGATAAAAAGATATTTGGATAGGTAATTTTCTGTTCTTGTGATATGCCTTTCTTCTGCAAAAAACTGAACATAGAGGCATGCAACCTTTAAAAAAAGTTTACAAGCACTTTAAGTTTCACTGTTTAATTTGATATTTTGATTGGTTATTCAAATAATTTATTTCATAAATCCCCATGATTTTTAATCCTGTAATCCTTTGCTTTCTTTTATTATCACTTAATTATTTTTTCCTTGTATTGTAGCATATTTGGCAATGAGAGAGATAAATGGATAATTACCTTCTTTATTACTTTGGGAAAAACTGGAAGCAACTTTGCTGAAACTACTGAAAATATAAACTACAAATGAGAAAAGACTGAGGCTTAATACTTATGACTGCTCTGTAAATCAAATTTCCATGTTCTCTTTGCAGATGCGAATAGCAACTGAGCTACTGACTCTGCACCTTCATGGGTAGAGACTGCCTTGCAAACAAGCAAGGAAGATCCAGAAATCTTCACATAGTATTATACCCTACATTAAAACAATCTATCAGTCTTAAAATTAATAAAGCCCTGAACCTGTACAAAACCAACTGCATATAATGTCATTCAGTATTAAAAAAATCTCACTTTATCAGCAGATGTGCTTATAGACAGCAATATGCCCTCTGAATTGTTGAAAGCCACCATTTCCCGATGCTTCAAAATCCATCTGATTTCTATATGATAACGTTAAAAAACAAAAAAAAACCCTAAGCTGGGGTCCCACGCATAACTGATTATGGCTTAGATGGGGTCTAGGGACACGTTGTTTTCAGTGAAGAAACCTCAGCTCTGCAGCTTTCTTCAGATATGTCTATCAAAGTTGAAATTAGTTGATCGCTGGTCATGCTGCAGCTTTCATCATTACTTCTAGCACTTATTTAAAAATAGACTGAATGAAGTCACTTACTGATAGAAGACTAATATTTCAACAAACACTGTTTTTATTTGTACGTTTTCTTCCCCTCCTTATGTAGGTGCCCCGACTTTTGAAGAAGTGCAAGCTACAGCACAGTAAAGCACAAATACAGAAATCAAATTATCATTACAAACAATTTATTTACCATCTTCAGGGGTTCTCACAAAAACATCATTCTCTTCAGACAAAGCACTTTCTCCAATTGTGGTAGATGCTGCAACTCTCATTTTATAATTTGTGTACTTTTTTAAACCTGAAAATATTAAGCAAAAAAAATCTTGACTGTTGACTTCTTAAATATATTTTTTTTTCCTCTCAGGCACTTATAAAACTATAAAAATGGTTGCTGTTCTAAGAGGTTTTGATACACATTTGTCACCTGAAAGACAGAATATGTATAATACCATTTATTTGGGAAGAGCCAAATAAGCATTCATCAAATCAATAGATTTTGAAAAAAGTCAACCAGCTTCAACCCTGTAAATAATTTTCAGAATTCATTTGTCAAAAAAAAAAGCATGTGTACATCCAAATATGTGGTTTTCTTCTATATTATTACTCTGATTAGCATAAATAAATGCCTAAAACCTTATGGGGAATGCATTTTCTTCATTTACTATCAAAATTATCACCTTAAAAGAAGAAAAATATTATTTATGTCACACAAATACTGTGAACAAAATTTAAGTCTGAAAAAGAATTGACAATTTAGGCATATTTTCCTACATGGAAAGAAGCAGCTGAGGAAAAAATTGCAAGGAGAAATCTATTTCACAAAGTATTACTTGGCACGTTTCACAAATTACTGCTTATCTTACCTAGTCCTCTCCACCCACCTCACATTCCCTATATACCCCTACACAGCAGACAAGTCTTCCAGTAGTTTACCAACCTTGATTTTACAAGTAGTTGTGGTGTGTGTGTGTGGATGTGTGTGGATGGGGGAGATTTGGTTCACCTACCTTTGAAATGTTTACATTACAAAAAGCTGGAAAAAATAATCTTGTATAATGTATTTGCATTTTTTAATCAAATGACACTGTACCTGTCATAAGTAAGCTGCTATTTGAAGTTGTTATGTGGAATGCTCTTTTTGTGTCCAGTTCCATCGCATAAACAGTATAATGAATGATTTTCCCATTGGGATTTGCTGGAGGATCCCAATACAGCAAAACAGAGGAGGAACTAATATTCTTGTAGGATATATTTTGCACTGAGCTTGGAACTTAAAAACAGACAAACATAACATTAAGTAAATAAATTATTTTTAAAAAATTAAAGCGTTCAGTGAAAGAAGTCATGTATGTTAACTTTAATAATATCAGAGTTACATTTTACCTTGTTCAAGTGTCTTGACTGTAAGAACTGATGGTGGTCCTTCTCCAACAACAGTGAAAGCAGACACACTGATTGTGTAGTCTGTGAAAGGTGTGAGGCCCTTTATAACATATGCCAGTTCTTCAGCCAAAATGTTAATGGCATACCGATTATCTGTGATTAAATGGAGAGACACAGTTACTTATTTGTAAACTCTTTTTTTTTTCTTTTGCATTCTAAACTCACTTTGACATGGTGACCTGGAACTATTTTATTGCAAAAAGATTAACTTTCATAGCAAGAACAAAAATATAAAGAAAATTCTCATTCTACCTCTTAATTCAATCAAGGAGAGGCTATTATAAGTCCATTTTCATGTGTACAACAGCTAGATTGGCCTAGGTGGAAGAATGAATGGGCAAGAACTGAAACCATGAGATTTATACTGACAGCTATCTAAAAAAAAATTGAGAGAAATCGCCTAGGAACTAGGAAAAGGCATATTTGTACGTGGCTTAGTCTCTCCAGAGACTTCATAACCATGGCTCCTAAGTTGATGGAGCTTTTAGTTTTGGTTTTTTGTTTTTTGTTTTGTTTTTTTTTTAATTGAGAAACACAGATTCCCTCTTCCTTGCCCTCCCAATGATGCTATAACTATACTTGAAATTAGTCCCCTCACAGATCCCTTCACACTGGTATTTTTAGCAGAAGAGCTGTCGTCAGCAGAGTTAAGAAGTCACACATGCTCACAAAGAGTTTTTGGTGCATCTGCAATAAAGTTCAAAGTCAACTGCTATCCAAGACTGTGCCAGTCAAAATCACCTGTTATAAAGCAGCCATTATGCCACTGCAACATGAAGTAGTGTTGGTGCTTCATATATTTAATTATCAGGCTCAGATTTTCATAAGAGAAACATTAAAATAAAGGCATCTAAAAATCAGCAGACCCTGTGAAAAATTTGGCTGTCAACAGCTTTAACTACCACAATAACTATTATAAGGTAATACTCATATGCTAGACTACAACAGATGCTGTTTGAAATCAATTTTTCAGCAACACAGACAACTTTTATCAAGTCGGTATCTCAAGCTGAATTAGGTCGTAAAAAGAAGATTCACATTTAAAGCACTCTATGTCTTCTCTGTAAGACAAAGAAGATTCTTCAGGATTAATACAAATTAAAAGAAAATAAAAAAGATCATTGTGGTCTAATGGATTGAATTCTGGTTTTAGACAATTGTGTATATGGAGGAATTCAGTGGCTTTAATAAAAAAATAAAACCTCAACTTTCTCCCCACTGTTCAAAACTCACTATAAAAATTCAGAGTGGTATTAAGTCCCTGCCTGTCAACTGAGACCTGCTTAATGATTTATAAATATCCATACTTGGTAAAGAAACACTGGTTCATTGATAATACAGAACAAGTGTACACACTAATGACATCACCATGTCATGGGGTCATCTCCACCTGTTTGTCACCCATATAGCAAAGTTGTAACTTTTTGACCTATTTACCTTCACTGACATCTGAAAACCTATTAGTCAAAAGGCTCAGAGAAATCAAGGTCTCTGAAGGGCTTGGAGATATGTTAATCCCTGACAATCACACCTGCTTTGGCAACTGTAATAACTGATTGTCTATGCAGCTTGGCTGATGGCTTTCGGGTGCTCCTTTCACTAGGAAGAAGGTCAGCTGGGTGACAAGGGGCTAGTTCCTGCCTGTGTGGCATTCCCATTTGCTTCAGAAGGTTATTTGGTAGTAAAAAAATCTGACTCCAGCAAATGACCCATTCATAATTTGCTTGAACCATGTGCTAAAGATCATATCTGGGACAGCAATGGGGGTCCTTGAGAACAAAAAAGCAGGTATAAAAATATCTTAAAATATCTTACCCAAAGCTGAATGTAATTCTGCATCTCCATTTATAGTAGGCAAATTATCACCAGATATACTTGTAAATACTACTGGGGAAGCTGTCTGAATGCTGGAAAACATTTCAGCTGAGCCCTCATATAATTCATTGGCTGTTTCCATTGAATTCCAAGCGGGAGAAAGTTTGATGTTTTCATTTATCATGTATGGTTCCAAAGAATCAATCAAATACTAAAAATTAGAAATATAAAAATAAATCAAAAAACTTTATCATCAATAAATTATTAAATTAGATTAATATATAATATATAAATAGTGTTTGTATATTTGTGCATATATATACATGCTATATATAAATGTTGGCATACAAACTTTATCTTTCATTACAACAATAATTAACTTTACAAAATACAATATTTCTCATTAAAAAGCTCAGTTGCCAGTAGCCTATAACCTTCTACTCATTTTTATTGATTAAATGAACACCACATTCTTCTTTTTTTTTTTAATTTCTTAAAATACATTTTTTATAGTAAGGTGGCAATTTTAGTGCAAGGCCTTTAACTTTAATCCTATATCCTTGGAGTTATATTGAATGGACAGGTCTGAGGTTGGGAGATTCCAGTTGTACTAAGCATGTTCTGAAACAGGGTTCCAGGCACTGAAAACAAGATGGCTTCAGACAACCCTACCAGACCCTGAAGAAAAGGAATCATAGGTTGACTAGATCACTGAGTGAGATTAAGGGGACAGGGAGAAAACCAGAAGCTAACGAAATAAAGGGGAGAGGGAAAATATGAGAGTATACATATGAAAAGGGAGAGTGAAAGGGAGGTAAGTGATACAAAGGACCATATGATGGAAGGGGCAAAAGACAAATGTTGGAAAGGGATATAGCAGTAGATATCAGGGGAGCAAGAACCACAAAGAGAGGAAAACAAAAGCAGAAGGGAAGAGAGAGACCTAGAGTATAGGTACAAAATGGTGTGTAAGCACTAGATCATTATGCCCCTTCAGAATCTGGGACCGAATCCAGGACTCCAGTGTCTCTAAATTGTTCTGCTGTCATCTGTGAACACTCCCTGCTCACACATATGCCCCACTTCACTGCCAGAACGAGATGCTTTTACAGTGATGTAAATAATACACATGAGCTCTCTCCCTGCAGACTCTGGGTGGAGAGAGGGCAACGCAGCTTTTTTACTGCTTTAGCTAGGGGGGGGATTAATCACAGGCAGAGATACAGTATCAATCTTATCTAAGTACCAACAGGTAAGAGCCATATGCGCCTCATCTTCACGAACATTTTATAGGATACTAGTAACCAACATGGAAATACTTTTTGCTTCTGAGGCTTTTCCACATATAAGACAATGGCTTTTCATTGCTACTAGTTATTGGGTATCACTAGCACTGTGGATCTGACAGTTCAAATCCTGTAGATGCTCTAACTGTGGGTCAATGGGGCTCTAAACAAAGTAACGTTTATTATGATTTGTTTTGGCTTTTAATTAGAAAATTACATTCAATAAACTATAATAAAACAGTAATGATGCTACACTAAGAACTCCAAAATTAGGAAATCCCATCATTAAAACATATCTGTGCAGACTTTCATTTTTTCTGTGTCTGTACTATGATACAATCTTTAATTATAGAGTTATATACTTTCATTTTCCAGGGACGCCTGCTGGCTTAATGAACGGATCCTTATCCTCATTTTTTTGTTCCCTTACTCCTTATTTAATGTTTGGCTCCAGGGCTCTATTTAATGTATACCATTCAACTTGAAAGTGAACTCCTTCACTGAGCTCTACATCAAAAACTTAGATCCTGTGTCAGATCCAGAGAAAGACAACTTTGTCTAAAAAAAAAAAAAAGGAATTATGCAAACTTTGGGCACATATGTTCAAAATTCAGATCAAAAAGTCCTACCTCATAAAGCACTCAATCCCAAGATAAAAGTTTGCTAGCGGTCTACAGTTCTTTGCTGCATGCTCAGAGCTGTCTCATCCAAGCATGTATACATGCCCCATCAGCACCCAAAAATCCAGAAGCTAGAATGACTGACAGCATAAGTCCCCTGAAAAATTTGATCTGGTAGATGTGCGCAGATATCCTTAGTATAGTCACAGCATGAAGTTCAGCATGTAGTATCAGACATGTAAATCCAAGGATACAAATGGGGGCAGAAGGTCCAGGGCTGTTTGCCTTGCAAGCAGAGCACTTAACCAGCCTTGAGAGACTTTTGTTGAATTCACTTCTCCATAGGATTCATACCCACATCTTTTAGGAGTTTGCCTGAGTGGCTATGTATGAAGCTAGGCACTTAAACATGTATTCTTACTGTTAGGTCACTTTATGCCACAAAGAACTCAAGGTCTAGAAAGGATAAGACTGTGGGCTGTGGTTTTGGGCCTTCAGTAGCTAAAACAGTCTGGATTATCCTGCCAGAATTATTTATTGTTTTCATGTTGTGGAAACTGCATTATTAGAATCTCTTTAAAACCCAGCCAAAGAAGGTGTGGTGAGGAAGATGGCTTTTAAAAGCATTGACAACTCATTTGTGGTGGCTAATTCCACATTCCGTATCTACCAGATAAAGCAGAGAAGTAAATTTAATCTAGCAAAGAAATGCATCTAAGGAAACCTAAATACCTTATTTTTTCCTTCAAGAATAGTGTTTTCCAGAGTCACCTCTGTTTCCTGCACATGTACTTTAACCCTGTACTGAGTAATGATTCCATTTGGTTGTTGTGGCTTCCTCCAAATGATTTTTATATATGTGGCTTCCACTTCTGCTAGATGTAAATCTGAAACAGCACCTGGAACTAAATATTCAAGAATAAACTTGATTTAATTAAACATCTGTGATTATTACAAGCTTTTTCAGCACTGCATGCAAAGAACAATAGGCGTTTAATTAAATTTCCCATCCTTATCTTTTGAGTTGCTCCTGTGAAGGTAGACAGTTACTTCACATGTTTTCTTAGCAAACAAGCTACAGTTCTAAAAATATGCACACTGGTTTTTGACATATAGGACATATGTTTGAATATGGTCAGATTCCAAGATATGTAAAACAGGATAGCTCCACTGAGGTCAGTGCATTGGAAGCAAGCAGACCCTTGCCTCTTATATGGAATCCAAAGTATATTGAAAATGAAAACTTAATTCTAAATTCATCAAAACCATAGCAGAATTAAGTAAAAAGCTGGAAAAAATATCAAATGTGATACATCTTGTTAATTTTCCTTTTATAACAGGTTTTGGTTCAATTTCTTTAGCTATTCAGTAATAATACTACTGTATTTTAGGTAGGACTACCAGGTACCAGATACATTTACATTTGATAGAATGACATTCAGATTTGATATGAAAAATAGATTTTCTTCAATATAACTCAGAAAAAGACAAACTTAAAAATACTTGCATAATGAAGATTTGTAGATTTGGCATTAAAATGAGACATTCTATGTCACTCTAAAAAAAAACAACCCAAAGCCACCAAAAATCCCCTTTGACTTCTGACAGCAAGTTTAGACAGGTTAGCATGACTGTACGGATGCAGGTCATCTCTGGGAATTGTCTCTCAGAGCTGAAAAAAGCAGATACACCAGGAAAGAATACAATAAATAAGGATAGGTGTTCCTCCTGCTGTTACACCTTGACAGCAACCGTTGCAGCGATCACTGATTGAGCTGTTTTCTAAATTTGTGCTGTGTGATGTAAACATAACACAGAAATAACCATCTTGAAACTGCCTACCTATTACAGACTGATTCTCACTTTTTTCTGGTTGCATCCTCACATGCAGACCAACAATTCTGAACAATCTCACACACGTGTAAGAGGTAAGAGAAACCTGCATTTCTATAAAGCAAAAGACTCTATCACCTGGTGAGTGACGACTATTGGGAGTCAGAGCTCCCTAAGGACAGATAGCTCAGGGGCAAAACCAACCACTTTTCTGCCCCAGGACAAGATCCCGATGTTGAATCTGTCTCAGAGCTATGGTCCCTGGTAAAGGCGGCTCCATTAGAGACTGGTATGGGAACTTGGATTTGGTGAGAATTAGTCAAACGAGGTTTAACAGGAAACATCGGGGCTGAACAAGCCAGCCGTGGGGACGCTTGCATTGTTCTTTCTTTTCCACTTGCTGCCACCTAACGGGTAAAGATGGGACCTACAACTTAATTACCGTATCTAAAAAAACCCGACTTAATTCAGACAGAAACTGTTTCTTTCACAATCTCTGAAGGTTTCTGATAGCAAGTAAATTTAGTGGTAGTCTATGAACTTGACAAAAATGGAGAAATAAACCGACATAATTTTTCACCTAATGTCTTTCAGTTTTTTATCGCTCTCTTGTAACACTTACAACACACCTATTCCTTTGCAAAGTACCTAGAAGGCTCTGAAGGGAAAACTGAAACCAGTTACCATGTATAGCTCATTTACTTCACTTCTCTATGCTTACTTACCATCTGCAGGAGTGAAAACTGTAAGGTTAGTCTTTGGCCCCACCCCAGCACTTGTCTCAGCACTGATGTACACTTTGTATGTTGTAAAAGGCACAAGGTTACTAAATACAAACTTATGATCTTTTGTGCTGTTAGCCAGAATATGACCTAGAATAAAAAAAAAATAAGAGATTCTAGCTCAAAAATATAAACTGTCCACATCTACTTTCCAGGATGAGGAATGAGGAAAAGCCAAATTTGTTTGTGAAAAAGATAATTTGGCATCAACCTAATTGGAAATAATACTGACTGTCTGGGGAAAACAAACAAGCAAGCAAGCCACCGCAAGAAGGTAGGGGTTTTAACAGGAAGTTGTTTTTTTGTTTAGAGGTTAATTTCTATTTGCTTTTCCTGTGTAGTCCCACAAAAACTGTATACAGCTCATTAACTCGCTTAACTGCAGGCAGTTATAGAATTTCTTTATATATACAGTATGAGTTTAGGAAATTAGAACACCATCAAAACAGACTCACGCAGCTGACTCTATACTACACAGGAATGAAAATCCTCCAGAAATCTTTAATAGAAAGAAAAAAGAGTAAAGGTAAGATACAAAATTATATGGATATATAAGCACCCTAATTCAGCTGCGAGATTAGTCTGCCATCTCTCTGAAAGAGGGAGGAAAGTTGGTTTCCTCCACTCTTAAGGATATCTAGTTTGAATTTGAGTACTCTTTCTCATGATGGACAGACTTCTCCCTTAAAAGTAATCTAAAAAGTAAAAAGGATACATAAGACTGCTTCAAATTCATTCTTGATTGGCAGGGACCCTAAGAAAGCAAGTGTAAGGAAATAATCATAAAAAAGAAATAAAAGCACAAATTCTGACTTACCAGATGGTCCATAGAGCTCAACTCCGTAACTAAACCTTCCTGTTACTATGGTCGGTGGGTCCCACATCACTGAGAAAGACTTTGCTGTAACGTTGCTTTTGGCAAAGTTTTGTGGTGAATCTTCTGGAACTTAAACATAAAATGGTTCATATTAGGATTTCCAAGAACCACATATTAGCCAATACATTTTAAATATAAACATTAAATATTCTGAAGGGAAGCTACATTAAAAGCACATCTCATTAAAATTACTTATTTTTATTTAATTTCTTTTTTAAGGTAATGCTTGCAAAAGGTACCAAAAGAGCTGGCAATATGCAAGTAATCCTTAAAGGACAAAGGTGCCAATGATTCTACCAAGTTTAGCACGGACTTCATCATGATATCGATTACATAGGGAAGATGCTCAAATATGATTGTGAGGCTCAGCAATATGGAGCTCACATTGGGTATGTTTTTCTTCCTTGAAGAGGTTCTATTTTCATATAGACAATATTTCATGCTGAAGATTTCTGACAGCACTAATGATATACATTACTATACAAAAGGTAAATCTGGAACCAATTAAGCCTGAAAAAATATTGCATATTTGAGTAATTTCCTATTTTCATGAAATTATTCAGACCAATTAATCTAATACTCAAGTGATTATGGAATCTTATCCCTGTTCTTTCAAAAAAATACCTTACTGCATTGCTAAGTTAATGAGACATTACTATTGAGATTAAAATCTGAATCCAAAGACAACTAAAGGAGGTAGAATTTTGTACATCCATGTAGAGTAAAAACAAACCTGATTTTCAAAAATCCTGTAGATGCAAGTAAACTTACAGAAACTGATTGATATAAATTTCTATGAAAATCATGTCTTGATATGTTGTGTGTGAGATTTAAGATAATATGGAAATATAGACTGATCTTGTAAACAAATATGGAAGTGAACTAGCGTATTACTCCTTAAAAAGTACTGTCATCTTTTGTAAAACTAATGTACAAATGAAAGAAATGAAAATTCCTGTCAATCCTGAAATATATGTTATAGATTGATCAGTCATAACTACTTATTCATTCTTAGTTATGCAAAATGCATCAGCTACAATTGCACATAATTCTGAAGTATCATCTTAAGAGTCTATTTTTTTCCCCCAAGGTTTAAGCTTTTTTCTCTCTGTAGAAGTATCCTCCACTTGACAGCCATACCCAGCAAAAGAAATATTCGCACGCTGAGTTTTCAAAATTTATGATGAAGCAATTTAAAATACTTTTGAAAAGTAGCCTCTTGTTCAAAAATCAAAGCAAGAAAAGTATCAGCTTTGTCAGGAACACAGGAGAGCTTCAGCACAGCTCGGAAAATTCTGGTTGGAGAGGACAAATAATTTTCAGTATTTTAAAATGAAACACAAACAAGCTATACAATAGGGACATATATCACCTTCATCTGTGTGGCAAAACAGGCATGACAACTCTATGTCATGCTCCTGTGTAAGCAGGAAAGTGGTATTTGAAATAAATGCCTTCTCCGTTTTCCCACCTGCTATCACAAACTATAATCAACTGCTCTCCCTCAAGTCTCATCTTAGACACTCCAGTGGGGGACTGAAACGTTTGGGCCATTAGAGAAACTGGTAACTTGGATGAGGTGGCTAGTAGGATTGTTTTAAGAACCAAAACATTTGGAGAAGGGAAGTGAATTTCAGTAATTAACAAAGAGTCTGGATGATGGTGCTTGTTACTAGAGGGGGAACCTGTTACAATGATGGCAAAGCAACACTCCTAAATCATGATTTTACTATACAGTCTATATAGATAAACACAAACTTAAGCAAAAACCTTTCCCACTGAAGCAAATGAAAGGTAAGAAAATAAAAATAACAATGCAAAACATCTATTAACGCATAATGCCTTCCTAACAAATCACCAACCAACTCTATGGGCACCCTCCAAACAGGTTCCTCTGCACACAGGCATGCAGGACTCAGGAGAGCACTTCAACAAGCACCTGAATGCTCATAAGGTGAAGATCTCATAGAGATGGATCCAGAAGCTTGGGTGTACCGTTGTGTGGCTAAGAGGAAGGACTTGTGAGGCTTGGGCCATGAGGGCTGACTGTGCCTGTGGCCCTGTGCATTCCACACATCCACCCACACTGACCAGTAAGCCAACCTCTCTTTTCCCAGTCCATGCTTTAATGGATGAAACCTGGCTGTACAGACACCTGGTATGCAAGGACTGAAGATCTTATCTTTCAAACAGCTGCTATCTTTCCATGTATTTGGCAGATCTACACCCCATTGCATAAGCTTTTCATCAACTTCCAGGGTTTTCTTATTATCAGCACATCTACCCTAGGATGTTAAAAGGGTGAAAAATAAGCTGGAAATCAACTCTGAGATCATTAGAACAGAAACTATCCAAAACTTCATTAACCTTAGCCAGAACAGCAAACTAAGGGTATTTTTATTCTATCAAAGCAATTCAAGTGATCAGTGCTAGGAAGGAATGAAATTTCTTCTCATCTGAACAGTGCTATGAATTGTGGATATATGAAAGGGGAACCCAGTAATATCAAACTGCGTCAGGCAAAAGAATGGTGTACTTGCAAACAATCAGAATAACTTTCCTCTAGAAAACCTTTTCCATATGGCTCTATTAATAACGTTGCTCCACTACCTAAGCCATTATAAAACTCTTGCTCCTGGACAACCTTTGTTTCCAATTCTAACTCCTTAGTGTGTTGCAGGTAATCCAAAATCAGCATTCCTAGTGCTTAAGGATTTCTTGAGCACTGAATAACTTCCTGCAATAAATCCAGACTGAGGAATCATGAGACAGAAGTTTTCTTTATATTGCTTATTTTCCCACAAAAACGAAGAAGCTTTAAGTGGATTGCTATGTACACAATACACATACTTTTTGAATACAATGCTTAACACCTTTTCCTTTCATCTGTAATAATTCTCCTTCCACTGTGCCATTAATTGCAGTTCTTAAATTATGCTCAGTTTTTAAAAAAATTTGATCTCTCCTGAACATAATGTTTAATGATAACTGAACTCCCACTCACAGTAAATTATTAGATACATTAATAGTTATATACACTTTATGTTGATTCCATCAGGTAAAATTAAGTAGTCATGTAAATACAAGAACCTGATACAGATAAAAACAGATTTGGACTGAAGTATCTCACAACCCAACTTCAAACTGATATTTTGAATTTTTCTTGTAAATCTGAGAATTTTATTTCCATCTGAAAGCAGTATGTACCTGATTCTGGTGTCCGGACAATTGCACTGTCAATGTAGCCTGCTTCAGTGGTAACTGCAGAGACTTCGAAAAGATAGGTAGTATATGGCCTGAGGTTAGTTACAACAAAACTAATTGGCTCATTCCAAACAGAGCTCATCTGACTCAGTGCTTCTGTACTTGGTGTAACTGTTGTCCGTGAAGGAATTGTGGATTTGCCAAAAGTAGTTGAAGGAGTGGTAGTACTCCACAAAAATGATTCACTGTTATCCTATAAAGACAAAATATGAAACATGATAAGCTGCATCTGTAACCTCTAATTGTTAATATACATTGGTGAAAAAGGGCAGACTATCTCTGAAATAAAATCACCCTAAAACTGGTTCTCCAAATTTTAGATGACGTTGCTAGTACGTCCTGTTAATGACAGCAGTACAGTTTCCTCCCTTATCCCAAAAGATCTCAAACCTGGCCGAACAGAAGGAACTCTCTAAGATTAATTTAATTATTCCGGGATTCCATTTTCAGTGTTCAGTCTTTCTTAAAAAAAAAGTCCCCTGGTGAGGTCCTTCTACATCACATGCATGTTATATATATGTATGTGTATATATATATGTAGCATACATATATCACGGATAAGACCAGAGAGGGGTTTCCTAGTCCATACTGTCAGGAGACACCTCTGAAAAACTGCTAGGCATTACAGTAACCAACGTTTATGATTCAGTAGGTGGCAGTCTCTCAGTGCTGCTGCATTAAATCAGGCTGTTCGGAACCTTCACAACGCGTAAGATGATCTTCCAAATAATCTGAAATCAAAGTTCTGATAATATTTGTCACTTAAAACTGCACTTTTCTTTAAAATACCAAGCCTACCATCCCAGAGAGAAAATAAAAAATAAAATAAGAGAAAAAAATTAGGCAACTTGACATCTGAGTAATCACAACACTGCTCAGAATAAAGAGCAAAAGGAGGATAAATACTGGAAAAGAGAATTTTCTTCAAGAAATTCTGAAAGGTATGCATTGGTTACAGGTTTTGATCCAATGAACAGGCAGATTCAAAATTTCAATGAAAGTTTGTATTAAAACCAACTCACACTACAAACACTTTTTTAAAATGCTCTGCTAATCATGGGTCTTTTTATTTTGATAGGAAAAGTATTTTTAAAATGTTGAAATGAGATACACAGAATAAAGCATACATTTGAAATATAAAAAGGACTGTCATAATACATATGAAAATAAGGTATTAACTTTATGTCTGCACTGACCAAAAAGGCCCCACCAATTCTTGCTTTTTCTAATTGTATGTTGTATAAAATAAAAATTTAAAAATTGAAAGCTGAAAAAAATTCAAAATTATCCATTTCATTATTTTCTGTTAAAAGGATGCCAAATTGAACCTTTCTTAACGTTTGTACTTTGATTCAGCTTTTCAAGGGAAAGCATTAAATTCAAAATATTTTGAACAGAAAGGTTTTTCTTCAACCATTATATCCTCCCTTGGGATTAAGTTTGTAAAGTATTTGGGATTCTTCTGAAAAGCAAGCCTCCAAATTTTTTATGTCTCAAAATTCAAATGTAAACTATATTCTGTTCCTTCAGTCTATTTCCAATTTAAAAGGTTATAGCACTTACATTACATTCTGGTAACCTTCCAGACAGAAGTTCCTCTACTTTAACCAAGACATCTTTCACTACAATTCCACTTCTTGCATGTTTCACACTAATCTTGAAACTAGTTATTTTTCCATTTGGTTGCCGAGGGAGAAACCAGATCAGATTTACAGCTGAATAATTTAAGGCTTCAACTGTGAGATTCACTACTTTACCTGGAGCTTGAAAACAAAACAAACAAATGCAGTGAGATATAATTTTCTTCTCAGCACTGGGAAATAAAAAAAATCCCTTTTTTTTTCAATACCATTTCTAGCTTCCAGTCCCTGAAGTAAATAAATAAGAACCATTCACAAACACATGTAAGGTAGCTGATGTGCAACCAGGTCTTCTCCAATCTATTTTAAGTGAGAAATAAAATTATTTCAGTCTCATAATAATACAGTAATTGATTTGGTCAACTTAAAAATATTCTTCCTAGGGGCAACTCACCTACTGTGTCAGAAGTGGCAATTTTTGGCCCATTTTTGGTTGTTGAAGAGCATATGACAGCACTGGGTGGTTTATTTAACTTTACCTGTGTCATCTTTTAAGCTGGATATAGATTTTTTTGGTAGCTTTAAACAGCTCAGTTTAATTAGAGTATCCACTATTATTGCAAAAATGGTGTTCATTGTATCAGTGACAGTTTCTGGGGCCTTTTGTCAGAGCATCTGTATTAATAGGGCACAAAGGAACAGGATGAAGCATCTAAACAAGATTTTACATGCTATCTGAACTTTACTGTGAATTCCCTGTCTGCACAGCACAGTCAGCAGCAGTTCCTTCAGTAGCTAGTCTCAGCCCTTGGGAGAAAAGGGCTATGCTGCCTTAAAAATACAGAACCGTCCACAACTGCAGATCTTCCACAAGTGAAATGAGACAGCTCCTCCAAACCTCTTATTTAGTTCTTGCTTAGGTCCTGCTGAATCTTTTGCAGACCTTTCACCACCTTCTCCCTCCTACCAGACCACAGCCTTTATATTTAAATAATTATATTTTCTGGCTAATCTTCGTACTTTAAACTGCACCTCTTCGTGTTGATCAAGATGTTGGGCTTTCTTTAACTATCAAAACAAGTTAAAAAAATGTTGAGAATGTCAAAATATAAATGTAGTAACGGTGACACATAATGCTCACCCAGAATTTGAAGAAACCTTCCAACTACATTTATAGTAAGGGATTTTAGCTTTAATAAAAATGTAAGCAGAAGTGCATCAGAAAGTAAAAAGCTAATGTTGTCATACAGAGGAATGCTAGTGTTATCCTCTGTCAAACATGAGTAAATAAAGCTCATGGAAATATGGTTTTTACCAGCAATAACATACAAAGAATAGTGGGTAATGATTTTTCATAGCTCCACAGGGCAAGTTTACTACCCCTTCTCATAATTTCATAAATCATTGCATTATTTCAGTAATATCATGCAGAGTGATGATTTCCTACCATTAACTGAGAAATGGCATTCTGCAGTTTGCCCAGCTACAGAAATCAACCAGGACTCCTAAACACAGGGGATGGGTCACTGCCACAGCAGCACAAATTCTATATTCCACTGAGATTGATCCACTACAGCATAACTGGCCTGGTGCCAGCTCTTCAGCCCAGGTACAACTGCTCCTGAAGCGTAAGCAAGACTATAAACACTAAATTAATAAAGATTATGCAAATTCAGACTATAATTATATTTTTTTATTCTTCAAAACCATCAAGTAAAATTTGCCTTTCAGCCATGTATTTTTTTTTCCTTCAGAATTAAGAAGTAAAAACTTAGTCAAATACATTTTGTGCTGGGCTTCTTAGAGAAGGCACTTGACTCCAGCACTAAACAAGATACGGCTTGACGTAAGTAGGCAATGCCAGAGCTGATCCCACAACAAAGTCTGTCTCCTCGTACTGCTACAAGCAACAATAGACAGCTCTGCTGTGACCTCGCTTTGTGGAAACAGCCTACCTAGGAAGTGGCATAGGAAAACCCCAACAGAAAGAGACTTTGCATATAAGAAACCTCCATATGTGCACTCCCTGAATGTTCTTACTAGCAAATAGGACAAAATGTGCCTTTTCCAGTAAGTGAGAGAGTAAGAAAAGAATTAGGATTTTGTTCTAAATGCATCACAATTTGTTCAAGTGCAACATGTACCATGGATACTTTATTTGAATAAATTAGAGCAGCTTTAATAAAAATAATTAGCAACTTCATTAAAATTACCACTTTCTGCTGTCTGAAAAAGAAAAGGATTGCTAAACACTCCAACACCAGCACTGTTCTCAGCAGCAACCTACAGGAAAAAAAAAAAAGCCACTTTAGAGAATCTATAGCATATATAGTTTCATGGACTATGAAAATCTTAAGGATACATAGAGATTCACCTTCCAGCTTTTGAACTAGAACTATACAAGTAAACATGCCTTTTACAGCTCTATTGTTTAATTTATATTTAACATTTGAATGTGAAAAAATAAAATGGAAAACTATGAAACGGTGTAAGAAATTGAGAAAGCCATGTGTGAATAGCCACACTTCAAAACTGATGAGTCCCTACTTTATGCTAAAGTCAACAGCAATAATAGCATCAGTAACACCCCTTTTCCTTGCCACAATTCACCTAAACCAGCTTCCCATTCCTATTTTACTCATATGATAACTTAAAAGAGTTAAAAGGAAAAGAGGTTGTTTTTTTTTTCTTGAAGTCCTGAAGGATAGCAACACCAGGTCAACCTCCCTCACAGCAGAAACCTAAGGAAAGTATGTCTTTTGGCATAAAGACAACAGGTCAGGGAAATGTGGATGCACTTTACAGGGGATGTGCCTCAGTGATCATGATCACAGCAGAGTCTTCCTGTGGAAGGGCAGTACATGGAGACTTTGGTAGAATTTATGGAGATAAATACGACAATGCTATTTGCTCGGCAATTATTGACTTATTGACAATTCAACTCAGTGATGGGCCATGGCATGCAACACTTACAAAGAAAGAGGAATGAGGTCTGACTCCTTATTTTGAGAAGTGGCAGAGACAACAAAAGGTAAGGCACGAGCAAAATTCCAACAGTGATGGTGAGAGGTATGTGAAAGAAGCAAAGTGGAAAGCTCTCCATCAGGGTTAAAGTTGGCAGTCATTCCCTCTTGCTAGTGTCAGGTACAAAAGGTATGGCAGGTGCTGAGGCAGCTGACAGTGCAGACTGTGGGGAATGTGGGCTGAGAAGGGGCAGATGTGCAAAACTATGACATGGATCATATTAGAAGTGACAGACAGCACACTGGGGATAACAAAGGGCAAAGACAGTGGAAGGACCAGCAGGTCAGAAAGGAAAACCGTTCTAACCACTTCTCAGGACTAAACTGCATCTTGCAGATGACTGTAAAGCTATTTAAACTAAGCACTAAGCCACAGCAGACAAACTACAGCAAGGTAACATGGAAGACTTAATCTAGGATATAAAAGGATTTATAACCACATAACCACTTCTCACTGCTGTGCTTGGCGAAGGAGAAACTGTATCGCTGGCCAGCTCCTTCCTAAGCCATACAAACACCCTCCCCATGCATGCACACCTCATGACTCCAGCCAGCTCCAGCTACCTACTTCTGTGTCACAGAGAGAATGACTTGAAACGTCCTTAAGCACCAATGAATTCCACAGTAGTTGAAATAACTGAGGAAATTACCTGGAGATCTTCAGGGGTTGAAAGGCAGCCAGAAAATTCTGACAGTATTAAAATTACATTATATAAATTTAAAGATACGTCCTCACCTGTACACTGGTTTTTTGTTATCTCGTCTCAAAGTAGGTATTGTAGAAAAGGTCCAGAAAGAAAAACTAGCATTAAGACAGACATTGAAACTCCTATTTCATATGCTTAATTCCAAGAGAACTTGAAGTTACCATGACATAAGTATGCAAAAATTTGCAAGGTAAAGGTTCCAGCTATACACCAATTAGCTTTGAAGAGAAATCCAAATCAATGCTTATGCAATATACTATTAGCTCCTAGGGATCACTGCCACAAAGAACCATTCTAGAAAAAAGCTTGGAAACTTTATAAAGGACGAGTTTACTATGCAGTTAACAAAGTACTATGCAAAATTCAAGGAAATGCAGTTTGTATTTGGAAGGAGTATTAATTTTTGTGCTTTGAAGTATGTTGCCGCTAATTATTTAAGTTTACAACAAAATCCTGAGGGCATATTTTTACAAAATTATCAATGATCAGATGTTTAAAATTATCCGTAACTTTCCAACATTTATTAAATTATCACTTGTAACTGCTATTTCTTTGGAAATGTTTTTGTCATTAGATGTAAAGAAATTAAGACTGGGCTGTTACAAACAGACTGGAAACATATATGCAAAGCTTATAAGCTTTGTTGTACTTTCCTGTCACAGTATTTACCAGAAAGAATTTCACAACAGGACCAAGCTAGGACCAAGGACTAAACCAAAAAATTTTCACCTGTGCAAAAATCAAGAGCTGCTTTTAAATGACACAACAGACTCCCACAATTAACCAAAGAACCACAAGAAATTTCTCAAAAGAAGGAAAACATGAAATGTTTCTTTTTGTCCACATCTGTGAGGTAGGAGTGTTTCCATCTGAGTCAGTATTGAGTCCATGGGGTTGCTCATGGGTCAGGCGGGCAGGGCGCCCACCAGAGTAGTAGGAAATGTAACAACCTTTAGCTTGCCAACAGATTGTTACTCACTCATGAGAAAAACCACGTGGTCCCTGCTAGACAGAGGTTGCTGGGTCACAAGTCACTTTCCTGAGTCAAATTCTGCTCTAAGATCAGTGTTCCAGGCACCAGCAACAGGAAGGATTGGCTCTCGTATGTATCAACAAAGGGCAAATCACTGCTAAATAAGTGATTTAAAATGTCTCACAGTTTTCCCAGAGAAGATTCATATATGGAGCAAAGAATGGAATTTGCAGAACCTTTAATAGCGAACCCCACAAAAGTGCTACTGAGGTACTCAGAATTGCAAACTGAATTCTCTTAATACATTAATCTGAGGAGATTAATCTCTTAGAGTCTAAGTGACAGTACTTTTCTCAAATAGTAAATGAACATTTGGGGGGGGGGGGGTTGTTTGTTTTTTTGTTGGTTTTTTTTTTTTTTTTTTAACAGATGACTGGAGGCAGGAGATCAAAGGGTAAACATTTCTCCAGCTGTGGATGCACTGGCTTTTATCAGCATGGTCATCACAACTAGATTCACAGGGAGCAACTTTTCCACAATGGCAAGAATTACATTTTTACACACAAGCATACCACCTTTAAAAAAATCACTGCACAACCCTATTCCTAGACTGGTCAGCTTCAGTATGTTTTTTATAGCTTTGCACCATATGAACTTAGATGGTACAGAATGAAGCAAATCAAACACATAATTTCATTTCATTCTTGATATTGAAAAGAAGCACCTGTCCAAGGTTTTTATGAAAGAGTATGTCAGGTGTAGAACTGCTTGGCAAATACTGCCAAGAGGACAGCAGTTCGTTTCTGTCCACTTGAAGTCATTTATTGTTGAAGAGTTCAGAGATGGATCAGGAGTGCCTAATCTCAATGTAAACAAATTCCACATACAGAAGTCATGAAAATACATGTACTGATTTTGTCAGTATATATTAACTGTGAGTATCTAGGTGATAAAATATATGGAAAGGGAATAGAAAAGTATGACTTTTTTTATTTCAGGAGATAATACCAGGTAAAAATCCCAGGCTTAGGGAAACCAGGCTAAGGTGTTTACAGGATACATCTAAACAGATATTCAGGCAAAAAAACCCCTTAAACTAGTAAGTTTCAAATCAAAGAAAGAAGTACATACCTAAATGCTTTTCTGGATCTAGCTGAGATGATTTAGAAATCTATGAGTAATATCCAAAGTGGACAAGTGATTTGAAAGATTAAATCTCAATGAATATGAAGAAGAATATAGACATTTTTGAAAATTCTATCTTTTTCTTATTGGTTTTTGCCACATAATGCCATATGTAAATAAGAATATCAATAGAAGAAATTTTTAGTACCATTTTGGCTGGAATTTTTTTAAAGCAGATTTAAAAAACACTACTGTAAACAAATACCTGGGTAATATATTTTGTTATATGGCAACATTGATTAGCAAGGTCCTTCAGAAAACACTACATGGGCCTATCATAAACTCACACAATTTACAATAAACCAGAATTCAGAATACTAAAAGGCATTCATAAAGCTTTTACCTTAATTTCATAAGTTGTTCCAGGATTAAGACTGGTAAGAAGAACTTCCAAGCTATCTGGGTTTGTTGTGACCTGTGTATAAGTTGTTTGCACCCATGGGCAGACCTCTTTATATTTAACAATATAGGACAGAATTCTCCCATTCGGATGCAGCGGCGTATTCCATGACAGCAAAATCCCAGCTGAGCCTACTCTTTCACCTGCAAGGAACATAGGGGGCCCAGGATCTAAAAAAAAAAATAAAATAAATTGGTGTATATATATATATATGTATACACACACACACACACCAGTTTTTAATTAAATTTCCAGATAATGGAGACACCTTCACAGTTTCTATAGAGAAATTAAATCATCTACCAGCATAAACCAGTAAAACTACCAAAAAATAATGTACTGTTGAATAAAGAACTTCAGATCTGGCTAGACTCCTGTTACAAAACCAATTAAATTAATTTTGGAACACCAGAGACATTATTTAATAAAAATGTAAAAAATGTCATGTTCAAGATCATGAATAAAACAGAGTTTAATGCCAATGTAAGGTTTGAGATATTCCAGCATGCTTCATTTCAGTTCCTTTCCCCAAAACCATTCAAAACCAAACTGCACTCTCTTTAAAAAAACACATCTGATATGGCTACATTTTTTTGAAATGCCTCCCAAGTCTAGCACTATAAATAAATTGGGGTATGGATATTACTACATGACACAACAGCAAATTTTTCAAAAGTTTATAAATTATTCTCCTTTATGGTGTATTTTTGGTGGTTTTTTTTTTTTTTAAATAGCCAAGCTAACGAATGAACACAACTATAACTCACATCCAGGGCTACTTCTTAAAAAATACCTGATAGAGAAACTCTCATGCTCTCATAGAACACCTCAGATTCAGTGTTTATTTTTATAGTTAAAGATGAAAACTTCTAATTGCTGTTCAAAACTGATTACCATTTCTCAGATACTATTGCACACATAATAAATACAAAAAAGCATAGTTAAAAAGAATCAACAAAATTTCATCAGTCATTATTAACTCACTTGTCACATTTGTTGTCACTGTTCTACTCGCAGGTGAACTGTAGACTGAAGAAGAAACTGCAGAAACTGTAACATTGTATGTTGTTCCAGGGACAGTATTAGAAAAATCAGCCTGAAATAGGACATAGATTTATTTAAGTCTTTGACCAAGAATCATGAAAATGAAAAAATAAAACAAAACAAACCCAAACCCAAAAGTTTAAGCATTGCATTACTAAAAGTGATCTGTTAATAAGCTTTTAGAAATACAACAGTATTTACCACAGTAAAAAAAGTAGTTTATATCTGTTAGCTACAGTACCGTATTTTGCCATCTTATTTAACTACCCTCCATAAGATTTGTGTAACATTCAATATTAAAGAACAACAAAATTAACTATTCATTTTATCAAAGAATCGTCTATCAGTGTATCTATAGAGGTTTTTCTGTATCATCATAGTCATCAAAGTAAATATGAAACATTACAAAATTCCTTTTTGAAAGAATAAATACAAAAGCAGCCTGAAAAACAGAAGTTTTTGATCCTTAAGTTAGCCCATCTTTTGAAATAAACATAATTAACAACGTTTTAGCAAGCATTTATATAAAATACCTGTATCTTTGCTGTTTCAATAAAAAACAAAAGCAAAACCAGAAAAAACATTATTTCTGTTAATATTATATTTTCCAGACAGCAGAATCAAAAAGTGGTCCTGTTTCTTTTTTGATGGCTTAGCAGTGAAATGTTGCCTGCATTAATGATTTAAGCACAGATCTTCCTGGCAAGTACACAATTAATGAGTCTGTATTACTCAATAGCTCTGCCCTTCCTTTGTTAAACTATTCATGAACCCTTGGATGACTAGCTGTACCCTTCTAGCAGACTTAAAAAAAAAAAAAAAAAAAGCAAGTTCACTACCTGTTGTTAGGTAACAAGCTCTGGATTGCTGAAATTTGCTCTCACCAATTTTTCATTAACACTTGCATATTCAAATTTGCATTAAGTAGCTAAGGAGGCAAGCTTGAATTCCTCATCAGCACAGTACGTAAGGAAAAGCTGGCCATACAAGTCCTGTAATAAAAGCACATACTTGATACTCCCTAACTCCAAGATCTAGGATAACAACAGAACCACAATCAGGAATAAGATCCACGTGAAATCTCTCTACATGTCCATACGGTAGTCTCCAATACAGTGAAAAAGAATATGAAGAAACTTTGAAGAATTTAAGTCCTTCTGGCTTTGCAGGTTCTGAAAGAGAATTGTGGAATAAAAGATATTAACTTAAATTACTTCCTTTACAAATATATTAGTTTCAACTGAATATAAAAGCATCCAAGAACAGTTTACTTGCTACATGAAGGATAATGGCTAATTAGCCTGGATACAACAGCATATTACACTACAGTTGCTATACTACCTCTGAGACTTGGCTGATAATCTCCCAACTAAACTGTGCAGACATCCCCATTTGCAGAGAGCAAGCTCAAGTATCTCTGCCCAGTGTTCAGTTAACAAAGAATCTCTGCACAGTCCTGGTGTTTCTGCTGTCCTCAACCTTAAAGTTAGCACTACTACTGTCATAACTACTGTGACAGTTGAAATTCATGATATAGCTGGTGTCTGTTCTATTGCTAGCCTCAAAGTTGTTAACCCTTTTATACTTTTCATGTGTTTGGAATCCCAGTAATCCCATGAAGTCTAGTAAGTCCCCAAAATCTGGATGTTTTACTCTGTTTATTAAAGCCAAGCTTCTACCTGCTCCTGTCATACCATCTCACTTTCTTCTGCTTTTAAATGCACTTTTAAATCTGTATCATCCACTCTAAGCTTAATAATGAACCAGATTTTAATTTCTTCAGTAGGTCATTAAAATGTTATCTACCTATAATATTGTATAATTTATCCACCTGTGCAATATATAGCCATGTGCATCTGTCTGCTTTCTACTTTGGAAAGTATGTGCAGCTAACAGCTGTCCCTATGCTTATCTCCCAGAGCAAGCCCAGTCAGCGATGCTATTTGTCACATTCCAGATTCGCCACTACCCTTGCACTCTGTCCTCTATCTGCCTTACTAACACGGTTCTTCAGAATTCAGACTAAATCTTCTAGTACTGTTTATACACTAATATCATACTGTGCAGTCCGAATATTGTATCACTTCCATCCTGAAAGAGCACCACTCCTGTCCTTTACTGTAAATCTCCTTATATATCTTTCATGAACTCTTTACACTCTACCCAAAGTTGCAGAATCATTTCAAACAGATTACTCCAGTTCTGTCATAAAATAATCTGAAATATTAATATAACCAAAAATTACCTTTAGATTTTATATTCAGACTGTATTTGGCTTATATGTGTGATTTTTAACTTGTTGTTTTATTTTAATACTAACAGAACAAAAAAAAATTAATAATATATGTAGAGGTGTGCAAGTGTAACTGAGATCATGATTTCTTCCTTTTAGTATATTTTTAGAAAACAGTTCTACTGCTGTCATCTGTACAATTATTTGCATGGATCTCAACTTCCTTTAAAGCTGGATTTTATGCTTATAGAGGTCTTTTTATACATACTCATGATTAATCTCTGAGTGTACAGTTATCACAATATTTAAGTCATTTCTTTACCTCAGCTGAATTACTTCTGACTCAGCAGTAGAAGAGAGCATAAAAATGTCCTCATGGAAAGTAAAATTTAGCCCCATGAAGCTAATGCTCTTCCTACTATTATCCCATGACTGAGAATTACCCTTCCCACTAACACTGAAAAAAAGCCTCAGCTCTACCCTTCTGCAGATATCAGGGAATGTGAGCGTGGTTCACTTGAGCCTCATTGCACCTGCTCTGCTACAGTCCTCCCCTCTGCTTCATGCACACGCACACACACATCTTACCAGCAGTGGTCAGCCTATTTGAATGAAGTACATAGCCACTATATTTGTGTAAAGCATAGTCAAAACAATTCACTGTAAATTTCACAACTTCAACTACAAAACCACTACTTAATATCTGCAAAACATGCTCTGAGTGAGTGGACTGAAAATTAGTTGAGGTGGAGTAGATACATCAGTGAATATGAAGTGCAAAATAGAACGTGTATCATGATTTCTTAAGTCCCCAAAATCTGGATTTATAGATCAGCAGGCTCAGCATCGCAATGTTATCTCATTATGTTTAGGTAAATGGAAGTGCAAATAAGTCAACCAAATTGACTTAAATTTTCCCTACATTAGAAAAAAAATGTAAGTTGCAATTGAAGTATTCTAGCATTGCAGTCCTAGTTTAAACTTTAAAAGACATACAAGATTTTTTCTTATTAAATTTATCCTCAAGGTATTACCTTAAGACAAGTGTAAGAATTTTCACCCCTACATCACTTTATTTTAAAGGCTTTCTTTGACCTCTTGCTTCAGTCCCCCTAAGGCACCAACATTTTGTCAAGCACTGATCCCAAAAGCAGACATACAAATGTCATGACATTTGGTCAAAGTAGTCAATCAATGACAACTTCCAGCAGTTTGCAAGTCTCTCTCATACCACCATGTCATTGCCACAAAAATCCCTATAAAATGTATTACAAGAAAGCAGTAAAAAACATCAGTGGAGGTAATTCTGGTGCATATTTCTGCTCTTTAAATTTCATCTGTATTTTACATTAATACATTACAGTAAAGTGCAGACACACATTTCAAGATTGAGATTTTACTCCACTGTTTTAAACAGAAATCTAATAAGAAACAGTCCTTGAATGGAGTAGTTTACAATCTATAATCTTAACTCTACAAATATTTGTAAACCTTTTAACTGAAATCACGTAAGGCAAAACTCATCTAATGTGTAACTCTTTACAAGGCAAGACCTGAAAAATAATGAAAATACTAAAAGTGGTCAAAAGAAATGCAGCACAGCTAATGAAATTATGTTTCCAGCAGCATATCACTAGATGCAGGTTGAATAGGGTGTGAGTAACGTATGTCTATAACCACAGCAAACTATTATATGCAAAATCTCTTGAAATTCCAATGTTATTACAAGTGATATGTACCAAGCCACATGTGCATTGTTACTGACAGCTACCATTCACTGGCAAGGAGAGAAAGCAAGAAACCATACAGACCTGTTACAATTTCAATGAAAGCAGAAGGTCCTTCTATATTTCCTCTTAGTCTTTGCAGTGTGAAATTATAAATGCCCCCAGCAGTCAGGTCTGTAACACTGAAGTCAGTCAGTTCTGCTGGAATCTTGAACTTGTTTATAAAGGTGTTGTTTGATAAAGATGCTTTATAAGAAGTAAAATTAGTCTTGGTTGGATTCCACATTAAAGTTGCAGAGGAAGTATTAACCATTTTTAATGTCAGACCACATATCCCAGCTGGTTCTACAGTAAAAATTATTCAGATTAATAAAGAAAAAATTAATACATAGCCCCTAAAATGCAAGAAAAGTACCACCTTTTAAAAATAGGTGGTTTTTACTTAAATGATTTGAGGGTTTACAGCATCATAAAATACTCATACAAATTTTAGAAGTATGTTTGTATGGATATATAGCTAACACTGTCATTATGCTGCAGAGGGTAAAATCTGGGGATGTGTCTCCTGTGTGCACTATGTAATTTATGAAAGAAAATTCCAGACTTATGAGATCTTCTGTAATAGTAACATTGCTCACTGCTGAAACAGAATGAGAACGGAACACTTTGTAAATAGTGGAGAGTTTATTCAGTTAAAAGTTTTCTATAATACATCATAGGCCATATAATTTTAGAAAACTGTTCATTCGTTCACTTAGAGATACAGTAAATTTCATAGCCTCAGTGATTGTTCCTTTTTTCCTTTTTAAATATTCCTTTTAGTTATATTAAGATCCCTAAATTACAGATAATCATTTACAAATAAGACCTCCATTAATTTCTGTAGCACAGCCACAGTTAGAAAAGAAAAATGTTTCCATTCCTTCTAAAAAATGAATCTTCCAGATTATTGATTTATCTTGCTTGAAGCTTTCTGGAAAATAGTTATTAGCATAATTCCATTAAGGGCTGGCTTATTCAGCATGAAAAAAACTAAAGGTTTGTGATTAAAATGATGGGATAAACTCTCCGTAACCTAGCCATATACTGGACTCAGCCACCATACTCAAGAACATTTGCTTGACGGTAAAAAGCACCTTCAGGACCGTGATGATGACTATTCCACTGCAATTTTCATTAACAAGAATCTGCAGGACCAGATCTGGGGTCTATAAACCTGTTGCTTCAAAGCTCTGCCACAAAGAAATTATCCTCTTTTTATGCTGTATGACAGCAGCATTGAAAAAAACATGTTTGCTCAGAGACAGAAAATGAATGCAAGACACAGTTAATCTTCTGGACCTTGTTAAGCTATCTGAAGTACAATTCTTATTAAGTATTCTGTGGCCTTGTACAGGAGCAATCCTCCAATTTTGGATCATGGGCTTTAGGAGATGCAGAAACAATTGTAAACAACATAGCAAGGTAATTCTTAAAGTATAGGAGGCTATCCTGGCAAGATCATCTTCTGCTAGAGCATGAAGAATTTTGAGGGTCCACCTCTTTTCAAATATCTGCAACGATGTCTACACTCCTCAACTTCAACCCAGCAAGTTACATACAAGGCTCCTGTTTAAGCAGAAATTGCCCCCCAGAGTTAAAGTTTCATTTTGAACTGTGTGACCCTTTTGATTCACTTCCATACAATGATTTACATGTCTCTGAACATTTACTGTTTTTCAAAAAGAAAAAAAAAGACAAGTTATAAGGTATTTCCTTACTTGTGATAACTGTTTTCTCCACAGCCACAGAAGAATCCAAGCCTTTAACTGTCCTTAACTGAAAAAAGTATTCTGTCCCAGGGGCCAGATTTCTCACTATAGCTCTGGTGTCATGAACAGTTCTGGTAAGCTGTTTTTTATTATTCATCAGACAATATGAAAGCTATGGAAGAAACACATTTTCTGATATCAGACTATTTCACTTCATAAAATAATGTTCAGAGATTCCAACTACCTGTTTTACACAAAAATACTGACAATATTTTCCACATTTTAATGACAAAAAAAGAATCAAGAATATGGCTTAAGCTTTATATTATGTTCCACAAGGTTGACTCACTACTTAATGTAAGATTCCTTAATTGCCCCATGGTGAAAGCAGTGGAAGCAGAAGGAGGATATTAAAGTGTAACTCTGACTGCTCAATCTAACAGCTGTACTGATGAGCTGTACAATTAACTACAAGATAGAAAAAATAATAGCCAAGGGGTAGAAGAGCAGCCTAAGGATTAATCAACAGGATGAGATAAAATATTTTTTTATTCTAAAATGGAGACAATTCCAAAATCTCTGTACCTTTCTGGCAAAACAAACAAACAAAAAAAAACCAACAAAAAAACCCCAAACAACAAACCAAAACAAACAAACAAAAAAACCAAAACAAAACAACCTGAACATACAAAATCAAACAAAACCTACCACCAACCAAAAAAACATGTATGCACCATTCAGAGCTGAGATCCCGAAAAGAGTCCCAAGGAATCATCCACTCATAACTGCTCACTGGTATACCTTAAAAACTCATTTGTTTAGAGCCATTGCAGAGAATAAAACTGCTGGAGATACCAAGTAACTGAAATTTGGGCATTTAACTCCCAGAGGTTGTGAGGACTCCTTCTGACCTCCCAGACTACTCTAAGGTGAGAAAAAAATTCCCATCGTAGTCTTTTCTGTGGACATAGAAATCTGTTACTGCAGACTGTTTCCTATCTGCACTAGTGAAAGGCAAGATGCACACCGTGTCTGCCCTGAAGAGGAGGGCTCTAGACAAGCATCCCCAGCACACACACATGAGTTTCTCAGATGTGGCAATTAGTACTCAGAGATCAAAGATTTGCAACTGCCTACACCAGTGTGTCCCAGGTCCTGCCACCAGTGATTTCCTCCAGCAGAACAGGAATAGTCTACACATGGCAATGACCTTAAAGCACTTTGGTTCAGCTGCTATTCATTTGGGGAGGAATGATCCAATTCCCTTTTGTGTATTTTACCCACACAATACCTGTCCATACACACTTAAATCTTGGAAGACTGTCATCACCTTATTAGAATTACTACACTGCAAATAACTAGAAGAAAAGCTATATATTAATTTACATCTAGTATAAACAAGTTAGGAAAGTACCTTTTGTGCACTCCTCGCTCTACAAACTACAATATATTGCATAGAAAGTTGGTGAGCTGGGATAATTAATTTTAAATGATTAGTAAAATGATCCCTTTTATGCAGGTGCACTTTACTAAGCAACCAGTCTACTGAAGCCTTTCTCATTAAAGATTTAAAGACAAGCTCATTTATTCAGACAAAGCACTGTCTAATGTGGCTGCTTGCTCTATGAGATGCTGAACAATAATACCGTGCCATAAAGATCAATATTAACAGATGACAAGTACTTTCCACAGGATGGTAAAAATAACCTGACACACACAAAATTATATCTAAACCGGTTCAAAACATGAATGACCTCACTCAATTTAATTGTAAAATTTGTAAAAAATACTCCAGGCTACATCAGCAAATAGTGCTGTGGTAGGTTAACTGCCTGTTCTTATTCACTCAGATAAATGCAGCTTTACATAAGGAAGAAAGAAGAAATGTCAGGAACCTATACTAAGAATACTCAGATTTCAAGTTTTAGGTAAGGATATAATCAAAGTCACAGGGAAGGGGGAGGAAAAGAATTGGATGTTGTAATATTGGGGTATAAACTGTGTAAGACCATTAAAGCAAAGTACTTTGTTTCATAGTAGTGCTACATACTGAAGAATATCCTAGTCAAGTAAGTTAACTATACAAGGCTATACCTTGAAATCTTTATTGATTCAAATGACATGTTTAGAGAACAGTTTACTATCAAGAAGTTTTATTGACTGCATGACTGTATTTGCAGACACGCAGTGACTGCAAAATGCAAAAGATAATACAAGACACACTGCAAAAGACAGGCTACAAAAGAGAGAGTGGTTGAATATTGTAGTGAAACATCATAAGCAGATGAAGTATTTAGATGTCGTAGTGGATTGCTTCTGATCAGAAAACTGAAAGAACAGAAATAACTAGATTTTGCGCTAAGTGTTGCAAAGGGTATGGTTCAAACTACAAATGCGGAAGAGCCGCTCTGTAATACCAACCATGAAATATTAGTACTCAGATTCCTTGTATGAATAGAAATAAAAAGTCCAGCACAGTGGCATTTCATTAGAAAAGGAGAAATAAAAATGAGCAAACAAATTAATGGAAATTATGAGAAGCAGTCAAAAGTGTCATGGTATGAAAAACATTGACATGCAACTTTAATACATAATACACCAATCAAGAAGTTCCTGGAAGGAATGTGAAAATAGCAAAACCATTTGAAAAGTAAAGCAGATTACTTTAAGAAAAGATTGATTTAAAAACTGGAGGTCATGTCAAAATAAGAAAAATAATAATGATAAACTTGTCTAATACATGCAAGTGAACTTAAGAAGCAAAGGGAAGCAGAGCAGAGCAGAAACATACATCAGCAGACCAAAAGAGACTGAAGAGCAAATTGACAATAGTATAACAACAAATGAAAATGATAATTTAAACACAGAATAAGCTTATCTATGTGCTGGGGAGGCCACTAGCTGACCAAAGGGAGCATTCAGTATAGACAAGCCCATATGAGAAATAGTAACTGAATTATTTGTTTCAGTGGTCAAGGATGTTCCCACAACAGAATCATTATTAATGAACTACGAATTTTGAGTCAAATTGAGTTGTCTGAAATTGAAATGTCCACAGAAGAGGTTTTTAAAAAAGTCTGACAGTAGTCAGAAATGTAGACAGCATGATATTGCCTAGGAAGGGAATAGGAAGCAAAACAGACAACACTACTGACCATTGGACAACTCCATCATGCACCCACATCCTAGGTGAACACCCTAACTCAAGAAGGATATCAAAGGATTAGAAAAATTAAAGAAAAAAATAATAAGAGATGTAGAACAGCTTCCACATAATACTGCGCAAAAGACAATTGAGAAATTAAAGTTTATAAAAATCATGAAAGGTATGGGTATGGTGAAGAGGTGTCATGGTTTAACCTCAGCTGGCAGCCAAGTACCATGCAGCTGCTTGCTCGCTCCCCCCACAGTGGAATGGGGAGGAGAATTGGGAAAATAGGGCAATAGGGAAGTACTAGCTATTTCTACTGCCACAAGAACCTAAAGAATACTGATGTACTCTTTTGACGAGGGCATAACAAAATCGTGAATTATAAAGGATTAAACAAATTCAGGAAAAATAGTCCCTGTTTTTCTTATTTATGTCCAGTTTCAATCTATCACTTAGGAAATGCCTGAAGTATTTAGTGCCCAAGGTTGGGAGGGTATGGGAGGTATCAAATATTTGCAGTTTTGCTTTGTAAATTGCTATGTTTAAAGAAAAAGTTTAATTCTGTAACTTTCTAATAAAAACATTTAGATCCTTCTATACATAATTATTTTTTTTACCTTGCAATTAATTAGTTTGTATTAAAAATTTGGAAAACTAAGAAAACAAGATTACATTGCAGTTGCACTCAATCCTTAACCTGTAATCTTTTTTTTTATTGCATGCTAGCTGAAAAATCAGTTTTTGAAAGCTCTTAAAAGCACAATTTTATATAAAATATTGTAATTTACACAAAAAGTGTTATGTAATATGAAGTATGTGTTTAGCTGATATTCTCCCCTAGCACTATTTCCCTCTCATACTTATGTGGGTTATAAAGATAAATATTTATTGTTGGGCTTACAGTACATACAAGATGATAATTTCATTGAAAAGTTACAAAAAAAAAAAAAAAAAAGAAAAATGTGCTGCATTGGTTTCTTCCCATTCTTATCTCACCTGAAACATATCAAATCCTCCTCTTGGTGGTTTCCAAGAAAAATAGACCATATTTTCTCCTTCAAACACCTGTAAATCTGATGGTGGATCAGGATCTGAGGAGAAGACAGGAGTAGATGCAAAATTTAATATCAAAATAGTCTATATTAATTTGAAGGAAATGAACATCTACAGAAGACACTGCTGTAATTCATTCAGATTTCATTTTGTACTTAAGAAGAACATATAATAAAGTAAATTACTACATATTAGCAATAGAATCAGAAATAAAATAAATGTTTGTAAGTTTTTACGGAAAAGGTTTATCAACTTAACATTAATGGTAATTCAGTTATTGGCATAATCCCATTGACTACAGAGAAAACTTGTAAAAGCTTTTATTTACTTTACAACTTTCAAGGATGCTTAGATTGAAAATCTAGCCATTTTTAAAACGCATTGATGTAATAAGGAATAGCTTTTCTTAGACAACACTTTAAAATGTAACGACCCTAATTATCTGAAATCGTGAAAAATTATTAATAAACCATAAACCTACAGGTGCTAATCTTGAGGATGGTGGGGTGACTTCTTTTTAATCCATTGGTTGTCACAATACTGATTAAGAAATCGGTGCCTGGCAGAAGACTCTCAAATCTGGACATTCTACAAAGATTTAAAAAAAAGATATTGTGTTCTTTAAGATTTAAAAAATGCATGTATCTTCAGATGTTGATTCCTTATAGTATTATGGATGTTATTTACGCATGATGTGTGTATACATGTGTATATGCTGTCGGTCAAAAACTATTTTAGTTTGATAAAATCTTAAATAGGATGCATCACGCTATAGCTCACAGCAAGTTCAAGTACTAGAAAGTCTTAAAACATTAAACATCCAGACTCCAGTGCATTATTTTATCTTAAATCCTTTGCACAAACACATTATATGAGATTTGTAATTTGTTAAAAAATGCAATTCTTAAAATCATCTTTTTTCACATGGGTATAGTAATGTATATCAACTAAAACATCAAATACATATCACATATAGGTAATGCTGCAGGCTAGTTATTTCAAATATACAGTGAAACATCCATTTTGAGTTCATGTCAGTTATTTTTCAAATGCAATCCTCATACCTTACACCAGAAGGTAACATTTTGTCCTCACTGAAGACCTTACTGTTTATTGAAAGAACATATCCATCAAACATATTTTGGGCTGGTGGCCAGGTAACAGCTATTGATTCAGAGTCTCTGCTATAGTTCAGATACTTAACTGCGCTTGGTACTGTGTGACAATAAAAAAAATGCATTACTTTAAAAATACATTTAAAATACATTACTTTACCACAGGATTCATCTGAATGCAACGAAAACTCCGCAAAAGTTATGTCAGGTCTTTGCTTGTCTCAAGGACACACAGACTAATACCATTGTGGTACCATGTATAGGGACTTCCATTATCCACAAGATCCAGAGCCAAACTGCTGGCTGCTCTGTAATGCTACTTCATGCAGTTCTGACCTCACTGATATGGAGTTCCTTAAAAATGGACGATTCCTCAAGAAATGTCACTTTAAGAGATAACATACTGGGCTGAGATCAAAGTCCCCACTAGCACAGTACCTTGTATTCAACAGTGGCCAAGAGCATGTATCCACAGAAAAGCAAGATTTGCATAGAGTGATAATCCCCTTTGGTAACCTGCTAGACTGCAGTTTGCAGCCCAAGGATTTCCTGAACCAAAGGTGATTTCTGAGAATTTAGTAAACCTCGGTGATTTCTCTTTTATGAATGTCTTCAGTCTCCACTTGAACCTACAACCACAATCATCACACAAAATATCATGTGGCCATAAGTCCTGCAATTTACCTATAAATCTGACAAACATCCATTACCTTTTGCTTGTTTTCTACTTGCTCTCTTCTACTTTCAAGTCCTTAGTTCTTGTAACAGAAATGTCAGTGAACTATCATTTCTTACTCACTCCATAACTACCTCTCCAAGACTTATCCTTTCACAAGTGATTTTACATTACATCATTGCTCTTGTCTCAGTTTTAGCTCGGTGGTTCCTTAAATTTAAAACACTACATATCTTTGATCACACTTGATGCCCTCCTATGAACCTTTTTGATTGCATCAACTATGCTTTACTTTTTTCATATTAGGGACCTGTTAGAGGAAAATATAAAACGCCAGATCCAACAGCCTGAGAGGTCATGTTGCCAGGCCCAACCTGTAGCAAGGCTGAAGCTGTATTCCCAGCAGGCACACACACAGAGAACACATATATACACCACATGTATACACATACATGTGGCTGGCCACACAGATCACAGACAGACACTCAGAGCACTCACACAAACACAGACAGCACCAATGGCCTCATCCTGCTCGCCTCTCCAGCTGGGACTGGAGGTCCACTAGTAAGAATACTTATATACATACATACAATGTGGATCTCCCCAGCAGTTGGGCTCAGACACTCAGGCTGACCAGTAGATGCCCTTGGATCCCAGTCTCCTCAGTTGCTGGCACACACACAGAGCTCACCAGGACTTTCCAGGTCCCAACAGGTGACCCACCCTGTGCTCTCACCCTTAGGGATACACAGATGCTCTCACACCCAGAGCTGGCCCAACCACCCCCTTGCTCCTATGCCACTTGACCTACCGACCAACTCATCCAGCTGGATCTCACTAGCAGTCACACACTCACTCACACACCCACACTCACTATAGATGCTGTACCACAGACACAAGGGCCCTCTGACTTGTGGCACAACCCCAACTGCAGCACTCATGCTCCTGTACACACTTGCGCACACAGAATAGGAAGGAGTTAGAAAAGGATGTAATAAGACAGACAGATTGTGCTGATCAGGTGCAGGGCACAGTCAGACATTTACATGTGGTGAGTCATTTTTATCCCCTTAGCCCTCTATTTTCCCAGACTTGTTTTTCCCCAAATCACCCCTCCCTTTTCCTGCCTTTGATTCCTCCCTCAAGCATCCCATAATAAGCCCTGTGCAATCCCAAACTGCTTTTCCATGGCATCCCATAACATGTCCTACACGCCTAGGCAGTAATCCCCCTTAGCACAAAACGTGATCCAGAGAGCTCCTCCTGATGATCTGTCTGGATGGGCTCTATACTTGGACACAGGGGCTGAGGCTGAGAGCCCTGGGAAGGACCTGGACAGGCTGTCCATTCCTCAGGAGTCCGTAGTTAGGGTTCCTGCTTGCCACTGTGTTCCTCTGGGCTTGTGGAGATGGACCTTTGAATTGCTCCTGTGATGGGCCTTGGAGTAGCCTCACAGGGTATTATGCGGGCTACCATTCTTGCCATTGCCTCTCTGGGCACCTTTGTGGGTGTGCAGGTGAACTGTTATCATACAGCCTAACAGCACCAGAACTGCATGCTGTATTCAAGAGGCAAGAGTACCTGGATTCCTATAGACAATACAGCGATGTTTTCTGTTTTGTCCTATAATCTCTCCTAACATCCCAGCTGCTTTTTACTCTGCTGATGAGCAATCGATTTTTTTTTTTTTCACGGAACTATCCATAATATACTCAAGATATTGCTCCAGAGAGAGAACAAGCAGCTCAGAGCTCACCATGTATGTGTGAAGTTTGGGTTATTTTTGCTTTGTGTATCACTTTATGCTTATTTATGCTGAACTGTATCTGACATTTTAACATCCAGCCACTGAGGCATACTCGGTCTTCTCCACAGTTACTGTTTGCTAGTTCTCATCTTTACTATTCTAAGCAACCTTACATCAGCAAACTCTGTCATTGTTGTGTGTGCTCACTCTTCTAGATCATTTATGAACGTGTTGGACAGAAAAAGTCCTAGAAGTCTTCTGACAGCTTCTCTCCACTGTGAAAACTATGTTTATCTGCTATTCCCTGACGTTAGGTCAATTTAAAAGACAGGCTGCTATCAATCATATCTCCTTTACCACGTATTTGATGAATCCTTGAAAGAATCCAAAAATGTTTTTGAGGCATAGTTTTCCTATACTAGCAAGATCTTTCCTTGTTCTGCCTCTAAATGATAAGATACTATGTAGTTTATTATTAGCTATAACTTTACAACAAAAAAAGCAATGCAATAGTGGATGTATCTCTAGAGTGAAGACAGCATCAGAACAACTGCTGAGTTAGTCTGCTAGCCAAGAATAGTGACACTGCTAGTCTATCCAGGTTTTATCTAGAGTTAACGACTAGAACTCTTTTCTTCCCACACCATGAATCCCTACGCCCAAGATGAAGGTGCCATTTTCCATTGGAGCAGGATATCTCAGTATCTATGGCACTGTACGTTACTGGAGAAAGAGAACAGCTCAGAGACTCATCTCTTAATGTAGATTCATTGGAATAAGAACATGACGCTTATTGAAAGAAGCAGCAAGACTGAACTGATATAACTCTGAAATTATTATCTCAAGAAAGTATGTGAAGGTTACTGGCCAGAATACTTACTTCCTAATGATATCTGGATAGACTTATTCACAGTGCTATCAAAAAGAAGCAATATGATAGTGTTACAAGAGAAAGTCTGATACGGACAGAGAGGAGAATCATCATTCCAAAAATGAAAGAACCCTTCAGAATGAACATACATGCTCGAGTGAGAAAAAGCAGCAGAAAAATATGACTCAAAGGGATCTTAACTTAGAAAGGAAAAAAAGTAACAATTTGACATGTACAATGGAAGGAAGCCACTAATAGCAAGGAAAAGAACTGGAATCGAATACAACCATGCTGCTGAGAATCAAATGTCCTAACCCAAAGTAAATGTAAATGTAGAAGCCCAAATTTAGTCCAGATGTAAGGGGAGGTCAATGAGAGAATATCATAAAACTAATTTACTTCTGAACACTTAAGTGTGTTCAAACTCAGCACTGAAGTGAGAAACTAAACATTAAAGAGAAGTCGTAAGAAAAGAGATTTTGTTGTCTGTAATGTTGGTAGCCAGACAGTGTGCAAGTATGAGTTACTAGACTGTATACCTGCTTGATTCATTATGAAGTTAACATTGGTAGTCCTTTGTACACTGTGACCCTATTCAAATTCTTAAAGTACACAAGCAGTTAAAGAATAAGGAAAATAACAATGAAAGCAAATAAGGAGAAAACAATAAAGATGATTGAATTACTTTTGCCTATTAGGGACAAAAATAAAATTCAAGCAGAAAGCAAAACATACAGATGCAGCAAAACAAATGCTAAATTTGAAAACATTGTGATCTCACCTGTCTGTATTTCCTTTGTCACAAAAATACTGTCTCTGAAACCTTCCTTTTCTGTTCGAATTGTAAAGTTGTACAGCTTACCAGGAGTAAGGTTGGAAAATGTTGCTTTTTCTTGCTTGACCTTCTGGACCTAGAAAACCACATACAGCTTTCACAGAATTGCTTGCAAATTTTGCTTATATTATGTAAATCATACCTCCACCTATTTTAATGCAAAACACAGCCTTTAATTTAACCTCTGATTACTTAATTGAAGACTTTGAAAAATAACTGCATTGCCTATATACAAGTAGTCTTTTAAAAAACATACCCTGAAAGCACTTGCACAATTGGCACATGTAACTTCGTATTGCTGAAAATCTCCATCAGCACGGTCCCAAGCAATCTGTATGGAAGTGTCTGTAACATTACCTTCTCGTACATTGACTGGAGCAGCCAGACCTATAGAAGAACATAAAACACATTACTGTTCAATCCAAGACTTTGTTCAATCCAAGACTTTTTATATCTCCTATAGAGACATAAAAATGAAGACAATCAGTAACAGATTCAAACAAACAGAGGACAAAATCTGATCGCAGTCATACAAACACACAGACATTTCAAAATAGAAAAATGTAGAAAGAACAAAGAAATAACACTACTAATATTTTTAAAAAGTTGCTTGCTTGTTTATCTTTAAATTACATGGGGCTGAACAGGCATTTCCTCCTGAAGATAGAGCTGACACTCCTAGGTGGGAAAGTCCTCCAGAAAGAAGTTAATCCCTCCACTGCCACCACCATAGCACTCATAATGTACCTAAACTGTCAGCTTGGAAAAACTGGGTAGACCAGGCAAGACAAATATATTTCATCCCTGATTAGTATAGCCCTGTATGATACCATTCAGATCACATTACAGGGGAGCTTCCACTCTTCTCTGCATCTCTTTCATCCCCACCACAGATATTTCTGGCTGGAATGTACCAAAATTTACACTTCTTTTAAAAACACCTGTATACATGTGAGGGGGCAGTATTTTTTTTCTTCCAAGTTTTTGGGGTCCCAGAAGAGACAGACCAAAACTAGGTGTTCTAAGACAGTTTCACACTAAATTTGGGAAATGCTTTCATAAGATCAATCAAAACCTAAGTTTTTATCAAAATGATTTTAAGAAAAATCAGCTGTCAAGATATTCACTATTTGGGGAAGAAATTGTCTTGCACTCATTCTCCTTTCTGCTTTTGTCCTTTTTATCCTATCTTAATTTTTCCTCTGAAAGAAAGAGAGTAGAAAATAATTTCAAAGGAAAGTGATAGAACAGGAAAATAAAAACTCCTGGAAGTATAATTATAATAAAAAATAAGAAAGTCAAACCATAGAATTTCAGCAGGTATTTTCAAACTGCTTTTAAGTTCTTATTAAAATTCCTTTTTTAAGGCCTTGCTAGAAGGAAACCCCTTTCACTAATACTTTAAAAATGTCTTTGTTATTGAATGTATTGCCTTGAAAAATGGGAAACTCAAGGCATTTATTATATACTTAATTACTTATTACTGGGGGAATAAACTTACTGATTTCAAGACACAGAAGTAACTCCATTGATACTTATCTTCTTGGCTAAAATAAACGGTCAAAATGTGTCTTGTTTCCCATAAGGACAAAAATTTAATACAGCCTAAACTCCTGTAATATTTGCTAGACGATTTATAGGTTTGATATAAAAAATACAATTTAGAGAGTTTAGAAATTACAAGAGAATCATTATATTTTGTTTAAAAAACAGCTAGTGTTTGTATAATTATTAACTGCTTACACAAATATATATCAATGTGATTTTTAAATAGCCTATCTCTTCTACAGCACTGTAATAAAAATAAAGTTAACAGAGTCTACAAATAACGATATATTATGGTGCAATTTTATAGGAATAAACTTAAAATACTCACATGTTTTTATACCAGATACATGGTAAAAGGAGCTCAACATTTTCCCACTTTTTGTGGAAATGCAGAAATCATATTCTGTTCCTGCAGTAAGGTTTTCAATTGTTATTTTACCATCGCTTTTTAAAATGAATGTCACATTAGGTCCTCCTTTACTTGTAACGTATACGCCATCAAATACTCCAATATTGGGCATGTGAACAAATAATACCACAGCATTGCTATAAAACACATAAGGAACTACAATTTGAACAGGCTTGGGCTCTAGAAGAAGAAAAAAAAAAGCCATGTTACATCAATTGAAAATAAATTAAATGAAAACCACAAAGTAAATCTGAAGTAACTGCCCTGAGAAATATTTTTGCTCAGTACAAACAAATAGCTACCATATAGGGTAGCTCAGAAACAATAAACAACCTGATCTTTTTAGGTGTTTATTACTGGAATTCTGCAGCACTTGACAAATCACTTACGAATCAAAGCAAGTTAGGCTTCCAAAGGTATCAAGGAATTACCTTTTCAACCACAACGGCATCAACAAAGTAAATCTGGATAGCTGAAAAGATATACATGAAGGTATATGTGGACGAATGAACATGGAGAGAGACACATTTCATGAATGCAATATCGACGTGTTTTCTTCCCTTACAGCTGGCTCTGACAGCTGTGAAAAATCCCATCTAGAATTCTCTGTCATCTGTGTCTTGAATGGAGTATTAAATCTAATCTTATATAAAAAATAAAAAAAAGACTGTCTGCTACCCTCTCAAATACTGTAATAATTTAGAAAAAAAACAGACAAGGCAGCATTTCATATATCTATAACCTGACAGCTGCAGCCTTTACATACCACATGTATAACAAAATCCTGGCTATTCCTTTCATACATTTAAAAAAAAAAAAAAAAAGATGTTTCAAAAGCATTTAAACATCTTGGTAAACTAAGACTAACCAGAAAGACCCTATGATAAAAAATGTAAAACTTTTTACCTTTCAGCTACCACTGCTTCTAACTCTTAAAGTCCTTTCCCAGCACCTTCTCACCAATAGGGTAATCTCTCTCTCACAGTTCACAGAACAACCAACGCATCTCCAAAAATAATCTGTTTCAACTGTTCTAATATTTTCCTATTTCAGCGCAAATCAATGATTCACCCAATTCCTTCTGTCAGTGGGGACAGGATTTCCAGCTATGGTCCTCACCACAGTTACCAGTACTATCAACGTGTTTTCCAAGGCTGCACCCTCTTTGAAAGTTAACAGCATCTACTTTGCTGTTAAAAATTATCAGCACATTTTACATTCTAGTTTTGATCCTTTGCTATCTAATAAATTGACTTGATCTATCAAATCTGTTAGATGATGGCAACGATAACGAGACTGACGTGTGTATAATAGTCTGTAGTTGCCATCATTAAACAATGTCTTACTTAAAGTGCATTGAATGGTCTTCAGTTCACTCATACTTCCATTATACACACTTGCCACTGCTATTTCATAAGCCATTCCAGGAATTAGGAGATCAACCTTAAACTCTTCTGTGTTGTTTAATAAGATCTTCTTCGTTTCACCTATGTTTGCATTAGGTTTCACTTGAATGTAGGATTCCTGAGCCTCTAGTGGCAGCTTCCAGTGAAGAATTACACTCTCTTCTTGTACATCCTCTGGGTGAATATAAACAGCTGTAGGTGGACTGACAGCTTGATTAAAAAAAATAAAAAATGTCAGTATAAAACCACAGACCAAACTTACTGTCAATTTAAATCACTTCCTAATGATGCCTTCTGGTTTCTTTTTTCTTCTAAAAATGTCATTGTTTTAAGACTACTAATTCATCCAATTTACTTTAAAATAGTTTGCAGACAACTACCTGTTACAGGCAGATTCTGCTTTCTGTTTTCTCATAACAAATAGGAACTTACTTTACAAGCATACTCCCTTCCATTGTATATATACAGAGTAACAAAGATGACACAATCTGAGTCACACTATCTATGCTTAGAAAAATAAATTAATCTGTCTTTGCCTACATAATTTGAGACATCATGGTAATGTTTCTACTTTGCTAAAATTAAATAAACAAACCACAAATCAGTATTTATCAAATAGGATGTCACTACTTCAGAAAATACTAATGTGCTATAAGTAGGTAAATGAGCAAATAAATAAGGGGATAGGTACATCCACCCTTTTGGAAGATTCTGAAGATTAGAATCAGTAAACAGAGAATATAGAAATGAATTCCCTCAACTTTACCCCAATACATCCCAACAAGCCGCAACCTGTACATGGCCTTAAAAATACTTTTGTGCATTGTATTTTCAGTTTAAACTCTGTCTAGAGAAATAAAAAAAACCAAAAACACAGAACATGGATACATCACCTGTTGTGATTAATATAGGCTTCTCATGGCAGCCTAGAGTTTCTTTCTCTGACATGGTCTGTAAATATACCTGATACTGATGATAAGGTTTTACATTTCCTATTACTATTGAAGTCTTGCTTTTTTCAACCAGTAACTGTTTCCAGATGTTGGTTTCAGTATCCAAAACGTTGAGGAGGTAGTAATGAAAAGAAGCACTGGATGAATGCTGTGGAGGCTTCCACTTTAAATGTATTTCTGCAGATGAAACATATGTAGCCTCTAACTTCTGGGAGTGCAATGACCCTATTGAATAAGATTAGGAATAGAAATGGGATAATAGCTTCTGATGCCTTTTACCAGTAACATTTTTCTGTTAAATACAGCCTGAAAAGCTAACAGTACACACTCACATACATGCTAAATAGTATGAGAGCAAATAAAACAAAGTAACTTGGATAGTGTATCTAATGTTGGTAGGCAGGGGAATATTCCTACTGTCTGATTTTTCTGAATCACCTAGCTCTTGAAACAGAACTCAGTCTCCCCACTTAGGTCTTCTCTTGTATTTCAGTCAGATTGGAAACATTAAAGTTTGATGTTTGTAAGACAAATGCTACGAATTACCCAAGCTGGTTTAAACCTGGTCCTAATGATTTAAATGGCAAACTCCACTGAATTTTAGAAGATGCTCAATGCATGCTGTTTTTATCAATCATTTTAAAATAGTTCTTTACATGTTGCCTACACCTCTTCAAACAATTCAGTCACTAGTATAATAATTAGTAAATTGTTCTGATTTTCCTTGCCCGGACAATGATGCTTCTGTAGATAACAATGTTGCAGCTGAAATGTTGATTTCTGAGGTAAAACACATATTTGCTTCTCATAGGAGAAAGCAGGAATATCTTTTCTTCGTTATAGAGGCAACTTGCGTTACAAGGTCTTATACACAGAAAACAAACCATCTGGTTAGAGAAGAGAGAGGCTGATAGGCACAGGAGATGACAGGACTTTCAAGTGCACTAAAGCAGCCCAGGAGAAGAAGTGAACTGTACAAAATGTACTTGCTGGAGAAAAGGAACAGCGTCTTTCCCCTCAGGAAAATATTGTATTTTTTTCAGACTTGAAGTAAATGGACCTCTGTCTCATATTTGACTGCCTTGCCAGAACTGGTAAAAATGTTAGGGCAGTATGTTTTATTTAATTCTGAAAATCAGACTGTTTTCTCGGTACCACATAAACAGGAACATGGAGAAAATGTGCACCTAAAATTGTATCCATGAAGTAGTTTTTCCTTGAGGACATCTTCATTTGATCACCTTTAGATGCAAAGGTATTCTTCATCTCTACCAGCTGGTAGGTTTCATTTGGCTTCATTCAGATAGGCTTTACTTTAACACAAGTTAATTGGTTCACAAGTTTTTCTCATTCCATACTGCATCATGCAACAGGTCAAAACACAATGGATATTTAACCCGTAAAGCTCATCTTAATATTAACTGCAGATATACAGGAATAACCTCCTTATTCCAACAAAATCTTTTACTTCAGATTGGAAAGCATGCTTTTGCATTTCACCAGTGTGGCCAAAAAATACCTTACCGCTACTCTAACATCCAGCTTTACCTTTGGACATCAGTAGGAATCCGGTGAGTAAAATTATGGCAAGAATGATCTTTAAAAATATACTTCACAGAAACATAATTTGTAGCTGGCTTTCTGCTTCCAGCAATCAAAAACTCCCAAGTTGTTTTTTTTTTTCTCATCAAGCCAAATAAAGCATTTTAGCACAAAAGGAAAATGAAGACCTTGGAATTCACTCTACAAACTGGTAAATCCTGGATTCTGAATTCATGTTCAGATTTATGTAAATTTTCAGACAAATTATCAGCACAAGGAACAGTATAATTAAAGGGAAAAATTTAAAAGCGTATGATTGTCTGGGTATTACTGCTATTTTATTTTTCTAACTTACTTGTTTCTACCTTCAGAATTGGACTTAAGATAGTCTGTGCTCCTTCTGGGTTCCTTGCTGCTAATAAAAACCTGTAGGAAAGGCCAGGAGACAACTGCATAATTTTTGTTTGAGTTGTATTCACAGGCAAATTCAGAATGTATGGTTTCCATTGATGAAAATAGTACTTAATTATAAGTGCAAAGTCTGACTTAAGCCAGTTGTCCATATTACTCCACATAAATACAGCTTCAGTTGTATTGACATCACGCACACTAAACGTGAAGTTTTCTGGTACCAGAGGTACTGAAAAAGAACAACAAAAAATGGAAAAACAAATTAAAAAAATGAAAACCTTTTTCTCTTTTTATATTTATATCTTCAAATATAAATATAATTGGGGGAAGGCTTTTAAAAATAAATGCAAAAGATTGGAACAAATAGTTACATTCGTATTCACAAATATATGGTAATTGTATATAGCAGAAAAATCCTGTGAAGAAATAGCCTGGACCAGTAGGATCTCTCTGAAGGGCGTAGCAGTCAGTTTCATTTTCTGGTATCATTGACAAAGTTGAGAGACCAGCCTTTAGAAGATAAGGAGATTCATTTGTCCACAAGAGCTGACCTTCTTCCTACATTGAAAAAAATTAAATAAAACCTCCATGTATTTTTACATTGTATTGATGAATTAAGGCTTTTCTCATTGAAGTGTACCTCCTAAACATCCAAAATTTACACACTTCATTTATACAAATTAATTTTATAAGTAAATATTTCAGTGTAAAGTTATACCCCTTCTATTACAAAAGATCACAAGGTAATAACATAATACAATATAAGCCACCTAAGGTTGATGTAGAGTGTTTGATCATTACAAACAATCCTTTAAAAAAAAATCAACATTAATCACATAATCTAATAATCATGGATGGATAATTTTCTACAAATGTTACTCACTAAAAAAATTGAGTTAGTCAAAAATATTAATAAATCTGGTATGAAAGAAAGAAAGTTTAGCTGAAAAAAATCCAGGGCTAGATTCACAATCAGATGAGCAAATGCTGTCTGTCCCCCTTTCCCTTACTTGCTGGTAGCTCACCAGTTAAGACACTCAATCACACCTGACTCGACGTTTCTAACCTTTGAGGTACTTTCAGTTTCTCCAGCAGAGCTCTACAAATACTAGACTAGGGTAACATGATATTCTGCGGGAAAGATGTTTGCAGAACATGCTCACAGCACTGCAATGCAGACCCCTCAAGTGGGAGACAGGTTTCAGTCTCCACTGCACTAACATCTACAGGGGATGAATAAAAACCCAAACACATTTATGCATGACATCGGAGCACTCTCAGGAGGTATACTAGCATAAGTGCTTTCATGCATAGCAAATCAGTGGTACTACAGTCTAAGTCAGGGGTCCTTAAACTACGGCCCGTGGGCTGGATACGGCCCCCCAGGGTCTGCAATCCGGCCCCCGGTATTTACAGACACACACACCCCCTCGCCGGGGGTTGGGGGGGAAACCAAGCAGCCGCAGATGACTGCCTGCCACTGCATCCGCGCAGGCCCCCTGGTTAAAAAGTTCGAGGACCCCTGGTCTAAGTAAATGCTTTAAGTACTGTAATGGAGAAATGCTGAGGTACCAACGTAACTTAAGACTTCTGTTGCTTTCCCATTTTGTGAAAGATATTCAAAAGGGGAAGCGGGAGGAGGAAAACATTTTTTTTCCATTTCTCTGAGAAAACAACAAAAAATCGTGTTTGTTGAGACTAAGCCTATTTTTTTTCAATTCATCCATTGAGTTTATAAAAAAATAAAATAAATAAGTCTTTCATTTTCCCAAGGCAGCAAAGATTTTCAGCAGTGTGAAATAATTCAACTTGACTTTCTGGAGGACTTGTGTGTCGAGACTGCCATTTCAAAAATACTGTGTAGATCAATGCATATTTTTTTCTTATACTGGTCTTCTGGGACACCAGAGTTAACTACAAAGAGGGGAAGGCACAACATACTACTGTGATACAAAGGTCTGTAGCAGGGCTTATAAGAGAAACATTAGTAAACAGTCTTTGACCACCTTTTCCACTTCCTAACTCTGAAGAAGTGCAGAGTGTCATGACAGATTTGAGGATGCCACCAAAGCGGTTGATTCATTCTTACCTAGTGGACTGCCCTACATCACATCTCCAGGGTCCCTGTTGTCTTTCACAAGAATGCTCACCCTTGCCAGGAAGGGTTTGAATCCAGATACAGATCGAAATAGGGTTAAAGAAGGAGAAACTATGACAACACAAATGCTACAGAACTAATCCTGTTCACAATGCCACTAATTTTTATCACTGTCCCAGTGCTTGGCAGTTTTCCTAAGGCGGCTGAAATCTCCTCAATTAGGTTATAATCTCAATGTTTTTTCATTGAGTATTACAAGTCCCATGGGTACTGAAGGGGAAAAAAAAACTTGAAAACAGATATTTAACTCCCTAATGGTTCAAATACAACAGAGGAAGCAAAAATAATTGAATCTGTGTTTTTTATCTCAGATTTTAAACAAGTCCTGTGATTCCTAGTGTATGCCCCATGATCTTTGAACTCTGGGTTAAGTACAAGTTGGTGCAAGTACAAATGGAGTTCTCCTAAAACAAGAGCAAATTATGACACTGACATTTAGAAAGACTGTAACATGTTCATATGGTACATGAACACACTAATTAAGAACAAATATTTAGGAAAGAAGTGCTTGAAAACAAGCATTTTATAATTTTCCCTTGCTACTCTTAAAACAAGGTACTCGTCTAGTTCATTTAATTGACTAGACTCCCACAAACATAAAAAATGTCTGTAATGATTAAACAGTTAGCCAACAGTCAAATTCCAAGCTGGCGATTAACTTTTTTCTGTCTAATTAGTTTAAAAAGAAAAATCCCCAACCTTTCCAGCACTCTTTCCAACATGCAAAAATATCATGCTTTTATGGGGCATGTATTTCTAGCAGCCTCTTACAAATACTACCTTATTTCTAAAATAAGTTAGTTACGATTAATATCACTATGGTGTAAAAATTACAGCTATTCTAAAATGTCATGCATAAAACTATTACATGTAAAGTGCATATATTACACGTGCTTTCCTAACCAGGAAGGTTACAGTGCATCTCTAACCACAAACCTAGACAGGTCCGTGTTTCCTCAGTTTGCATATTACCCCACTCTGACTTGTTTGTGTAGACCCACTAAGTTATTTAACAGAGCCTGTAAAAAAGAAATTTTCTGTCTATGACATGTTTACCACTTACCTCCTGCACTTACAAATAAATTTTAGGGGTTTTTTACTCTTTTTCACAGAATTTCTTTTAAAATTAATTTTAATAGAACAGTATTACAATTAAATTTCAGAGTATAGATTTTCCAAATTGAAATACCAGTGGCTTTCTCCAACCTGATACTTACCATGAAAGAAGTTTTCACTAAGTCACACCACAGGAAGACAGGATCTCCCATTTCTGGCAGAGTGCCTCCATTTTCAGAGAACTTTTCCAATACTTTTATTTATCTCTGTAGAGATATTTATGTATCTCTGTGTATTCCCAAATCACATACCACATCGCAGTGAGTCATTTAATAACAGCAGAGCTGTTAGTAAGAACCCTCATAACTCAAATATGAGGAGTAGGAAACTTTTTACAAGAAATACCTTGCTCCAATCCCTTCTTTCACTGGCCTATCCAGCATCCATACAGGACAGACCTTGCTGAGCTGAACACTCAACATTTCAGACCTGCACCAAAACTGAGAGCCAACCCCAGACTTTTGATATCCATAGTAACATACATGTAGAACAAGATTTAAAATCTGGTAATGCAGCACCACCTACAGGCAAAACAATATCCCTGTGAAGTACTCATAAACAGAAAGAAAAATTAAACAGGTTATGCATGAACTATGCCTTTTTTTCCCAGCTATGGCCCACTAAATATTTCCACTGTTTCTAAATAGGAAGAAATAACGGTTACTCTTTTAACTACTAACAACTATACAAACAAATAACCAATTTACAGTGTGACATTATTTTATTCCAAAGAATTGGGCTCTACATATCAAAATTTTCCTTCTTCCATATATGTAATAGCAAAGAAGATAAAATAGACTGACCTTTAGGTCATTGAGACCCGTCCATAGCATGATTATTTGACTAAATGTCTGGAGATAAGACAAAATAAAACCACGTTCTTCTTCATTCCCTATATCAAGAAGATGCGCCCCTCGTGAAGACATTTCACATATTTGTTGTGCCACATTCCATGGCTTGCTCTCTTTACCCATTCGATAGCAGCTGCTTTGGAATGCCACCCATCCTTGGGAACAGGTGCCTATAGGTGAACAAGGGCAGGATTTTAAAGATGTTCCGTACCATTCATGGGAGCGGTACAGTTTAAGATATTTTTATAATTACACAGACATTTTGATGATGATAACCCTTAATTCACGATTGCAAACCCCTAAAAAATCAATAATTATGAATCAACACTCCTTCAAAATTCTGACTGTCTTAAAAAATCTGATTGACTGAATTAAGAGTATCAGCTACAACCCACTGAAATAAAAAAGAGATTCATTAATTTTTATGCTACTCTAGGAGAAAATTCATTCTTTAAGCTTAGTGTCCAATGGTTCATTTTTTAAATTTTAAACTTGAAATTAATATGAAATTAAAACAAACAACTGAAGATGGTTTTAATAGTTTCCTGAGTTTTAAAAAAAATAACTATTTCCCTGAATTTGAGCCTATACAATCCTTTTTCTGTGTTCCTAATTTTAAAGATTTTAAATTGCACTGTCAGAATAGCACATTTAAAGCAATGAAGTTATCCAATTGTTATACAATACAATGAAGTTATACAATTCAGAATCCTGCCTCCTTCACAGCACTTCTAACAAAACACCAGAGCTAGGTTAGCCACTCAGCAGTACAAAACCATTCACTTTGAACACTGGCAAAGAGTGTTCCAAATCCTTACCACATTCAGGATTTTCCCTGTCTTTTCATTGAAACTATAGAGCAAATTCAATCCATACACTGAGATAATTACAATGCTTAAGCTCAACATTCACTTGACTATTTTAGACTGCAAAAAATAGTTAGCTTAAAATATTCACACATACAAATTTGAATTCTTGCTCCTAAAATTACTAAGAAAAATTAATGAGAAATAACCTATGCTATTAGCATTCAATTTCTTTCAGCTTTCTAGAAATGAAACAATGCACATCTGTCGCAGCACTATCAAAACTAGCCGGCTGCAACAAGGCTTTTACCATCCCATACCAGGTTAACCTCTGTATGTAGTTCCTGTGCCTTGCCTCAACACAGCCACCAATCCCCCACAAGGTTTCAAAAGTTCATCTACTGTCCATGCTGTTTCTTCATCCTGTTTCTTGCCTCTGCTACATCCAGGTTCTTCCTTCTCCAGGCTCCTCTTCCAGCCAGCCTCTCCTCATCTGGACACCCTTCTCCTCCCTGCTTCTCCCAGGGCCTCTCCTTGTCTCTCCTGCATCCTCTCTCCACTTCTTCCAGGTCTCTCTTCATCCAGAGCTCCTCTTCCATACCCCTTAGACTTAGAGCTATGTAACTGCTTAACAGGAACCAGCCATTATCCACATCAGCCAACCCACCACCCCTGAAGCCAGCCCATAGCTGTGTATTATCTATGTTAATTAACCTGCCTTCATTCTTCTATAATTCTTCTACACACATCTATTATATATTGTAAAATGGAATACAGGCTTTTTACAATTTAATCTTAACTCTTCTGGAAAATATGCAGTGCTCCCTTGCATTCACTGTGACTGCAACAAACTCTAACATATACCTGTTTCAGCTTGAATGTCCAGTGACTGAGACACATTTATAAATTTAAGATGCAATTGTTCAAATATAAACTGAAATGTATGTAAGGTGGCAGGTGCCAAATTAGTCCATACAAAGAATCCACTGGAGTTTTTTATAATCTGAGAAGTATCATTCAGTGAAATGGAGACTGAAAATTCTTTGGTCAGTGTAGTCCAATTAAAAGACACTGTAGTAGCCGTCACAACTGTTTTGATGTCATTTTCTGAAATTCCACCTAGTAGACCAAGAAAAAAATAAATACTGTCTTTAACAAGGGAATAATTAGCTCAAAGTTTTATTGCATTAACATTATTATATATTTCTTTTAAGAAATTATGAGGGATATACACAGTAAAGAAAGAGGTAGTATCAAACCAGAAAATGTCTTACAGAACAATTAAGGCAGCCATGCTTTTCTTTATTGTCACGGTATGTAAACTTATGTCTGAAGCAACCAGAAATATAAGTGCACAGTTTAAGGAATGTTTAACTGTAAAAGTACAGACTTTGCTAGAATATCAGTTAAGTAATAAATGTCAAGTGCAGTAACACATTAGTAGCATAACCATGAATTATCTCCTGTAGCTTGCTGAATGCACGCATCAGCAGAGTCAATGGTTGGTGCAATGTTTTCAACTTACTATGTGTTTTTCACAGTGATGATGTTTGTATTCAGATTCTAGTCTGTATTCCAAAACTAGTATGAGTTTGTAATGTGCGCAAAGGTAATGCTATAAACTTTTTAAAGGGATTAACAAAATTAAGATTAGAAAGCCCTTTCATTCTAGTAATCAGTGGCACTTGTGGTCCTGAACAGATTTACAGCTATAAATGATGTTTTTATAAGTTCACTGGCTAGACTGACAAGTTCTTCTACTAGAAGTCTGTCCCAGGTAGTCACAATACTAAGATCTTCAAGCTATTCATTAACCCTTTTTAAAGGGGGACTCTCATGATGTGAAAACAAAAATATTTAATACTTTTAATTTATATATGACAGACAACCACAACCCCATGTTGATATGAAACTGCCAGGCTTTAAGTAACTTTCTCCGTGGTCTTCTATAAATCTCTTTTCCTAGAACTACTGTAGTATAGCAAAGCCTGTAACATTTAAAAATCTCCCAGACTTTTACATCAGTTAAACATTGCTGAATTGTCAACTAACCAAACAAGTTACAATACAAAATTATTCCTTCTACTCTTCATGATTGTAAAAATACATTGAGGCAAAGTTTCTCAATACATGACTAAGCTCAGGATTACAACCCCTACTTCCTTAAACTTCAGTATTGGACTTAAATATACCAAATACCAGAATATTTTTGTGCTACTCTACTTACGTGTCTTAAATGATTTTACACTTAAGATTCGGCCATTTTTTAGGGATTCTATTGTAATACCATACTTCTTATTTTCCTCAAGCAGAACTGTAGTACTGACTGGTTTGTGTTCAACTTTAGAGATGTTTCTTACATTCTGCAAGTTAGAAGAATTTCTGGATATAACAAAAGTAATAAAAATACAATTCATAACTGATCTATGAATTTTTTGAAAGGGTAGCTTATATTACAGCACAGAAAACTTAAGGCTGCAGTTAAACTGAAAAATACCCAACGCATTTAAAACAAAACATTTTAGAAATCAACTATTAACAAACATCTTCCTATTAAAATCCCCATATTTTCTTTAAGTTCTAGAACATCCTGTGCCCAGAATTTGAACAATACCCTCCCACAGACATCTAGGGGTAGCGTCTGTGCCTCTCCTGGAGAAGTGAAAACTCCTCCTCAAACTACAGTACACTGAAAAACTTGCATATTCTTAACTTTGAACATATGCCTATCTATTCTTATACACCCAAGATACTCAAGAGTCTTTTAAGTCCAACTGGCTTCAATAGGACTCTGTAAGAGTACACATAAATGACATAAATTACAGAATTCAGTACAATTTTTCCAAACTTTATTTGCTATTTTACTTTTTTTTAGAAAAACAAACAAACAATGCTATTAACTACTGCTATCTACAGCTTAAATATGTATGGAACTACTTATCGGTTAGATTGATGAAATTTACTTTTTGACTGAAAGCATCTGCTTGCTGGTATGTTATAATATAATAGTCTGGATCCTCTCCTTTGGGCAATTCAGTCCACTCCATTAAAACTACTCTAGCAGGCTTTTTCACTTGGTCACAGTCTAGACTCTCTGAACCCTGTAACAGAAACATACATGAATACAATTCAGTAGAAAATGTACCTCTACCTAAATAATTACATTCTGTCAATTTTAACTACTTTTACCCAGAACTTGTCAACTAGCAACAGGTTTTATATGAAGCAGTATCACCATCTGTACTGTGTGACACAGAGAGGGTTCATAATTTGTTACAAGTTCTGTAGGTACAGGCTCTATTTTTCTTTCTTTCTCCACAGATGGCCAAACCATGTCAGTTGACCCAAGTATGTCCTACTAGGAAAACAAATCTGTCATTATTTTGGAAACAAGGTCAGAGATTTCACTTGCAATATACATACCGCAATCACAGTTAGCAGTCAAGAGTTGGAGCTCTCAGCCCTATTCTCACATTACACGGTAAAAACTTTAGTGGCATCACTTTCAAAACTTCTAAATATCTCAGAATAATAAACAGCAACATTAAGGATGTAAAGAAATCATTTATTAAACACCTCACTACCAATCCAATTTAGGCATGCCAGTACAAACTTCATTCGGCATTTCAACTTCTTACAGAGGTCAACTCATTCTAGGCACAAGCCTTCCATATTTTTGACACTACTTTTTTAATAATACTACATACCTTTGAAGGACTTTGGCTTAGCTCTTTAGAGAAGCAGGTTCCTTCTGTGGTTGAATTTCATCTGGAACCAGAAACTTATGGGTTCCTTCTAACAGGATATAAACCTGAGCCACACCTCTAAAATTCAGAGAAATTGGGGCATGGGATGCCAATTCCTATCACATAATATTTATTAAAAGATTGCAGTTATGTAACTTAAGTTCCATTTTTATTTTCTATATGAACTGGGACAACAAATAAATGCCATCACTTAGCAATGAACTCAAAATGTAGTTAAAAAAAAACCAACAACAAAAATCAAATAGGAACCTTAGTATACCAAAATAAAAGTTAGGACTTTTATTATTATAATACTTTGTGTTATTCTATAACTCAATCAACCACACAAATAAAAGCAACTTAAAAAGCAAAAACACTCAGTGCTTTCCTATTCCTTAATACAGTATACTCTGGAACTCACTTTGGTTTAAGGTAACTTCTTTTAACTAATGACAAACTAACACAACCACAAATCTATCAAGATCTTAACATTCAGAGTTCAGATGATACTTTTTAAAGTATAAACTTTATAAAGTTTATAAAGCCTTTAATCTCTATAAAACCTTTATAAGAGGATACATACCACCTCTTGGAAGCTCCTGAACTGACTAACAGGACTAACATTGATGGCATACACAAAAGTGTTTACAGAACACTTTTCCATGAAAAGTAGCAGGGTTTTAATTGATGAGTCTATAGCTGGCTTGCGTTCCCTGAAAACAATCTAGTCCAGACAATCCAAAGGGTAAGAAAGTCTGCTTTTAAAGATAATTTAAAAGAAGTATATTTTCCAATAACTGAATTAGCCATTTTTAAAAATTTTCCACCATCAACAATATATATGCCATTTTACCATACTTAAATCTGTACTCCTAGACCCAAAACCAAAAACTGGATTTGCAAGCGTACAAAGAAATTTTACTGTATTTATATCTGAGAAGAAGGATCTAGAATGTCCTTTTTTGTTGCCAGCACCTTGTCAGTTCTTTTTAGGCCCTTACCCAAAGGCTGCAGCAATTTTAAAAGAAAAATTAAACTGACCACTAAGACCTAAGGTTCAAGTCTATCTTCAGGCTAGCTACACACCAGCCAAGAAACCTAAACAACAAACACTTAATAACTGCTGCTATCAACTACTTCTATTGACTACTTCTCAACATACCACTCAAGTAGGCTTCTCAGTCTGAAAAAGAGGCACTTGAGGGGAAATACAACAGAGGTCTATAAAATCTTGAGTAGCCAGAATAAGTGAGCAGAGATTGATTTTTCATTTTCCCTTCAAGTACAAGAACAGTGAAGGATGACATAGCTGGCATGCTCCACATTCAAAGCAAAAAAAAAAAAAGAGGCAGTTTTTCACTATACAGTTTATCTGACAAAGCTTAAAATGAGTACTACAAGTTTCAGTGGGCTTCAGAAGAGGCCAGATAAGTTCATAGAACAGAACTACACTGCAGCTCACCAAATGCACTGCAACCCCATACATCTCAAGACTTTAAGCTGAAAACTATGGGAAACTAACACAGTATAGATAATTATCATATTATGCTATTCTTACAGTCTTCCCCAAGGACCTGCTTTTTGCCACTGCTGGAGGTATGATACTGAACTCACTGAAGTTCTTATTTCACCCCATACTACCATCCTTATGAACCAGACACACTCAACTACTCTGCAACTGTCAGACAACTTCCCTGAGGCAGACCACTGACTGCTGTAGGACAGCTTCCACAAAAAAGCACTTGTTCTCAAGCTCAAAATTGGCCAGCACAACAGGACAATATTAGGACATTCTCAAGGAATATACCAGGCAGCTGGGTACCACAGCAGCATTTCAGCACTCCAAATACATGTCTCTCACCTGCAAAGGAATGGAGTGGTATTTATAACAGTAATTGACAAGAGCTTTAAAATCACCTTTGCTGCAAAGCATGTTAAGCTAAATGTAAAATAAGCCTCCATGTACAGAAACTAAATATAGATAAAAATGGACAAGACTATTGCAAAGCGTACAGAAAATTACATGTGGTTCCTATGCACGCGGTTCTTTTAATAACAGTCAAATTAAACACGAAGCACTAACCCACAAATGGCAGTTTTGGATCCAAAAGTAAAATACTTCTTGCAGAGGTACACTTCCTAAAGGCGTAACCAGAGTATACCCCTGGGTCCCAGAATGACCTTCAATTTCCAGCATCACTGCGCATGTCTCTGCAGTATCCAGAAGGTGACAATTTACACAGCAATATGAGCTAGCTTCGGACTTAAGGATGCTGGTGTCTTTTACTTCTTCTGGGGAACAAAACTGAACTAGAAGCAGCAGGCAATAAAGCAGATGAAGAGCTTCCAACAATTTAAACAGAAGGAAGGCTGGGAACGCTCAGAGGAAATAACAGAGAGTTCCTGTGACTGCCAGAATGACAAAAAAGCAGATCAAATAACAAACCATCAATTTTCAACATTCAATTAGAATATCTATCCACCTTCAAAAAAAGGAACTATTTTGTCTCACCTTAAATATGTATTTTAATAAAAGCAGGAGAAGAATTGTTTGATCCATAGAGAAACGTTGTAGTCCCAGTGCCTGCGTTCGAATCACAACAGCTTCAGAACAAAAATGTGTCACAATGCCCAAGACATAAGAGGAGAAAAACTAACACACATATTCACCTATTTATACTTCACATGGGTAAAGCAGCAGCCAATGGTGCACCCGAGCTTCGTGTCTTTGCTCTGGCCCTGCCTCTTCCCAGCCCTCATATAAAGTTTCCTGAGATCAGCAGGCAGCTACCCTTGAACTTACTGAACTGTGGATGTGCCTGTTGTTTGTTAGTCATTTAAAAAAACCCTCAGTGTGTGCATGTGTGTCAGATTTTTTTAAGTTTTACTAGGGAGTACTGAACCGAAATTCCTTGAAATCAGTGTCACACCTTGCACTTCCCTCACGAGACTCAGGCTGTTTCCCACAGTACACGTTCCCAGCAAGATGCCCCTTTATCTGTGTTTACGACGAGCCTGACAACCCTTTCTGTGGACGCACGTGGCACTCCTGCAGAACCCAGAGACACATCTTGCCAGGGTGTCCAAGAGGGGTAGATATAAACTGCGTTAAGTTTATGATAATTTCTGTTGAGTCTGCTCATCAAAGGACAGGCACAAACCAGTATAGCACCAGGAACTGCATGAGCAAGTCTAAAATTGCTTACAGAACATGAAAATCCTGCTTCTCAATACAAAAGCAGAGCCCGTACGTTTCCTAACCCGCACACCATCCACTTATCAGAGGACTTTTTCTTCAGTTTCTAGTCAGTAACCACGGCACGCGATTCCGGGAGGGAATCTTCACAGCACCCAGACGACCGGGCCATGAACGGCGGCAGCCAGAACCGCCGCTGTCACCGCCCGGCGCGGGCAGGCAGCGCCCCTCCCGCCGGCGGCCCTGCGGGGGAGCTGAGGGAGCGCGGGGGAAGCGCTCGTGGGCCGAGGCCGGAGCCGACGAGGCAGAGAGGCGGACAGCCGCTACCCGGTGAGGGGAGACGACGCTCCACTTCCCCCGGGCGGACAGAGCGGGACCTGCGGCTGTGCGGGGCCTCCGCTGCGGCTCTGCCCGCCCTCCTCTCCCCTCCCTCGCTTTCCAGCCCCCCGCCCGCGCCCCCATTAGTTGTGGCCTTTCCCGCCCTTTCCGGCTGCCGCGCGGCGGAGCGGGGCCCGAGGCGGGAGCGCGGAGCAGCGGGTTCCGCTGGGCTGCGACGTGCGGCGGGTCCCGGCCCTCCGCCCCCCTAAGGCTCAGCGGAGCCGTCGTGGGCGTTCAAATCCGAAGCTTCCCAGATATTTCCCGCTCCCTGAGGTGCAGCCTCACCAGGCTGGCCCCGAGGCGGGCGTCCCCGCCGGCAGCGGCACAGGCTGGCGTGAGGGGAAGCGGCGGCGCGGGGTCGCGCTGCGGAGCCACTGAGAGCCCAGTGCCCATAACACGTCGTTAAAATGAAAAACTGCTGGAATGCTACGATACATGCATATGCGTATATGAAGGCACAGTCGAACTATTCCTGCAGTGCTGGGGTGAAAGGCGACACCGGAAGGGAGGTGGGGTGTTGAGGGGCTGGGTGCAGCCAGCTGGTTATGTGTGAGGAGCTCCTGTGCTTTGTCATGCAGCGACCCTCCCGAGCAGCTCCCAGTCATGTACCTGCCCTGGAATATGTATCCATCTTAAAATCTCAGCAGGCAAATGTTACTCAACTCTTCTACATGTAATAGCCATGTCTTTGGGGCTTTATAAATAAATGCGTGCAAAATACGAAAGTTGCTCCCAGGTTATTTCCAGACAAAGTAATTACAAAATTAATAAGAATTAGTGCCACTGTATATATATACCATGAAAATGAGCAACACTCATATTATTTACTGTGTATTTTCCTAGGTGCTATCATCACATAGTATGTTATTTCTGTCTTGAGATACTATGTTGTTCCGCAGTGGGTTGGGGTCTCTTCCTAAAACCTGTATCCAACTGGACTCTGAATTGTGAAATAATGAATGCAGTTTTTTAGTTAGAGCTTTATTTAGAACTTCTAGTAAACAAGGCAGGCTTAATCTCACCAGAAAAAATACCACTTTGGAGCTTTTATGTTACCCAGGCTCAGAAAGACACAGTAAATCAGAAGCTGCTGCAATGAAATGCCTGATCTCAAAACAGTCAGTCTCTCTGTCTGAGAAACACACACATGCAGAGCACACACAGGTGTATCACCTGAATGCTATTTTAGCTAGCAATGCCAAAAGTAAGCTGCTGCCTATTCATCCATTTTACAAAGCAGACATGCTCAATTTTTTTTTCCAAAGCACTTTGCAATCACCCAAGTATGAAGGGAGGCTTTATTACTGGGGCAATTTTTAAGACAACAGCAGGAGCCCTCATTAAATTAAGTGTGCGTGTCACATTCCACCTTAATCAAAAGAACACTCCCTAAAACATAACCATTTTCCTTTTATTCAGCATTTCTACTGATTAAGTTTTAACATCATTCACTACTGGTTTTCTCCAGAATGCGACATCAGTATAGGAGAGGCTCTTCACATTCCCTCAGTTTTCATACAAAAACTACCTGTGAAAGTAGAAACTGCATTTTCTAAAAAAAAAAACCACAACTTTTTTTTCCAGACTGTCTCCTTTGAGTGAGATTCTCAAATCTCTGATCTTAGGGAATCTTTTACCACTGATTTTGATAGGCATATGACCATCTAATTGGCCTATAGGTAGAATTATTTTTCAAAATAGGCAAAAAAAAAGGCAGTTCTAAAATGGACAGTATGTGGCTGCCAAGAACTAGGCAATGAATCATGTTTGCAGTTGCTAGAGTTTATTCTTCAACTCTGAACATGCTCTTCCAACCTGGTGACTTGTTAAAGACAACAGATAATTTTTCAAGTTTCCTTTTTCTATAGGCAGCTTGCGCATTCCACTTGGCATTTAAAGAAAGGTTAGAGAAAATTTAGAACACAATGTTACGTACAGCCGCTCTTGACCATAATCTTTCCTCAATAAAAGCCTTATTTCTTTTGCATTAATGTTAAGTACTGAAGTCAATCCCTTGAAAGATCTTTTACCTTCAGGTCATGAATGTTTTTTGAAAATACATTTCCCAGAATGGTTGGGAGCGTGAAATCCAACCTAATCTAGGAAATAGCCTGCTGTAACTATAATAATGTTCTTCTAATGTTCTGGCCTTCATGCTGCCCCTCCATGATCGCTATGTTGCTATGTTCATGTTTTGTCCCCTGTGCTAGAATATGAGCCTGTGGGATTTTTCCATAGGACATACACCTGTACATGATTATACCAGCAGCATAACTTCAGGGTAACCTCTGGAAAAAGATTTGATGGGACAGAACTTGAAAAAATTAGTTCAAGTCAATATTACCCACTGCCATAGTATTCCTGATGGGTACCTACGCATTTATTTGGTAGTAAGTTTTTACGCAAAGCTGAACATCTGTAGTATTTGGAAACTGGATATGTCCTTTAAATTCTTATAAAAGGAGACATGGAAGAAAAAGAGATGGAAAGAACTATACAGACCAATGCATAATAAATAAATTATCCAGACTCTGTAAGCTGAGTTTATCAGCAATGCAGAAGGTCAAAAGAAAAAAAACCTGAATTTGTGTCAGGAAAAAACGAGTGCGAAAGAAAGGGGAGCCACATTTGAAGCAGCATTTTCTGACTGCTTAAGCGTTGTGAGCAGTACAGTGACCATTTGTCACCCTGGAGTGCGTTCCTGTAAACACCTCCATTTCCAGTACGTTATGTGGCTCGTAACTGTGTTCAAACACCATACTTCAGGCCCGATCCTGCTCTCAAAATAAACTGGTAACAAAGACCTCAGTTGCAAATGGCTTTTTCACCAATACACAGATGCATGTGTTTGGGAACACCTCTGCCTGCAAAGATGAAAAATAAGAAACCATGCAAATGTATTAAGTTTTACTTTTGCTTTTTAGTATACAGATTTGGCTAGCTAAAAATGAGAATATTAGCTGCCTGTATATCTATACTCTAGGTCTTTGATTTTATTAATGAAAATACACAGTAAGTGGCTTAAAGCCAATATTAAAAGCTGTGCCTCAAATTCTAATTGCATATTGGGGCAAGAATTGGTCTTAACAACCGACCTGGTCATAGGGCAATGCAATTATAAAAGTCAAATATCATAAATAATATGTCAGAAGCCTTACTGTTTCATAGAGGGATATTCAGTTACAATCTGCTTGTAAGTATAGAGATATATTGACATTAATCCCCAGAAGAATCTGCATAGTTTTATAGGTAAGCCTTTATATCGTGGGATTCCTTTCGCAAGCACAAGTAGGAGAAGAGAGCAGTGGAAAGGCAGGAGTGAAGGACAGATGCAGCCAGCTACAGATGGGGGAAATGACAGGGCACAGCAGGACCGCAGCGCAAGGCGTGCGCACAGCCACGCACACAGCTTCTCCCTGGTTCCACGCGTTTTCCGGTGGCAGCGTGGGAGTCTGAGAGAGGCATGCATTCCCAGCTCTTTAGGGGAGTAGTAATTATTTGAGTCTTAGTTTCAGAGGGGGTAGAAGGGAGGGAACTCTGTGGCTGTTAAAGTTCTTTTAGTCAATAATAAACAAAGTTAATTAATTTTGATATTTAACTCTGTTGGGTTTGAGTTGAACCAGCTTTCCAGACAAGCTCAGAAGACGCCTGTGCAAACAGGGTCACACACAGTTCAAGGCTGGGGGCTGAGGCAGAAATGCATAGTTGAAGAGAGATGCGGACATGGAGACAGAACCACGAACTACATCTATGCTTATATTTGTGGAGGAATATTTGGAGCAGAGTTGTTCTGCCACACTACAGGCTCATTCAAACCCTCTATCCGTTGCAAGGCCTGCGAGGGCTGGTTCACGTTATATAAAACATACCACATCACAGCAGTGTCACCTTCATGGAGGTGATGGCAGGACGGGGTGGCTGTCCAGAAAATGGTTCACAAGTTTTAATAGGTCTTCGCTTTCTGACCAGGCCAAAGCAGCCTGAATTTGGAGTTTAATTGTAAAATGAAAGGCAATCTTAGACCGTATCCAGCCCCACTGAAGGTGTAAGATTTTGCTGTAGGGTTCAGGGAGGATCCTGACAAAGTTCCTACTGATTGTTGCTGCACATAAAAATACCAAATTGAGTAAGTGGGAAAAAAATCCTTTAATACCATTTTTCCTATTACAGGTTATCATGGAGTTAATGTTAGGCATAACTGCTTTTATAATTTCCAGGTTTGTCTAAGATTTTGCATCATTGTTCATCTTCAGTGGCACAGGTAAATTAACTGCATCAACACTGATTTATTATCATTCTGCAAAATAATGTTTGTTAATTTATCTTTAATTACAAATACAGTTCTAAATCTTAGAAAAGCACATTGCTTATAAAAAGCACAGCTGTTCAATCAAAGCACGTCAAGTGTTTGGTCATTATATGGAAAAATGTTATCTTGTAGAAGCTTCCTTAAGTAATTTATCAAATGCTAAATTCATTAAGTTTCAAGCCAAACTTTCTTGATGTATATAGGATTCCTATCTCTATGTTAATAAATCAAAAGGTCCTTGGGATATATTACTCTTTTAAAAGTTATCCTTTTAATTTGCTGTACAAGTACACAAACTTTATGGCTATGACTATGATTTATTTACATTTCTGGCCTGCATGAAAAGTTTCTTTACACAAATTCTGACAGCAATATCAGAATATATAGGTTCTAGGCCCTAGTATATAACGCAACTTGAAATGTCTGCCATACAAATCATAAAAACATGCAAAAAAAAGCATATGCTTTCTCAAAATGGCACTTTATTTTGATTGCTAGGTGATCACTATTTCTTTAGAATAGTTAAATATTTTGCTGATAATATAATTTTTAATTTTTAAACCAAGTCACTATTTTTAAGGAGACGGGTAAGTAGACGACAGTCTTGTTAGTAAAGACCGAATTCACTGTATATGGTATTTTTCTTTATAAGCCATCAAACAAACATTTAAAGGTTTTTCATACAAAGTAGCAAAATCGCTTGGGATTTTAAGGGTTTTTTAACTTTTGTATTGCTTATTTTTCATTGTATAAAACAATGTGATAATCCGACCTTTTTGTTATTAAATGATGACAGCTTCCAACAAAAACTGTCAAAATATTTTCAGACTTTTAGATAAGAATTTTAATTCTGAAACAATTTCCTTTATAAGGAAAATACTGCCATTATTTAAACCATTTTCATTCAGCAGGTTTTAAAGCAAAGTCATCTTCTACAAACAAGCCTAAAATTGTATTCTTAGTTTTTAATATAAGGTTATGTAGTATGTTTAATAAAAGGGAGAGTATATTCAGCTTAAGGTGCTGAATTATGCACTGTCACAGCTTGATTGAACATGAATAGCTCACCTGAGCTCTTCAAAACATGTATTTTATCTGGATTTTTTTCTCCCAGACTCAAAAATTACGAATCCTAAACTCAGTCACTTGTCCAAATGTCAGTATTTTTAAAAAAATCCAAATAATTCTAATGTATTTTATAAAAATACACTGAACACAAATTTTCAAACTGAAAACGGAGGAATAAACCCATTATGAATAGTTGAAATGTGCAGTGTCCTGGGTGTTCTTAATAAATATATATATACATAGAATCTTATTCTACAGCTAGTAGATGGACAATTTCTTATTTGTGGAAACAATAAAATGGGTATAAAATAGAATCCTTCATGTCAGAAACAGCTTTTAGATATTTTTTAAAAAGGCACAAAAGCTTGAACTCTTCAGCCTTTGCCTAGTCATGCTTCATATTTATCATATATATGAAAATTAAATAAATGTCTAAGGTTTAAAGACATTGTTATGATTCTATTATATACTCTGGAGATTTACTGCAGGTACTTACAGACCATAGTTGTGTTTCTCAGTGACTTACAGTGTAAGCAGAGTATTGACATTGGCTTAATGGACAAAAGCTAGAGTTTCCAACAAGGTAAAAAATGTTTCAGTTGAACCCACTATGTTTTAATAAATTAATTCAGTCATTCTCAAAACCCTAATGTGTTTCTTTCCCATTTAGACATGGGACCAGTGGTGGTTCTCAGCTGGAAGTTTCTAAGTAAAAGGAAAAGAACCACTGAGAAATTCTGAACTTTGATAGGTAGCCACAATCCAAAATTTAAAAAAACACTGGAAACACAGACATTAAGTAGCTCTCAACTGCTCATCAGAAAGCAACTGAGTAGAAATAAATGATGGCTAAAGTATACCTTGTTCAAAGGATTTATATTTTTCTTTCTGTACATGCCAATGTTTAAAAAGAAAATCTGAAGAACAATGAACAACAGCATCTCTACTCAATTTGTGAAAAGTTACATTATAAAGCATAAATGAGGACATTTTCTGCCCCGCCCCACCCCACCCCAGCCCCCCCGCAGAGTACTTAGCCATCCAAGGTCAGAAAATAGAGTGTGTTGAAAGAAAACTCATTTTAATTCTTCAGGTTAAATTGTACCCACAGTAATGATCAGTTCCATTGGCATGAGCAGTCTATAGGCTCTTGAATGACGTACATAATTTCAGTGCCATTTCCTGAGCAGCGTAGTGGCACAGTCAGATTACGTGTTCCATTTTCTCAACAACATCTACAGAATCTTAAATGGCTATCAATATTGACATTGAAAATTGTTGCAGATGGGCATTTTCCATTACAAGAAGCCACATCTATCTATGAGTAAAATAAGAACTGAAATTAGACATTTCAAATTTTGTTATAAAAATATTACATTTCAAAGTTCTTTCTGATTAGAACTCATTTTTACATTTGAAAAGGACTCTGGTCTTAAAAATTATCTTCTGAAAATTCATTTATTCCAAGTGTAGACACATATTAAATAATGTTTTTAATTAAACTTTTCTTTTGGTTGTTTAAGCATGTATTCTGTCTTAACATTGAGCAAAATGTTGTGCTGTGGATACCAAAATAGAACCCCTAGTTTACAAATTAATAACTTCAAAACAGCGTAGCTAAATTCGTGTTCTTTTCATGCTTTTCAACTGCTGAAAAGTTAAATTCTTCTAAGCAAAATGAAGGGAAGTCTTTCCTTCTTGAATGCTCAAGAGGAAAAGCATATCAGTGCAAAAGCTTTGGCCTTTTTTATTCATACTGCTTGTGACTAAGGGCACACTAATATTAGCTGTGTTACCACTAGCAAATGTACCCAAAAAGTAGATGCAGTAACAAACCAGCAATGGCAGAGACTGGCTATGCAATTATTTGTGCTCTAGACTTTAGCAGAGCAAAGCTTTCTCTCGCTATTACATCATGTGAAGAGTCAGCTGATACTGACAGAAAAGAAATTGATACTTTTTAATTAAAACATAAGCAGAGTTGAAGCACTAGGAAACAGAGAACAGCTGTACTAGATCTAGTTCTTTTTGTGATAGTTTTAAATCTGGTTTCTTGTGCAAGCAAGGCATATGAAAGATGCTTTGCTCCACTCCCTTCCAAACAGCCTGTGAACAAATGGGCCATCTCCAGACAAGTTAGACCAAAAGGTTACTCTTCCAGCTTTCCTGAAACTTGACAGAGCAAAACAAAGACCTTGTCCTAAGCACTAATAATGTCACTTATTAATTAAATGTAATCCTGCTCAGCCCTATCCAAAGTTTGACGCCATTAATATGGCCAAGGAACACTTAAGTAATTGCAAACCAGCCATAGCAGATACTGCCATTTGGTGGGTCAGAATCAAGTGATTGAAACAGAGCGCCAGGGGTTTTGGCATGGGGGACCTGGAGAGGAAAGGAAATGGAGCTAAGGATATGAGTAGAGATTCTGAGGACATGAAAACCTGGAGGTACTTCTGAGTGAAGGGTAAGGGAATCTGGACTGTGGGAAGGGTGGGCAGCCATCAAAGACATGGAGAACAAGAAGATACTGGGGAAAGGGGGTCATAATATAGATGGAGGTGGGATGAGTGTAGGTCTTTTTGGAAGGTGGGCAGAGGGAAAGAAAAAATGAAGAATCTACAATAGAAAGTCATAAAAAGGAAGGCTTCATTTGTTGTGTCATTCATGGAATGAATGGGCCACCATTCTTGTTGCTTCTCTCTGAACCCTCTCTAGTTCTGCAGCAACATAGAGGGACCATAACCGCACAGAGCACCCTCGATAGTATTGCACCACTGGCTTGAAAGAGACATTAGAATTAGCTTGTTTCCACTCCCCATCCTATTCCCTAAACGTCATAACTCTTAAGCATTTCTGTCTGTAGGAAAGCATTTACCAGAGGTTTTCACAGAACTGGATGCAAGAGCAAGGTCCTTTTCAGCTAGCTTGAAAACCTATGAGGTTTTACTAAATCTTCCTTTTTAATATTCTTCGCTTTAGTCAATACCATGTCTTTATTTTGTCATATTGCTGTCCTGTAACCTCGGTTATTGAAGTAACTATGAAGCTCTCCACAGTCTTCTCTGCTCTAACTATGGCAAATAACTGTAATTTCATCTTCATGTTTATACTCGCTCATTACTCACTCTTCTTCTAAAACTGAAGAAATACACCACACACTGTTATTTGTACTATTAAACTTTGGCATGTCACTGTTGACATTCTGTCAGGATGGAAATTAACCTGCTCAGCTTTCAATGTGTGATGATATTTTGCCTCTTCCCATATGACTAGGTTCTTTGACAGAATCTTACCAGAGGCCTTTGGCATTCTTGAGATACTGTGTCAATTGCTTCTCTGTGAAGTTCTATGTGAGAAGCACATTTGCTGCTTGGACATGTCCTGGGTTTTTTAGATGGGGCTACACTGAAGCTGAGAAATAAGGTGTATTAAGCAGACCCATAAATAAATGGGAAAATGAATTTATTATTTGAAGACACATGTTACGTGGAGGAGAAGACACCCAGAGAGTAAAGGTCTTCAAAGACAAATGCAGCAGTGTTTCCATCACATCCTAAGTGGAAGCATTTCTACTCCTCTTTTGGAGTGGAATGTTATTTCATAGTGAAGAGTTCAATGCCTTTGTTAGTCACAAGCAATTATGCTGTGTACTTTTCTTTTGAAGCCAGATGTTTTTCCAGGTAGGAGGGCTCAGTCTTTCAGCCATAGGAACAGCTAATTTCACTGCATTTATGAGTAGAATAACATTCCTAGGGTCAACGTCTGCTTTTGAGAAGATAGCAGATTTTTTTGTTGCTTGTTGATAGCTGTAACCCACTTCTTAATACTTGATTTTGTATGCCATATGCCCAGCAGTAAACACAGGTCTTTTGTGCTTACCGGGCTTTGACTTATACAGTCATTTTTTTCTTATGGCTGTCCTGATTATCATTTTCTGGAAAATTCTTTCTTCGTTTTTACCTAATAAAATACAGAAAATGCATACTGAATCAACACATTTTTGTACTGTGTTTGCTACTAAAAAAGTGAAACTATTAAAATAATTTTTAATAATTATACTTTGTTTTTATTAATGTACACACTGAAACTATTACTTCCATAATTACATAATTTTTTAGTAAAAAAACAATCTCATAGATTAATGAATACTTCTGTGGAATAAATACTTCCTGTGGAGAATTACCAATTTTATAGCTGGCACATATGAGGTATCAAGTGGCCCATTAAACTATACAGTTTATAAACATTAAAATACATGAATTTAAATTACATTTAAATTTAATATGGCAAGACAAATATAAGCAATTAGACAAAAGATGTCTCAAGTAATTTTGAATATTATTAGAATTAATTCTGTTTTAATAGGAATATTGAATGTAAATAAGATTTTGATTCTGTATTTTAAAAAATTTTCAGAATTTAACATTTGAGAAGGTAAAGCTGTGAATGTGATTACAACCATGACCCTTTTGAATATTTAAAATTTAAACAGAACTATATAATTTCAGTATATTTTTTGAGAAAGATGTCATTCAAGGAAGCTTTGAAAAACAGAGATGCATATATTTCCTAAATATGGTGCAGTTTTTGCCACCAGAACTGAAGCATGTAGCACTGAGTTAGCATACGCATCTGGGATTGGGGAAATACTGCATTTTTAAGTACGTTCTGAGAAGTATTGATAGTTTTTTTTCTTTTATTTGAAAAATAAAGCTGTACAGTGCAAACCCATTTTTAACATAATAAAAATCATAATGTAATACACAAAACAATTATATGTACAATCTTTCATGCTGCACTCCATATCAGACTGTTATTACTATCTGTGTAACCGCAGTTATTTAGATGTCCTATTTCACTACCCATCAAAATAATCTATTAGTTTTGCTACACAACCATTCTGGACATACAGCATATAAAATAATAAGCACTATTAAGAATGAGTTTCTCCACCTTCAGCACATGCCTTCATAGTTGGGTGTACACAAAAAGAACAACTTTTCTGTTCACCAGAAGCTTATGAGCACTTTTATAAGAGAAATGAGCTCTGAGTAACCAAGTTATTCTGCAACCACAGCTCCAGTGAGTATTTAAAAATTAGGCTGGCCGCAGAGTACAGCTAGATTTTAAACTGCACATTGCAGGATCAAACAAGATTCTGTTACTGAGCTAGCAGATCACCGTACAATGGAAGCTCTTAGCTAGCCTGAAGCATCTTGGTTTTCCTTCCTCAGCAACACTTAATAAAAACAAGTCCTGTGATATTTCCATCAGAAAGCACTTGCCAGCATGAATATGTTTAGCCTATGCAATCTGTGTACTTGTACAAGTCACAGAGAGAGGTATATGGCATTTCAACATATAAGGTGCTGATGTCTAATGAAACTTCTGGTGCTATACTTTTCTCTCTCCCATTTTCAACTGTCGAGGTGATCTGCGTTCAGTACCAGGTATGCTTTTTTTATTCACTCCTTATTTGAGTAAGGAGTTTCTGTGATTTACCTATCCTTAAAAACAAAGAATTATGATCTTAATACAACAGTTCTGTAACATTCTGTAATTTCTGGTGTAAAGAGTGTTTATTAACGCAGGATTGTAATTGTATGTTTTTTCTCCCCCAACATTTTCATGACTTTGTAAAAGATGTTATTTGTTACAAAGAAATAAAATGTAAATCCGTATCTGCAGAGGTGAGACCAGGCAGTAATGCACACTCTTGCTCTATTCAAGACAAAAACAGTTCAGTCATTAAATTCAGAGACCTGGGATCAGATTTAGAATCCCTTGGTAACAGTATTCAGGACGATGATGTTTTTTAAAGTAACATATTGTATTACAACTATCCTGTACAGTAAGTTCATGTATTAAAACTAATTTCAGACATGAACCGAAGGAAGGACCATCAGTAGCATGTACCATAAGTGGATGAACCTAATCCTGACAGGTGCTGGAGCAGTGAACCCTAACCAGGCTTTAGAAAACCGCTGATTTGGGAAGCCAAGAGGGGATCAGCATCTCTCAGTATCAGGCCCAGCACCGTTAACTGCATGTTAACATTTAATGCTGATGACCACTATACACATATATCAAGCGGTGCTTACACTATTATTAAAAAAAAATACATTATAAAAAGTAATACCTGGTTCAGAATTGATACTATTAGTAGACACTACTGGACTAATTGCAGAGGGAATAGACCCAACCCAGAGCCTGGCAGAATCATTGGGAATATAAGTTTCTCATGAAATAAAAACATTTTTATATAAATGACATTTCATTAATTCTTACACTGCCAGCTGCAATTTTTCTTTTAGCAAAAGATTATGAGCTTTCCTGTTAGTCTTTCAAATTTAGAAACTGCAGCTGCTTCAAGTCTCACTAAAGATGGCCTAAGATTTGTTACTTTCCTGGTTAACACAAAACTACAATGATGCTTCCTTGTAAACCAAACTTTTGCAATCATTCTGTCTATGGCAAGGTAAGAATTAAATATGTGCACTCATGTTGCATGCATTGAATCAAGCTCTTTCAGAAAGATTATTTGTTCCCATTAAAACCCCAAGGTGTTGCAAGCTCTTTTTATAAGTACTTTTTAACAGCTTCACCACAAGGGCACATGCTTTTAGTTAAAAATAAAACAAAATGAAAATAGAAATAAAATAGCATATAATTCTCTGAATTATTTCTGGGTTTTTAGCAGCCACCTCAGCAAGTATTTCTGAAGTATAACGATGCCTTTCCTGAGGCCACAGAATATGGCCAAATTTAAAAATCTTCCTGGTCAACAGAAAACCAGTAGCCAATAGTTCTTTAGACTAATTTTCTAAATAAAGTCAGCCTAATTTGGGGAGGTGGGGTAGTTAAATATTTTTCAACATAGCTTATCTCATTAGAGAAGGAATATTGACTAGTAAGTAAGATTTTAGCACAATTCTGGTGTGTTACTTTTCTATGCTGGTTCTCATTTAAAAAATACTATGCTGTATTAAGACAGATTTTATTTTCTGTTTTGAATACAATAGAACAACAATACTTGTGGTTCACTTTCAAAGCTTTGCATAAGTTGGAAATTTGAGTATTGTTCCATATTTGGTAAATATTAAAATTTCCTCTTTTTTAAAATCACCATATTATTTACAATACATTGCACTTCTGAATTTTATTTAATAACTGTGCAATATATGGTTATAACTCTGTGACTTCCTATTCAATATTGTTCAGGTTTGTCTAAAAAAGTTCCAAAGACTAATTTGTTTATATATTTGGACTCTAATGTTGAACATGAAAAGGCCAAAAAAAGGGGAGGATTTTCTGTGGTGTTCAACAAGTGGCATTCTACACAATTAGTTTTACACAACAGTGTTTTATGTATGCATAATTATATATCTTGATAATAAAACCTTTCCCAGTCAAAACTGCAGATAAAATCAGTTTTTTCTCAAAAGGCTTTTAAAATTGCATAAATTTTGAAACCTTTATAATAATCTTGCATCACAATTCTTCATATTTTACAGTTACATATTCAGAAAATGTGAATGTATTTTTTAGATATTAAAAAGTCAATTTTATATAAGGGTTGCTAACATCACTGTTACTATAACTTTTCCTCATTTGGGATTTTTTTTGAAAAAATTATTCCAGTAGTTCGGCCCTAGAAAATACATACTAGTATACTAGTGATACAAAATAAATTGGTAAGTTTGGAGATGTATTTCAAAACGTCATCGAATTCGGAATCAATTTCAGGGGGGAAAATCCTTATCTTTTATGGTGAAAATCATACAGGCAATATTTTAGAGTCAGATTAGCAATAAAGAGAATGTTTTCATTATTTTAATCAAGATAACTTTTCATCTTCCACGGGTCATGTTTGGAAAGATTTGGTTACACTCCAGAACAATAATGTTAAAAATCACCAAGTCAGCAGCCAAAATGAAGCAAGACCTTTTAATAGGAGTGGTTAGGTAACTATAAACATTTTATGTGATTTATGGTGGACTGCATGCTTTTCCCTTCTTTATGTCCCAGCAACTGAAGTTAAAAAACAAGCCTTCCAAAAACAAAACCAAACTAGCACATACTGCAGCCTTCTCACTTACAGGTCTTGCAGCAGCCATCATTATACATCTGCACAATTCCTCCATTCTAGGAAAATAAAAAAGAATATATCAAAAAAGACTGTGCCCAATGCAAAGATGAATTATATCTCAAGACATTTCAGGTTTTAAAGATGTCCAACTAATACAAAACAGTATCACTGAAATCAAGAGAATTACACAGTTATGTATCAGCTGAAGGTTTGGTTCACAAATTCTTTACAGCCTTTGACATTGACTTTTCACTGCTTATCTGATCTCATCTAGTCTCCTTTGAATAAACCACTTAGTTTCTATAAGCATCTTCTCATATCATCCACTACCATCTGTTTCCCCATGAGGATAGTTTAAAAAATTTGTATGTGTAACTTTGCTGATGATGTAAAAGGATTTACACTGATCATATGTCAAGAAGAAAATTAATACCTAATAAAGTAGGTCTTTACAACATTTAATATAGATATATATGTATACACACTCTTAAAAGTGCAGAATTTCAGAACCATTCTTTTTCTCAATTATAGTCTTTGGTTTTGATTTCTGCTAAATGTACTTGTTAGCTAGAAAGTAAAAATGTATGGATGTGAAGAAAATGGCCATTTAAAAGAGAGCGGCGTGGGGGGAGAGGCTGTCGGAATCTGTCAGAATGGATGCAAGCAAGAAACAGGCACCCACAATTTTAGTGCATAACCTAGAACTGCGTATCAAGCAGACAACTGAACGTAAATAGCACTCTTAAAATCCAGACAAAGACATTTTTAAGCTTCCATCTTCTCATGCTAGCATGCATTTTTTATCCCATTACAGAAAAAAATATGTAATAAGTTGTTCAATAACTTTTTAAATAAGCACTTAAACTCAGCACTTTAAATCCATATTCCTAAATTGGCTTGAGCTGCCTGTCAGAAGAGCTTTCTCTTTGGCTACTGATTCAAGTCTATGGTCGTCACCTCTGAAAAACAGGTCAGATCGATTCAGGAAGTTAATTTTAGGGCTCCATTCTTTAAAATTGTAATCATTATTACTTAGAAAAGATCCTAATAGGTAGTGACAAAAGAGTTCCAGGCAAGAAACTCTAGCATAACGTAAAAGTAGAAAAGGCATTAATTTCAGATAAAATGCTTTCTTCAGGATTGGAAGAAATAAGGACTTTTTTAAACAAGTGGAATGGATAAGTAGGACTTATGCTAAGGTCCTATAAATTATGCTAAATTTATAATCTGTAGTCCAGGCAGCAATGGTACTTAGCCTCTCTACATGTATATTTGCTCTATTACTTGTAGCTTATATTAAATATATGGTATACTGCAAGTGCAAGAATGATAAGAAATATTACAAAATTAGAGAAGTATTAAGTTAGAAATTAAATTGTAAACAAACATGTAATGTATGTAAAGCATCCACATTCTTCAAACCAGTTTATATAAGTATGCCAAATTTACATTTTTAGATATATGAAGTAGGTAGATAGTCTTTCAGGTGTGACAGTTATTTTATGGTATGTTATACAAAGTCTAGTTTAAGAGATAATAAAGTTTATATACACTCTGTCATCTTTCTAATCTTTGCACAACTTAGGGAATTCTTAATATAGCCCACTTTTATATGCAGCATTTCTGAATTGCTTCATCCAATTTATTTAGCGAATGTGTACTATGAACTTGGCAATTCCAAACAGAAATCAGACACAGTGGTTAGCACTTTATATAGTGGTAGTCAAGCATACTTCCAATTCCACAATATTTTAAAAGCAGTCATCGTTAAGACCCAAAACTAACTTTCATACTTCTCACAGATATTTTGGCAGTCAAAAAGCAAACAGGAACACAGCAAACAAGACTGAATTGCTCGTTTACATGTTTTTACTTACCACTTCTTTAGTTTAAAGAAAGTGCATGAGGTATGCATGTGTTGTCAAGTGTAAGCCAATCTCCAGATCAGTTATTGTCACTTACCTCACCCAAAGTACCCAAAGTACAAACCTTGGTGCACTCCCTGTCATTAAAAGGGGGACAGACAACACTTGATCCCAGTATGATAGCCCCTGCAGCAGCCTTTGTGCACTTGTAGTTGGTGCAGTTGGAGCTCCAGGTGCTTCCTTCCTGAATATATAAAACAAAATCACTGTCAGGAAATATAGAACATTTCAGCTTTACCTCCAACCTTGAATGTCTGTAAAAGCGGTGCCCTCACACTATGGTACCTATTGGAGTGAAGAGTTTGTTGCAGGCTGCCCATAAGGGAGCAAAGGGAAAGACCGTCCTCTAATGACCGGTGGCTACTCCTCCCTGGAGCCATGGCTCCGTTCTCCAGCGTGCTGCTCAGCATGGGTGTCCTAGTGCAGAATGAAGAGGCTCTGTGCCAGAAAAAAAGTCTGATGGTTTCTTTTGCTCCAAAAGCAATGGGAGGTATGAACCAAGCTGTGGCCACATTTGAATTCCCTTGTATGTGGATGCTGGAACACATCATCGGGATCCTGAACCCCTGTACTTCAGTTTGTACACTTCCTTTCTGTTGAAACCAGGATGAGAAGAGTGGCCTTGGGAAGAGGGAGACACAGTAGTCCTGATGTAGAATCAGAAGCTCCCAATGCAACTAATGGACAGTGTATGAGTTGGAGTTACAATTTGAACCCTACCCTGCACTTGGAGCATATCCAGCCTTAAGTAAATGATGACATTTGCATATCTTTATGGAAAATAGTACAACCAATAAAATTAAATAAGGTGTTCACCCAGTGTGAAATGGCAGGTCTTTAAGTAAACACACTTTTTTCCTATCATATGAAGCAAGACTCACAGCATGAGTTAACACAGAAGTGACTGTCAGACACATGTTTATCATATCATTATAGTTATTTTCTATCTCTGTCTAGAGGCACTTACCTCATACACAATTAGTGTTCCATTCTTAGTATGAAAAGAACAGGACACATTTTGACAGTACCACAAGTATAGTGACTGGAGGAAGGAATATATATTTGATGCTGGAAAGAAAGGAAAGCAAAAAAAGGAGAAAAAAAAAAAGCATTTTATAAACATACAGTATATGAAAATTCGTTGTTTTCTGAAACTAAAAATACCAAGAGAAACAATATACAGATGGATGGATGGATATGATTATGTATGCTGCTAGAAATTGCCTCTGAAAATAAACCTGGAGACAGAAAATACATATCATCATTGTTAAGTTCTCAAGTTCTGGCTGAGCAAACAGGACTAGCAAAAGTTTTCGCTTTGACTTTTATCCTGATTGTGTAGTTGTGTTCACAAACTGCATCATTCCTGTATTTTAGGAATACTCACAGCTTCACATTGCTGGGAACAGTTCACCATTGTGAAATGCATAGCATTGTATCCTATGTTCTGATCTTTCTCTTGCAAACACTGCACAGTGTCACAAAGGTCTCCATCCAAGTACTGAATCACTGACTGTCCAGGATTCAGTACTGTGACGTCTTGGAAGATGCACACATCATCCTTCTCTAACACCAAAAGAAATAAATGTTACCAAAAGGGGAAAAAAATCCCCCAAGCAAATTAACAGAATCACTGTGAAGACAAAAGTAGGGCAAAGTCCTATGTTCTGCAAAAGTATTCTAACTTCTTCTAGACTTGATTGGTTTGTGGGTTTAATTACCAAACAAGGGGGGAGGAGGTAGAGTTCATCTTAAGAAACTGCTACAAAATGCAAAACTGCCTAAAATTGATGATGTTCCTGCTATGGAAGTAAAAAAATAATATGTTTTTCTTATTTTTAATATTCAACATTGAGCTAAGTACATTATATGATTTACGCTGCACATCACAAAATGTAGCCTTTCTGTCAATTAAACTAGTATGTCTACAATTACCTGTGGGACAGTAATATGCTCAAGCTGTACCGTAACTCTGTTCTGTGCTCCCAGAGGCAGTCTAGCCTGGGCTGCAGTCAGGATAGCAGCATACCTCAAGCACCCTCATGCACAGCACAGCTGAAGTCTAGCCTTCACAGAGTAGCTGAGTGATGGAAGGGAGCAGAGGTCTAATCTTAAGACTGGGCACCTACCCTCGTGCTGGCTGGACAGATCTTTTGCTGTCATGTGAATGTTGTCTTGGTTGTGGTTGATGGTGGACTAATAGCAGTCACACCACTCACATGCAGCTAAGGTTAACAGCCTGCTTCCTGCCTGCCTTGCACCAGAAGGGCCATGCCTGACTCTGAAAGCATGGGCAGTTTTACAACACTCCTGCACCCCTCCAGAACAGACACAAAATGGGTTAGAGGCAAAGCATCATATTGAGAAATGAGAGAGTAATTGCATAAGTAGATGGACACCCATAAAAACAAGATTAAAGGGTGTTTACATTTGAGAAGGTTATCGTGGTCATATTTCTACTTTCTCTGCATGTACGTTTTACTAAAAACTGAAACAAAACAACTAGGAATATGGAAAAGTTACTGCAAATGTAGTGAATGTATCCACAAACACTGGAAATACTACTATCTATTTTTTTAACTTCTCCCTGAATTAAAAAGATAAAAGAGTTTGCAGTCATGCACAATTAAATGAGTACTAAACAGACATTTTTTCTCTAAAAATGTAAAATATTACTTTAATCACTTCCACCCCTGCTTTCATAAAAGAGAAAAATTGCAATGTACTCAAGAAACAGTAGCATGTTCAGAGTTATTAAATGTATTTATCTCTTTAAAGAGGAGCAAAGTACTTAATTTCCTCTAGGAATGCATATGAATAGCAGAGTCCCTAAACAGCAATATTTCCTGAGATACAAAGTTATTGAAATAATAAACATATTAGCAAAAAAACTGTGTCCTATGAATTTTCTTCCAAAAGATAGGTGAAAGCTATTGAAATTTGCCACACCTGTTTAGACTTTACATTATGGAGTCCTCATATAAAGGGAAGAGAAGGACAAGCTACTGGCATTTGATAGGTAAAATATCCCTGTCACTGTGGTAATAACGGGAGTCTGAACATTCACTCATAATTATTTTCCAGATTCCAGTCCCTATTATGAGAAAGTATGTGAGAAGCAAAATATTTATGACTTTTCATATTGGCTAAATTCAATAATATTAAATCATTTTAATCAAAACCATAAATGATTAACAAAATAACACATTTCTCCAGATGATATGTATGATCATAAAGCTCATTCTTCATTACTTATTAAAAACAATTGGGAATTATTTACGTGGAAAACCTTCCAGCATATTGTTTTGAGTCAACATTGAACAGAATAGTATTACAGTTGGTTTTCTTCTTTTGACATCTTACAACACACAAAGTGAAATTTCCCCAAGAATAGCTGACAACACTGTGCAGACACCTGATGGAGTTACACGCTTGAGCTGGGACTGGGAGGTAGTCCCAGCCTGTCCCAATTCAGCCTCATCACCCTTTACAACTGATTGAAACAAGGAATGGAAAGGGAGAGGGTAAGGGAGTTGAACACCATTAATAAATATCTCTAAAGGACAGTGCTTACCAATCTACAGGTCAGCACAGTAGTGTTTTCACAGCTACGTTCTGAGAACAAGAAAACTGTGTTAGTTTTTATTTATTAACTTTTTTAATAAATAAAAATAATAAATAAATAATAATTTATTTATTAACTGATATTATCAATTAGCTTTTGTTAACAGCAGTGGCTAAGGAATAAAACAATATTTACCACAGTGCCATTCTGGACAACAGTGCCCAGGTATTTTTTTCTCCACAAGTGTCATGTCATCTGTGCAATTCATAGGAGGCTCAGAACAAAGATCTTCATCACAAACTAAGTGGGGGGAAAAGACATGTAAGAATTTAATCAAATTTCCTTTGAATTTTCCAGCTTATATTTCTCTTGATAAACTACTTCTAAAATAATGACATTTTAAATAATTTTAATTGTGTTAATTGCCTTAAAGCACGTTTAGATTTTCAAACATCACACAGGAATCATTTAATATTGTTTCGACTTCAGAGTCACTCAAGCTGATAGCCGGTATTAAAGACAAATAAAATCACAGCTTTTGGAGAACATGGTTTTTTTTCTCCCAGCTAAAATTTGCTGTAAAGCACATTTCTATACAACAGAGAGCAACTGTCCTCCTGGAATGATTCTAATAAGAAGATACCTGCCTGCCTTATTGGAGGTGGCTTACTGGGACTCTGAAAGAAGACCACATATGAAGATCTAACTTTCTACCTGCCAAAATGTGGCAAAACCAGTGCCAAACACCTTTGCAGAAACTTTCACCTAAGTGCAAGTACTAGGAAAAAGAAAGGAACAAAATAGGGAACCACCTGAAGCAAAAACTGCTAAGATCCAAACTTACTGGAAGACAATTCAATTCATTAAAATTACCCAAAGACTGCAACAGGACAAGAGTTAATCTAAATTAAGCAGTTACACTTGTAGACATTACTTAAGAACATAAAGCACAATTTCTGTGCTTCACGAAGCTACCAAAGAGACTACATTACACTGCCAATATTTTTCTTCTGGCTGCTCATTGTTCAAATGGCAGTCAGCCTCGCAGTATTTGAAACCCTTGCCCTACTCCTTCCCTTAAAAGCTAAAAGTGCAAAGAAAATGCCTAAACACTAATGAATGGTACAACAGAGGAACAACAACATAGAAGCTATTTTATTACAGGTGTTTTATTATATGAAAAATTATATATTTATACTCCCAAGGATGGGATTCGGTTCCACATTAATGTATTGGTGTTGAGATCACCCTGAAAGTAGCTATATGCTGTCTGATGTACTAAATAACTTCTCCAGACTTCATTTGACTGGGTTGGTTACACCACCACTGAGTACATGAAGAACTTTGAACCTATCTCAAATGCAGACACCCTCTTTTTGATCTCTTAATCTCTGTCTAAAGCTCACCCCAAATGTTGAATCAAACCATTCTCCACACACACAGCCTGTCATTTTTACCAAATTTGCTAAGATACTGAACTGACAACAATTACACTTACTGCAGTAGTAATGAGGACAACAGTAATGTATGGTATTAAGGTCCACAGTGAGAATTTCCCCTTCATTACACAAGGGAACAGGCTTAATACAGGATTCACAAACTAAATTAAAAAAAAACCCAGACATTTACAAAGTTTTACATACTAAAAAGTTAGCATGTGAATTCTTTTTAACAGATTATATAACAAATCATATTATGTTTGGTACCTGGGTAACAGTAACAGCTTTTATGGACTGACATTCAAATACAAAACCATAACAAAGATCAAGTATGATGTTCAAAGTTATGCTGGAAATAAAAGATCCCAAACCCCAAGAATAATTCATGCTAAAGTCAGCCTGACCTGTGTGAAGTCCCACTGACCTATCCAAAAATTCCTGGTAAGTTATTAGTTCTGGAACTACAGACTTTGTAAATACTGACTTTGTAAACTACTGTAAATACTGTAAATAAAGACTGGAACTATAGTATTTGTAAATACTCAACTATTCCTTAGTTATCCATGAAGATATCAGAGGCTTCTTACCACAGAGATAAGAGAAACAACAGGGATCTTCCTGTTTTGCTTCAACAATAAATTGATCTTCTCTGCAGTCCAGCTGGGAAGCCTTGAAACAAACTGAAGGATCACATTCTATAGGATATGAAATAAACACTATTTTAAAAAGAGTCACAGAAACAATACTAAAAAGATAAAGAAAATAAGTTCTACATCTACTCAGTAAAACTAAATACCACAAATAGACTGTAAATCAAAAGTGACACAGAACACAAACACAAAAATGTATTGGAAATTGTGGCCTGGTGCTATTTACAATGTCCCATTCTGTTAACAAAACAACTTGTAAGGCAAATTTTCTTACAATACATAGTACAAGTGTGGAAATTGTCCCAGTAACTGTATTTTTGTATTTCCCTTACCACATCAGTACTGTGGACAGCAGGACAGGGGGTGGTAGCCTATGACTAATTTTTCATTGAGTTTGCATGTTGGAATAATGGCATCACACAATGACATGTTGAATTCTGTGGGATAAAAACCAATCAAATTTAACATATTTGAAAGATGCAAGTGCAAGTCATATAGCTCAAGATATTTATACCATCTGTTATAGAGCACCATAAACTAAGAGCAGCCCTAGTCAGCTTAAAGTGTACTCCATACCATCATGTAGATCTCCAAGCTCAGCCCAGGGCTGGTGTAGCTCTATTCATGTGGCACTGTGCAAGTACAGTTATATCCCTCATCGAGTAGGTATTTACTTGCTCTGCTTCCTACACATGAAGCCAGCTAAGATGACCCGGTGAAAATATTCCCTAAACAAATTGACAGGACAGTGTTTGTTACAGGTAGCTTAGCTAATGAGCAAAAGCAGTCTATCAGCTGGACCCTTTGTTGTTGTTTTCCTTGAAGATGTTATGAAGAAGTAGGTGTCTTTTGCTCAACATTTTCAGAGAAATAAATTTATTCCTTTTTCTAACAACCATGGCTAGACAGAATATTAGTATTCAGTGATCAGCTTACAGAATAATGCTTCTGGGAAACAGCAGTAGGTCAGAGGATACTGCTCTTGACACCAAAGCACTAATAAGAAAAGTGAACAGGCTCTGATGACTGCCCCAATTACCAAGGTACTTCTATCATCACGTATTTATCAATTTCTTTTGAAATTCCACCCAAGAGCTTAAAAACTCATTTTTAACAGAAGATTTGTTTGACTTAGAAAATTATTTCAGTGAGTCACTTCTTACAAAGAAGCCTACTTTGGTGGCTCAACCACCCACAAGTACCTAAAAATCACTTCTGAAAAATGTTACCTTGAACCCTGTCTAAAGATTGTCATCTGTCAGAGAAGTTACTGAAAACAAGTGTGGTACGTACCACAAATTTCCTTTGGGCAGCAAGCGCTCTCTTCACTGACATGGACAATAACTTCCCCTTCTCTTTCACAGAGTGGGGATGGATCCTCGTTGCATTCATGTTCTACAGCAACAATGCTTCCATTTCCTAAACAGTTGTACATGCAACAGCTTCTCATGGACCCATTCCAGATCTCCCCAGCAGAGCGGGGTTGTCCTTTGTTATCTGTACATGCTGAGAGAAAAATCATTACATCCCTTCAACAAGTAGAGTGCAGGTTTCCTGCAAGCAACTATGAATTGCATAAAATTATCGCATAAGACTGCTGTGCAGCATTATGATCAAGGAATCCAAGAAAAGATGATGACCTTATAAACTCCAAATGAACAAATGCTTTGCTATGAGTGAAAATAAATGAGTACAAGGGAAAGAACCTGCCCATGCTGTTCCTTCCTGAGTACTCCAGGAAAGAAAGCCTGAGAGCTATGAAAGAATTACTATAATTTTTCCCTAACAGGAGTACATCAGCACTGGGTCTTGAATCCAAGTGAACTGAAAGCACAAACTGTGATAGCTTGAGATAAACTAGACTCTGCTGAAGAGAGCTGTACAAGATTCACACTTACTGAGGGCTGATACAGAACTTCAACATCACTTACACTGAGCTGCAGTTAATATTAGCACATCTGCAAACCACACTGTCCTGCTGCACTTACTACATTTTTCTTCTGGTATACAGCGGTCAGAGTCTGTTTTATGGAGAATAGTGCCATTTTTACACACACTGTCTTCCCTTAGATAGAAACAGGGAGAATCTTCGTTAAACCATTTATTCAAGCACATCTTAGCTTCACAGGGTTGCACACAAGGCTGGTATTCCTTGCCCTCAGGACAGCTCAGTGCTGCAAGTCATAAAAATAGGACATTGAGTATTGCTGTTATTCTTTCAGCATTTCATTGGATAAACAGTGAGTGTATCACAGAAAGCATGCATTTATATTTTTAACAGTACTTTAGGTAAGTAACTCATTCAGTCAAGATTAAAACTGATTCATGGAACTTTGACTAAAACAATACATCTTAGGATCTTGTTCCCTGATTTACTAATGATGTGATAGAACAAGGTGGTACTTAAAATAACAATAGAAAGAAATATATTTTTAACTCATCGCTAAATACTGCAGCAGTATAATGCCACATTGGGGTATAAAACATAGCTATTTGCTTAAAACAGTAATAAGATGTCCTCCATTTAATGCAGATGTTGTACTTGTTGCATAAAGCCACATATGCAGAAACAGCATCACACTCATAATTCCAAAAAAAAATACTGTTGATCCACATCTTCTCACAAGACTCCTGTGGTGACACCTAGGAACGTACTGTAATTGAGAATTAACAGTAAAAGAGTTTTCTATAATTAAAATAAATAATTAATTACAAGAAATAATATAGCTGCAAGGGAAAAAATCACAAGCAGTGTCTAAAGTAAAAAATACCATTTTGTTCAGAATACGCATTCTGCAAAATTAAACTGCCAGAATTTTGTATGCTCATTAGTAGGCACAGAACACTGTCCTAATGAAACTGTCACAGTACTTGCAAGAACTTTTACATTATAGCTCTGTCAGCTAAAAGTCAACGATCTCAGCTAAACATTGCTTCTATACCCTCCATAAATTCCTGCTGTGAACAAATTATTACCAAGTTTTCTGTTTCTGTGTCTATAGGACCCGATAGCCTACATTACTGGGTCTAAATGCAGTTGATGCAACCTATCTATTTCTGCTTTTGTTTGCATAAGCTTGTAACAAGGTGGAAAAGTCAGATTTTGTTTCATTCTGCCTGTTCACTACTGTGCTGCAGCCCAGCTGTCCCTGTGATTTCAGCAAATCTTCAAGCTGTCACTCATTTCTGCCATGAAGTTCATTAGACAGATGACTGTTATTATCCTTGTACAGTTGCTTCATGCCTGTGAAGCGCATAATACACTCCATCTACTCTGGCTCTGCCACCATCATGTATATGAAGGAAAACAAATTTCATAATGGATTAACCAGATTCTTGGCAATTTTGATGGTATGCCAGGTTTTGCTAAAAAACAGGAAAAGATGCAATTGCACTGTATCTGAGGCTGAGTCCTCCTGGGAATATATATGAAGAGGAATTCTGACTATTCAGATTCTTTTAATTATTTTTAAATGAGATATGTTAAAACAATTATGAAAAGCATCCTGCTACCCACTGGTGCTACTCTCTCCCCCTTCTTGATTCCAAACCCTTTACCACTGCTCCCTCCCATTAACTTTCTGTGGCAAATATCTATTAATCTTTTTTTTTAAAAAAAAAAATCCTCTTTAACCCCTTCCTTTTAGAAGAACTCCCTCCATTTTTTTTCTACCTGGGGAGAGTGAGGAGAGGTCTTGGGAGTTTGAAGGAAGGGGCTCAGCTGCCTGCAGTACCTTTAACAGCATTTGTCTGTCATGAAAACCAGAGAGTAACACAACACAAACCAAGGTGTCTGGACACATCTATCTCTGAGAAAGAAAGGGCCGCTTGAGCAATTAATCCTGATTTTTAATTTAGTGGGAAAAGTAAGTCAGACCTCAAGAGATCTGGGGCTTTCTCATTTCCCATTCTAGGAAGCAGCTGGGCTACACTACCCACCTCTAGGGGTAGTTTGTGTGCTACAGCTATATCCCCATTAGAAAGTATGGTGTCCATAAACGGACTATAATGATTTCTGTGAGAAATGCTACCAAATTGTTAACATAATAGTGACTACATAACATCTGTTTCACTGGAAATTTCTTTAGTCCAATCAGTCTCAGACTGTATGCGTTGCTGTTGTAGGCAGCAGAAGCATGAGGCTTTCCATTCTAGTGACCAATGTCAAGCATAAAAATAATTTTTGGAATGTGTTGGTGTTGAGATGATGAATTGGTGTCTCTCCTTTGAGCTTTGCCTGCTGAATAATTTAAGAAGCAGCGCAATAGCACAGGGATCCATACAGATGTGTTTTTACAATGGACAACATGTCAAAAGTATTAGAAGCCAACATGACAGACGTATTACACAACCCATCCAGCTGTAAACTCATGAAAATAAGAAAACATTACAAATGTACACATATATCTCACTCTTTTCTTAACTATGCACCTTTTATTTAATTTGCAATTGGAATTTCTCTGATCTTTGTACTCACTTTCTTGTGACAAGGGATGAAAATGCTTCTGTTTAACAGTTCCATACAGTATATGCAGTTATCTTCAGTACAGTTTCTTACTGGCCTCCTGGTTGTTACATCAAGTGATTTCTCAATTTCCCAACTCCTAATGAAGAGTTCAATTTCCTCCATATTTGTAATTATTGTCTTGATTTGCATTTTCAGGTCATCAGTAGGGTCTCCATTACACACCCCTGGAAACAGAGCATCATATTCAAAGCACAAACAAACATTCCACATTACTTCCTTTGGGAAAGAAAAGTGCACTTGATAAGGTAAGCTCAATCAGGCTCACCTGTGAGAATTAGTCAACTGAATTTATAAATGGAGCTCTATGTCCACTGCAGTTCCAGCTTTCTACTTGTGATTTTAGTTGTTGGCTCAATGGCTTAGCAAAACAAGCAGAACTAGGTCTAGAACTTTCCTTCTGTTCAAACAGAATACGGCAATTTATTTTAAACACTTTGTTTATATGCGTATATAAACCATATCTGAACTGTTTTGTTTGCTTTTAAAAGTAGAAGCGGTTTAAAAGATTATAAAAAGTTCATTTTCCTGTTCAATATAAGGTAGATTCTGTAAAATTACAATGCACCAGAAAATGAACATTTATGATAGAATAAAGTAACTCTAAAATGCCTGCTTACACATTTCTATGCAATTTATACTGGTAGAGTAATAAAAAGGCTACCAGGGAAGCCTAAAACATGCTAAATTTACTATCATTGTAATTTAAGTCTGGGACACTGCAGCACAGTTTTGGACACTAGATCCAACCTTAAGAGAACTGAATTTAGATTCACTATGCTCAGGGGATTTGGACCCTTCCCAAGAAACACCTTTTACCAGGATTTGCATAGCAATAAGCTGTCACTGCCATTTTCTCCCATAATCACTGAAATATACTGTCACTATCTGAACTTCTTCAGCAACCAGTTTTCCATTGAAAATTTTCCCCTTTACTTGACTTCAACAATATCCTTAAACACAGGCAGAGATCAGTAATTTTTTTAAAAGTTAATTAGATACAATGATCATTACTTGCTCTGCAAACTTTATTAGCAAGCAGTGCTTTGAAACAGAATTATTGATTCATTATATTAATTACTAGAATTTCAGAAGCCCACCTCAAATAGGATTGTCAGTGTAGCTAATGGGGCTTACAAGGAGAGCTATGAGGACAGCAGTTCACAGACAAAAAAGGGAGGTGTAAATTTTAAATGGAATACTATTAAATAAGAAAAAAATTTCCACCACAGCCTCACCACAAAGGTCTTCTGTCTTCATTAATGTGTTAGAGTAATCCATACTGTATATCTATGATGTCTGTAATGTGAGCCCACTTGATGCTAATTCCAGCTGGGGTATTAATGACATACATTGCACCAGTATCCTGAATACCGAGTCCTTCTTTTGAAAATGGTAATGACTGAATTACATAGTCCACTACTATCTAAAATAAACCAAATACATTTTAGGGATAAAAACAGGTTCCAAAGATGTATTTTATACATCTTTACATTTTATGGCAAAATATATTTTTTACAACCTCCACCACATATAATAACAGTCACAGTGCTTAAAGCACAGAGCTTTCCATCAGTGATATTTCCTATAACTGTAAAATAATTAGGCATGAGATAAAACAATGATACAGAAAGGCCTGTAATTAATGAAACAATAAATCTTATTTATCACATATTGTATGATAAAACAAAATAAAAACCCCACCCTCCCAATTATTCAAAATTATCTGTTCTAACCGGTTATTGACTAGCAGGAAAGGCACCCTAAGGATTTATCATGTCTTGGAACATTTCTGTTTGGTTCTAGGGTTTTTGAAAATATGGTCTCAACTATAAATGCTTTTGCAGCTTCTTTAAAATCTCAAAAGAACTTTGAAGAATCCTCTTGGCTAAATGACATAGAAGTGAAGCATGGTATCAGAAGTGTGTATTTTTTTGCTTCTAGCATACCATGAATTACTGGGAACCTGAACTGCAAAAGTAATCCTAATCCTGTAGTACATCCATTATAAATCTAGTCTATTGCATTCTACAACAGAATAGCTCTCCAGCTATCTTTTAAGTGGGCACATGCTATATAGTGGTGATATATACTTACTTTGCTTGCTAAACGATTGGTAAGTACTTTATATGTGCATGTTGTTACATTTAATTTCTTAAAACAGAGTCCTGAAGTGCTTGCAGGGGGAACCTTGAAAGAAAAGTGACCAACAAGTTTAGTTACTATTGTTTTTCTAATACTGCACCAGTGCTATAAGGATTTTTTCCAATATGTGCAATATTAATGTATTTTATAATTAGTAAAAGAAAAAAGTACTCACTAGATTTCTTATTGAATTTGCACTCTGGAAAACATGAAAAATAGATTAGAAGTGCAATGATAACTAGGGGCATTCTTATTTAGCAAAAATAAGTTGCCTGTTTTCTTTGTGTTTGAAGTTCTTCTACAATCAGCTTCATAATTAAACTAATATAGCATATTTGTTATAAATAATAAAAAATACACATTTCCCTGCTAATGTAGTGCAACTTTCTATGAACTCTTTCTGGAAACTTGATTTACTTGTTAAAGATTTAAATCAAAGGGGGTAATGTGGAAAATAACACAGAAAAGATAACACAATGTCCTGAACAAGTTGAATTAAAAATACATAGAAATACAATGGTCATGCCAATAAAATCCCCTGCCTTAACTTTGATATCACTGCTATTTTACCAAGGCATCTTTCTGCACAAGATTGCAGCTCATATATACCATACCTCAGCTGGCTTTTAACTAAACAGCTTTACCATTGAGAGCAACTCATTACCGGCATTGGAAGATTCAGCATATGCCACAAAGCCCTTCCAAAAACTTTTTTAAAGAACTACAGGTACAGACTTCTAAATGTGAGCTGCGTTCACACCTTTAGACTGCAACCAAGAAACAGTGAAGAGAGCAATTTAAAAGAAAACCTCTAAAACAGTGTAAGACTCAGGACTTAAAAATCAAGTGTGCAGTTGCCCAGCGAGAGTAGATAGAAGATCAAATAGGGGTGGGAAGGAAAAAGCCCGATGAAGATCCTCATCAGGAACTTTACCCGCAAACCAGAGATGGAAATACAATCCAATTGTTCAAGGGCTACATAAATTAGAACTATGGACAATGTAAAGGAAATGTATGTACAGATTCTAAGGATGAGACTAAACTGGCAGTCTAAAAATAAAGTGGCTGGATCCCCACTGTAGGCAATACAGAGAGTTAGATAACTACAAAGAACAACTTGTCACACTAATCCCGAACTCATTAGTACCTTCCTAAAATGACTACAAAATACTTTTGTGACTATTCAAAATATTTTAGTATTTTAACCATATTTTAAAGTACAAATTCAAGTCCTCGAGAAGATTTGTGGGTGGAGAGCCTGAAAGAAGACATGCAGATTCAGAAGTTGTGTCACCCTTGACAATTTAAAAGGAACCTGCATTTTAATTTCCTTATAACATAATATAACAATTACTATTTAAACTGAGATATTTTTTTTTATCTACGCAGCATGATTAATCATGGTCCCTGAAAATTAAGTAACTTGACATTTTTCAATGGGTATGGCTTCTACTGGAAAGTTCTAAGTGACATTTTTGCAGAATTTCATACCTATAACACAAAAATATTAAGAAACTTAAAATTATTGTGGAAATGCAAGAATCTTACCTGATTAGCAGGACATTTTTCAACACGAGCAACAATAATTTATGCTGGTAACTTAACTAAAATGTAGGAAGCCATATTACAGAGGGCTATGTTGTTTCCATCAAATGTAATAACACTCAGTTCAGACAGTACAGAACATTAACCTAAAAAAGAGCTGTCATTTAATGAGGTTACCACAGAACTGAATACTGGGCATTAATAAAAACTTGCATTTTTAGCAATATTTGCTTTTATACATACATTCATTTATACATTGATGACCCTGTTCTGCAGACAGCTTACTGAGCTGTAAGCAGAAGCAAGTATCTTACGTTACTCAGTGGAAATACTTTTAACCTACTGCTATGTGCCCAGCATAGGGGGGAAAGCTTAAATTGTTGAAAATTTTCACTGTCAGTGTTTTACAGGCAAGTTCAATGAATCTGTACATTGTGAGATAAAATATATGCATTGAAATAGGCATATTTTTGAGATACTGGTAACAAGAGACCAATCTGTCTTATCTTGAGGCAAATATTTTAAAGTGAGATATATTGGTGTCAATAATGATACAAAGTTTTTAAGCTGACTGCTCTTTGGCCCTTTTGTTCCCTTTGCAGACAGTCACCTGCTGATTCCAGCAGTTTCCAAGTATGAGTAAAAACTGTAGTTAGATCTAACTGAAATTTGGGGCTTCTGTCTTTCAGAAAATGCCAGTATTTAATTTTTTCTTCACAAAATGTTGAAATCTCAACATTTCAACAATAGAAATTCTGAAAAGTCTCAGCTGGAAAATGTTGATGTTCATGTTGCAGATTTCATTTCAATGTTTTTATTAAAAATAAATTATTTTTACTCTCTTGAATGTTAATTCAAAGATACCAAAGTGTTCAGTATATTTCATTCTGTTTTGTTGATAAACAGCTCTTTTAAATTCTTTCCAGTATTCAACCTCATAGTCCCACTGTAATAAACCCTTAATTTGTTACTCGAAATTTACAGATCAAGGCTCTAGGTTGTATTTAAAAATAAAAGAGTGACTTACAGGGACATTCCCATTCTGGAAACAGCTACCAGTGTTAACTTGAACTGGCATTCCTCAAAATCCACAGTCTGACTTCTGGCACATCTTTAGGGCAGTTCCTTGAAAGGTTGTATAGCATCCAACCCATATTAACACACACATATTGGCTACATTTGTTGACAGGTTCAAGGTATCTTGGCTATCATATATGGAAAAAACAACCAGAATCAACTTTACATTTATTGCCCTTATGAAGTCCAAGCGCTTACATGTTCATCACCCTGCTCTGAGACAGAATCACCAAATCTATGTGACCTCTCATCAGTTATTTTGGAATCATTGCTTGCATGTGGTTGTAACAGGTGGCAGTGACATCCATTCACCCACAACCTTCCTGTTCCATCTAGCTTTGGCGGAATACCCTATGTACAGCATTACGCATTGAGGCTACATGTTATATTCAGTAATAATCTGAAGCATTTTAAGAAATACAGAATCATCCATCATTTTAAACACAATGACACAGAAACAAATGGAAAAAAAGGAAGATGGGGTGAGATTATGCAGAAATCCAAAAATTCCATGGACTATGGCTTTTTCTGCACCTCAAATATCTTTCGCTATCTAGAATCAGCACATAGCGTTAAAAGGTGGTTTTTTTGCAAAGCAATACATCCAGGTTGCAAAATGTACCAGGGCAGTATAAGAGCAGTGATACAGAAATCCTCTAAGAATAACTGAGTATTTTAAAATATACAAAGAAACAAAAGTAGTAGATATTTAAAATATCCGGTATTACACACATACCATAACAGAATGTATGGAAAACAATATGTATTTTAACACATAGGGGCAAGTAAAACTGATCATACCACACATGCAGAAGATGTAGACATCAGTGCATGCATCACTGTATCAAAGGAAGCCTTGTCAGCTACAGCTGTAGTTCTTTCTGTGCTTACCAGAGAAGTTTGTGTTTCCACAGACTCTGAAGAGGAAGGCAGAACCATTCCACCACTAGAATGAGATAAATCTGTTGTAGTTCTGGTCTGCAGTTCTGTGGGCTCTGATAAACTGAAATAAGGTTTAATGGTTTTCTGTGTTGCGATTTTGGACCAATCTGATGCTGTTACATCTGGGACTCCAGAAAGAGATTTTTTACTGAGGTGGTATTTCTTGAAAAAGCCACAGTCTGAACTGCAGTTACTGTCAAATAAGGCAAGGAAGACTTCTCAGTTATGGTTGACTTTGTCTTGGTATCATTGCTCTCCTCATGTGAAGTCTGACCGCTTCCAAAATTATCCACAGTTCTTTCAAATGAGGTTGCATATTTAACTTCTGAAGCTGTAAATGAGGTACTCTTCATCTGTGACAATGGACTTGTAGTACAAATTGTTTTCATGATCATAATTTTGGGAGTTTCTTTGGCATTCTGTGAAGCTTGAGTCACTGCAGATGTAAATAAAGATTTGTGTGACACATGCACAGGTGTTCCTATGGTGGTAGGAACTGAAGCCATATAAAACTCCAAATCGGCAACAAAAGAATCAGTAGTTTTTGTAGTAATCCTAGAGGCCGTAGTAGTGCCAGAAGCAACTAGTAAACTGGCTGGAGAGTAGGTGGTGTTTTTGCAAAATATAAGATGATTTTAAGGATGTAGTGTTCACTGTTGTGTTCGTGATCAATGTTGTAGTGGATTCAGTGATGATTCCAGCTGATATGGCTGATATCGTTCCATCTTCTTCTGAAGAACTTACCGAAGAACTCTGTTTTCCTAGAGAAACAGTAAAGATATGAGTGGTCTTAGGAGGAGGTGGGGACATAGAGACCCCACTGCACTGGCTTTCTAAAGTGGCTTCAGGAGCTGTAGGCATTAGTAAAGAGGGCATTACAGTAGATATCTTTAGCGCTGCTGAAAGGCTCGTAGAAGGGTTTAAAGTGAATGTAGGAAAATGTATAGAAGAAGTTGGAAAGTCTGTAACTGGACTTTTTGAAGTTCCTTGTGTATCTAGAGATGAAACTGATGTTTGGGTAGCAGTTATATTTTGTGTTAATGATGGTATCCTACTGACTATGGGAATCAATGAAGAACTTGTAATATACGATGTCACGTAAGATGGTACTGATGTTGATAATGCGATTGTAAATAAAGATGACAACTTTGTAAGAGAAGGATCTTTGGGAATGAAAATGCCTGAACTTTGTGCCACAGAGTCAGTTTTCAATTCCGCGTGTGAACTGCTTGGGTACTCTAATTTCTGAAGTGGTTATTAATGTGGCATTTAGAGGTAATGCCAGTGTCCTAAGGGGGAAGACTGTAGCCATAATGGATTTCATTGGCTTTTTAGAAATAGTTGACATTGAAACAAAATCAGTGTGCATTATGTATTTATTTCTGTCGAAGCTTTCCTTGATACAGACATATCAGAGAGTGCTGGATTGACTAGAAGAGTGGAAGCAGCAGAAAGTATTTTTTTTGGAGGCAACAGTGACATCTGCCATAGCTTTGGGCTTCAGGGAGGTAGTCAGAGAATGCACTGGTATAGATATGCACTGTATGTTACAGAAGGACTCAAAGAAGTGTTTATAGGGATTTGGGAAGCAGCTTGAGGTGAAAATACACTCCTTATGGCAGAGCGGCAGAAACACTGCCTTTTACTAATGGAGATGACTGCTTGGGAACAGTCACTGGAATTTCTACTGAAGATAAAAATGGCTTTGGAGAAAAACTAGCTAAAGAACTTGCATTTAATGATATCAGAGAAGTTTTAGACAAGAGTTTGGCTGTTTCAAAATATGAAACTGTGATTAATTGAGGAAACCTTGTCTCCAAGCTTGCAAATCTAGTAGTCATAGGAATATGAGGAGCAGTTGAAGTCAGTGCAGGAAAGGGTGCTGGGCGAACTGCAGTTTGATCAACACCAGACCTAGTTCTAACAGACAAACTAGATATAGGAGAAGTAGATGTGCTTAGTGTCAACTGCGAACCTAAGAGAAATACAAGTCTTGTGACAGTTGCTCTGCCAGCCAGCAAAGCAGGCAAAGACACTTCAGAGGATACTGCTGCTCCCTTAGAATGACTTACTGAAGGACTCCTACTCTTCCCAATCCCTGAGGGCAGCTCAGAAGTAACAAAAGATCACTTGGAGATTAAAGTCGTTAATGCTGAGTTAGGGGGAACAGTTCCTGAGTGGTTAACGTTTCGAGTGGAAATGGATCTGCCACTAGGGATGTGGGTGTTAGTAATGCAGAACGTGTTGGAATAGGACTTGCACAAAGCAGGGTTGTTGGAGTTGCTGTTGTAATGGGTAAAGTTACAGATGCGGTAGAACTGACAGTATGTGATGTGACTGCTGGTACTTGAAGAGCAGTTGGAAAATCTGTTGAAGAGATGAGTTTGGAAAGGACAGTAGGGCTGGCTGTGCTGTGAAGTACATCAGAAGGCTCCACTGTACTTGGTAATGAAAATGTTGAATAGGCGGCAGCATTAGATGCTTCCAATGACTAAAAGTCTGTAATGGCCTCTGCCCTTATATTCATTCCCCTTAAAGTTGTGTTTGCCTTCACAGTTACTTTGTCTGTCACACTGGTATGAGTTGACTGAGTCCCTGAAGTAACAAATAAAGGAGGTGTCTGAGGAAATCTCTCCGTAGTAGCACCCGTGTGAGAAATTAACAATGAAGGTTTTGTTCCAACTGCTGATTCTGTAGGTGTCACAGGTATGCCTGAAAGGAAAAATGCATGTTTCACTGTCTTTTATGGATTATTGGTAAAGCAAAATAGCAACATCTATCTCTGCTCAAAAGCCACTGAAATATTAGCAAATCAGAGCATCATTTTGCTGAGAAGATAACTTGCCAATGGTTCTAGGTTCACCTGAGGACTTTGAGGAACTCAACTGACTCAAGAAGTTTTCTAATTTTCTTTGTAAATGCAGTAGCTGATTTTTTATTATCAGTGAAGCCTTTGATTTTGCAAAGCAGTTTTGAAAAAACATGGGTATTCCATGGAAAATTTAGTAAATCCAAAACAGTAAAATATTTGGAATAAATATATTTTTGGAAGGTAGTATACTATATGAGATAACTCTGTACTAGCAAATATCAAGCATAATGAATTTAATTCAAAACTTGTAAAGTAAAATAAGAGACAGAATTAAAATTTAATTGCTATGTTAAGAATATTATATCGCCAAAATAAGCAAATTATATGCTAACTTCACTCATCGAAAACTACCAAATAGATGCCCTGAATTTGTTAGTGGTAGCTTATCAACTGAAAAGTCTGAACTTCTCACCACAAAAGTATTTCTTCCATTTGGGATCTTTTTCTCATATACATATGATATGCTAGCAGTATATAGTTAAATATAGTTGTGGTGAGTATAACACTATCACAAAAGGTTATGTTTAACACACTATTAGACAAATTAAAGAATTCAACTTTAGAAATGGCTTGATTGGATGTAGGAGATGTATTTTGGATGACTGGAAATCGAGTCTATGTCCTACAGAGACATTCTTCAAAAGAAGGAAGTTCTGGTAAAACATTTAATAAAAAAACATCAATGTACATTTGATTAAAATATTTCCTGAGATCTCTAGAGTGATTTCTAGGATTAGACCAATATAATAAAATATACTTACAGTCTCCTGGATAAACACATTTAAGCGCGACCTCATCAAGGATCATGTTTTTGGGACAGTATGGCAAGCATCCATCAAGCCTTTAAAATATTGTATAGTTAGTTCTAAAACCATGGTAGAAATAATCTTAAATTATTTTACTCTGGAAAAATGAAACATTTGAATGTCTTTCCCCATCAGAGTTCCGAGAACTTACCCGTGTAATGGTGAAGACAGCATTTTGAGGCATTTTTTAAGGCCAAAAAGACATTGAACAGCACAATTCTGTTTCTAAACTGTTAATCAGTTTTTCACATGGGCTGACAAACATGATAACTTTGGACTATTCTGCTTCCACAACCAGGTGGAAGCTTAGATTCCTAAGCAGAAAGGTTTTCCATCGGATGAAGAACTTCTCTACAAGACTTCTGTTTTACCCAAATATGTTCATTTGAGATGTTAAAATACTTAGACTGACTCCATAGAAAGTCTCATTCTTGTGCACTTTCAGCATAGGAGAATGTAGACAAGTCCATCAATTCCATTACTTTTCATTTTTAGGAGATTTTTAATAAGAAAATCATGATATGAACAACCACTATGCCCATATGGAAAAAAGCTAGGAATACCAACAGAGAAAATTAGCAATATTACTAACATTCCCAATCATAAACTGCATATGCCTAGGGAGGTAGCCTGAAATTTAAAATACAATTTTCCACTCAATTTCATGCCTTGAGTTTTTAGGTATATTTTCTTTTAGTTTGTTGTGGTTCCATAGCTGGCAAAGATCTGGGGAGGCAGGAAATCTTGTTACTAAGTAACAAGATAACATCAGCCCTGTGAAATCCCTCACGGTCATACCAATGAGCATCTCTTAGTGTAAAGTCCCTTCCTCTTACAGGAGAGGGCCTGGTCCACTCTTACCATTCCTACAGGTTTTGATCTCTGTCATATAAACACCAGAAGGATAGTAATTTACAGCATCATGGGATGCTGATGTAGGATGTGAATATCAATCCATAGAAGGGAATAGCCTTCATTTAATTTAATAGCTTTCTACTTAACAACTACCAGAAGCTAATCCCCTGAGCTAAATGCAAACCCTCTTATTCTTCTGTTGGAAGATCACATGTAAACAGGAATGTATACTGTGGGAAATGAGAGGCTTGTTACAGACATTTTCACGTAACTTCTGAGAGTTGCTTACAAGAGTGATACTGAAATTTGAATGAGTGAAAAGGAATGGATATCGCAGCTGCAGTAATTTTCAGAACCCATATGGTACACATTAAAAAAAATTACAGTAGCAATATGAGCTTAATTTTACTTACAGGGGAAGGAATTTACATGCTATTCCTTCAAGATCACTGCATGTTTCAACACAAGGGTTAGCATAAGATTCATATCACCATTCACACGCTCTTCTATAAGGCACAGATGCACTGAGTTCTGAGAAAGAAGGAAAAGGTATTATTTATTGATTGTGTAGTCAAAAAGCTATAAATTTGTAGCTGTTTCTATAATGTACATTGGGGTTTTCCAAAAAATGAAAAAATATCAACTAAGTACAGAAATTCTTGAGAACTTTCAAATAGATGAGGTTTTGTTCATTTTCAGTTTGAAGTATTTAAAATTCAATCAAGCTAAAAGACACTGAAGCTCCAAAGATACAAACAGCTACTCACTGACTGTATATTCTGTTTAAAAAACATAAAATCAGTAAAACCTGGTGAAGGTACTGCTGATTGCAGAAGCAATACAGTTATCCCGTTCATTTAAAAGAACAGCTATCTATAGCTCACTAACAAAACATTAACACACATCTTTCTGTGACATGCCACATTAATTTTGAAAGGGTAAAGCAATGAAAATATGTTTCAAAGATAAAGTGATCATCATAGCTGCAAAAATTAGGAAATAATAGCATTTGGAGGCAGAATGGAAGACAAAGACAGAATAATCATTTTAAATAGGATGAAAAGTAGTTACTATTACTGATGAAAGACAAGTGCTCTGAAGGCAAGCAGAAAAAAAACGTACTTATCCCTGGGCATTATGCAAAATTTACCTTCAATACTAAAGCTACTCAAACATTTGAATTCTTCTGAATCATCATACTTTGCCACTTCAACACCGGATGAGGTAAGAATGATGAAAAAGCCTTTTTTACTGTGCAGTTCGAAGGCACTGAGCCCTGGACTCCAGAGACCTTGGTGGTGGAAGAAGGTGGCCTATCTCCGAAAGGAGGCACTTGCCTGCCACTGTTCCAACCCAACGGTTTCATTGTCGTATAAGTACAGAAAGTAGTTTGGTCTTTCAGCAGATTCAAGGGAAACGAGAGAGCTTCCACAGAAGAAGAAAAAAAAAAAGTAAGATTTTCAGAGAAAACAACTTAAAAGTGAGGTTAAAATCTATATGTTGGCTGTTAAGTGGCTCCTTTTATAGAAATGCTTTTCTCCAAAAAAAAATATTCAGCTTTATGTAACACAAAAAAAGTTAGAAATGCAGAGTCTAAAGGAGACCTCAAGTGATCACATATTCCAGGGCCACCAGACAGCTAATCAGTCAGATCAAAACTACATTCAGCTTACTGCTACCAGCCTTCAAAATGATTCATAAGCAGTCTCAAACTGGAAGGTTTTTATCAAAGTTGGACAATTGTCTGATAGTTCAGCTGTACCAAAATTCCATTAGCAAATAACATCATGCATATATTTTAAGAGCATGCTTGACTTCACCTTGAGGTCAGGCTTTTTTTACCTACATTCATATTGAGCAATACAGTAAGAAAATCTGTGGCCAAATGAAAGATTCGACCATCTATTTGCTCTACCCACGCCAGAAATCAAAGGTGAAGAAAATTCTCTGAAAGTTTAAGAACTTGGACAGAGACTGACTTTATATTTGGTTTTCCAATTGAACAAAATCTTGAAGTGTCTTTAATCTAGATGAATACTATCTCATTCCTTACAGATGTGAAAACTACATGTGTAATGATATCATGATGTACTGATATAATGAATGTTTTACTTCCACTTTACATCAGCTGGAGAATTGACAAGACTGAATTAATTCTTCTGTTCCATATACTTTCTTATTTCAAAATCATATCTAAAACCCTAATTTCTCTACTGCAAAACTGTCAACTGTGAATATAGTTTCAAATCTTACCGTGAAGACAGCCTTTCTCTATGTTGATTTTTGAGGGTATGGGATTTTTTCAACTAATTAAAATCCATGAGAAAGCATTGACAAAATCTGTATTGATTTAATTGGCACAAACCCAATGCATATGAAGACAGGAATATATATGAAGAAGGAAAAATACTTATTTATTTTTGGTTGCATACTTTGGATCAGTCTCTGGTGAGTGAAACATAGAGCTTAAGAATAACTGTTCACCTAAGAAACTCCCTTCTACATTGTATAGAGACGCTGCTCACTAACAATGCAGGAGACAGATTGGTTGTTCTAAGTTGCACATATTATAGTCCACTGAAAGTCACAATAAAGAGGAAAAGATAAAGTAGAAGTGATTTTACTGGAGACAAAAATATCCTGCATTTACCTTCAGTGTTGATATTTGCTAGATACACAATTTTTCAGTTTCCAGTTATAAAAACTCATTTTTTTTTCACAAAGGAACACTTGTATTTTGCAATAATTCAAAAGCAATCTTTGAAAAGTCAACTTTAAAGCTGACAGTGGGGTTTTCCAATATTTTTTAAAAAAATCAAAAAATCAGTATTCCTCCTCAATTTTTAAATTGGCCACTTAATCCTCACCAATTCTAATAATTAAAAATATAGAGACTACTTTAGAAGATGCAGGAAAAATAATTCATATAGTTTGAAAAATATGAATTGCCATTAGCAAAATTGTTGAAAACACTTACATAAATCTTTATCTTTGAAAAGACCTGGAGTAATCATGAAACTGAAAAATACATTTTCATATGCTCCAGTTCTAGGCAGAGGAAATATCCTTCTACTGGACACATTGGCTCCTATAATTGTGTTGTTCTCTCCATAACTTGCTAAAATATAGGGTCCTTCATCAAGACCTAAAGGAAAAAATCAAAGAGAAAAAGAAAAATCCTCCTTGCATAACATATAAAACTTAAATCTTTGTTGACATAATATATTGCCTTAAATATTTCACCATACCTGGAATCAAATCCGTTTGGAACTACAGCTCAGTGCCTCAAGGTATTACACTGGAGCGGGTCTATCTATCTGTTCAATGTACTCCCTTATTCTTTCCTTGCTGCCCGGAATAAAACAGATACAAAGTGAGCACAAAAAAATGTGGGTGGCTGTCCTCACAAAATGACCTGCATAAGAAAGCAATCTGGGCTGCTTTGATATGGTGTGTAGTCTTTTACAAGTCCTTATTTCTATACTTTGAAAGAACAACAGAGCAACTTTAATAACAGACACTGAAGCTACTCTAAGATCTACAAGGCAATTCCCCTCCACAAAACAGTTTTCAGATTCAGCCCTAATTCAACTTTTGGCAGCAATATTGCTTAAGCAGCTGTCTAGTTCATCCTCTCCCACAAACCACTCGCTCCTGCCCCCCTACTGCCCATTTATTATGCCATCCTAAGTGCTTCAGCGGTGAAGTGGTCCAGCTGAAAAATAACCAGCTAATTTTTCCAGTCTGGTTTACCACATCGTAATTCAAAAGCTCATGCCAATGTAACAGTGACAACAGCTTCAGCTGATTCCACTGCCAAAATAGCGCTGGCCTAACCATGGTCCTCAGCAAACCCTTGGAGCTATTTCTGCTGGGCTGGAAAGGCTCACAGGGATACATGCAGATATAACAGCATCCATCTTTGTCACTATATCCCATTGAAAGAACCAAGAGCAGCATACTTCTAAAACCTCACCTTGTGAGTAACAAACAAAATGTGTAAGTTTAATCCTTACAGTGAAAAGACTGAACCCCTTCCCAATCTAAGACAGCTCCTTTCAAATATGACTCTTCCAAGAGGGAAGGAATTCTCATAATGAAGAGATTTGGCTCAGCTAGAAGTTAAACATCAATTTCTGAAGAAAACCGCATGAAATAACTTATGGCTTTATACAGAAACTATGTTGGAGCTCATATACACATGAAGTCCACAAGCTTGCCACAAAATGACCACTTTTAGAAAAGTGGTGAGACAATTTATCTTAAAAAGGCTCTTTATCCTCAAATCTTTCAATGTTTATCCCTACATATTGACTGACATTTTGCCTATGACTTGAGCAAAAGCAGAAGTGAGCTGTAATTGATAAAGTTTCCATCAATATTCAACAGTTTGACATCATGCAGCACAAAAAAGGAATCAGAGGAGCCGTCCTAGTCCTAAAAGGTATTTTGCTGCCACTTGATGGTGAAACCATGCTCAGCACTGTGCTTAACTAACCCTGGCAGGCTGCTAAGCACCACACACCCGCTGGATCACTCTGCTCCCCAAGAGAATCGGAGGGAAATAACTGAAAAAACTTGTAAACTCATAGGTTGAGATAAAGAGAGCTTAGTAAGTTCAAAAAGAAAAACAAAGGAAAACAAACCTAAGAAAAGTGATTCAAAAAACACCAGTTGCTCGCCATCAGCTGACCGATGCCAGCTGGACCCTGAACAACACTAGCCCCAGCAAACTTTCTCCCCATTTTTTATTGCTGAGCATGACGTCTGTAGTGGGTTTGCATGGCAAGGTTTTGATGGGGGGGGTGGGGGGGGTGGGGGCTACACGGGTGGCTTCTTTTAGAAGATGCCAGAAGCTTCCCCCACATCCAATGATGCCAATGCTGGCTGGCTCCAAGACGGACCCTCCACTGGCCAAGGCTGAGCTAATCAACAACAGTGGCAGCACCTCTGGTATAGCAGATAAAGAGAAAAAAAAACCAAAATTTGCACGAGCAGGAGAGAGGAGTGAGACTATGTGAGAACAACAACCCTGCAGACACCAAGGTCAGTGAAGAAAGAGGGGCAGAAGGTGCTCCAGGCACCTGAGCAGGGATTCCCCTGCAGCTTGTGGTGAAGATCTTGGTGAGGCAGGCTGTCCTGCTGCAGCCCATGGAGGACCCCACACCAGAGCAGGGGGACATCTGAAGGGGGCTGTGACCCCGTGGGAAGCCTGCGCTGAAGCAGGTTTGCTGGCATGACTTGTGACCCCATGAGGGACCCATGCTGGCATTCTGTTCCTGAATGGCTGTACCCCATGGAAGGGACACACACTGGAACAGTTTGTGAAGTACTGCAGCCCATGGGAAGGACTCACATTGGAGAAGTTCATGGAGAACTGTCTCCCATGGGAGGGACCCCACGCTGCAGCAGCGGAAGAGTGTGAGGAGGAAGGAGCAGCAGAAACAACGTGATGAACTGACCATAACCCCCATTGCCCATTGTCCTGTGCCACTCAAGGGGAGGACATAGGGAAACTGGGAATTAGTTAAGCCTTGGAAGAGGAGGTGTGGGGGGAAGGTGTTTTTCTGATTTGAATGGTAATAAATTAAACAAATTTCCCCATGTTTTCAATTCTGTTTTCCCCATGATGGTAATGGCCGAGTGATCTCCCTGTCCTTACCTCGACCCACAAGCCTTTCTTTATATTTTCTCTCCCCTGTCCAGTTGAGCAGAAGAGTGATAGAGTGGTTTTGGTGGGCACCTGGCATCCAGCCGGGGGTAAACCACTGCAGTGTCAGATGGTATGGAATATCCCTGTGGTCAGTTGGGGTCAGCTGTCCCAGCTGTGTCCCCTCCCAGCTCCTTGTGCATTGTCAACCTACTCGCTGGTGGGGCGGTGTGAGAATCAGGAAAGGCCTTGACACTGCGAGCAGTAGCTAAAACATGGGTGTGTTATCAATGCTATTTTCATCACAAATCCAAAATATATCACCATACTAACTATATGAAGAAAATTAACTCTATCCAAGCCAAAACCAGTATACCTTATACTTTGTGAGTAAGACAAAATTCCCTATTGCAAAGAAATTAGGAGAATTTAACTATACCCAGCCAGATCTATATGCTGTTACTGTACTAGGCCAGACTCCATGGAGGGGGAAAAAATCATCCACTATGTGATGCTCATTATAGGATGCAAGTCACTAAAAAAGATGTGTCAAAAGTCACATTCATATCATTGCATTTAGTCAAGTTTCCCTTCCTTTTCAGTATCTTGCTCCCGACTGAGCACATGCACAGTATCCAAGTATAAGACAGGATGCCACAGGAATTGAGTCTATTAAATGAATACCATTCTCATTTTAAGGAACCATTCCTTAAGGTACAATACTTGTGAGACCTGTGCATGAAACCTATCAATTTCAAAATATAATAGGCCCCAGTTCTGAAATTTAAAGTACAAGCACAAGATAACATCCTTCTAGGGCATCTCCTTGACTGCCAAGATATGCTGCTTGGTACATTAATCCACCCACACACTGAATATGATGAGGTTATTAATTGAGACATTAGGGATTACTAAGATCATTCAACACAGCTGGGATACTGACCTTCATTCATTAAAACTAGAAGCAATGTTAAAACTACATATACCAAGTCAAAGAAAAAGCCCATCAATTAATTCAGATGAGTTTTTAATTGAACCTGAGCAATCTCTTTTATATTTCAATGAAAGAAAGAAAAATAAAACAAAGTAAGCCACTTCATACTGAAAACCCAGAAGATAATTGCATAGTGTGACAAATGTTCATAAAATTTGAGGCTTTTTTATTTTTTTCCAAAAATCATAGCATATTACTTATTATTCTGTTTAATCTCAACTCAGTATCATCAGAGATGCATCATATCCACCCCATTAATTTTTGCAGAAAAGGACTTTAATTTACCTGTGCCAAAGGCAATTAGTTCAGTGAGGTGAGAATTCAAATGGTAATAACCATGTATAACCTTCTAAAAGGCACAATTCTGTGTCAGCATTTGAATTCCTTACTAATGTAGGATTGTCTATTTGTGTTTATATAGGAAAAATCTCAAGTAGTACATGAGATGTTGCACAGAAGAATGGTATTTTAGCTACCCATAGCAGAACAGGAGAGAAGAAGTCAGTATAATGACCTAATGATATTAAATAAACAAGGAATATGTCACAAAATAATATACAACACTCCAGGCTGCTTATACTAGTCATCTCTCCTTTCCAATGGATTTGAAGGTCCAGTGAGCTCAAGGGATTGTGACTATGCGATCCTGCCCTACGGAACGAGGAGAACAGAAAAGAGAGAACCTCTACCACTGCTGCAGCTGACAGAGGTTCTTCTCAGCACAAGCTATGAAGGCTTTTATTTGCAGTGTGCACTGTATCATATTTCATCTGAGATGCAAGATGTGTTGTTTTGCTTACAACTACTATGATATTTGTTTCCATGCTACCTCTGTCCCTGGATATAAAGCAGAAAGGCCCATGGGGAATTCTTTTGCTAACTTTGCTGAGCTCATTAAACTCACATAACCAAATGAGGAGTACCAAAAAAAAAAAAAGGAAAAAATAATTCTAACCTTTGAAAGAGAGAAATGTTTACTATGTTTTCTTCCAGGGTTAGTCTGAATGAACCAATATAATAATAATATCTCTTGGGTATTCATTTTGAAAGGAGAAACAAAATAGAGGTGGGTGTGCGTGCATGTGTGTGTGTGTGTATAAGATAATGATCTCAAAATAGCATCATACAGAAAGAAAGATGATAGAATATTACTTCAAAGATGCCTTCTGTATTCTAGAGTGGTCAATGTGGGGAATTATCTGCAAATAAATGCTTTATAAAAATGGATTCGATTTTGGAATGGGGAGTACAGGCTTGTTTCTAGCATATAGCTAGCTGGTTTGCTAGAAAACATGAAGAGTAAGTGTATTCAGCAAGGTACACAAATATGAGGATGAATCAAAGACAGCAATATCAAATACTACATACCTTGATTGTAATATTCACAGTCGTAAGCTAAAAGAAAAAGAAAACAAGCACATTATTATTACCAAGTAACAACAGGATCTATGCATAACTGCATCCTGAAAATTTAAAGTTTACTTTCATCAGAGGAAGCTTAATTTCCCATAATGTATTTCAGTCAGTGACTTTATTTCCTTAGGCTTTTGTTCAGTGACATGCAGCTGTATTTAAATAGATGTGCCATGACAGCAGACCTGAAACATGAATTATTCTACAGCCAAGAACGCTTCTTACTGCCATTGAAAAGTTGAATGGACAGAAAGTCCTTGCAGCCCTACACAGACCACTGGATGTACCTCAGATCTGGTAGACCAGTTTCCAACAGTCTCTGCACTGGCACACCCTGAGTACAGCCAGTCCTCTTCAATAAGACAGCAAATTTGGCTGTGTAAGACTAACAGCTAACACACAGACAGCTTGAAAAATGTGAAGAACATTTATTATCCACCTGCTTCTGGCATATTTCTATTACTGGGCAGCAAAAGACCAAAGGTGCCTCAAAGATGACTTCTGGTGTGAGGCCAACCCAGGTACATACCACAGAGCAGAGGAGATCACCAGTGAATCGCTGCTCCTTGCTGGCAGCACTTGTGGGCATAAGCTGCAATACTGGTACACAGGCACTCGCAGTCCCCACCAAGATCGCAGTTGCATGTATCTATGTGACAATTTTTCACAACAGAAGTTATATCAGTCTAGGGGAGAAAAAAAGAAGGAAGAAAAAAAGAGGGCTGGTAATTTAGTTGCATGAGCTGTACAAATTCCTGTGCCACCTCTGGATTGACTGAAAGAATTTAACACAAAAATAAGTATTTTCTAAGGTTGGGGTACATTCCTATACAAAAAGTACACTTCGAATTATTAGCTAGTACTTACATTACAGTCCAAGAGAAAGTTTCAATCAATGACTGTTAATATTGTCTGTCTACACACTTGCTGTTCATCAATTTTGAGGAGTATATTGAAGCTGGCTGTTCCGTTTTTATAAGGCAAATGCTGCCATCTATAGTCATCCTGTCAGTTTTGCATGAACAACAGCAAAGAGCTACAGCTCTGATTATCAAGTAATGAAAGTAATAATTTGTAGAAGGGGTTTTGGTGAGGGAAAGAAAGCTTGAGCATGCTGGTGACATTTTGCAGAAAAATGTTTCTGCACTTACCAAGATTTTAATATACCTTGCCTGTAAACCTTCGTTAGATCAGAAACCACATCCTCACTCTAAAATCCTATCACGTTATTTCGTGGTTTTACACAATACACTATTTCTTGGATTTTGATCATCTTTTTTGTAGTGTTGAGCAATATTTCCAAAATTGTTCTTATTCAACACATGGAATGTTTAAAGCAATGCTTTTCTTTGGTTTAGACTCTGGTCTAGATCAGTTGTAGAGCACTCAAATGGCACACATCAGATTACAGAAATACCATCACAGTAACAAAGCAGCACTTATCTTACATGGAGACAGCTTCTCAGCTGGCAGTTGCTAGAAGCTGGCAGGGATACAAAAGCTGGTTTTCTGCCTTCAGGAGAAAGGTGCCATTTTGCTTTCATTCTTTTTCTAATTTTGAAAATAGGGGTACCACTGGGATGGGGGCATGTGTTTTAGCTCCATTGAAAATGGCTGTAATAGCTTCGCAGGAACCACCAAACCACAAATTGGCTCCGAAGAGATGAACCTCCGTCTCATGTCTGCAGGACAGCATCTCTCCATGGATCAGCAACATCCTGCTGTTGTGACAAACTGGGAGCCTTGGGTTAAAGCTCCTGCTGAGTTCAGGAGTTATGAAGACCTTTTTTTCTGCAAGTGTTGAGGCTCCTTAGCCCCTGTTGAGTTCAGTGCTTAGCTGGGTAACTGCAATCCATCAGTCACTGCCAGCCAGAGATGCAAGATTTTGTCTCCCTGAAAACAGGGTTTTCCAGCCTCAGCTGAACTCTGAGGCTGCCTGTTCCATGGGCGGGAGCTTGGCTTCATGCACAGCAGGGCCCTCCACCGCACAGTGGGAATGAGTGCTAGGGGGCTGCTCCAAGCATGGCCTGAGACACACATCTACACCTTCTGTTCCTTCCATGTCCCCAGTGTCAGTCTCTGCTTGGGCTTTTTTTTCTTGGTACCCAGTTCAGCACCCGTGCAGCCAGCAGTCAGCTGCAGGTATCCTTGGCAGGAGGTCATTTCACATCACATTTGTGAGTCATATTTTCACATGCTAATGAATAGGTTGCAAAAACACCTGAAAGGTGTTTGCTTTACGAGCTGTCCCATACAAAATGGATATGTGCATGTGAAAATACTTGACTACTAATTGAAGAACATGTTTTGCAACTGACATGCATTTTTTAATGTAATTATGCTAATTTTTATGGCATAATGTTTGCAAATTTTAATCACAGCATGGATAGCCTATAGAAAATTAATGTTTAAGAGGAAGCATCTTTCTCTCAAAAAGTTCCATTTTTATTTATTATGTTCCCCTTTGAAAATACACTCATTATTATGTTCTCAGGCACATGCTCAGAAAATTCTTTACACAGTAACTAAAGTCAACATTAATAAATCTCTTGGGTTAAACTACTGCAACCTCCTCTTCAGGCAAATTCCTAACCACGTTGATATCAGACTTCAGTCCTAAAAGTCAGGAGGTTCAGCTGGGACATCTAATGATCTCATTTAGTATTAATAGTCATAAAAAAAAGAAGAGACTGAGACAAAATGTCATAATAGTTCTTGCTTGCACAGGTGAAAAGAAGCCTTCGATAAATTTGGGGGGCTAAAATCTGAAATACGGGAAAATGTATAGAGCATGTTTTGCATTGATAAAGGGTAGACTGAAATGGAATAAAAGATTCCCACGCAAACTATTGTTGTCCCCATCTTGTCTAGACTGAACTTAAGGAAATTCTTGTATTCAAGTCCCAGGCTCAGCCAGGTATTGGGAAAACAAGGACATCAAAATTAGAGGTTTTGACAATAAGCAGATGGTGAGCTGTCAGCCAGTTAAAAATAGTGATAGCTCTGAAGCTGAAATCTCACTTTCTCATATTTATTTTTATATTGATCTGTATGGTTAACAAAATAAAACCATTTGAGATAAGCTGTAGGCACTTTACAGAAATGCTTATTTTAGAATTCTACAATATATACAGAAGTCTTAAAAATGTAGCTACCTATATAAATAAAAGATATAAATAAAATGTAAAGAGAACAGAACCTTGATTATCCAGTCTACTAACTCATGGCTCTCAGTTATCACTATTATGTTTAGGCTCCACTCTTGAAAGGAACAAAAAACTCTGCACAAACGTAGCCCACCCACACAGAGATACTTGCAGGGCTTTATTCTGTATCCTCCACAGCATTCAGACTGAGGGGAATGTCAAGAAGAAATTAATTACTGGAATTTTAATATTTTCCCACATGAGAACACATCTGGGATATTTAATAAACTTCCCACATTGCGACAAGGTGCAAAATGGAGCATTCCTTTTTGGCATAAGGGAACTTGCTCTGATGTACCTCACATGGTCTTAGTGTTTGATTTGGGCTCTTGCACTTAAAACCAAGCAAAACCACCACAACCATAAACATTTATACAAAGGTGTTTTGACCATGGATTCAGGTACACTATGGTATCATATAATTCAATATCTGCATACCCAGAAAACAAAATGAAAGTTTAATTGCTATCTTCATCTTCACCTTTCCCTGATTTGTTGTTATAATTGAAAACATTTGCACAAAAAAGAATCTTTGTGTTTTGCTCTAAGTACTAAAATGTTCCTGGTGTCTGCTCAGTGCATAAAGACAAAATGTTTTCTTTGTGACACATTGTAATCATTACCAGAGCAACCAGCTGTAAGATCACAAACAAATACATGGTCAAATCCATTCCTGGTGGTTTTGCATTGACTTTAAGTGGAGTCACACTACAGATGGATTTAGCCCTGTAAGTTCAAATAAAGAAGCAGCAGTAGGAAGAGATCAACCCATAAAAAAACAGAGTCAAAGATCATCATGATAACTCAAAAATGGCTAAGGTATAACTTCTCTCTTACAGCCTCCTTTCAAGAAGAAAAACAAATGAACAGAAAAATATGACGAAACGACACTTGGCTCAGAAAATACAAGTTCACCCAAAACCATACTGTCTTGGTGCAGCAGGGAAGCCCATGAGGGGTAATTATGGATCCATAGGCATCACTGGGGTGTCTCGACATAGCCTCTGCTGCAGTGCAGTTGCCCACCTACGCTGCCCTCCTGTGTGGATGCTCGGACACTGAACTGCCGTTGGGGGATGTACTGTCAGTGCCAGGAGGGAAAAAACCTGGAAGCATCCCATGCTTCACAGTGCCAAGGCAAGCATGTTTGCCAGTAGCAGGGATGGGTTCTAGGCCTCCGGCTATCATATACTCCTTTGCAGTATTTAGAGTTAGCAGAAAAGATGACCAGGATACATCTCTATGAAGGCCAAAGGTCCTTTCTGAAAAAGTCCCTAGTGCTTACTGCGGAGGCAGACAAAGTGTCAAGTCTGGGTGAGCACATGCTGCCTGTGAGGCCGATATTGAACTCAGATCCTGAGTGCTCAGGCAGCCACAGAAATCAGAAGATTATGTGACAATTTAGGAAAAAAAAATTTATATATATATCTATGGCCAAAAAAAGGCAAGTGCAAAATTGGGCTGCATAAGCAAAGGTCACAGCATCCTAGAAATTAGTGTGCTATGCAAACACTACACATGTTTTTAAAGCAGCCACTGAACTGAGAAATTGGAAAAGAAAAATTCATACACTTCATACAAAGTGTTTACACATTTCTTTACGTACCACCTTCCAGATGAGCAGTATAATTACCAATACTACACATTTGCCTTGCTTGCTCACACAATTTAAACACTTTATGTAAAGTGAAATAGATCCAAAGGGAGAGACTGAGGGAGAAGCTTCAAAATTTTTACTCCAAAGCAGAGTAGGTATCATATTCTTTCATGAGGTGAGAGATTTTGGTTCAATTTCCTGCTGTGAGTCAAGGAGAGAACAGATTAAAAACTGGTTCTCACAGGAGACTGCTATACAAATATTGATGTTTCAGGAGGTTCACAAGGCTATAAAACCTTATATCTTCTCAGCACAAATTAATAAAATACCTGTTCTCCTGTGCTATAAAGCACAGTTGGGGTCATCCACTCTCTACAGCCTCTTTCCTTCTCAGAAACCCAAGCTTCCATACTGGGTTCTGCCTGTTGCTGTTCTGAGCCTTTTCTGTCTCACCCTTTCACCATCACTCTTTTGTCAGTTTGTCCTCTGTTTACAAACTGCAACTAAAAAAAAAAAAAATCACCTTTTTTTTTCTCCAGTATTCAGAAAAAACTTTTTACCCAGCATTCAGATTCTATTTACTTTCATCTTGATGCCTTGAACACCGGAGAAATTACAATCATTTTTAAAATTGGGGTGATTCCAAAATATCAGAAACAATGTATCTAATCTTGTAGAAAATTGGATTCCAGATAGCTTTGATAATTATCTTATGTAAGGAAAAATATTTTCTTCCCTAAAGAGATATTTTAGTTTCATTTACATTCAGTATACTTGCTGTCATGCAAGACATTATTAACACATTTCACATCTACAGACACAGAAATTAAAATGTCCTCTTATACACTGACCACAAGTTTAGAAAATCCCTATACACCATGTGCTTATAACATGTTCATTTATAAATTAAAATATTATCATTTTTTTCTAAATTTTTACTTGACATAGGACTTAACTGTCCTAATACCCAGCTGTCTCCAAATACCTGTGCATTTCTCACTTCCATGTTGTTTGATGTAGTCAGATCATTTGAAGTATATTTGTCAAAATTTCCACACAAACCTGCTAGTTTATCCTAAAAGAGAAGGATTTATTGTTTTACATATACTAACAGTCAATAATCAGTAAAAATTACATATATAATAAAAAATTATTAAACTGAAAAAGGTGAATGCAACTCTGACTTAAATTTTGAAAATATCTGACACTCTGCTACGCTTACAGTTCCATATTGCAAATAACGTTTAATAGAAATTTGTTTTTCTTTTTTTCTTCCTGTATTCCATAACCTGTTCTTACAGTCTGCCTATGAAAAGGGACTGGAATCTAGGCATACTTTTTTCTGAAAGCTTAGGAGTGCATCCAATCCAAAAGTCAAAAGTTCAGTGATTTACCTCATGATTGTGAAGCCTGACTAGTTGTTATCACTAAAACTTGCTGCCTCTAATTTCAGCTCACAACAGCAAGAACATTTTGCAATAGCGTTTACAAAAGAGACAACTGCAACTGTTTTGTGTTAGGGCATGTGCTGCTGATGGAAAAAGTATATATACATGCATACAGAAAAAGATACTTCTGCACAACAGTAAAATACTGAGTTGGATTTCTAGGGTGCTGTGGCTCTAATTAATTCTTTTTCCTTAATTTCTGCTGCAGACATAGTCTTACTGAACTGGAGACTCTGAAAGAAACAGTCATTGGAAACAGAGCTTGAGATATTTGTTGCATGCAACCTGCAGAACTCAGCTCCCTGCTAACTTACTCAAAATTAGAAGAATTTTTCAGTATGTGTATTGATGGCTGATACATCAGCTTTTATGTGAAGTAAGCATTTTATGGCTATTGGGTCAAAAGTCTATAATAATGTTGTTTTAAAACCAGATGAGATGGTCATTGTAACTTTGACTTACACTTCAAAAAATCTGATATATATTGCAGCATAGAGTACTTTCTTTTATTGGAAAGAGCCCCCTCTCAGTACATGTGTTCATGGTTAAGACAAAGCAGGAATGTAATTATCGAATGTGCAGATAAGGTTACTCTGCCAGGACCCAAAGACAGTTGCAGAGACACCAAGGCAGATGATGATGTAGGAATGGAACAGCGAAGAGCAACTGGCAGGAGAAGGAGTCGTATGTTCTTCCCTGCATCATGGCTGAACCCTGTCACAGTATACTTATTAGGTTTAAACACAAATTTTTGTCTAGATCCTTTCCTGTATCTTATTTTCTTAATTTAAACCCAAGATGTGACTCCACCTGTTCATCTCAGCAGCATCTACTGCATCTCAGGGTGCAGTTCCATCATCAGCCTAATCCAATCCGCGCTACAAACCTGCTATCTTTCATGTTGCTAGATATGGAAGCTTCTTTTCCACTGACTTCAGCGATTATGAAAATATGCAGTGAACTGGGTAACTCAAAACTAACACCCTGCTCCCATCCCCAAAGTAACTTTGAGTCAAAGCTTAATCACTGCATATCTGGAAGGTTGCAATGTGTGGAGCAACAGAGTAAACATGTATGTTAGAACCACTCCTTCTCTTCAGAAGTTCAGCCATTAAATCACATTCTCCATCTCTTCTTACCTGGGAAATGCCGGCAGCTGAACACTGGATAAACAGCTGTATCACTGGGAAAGTTAATCATGGTAAAAAGTTATTGGGTAAGTGATCTCATCACAGATAGCTACATAAAATCGCAGGGTTTTATTTTGGCTCAACTTCCAGCGAAGTCCAACTTTAACGTGCATCATTGTCTTCCTATCCCACAGAATTGTAATGTCTGTTCTGGAAAATGTATCCCAGTATAATATCCAGCCTTCCAAAGGTGATAGATTTGTTTTCCTGTCCCCTTAAGGTCTTCTGACAGAACTTAATATTTATTAAGATTTAATAAAGTTATACTACAAAGATAAGCAGTCAATTAATAACAAAATTTATAGTGAAGAATACTTTAGCGTATAGCTGGATCAATAATGTTACTATAAATGTTGTTTAATATTTTCATATTTTGCCTTTTCAATCCTTCAGGTTTGCTTTGACTTTGTACTTCAGTTTCCCTTTCAAAACCAAGTGGAAAGAAACAAATGTCAATATGCTTCAGCTGCTCGAGGCTTTTGAGCAGCCTGCTTTGTAGGACAAATAGAACTTGGGGGGGGCGGGGAGGGGGGGGAGAGGAAAAAAAAAGATCTTTCCTGTGACCCTGCTGCTTTATCCAGGCCTAGGCACTTGTACTATGTTAACTCGGAGAGAAATTTTCCAAAACACATACTACTTTACAATTGTAATTTTACAATGCTTATCTTAAAGGGCAACCTGAAAAGGAAAGAAAATAACTAACCTGCTTCTCAGAAGGTTCACTAAAATAAATCTCAGTGTCTCCAACTGTGATGAAAATATTCTTTGAGCAAACAATATCATTGTCAAAGCACTTTTTGTTCTGAGAAATTACAGATATATTTGAGTTATCTGTGCCCTGAAATATGAAGAAGAAATAATTTTAATTATAGATTCAATTGCAATTCACTCCTGCAGATTTATTCCAGGCTTACCATCACATAAAATGGATAACTTAGTATTTGCACATCTTTTAAATTAAATTTAAGAAAGCTACCAAACAAGGAAATACAGCTTTAATTTCAAAGCTGAACCCACAACCAACTCAAACTTTGGAGTTAAACACATAGAGCCATTACATTCAGCTGTGAGCCGTCTTTCTGAGGATGTCACAGAGGATCAGCCTGCCGCTAAACTAAGTGTCTAGTTTAGGCTTTTAAAATGTGCTCATACATGGAATTCAATATTTACTGCACAGTATGGTTGTCAAAATCGAGCCATCAGATTATAACATTTTAGAGTCAGTGCAGCAAAAAGGCTGTTGAATGCTGAACATTAACCCAAAAGCAGAAATTCAAGGCAAAAAGGTACACATATACTCCAGATCTGATGCAGATCACATTCAAGAAGGATTCCAAGCAGCCTCAGAGGTCATCCTTAACCCTCTACCAACCAGAGTTTATAGATAGCTATTAAATAAATCTATAGATTATACCTAGTTCTAGAACAGTTTCTTCAGTGTTATTCTTTGTTCCTTGTGATGAAAGCATGGTTAAGGTAGAAGAGAAAAAAACTGGGGTTTATTTTTCTCTAGGCCTCATAGATATGCAAGCACACACCCATGTACCATTTTCAAATGGCTGAGCATGAAATGTCATTTACAGATTCTTCCTTTCAAACACATCTGTTCTGTACCTGTTTCCTTAAATGTTTGTTTCTATAGATCATCTCCCAGTGTTTAAAATAATTGCCCTCTCATGGAAACTTTCAGTTGGGCACATGAAAGTGTATGAACAATGATCCTACCTTGAGCAGGTAAGCTTGCCAGTCGCTGACTTAGTCATACTCCAATCCATCAAAGGTATAATAACGTCGATCACCATAAATAGTGCATACAGCAGGACAGGGGTAACTAGTGCAACTGAATATCCCTCTCCAACAAACACTGTAAGGAAGATTAACAATCAGTATCAGGGTCTTTTTATTTTCAAGAAGCTTTCTTGGGTTCTTTATTTCAAGTTGCACACAAATTCATGAAAGAAAGTTAGTTCTCAGACTTTGAAACACAGAGCTACTCTATGGATTGCTTCTGAAATGATTGGTGATGCCATGGCAGAAAAGTGTTGAGCATCTTGCCATCAGCACATATGTACAATAAAAATGCATAAGAAATGAATGCAAAATCTTGACATTTTTATGGCTTATGCAGGTATTTCCATCGTTGCCTCCAGTATAGGTTAGACACCATGCCACAACACACTTATTGCTAAAACATCAATGATTTATTTTTTCTCAAGAAATTTTGATAAAAATCTGTACATATTCAATACAAAAGAACTCCAGTTGCTACCTCTAAGATTTCAGGGTATCAGACAAGTACAGAATGAGTTTAAGAAATAAATGCTGATATTTTGCAGGATTCCTTCTCCTGTCAGCTACCTTCAATGACTTACATGAATTTGTATGAAGGTAGTACTGACAGCCTCCAGTTTTGCTTGTGTAAGAGTATAAGCTCAGTTGATTTGCCAGTGAAGTTTTTAACTAATTAAATGTTACCATGCCAAACTGTTTATTATAAATATATACTTAATATTTTGGCTAACAAATTATAATGGATGAAAAACTATTTTGTGTCAGTATGAGTCAGGGAAGGCCTCTTAAAAAAGATGGTGGGTGCTAGCCCATTTCCTAGTTCTAATGCCCATTTCCTTTCCTTCCCTCTCCTTTCCTCCCCTTTTCTCTTCCTTTCCCTTTCCTTCCCTTCTCTCTCCTTTCCTCTTCCTTTCTTTTCCTTTCCACTTTTTTTTTTTTTAATGCCCATCTTTTCCCTATACAGTTGCCCGTGGTAACTAACTCACACTGTATAAACAGTCCAGTTCCCAAAACAGCAGACTCTGTGTGTGTGTCTGTGTGAATCTCTGTGTCTGTGTGTGTGTCTGAGTGTCTGTGTTCGTGTGTGTCTGAGTGTGTCTGTGTGTCTGTGTTCGTGTGTGTGAATGTGTCTGTGTGTCTGTGTTCGTGTGTGTGAATGTGTCTGTGTGTCTGTGTTCGTGTGTGTGTCTGTGTGTCTGTGTTCGTGTGTGTCTGAGTGTGTCTGTGTGTCTGTGTTCGTGTGTGTCTGTGTGTCTGTGTGTCTGTGTTCGTGTGTGTCTGTGTGTCTGTGTTCGTGTGTGTCTGTGTGTCTGTGTTCGTGTGTGTCTGAGTGTGTCTGTGTTCGTGTGTGTCTGAGTGTGTCTGTGTCTGTGTTCGTGTGTGTCTGTGTATGTCCATGTGTGTTTGTGTCTCTGTGTCTGTGTGTGTGTGTGTGTGTCGCATACCAGTCTGAGACCGAATTCTGAGAACAGAATTAAGACTCAAAACGGAGGCAAGAGGCAAGGAACTTTATTTGCCCAACAATAAATCTGCGAATGCAAAGGGAGAGAGAGCAAGAGATAAAGAGAGAAAGGAAGGAAAGAAAGAAAAAAAAAAAAAAAAAAAAAAAGAAAGAGTTCAGAGCAATAGCTACCACCCCGGGGCTGCAGTGTCATGACAGTCCGATTCGTTTCCAAGTCTGGTGGGGTGATGTTCCATCCAGTGTTAGTTTGATCCGGTTTTTTACAGAGTTGTTACAAGCTGTTCTGCTTAACCACACCCTCCACCCGGCCATGGTGTACCTGCCCAACGTGGTCCTCAGGGGCCTCCAGGCACCTTGATCCCCCTGACCCCAGGTCTGGGCACACGCGCAGGGGTTTGGTTGTTTTGCAGGATCAGCCTCCCCCGTTGCTCCATGGTGTCAGTCGGTCTCCGTGGCAGTAGTGTTCACAATGTACAGATAGATCATTCACTGTGCTGATGGCGTGAGCTTCCTGCCATAGCACCACAGCAATGTTGAGACAACACACCTGCTGTGGCGACGGTGGGTCTCACTGGAGCCGTCTCCTACCCTGCGTGTGTGTGCGCCCGCCCGTGTCTCCGTGTGGCTCTGTGTGTCCGTGACCCGCTGCTGCCACCCAGCGGCGGCTGCCGCCGCGCCCCAGCCCGCCCCGGGGACAGGGGACAGGGGACAGCCGCGCCGCCGCGCCCAGGCCGGGGTTGGGGTTCCCGCGGGCGCCCGCAAGAGGGCCCCAGGCGGCACGCGCCCCGCTCCCCCAGCGGCTCGCGGCGGCGGCACGGGCCCGGGGCTCAGCGGCCGCCTGGCAGGCGCCGGCGCCGCATCCCCAACAGCGGGCGGGGGGCGGGGAAGGGGGGGGGGGCACCGCGCGCCCCCCGAGGGACACAGCCCACGGCAGGGTACGGCCGTGCCACACACGGTTCCGTAGCGCCCCACAGCCATCGGCTGGTTACCGTAAGGAACACGTGGTGGATCCCTCCGATCCAGCCGAATGCCCAAGTAACATTTCTGTAATGAGGCACGTTATTTTTTGTTCGCTGAGATGGTGGAGAAACAAGAAAAAGCCTGTGAGAATCAACAAAGTCCAACTGCATAAACCAACAATACCTGGCCATATGTTCTAATATGGAACAGCGAATAACCGCCATCCGACAGCAGGGCATCATCATTCCTGCATAACAGATGATGCAATTCATGCAATGAGATGGTACAGGTGAGTAAGTATAAAATCGTTAAAAATGTGAAATATTATGTATCGAAAACTCGGGGGAGGCAGAATTTGCAGGGCACACATGGAGAACCGGGCATTAAGATCAGACTGTAATACGAGAAATCCAACAGATCTCATGTCAACAGTGGTTACACTTCCTGTTTTTTTTTAACTTAAGAAACACCTGCTGAGAAGCATCTCTTGGGAGAACAATCTGTATGGAACCAACCTATCACTCAACTATGCTGGCCTCCTCCCCATGCATTTTACTGTTTTTATACTCCTCTTCCAGCAAGAACAGCACAGAAAAACTACTCCCCGAGCCGTAAGAACCAAACCTAGGGCAGTTACCTTCCATGACTTTCCCTGTTTTTCAAAAAAATATTTTTTTAAAATCTAGACTTGTCAAGCAGCTTGTACTTCTGTCAGCTGAAAAAAGGCAGGACGAGGGCGGAGAAGCAAGCAGTTCACAGTGCAAAACGATCCCCTTTCACACAGAATCCACACCAGAGGGATCGGATGCTGAAACTCGAACCCCATGTGTGACGCAAGAACAGCATAAACAGAGACATTTTAGTTTTCTCTGAAAGCATAAATGTCGTATGACAGTTGCAGCACTCTTTGGTTTCCTTTACGTCCCCCGTTAGAATTCTTCCTTGCTTGAAATTTTACATTAATCATAACTCGATTAAAGAATTGTTTTTATTTTTCCTGTCAAGCTGGAAGCAGTAGGAAAGAATACACAAAACTGACCCATAGGGGTAAGAAAAAAAAGTAACAAAATATTTTTGACATTATTTAGAAAATGTATGATCTATCAAATCTGATGATCCAGAAGGCCTGCCCTACTGCACTGCATCAAAGGGCAAGCAACATGGATCAGTCTTTTAGGTCCTTGATATCCTTAGGAGACCACGGATACGTCTAACAAGAGCTTGAATAAAGGTGTATCGTGACCGAACCTTGGAATATAAACCTTCAATGTCCAAAAGCTTCTTCTGCAGAGATTCACCAAAGCTGTTTGTGGCTTCAATCTGAAGCTGAGAAACAAGAGATTTGTTACAGTCATCAATAGAAAATCGCATTCTGGTATATCAACCTATCCATCATCAACTACCTGTTAACCCTTTCATTACAATTTATTCTCTAAACCGCTTTCAAAAGAATGTTTTTTCTGACTCCCCTAATAAGTACTACTTCCATTCTTCCCTTATGCTTTTCTCTCTAAATTATATAACGGATAGCTTTTCTATGGAGGTTTTTGGGTGACTGCATTTACACATTACCCAAATATTACCACCTTACAGCCTCTCTAGCCTTCTCTAAATTTAGGAATTAAATTTATAGTTTAGGAATTAAACAGCTTTATAAAATTCAGCTTCTTCTGTTACAGTCATACAAACACTTCTTTCAATTAAAATTTTCCTAGTCCCTTAAGGGCCGTTTAGGAACTAAGAGTCCACAACATTTTTTCATTAATACATATGTAAACAATCACTGAAAATATTAATTACATTCTAAGTATTTTAGCAAAATGTTACTGTATATTTTACTTTTGAACAAATGAAAAAAAGATACTTCATCACAAAACACACATACTACCTTTCTTATAATTCTAGATCTTATAAAGGTACTTGAGACTGAACAGGGCTTTGACAACAGGGTTTTTTCTGCACAAACAGCAGTGGAAATGTCAGTGGAATTTATTAATAAAACTGATCTTTTCTCCTGTCACCTCTGCATCAAATTTACACAAACTATTAAATCACTGTGTAAGCAGAAATCACTTTTTTGCTGGCATTCACATTTTATAGCTTACTCTGTTTCTGTTACCCTTTTTGATCTCATTTCTCTACAGCCTAGCTGCAGCTGACCTGTGGTAAACAGCTATAGGATCACAGAAAACTGGGAATCCTGCCCTCATATTGCAAGTCTTTGAAGGATCACTGATGTTTTCAGAGAGCTGTTACTTAAAAATACATACTGTTTGACTGGCTTACAAGAGAAAAAGAATGATTTTTTTTTTATATAAGTTTAGTTCATTTTTCATTTAACTTTTTATATTAAGACTTTAAAATATGTGTGCAGCAGCACAACTGCTACGTGCTTCACAGCACTTTCCAAAAAATTTTGCAACATTTCACTAATCCTAAATTAAGTTATATCCTGTTGGTGTTACCACAGGTTATTCAATGATAGAAAAACTATAGTCAGACTGCTCTTGATAGCTGTATGGCAATCAAGCACATCCTGTACTATTCAGTAGACTGGCACCTCTCACCTGTTCTATATCATGTTGGCTCACTCGATTCAGTCCACTACTGAAATCCAAGTTAGGCTCCGAAGCAAAGGAATCTAGTGATAGAAAATGATAGTTAAAATTATGTTGGATGCTCCATGCTATCTTTTCCACATCAAGTTATACAATGAGTTTAAAATGCAGTGTTCCAAACTGGTCAGTAAATTTCTGCATTAGAAATAACACTGTTTTTTTGGCATAAATGATTTAGAGAAAATACCTTAAGAGCCATAAATAATTCTGATCACACAACATGGCACTTTAAGCAAAAAGCTCCTCCCCAGATCACTTCTCCCTCTTTGATTTCCTTCCATTCCCAATTTTTAATTAATTTTACTTTCCTTTGGAGGTTATGTCTATGATTCAACAATATTTGTATTGCCAATTCTCCAGCAGAAAATCCAAAGGTATGCCAAATCCAAAACAAAATCTCTTTTATTTAATATAAATGGCAAAAATGTTAATAGTAGCAAATCAGTTTTAAAGTTAACCATCAGAAGTTATTCAAAGGCACTTTGATGTCTGAGAATACCTCGCAGCCTTCCTTTTTTAAATGACATCCTGGAGGACAACAGAGGGTCTTGGGAGTCAGTGGGTGTGCAGTGCAGTAGATAGTGTTCCAGATGGCGCCAAAGAATGAAGAGGCATGTTTCTATAGTATCTGTAGACACGTCTAAGTGAAGGAATCTCACTTGGTTGTCTTTAGATTGTACGTTTACTGTATGAGCACATTTACATACTCTGAAATGGCTGAAGATGTTAGCTCACCTGTGTGTCGCCTCAGGCAGAAGCTTCTCACCCCCACTGCTATGGCCTGGTAATGGAACGCTTGGACTCTCCTTACCTGCTTCAGTGCAGTGCTGGCTAGGTTACTTGAATGACTGCTACTCACCCTGAAGGAGCTTTAAACCAGCACTCTGCACCAGAGCAGAGTATGAATGCTCATGGGATTTGTAATGACAGCTCAGTTGCAGAGACAGTGGATTAAAGCAGAGGTTATAAAGCTGGGGATAGCAGTAACATCTTAAGTTACAACAGGTAGGTCTGCAAGAGCACATCTTTCCCAAAGTAGGTTTCAGAGGAAATTTTCATCTGCTGCAGACTATTTTATGCGTGACTAGTTATTTCCATGGAATTACTGGTGTTTATAACATAAGGTTTATGCAAGGTTCACTGTAAGACTGGAAAACCCAGTTGCTCTGATAGGCACCTCAAAATTATTTTTCAAGATATTTCTTCCACCACACTTGTACATATACAAATGTTTAGTGGATCTGGATACTGAAGAGTTGGGCTGTAGTAATAACTCCTCCATTATTATGTAGAAAGTCATAGCAGAGTCTCCATGATGAGAATTACCAACTTGAAAATGCTAACATTCTGACAATAGCAGAACAATACCCTCTAATAATTTAATTCTCAGTTCTTCAAATATCCTTTTTGCAAAAAGTGTTGTTTGAAATGGTCAGAAGTCTAGGTAAAGAGAACCTGTTCCTAATATTATGCTTTTCTGGAGCATCACCTTGAGACTCATTTTAATTTTAGAAGGATACAAGAACAGAGAGAAAGCAGCTTGGCTCGGTTGTTTATTAGCTTCACCAGGCGTCGCCTTGCCAAAACGTATTTTTGGGAAGTGGAGATTTTGTCAACCCCAGCTGGCATAACTGACTGACACAGCTGTGATAAGAAGAGGAAAAAGAATAAGACTGTAGCAAGTCACAGAGCATCAAAAGAAATAAGCAAATAAAATTACTTATCAATATCTAGAACTTCCTTCTCAGCTGCTATTTCTTCAAAACTGCGCTCTCTATTTTGAATTTGCATAACCTTGCTGACCAAAAAACGGAGAAATAAAATGTATCCCCAAGCAACTGTAATGAAAATCACAACTTTTACAAAGTTAATCCCAGTATCTTCCATCAAGTTTTAGGTCACTCATTTTATGGACCCCTCCATCAACAGTAGAGAGGAATATGCACAAGAACTGGAACTATTTACTCATCTAAGATGCTTTGGAGTCTCTGTTACAGCTATGTCTAAGTTACAAGCAATACAGTCAGAAGAACTATTACCTCTTTTATTTCATCTGGTGGGAGCTGTTCCACATTCTGCAGTTTGTTAACACTCTGACGATGGCTATCATAATAGCTGAAGAAATCACTAGTGCTCTGTTTCAGCAGGTATATGATAATGCCCAAGCCAGGCAAATGCCAGTATGGGACCACCGGTGCTTGTGTATCTAGAAAAGGTGATGAACAAGTTATAATAAATTTTAAAAACAAAACAAAAAAAAGAACAGGAAATCAATAAGGTATGCTCTCTGTCAATAAAGTAGTGAAAGACGTGAAAGAGCTGGCAAGTGTGCATTTTATGCTTCTGTGTCAGAAGTAATGCAAGTGAAAGTCTAGGCAAAAGTTCTGTGACTGCCGTACTAGAAGGTAGTCCGCATAGTACAGTACACACGAAATGTAACTAGACCAGAAGACTTACTATTTAAATATTTTAAATGCTTAGCTGCATAATAGCACACTGAACTCTTTCCATGTGGCATAATGAAGAGTTCCAGTCAGCATCTAAACAAGTCTTGCATGCCATAAATGAGGTTCTATGGAAAAAAAATATCCTCACCTTCCCCTGTCTTGTGCTCCTTATTTACCTACACATTTGTTTCTGACGTTTGCGATTCTGAGGCTGCCATGGGAAGTGAATTAAAAAAGATTTTTTGGTCACGTTTGTTTTAACTCAGATTAGTTTCCTGATTTGGCTCAGTTCAAGGCTGTGCAAGCATGTGTGCTAGAATTAGAAAATGGGCAGCTACAGTACTGGCACAAAGTGACTTAAAGTGTATGTGAAACTACAGCCTCTGGTTCATTATTTCCTCCTAGCCCAAATGTCACATCATTCAGTCTCATGAAATAGCAAGCCAAAAGTCTCACCCTGACGAGGCCCATCTCGGTTGGTTGATTCTGACAGGCTAGGAGTAAACAGACAAACAGCGTGCTGAAAACTGGGGGCGCTTTGCAACATAAGTGACTCACAGTATTCCATCACGTTTGCACAGATCTGCCAAAAAAAAAATGACAACATGTCAGTTACAATACCTACAGGCTTTGGAGCATTAAATTTTAAATGGATAAATGTCAATAAACAACATGTTTTGCTCCCTCTCTCTTCACCAGAATGTGATGATTCTCTTTTCTGATCAGGTATAGAGCCTCTTTTCTATTTCAGGTCTAGGACTTGCAACCTTGCCTCTTTCCCAAACCTGCTAGTTAAAATTTCTGGTCAATTTTAAGTCCCCCCTTCATTTTGAAAATTGCTGATCAATTTAAGGTTTCGAAGTTCACGGCATTTTTTCCCCAAAATAATAATGGTTGCTAATGCAAATTTAAGTAACCACATTGTCAAGGTTTACTTTAAATAGAAATAAAATGTGGGATCCTATACCAAACTAAAAACAGTGTAGAGTGTTACCGCTAGCATATGGAAGTACAACAAAGCTAAACAAATCTGTGCAGCAGGAAGAATGTCACAACTTGAGACTGAAGGTTCTAGCAGCTTCTTGTGTCCTTACCTGTTGCATGGCCAACTCTATTTCATCCCTTCTGTTCACTCTGTCTCCCTCTGCATTATCATCTTGCAGTTTAAACTGACGTAGTCTGTCTGAACCACCAAACCGACTCAGAAGTCCTAAGCACTGGCGCTGCCGTAAGAAATGAACATTTTAATTAGTATCTCGACAAATGAAATGCACAATTCTTTTCACTTAAGTGATACCTATCCCTTAAAACACAATAGCAAGACAGCAATGCATATAAATTTCTTTTACAAAGTGCTAGAAGTTGTAAAAAACACAATATTTTAACCCAGATATAAAAACTAATGGCACCCTAAAACAGTTCCTTGAGAAATGAATGCAATTCAAAAGTGCATAACTTTATCTCACGTCTCTTCCAGACTATTATACTCACTAGCATCAATGACAGTTTAGGTTTACCCTTTCCCACTTAAAACAACTTTACCTATATAGACAAACTAACAAAATCTGAATATGAAGATAATAACCTCCATAAAAGTAGAGTGCAAAAACCAATTCAATAGTTTTATAAACAGAAGTAACAATCAATAAATGTGTTTTTAGTTTACATGTGGCTGTTAAGATCACCAAAGTGCCTCAGACTGTACGTCAATTTTGTGTGGAAAGGCAAAAAGACTTATCAAAGTTTAAAGATCTTTTTGTAATTACTTTTGGGGAAGAGTAGACCACTTAAATCCTTTTATTACTGGATGAAAATAACAGGACAAACTAGAGAGAAAAATGACAGAAAAAGCTGACTGATTCACACAGTTTTGGTCAGAACAGGTCAGTTTTCCAACTACCTAATTAAAACACCTTATAACAAAAACAACACAAAACAACCTTTCTGCTTTCCCATGGGAATTTCTTGCTGGCATGATGCAGCAGAATACCAAGTATCCCAGCATTACAGCATTCATTTACAGCTTGGTACTTTGCCAGGCTGGTGAGCCTTACAGTTCTGTCAAAGTGTACAGAGAACACTCCTCTTGCAACCAGAAATATTTGATAGGGCAGCCCCTTCTACAGGTAGTTTTCAATGAAATATTTCCTTATGAAAGTCCTTGTTCACATGGACCACAAAGCTTCAGAAACATTGATGGATGCTGAGCTGTAAAGAGGGTCTGCAGTGATAGCTGTTGAGCAAGACTTAGTTTATCTTGGCTTTCATTCTGATTTCTAAGTCAGGGATATTTTTAAACAAGGAGGAAATAAATAAAACACTAGCATGTCTGATACTCCAGTTGTTGAGCTGGAGACATGCTTGTGGCAAAAGCGGTAACAGAGTATTTCTGCATTACTTGACCTGCTTTGCTGCTGACCTCAAATTCTTCTCCACATAAGGTAAATCCTAAGCTAGGGAGGGACACAAAGTCCCTGATGCAACCCTGATGTTACCAAACGTTATCTTTTCAACTGGGGGAGAGGGGCATGTGACACAAACAAAAAAAACCCAACCCAAAAGAAACAAACCACCAAAACCACATGCCACATAAACCACCGCACTCACACACAAACCACCTCCATCTCCCCCCCAAAAAACAAACTACCACATATTCTTCTTAATGGTGGAAAACATCCCTTTCATAACTGCTACTAGTCAGAGTAAAAAACCAAGAGGAAACCCATCTAACAACAAATCTAAAAGGACCAGTGTTAAATATACAACTTCACTACCTGAAATCGGCCTATATGTCCTTGTAGCTCCATCTGCGTCCCTTCATTAACATCCATGTCCAGCTCACTTAGAACTCCTGGTAAGAGATGCAGCCATTAAATTAACTGGGGTTTGTTTTCATGTTTTTAAAATAAACCAGATTTATGCAGTATGCACATTTAAATACAAGCACTGATTAGAAAAATTTCAGCCAAATGTAACAACTCAGATTTTGCACACTGTTGGAGGAAAACACTCAAATAGGAATGCAGCTACTAGGAGATGCATGACAGCATGTAGCTTACTGTTCTGCTAAGTAATTAAAAGGGGGGGGGGGGCGGGGTGAGGAAGGGAGGTTAGCCTGTAAATTGCAGCTGTTGTGCAAAGCTCAGTATACTGTAAGCAAATAAATGTTTGGGTTCAACCTTTCTATTGTAGGCAGACATCTCTCCTGAACAGCCAGCCATTAAATCAAAATAGAGAAGTTATTTTGAAATAGTAAGCAAGTTTTCTAGCATGCAGAAGTAATCGCTACATCCATCACAGTAATTATTAGTCGTCTGTGAAGATAAGTCACCCAAAAGAAGTGTCAGTATGCTAATCCACAGTGCTTCTCCACAGAAACTTCCTTTTTTAAATAAATAAAAATGGGTAAGACATTAACAAAGATACAGGTATGCAAATAATTGTCAGCCTTCATTTCCTTAGTCACAGAATCTGCTGAATGAATATTCTTTTTGAAGATACCACACGCACTTTGAACAATACTATGTGCAAGTCATCTCAAAGACAAAAAGTACTTACTGTCAGGTAGCTAAAAGAAAACGGGAAGTCAAATGCATATGGATAAGGGCACTGTGTCCACTGCAAATCTACCATACTTACTTCAAGAACAATTATTTGACATTTCTTTATTTTTCCCAGAGCTCTACATGTCAAGAAAATTCTGTACTGTAGTAGGTATACCCTTACATATCTTATCTTACTATTTCTTTATAGAAAACCAAGCCCGAGATTCATGCAGATGTGGCTACAAGACTTCAAAACTACAGTTCCTACCAGGCAAAGCTGCCTTGCTGATTATTCCTGTCAAGGAAGCCAGCTCCTGCAGAGATCCAACACTAACATCTTGACACCTCAGGATTGCCTGGATAGTATCTGAATGGGAAATTAGAAACTGCAAAACCTGTACCACAAAAAGAAAAGGGAAAATATGAACGACTAAAAATTTAGCAGTGAGCAGAGGAAAAAGCAATGCTTTTACTTCTGGAGAATCTTAAAGTGATCTCCCATACCAGTAAGGATAGTATTTTAGAAAAAGCTTACTCTCAGAGCAAAAGGACACATAATTTCTTTGAATGAGCAGTAGCAGTGCTACTCCAGCATGTTTTGGAACTTGCCTGTCCTGCTGCCTGCAGGTGTTGTGCCATGCTGGATGTGAGGATCACTTGGCACAGTTGAAGAGCGGGAAGAAGAATCTGGCGATAACGTTCCACTGGAGCAGGAATGAAGACTGGTGGATCTCTCATTCCATAGATTCTTAACAGGTTTAAAAAGGAAGAAAGATAAAGATAAGAAGATAAAAACAGTGCAAGAAAAGTGAAGCCGACTAGTGAGGCAGAGCCTCAACACACAATCACCCTCAAGAACATGGAAACATTCATATTTCAGTAATAGCTTTGTACTTGAACCGAGTTTTTATTGGAAAAGCAACACATTTATGATACACCTGCTGCAATTTACCTAGAAAGCTGCTGTGAGACATTTTCTCTAAGCAGAGAAAATTACTTCTTTGTACCATACCATATTAAATCAGATTACTTTGTTGCAGAAATATGACATGTTTCCTTTACTTACATATAAAACTAAATATTCCCAAATATTTTAAGAAGAGGTGTGCTTAATTCTAAAGCAGCTAATAAATATAATCCTCTACAAATGCCCTGTAGGTTTCATATAATCTTACAATTATATGATACATCTATTTGGCACTTTAAAACACAGTACTTGTTGAAGTCTTAAATTTTTCCAAAGTGTTTGAACCTGCAGTATGTCACCAAGAACTGTAAATTTAAAGCAAGGATCAAGGTTTGAAATCAGCTAGGGTGATTTCCCCTAATATGCAATTTCCTCCTCTGAGATCTCTTAGTCACCTCACAATGACTAATAACATGGCAACACATCAGGAAACTTGTCAAGCAATATATAACTGACTTTTTTTTTTAACCACATCATAAAGTATTTCTGAAACATTTGCTTCACTGCTCTCTCATTACTGCCTTATGGGGGAGGATGAACTCCACGCTTTTTGTTCACCAACTGCAAAGCCCCCAAAAATAATTTTAAAGTGTAGGCTGGTTTTCAAACATTATAGTCTAAATTATTTAATAATAATAATAATCATCATCATCATCATCCTCCATAGACCATTCCTATCTAAAGTATCAAAGACATTTTCATATAGTCTAAAGTAACTGGGCATAGAAGTACAACTTCACACCCACTTATTTGGAATTTTCTCTCAATAAAAGGTAGTTTTAAACTGAACTGAGAGGTTAAAGAAACATACACACACACACACACACACACACACAGAGAATAAACCCACAAATTATTTACTCGAGACTTGTGGCTGTAAGAAGATACCATATGCTTCCAAGACTACGTTACAATTTCAAAATCATCTAGGGAACCAACACTTACCCCTGATGGTCTGTTTCAGGTCGCATGTCATATACTTGACACTGTGCCAGCCTCACAATCACTCCAGACCGCAACAGCTCCAATGCCCCTTGCTGACTTTTAGCTACTCTAGTGAGGAATGCCTAGAAAAGAGCAGAGAAGGGTAAGTATTGGGCATTCATGATGAAACTTACAACTATTATTTTCTCTTGATTTTAGCATAATTTCAAGTACTGTTATTTTAGTAAAATATCTCTGAGTACAATCAATGTGAAGTCTATTCAAACAACTTTTATTTAATAAAAAAAATCCCACCACCATGCCACAAAATAATTTCTGAAGTGCTATTACCATTTTGGACTCATAGGTGTACAGCGCTTTAAGTAAAGGGGGCTGAGGTGTGAGCAAGCTCTGAAGAGTCAGATCATCATCTGCTAGGCTATCCACAAGCACTTTCAGGTAACCACTATTGGACAGATACAACAGCCACTGCTGCTGCTTGTCTACTGAAATGATACGATCAAGCAAAGCCAATGCCAGCATCTGGGATGGGGGAAGAAAAAAATATTAAATCTATGAGATCAATGAGATTTTTAACAAATACATAGAAATATGAAAAGAAGTTGTTCGAAGCAACTGCTTAGCTTAAAAGCAGAATGCATTTCTGCACTACAATTGCAATTCTTTATATGAAGTCCTTTAAGATTTCCTGACTCTTTAGTATAGTATGAGCCAATTATCTTTATTATTCTTTAACAAAATACTGATATTGTTGACCAATAACTATGCTAAAATATTTTCATGAAGTATTACTACAAACACTATTACTATTTCAAACTAGTTTGCATTCTGACTAGATTCCTGTCTACTGAAGTTATTTCCAGAAGTTATTTCTTTCTGGTCACCAAACCACCTCAGAGTAAGAAAATAAACCAGTAAGACTATGATTTAAAAATACTAACAAATAAATGCCACAGTAGTTCACACCTACAATTTTTTGCAGCAGTGCTTGCTAACTTCAATTTTAAACAATAGGACACACAACTTTTTTAAGAAAAAAATAATATGCATGTATGCCCCTGCTTTCAACAGCTTGAAGGATGAGGGGGAGGACAAAAACATGAAAGAGATTATCTACAAAAATGTTCTAGTTCTACCTCATGAAATTTCCCCTCTCTGCACAGCACTGAAATGCTCTTTAAAACAACAGTGATTGCAAAGGAGTAGATTTATTTACCCGGCCTATCTCATGACCATCACAAGCATCACGACAGACCACCTCCATGAGAGCTGCCCCATAAGTCTCAATAGTTGCCATGTTTTCCCGTTGCAGTTTACTAAACACATCTTCAGGAGCTGTCAGACGTTCCCACATTGTTTTTTGAGCTGTAAAAATGCAAATAAAACACAAAATGAAAAATGCAAAGATGGGCAGCTTAGCATTTAGCTTATCAACAGTACAGCCAAGGCTACATCCTTCAGGGCATTCTCTCTTCCTTGCAACTGAAACGCCCCAAACAATGGACTGAGGTTTTCAGTTGAAGCACAAATGTTTTCCTACAAATCCATTCTTTCCTGAGTATCACACACAAACCAGCCAGAACAAAAAAGGTATGTGCCTGTATACATACACCGCCCTTGTAGACAGTATGCTTAGAATAATTCTAAGATTCAGTACATGTAACATAGAAGATCTATTAGGCCTAAGAACTTTCACTGGGACCAAAACATTCAGTTTGAGGGAAGTAAACAAGGTGACTTAAGTGGGAAAGGGCTGAATCCAAAGCCAGATAATTATAAACTACAAAGGGGTTCTAACAAATTCATAGGTATGTTTTTTACTACTGTAGCTCAAAATGCTGACACATAGCAGTAGGGGTCTGCATGCACAGTTACTAGCCTCAAGTTTCTTTTTCAATCCTTATCCAAGCTCTAAGATTAAATAATTATTAGAAACACTGATGAATCAGGTATTTAAGCCATTATCAGAGAGAATGTGGTATTCACCATAAGCTCTCTTGGTTAAGCAGCAACTCTGGCTGGCTTATTTTTTTGGCTTATTTTTTTAGGGGTGGGAGTGATACTTTTTTGTTTGTTTGTTTGTTTTCCCCTTCGTAGTCTTCAGCTAAAGGAACAGAAAAATATGAAATAATCTTTGGGTTTATTGTGGTAGTTTTTTTAAACAGGATCACTGTGGTATGAACAATCATAGAGATGAGAGGGCAATATTTCTACAGTCGGACCTACCTGGGAACAGTTAGTTACAAGTAATCTCCAGTCCTTTGACAATTTTGTAGCTATGATGCATAGCTTTAAAATGGACACAAATGAAATATCTTCTTTAGTGCTGGAGGTCAGAAATTTGATGTCCTCATCCAGAACAATACATTTTGAATGCCTATGTAGCTAGGCAGGTCAGGACAGAGGATGATTTGCATCTTTTAGCATAAATAGCTAATTTCAGAGGCTCTTAGAGTAAGATGTTTTCTATCTACACAATTCTATTTCCAGAAGACAATTCAGCATGCAGAAACTGTACCACTCAGGGTTTAATAACAGGGGTTTTTTTGCTCTTCTCCATAATACAGTTGGACAATACCTGCTTCTAAAGTGTCTGGTTCATCTGGTCTCTGGGCAATCTGTAAATAGTAAAGCAATGATCCATAAAGGTGCGTCCTCACTCTCTGGAAGCCGCCACCTGTTAACAAGAAACATTCACATTTAAAACCAAACAGATGTGAATTCTGTAATGCCATCTTCCACTGGCACTTAATTTAACCTTCCTATGGCAGTCCTGGAAGAAATAAATGAAACAACTAGATTTCTTAAGTCAGAGTTCTACTGTTTGCATAAAAGTGTATTTATTAGTAAATTCAGCAAGTTTATGCTCCTCCCAAAAAGTGGCAATATGGAATTCCCTTCACAGTCATTTACATGTCTCTCTGCTGCTTGTTGTTCAGATAAAAGAAACAGTATGACTTTATTCTTGTTAGTAACATGACTTCAATGTATATTAATCATGTAAGCTCAACAAGACTGTAAAATAAAAATCTTCATTGCACTAACAAGAAGCAGCTCAGACCATCTTTTTACTCTTGGTGGTTGGAATTCCCACACACACACTGCAAAGGACAACACACCTGTTTTCAAAATGAAATCCAGCAGCTTTTTTAAGATGATGTGGAGGGAGGAGTCACCAATAGAAGCAAAACCCGTGGATATGTTCTCAGAGCCAGGTGATGAGGTAAAAGAACCATCCAGCATCAAGACATATTGGGACTGTCCCGTCATAGGAAGTGCAAGTGGTTGTTTCTGCTCTGTTTTCACGGACTGGCTCAGGTGGGCAGTCAGGGTGAACACAGCCCCTGCCACCACTGGCATCAACTCCTGAGCTGCATCATCATCAAGGATCTTAACACAGAACGAAGCAATAAAAAAAAAAAAAGAAAAAAAAGGTAGAAAACTTGTCTGATTTCATGAGCCATTAAAGCAATTAATTTAGCCTCTCACAACTATTTAATTTATGTATGCATAAGGATTTCATTAACATGACACCATTTAAAACACATCAAAATCAGTAGTGTCAGAAACTTGTACAGAAAGATGAGTTGAAAACATTTTAATTGAGAAGAATATTAGCCTTCTAGTTTTTATTTACACAAATCACAGGCAGGATGATAATTAAATCTGGATGGGGAAAAGGGAAGAAATGTGCTGATGTGAATTGCTTATTAGTAAAATATCTAAACCTAAGTTAGGGAAGGAACAACTGACATTCTCTTGGCTTTACAGCTATTTAAGAAAACTATGACCATTAAAAACGTGAAGATACAATTTAAAAAACTCAAAGGGGTGAGCATCAAAGCAGCATTTAAGACAATGTGGAGAAACACTAACAAGAAGTTAGCACATACTCTTTAGTTCACCTCATCATTTAAAAGGTAAACCTGTTATCCTTATCACTGACACTCAAGGAGCTTTCCTTTCAAGCAATACAGTCATTCAGTATAGTAGTCCAATTATTTTCAAAAGAAAATAACAATAATTTTTTTTCTCACATTAACAAAAATCTTCACTGAAGTGTTACAGAAAATCACAGTCTGAATTTTTTTCTCTGTAGAGATTCCAGGAAAAAAAGAAATTCCTTTGGCTACTAAAGGCCCCCTCCCTTGTTTCCCTTTTTCTTCAGTTTTGTTCACATAAAAAACAAAACCAGCACTCTACTAAAAATAGGTTTTAGGTAACTCCTACAGAAAAAAATAATGGAAATAACAAAACCCCAAAAGGTTACTTTTTGCTTGAAAAATACCATATTTTCATAATATTTCTCAAAACACAACTTGTATAATCAGAACTACAAACAGCCTAACTCTCACAATAAAGCAAAAAAAAAGTCCAATACCCTAAACAATATAAAGGTCATTCATTAATTTTTGTCTTTAAGTATGGCTGAGTCAGTAGTAACTGTCCAGTCTGTCTCAAAAATTATTACTATAACTCAGCAGTAAAATACCTAGACATTAAATATTTTAAGAGAAAGCAAACTCTCACATTTCCAAATGACCTTCCAATTGTAAAATCTTCAATTTATCTATGATGAAGCTTCATTCAACTCTTTCATTTTTCAAAAGAGGCAGCAGTAGGATTTGCAGTGAGTCATCTAAAGACAATAAATTAGCAACTGCAATACTGTTTGCCTGCATCCTTTCAGTGAGTTCTTCTGTGTTCCTCATCAAAATGGGCTATTTCCTTTTCACATACCCTTTCCAGACTACCATCATACTGGATTATACCGAGATGTCTTTGAAATTTCTCAATATATGGTTTATAGCCCAACAGTAGCTATGCAAGTATAGAGTATCCCCTCTGTCCACAGCGCATCTGACTTCAGCATATTAGCAATCGGAAAAAAGAATACTAAAGACAGACAATTATTTTTTTTTTTATTACAATCAAGAATGCTACTTGAAAAGTAGTTTCTCTTTCACATAAAAAGATGTAACAACAAAGTTTGATAGGGTTGGTTACCAGTATAGAGTTACCTTGTCATGCACATCCTGCAATAGATCACGGATAATCAGTTGTCTGTCCTCAGCCTGTATGAGATCCTGGGGGCAGGCAGTGAGTATTATTTCCACCAATTGTCTCCATGACTCTAAAGCATGCTTCTTAGCATGGAGGCACTGCAGCAGCTTGTTCCGCTCCACGACATACTGCAGGATAGTGTTGATCTCCTGAACACCCACAACAAAAAATGTGAGTTATAATATACTAGAAGAAGTTAATGAAAAAGATTTCAAAATGACAATTTTATCTATTAGTAATAGTCTGGGGATGGGGTGGGAAGTCTTCAGCTTATCAGAAACAAGCTGCTATTAATCATCTTAAGACAGGACAATCCATTTCTGAGCTGCTTTCCACAGAGCCTTTCCATCACGAATATCTCAAGTTTGTAGTAAAACTAAAAAAAAAAAATTAACCAAGTAAATTCTTTTCTAACATACTCTTTAAAATCAAAACAAAAACAACTATGAAAAGTTTATTTGTGCATTTTCTTCCCATTTTAGTTTGTCATTTCTTCTTCATCCTTCAAATTTCAAATCCATTTAGCCAATTTCAACCATATTTAAAAGATGGCAGAAACCTCCATAAATAATTAAGCTCCAAGTTCACTGAAACTACAGCTGGGTAGAAGAAAGGAGAAATAAATTGGCAACCCTTGTGAGAGAAAGGCAAGATAAATTTGGCTGCTGCACACTGTACTTGACGTCAGTACTTACTGCTTTCTGTAGCGTGGAGTGGGTGCAATTGTTATCAGTAATAGGGAGGGAAAAGGTTCAAGAAAAAAAAAAACAGATTTCAGGTCTGCTGTTTAGAGAACAGCAATTATCAAATTTTACTGTCTTGGTTTTGTTGGGTTTTTTTCCTTCAGGAATTACTAACTCAACAGTAAGACACAAATCCACAAGCTTTCATAATAAAGCTTACTGCCTGACAGTATATGAAATCCACCAAAAGCAACCACAAACGGTGGTTTACTTTTTCTGTACTTACCTCCATAAGTAAAGGTCTCTGGCCTATTGCTGCCATTCCTTGAAGGGCATTGACTTCTGCAACCAGAACTCTATGAAGGTACTGAAATTAAAAAATCAAAAAAGAAACTTTAATGATAAGGAAGATACATTTGTCCCTCCTAAAAATATTTGGGCATGGCTACATAATGACAGATGCAACTGAAGGACCAAGTTTCAAGTAAGTTTTACTCATTTTTGGGTTTCTCCCATACTTCATTCTCTAATGGCAGTATTTTTACCTGTCTGGTCTCTCTCCCCGATCACTGCACTTCTTTTTGCACTCACTCATTTCCTTCTAGTCCTAAGTTGTTCTGTCCTTTCATGAGCTCTTCTAACAACATCACTCTCCCTTTCCTCTTCAATCTCCACTATAGTCCTCTTGCACAGAAGGAAGGGTTTGTTTCCTCTCAAGCCTAAAATACATTTTACAGTACAGAACAGCTGGTTCCTAAAATGGAATAGCTGCACTCCTATCACCATTAAGATCACCTTTATGTTACATTCCACTCCTGCTCTGTCCCTTGTCTATCAGGCCACAAGTTTTTCAGGACTATTTATCATACACTTGTGAAGTACTCATCACAATGTGACACTATCTTAAAGCCTCTAAGAACTACTGCAGTACACAATGTACATAATTGTGTACACATATATAGTACTACATAGTTGTGTACTGGAGATCAATTAAATACATAAGGTAGATATCATATCTGCAGTATCACTTGTGTGTCCAAGATGGGGAAAACATTAAGATAGAAAATATTTACTGGGAGTGTCTTAAATGGTCTACTGCAAATGAGAAATCAGTGTGTGCAATACAGAAAAAAAATACCTGCATAAATCATGCACATACCTGAAACAGCTATACTTTTTATGTGAAAGCAAGTTTCAAGGTATCATTAATACACTGGTCATTATTATTATTATTACTAAGCTATAAAATACCACATGCAACTTGAGAATATAGAACACTGCATACCTTGACGTTGCAAACCACTTGTCCACGTGCATTCTTGTGTTCACAGTTAGCAATGACTTGCTCAATCTGAACCCGGTCAAAAAAATCCAGTTGTAAAGGCTCTGGAATGTCCTGACTGAAGTCAATTGAATCCAGGATACTTAAGATCTTCCTGCGTACTGGAAATGTAAATCAATTCAAACTGTATTCAGAAATATCAAGGGGAAAACAAAAATCACCCTGACAAAAGGAGCCTAATTTACCTTTGTCAATCCAAATCTTAAATGTGTGACGTTTCAAAAGAAAACACTGGATCCTCAGAAACTGCTATCAATCTATATAAGGGGCTTAAAAAGATTTTCTAGAGCCTTAAATTCTTAACTTGTGTTACACTCTATTGTTCTCCTGTTACGTATGAATGTAATCCAATATTTACAAATACAAGATTCTAATTTTTTCTTCTAAATCAAAGCAGGCTGATTTTCTATGAGAACCATGCAGTCTTTGGTTGAAACTTAGAAACATTTTAAGGAATCTGAAGTTACTTACTTGGATTTTATATTCTTTGCCATGAAAATACATGTTCAGCCTTAGCAACTCTTTCTACTCTTAGCAGTAAATCTATAGACTGCCACCCCCCATTCTGCCCTTCCACAGATACTTAAACAGACTCTTCTCACTTCCTTTCCAGTTCAGTATTTTCCACTCACTCTAACCATCTACATCAACATCCCCCCCCAAACAAAATTGTTCCATGTACTGCTGCTGTTTATAAAGTCTATATTTTCTTTTTCAAAATGTCCTTTCTAGAGGTGGCCCTCCCCCCATTCAGGATGAGAAAAACATTACTGAGAAATAATCAAAAGCCATAATATAATGCTTACCTTTGCAAGCGGTGTCAAAGTGGAGAAACCCACTGACTGATCGACTTTCATCTTCCAATCCTCCCTCACCATCAGCTGAATGTAATGAAACATAATAAATAAACCAAAAAAAAAGAAAAAGAAGCCTAAGTGAAAAATACCACCTACTTTATTAATACTGAAAAAGACAGAGACAACACACACTGACAAACCTTTCACATCAAAGTCTTCTAATACAAATAAATATAGCCTTGACTGTTAATAAAATGTAAACAATACTTATCTCACAGAAGCTAGCCAATTATCAAATACAGATTTGATATTTGATACAGAAATGCCTAAAAAGACACCCCGCCCTCCAGTATGCATAACACAGCTGGATGAACACTGTAAAATGAGTAGGGTATTTGGACATGATTTCCCACACTCACATCTCCACAAGTATGAAAAGACAGTGTTCAAACCTATAAAAGTGAGCAAAAACACCATACTGCTGCAGCCCATTATGGTATCTTTCAGTTATTCTGTTTATTTTCTTCATGTAAAGAGTTTTATTGCCATCTGTTTCCATTTCTCTTGATTCACTTCTACTCTGTTATCTTGCCTTTTTATTTAACACTGCATTTTACATTACACTGGGATGAAATACCATTTTTGTGATATTATGTCAAAAGCCAAATGAACCTGTAGCTAACTATCTTCTGTGAGAGAGAGCTGAAAATGTGTGACACAGACAGAAGTTAAGACTGAGAAAACTCTGTCTAGAACTATCTATCAAGGAAGACCCTCCACCTTCTCTACACAGTAACAACTATAGATAGCATCCCAAAATAAATAACTTTATAATTTTAATTATTCTTTTTATATTCCCCTCTCTTACCCCATAAACAATGTTTATTTTTTATATCAGTGTATACATGAAGATGCTTAAAAAATGAAACACAGACAAATCAGCAACAACAAGAAGATGCCCTGACTTACTTAACTTTGGAGTCTACAACCACCATCACCTTTCTTCCTATCTCTCCAGTGGCAACTCCAGACCCAATACAACAAATGAACTGACTTAGAGAGGGAAGAATTCAAATAAAGTCTCTCATACTTTCATTTATTCCAGCTTGCTTACTCTCACAGTAAATTCCTCTTACCCAAGTATGGTTTCACAGGCATGTCATCAAGCAGCAGATGCAGCAGTCTCTGTGTGTGGGAGCGCTGGCGGTTCAGCGATGTCACTCGCATTTCTATAGCTGCAGTTTTCATCAGCCAAGACATTTGGTTCAGCATTGAAATCTCATGTTCTGGGTGGGGATAAGGAAACAATTATAAAATTGAACACAAATAGTATTACCTACATCAAGGAAAGCATTTTTCACTTGAGAAAACTTTTAGAGGATGTCATTACTTATTATCTGCTCACCATTTGTTTACAAGACAAAAGGACTGAGAGATCTGACAAAAGCCATTAAATGGAACATGTGGCTATTGTGAAAACAAATCATACACATACATTAAATTAAGAGTATACACATACACAAAAAACTCTGTATACAACTGGTTCTAACAGTCATTGCGGAGAATGCAGTGCTTCATAAGCAAATAGGATCACTTTGAATTTCAGTGAAAATAATCACACATTTACCCAAAATTAACAATAACTTTAATTAAAGTTGATAAGTTTGAACATGGGTCTCCAAGAATCTTCATATTCTATACTCATCTAGTTTAGATTCTTAAGTTATATGAGTCATCTAAAGTGCTTTACCCATGCTGGATACATGTATTCAAATGCCAAGTTTACTTATCATTTAACAAAGGACTAGTGGTCAAGCATCTGATAAAGTGAATAAGTACATTTATTCAGTGTAAGACAGCTGAGAAATGTTGGGCTGAAACATTAAACATCTATTAACTTCCAATTAATGCCATCAGTACTTTATTCAGAGGAAGGGAAGATAGAAGTGGTTACAACTTCTATAACAGACTTCTATTCCCTCAGTTCTTCTTAGCATTCTCACTTTCCAAAAATATTTTTTTTTTTTCTTTAGCAGAGTCGAACAAAACTACAGTGATTATTGAAATAGATTAGGATTTGCTTCTGGAGACTTGATCCATTCCAAAACTAACACTCTTTTACAAAAGTTCAGCACTAAAAATTTGAACTTCCTAAATAGGAGAGTTCAACCTTTGCAGAATTAAAAGGTTAGCAGAAGCAGTAATTCAGTTTAAGAATGTTACCTATGCTTCTTCTGTGATTCCTAGGGAGTCAAAAGATGCATGAATTGCTTGAATTTTAAGCACGCACAATCTTATCTTAGCATAAAAATTACCTTTGATAGAAAACGGCAAATACTGCAGCTGAGTGAACAAGAAATCCTGACTGGTCCTCAGATACCTCATAGTTGGACCTGATGTGTCAGAGCATGCACACAACTGATAGATCACCTGATAATAAAAAACAGCAGATACCTACTTATGGAATTTATTTTAAAAACAAACCAATGGCCAAACCAAAAGACGCATAACACTGTTTCACCTCTATTTACAGTAAGTACATTTTGAATTACCTCTATTTACAGCAAGTTTTCCATCAGCTTATGCCAATGCTGAACATGTTATTTATAACAAATGTTGAATTATGACATTAAAGGACCATCAGCAGGTGGATGATTGCAACAGCTATTTGCCCACAATTTGATACTATATAAGCCTTTCTGTGTGTTCAGCTCACTTAAAAATTAGTGTCTATTTCAGACTCCAGGTTCACCAAGACCAGAAATGTGATGTATTTCCACACACACATACCCTCCTTCTACAGTATGGCTTCTTTCACTTTTAATAATGTTTAAAATATTTCCTAGATTCCACAGATTTTCAACATGATACAGATATGTAACCATATGATTATATGATTTAAGGCCAAACATCAGCTACCTTGCACATACATCTGATTCACCGGTCTTCCTCATCTCACCCCTTCAGACATACATACCTACATTTTCACTGCCACAGAATAAAGAAGATAATTTTATTGGCTTATTTGTGATTATTTTTTAACTTACATGCTGGCAAATGGCAGTTTTAATTTTTTTTCAAAAAAAGGCATATGATCACAACAGATTCAAAGGCTCACCGAAAATATTTAGAACATTAGTTTTATAAATATATCCCTATTCCAAGTTCTGACATGAGTACAGACTCTTTATATTCTGTGTTGCTACAAGATAATACTTTTTCACTCAGAAGAAGGTAGTTCCATGTATATAAAAACCTGACAAATGCACGTTAAAAATGAAATTATTATTGAAATCATCAATCATCGGTATTCACCAACCAAGAAGTACCTAATTTTACTTAGAGCATACTACGCCAACAGAAAATACATTGAATACCTGGTAACAGAGTTCTGCAAGATGAGGAGATTCCTGAACTGCTGTAGGTCCATTCCTTGTTTCGGTACCCTTCTCCAGTATGTTCAAAATAGCATGAAGGCAAGTCCGTGGGCAACCCAAGACACCTTAAAATACAAAAATACTTTCTTACATTCTTGATCTTACTTACCTCCATAGCAAATACAGGCTAGTACACAGAATTACAGAAAATAAATTGTTCAGATACATCGTGCTGCACTATACTGCTCCACAGAGCTGCAGCAAAAATATCTGGTGAAGTTTTTTCTCTGTTAATTAAAATAAAAGAAGGAACTGTGTTTCAGAAAAAAATTAACGAAAACATGTATATTTAGTCTGTAGGCTTTTGAGATGCTGTAGGATAAATTATGCAGTCAAAACTTAAGAAATTTCTCTTCAGTTCTATTAAAAAAATACTCAATTGATTCTTTAATATTCTGCATGAACCAAATGAAAATTTGATTCTTGCTCTTAAAACTTTACCTGGATACTCATCTGACAATTTCAAAGAGAAGTTTTAAATTCCTGTGTTTATTTTACAATTACAGCCATTTTATGACTAATGCTCCTAAAGGCACTTGACACTGCAACCAAGGGAGATTTTAATACTGAAGTTAAAATCTGTCTTTCTGCATACTTCCTTTAGCCAACTAATCCTTTAATCAAACCAGAAAGATGTACTGAAGCAGTAAAGGCATTGAAAACTGCATTTCTTACAGGGGAAATCACCTTCTCTGTTTGGACACATGGAATTTATGCTGTAGTAGGAAATTATTATCTCAAAGCAAACTGTTATAGTCATTATTTCTTCACATTATTAATGGGATAAATCACAAAGAGGTGTGCAAGGCTCTCTCATGGCTCTGAGACAAAGTCCCCTATCACTGACCTAACGCACAGAATTTCAAAATATTCAAGACACAGTCTGCTACTTTGCAGATGAAAAAAACAGGCTGGCATCTTTTTTTCATCATTCTGATCTATCAAATAACTTTAAGACTTCTTTTTTTTCCAAATAAAATTCAGGTCCTAACTACCTTCATTTAGAACTATGAAGGCACAGAAGGGCATCCAGGCGGGTTCTGAATGTCTCCAGAGAAGAAAACTCCACAACAGCCCTGGGCAGCCTCTTCCAGTGCTCAGTCACCCTCAAAGCGAGCAAGTTTTTCCTCGTATTCAGGTAGAACTGCCTGTGTTGCGGTTTGTGCCCGTTGCCCCTTGTCCTGTCGCTGGGCACCGCTGAACGGAGCCTGGCCCCATCCTCCTGACACTCGCCCTTAAGATACCTGCAGGCATTGGCAAGGTCCCCTCTCAGTCTTCTCTTCTCCAGGCTAAACAGCCCCAGCTCTCTGGGCCTTTCCTCATCAGGGAGATGCCCCAGTCCCTAATCCCCTGGGCAGCCCTCTGCTGCACCCTCTCCAGTAGTTCCCCGTCTCTCTTGAACTGGGGAGCCCGGCACTGGGCACAGCCCTCCAGATGCAGCCTCACCGGGGCACAGTGAAGGGACAGGACAACCTCCCCCCACTTGCTGGCCACGCTCCGCCTGACGCACCCCAGGATCCCGGCGGCCTTCGTGGCCACACGGGCAGCTCACCGGCCACCAGCACTCCCATGTCCTTCTCCACAGAGCTGCCTTCTAGCAGGTCAACCCCAGCCTCTGCTGGTGCCTGGGGTTACTCCTCCCCTGCCGCAGGACCTACACTTGCCCTTGTGCAACTTCATGAGGTTCCTCTCTGCCCAACTCTCCAGCCCGCCCGGGCCTCGCTCAATGACAGCGCAGCCTTCTGGGGTTATCAGCCACTCCTCCCCGTTCTGTATCGTCAGCAAACTTGCTCAGGGTACGCTCCGACCCTTCATGAAGGTCACTGATGAATCCAGCCAGACTCTGCGCTGCTGTTCACAACCCTCTGAGCTCTGCCATGCAGCCAGTTCTCAGCCCACCTCACCGTCCACTCACCTAACCCACGCTGCCTGAGCTTACCTGGGAGGGTGTTATGGCAGACGGTGCCAAAAGCCTTGCTGAGGTCAAGGTAGACAACATCCACTGCTCTCCCCTCGCCTACCCCAGCCAGTCATTACATCGCAGAAGGCTTCTAAGCTGGCCAGGTATGAGTTCCCCTTGGTGAATCCGTGCTGACTACTGCCGATAACCTTCTTTTTCTGCACATGCTTAAAGAGGACCTCCAGGATGAGCTGTTCTATCACCTTTCCACTCCATGCCCTATCTGATACACCATGCTCTGTTTGCCTGCCCTTTTGGTAACACTCCTGGTTGCTAGCATTCCCTAGGGCCATTTGAACCTCCCATGGTTTCTCCTGGCAATGTCCAAGCTGCGTCAGCCTCGTTCACAAGATCTGCTGACTCCTGGTGGGGTTCTCAGCTCTTGTTCGGGTTTCCCTGAGGCCAGGAACATCCCCGTCCACTTTGATCTAATGCTCAGCCACAGAACTTAGCGTTGCCACCAGTGCCTGCCTCGCCCACTCAGATCAGTTATGCTTATCAGAGCAGATTATTCATGGATTTATAAAGTTGGGTCTTGAAAAGATCCAAGCATGGAGACTGCGTGACCTGTCTGGCCAATCCACTCCACTGCTTCACTGTCTTCATGGTGAAAAAGTTTCTCCTATATGCAGTTGGAGCCTCTCCTGTTTCAGTTTATGCTCACTGCCACACACCTTTGAAGAGCCTGGCTTTATCCTCTCATTAACCCCTGCTTTGTAGGTATTCAAAGACTGCTGCTAGGTCACCCCAGAGCCTTCTCTTCTCCAGGCTGAAGAAGTCTCACTCCCTCAGCTTCTCTCCATAGGCTGAGTACTCCAGCCCCCTGACCATCTCTGCCAAACTTGCTCAAGTTTATCAATATCTGTCTTGTACTGAATACAAGTTAGAAGCTGAGGTGGCAAACAAGACATACTAACACACTATTTTTCTCACCAACTCCAGAAACTTTAGAAATGTCACTTCTGTTGCTTCAAAGTTCATCTTGTCATCTATTTATTCATACATATATTAATATGTCTAGCAACAGAATGAAAACCCACGTATTCTAAAAGGTTTTATCCTACAGTGTTAAACAACAAAACTGGTTTTCTTCCCTGTAACTGATTTTAATCAGGAGTTTGAGGAGGGACAGGATAGTAGTCAATTACTATAACCAGTTCAAAGTGACAACCTGCTTTGTAGATTCCCCTGTTGTCATACACAGGTACTTCTTGGATCATCAAATCAAATTCTTTGTACTGTGAACACAATCCACACTGCATAATTAATTTACTATTTTAATGCTTCACTTCTAAACTATCATTTTCCACCGCAACCCTAATTTCAAGCCTGTTCCAAAATCTAACTTAAACAAAGGATCAGATCCCAAAGCTATTTAAATGCTGCATTTCAGCATCAACATATCTTTTAATTTAGTTTTTGAGTCTTTGAACAAGGCCTGTTGTCTTATTCTTAACATTAAAGGAAACTGCTTCTCCCCATGAATTTTGCAATAAATATTCTCAGGGCTGGTAACAGAATTGATTAAATGCCAGATCAACTTTTCCTCTTCATACCTGGATCTTGTAGATTTGTGGTGCTGACAGGTTTCTTTAGTTCATATCCCAAGAGATACAGAGCAAGGCTGGGAGGACTACGCTCAAGAGAAGTGATAAGAAGATTCAGAATATGGATTCTTGTTTCATGATGGATTCGTGCCCGCTTCTTTTCAGGCTCCAGCTCTTGATTTGGGGGGGAGGGAGAGGGGAAAAAAAAAGTGAATAATGAAGTGAGGAAACCCATTTAACAGAGTAATCCTCGGAGCCTTCAAGTTAAATACAAGAAAGCTAAGGCATCAACTTATATTAGTATGAAGGGATACAAGACAAAAACTTCAAATTACTATTAATACAGCTCTAAACAATACATCCAGAGCAACGTTTAAATACTCGTCTTCTGAAAACAGACTCAGTTTGTAGTTGGCTTATCACACTGTGGACATATCTTAACAAGGCATTGGTGCTTTTCATTTGTTAAAGGTCCAGTTCTACAGAAAACAATGTAAGAAAAGGGTTTTCTGACTGGAAAGCACTTTCTTCACCTCTTTCATCAATTTCTTTCTACGCAAAAGACAATGGCATTTTTAAGAAGCCTTTTACATACCCTCATCTGGATTAATTAATTCTTCTGCATCTTCATTGTCCAAACATTCCACAAACCCAGCCATCAGCTTCTGGCTAATACTCTGTATTCAACAACAGAAGGATGAAAATGAAAAGGATTTCAAGAATATTAAAAACAGTATCTTTCATAATTCCCTCCATATAAGTTGACAGAAGTTCTAGACAAAAATTATATAACCTAGTTAATAAGCAGGAGTTTAAGAGTTGTAGCTGTTCTAAGCAGAGGTTAGCAATTAGCCTCTGAACAGAAAAAAAATCTACTGTTGTTACATATGCTAAATTATCCTCACAGGCTGAAGGCTACAAAGTCACAGGAAGGTCTCAGTATCTCAAAGAATATTGTCCTTTACTTTCTCGAAAACATTCATGATACTGGTTGTTTTTCAATTAATGAAGTAGTGGCTTTTCACAATGCCACAGTAAAAGACTTTTTAGATGTAGGTAGATATAAGACAAAATATAGTTTTAATGTACTTGATCTAGAAATCTATCCTTTAAAGTAACATTATGGAGAACCAGTATTTCACCACTTTCTCTTTCCAGATCCAAAGAAACTGGCACTTACTTGATCATGTGTGAAATCACCCACTAGCTTTATCTGGATGTTGGAATTACAGGAAATACAGCATAAAATCTTGGCACTTTCAAAAGCCAGTTCAGGGTTGCTGTTTCCATGATAAAGATACCTTCAGAAATACAAGATTATTGTAATGAAATTGTTGAGAATTTTGCTTTTATTTCAAGATGGTAATGAACAGATTAGAAATTAAACAACATTTAGAACAGAAGCGTTTACAAATCAAACTACATGAGATAACATTAAAGCTACAAACAAAATTTCACTATACACAAAGCACTTCACACTCCTCCATCAAAAGGAAGGTAGCAGGCTGAGTAGGGATAATCAATCTCTCCTGGAATTTTCACCATTCTTTTTTATCAAAACTCTGCCTCAGACATTGAAAACAACTGGTCACAGGCTTACCCAAGAAACACAGAGAAAATACCTTCACATCATGCAGAAATGAGTGTAACTGAGGACCAAAATTAGCTAAAATCAACTACTGCATGTACACAACATAGAAAAGACTAAAAACAATTTCAAGAAGTCTTAAAAGGCATGCTTTTTTCAAAACTATGTCAACTATTGTTACGTGAAAAAAGTAATATAAATGGAAGACAAAAACATATATAAAGAGTTAATATTTTAGTGCAGTCAGAATATCACTGCTTTTTTTATGCACTAAATTCTACTATTCATCAGTGTTTGTCTGTAAAGTTATTATAAAATTGATCAGTAACATAAGGTGTCAGTGGAAGTGGAAATCCTATAGTTTTGCATTTGAAATGGAGTTTCAGGTTACTAGCCTGATGCTTTTAATATAGTAACTAAGGGACAAACTGTAAAACATGTAAGTGACCAATAGCAACCAAATGAAGTTTTACTTTTCCATCCTATAACAAAGTCTGGGGCAAACTGAAAATTGTATGCAAGGAAATCAATGCACATAAGGCAACCAGGAAGAAGTCATGAGGGGAAAAAAAATTCAGAAAGAAACACTTCAAATACAGATCCCAATCTTGACTAGACAATACATAGATCATACCACCTGTGAAGACACCTCCCACCACCACAAAATTTTCAGAGATGCTCTGTGCAAAGTGAAGCATTTGTCAGTAAAACTAATGAAGGGATCAGGATCCGAACACTTCTGTGCCTCCAAAACTCCCCCCTTCCTAGTACTTTGCACACACCTAGCAATATTCACCACGTGATCGGCCTTTTTAGTGCGAGGGTTGATTCCTTGAAGCAGCTGCTCCAGTGGCGTGACAATAAGAGAAAGGTGGCTCTCCCGCAACAAATCCATAAAAAGATTCTCCTTCTGTAGGGTTAAGTCCAGAAGTGCAAGGCAATACTGTACAGCTTTCTCTAAATGCTTCTTCCCTGCAGTGCACAAACCACAAGAAACAAAGGAGCAGTTAAATAGACTACATTCATAAACCTCGTTTATCAAGCCCTGCACCAAGAAAGAACTTGTCAGTTGTCTACTGCTAGGAAAATTCCCCCCTGCCCAACATCATTTTTATATGTTTTATATGCAAGAGAAACATCTAATTGAAGATATGCAATGTCAGCTTTAAATCCTACTTAGTATGCATTTTAATTTCACATGAAAAATAAATTCTAGGCACATACCAGGAAATGGAGCATAAGTATCAAGCTGCTTAACCCCTTCTTCAAGCAAACTAAGGGACAGTTCCAGCATTGGGGACTCATTCAATAGATGATACATCAAATTGAATCCAGGTGGTTTATATGCTATTATTTCTTCTCCTAAAGCGAGAAGGGGGGAAAAAAATTAACATTAATAGAAAAGATTTCCATTACTCAATGTGGCTAGCCTGAGCTACAAAATGTAACAGTTCCTGTTGTTGTTGTAATCAACACCTAAACAGATGAAACATACTGCATACAAAGTCTTCAGAGGTTTTCTTTACAAATAAGCCATTTAGGTAATCTTTAAATTTTGGAAAAAGTAGTAATGGCAATTATCATTACTTTTCAGTATCTAATAGCCCAACTTCAACTTTAACCAGTCAGACTTCCCCTAAGTAGACATGACCTTGGATTCAAATTAATGCAGACTTTATACCAAACTGAAGCTACATTAAATAGTTTTGCAAGACTGAGAAGTAACCAGAAAAAATGTACATCCCCCCAAAGCTGCTTGAAGACCCGGGATGAGGGGAAAAAGCATTTCCAGAAATCAAAGCTGAGACTTTGGTCCCCTGAACCCCGAATGCTCATAGTGTACAGATATTTGCACGTCTGTTGCAACAATGTATGCAAAAATGAAACTATTAGCCTAAAACTCAAAGACCCTCATGAAACAAGAAAAAGGGAATGTCAAGACTAATGTTTCTCATTTATCTAGTCTCCTAGTAAACTATGGTGGATAAAAGCAGGTGAACATTAAGAATCTTTTTTAGCATGCAAGTGGGAATGAAGATGCAGTTTCTTTTTGCATCAGCTTAAACAGTGTCCTCCTCCCTTCCATTCGTTCCATGTCTGTGCTGCTCCCCAACACACTAATAGATGTGCTGTGCCACTGTGGAGCCACACAGTGCATCAGTTCAAGAAATGGATCTAGTAAAAAAGATCAGTTTTAACCCATTTCTCCAATATATCATGTAATCATACAAACTGAAGGACTAGCTGAGGCCAGGAATAAACCAACAGAAATTGCTCAAGCCAGTTAAGCTGTCAAGAACTGTTTGTCAAAGCACAGAGCACACAGGTCTCCCAGATTGAAGCAAGCTCACTGGAGAGGTAATTCTTAAAAGTTGTTCACTTAAGGAGTAGTTCTCACAGCTCTCTACTGCTACAAATTCACAGCCGTAAGGATGGCATTCAATCTTGAGAAGAAACTTTGCATTAAAAAAAAAATCTGCAGCCCAAATAAGCCTTAAATTTCCTAGAATGAGGCAACTGCCATCTACTTTGGTCTTTTAGAGAATAGTTATCCAGAACTAAATTACTTGGATCATAATTCTACTGCTACCGTCTACTCTGAATATTTAATGTATAAATAATATTTATATTAGAGGCTATATCAAATACACAGACACCTTTAAATTAATGCTATGAATAGTGGTGATTTAGATGCAAACCAAAGAAATCCACAGAAACAAGCCCAAAACAAAAGGTGTTTCTTTAAGTGTCAAATGCTGCTCTTCAATCATATCGGCTACACAAGACAGACAGAAGTCGTCCTCCTAGTAGAGCTAGGGAGGTAGGAGACAGTGTACGTGAAGCCCTAATGAATCGGCAACATAGGTCCCAATAGTATGTGGACATTTTTTAATGTCTTCCTATCTTAAAGCCTTGGTCTAGCTTTCTACCAACTCTACTTGCACTACTAAACAAGACCACAAGATAGAGGCAAGAGAGCAAATCAAGTTACGATTCTGTTTGTTAGTGAACAAATGAACAAGTTAACCTTGTAACTCCACATATTGGTCCACAAAGTCTTCAAGTTGAGGTTCATAGTCCCGCAGCAATTTGTAAAACACTTCCAGAACTACCTCAGCTACTTCCCACTGTAGATAATCACAAAATAAAGAAAAAGTCATACACAGGGTAAGATTGACACTGCAGCAACAAGACCAAGATGACAAAGAATACAACAGGCAGCGCAGTGATGTACTGGATCAGAAGTACGGCATGACCATCTAATTCTGAGATACTATCCAACAACACTTATAATTCAACACATAAAATTATTTGAAAGGCCAAACTTTCTTCTGAAGTAAAATGGAACACTAAAACAGATTTATTGCCTGTTCCAGGCTCTATTATACAATATACATATTAGTATACTGAAACTACAAGCAATAAAGAGTCTTTATTAGGTATACAGCTAATAACAGATCATCAATAGTTTCCAGGATAGAGTTTAGCATGCACTTTCATCCAGAAGTATCATAAAGGAAACTCAAATTCCTTGATTCAGCAAGTCAAAAATATTCTCTTAAAGTAACAATGAGGAAAGGACAAATCTAACTTGTAGATCTGGGCACATGCTGTTCAGAAGTCGTTAGCTATGTAGTAGAGTTGCAGAATCCTGTATAATAAATTAAAATTTAGAAATATAAACTTTTTATTTTTTGAAAGGATACTTTATACAGGCTCCTTTAGATAGTTCGTAGATCCTGACCACCCATGAGTTGAAAAATCACCTGCTTACAGAATCAAAATACTGAACTGCTCGAGGTTACCTCTGCTGCATCTAACTTGCACAGCTTCTCAAACAAATCTAAGCCACATCAGCAGTGCCAAATCATTTGAACTACATCCTAAAAAACCCCATATTTTTAAAACAAAAATTACTTTTTCAGCAGCTCTCCGGTAAGCTCTGGTGCGGAATCGAAGAAACACAGAATCCCTGAGGAACTGGAGATAGGGATCAAAGCCTGGTGGACGGAGACCTGCTCCCAAGTTAGAGGGGAATGAACTCTCCACTAGTGTGCTGATGAGTCGACAGAAGGCACGGGTTAAAGGATATTCCTCACAGCGGGACTCAATTTCATTCAATTCAACCTTCCCAAGATGACGGAAAAAACAGAAGGAGAAATATCAAAGATTTTGAGGGAGAAAGAAACAGGTGAGAGCAAATAATATAAGGGCATCATCTGTGAATTACTTTACCGTTAATTGACCTTGCTGCATTTTTGTCTACAGTACACCACAAAGCAAAGACAGTGAAGCAACAGTACTGTCGTTTCAGTTCAGCAACATCATCTTCATTCATTTCTGAGCTACCAGAAGACATGCCTCAACATTTACATACTTTGTTTTTATTTACCACTGTTATTAGAAGTGAGCTGTACTAAGATGTAACAAAAGTGAGGACAGTTTAGGAATATAGGAAATCTTACTAAGAAGCGCTCATAAGGAATTTGAGGGTTTAGATGTTGCTCTGTTACTAGTATGAAGCTGCACTAGCCTCATAAATGGATAAAATTTCTAGAAATTACAAGCAGGCCTGAGAGTAAATTAAGAAGCAGTGCAATAACAGTGCCTATTCCAAGGCTTTCCCATGGACATGGCAGCAGATGCAGCCTCTGCAAGTGTTTCCCAAACTCGTATGCAGATGGTCAGAGAGGCTGCCTGGGTACAAGAGAAACCCTTACCTCAATACCAATTGCTTGTCGCTGGCCTGGACTTCTCACAGTTTGTAATACCTTCAAAACAGAAAGAGAAATTAAAACAGACAAATATTAAACATACTCAAAGTGTATCTCCATCATTTCTATCAGGACTAAAAGATACTCACCACTTTTTAGCTGTAAGAAGTATTCTCTTAAATCCATTTAAAAGGTAAAAAGCTAATTTTTTTCTGTCTGAAAGGTTGGGTTATATGTTGTACACTTGTATGCTTCTAGCTTTATTTATATCCTCAAGTATCTGTATCATGTTTATTGTTAAACAAAACAAAGAGCATACATACTTTCACATTAATGATTTTTGTCTTATAGCGGTTACGGAAAAGACATTTCCCTTGTTATCCCTTACAACAGTGTATTTTAAGGAGTATCATAAATTAGGAAGCCAAGGCGGTGAGCATTCAAAATACTACTATTATAAGTTGTCATTACTGTCAGGGTCTTTTTATTTGTAATTAACAATAAACCAGCAGTTGCAGTTGAAATGCCTGATGTTCTTCCAATAAAACAGCAACTAGCCTGAACCGTAATAGACGCTATAAAATAAGCCCATCCTATTATGATTTTTCAATTAACAATACAAAAAGCATTTTCACTTGATACTCATCTTCCTTAGGATTAATATTTAAAATTTTCTCTGAAATCAAGACAGCAGGGAAAAAATGCTTTTTTAAAAGTTAGAGCTTTTAATATATATCTATCATTTGCCATTTAAATGTAAAAGTTGACAACAATAATCTGTAAATTACAATTAACTTCCCTGAAAATTAAACGCCTGAAAGTGGAGCTTTTTAGCTAGTCCCTTCTCTCCAAGAGTACCACTTACACCAGAAGAATCTTACCAAAAAAAAAAAAAATTTCCCCCACAGAAAAATATGTAACCTGCAGAATATTGATTACTGGTGACACAGACTGAGGAAAACACATTGAACACACAGGACTGTCTTTTAGAAAACCTGTATTCATGTAAAATAAGCAGAGTCAATGAGATCTCTGAGGCATAAAATCATACTGTCATTTTCAAAATAATTTCGAAGTAAGAACTGCATTAACTAAGTGAAAAAGAAGACCATTCAACAATGTCAACAAGAAGATTTAAGAGAAAATGCAATACTATTTCAAATACACTGACAATTTCAATAGGTGGGATGCTATAGTTCCAAGCACTGAAAATTCTAAAATACCTGTGTATATTCCAGGGATTGCCAGAGTGAAGCAGCTATTTCAGGAGATCTTCCAAAAGCAGTAAGTGTTTCTAATAGCTCTGCTTTCAAAATAGGAGGAATGCTGCACTGCAGAAGTCCCAGAATGACCACTACTGGTGTCCACTGAGGGTGCTCACAAAGAGCTAAGCGAGCGTTCTCACTCTACAGAGTTTAACAGAAAACAAAACTGCAGGTTATTACTTTGAAGATTATTCATGTCTTACAATCTTTAATTCACGGTTAAGTATCAACAATTCTGCTTCATACTTGAAGGTACACCAGACATCAGAAGAATGGCAGACTATTCCAAAACAAACAATTTTAATGAAACAAAAAGCCCAATTTAATGACTCAGAAGTATTAGAATTGTGCCTATCCATACAGAAAAAATGTGCACAATATAAGCTTCTTATAACAACTCTTTTTTTTTTATTTTATTTTTTTTTTTTTAGTAGACACATTCATGGAATTAGTCTTGAATAAGTTTAAGTACTTAAACTCTATAGATAGCTTCTTCAAGCACTGGTAGAGTGACTTTATCAGTATTTCTATTATGAACTTAAATTGCATTTGGATATTTGCTTAGGAACTTTAGGAACCTAAAGGAATTTGCTTAAGTGTTAACAGTAGAGTCATCACCAGTGTAAGCTAATTTTAGGCTCTCAGATAAACACTGGACAGGAACAAGCCTCTAGATTCATCCCACAATAATTCCCTGCATCCTTAGAACAAATTTTCTTCTTCCCAAGTTATGGATTGATGACACCAGGAAATATTAGTTTTAAAGAGTTCCTTTTTCCCCATGCTTATCCGAAGTTCACAAGACAGCTCACATAGGAACACCCCTTCATCATCACTACCAAGGATTATTTTTAAAAAGCCTAATTAGTTTCACTGATCTGTCTTATGTTTGTGTCAGCAAAACCAAGGGTATCTCACTAAATCACAGATTTTTCAGGCTGCAGGTCTGGTGGGTACTGAGGAGCTGAAATCCACACTATCCAGAATTACCGAGACAATTCAAATCGAAAACCTGCATTGCAGTTTTATTCTCTTGGAATCCTCCCCCAGTCAACTCATGGCATGCTTTACTAGTTTGGGGATGTTTTAAATCTAACTCTGGAGGGAAGTTTCACAGTTGATCAGGTTGCTTGTGAAACTTCTATTTCCTTTTAAATTCATTTATTATTTTTGCCTTTTCAAACTCATAATCAAATGCAAAGAACTCTCCCACCCCATAGTCATTTCTTCTAAATATATCTCACTTCTTAAAGACATCTCCATGACACCAAAGTGGCAGGAAGTCATGAAAATCATCCCCCCAAAACACCAGCAACACAGGGAAAGGTGTCATCTCTTCCTGCTTCACCTGGACCATGTGTTTGGTCGTAACAGTTATTCCTGATGTCTCCCACACTTCTGAAGTTCACTAATCAAATGACAACTGCTAGTTAAATTTGCCCTACATACCTTTTTATTCAAATGAACTTCTCAGCTAAATTATGACGTTTTGCAAGAAATAAAATGCACTAACAAAGAAAACCAAATAAAAGGTTACTTACCCAATTTACTATAACAGTGGTCAGCTGTAAAAAAGCAATTAATCCGTCCTGTTCTTTCTGTGTAATTCCTCGGAGAGGCAGGTGACGATACTGGACACTGTCTGCACTTGGCAAGTCCTTCCTTAAGTGCTCATGATAAAGCATCAAAGAGTGGAAGAAATGCTCCCAGGAGACAGGGCTGCCACCTGCTCCTTGGATGTTTTCCGCTACAAAAATGACAAACAGGTGACAAGATTGTCTTTCTACTTTTTCACAGGGTGACAAGTAGGGTAGTTAAATTTAAAAGGAAAACTTTCTTTCTTATCTAGAGGAAAAAAATAAAGTTCAAAGTAAAGCTATTGTTTCCGAAACCAGTGTTTCTGGTTTGGGGTTTTTTGTTGGGATTTTTGTTTTGGTTTTGGTTTTTATTAGAGACAGAAAGGTGCTAATATGAAAAGCCAGGACAAAAAGTTTTCCATTTTTTTGAATCAGAATGTTTGCAGTATTATTTGTATCTTCAGAGGGTGGGGGTGGGGGTGGGGGTGTGCCAATTTGATCAATGCAAAATTAATGCAAAACACAGGACTGACCAGCATCTCTTACTTTGAGAAAGCGCTAATATATTACATGTATCAAAAAAATTCTAATGGAACAAAGTACTTCTGAAAAAAGTCAGCTCAGGAAATACATTTCCAAAATATACATCTTAACTTTAAGACATTACTCATTTTATAGTTTACAATAAGCAATACTGATACTCTTCATCTCTTATGGTGTTAAGACACAACTTTTTTAAAAAACACATTCCTACACTATGTGAATTACTTGCTAAGGTGCTCAGACATTTAATTACCTAATCAGTCTTTTTTTTTTCCCAGATTGCACTTTCAAGTGAAGCCTTCCCATTTCATCTTTGTACTAATAATGAAATGTTGAAAGTATGAAACCACAATTCACCTCAAATGAGTCTGTACTTTTCTAAAGAAAAATAGTTCAGAAAGAGCTGAAATGTCACTTTTCTTACCATGACTACTGCCATTGACTTTTAGCAAACTAAAGCAGTAATGAGCACACTGAGGCCCACTAGCCAGTCCCCGCAGCATTTTCAAGTATGGGATGTAAATTGTGGAAGGAAGTAGATCTCCCATTTGCCTAACAAACTTTGACAAGACAACCTAGAACAAATAAAGATCGGTGTTTAAAAAATGAATTAAATCTGAGTATTTTAGGAAAAGAATAGGCAGCCAAAGTCAGAAAACAGATTCTAATGTGATCAGGGAAGGGTAGAGGGGTGGAATCACAACTCAGGGAAAAAAAAAAAAATCCTTTGTAGATGGGCCAATTCAGTTTCCCAGAAGGTGAAAAACATGTTGCAAACAGGAAATAAACAAAAGAAAATAAATCATGCAATTGCAAAGTATACTAACTTTCCAATTCTGTATTTCTAGTGATAAAATTTACTTCAGCTCACAAATGCTGCACAGCAGTATTATTAACACATCTCCCACTGCAAGTTAAGTGGTATTGGGAAAGAATTCACTATGCTTGTCATGTCCCTGCATAGTAACTCACACACACAGTGGTTCCTCCGAGAGTCCTATTAGGGTGTTTGTAGACTGCACCAGGCCCTAACTTAAATCGCCTGGATTGTGAATGTGTCTTGAGATGCATCTGATACATCTCATACTAGGTTTTGCCTAACACTGCATGGTCCTTCAAGAAGCATCGAAGGCTGATAACATCTCAGGTATCTAAAGAGTTTTGGAATGTCTGCTTCATCTGTTTAGGTTGCTTCTTCATTCTAATTTTAACTGCTGTCTCTCATGGGCTATACCTTTTGGGCTTTAAACAACCACAATATTCTTCAGAATTTTTACCCCCCAAAATACCATCAACTACAGTTAATGAAGGTTTTTTACAGTTAAGGAATTTAACTTCTCAGTTACACCAAAAAGGTATGTAGAGCTCATGAGACAGAAAACACAAGAGCACTGTTACCAGAATTCATTTAGCAACTGCAACAAAATCAGACCTAAAAAAAAATTTTCGCAGAGGTTTGTTAGGACTCTTTCTTGCTAATTTTATTGACAACCATGAATGACTGACAGTAGCTCATGTTAGAGCAACCAACAATAACCATGTCATGCAGAACAGGACACATGCAGATAAGCCACTAAAAAAATGTCTCCTTAGAGGCTAGCTGTATTAAGTATACCAGAAACTTTGTTGCCTGTTTTTTATACTAGTTTAGTTTCAAGTCACTAGTAATTACTAAAGAAAATCTAGATAACCTGGCGCTGAGGGGGGCGCTGATGAGCTACTCCAAGGTAGGACCCCATGATGGTAGATGTCTGCAAAGGCTCTGATGGACACCAGTATTCAAGGGCAAGCTCCAGATTAAAGGGGTCTTTCCTATACAACTCAGCAATCTATCAAAGAAACGAAGGTGTTAGAAAAATATCAACCATATAAAGAAAAACCAATTACTTCAACAATATGCACAGCTACTAGATAAACTAAACGTGTCTGAGAGGCAAAGCATCCCACAGCTGGTGCTCCATTCCTTACAACTCACTGAAAATTACAGCCTCTAAATAGCAATACCAGAACAAATGACAGCCAGAGAAATTCAAAATACACACATAAGTGAAACTTTCATAACTTTCTACCTAATTAATATAGATTAAATCATTGCCAAGAAAAGTGTCATTTCTCCTTAAAAACCCACTTGTGTACCTTGATATATTAACTCAGAAACAAGTTAGCCAGTATCAGGATTAGAAATCTTAACCATTATCTGAACATAAACATTCTTCATAGTAAATGAAGAAGTAGAAATTAAAATCTAAGTTTACTATGTATCTCAGAGCTACTTAAGAAAGCATTTTACTATAAATTTTCCTGTTATGTCCTACAGCTCAAAGGACTACCTTTGGAAAAGACAAGCAGTCTTTAATATAGGGATTACTATACTGAAAACTGCATACGTGCACATTTTCATGCTAAATAAAGGGAAAGATACAAGTTTCTTAATTATTCATGAACAGAAAATATAAAATGAACCTGTTCAATATGCAAATCTGTTTTCTAATGTGGAGGGGGGGTGAAAGTGCAGTCAGGTAACCTTAATAACTAATATTTACATAAACCTATATATTTAAATTTAATTTCCAATTTATTTTATTTCAATTTTCTTTATTAAAAAATATGACAGAAATAGAAAGATCTTTCTTTTAGATGTGTACACCTGTGGTCAAAATTCTACTGAAGTTCAAGAACTTGTAATTCCAGCAGCCTTAATGGGGTCACCTTGCCCAGCCTACTCTATAGCAAATAGAAAACAGTCTTCCAAAATCCTCATTACAAATATAACACCACATGAAAATTATTTAAACATTTCAATTCTTTATTGGAATAACTGTCAATAGTAGAGGAAACCCCCTGAAACCTAATTATAGTTTACTCACAGTAAATAGGGAGAAATTTGAAGACTTGGAGAAACATAAAACACTGTGTAAACATTAAGATCTAGATACACAGTGGTGTTCCATTCCAAAGAACTTCCATGCATTTAGCCAGATCTCAACTCCAATGATAGCCTGTAGTCTTAAAATTCCTATTTCTAAGTTATGCTAAGATAATCTTATTATAATTTAAATTTTAGATATTAAAATATTTTGTGAAATAGCTTCAGCTCAAGAATCTTCAAACATAAGTATGCAGCATTTACGTACTAAACAAGAACTGAATGACACTTCATTAACATCAGAAGCCAAGACAGTAAATTAATGAAAAAGCTTTTTCATTAAAAGTTTACACGAAAAAAAAGTTACAGAAATCTACATAAAATTTACATGAAAAAATATAGAAAGTGTGTATATTTACAGGAAAAAAAATCCCTCTGATCCAAAAAGGGAAAGATACAGCACTGTATGTTATCACTCTGATATGGGTTTTCTGATGAAGGAAAGTCAATCACTTTTTGCCACACTAATTTATAAGGAAAATAAAAATAGGGCTTACTAAAAGCATTAAATGCTCCAGATCTCTCCGAAGGGAAATAGGTGGTTCGTTACCCATCTGAATACTCATGTGGATCATGCGAGCATCTTCATCAGCACGGTTTCTCAGCTGTTTCACCTACACAATTCATGAAGTGGAAAAAAAACCAGTGGTCTGTATTTAGCTAAGAATGAAACAGAACAGAAATAACAGAATTTTCTACACCATCTACTAAAATCTAAGAAAGGAAATGAACTTGAACATACATGACAAGAATATTCAATTATTATTTTTTTTTAATCCACCCCCAAAGAGTTACATTCAAAGATATATTCACTTTCTTACTGTCAAGGCCCTCAGTTTAGAACTTATATCATGGGAGTTTTTCCCATCTGACTTCACCAGATCCTCTGGTTTGGCCTCAAAAGGTGGATCCTTTTCCTCTTTTTACTTCAAAAGCAAGATGGGTTATCTTCAAAGTCAGTCAGACCATTATCAACAAGCAGTGAAAAGAAACAAACACTAAAATAATGTTTTCTGTATATAGACCTGTGAATACATCTTTCTTAGCCATTTAAGGCCACTTCTACTTACAGCTACTTTATGTTTTGAAAAGTTTTGGATTGATGCAATTACTTTGGACCCAGTCTGTTGCAACTAAAGCATTACCATGTCAATAAATACTGGGGGGGGAGAACAACTGCAACAATTACAAAAAAGGAAAAAAGGCCTTTAATCAGTATCCTAATATTCCTTGTGTTGAAAAAAACTAATTACTAAACAAAAAATAGCTGACATTCTGATATCAAAAAGCCTTTGACAAAACACTCCACCAGAGGCTTATATAAAGCAAACAGACATGAGATGAAAAGTTAAGTTTTGTCAAATATTAAGCAGATATTGAGGAACAAGAAACAGAAATAAGTATCAATTCAACACAACAATAATTAAAGCAAGGTGATGGCTAATAGAGACTGGCTCATGGTCTATAATATATATTAATTTTCAAAACTGAATGAGCAGCAAAACAATTGTGTCTTATTAAGAAAAAATAGTTAAAAACTAGAAATAATTGTGGGAAGGGTCAGAGCAAACTAGCCAAATTAGTATACTAACAAAATTAACATACAGACAAAATAAGAGTGTTGATAAATGAAATAATTAATTATCTGAACAACTAAAGCTAATTCTTGAGTTCTGAATGTAATGAAGTAACCAAAAGATTTACCCAAATCACCACTGGCAAGCAGCATAAATGTTAAAACTATACAGAAGAGTTAAATAAAACGCTGACTTACAGATTTAAGTAAAACTGAACAAAGAGGTTTTGTATATATAGATACACACACGTATATATATACACACACAAAAAAAAAAAATCCTGCAAAACAGACACTTCTCTTGCTCCAAAATTTGAGATTCGGTAGAAGTAACTGAGTACATAAGCCAACCACAAACTGATAGCAGTTAAGACAAAAAATTCCTACACAGGGCTATATTCCCATTGCTTACTAACAAAGTCTTTCCTGCAAAACAACAAGTACTGACCTCTGTCAAATTGGAATACAAGTCAACGGTCAGATTTCTGCTTCTATCCTGTATTACAACATCTACTTGTAATAAAAAAAAAATATACATCTGTCTGCATCCTTAGGCATCAGCTATGATCAACTGCAGATCTGAACTAAAGCAAAAAAACTGAAATGGAAAAGAAATACTCTTCCCAGAGATAAAGCCTCCAATTCCATAATGCAACAAAGGTGAGAGATATATCAACAAACCAACCAACAGCCTTGGGATTTTCAGGCAGTTCTGTGGAAAACAGGAAACAAGGTCATACCTGTTCTAAAATCTAATATGGCAGCACCTTTAGTCTGGGTCAGTCTCCAGCTCTTCCACCTTGATTCGAAAATCTACTTTATATCTTTTTCGTAAAAACTGGTATTATGGGAGACATTTCATCTTTCATAAAGCAACAGCATTCAATGACCAGCTGCCTCATAAAAAACTTCCCAGTTCCAGACCCCTTTGCACTTGATTCTTAACAGGCTTCGGACATCTTACGAAGGCTGCATGCAATGGTGTTTTTTTGTAATACAGACACAGTAGCCTTTAGCAATCTTTGGAATATATGAGGAATATGTGACTTATATTTTATGGAAGTTCCTTAAACAATGTGGTAAGTGTATGCAGCACTTGCGGTATTACAGGCTGCCACTGCAGAGAAACATAACTGCAAAGTTATCAATGTGAACTTGTATGAACTGACATTATACTTGTTCATTAGATAACCTGTGGATTAAAAATACATCTTAAGAAAGCAACACGCAACACCAGCAGATTATAAATAAATTAGGATTAAACTTAAAAGCTGTCTACACCATGTTCATATATGCTCTCTAAGATTCTTAAGGCTCAAGTATTGTTTTTCCTGCCAATATTGTTCTCATTCTGCAAGGTTACAATAAATAAAATATATCTTTTAATACTTCTTTTTGCACATTGAAAAACGTAATTATTTGGCAACTCCAACTACAGCTCAATGAAGGTCAAAAAATAAAGCCTCCATCAGTTAAAAGCATTTTCATAGAAGTTTAATTTTCCATGTCTAGATACAAGGTCTTGCACAAAAGAAACCGTTGTAATTGCTTCGAATCAAAGCAATTCAATTGCTTGCAAAAACCCTTCTGCAGCATTTCTGCTGTTCTAGTGAAAACAGCTGCCCATTTTTCCAACAATTGATACTACTGAAAAAGCAGAAACCCTCTCCTTAAATATGGAAAAGATCACTAGTAAACGGATAAATTAAAAATGTGAGACAAAACCCGTAAGTTAATTTAGGTTACACTATTGTATCAAAAAAATACAATCAATATCCACATACATTGCCATCAATTTCAGCATTCATTTAAATTTTAACCATGTAAAACAAAACAAAACCACTACCACCACAAAAGCTTGCTCTGCAGATCTTGCAAATCTCACCACACTGAAGTGTTTTAAAGATCACATTCTACTTCAATGTGGAAAACAAACACCAAATCCTATGGATTCCATAAAGTCAGAAGTTTTTGCAGCTGCAGCACCTGAAGCTGAGGGTCGTAGCTGAATCTCTATGCTACCTGTCCTAATGTTAGAAACATAGAAGAGATGCCCACATTTCTCAAGCACTGCTGTTCACACAACAACTTACTTTCATTGGCATGAGTGCAAGGAAGTCTGTGACAAGGTTATGAATTTTGCGAATGTAAAATTCCTCCTGGTAGAAATTTTCAGACCCCACAACAGATTCAGTCAGGAACAGGAAGACATTATCAGCAACTGCTAGCTCTGCCATTGCTTCATCTGCCTCAGTGAATTCTGCAAGAGCTGGGCAACAAAAATCAAAAGAGGGGGAAAAAATAAATTACAATTATTTGTTACCAAACAAAACACATTTCAGAATACCCGGCTGACGTGCAAATCAACATGCTTCTATCAACTATTATTTTTTGTACCCTACAGGAAAGCACCAGGCTGAAAAAGACTAGTTAATGTTGGGTGATGATCTCAACTTTCTTCTTTATTAAGTGTTAAAGTGCATAACCCATTTACCCAATCAAATCTAAGGCTGTGAGCCAAGAATCACAAACTAACCTTAATTAAACATAATTTATAATGTTTACATTTTCTTTACTATCTGTTCTGGAGTAGACTCAATTTTGACCTATTAGGGAGCCTGGAAAGCTTATGAAGTACAGAGACACACAAAATAAAATTAAAAATAGATTTGTCCTCTCAGGATACTGAGGTTTAACACTGACAGATGTAAAAAGTTATAAGCATAAATCTGTTCTTAATTTAAGTGTTCAAAAGATACTAAAGCTGCTAAAATGCAATCTTTCACACTTTTCAGTACATTAAAATCTCTTTCATTTCAAAGAGACACTATGAAATATTACTTTCTAATAACTAACTATTTCTAAACCTAAAAATGTGTACACTTCAAAGCAATTCATTCTCGACAACCAAACTCACATACTGAGAAAGCTTTACAAGAGCATCAATGGTAATTTTATCATAAAGGTAAATACTAACACTTCAAAAAGGTAACAGATACCTTGACTTACACCACTTGCAAACTCTGAATACTGATGTGTAGCAACTGCACTTCAGTTTTTCATTTACCTGTCACATCAGATAATTGGGATATTCCTCGTAATGCCAGTGCCCAGGCTAATCGAACAGTAGCTTGCAAGCCTGGTAATTTCCAAGGCTGTGACTCCTGAAGACGAGTGTGTATTGTTGCTATATACTGTCTTTCTGTTAGCAGAGGGAGCCGGTGCATCAAATCTTGAAGAACAACAAAAACAAACACAACACCAACACTCAGTAAATGAATGTGAAAAAAAACCATGCCAAATCCTACCAATTCGTTACTCAACAATAACAAAATTAATTAACCATTTATCCATCTGCACAGCATAACCTCTGGGAAAACTGCCAGCATTACCTTCACGATCCTCTGTGCCTTGTTCCAGAAAGCTGACATCAAAGCAGTAAAGGAGAGCCATGAGAAGAGACAAGTTCACGGCATCCAACGAGCCATCAGCTTCCACTGTTACTTTCTCCAGGTAACTTATGAGGATCAGAGTGTCATCCTTACTCAGTGGTGACTGGCAGGTCCAGACAAACAGACTTTCAGCCAAGGACTGTCGGCATTCTTTAATGAGGTCAGAAACCTTTAAAAGAAAAAAAACAAACAAAACCCACTGAATATAAATATTCTGGTAACGTTCAATTTGCTCTTCTCAGTCAATCAGGATGGCTAAGTTAAGTTTAAAATTACTCTAAAGACAGCAGCTACAGAAAAAGTTGGGTTTTTTTAATTGCTACACAACAAAAGGCACACTTCTGCTTTTTAAACGCATTCATATTTCCATGTATTTCATTTGAGGTGTGAGTAGATATCCTAGAATAAGTCTACATGCAAACCAGCATCTCTGTCAAAGCAGGAGACACGAATCTACACAGAACTTTTGTAGCTGTAAATGTATCTCACAAAAGTCACCATTTCCTATCCCTAAGACACAGCTGTAGTGGTTGCTATATTCAGATAAGGTCATATAGTCTCCCTCTTGCTCCAAAAGAGATGCCCTCAACTGACTATACAAACAGCTAACTTTTAAGACCTTGAGAAATATGAAAAGACATCTAAAATTGTAACTTTCTTCCTCCAGACAAAATATGGATATCAAGAATATAAACATAAATGAAACTATCATCCCCTATGATATGGAACAAATATCATGCCTGACATAAAGGCTACCAAGGATTTTCACACTAATTTTTTTTTTCTTTTTATTTAGCAAAATATTGCATGCTACGATACAATTAAGTACAATGGCTCTTGAAAACAAAGATTATCTCCTTTATAATGTTACACCAAAAATTACCAGTTTTCAAACAAGGACAAATACTTATTTAATTTGTTAACTCCACTCCTCCCCCCAAGCTGAGTTTTAACTGCTTTAAGTCTTACCAAAACAGTAAAAGTTAAAAAAAAAACCTTTAAAAATAAAAAGCCACTAATGGACTTTCATACTGGTCTTTGCAAAATTGTATTTTATTTAGCTAAATTATGAGCTTCTAATAATGTTCTTGCCTTGTATCCATTGAACCAGGTTAAATAAAAAATAAAGAGCTATAAGCATTCTAGCTCCAGTAAAATCACCCGCACAGTGACAAACAGAAAACCTTTTCAACATTTAATATAGCAAGAGATTTGCTCAAAGACTTCAGCAGAATAACAGTTCTAATGAATACAGAGGGAAATATGGCAGTCCACCTAAAAGGAAGAAAAAGAACTTCTAACATTAAGCATTAAATTAATTTTAAGGTAAAAATAAGGTACATTAAAGCAATTTTAGGTAAATCATAGGGATATTCTTTGAATAGTTTCTAGATTAATAGCAAAAGTATAAAATGACTTCTTTATTTGGTGGAAAACAAATTAACTGATTATAACATAGAATAATTTTCAGATATATCACCCATTAGAAAGAAGTTCAGAAATTAAAACAATGCTTTAAAATCTCCCTACTAGGAACATACTCTGCAGTTAGTCACAATCTCAATCAAGTTCAAGGATTACAAAAAAGAGAACTCATTTTCAAGCAGTTTTCACTTCACTATTAGAAACACTTCTGTTTGTATTAACACAATTGGATTATTAAAGAACATTATTTGTCTGACTAGACTTGGTTTCAATCTGGTTTAATAATTTGTGAATTTTTATTCCAATGGTGCTGATAATGGTAGCGTTGAGAGCAGAGGATCTAACATAGTGTTAAGAATAAAATTTAAAAAAAAAAAAGAAATTTTTACATAGTACAAATATTAGGTTTACTTTTTTACTGTCCTTGATTACACTTCTTCACTAAAAATAAGGTATGCCCTAGCATCAGGAAGCAAGATCAAAACAGAAATGCAGGAAGTAACCTGGATTCCACACTGGTATAGCATAAGCTGTGGAGTAATTAGTATGATTCCTCAGACAGTAACAGAGCTTGCAAAGGTAGAGTACAGAAACTAGTAATATAAAAAACCAAAAACCTCCATATCTTTTGGCAGGCTAACTGTATTCTAATCTGTGCAGTAATTCAAAAGAACATTCGTACCCCATGAATATTTACCTCTTTGCGATGTTTCTCACTACCCAGTCCTCGCTCTCTCTGGAGTTTATCAAATTCATTGTTCAAATCAATGTGAGACACAAGAGTGAGAATCTTCTGAGTCAAACCCTGCTCCATTAGATCATCTGTAAAGCGTGTTGTCATGGTCATTAACTCTTGACTATAACAGAAAGAACATAAATTTAACAATTAATCATACTATTTGCAGTCACAGAGGAAGTCTAAAATAATGAAACCCATCAAATGTATTTGCTGACAGAAAATGTACAACTACATTATATACATGACATAACTAAATGTGCATTGCTCATCAGTTTGCAGTGCCATCTCAAAACATTATGCTGAATGGATACAAAGTTCAGGTAACTGGGTTCAAGAACACGGAATATGAGAATACAACATGCATCAGATAGTTAAGAATTCTATCAAAAGGAAAAAGTATTATACATAAGATGTACATAAGTCACAAGCTCACATCCTCTTTCTTACTAGTAAATGTAACTGTCCAATTACATACACCCTACTGAAGTGGTAGAGCTAGTTCTAAAGTAATCATTTATTTTATGTTTCAGAATGTATATTTACACCAGAATATATATTTTAATCTTTCTTTAGTTGAGCAATCACTGTGCATTGGAAGTAAACACTGCATACTGTTTTATACTTTGAAGTCTGAAATACTACATTCATCAGTAGATAGGGCATCCTTTTTGAGTAAAGGTAGGAGCACGATTCTCTTGTTTTGCAGGCATGGGAAGTCAGAACACAGCAAGGGCAGAAACTCAGTCTCTGTAATACTTAGTGACCATCACTAGTTAAAGCAACTTTGACAGGGAGGGTGTCTGAAGTAAAACACTGCCAAAAGGTGAAGAAGCATGAAAGAACTGCAAGTAAAATGGATATCCTTATAATCCAATAAAAATATGCCTAAGGAAAAAGGAATGTTGTGCCTAAAAAACAAACATGAAAGTAGCTGCATCAGGTTATGAGAAACAAACGAACTTGAGAATATTCACATTCCCTTGAGTCTAACTAGTCCTAAAAGCACTCAAAGCAGAAAGCTTTGATGAGTTCATCACCACAATACAGACCTGAGTTCCAATGTCCATGTCTTGCCTTGGCGTGACTGGATGAGGGTTCTCAATGAATTGGCAATGCATCTTTTCCCATCCCAGTACAACAGAACAGCCACTAGACCTCTTGTAAGGCCAGGAAAATGAGGTTGCTGGTGTTCTCCTATTGAATGAAAATGCACAAAATAGTCACAGGAAGTTTAACGTACACACCTTGGTAACAGCTCTCTTATCTTTTTATTTCTATTGGAAATGCAAGTGTACTATTCAAAGCAACCACAGTTTCTGATAGAAAAATTTGATAGATAGAAAAACTATCACTAATGTGTTTCAGGCACTTAAAAGAAATCACAGATATTTTGGGTACTATTATTAAAATTGATACTCAACTATTAAAACATCCGAAAATTTAAAAAGAAACAGAAGTGCAAGTTCAGAAATATCCTAGTCCAAATGGTATTTGCCACTGATACCTAGCCGTCTTAATAATCAACTCAAGATGATTATCAGCAAAATAAGTTTTGTTTATTCAAGATGAAATTATCTGTCTGAATTTACACTGAAAATTCAAGTTCAAAATAGAAAGTGAGGTTGATTTGAAGACTGCTTTCCAAAGGTGACAAATTCACAAGCTACTTCTTTAATGAATTTTTTAAAAGTTAATGATCAACAGTAGCTAGTAATGATAACTAACAATTATATTTTAATAACTCTGAAATCAGTTTTTATATGCAAAGCATGTGTTACTTTCCAGATTACTTCCCTTACTAATCAGTTATTACATTACGAACCAAACAAAGTCATATATCAATGTAAAACTAATACATAATTTGAAGAACCAGTAACTATTATGCTGCTTTATGGAAAAATTCTCAATCGATTATTTTTAAACTATTTTTACATTCAGTGATGAAGTAAATCATAAAAAAAACTCAGATGATTCCCCCTTTTTGCAACAGCTGCATAAAATGTGAACATTAAGGTTCAGAACACTGTTATCATATCACATTACAGTAACAGCAGATTTCTTTTTAAAAACATTTCACGTTAGGAAGCTAAGGCCTTGATTGAATCAGGCATTTGTGTTAAGCATATGCTCAAATAAGAAGGCCCTATTTAAGTTGTATTTCTCCAGCTCTTAAATATTTTCCCTTCTCACCAGCTAGAAGGAGCTCAACAGCTGCCAACTCTCCAATATCAAAGAGGTCACTGAGGATAAAAGCTTCTCTGATGAGTTGCTCTGGCAAAAGCCTAGTTCCCTGCTGACCCTGGATAGCAACCCCTTCTGTACTTGCTTTCTGAATTTTCTCATGCTGCTGAACATTCTTTGGCTGCAAGAGAAACAAGCATTGGAAGTTACTCAAAATGGCAAGATCAAATAATGAATAAAGCTTTACACATTAATCGTTCCACACAAATACAGTTCTGGCAGGTTAGGTTGTCATCATAAAAACAAAGGCAGTGTTTTTAAACACAGAGATAGTAAAGGCATCCTAAAACTGCTTCACATTTGCACAGCAAAGGTCTTTTTGTGGGGACATACCAAAATAATCTTAAATATCTCATTTACTCAGAATAATGAAGAGTGAAAGTAAATTTCGATACAATTCTTAACAGGAATTTGTATCAGCTTAATGAAAGACATCTAGGTTGTTGATCAGAACTGCTGCATTACTCCAAGGCACTGCTTTCTACATCATGCTTTTTTCTATTAAACTTAGACACTAAAATATACTGATGAAACTCCATAGCTGACTCTCACATTTTCTGACTATCAGTTTAAAAAGCTATATACTATTGCATAAGTAAAACCACTGAAAGAGAACATTTTTCTAGTTGCTACTTTGTGATCCATCAGCCAAGAAACAGGGAGTTTCTCCACATCATCTCACATTCCTAACAAGACACATTCTATATTTCGTAAATTCATGTGTTCACCTGTTCTGTACATTCATTAACATGACTAAAGCATAAGCATGGACCAAAACCAGACAAAATAGCTTTATTTCAGACACACAGGAGTAGTGAAAAAGCTAATACTTGACTGATGGATCACCAGATACTTCTATTATTCCCCTCAAAATAGTATTCAAACAAAGCGAGGAAAAAAAAGTTATAACATTATCTTGTACAAGACACAAAATAATATGTACTATTCAAGCTATTTGTATTCTTACAGCAGAATAAGATTGCTGTAACACATTTGTGTTACGTACTGTAAAAACAGAATGAAAAGAATGGTCAGGGTCTAAATGGTATGTAATACAACAATACTAGACAAAGCACATCATCAACTCTCCAATTCATTCTACAAGACAGCATTAGTCCAGTACCGGATTTCTGAAGAGAGAAATGAAGTCGGATTTGTGTTTCTTTAAAACCTGGTCGAGGCGATGAATAGCTTCAGGCTGCCTTTTCCAAATGGCATTCATTACAGTCTGCCATATGTCCTTATATGGACCCCACAGGCTGGCAGCTAAAAGAAGAAATAAAACAGTGTATTTGAAATCGAGAAAGAAAGAAAATAAATTATTTATACACTATTTTCAATAAGCAGACTTAATTTTTAACTTACTGTTAGTCTCAGTTTGACAGTGTAGACTGTTACACCCATCAAGCAATGCATACTTTCCTTTCTTAAGGCACAAAAATATAACAACAATGGTCTGATATAAAACTTAATTGCATTTAGGGAGCTAGAAAAGCTCCCTAAGATGATATATGCAGCTAACTTCTGGGGAGATATTTGATACAAGCTCTGTAATCTTTCAAACGTATATGCCTAAGGATTTCCACCCACTTTGGCAAGATTAAATGGTAGCTAAGATCTGAAAAGCAGACCTTGCATCTGAATGCAACTCAGCAAGGCAGACTTCCTGCTTTCTGTTTTTGATAAAAAAATCTAAAACAAAGCAATACCTAATATATGAGGGACTGAAAATGAACAGCAGTGCTATCAGAATTTGTCCCATCAACAAATCAGTCTGTGTAGAATAAATCAGAAACCAAAAACGTAAGATTAAAGGCAATATTACATAAGAAACAAAGTATCCTTAGGCTTATGATTTTTATCTCACATTTATGCATCTTTCTCATTTTCATTTTAGAAATAAATACAAGTACTTTTGATCCCTAAAACATATTTGCTGCTAACATTCTGTCCAAGAGCTTCATAAAGTTATAAATTTCCTTTACTAGAAATAGATCAACATATAAAATTACCTATGTTTAGAAGACACCAGATTATCTGTGGAAGCTAACAAGCACAAATATATTATTTAAGAGAAATCTGACTCGACTCTAGAAATACACTCTCTCCCTCAACACTGAAAAAAGTTTCCTTTGCATATTTCAAATCTGAATTTAGTACTACAGCTGAACGATCTCTTCCTCACTAGAAGTTGTATCATGCAGAACCCAAAGTCTGTAGCATGAAGGTTGCACTAGAAGATTCCTTATCATCAGGTCTCATGAAAACAGTATACCAAACTAATGTTCAGACTTCAGCCAGAATCTCTATCTAAACTGAAAACCTTACAGATGGAAAATTATTCTTACCACCTGGTATTAACATCCTATTTAAAAAAAAACAAACTCATTTTAAGACCCACATTAAACAGAAGTACCAAAATATTTCCACTGCTAGGTATCATCTGTATTTGTGAAAGTTTCAGATTCTACCCACCACAAGTCACTTCTAAACATACCAGGTAAATTTATTACCAATTGTATTGTTTGCCTGCAAGCTACTACATAACTGACACTGCCTGACTGCAGGTAGTATTACATGTTCCTGAGCATCTACTGAGATGGTGGTCCCTGACCCAAAGATACGATAAGCTAGCAGTGGTTTCTGCATGCTATAATTTTCCTTGTGGAAAAGGTACTTCAAGAGATTGTTGCCCTCCTTCATTCAGAGTCACTTGTTCACACCATATACCTGCCTGCTCCATTAACTCTGATGGACTGCACTGTAAATCATTATAGTCAAATGTTCCAGATTAAATAAGAAAAAAAAAAAAAAAAGAAAAAGACTGCACTGTAAGTCATTATAGTCAAATATTCCAGATTAAATAAGAAAAAAAAAGAAAAAGGAAGCAACATTTTGCAGAGTTCTTCCAATCTTGTTTTTAAAAATGAGAGTATTTCATCAACACAGGTTACAAAGTTGTCCCGCTAATCATAAAAACAACTGAAAGAGAAATGCCTGAAGCACAGAGGGCAAGAACAAGTGGGTAGTGAATGGCAGAGACCTCTGAAACTGGCTTTGTTTCTGGAGAAATTACAAAATAGAACTGTGCCTTGCAGAGTAGCCTATATACAAAAAATACTAGCATTTCACCTAAAACTGGTTTAACTATCCCCCACCTTCTTTTTAATGTACAAGTTAACACTGTGGTATGAAATCAAGTACCGAGGTCACATTTTATCTTCATGTACCTTGTTCTGACCAGCTGTAACTAAACCTGACTAGGTGCATCAAAGTCAAATATAACTGCACTTGTCTTGACCAGGCTGCTTACTTTAAGACAGCAAGCAAGAGATAGCTACTCTGATGTGAAGATGCCCCTTTCTTCACACAATCAAGACGCCTCCTCAAAGTAATGCAAAATGGTATACGGACACCCTGAATAATAATGCAGCATAAGCCAAGTTGAAGTGTAGTGGGTGCGCATGGAGACAAGAGCAGGTCTCAGAGTGAGACCACGGGTTTCAGTCAGTTTTACCACTACATAAGGTGTCTTGGAAGCAGTAAACCAAGTAAAACTGCCAGTTTTATTCTGTTGCAAAGGAAGAAACCACACAAAACAATAAGAACAGAACAAACCCTCTCACCCCAAAAACTATCATCATTTATGATGCAATTAGCAGCCAGTAAAGCTGAGAGGACAGCCTGTAAAAAAGGACAAGGCCTCTCTCCTTTTTAAGCATCAGAGTGTTTTAACCATTCAATGTCACCCCTGTCTAAACAAATTCACTAAAAATAGCTACTATTGGATAAATAATTTCACACTCCAGACTGTAACTGGCTCTCCCATATAACTTCAGAGTTCAGAGATTTACTTCCACTCAACGCTTTTTTCACTCTTATTAAATTACAGAGTCCAACAAACACCAGCAGCAACCCACAGCGCCTGCCAAAAGCTGTTCAATTATTTCCCTGGCCAATTTTTTTGCTCTTGTCCCTACGATGTAATTGCTTTGCACCAGCCCAAATACATGTACTGTACGGCATTAAAACAAATTAAAGATCTAACTTTTCTAACTTAAAACTAATGTAAAAAAAGAGTTAAAGAGTTTATTTTCAGCAGGATCACATCTACAACCCAGTTTGCTCTGTGATGGCACAAACTATGCTAGTAGAAAGATAAGGTATTGCAGAGAAAGGAATAAGCAGCCGGGATGGAAAAAAGGCTGGACTTCAGCAACCATGCTGAATTTTTCTCACTTAAAGCTGTTTCCATTATTATTACAGTTTTAGAAATGCTGCCCATCCCATCAGGGACAGCCAGGAAGGACAGTTTGGATTGCTCCTTTTGGCAACAGTAGCAGCTGAAACTTATGCCTGAACTTTTTACCAAGTTATAGACTTAATCACACTATGTCTATCCCCACAAATAATATAACCTAAGGCAAAATCTCCATTAGCTCTAGTGCCACATTGGCTTTAATTTTTATCTCATCTTTCATGTATAAAGCTCCTTCTTCCCCCTTTTTTTTTATTATGTTATAGAATCTCTTGCCATATAATTTATACAATAAAATGTAGTCTCATTTGAACTAGTCCAATTTTCACTTTAACAAAGTCACATTTCACGTGAAAGGTCTTCGCTTCAACTAGTACTTTTCTGTGAGGGAGCAAGGATGTAATTGATTCGGTTAGATCAAAATATCTTCTCTGTGAAATTCGCTCCTTGCTTAACACAGAAATGGAGCTTTTAATTTTATTAACCCGTCACTAAGACCTACAACACCTTAGTTACAGACCTTTTGGCCATACCCATATTCCAGCCACAACTGCTTTTCAGAGGGTCTCCATTCTCCCTGTATTAACCTAAGGAAGTTCAACAACAGCAAATGCAACGTCTTACACCAAAGACAGAACACCACCACACAATGGTACAAGCAGGGGACCAAGCGGCCAGAAAGCAGCTTTACAGAAACACACCCAAGTGTCCTGGTAGACAAGTAAAGGAATGCTAGTCAGCAGCACATCCTCATATCAAAGACAACCTCTATGCACCAGGTTGTATTAAACAAAAGTTGCAGCCAGCAGGTGCAGGGAAGTGATTTTTTAGGCACCTCTGGGTCCTGTGCCTAGTTTTGGGCTTCCCAGAGCGTAACACTGAAACAGGGGTCAGGCTGAAATAATTGACCTTGTTCAATCTTAAGAAGGCTAAAGAGGGACGGCAGCTTTATTGTCTTCAACTACCAAATGCCACTATACACAGAAAACAAGAGAGAGAGAGGCACCCCAGGAGAAGCTCAGCAGCAATGACACAAGCTGCAATACCAAAACTTCCAATTAGCCATCGGGGAAAAAGTAAGTTACTGTGCGTGTGGTGACACATTGGAACAGAGGCCCAGAGAGGCCTCTGGGAAGAGCTTCATCCTTACAAGTATTCAAAAATAGTTTAGATAAGCCCCTGAGCCACCTGACCGAGGTGGCCTTGTTTTAAAGGGGAGGAAAAGAAGTGTTGGACTAGACAACCTCCTAAATTATTCGCCAATTACCTAGTCACTTCTTATATTACATTTATTCCTGTTATACTGGGTAAGTGCTACCTTAGTAACTCGAACGTGCTCCTTGTGACACACTCTAAAAAGACCACGGATGATCATGATGCTCCTCATCTTTAGCAACACTCAACACAAGAGAATGCAACCCAACATTTCCAGTCTCCTCGTGTAGCACAGAACAAAATCCAGGACACGTTTCCTTTTTGCTTTTTATTGCACATCGTATTAAGAGATTAGTGCAATACACAACTGATTCTTAATCACTTATTCACTGAGCTACCGCAGCCCTCCAGCACCAAGGCGGCCTTCGCTGACTCCTGCCGCCAGCCGCGTGCACCGCTCGCCCGGGCCAGCCGGGCAGGGCGGCAGCTCTGGCCGTCGAGCTCCATCACCGGGGCACCCCTGCGCGGCCCGAGCCCCGGGCACGGCCGCACGGCAGGAGACCCGCACTGCGGCCGCTCGCCCCGCCGCCTGCCAGCGCCACCGCGGCCCCGCCGCCCGCTCGGGCCGCGCCGCCTCCTTATGCCCGGACCTCCCCGGGCCGCCGCCCCCAGGGCTTCGAGGAGGCGCGCGGGGCCGGCGCCCCGCGGGCGGGCGGGCGGCGGGGAGGACGACGAGCGGCACCGCCGCGGCAAAGAGGAGCCGCAGCCCCACGTTCTGGTTCCTCTTACCCGAATTTACCGCCAACGGCGCCGCCATCTTGGGGAGAGGGAGGCGCGATCGCGGCGCCGCCGCCCGATGAAGGCCCCCCGGGCTGCCGCGGCGGCGCCTCCCGAGGAGCGGGGCAGCGACCCGCCGGCCCTCCCGCCGCAGAGGACGGGGAGGCGGTCCCGCGGCTCTCCCCTATTCCGGCTTCGGGGCAGCCCCGATGGCGAAAGTTAACGAACGGCCGCTTTCGCGCCGGCAGCTCCGGCAGCGGCAGGGGTGGTGGGGCAGGCCCGGGGGCCGGCCGGGGCGCGGGCTGACGGGAGCTGTAGTCGCAGCGGGGCCGGGGCCGGCTGTTGCTGGTCCCAGGGGCAGACGGGGAGCTCATCGCGTCAGTCGGCGTCGCGTTCGCCTTGAAACCTTTCCGAGTGGGCTACGGACAAGAGGGAGCTCCGGGATTCTGCGTCCCCGCGTTCGCGCCGCCGTTGTAAATAGCGCATCGCTCCCGTGCCGTTCCGTTCGGTTTTCCCCTGCCTTTTCCACACCGAGCTGAGGGCAGTCCTGCCTTTCCAGCCCTGCCCTGTAAGCCGTACGCATTGAATAAGGCAAAAAGGCCTGAAGTCAGAGGCTGCACCGAGAGGTAAATTTACTAAAACGTTTTCAAATTTTTTTCAGTGAAAAGAAAAAAAAAAAGTGCTACTGTTCTTTTTTTCAAAACCAGAATAGTTTCGGTTTCTATGGTTTCAGATTGAAGTCTTCGAAAAAAAATTTGAAACAAGTAATTTGTAAATGTTTGAATGATGGATGATGCTTATTTGAAATGCAAATAATTAAAACAGCACTATTCACTTAAAACCAGTAAAGTAGCTTTTTGTTCAACTGTGTTAGCAGATGTGTAGCATATGAAACTCATGTTTCTTGGGCTTCAATTTGTCAAGTAGGTTTTACAATCTTGTATTGGAAAAAAAAGCAGCCTTGACAGGGGTTATCCTGTGAAGAAAGCTGCATTTAAACTCAAAGTATGTGCAAGAAAAAAGTACCAGGGATGAAGAAAGGAAAGCAAAAAGGACGTTTGTACATGTATGTATTTGTTGTGATTTAACCCCAGCCAGCAACTGAGCCCCATGCAGCCGCTCACTCGCTCCCCCCACAGTGGGATGGGGGAGAGGATCAGAAGAGTAAAAGTGAGAAAACTTGTGAGTTGAGATAAAGGCAGTTTAATAAGTAAAGCCAAAACTGCGCATGCAAGCAAAGCAGCAGAACAAGGAATTCGTTCACCACTTCCGATGGGAAGGTGTTCAGGCATCCCCAGGAAAGCAGGGCACCAGCACACACAACAGTCACATGGGAAGAAGACAAATACCACAATGCCAAACATTCCCTCCTTCCTCCTCCCCCAGCTTATACATACTCAGCATGACATCATATCGTATGGACTATCCCCTTGGCTAGTTTGGGCCAGCTGCCCCAGCCGTGTCCCCTCCCAACTTCCCGCATCCCTCCAGCCCTCTCATTGGCAGGACCCAAGAAACCAAAAAGTCCTTGACTTGGTATAAACATCACCCAGCAACAGCCAAAAACATCAGTGTGCTATCAACATTGCTCTCACACCAAATCCAAAACACAGCACTGCACCAGCTACTAAGAAGAGCATTAACTCTATCCCAGCTGAAACCAAGACAGTATCTCAGAAGTATCCTATATTTGAAGTCAGTTTACCACCCTCTGTCCCAGCAGTAATCAAGTCTCCTCCAGAAATTCCCTCCTGTATTACCTTTAAGATAACAAGACTCCACCAAAAGTATGTATTCATTTTTAGTGCCAATATTTCCCCCTCTTGAACTTTATTGAAAAAATATTTCACCATTGCCAAACCATGTCCAATGAACTAGACCCATGGGAAACTGGCAAAACAGCTATCCCTGCTTCTCTAGATCTTCCCTGCAGTGGGATGGCAGAGGGGGCAATATAAAGAGACCAGTGGTCTTGAGGTGAGAGTGAATTGGCAAGGCAGCTGTAAGAAAAAAATACAGAAACCAGAGAAAGTTTCACAAGGATTTGTTAGAAGAGAGAAAAGGAAATTTAAAAAGGGGGGCAGAGTCTGTTCTGTTAAGAACAGCTCCTCTCAGAGTTCAATAGATGAACCCATTCTCATTAATTTGGCCTAACTTGCTCATTTAGTTGAAGGGTCTGTATTCCCCTAAGATTTCCCTTTTCCGGTCTTAGCCATGAACGAGAACAGACCTATTGCAATGAAAATGATAGACAGTGAATCACTTATTTTGTTCTAGGAAAGGAAAAGGTGACAGTAGAAAATGAGTGAAGTTATTCCACAAGCAGCAGAACTAAAGCAGCCTTGGTACCTGAGTACAGCATTCCTGTATCTTCTCCCATGTATCCATCACTATGAAGCCATAGCTCTGCTCCTACACACTACCCCAAGACCTGTGACTATGAAAGGCATAAATTTGGAGACACGGGCTCATTGCCTGGCCACAGCAAACGTAATGGATAGCTTGAGGTTTTGCTTCAGCCTTTCCAACCATACAGATGCTAATTTTGATCTTTTTCCTTTATACACTTCCTGAGTTTCACAAAGTTTGTGAGAATATAAGTGTTTGAGCCCTTTAGCCCTTGATCAGATTAAGTTGGAATTGGTTCAGGAATTGCAACAGGTTCAAAAGTTACTGGAAAAGTTTGGCAGACAGAGTGTGATTTCCTAAGCCTTGTTTCCTTAAGAAATAAGACTTTAAAAAAAAAAAAAAAAAAGACAGAGAAGTAAATAAATACATCTATTTTTTTAAAAAGCCTTGCCCAGGCATTAAGAGCTGTCATATTTCTTTTGGCATTCAGATGCAGCCAGATTGCACACACTTTTTTTAATCTCTGTTGGAGGAAAAAATCCTTTCTAACAACTGCAGATTTAATATTTAAAATTTCCAGATAATTCTTTCCTCTCCTTGCCAATTGGCCAACAGTCACATAGCAACATGAAGAGAAGAACACTGAAAAGAGTGGATGGCATGGGGTAGGTCATTGGGCAGCTGAACTTCAGCAGAAACCCACCCTATTTAGCTCCAGCTGCACAGCATTTATTATACTCTTTCTCTGTCAGCAATGTGATATTGTAATGCAAAATAGTTGTGACAGTACAGCTCCTAGTATGGATGAAGTAAGAGAGGTATCTAGATACGCCATACCATACATTCTGCACATACTTATATTGGCATAACTGCATCCATCCACGCTTCGATGAGTAGGCAAGTCCGTGAATAGTAATTCTTTGCTTATTCTCAATTTATTTGCTGTCCTTTAATTTAGGATCTTATTGTTTACCTAGGATCACTGTCTGTTTTGGTAGACTATTTTTGCCAAGTCACTGTAGGGAAAGAATACCTTGTTCGTCTCCCTAACAATAGCTTTCAGCAAGTTCTCCAATACATCTGGGTTCAGTGAGGGACACCAGCTTCTTTCATCCTTAATTACTAGACAGAAATCTGTGAAGTATCAAAGGTAGTCTGACACTAAGTACCTGGGATGGATAGTAATTCCTCTGGATTCCATGGAAAAGAGGTCCCAGATTGCCTTTGGGGTAGCGAATTCTGCTTGTGCAGTGAGAGACCTTCATGTAAGAGATGTTATTTTCTGTATGTGGAAATAACTACTAGTAATAATTAAAATGAGCTGCACAATGGGAACCTGCTCTTTGACTGGAACTTCTAGGTAGTTTGTGATGTACTAGAGGTGTAACATTCTTAATTGTAACAATACTAAATTTAGTCACTATGGTTCATAGCCAAATCACACATCAAGATACAAAGATAACGATGGTGATGATATAATTTATTTTCTTTATACTTTATTATGATCAGGAAGAATAATTATTGGGGGGGGGGGGGGGGAAGTATTATTCAAATGCCTAAGAGAGGCCATGCTTAATTTCCTACTTTTAATCTTGAGTGCCATTGTGATCACATCCTGCATAATGGATTAAAATGAAAATTCAAAGGCTTTTTTTAACAGTGCAGCTAAAAAAGATGCCTTGTAGAAGTGCATCCACAGAAATAGACTGGTCTTTACATTGTGAAATATGCCTCTTTGCTCAAAAAGTCAAAATAATTTCTGGCCACTGATTAGACCATAAAACTTCCTTGAACTCTTAATTCGACTGACACTAACTGTGTATCTCGGCTTACTGGTCTGTAAAAATGGGTATAACATTTCACAGCAGGCCTGGAATGCCGATTGACTGGATCTTTAACCTGGCCCCATCTGAACAGAGAAAAAGAATGTGGTTTTGCATTAGGTTAAGTTGGCAGAGTAAAGAACCCTGAATTCTCTTACTATGCTGGCTAATTTTCCTGAAAACTTCTTAGCTGGCTATAATCCTGGCTTTGTTACAAAGAGTGTGTTTTATACATTGAGATAGTCAGCTCGGCATCCAATCTTAGAAGAAAGTCGAAGACATTTTCCTGCAGTGATTCTCAACAAAATAACTGTAATTTCTCTGTCTTCCATCCTAGATAATTCTACTGTCACCATGGTATCTAAGCTCATCAGAGAAACTTCATGAGGTTGTTGCTAGCTTGGGTAAGTGGTTTATATAGTCCAAGGCAACAAGGAGCTAAATGTTCTCAAAGTTACGTGAATACCTTCCTCAGGGTCTGGGAGCAGAGGGAGAGGAGCTGAACAACACCAAGTGCTGCACTTTCAGTGTCGGTAAGGACAATTGTTGACTATAGGCATCTAACCAGAAATTAATGCCTTGATAAACAGTATCACTAACTTTCTTGCTTGACAACTGGGTCTTTATGATCCTTATTCAGGCTTCACTGTTAAGAGGAAAATACTGGTTTTGGCTGTGTGGTGTGTTGTGAGTGAATTTTTTCCTAAGTCCTGCTTTGGGGCCCTTAGAGGTATCTGTCTTGTTATTCTTTCTTCTCTATCCCAGAATGAAGAATAGCTTTTCTTTTTTGTAATAATTTCTCCATTCAGCCTCTGAAAGGAACAAGTTAATAGCCCTGAAGATAATCTGATTATTGTAATGATGTAGCTGCTAGCAATTGACAAGAGGTGGAGAAACATACAGCAGGGGAAATGATAGAAAGACAAAGTATGAGCAAAGTGGAGATACTCGATATGATAAGTAGAAGTGTTGGCACATCAGCTGCCTTATTTATATTAATTCTGTTCAGTGATTTCCATTACAGATGGTTGCTGTTTTTTCTAGTTGCCAGTCCCCAAAATTCAGAATTTGTCCTGAAATTCGCACTGAGTTCTTTCTGAACACTGTTGTATATATTCTGCAGGCTGAATTATATGCTTGTTGCATCTTTTTGGGTTTCCATTAGAGAACAGATGTGTTGGAATAGGTGTAAATCTACAGAAGTGTAATGAGGTTACTTGGGCAACGCTGAAGGTGTGTAAAGTTACACAAAAATGTCTGTGATAATAATGTAAGGCATAGAGTTTCTATAAGTGGATATAATACAGGAGATCGGAGCAGAAGTATCTTGACAGTCGATCTGAGCTAAACTGGAAGAAATCATTACTTTATACTTATAAACCAAATGAATTTGATATGGGAACCAGTGAGACTCAGGGAAAAGGGCATCTCACAGTGCCATCTCTACTGCAATGTAAAATTGCTTCACAGATTATACTACCATTATGTTAATTATCTTCCCAGTACTGTCCACTTCTTTGGAGTTCTCTGGGTACAAGATAAGAAGCTCCTGTATACCAAAGATGTGCGCAGAGTTTAGCTTGTGCACTTCTGACAGTCAGTTACTGAAATACTTTCCCTGGCCTCATGTTCTGATATCTTGTTTGAAGGAAAGCCCTGTCTGAATAGGTAGCATAAGAAAGGATTGGCTTTCTGCTCCAGTCCATTTTTGTTTTGTTGAAGTTTCCTGTGGATCAGGGAGAATTATCCTCAGGAGCAACAATCTGAAGGACCTGGACTGAACAAACCCCATTTCTGCAATAGGCACCTATATTAATTGGCTGTGGTGTCAAAATATTTCACTCCAAGTTACATGTCTTATTAAAGTCTCCTCCTGCCTTATTTGGTTATGACTGTGCTGCAGAAGGATAATGAGAAGCAGTATCAGCTGTTCACAATTAATGGGACAATTGTTGAGACCCCATGTTCAATAACTCCTACCAAGGTGACACCGTAGACATTGAAGCACTAAATTATATTATGTGCTTGAATGATTAAGGCTGAAGTTTATGGCTTATGCTCATTCAGTTGCTTGAGTGCTTAAGAGTAGAATAGTGAAAAACCTTTATCTTATACGCAGGTTTCTGAGCTGCTTGGCACATACAGCTCTCATACCTTTCTTCTAGATAGTGTCAGATGGTCAAAATTAATTTCCCTTGTCATTCAAGAATATTCCTATGCTAAATCAGATGAAACTAAATCTGTCTGTGAAATGTAGTGCTGAAAAACACCTGGTCAGCTAACTCTCAGATAAAATGAGACCCTAACCAATGGAGAAGACAAAATTCTCAGAGTTAATTGTGTGTGTCCAGCATGGTAGAACACTAATCCTTTAGGTCCTTCTGCAAGCCAAAACAACTACTGTTGTAGATTAACTTCTGTGGAATTGTAATGAAGCATCCTTAGGAGAATAGTCCACTCCAAAGTTAATAACCTGTTGAAAGTATGCATACAAGAAAAACTGATTTGAAGAACAGAAATTCAAAGGTCAAGGCCTACATTTATCATTATGGTTGGTCTCTACATAAAGGGTCATACCACTTCTCTCTAAGTAGACAGCAGTAAACTGTGATTATGATCTCAGGACAGCTTCATGTCTTGTGCTGTCTCTTTACAAACAACAGTCAATATTTGCTTGGAAATAACACTCAGAATGTGTCACTCAGGTGCATTTCTGGGCATCTACCTAGTAACAATTTGATTTTGTTTTTCTTATGCATCACTCTGTCTTAATACACAGTCATCTTCCGTCTGAAGAAACTAAGAGGTTGCAGTGAGGTCCAGCCCAGGAGGAGCTTGACTCTGACTCATCCTGAGACAAGGAGGGAAAGGTTTCCTTGCAGCTATATTGAGACTATAACTACGCAAGGACACTAACCTCTGAGAAAGCCCTAAAAATTAGGTGGCCTTATTTTTAATGAAGATTTGATTGTGCCTTTTGGGTGGCTTAGTTTGACGCTGTTTTATACTGGTAGATGGTAAATGTGTTTCAAAGTACAATTTCCCAGAACTTCTCAGAAGTTCTAGTGTCAATTTTCAGGTAAGATCCAAACTGCATTATAAGGAAGATTAATGCCTCCCTGTCACTGGAGGAGTTCAGAACACTTGTTCAGGTTGTAAGAGGCTTGCTAAGTTCCTCCCCACCAGCTTAACGTCTTTCTCCTACCTCTCATAAAGGTTTGGAGGGAGCATTGGCATTGTATGCTTTCCATCTCTCATTAGCACCGCTTCATTTTGCAAAAATAATTAAACTTTCACCAGAGATGGAACTAGAACCTGCTGGGGAATGAGGTAGAGATAATCCTACCATTCAAAAGACTAACTTGACCCCCCAGGTAAAGAGTATTTCTCCTGCAGTTTGTCTCAGTCTTTTGGACAAAAGCATCAACCAAAATAATGGAGGGAAGCACAACCCAAGGCCCTCAGCTGCCTAGAGCTCTTGATCAAATTATGTGAGACTCAAATACTAGTTCACTTTCTGCCTAAATCACGAAGAGATGAACTTAAGTGTCTAATACTTTCGAGAGTTCTTGAAAGCCTGAGCCGTATGTGAAAGGGGGCACTACTTCCATCATCTCTGTCAACCTGAGCAGATACAACCTTTTTTTCTTTACAGGTATTCCAAAGAAGGCAATCTGTATTCTAAGGAGGGAGTGGTGGTGGGTGGTGTTCTGGTCTTAACAAGAGCAAAAAGATGTTTTTGTTTTTATTGATCAGAGCCACTATTGATACTTTTTGGTTTGTTTGCTTGCTCAGATAATTCACTGAGTCATGTAACCCCAGTGCTCTCAATAAACTGATTTCTTGCCTGAAAGTTCTGTGTCTTTTCTCACTATTCACAGCTCCATAAAATAATGATCCAACTCCAAGTCTTAGCTCACACCAACTTTCATGCATAACACCGGAAAACGAAGTTTTTGAGGAACTGATTAGCTCTAGAGCTTGCAGCCTCCTCCTGATCAGGGAGTTCTACAGAAATTACTTATATCTCCTCTTTAAATACTGTGCAAATGCAGACTTAGGGAAACTTAAGAGCATAGCATTAATTGTTGGCATTTTAAATTAAGGGGAAGAAATAAGGGGACAGTAAGTACACACAGAGCAAGTATCACCCAGGGCAGTTTATGCTCATACTGATATGATACTTCTCTGCCCACATCCTTCACTCAGCCAAATCACAGCTCGAGTCAGCCATGACATTGTAAGTAGTTCTTCAATGGAAGCCTGGCTGCCATTGCTAGAGCAATTTGACACAAGGACTGCTGTGGTAGAACAGGAGAAATTACCTTTCTGGTAACCTTTTGTCACATGCTATGACACGAACAAACTGCACAAGCTGTGCCTTTTCACAGTGGAGCACACCTCACAGGTCCCTGTGCTGCTAGCCTGCTCCACAGTGGCTGTCAGCCCTCTGCAAACTGACCTCCCAGGGCTCACTTTTAGAGCTTTTCTTTAAAACAACTGCTTAAATGTCACAGGTGCAAGAGCTTAAGCACTGGATCACTTCCTAAAAAGAGGGCTTAGAGCCACCATCCTTTTTAACTTTTATATGCTGAATTTTTTTAGACATCTTTTATGAATTGGTTGCTTCAAGGCATGCAGAGCTCTTTTATCCAAATGTAAGGAGGACATAACTAAGCTTTAAAGGTCTGTACAAGATGCAAATGAGCCATGAAGACCTAAGGTGGCTCTATTTATCTTCCTAATTCCTTGGTTACCTGAGATGAAAAGTGCCAGTTAAAGGTGAATGCTGTATCATGGCTAAATTTTCTTTAGAAAGTACACTGCTCAGAATATTAGCGAGGTGCCTGTTACAGTTGTGATTCTTCAGTCACATTAACAGCTAGAAAGGAATACCTAATAAAACTCTGTTAGTCCTTTACTTTCTGCTTTTTATAGGAGTAGAACAGAACCACTGATATTCTTTGAACAATTTTACTTCAGATTTTGAGACCTACACTCTTTGTTTCTGCTCTTTTACTTTTCATTAAAGTAGTTGTCCCGGTATAGTTGTACCTGTAAAATAGGTGCTGTACCTATTCAACTATTTTAAAATAAAATCCACAGGGGTATTTTCACTTACATTACTAAACTGAGAGAATTTTAACTGGATCCTGAAGATGAAAAAATAACTCCCTTGTCTTTACTAAGATCTCAGCAGAGACAAGTTACTGTTTACCTGCACTGAGGTGAGAACATATGACTTCACTCTTGTGAGAAAAGGTCTGAGGGTGCTCCCTCTGATTCCTGTGCCTTTGAAGTAGACCTGCAATGAGTCAAGGTATATACTGCTCAGAAGAATGAGGAAAGGTATATATTACTCAGAAGGAAGAAAGTCCAGTGTCTAGATTCCTATCTGCCAGGAGTAGTGAAGAAGCAAGCAACCAGCAACTCACTTCCCTCTTGTCCCTGATTTTTACCCAAGTGGGAAGTAACTGGCTGCCCACCTAATCTTAATGCTTTTACTCTGCTGCTTCCGCACTGGACAGTGAAGAAAGTGATAGCCCACCATGTCAGCTGAATGAGTGGTTTGCCTCTGAAGGACAATGAAGCTGTCCACACACTTATGGCAGAACCTACTCTTAGGCATCACCCTGTGCATCTTATTCCAGTGTATATTCCCTGCTGTCTTCTCTCAAGAGTTTCTTCATTACCTACTATTCTGCTTACTCGTAGCTTTACCCTGAAGTCTCTTCAAAATTTATTCCAATGTAATACAGCCAAGAGATTAAACATGGAAGATTCTGGATACATTTGGTAGAATCTGGTGGGTGATCACTTTTTTTTTTTTTTGGTATCATAATGCTGCACCCAGTGTTTTCCACAGTGTAGGTCTAATATTCAGACTGGAAATCTGTGGGGGAAACTTGCAGAATGGAAGTGACTTTCAGAGAAGATGAGTTTTCGTTCACCTCAGGAGAAGTTGCAAATACTCACCTGTTTTGGAAATTGGGCTACTTTTATGAGGTCCTGTGCAAATATAAATACCTTTAGTTTTGGAAGTTGTGGCTTTTAGTCATTACACTGTTACATTTACTAGTTAGGAGAAATACTGCTAGGCATGGACTAAAACCACACAAAAAACTCAGTATATCCTTCCTTCTCCCTGCGTCACTCCAACAACTGTGCAGTACATTTTAAGGCCCAGCATGCAGTGAGTTTGCATAAAACGAATCATAAGCAGTTCAGGCAAGTATGACACAGTACACTGTCAATGGAAGCGCTGGTGGCACATCTGTTCTGAAGCCTTCCATGCAAAAATTAATTTTGGTTTCCCAGGGATGATACCAATACAAAGAGAGTACAGAGAAGAAAAAAAAAAATGAAAGTAAGTTAAACTAAAAATCAGCGCATGATTTACATGGTTTAGCAAAATATGGCTCCTGTCAGAGGCTGACTGGCTACAGTTTAAAATAACCTATTTAAGAATAAGAGGCAATTTATCATTCCTTAAAAAAATCAAGTGTTAGATTATTAGGAGTAAAACAAACTAGGTCTACCTAGGGCTTTAATTCTACATCTGGCCTGTTAACAGGAAATTCTCCTACCCATACAGCAATGTGCCAATGATTTTAAAATGTTGCAGGGGAAAACACAGTAAAATTTTAAAATGCATATGAAAGAATAAAAAATATATATTAAAATAGAAAAATATGTACCATCTTTTAGGTGTCTTGGTTAGCCCATACAATACACTGGAGATACCAGCCTGGTCTCTGCTCCCACTGGATACGATCCCTGCCCTTGATGGCTCTCTGCCTAGCCCTGTTATGCTGCAGGGTGCTGGAGGGAAGATGGAGCAGAAGGGGAAAGAGAGTGGAGCAGCACAAGGCACACAGCACAACCTTCACTCTGTCAGCATGTCAAGCACAGGCTGTTATGAAGAGGAAATGTTTCCTATCAGGATATAAGGGCCCAATTTCTCTGTACAACAAGTGCATCTATGTCATACAGAGTCTCAGTTACGGTGCAGCCTACATGCAAGACTGATCTTATTATTCTGGGATCTCTCATTTGTCATCATCACAGTCGGGTTCCTGCAGCTCCTTAAGGAACATACTCATATTTCTGATTAACGAATGCTTCGATTTTCCTATTTAATCTATTATTTTGCCTGTCTAACCTATCTAATTTCAGACTTGTCTCTCTATCAGCATTATTTATATAGCATAAAATTAGCTGTGGTAGCTCACATTCCTTTGCCAAAAGGAAGTAGATCTGCCTGGAATACTGCAAGGTTGCAGCTGGAGCTTGGCTGGTGCAATATATTTACAAACATCAAAGTTCACCCCAGCCTTTTAACGCAACGTCATACTTTCTTGACAGGAGAGCTCCCATCACACCTGGCCTATGCAGAACATGAGCTCCAACACCAACAGTCAGTGGAAATTCTTGTAACAGTTCCTGTTTATACGGTGGCCATGGAATCAATACACAGGATGAAGTATTGCATTTTCTCAAGTTGTGCACTTTTTATTTCATCTCAGCAAATCCCATATGGCTGAGGCATTTCTATAAGAATGCAAGCAATTTTGAGCTCTGTGGAAAATGCTGAGTGCTGTCAGATGCAGGCAGAGAAGGGCAGGAGAGAAAAAAATATATTCCTTTGAACACACTAATATAGGAGGCAATTAAGGAATACAAAAATAATGAACAATCATTCTCTCTCATAATGTATGTTGCACTTTAAAAAGCAGGTAAGGACTCCTTGAAAACAATAACAAGTAACAGGGATGTTATTTCAAGTGTTTTAGATGAGTTGGCTTGAGTGCATACACCAAGATTGTTTTAAAGCATCTTGGCTTTCTTTTTGCATTAGTGAAATCCAGGCTCAGTAGTCCGTGGCCTTCAGTTACGAGTTGCATCAAGCTCATGAAAGGATTTTGTCCCTTTTTCAATGATTTTCCCTCATTGTATAATGGAATACCGTTTATTTGCTGTCTGGCCCCTGAGTGCCCTCTTCTGTTACAGGATCATCTGCATTAGGTATGTTATCACCCTCGCTGAATGCTGATGGCTTCCTTTGCAATTCCAGTGTGCGTGTGTCCCTCTAGATTCACGCATTCTTTCAGAGCAGTGCCTCTTTTACTCCCCTGATATTGTCTTACGGGTTGTGTGTAGCATGTCCAGCCCCAACCCTATGACACTGCCTCAAATACTAGGGTTTGTGAGTTTTGGCCAAACTGAATGCAAGAGACAGACATTCCTGAGAAATGGACCAGTGCCACCATAAAGCAAAATAACACTGGCTGGTCTACAACAGTACAAAGGATATGAAGAGAACCTCCAGGACTTCTAACTGTCCAGAATAGGATGAGCTGTGAAAGACTTATCCATGGGAAGTCACTGCTGAACCCCAATATTGTCATGTACCCAGGTGATTTACCACAGCTGTCAAATGATGTCGCTTCAAATAGGGAGTTGTAGAGCTAATTTTTTTTTTCAAACCACTAAACTGAAATGCAAAGACTGAGGCTACAAAAATGCTGTTTGGAATCCAGATAGACAGTCAGCTTGAAAATGCTGCAGAGAGAAATATTCCTATCATGTTCTGTATTATATTGTAGCTCTGCATCTCTAAACCAGGTAGTATCTTGGTGCCATCACTGGTAGTGGAAATGCGCTGTATGAACCATAAGCCTCTTTCCATGTTTGGCACCGCCTTCCCTAGCGTGGTCATTGTGGTGCTCCACAAACAACAACTCACATCTTCTGTCCCCACCTCGCGCTGCTTGTCTGTGCATCTGGGCTTGCTGCTACTCTTCCTGCCACTCAAATAAAGTGGCAGCACTGCATGAGTTAAAGCAAATACAGATTGCAGGGCAGGCATATTTATTGCAACAGCGGACACAGAAAAAAAAGCAATAGCAAATATACTTTGGCTCGTAGTTTGTTCAGCACTCTTTAGCTCCTTTCACATTTTATGAGACGAATTACCAAAATTAAACATTTCAAACTGCTGAGATTATAAGACACTTACAATAAAATCTTTAGCAATATAAAATTCTTGTATTTGGGCCAATTGCTCTAAAGTCTGTTCCCTCCTAATGCACATGATGCTGACCTGTATGTATTATAGGAGATCTTAAGGCAAAGTCTGTGCTCCATTTTACTATGCATAGAGCAAAGCAATGCAGCCTTTTTGGTTCCTTATCTGCATGGTGTCTCTCTCTCACTTCTGCAGTTGAATATATTTTAGTACCCTTCTATGCAATGCTGCATATCTTTCTGATATATCCATTGCCTTTTTCAGTAAGACTTTTTCTCATCTCTTGGAAATATGCTTCAAGGTAATGTTGCTACAGAGGTACACATAGAACTGCAAACTTGAACCCTGTTACTATTCACTCTCATTATCCCAGCACCTTCTTCCCTCCTTCCCATTCCAACACCAGCACAGGATTTCTATGGAAAGGAGATGTAGAGTGGGAAGCATCTTATTTTACTACATGCTACTGGGTTCCCTGGGAATGTCCATTTCCTGGGAAAGCCCAGACTGGAAAAATAGGTGGGAATGACATTCCAAAATTGAGCAAAAAAAATGAAACCTATTATCATTGCTTCTGAGTTCAGTGTAGAAATGACAAATATTTGCAATTTGTCTCTGGCAACCGAGGCACCATTATTATGAGGAACACAAGCCTTGCAAGCTGCTTGATGCATAAAAAATGTTTCAAAAAAGAAAAGTATAGGAAGGAGAAGTCCAAGCATTCTGTGAATGGATTTCAGCACAGGAGCCAGAAGGCAAAAAACAGAGCTGGGAGGATGCTTGTGGCAACTTGTATTAACTTTCACACTAGTGTCTAGATTCAGGGGAGTCTGAGACAAGGAAAACAACATACAGGAAGATTTGCTATAAGTTGTGCTGAAGGAAACAGACCTCTGAAGAATATTAGGACATTATACTGATACCACTACCTCAAGTGCAACCTGAGGTTTACAAGACTAGTGGTTGCTTCCCGGAGGTCCCCACTACACCCTTTCCAGAAAGCAGGGGTGATTTCTGCTTTCATTTGTAAAGACAGGTGCACTTAGCAGATAAAATGCTCCCTGCCAGAGTTATGCTAAGTGAAGGTTATCGTGAAACAATTGGCTGAGGCATGCCACTAAAGTTCTCATTTTCCCCTAATAACACAAAAACATTAACAAAGGTGCATCTCTTTCATATCTTTGGCTATAATACATTCATTTTTCACCTCTGCACTCCCTCATTTCAGAGGGAGCAGGATGAATCCCTCATCCTGTTTCCCTGCACAGCATGAACACCTCCTCCTTCTCCCATGGGTTTAGAGTAAGACATGGTGAACATCTGCCACTTGCAGCCAATCAGTGTTGGTAAGGCTCCTCCACCTGCCCTTCCATTTCCCAAGAAAGTCCTTCAGTATTGTTCTACAGTTACTCAGAACAGTCATACAGTTCCTTTCTCCAATACACTTGCCCGGTAAAAGGCACCGCTAGTCAGAGAAGGAGAAAGATGTCTGGATCTCCAAGAGCGACAAAAGGAATGGACGTTATTAACATCCATTGCAGCTTGCAGAGAAATTCTTATTTTTATTGCAGTAAATAAGGCTGAATTTCTAAAAAAACCTGCCATCAACTTCTATATATCATTCTGCATTAATATCTGTGAACTTTCCATAGTAATCAATGAGGCTTTGCAGAAGCTTGAAAAAATACTTTGTTTCTCCTAGTTACGAAACCTGACTTTCAGTCTGAAATACAGGCACACACATCCAGTCAGTGCTTCCAGCACACCTCAGAATCGTGAATTTTCCAAATCTTGAAGTACTTTCTCGGCACCAGCACTCTGAAACACATGTGTAATACATATATCCAGCCAGTGTGTGCTGGCAGACCAGCATCAATCCAGTGAGCAGCAAGTGAACTGGATTGCTGGTTACACATGTCCACATGCAGAGATGCTTTTGTTGCTGAATATTCAGACTGCAGTCTGTACAGATGTTTTGCAAACTTCACCATCCTGAAGTCCCAGTGTAATTACTCTTCATCCCAACCAGGCATGGGAATTACTTGATCTCCACCTTCTCTTCTGCCAGTATCGGTACACCACCATTGTGTCTCTTTGTAATCCTTTATCAGGACACTTAACTATCAATCTCTGTTGCATTTCCTCCATACAGCTTGGTAGCCATTTAAAAAGGCAGTGACTTAACACCAGAGGAGTCCTGAAAATAGCTTGGTTTCACCCCAAATTGCAGAATCCCGATGGGTTCCTAGACATGTTCCATGAGATGGTGACTGTGAAGCGTTGCCTGGGAGAACACCTTCCTAGTGTGTGGTGTGAATCAATGCAGAACAGTGCATATGCAGTGGATCATGGGGAAATGGCGGCTGAACCCCAATAAATAAATCATATGGATGCACATTTTTACTCTAGCTAGCACACATTGGTTATTTCCAAGAAAATGTATTCTGAAGGCTTTTCCTTGTAGATATGGAAACGATTTCTTAGAAACAGTCATGCTCTGTTATAAGACCTTTTCAAACCAAATGAAAACCAAACATTTCCAAAAGGATATAAGGTGTCAAAATGTGGCTATGTAAGACTAATCTAATGAAAACAATTGCAATTACAAAAAAAAAAAAAGCAAGAAAATAATTTATTTAAGGACATCTTAAATCTTACAATGGCCACATGATGGCCTAGTGAATTATTCTTACCAAATTAAAGCAGAGGTGGAAGCAGGGCTATGGGTAACTTTCAGTAACATCAGACAAAGTAATCTTCAGCCATGTAATTTTTTTTCCACATTATTACTTGATGGTGCTGAAATTTGTGTTCATGCAGGGCTCAGCAAAGGGATATGAACAGACTCTTACTAAGGGAAAGACTCCTTAATACTGGATTAAAAGAAATCACAGAATTCACTTAATAAACAGCCTCAACTCTGATCAAGAATTGCAGCTTTTAGATATGTGATTTTCAATCTTTCTTTCCAAGTCAGAATACTTGCTTTTATTAAACAGGAAATTTTTCAGGTATTAGGTGTGTCAACCGTTACATTACTTATATAAGTCACTTACATAATGGGTACTTCTGGAACCTAATTTTTTTTATATATGGGTTGATATGAAAATGTGAAAATTAGAAATGTTTTGAGAAATATGTTTTATGTATATATATTCACCTGAACTTGTTTGACATGTAGCTATATATATGAAGTATATGTTACTATTGAATATATATGCAGAGAAACATGAAATTTCTCACATATATATGTGTTTATATTCCATTGTATATTTTGTTTTCAAAATATTATTGCATTTGCGTTCACATGTCAAGACAATGGCTGAAAACAGCATTTATTTTTATGCAGACCTGGGTCTTGCCTACAGCCGGAAGAGGTAAAGTTAATTCATAGCACTTTTCTGTTATGGATGTACATCTATCAATGTAAAATTTAATATGCATAATGTAATATTACCTTGTTTGGGGAAGGAGAATAAGCTATGCCAACACAAGGCACTGCACTGTTCGTGGAATGGGCATATTGTATGAGGCTGTACTAGGATAACACTTCAATCTAAAACACAAATGTAAAGAGGAAACCCATCATGCCACTAAAAGAAATAGTTATGCCAGTGCATTTTGTAATGAGCAATTCTCTTTCGTATCAATTGCTGAAACAAGTAAAATTCTCAGGTGGGTATTGCCATGGCAAAAGCTGTAATAGCTCGTGCACTGGAGGTGACTGATAACTAAACACCCAGGATGAGGCTGCCTTTTTGGAGAGCTAAGGATGCCTGTGCAGGGAAGCCACTGGAAAGCTGTAAAGGCAGTGACTAAAAGTGCTCTTTTTGTCTGTTAGCCAAGGGGATGAGGTCCTTTATGTGGCATGGGGGTTCCCAGAAAAAGGAAGGGAAAGTTACCGGTTCAGTTTTAACAGGCCCATGGCCCAGGGTGCCTGTGGTAGAAAGAGGAGACAGAAGCAATGTGATTTGCGTGTGTTTGTGACAATACAAAGACAAAAAATCCCCAGGCCTTTTTGGCAGTGGAGAGATCATCTCTTTGAGAATTTGCAGGAAGTTGCTTCTGTCAAAATTACTTACAACCCCTATGCACAGAAACAGAATTTGCTTCGAATTTGTAACTGAAGAGAGAAAACCAAAACACCTTTTTCTGTGTCTTTGGCTTCTGTTGCAAATAGGGAATGGACCTGGAAAATAGTAACAAAACCAACAGCAATGACGACGACGACCGTAACAAAAAACCGCAGCAAAGGAGCAGTACCATGTGAGTGCCTGCGGCCATGGGACAGCCACGCCTGGGCACAGAGGGGCGCGCAGCCGGGGGAGCCCCCGGCCACCCAGAGCAGGGTCTGGCAGGGCAGCAGCACCGCGCTCCGGGAACCGGGGCGGCGTGGAAGGGCTCTCCAAATGTCACAACGTCAGAAAGAGAGGCCCTCGTTAGCGAAGCAATCCTGTCACACCGGGTCGTCGCGGTTGGGGCCCGGGAGGATGGGGGAAAAATGGACAAAAAAGGGGAGGGAAAAGTAGGGGGGGAGGTAGCGCAGGGGTGCCCTCCCGGAGGAAGGGGCTGTTGAGCGGGGCCGATGGTAGAGAACGCCGCCCGCGGAGGGGACACCGGGGCCGCGCAGGGGCGCGGAGCCCTCTCCCGGCGTGCGCGGGGCGGGGCGCGGGGCGGGGCGCGGTGGGGACCCGGCGCTGGCGTCGGGCTGGTGAGAGCCGCGTCCCGGCCGGCGGCGGCGCCGTGACAGCTGCTCCGGCCGACAGCCGGTTTAGGGGAGGATGTTCCCTCCCTAGGCGCTACAGCCAACGACCGGCAAAGTCTGAGGGGGAAGCAGGCGGGGTCGCTTCGCAACCTGGCGGGGGGAAAATCCCAAAGCAACACCAGGAGAGGAGGAAAAAAAAGTAATAATCGACCGAGTACTTAAAATGTGCGCTGATGTAACGGCCAGCAACAGGTGGCTGGTATTGCAGCAGGTTTACGGCCGGGGAGTCCCGGTGCGCCGGGCCATGCGGTCTGAGGAGAGGGGTTGGGGTCCCCGGCCTCACCCGGGCGGCAGCGGTGGCGGAGGAGGAGCGGCCCCCCCGGCGCGGGGCTGCCCTGCGGCTGCCCCCCTCCGCGCCGCCCGGGCCGCCGCCGCCGCCTACAAGTCCCGTCAATCCCAGCGCCGTCGCGGCCGCTGGCGTCGCGCCTCGCCCCCCCCTCCCGCCATTGCTCCCCGCCCACTGCCGGCGGCGCAAGCGCAGGGGAGGCGGCGTCCAGGGCAAGTCTCGCTAATGTAAGATGGTGGCCGGGCTGGCAGCGGAGCGCCCCGAGCTCGGAGATTACTCTTCTCTCGCGTAAAGGTCGTCGGAGCAGCCGCCCAAGCGCCCGGCCGGCCGCCACCGCAGGTCCCGCCCCAGGAGCGTCGCTGCGGTTTTCTCCCCCCCGCTTCTCCTCTCTTTCCTCGCCGCCTCTCTCCTTCCCTCCCCACCCTTCTCCTTCTCCCCTCGCCTCCTTCCCCGCACGCTCACCCACCCACCCACCTGACCGCCCCCGCCGGCCCGGCCGCCGCCGCCGCGCCGGGCAGCGTGAGGGAGAGCCGCGCACACGCACCGCGGGCCGGGCAGGGAGGAGGAAGGCGGGTGAGTGCGAGCTGAAGGCCGGGCCGGGGAAGGAAGGAGGGAGGGAGGGAGGGGGGGAGGGAGAGGCGAGGAGGAGGAGGAGGAGGAGTGGGGGGGGAGCTGGGCCGCTCTGACTACGAGAGCGCCGAGGCTTCGCTGGGACGGCGCAGGCCTCAGCCCACCCCCGGTGTCAGTCCCGGCGGTGGGGGGGACGCGCCGGGCCGCTGCCGTGCGCTGAGGGCACCGGGCCGTGTGGGGCGGGAGAGGGGGCGAGCGGGCGGCTTCTCCGCGGGGGGCGCCGGGGAAGGGGGCTCCCTCCGTGCCGCTGCCTGGGGCAGGCTGCGTTTATTTCCTCCATGCCGGCGCGGCGCGGGGGAGCCGCTGGGCTGGGCCGGGCCGGGCCGCCGGCCGGGGGTGCAGGGGGGACGGTGGCCCCGGAGCCGCTCGCGTCTGCCAGGGGAGGCCGGCGCGGCCGGGCGCGGGGATCGCGGCGTGATTCGCTTCAGATTTGCGTGGAAATTTCCTCTCTCCCCTTCTTTCTCCTGCCGGAGCCAGGCTCCATTTGTTCTTGTGATCTGCACTTTTTTTTCCTGAGAGAGAGAGGCAAACAGATGGTGAATGGCAGCCTCTTATTTTTGGTGTTGTTTTGGACGGTCCGTGTAACCTCCCGAGATTTGTCTGTCAGTAAAATAACTGGTACGTAACTTTCCGTCTCTTACTTGCAAAATACAAGAAGCCCTTTCCATTTTGTGCGTTAGCAGAAGCAAATGACACGGCTGCGTACGGGCTCTCAGTCTACTTCCAGCAACGGTCGTACAGCTCTACCTGCCAGTCTGAAAGCGAGCTGCCAGTGCCTTGGTCTGTAGGGTAAAAGAGGAGGGAAAATATACTAGATGATTATTTTAAAATGCTTTGTTACCGCACCTGAAAGGAGTTAATTGTCCCTGGTTGATATACTTGTGTCAGTATGGGAATATCAGGTACGTAGTTCATAGGAGGAGGAGTTCTCTCCTCTACAGCATATGTTAATGTAAGCAAACCCCATCAGCTAGTTAAAGCTGTGGAAACTCCAGGCCTGCAGATGTTAGCTTGCTCCTGCCCAGAAGTTTTAGAAGTTAATGATGTCTAATCACATGTTTACTGAGCCTGTACAGATTTTGAACTTTCTGTGTTTTAACTGTCTGTATTTTGTTTTAATTTTAAAAGTCTTGACTTCAGCGTGCTTGCACAACTTCATATTCCTGTAAATGGCACTAAGAGAAGAGAAACTCATAGCAAAAAATTAATATATATGGAAGAATCAAATTCCTTCTAACTCCTTTCCCTGCTTTAAAAAAAAGGAAAGAGGAAAAGAATAAAATGAAATACAGGCTTGTGAAGAGCAGATGATAAAATCACTGTTTGGCTTGAGAGTGTGAATTAGTTTCAGATGGCATACAAATACTCAAATATACTTCTAGTTTCTTAGCATCTCTCTAATAATGTAGTGAGCTAGTGCATGGTGTAGGATTCAGATGTGTTGTACTTTAAGCTTTTGGGATTCTGTGGTAGAGTTACCATTTCATAAACAAGACAAACACATGTAAGCATTCAGAAATGCTTGGCAGTGGAACTTGGCTGAGTTGCAAATGAAGTTCATTCTGGGGGAAAGGATTGTTTTGGGAAGGGGGAATACAATGATAAAATTATCTCTGCTTTTAACTTACCTGTTTTCTCGGGTGCCTCTTTATTAGCTTTTAAAATGATGAGTCTTGGAGGATCCTAACAGCTTTTCTCTTTACAGAGAAAAAGCGGTGAATACTTGTCAGGAATAGTGCTGTATTAATTTCTTAGTGTCTTTTCTTCAGAACATTTAAGAACAGCTATATGGTGCCCACTAAATTAAAAGGCTTGGGTTAAAGAAGCTGGTGAGAGAATATGTACAAGTATGTGGCTTTTTTGTTTAATGAAAAATATTCATTATAAACAGATGCATCTTGTGCTTCATGGCTGCTCTTCAGGAAAGTTAGGATATTCTTTGAGTGAAATGTTTTGAAATTACTCTGGCCAGAACCTTAAGTACAGGCCCCGAAGGCTTAACTCTGGGAACTGTTTTTCAAAGAGGTAGGCAAAATTTTGAGATTATTTCAAATAGATAGTGTTTTGTAAGCACAGGTAACTGCTGTGTGGCTGATCATAGATTGCATCTTAGGCCTTTGACAACTAAATTCGTTGTTCTGGTAAGGTGAGGCTGATCTATAGGCCTTACTACTTGTTGGAAGGAAATTACTTGCTCAGCAAGACTGCTAGGATCAAGAGTTCTTAAACTTCTAATTGCTGAATGGTGTCTTAGGTTGTACGAACCACCTTTTGTCCAACTTGCAGTTGTGTGGTATTGCTGAGATGACTTGAGTAAGCACATATGTGAAAGACTGTATATCTTACCTTGCTTTAATGTCCTGAATATTTCAGCCCTTTAAATACATTGATGCTTTTTTTGCTTTCCAGTGTGTGTCTTTCTACCTGGGTTGTCCCACTTTCATTGGATGGAAAGTGTTGAGAGGAGTCAGAGCTCTATGAATAAATAGAGCCTCCATCTCTCTGGGCCCCCCTCTTCTGGTTCTTGGAGAATAGTCCAGGAATTCATTCCTTTCAGGAGATTGGTTAACATTTTAACAACTGTAAACATTTATCAGGCTTGGAAAATGAGGTATAGCAGCAAATGGTTTGGCATGGCTTGAGATCTGCTCAGACCTTCTGGTTCTTCCTGTAAGCAAATTGGGAGGGCAGTGTGAACATCTAGCAGTAAATACGAATATAACCTCTGTAAGTAAAGGCATGTATACATTTTTGCATTAAACTGCTTGGATCGGTTTGCATGTTTTAATCAGACTGGATTTTGTTATCACATACCAGAAACTTTGATATGCTTGGTTTTGTCAGATGGCATTTTTCTTGTGCGAGCTTAGAAAGGGGATCCTCGTAATTTTCTTACCTCAAAATTGGCTCAAAGATTCTGCTAATTTAGTGGAAGTCCAGCTAGCTGTTATTAGACTGGCTACGTGAGCTTAAAGGGAAGAATTGGTGTTTAATGATTTTTGCATAGTACTAAGATCAAGTAGGGTTTGTGGCGTGGGGTTTTTGTTTTCCTTTCCCTTTCCCTTGGCTGTTCTGGGAACATGACAACTCCAAGGTATTTCTTGTAGTAGTCTATCATTTAAATGGAGCTTACAAGTGACTTCTAAACACATATGTACAAAATAATGCATTTCATAAGTTATCTTAAGCACATACTATGCACATGCTTTGACAGTTTGAGGAAGCCTGCATCCAAAACCATCAGGAGAATACAGGCTGAGAGAATGACACTCCTTGTCCCTTTCTTTCTGTGTACCCTGAAAGCTAGGTGCTGTGTTTTTCTGGAGCAGAATATGTTAATTTCATAACGATTAATCAATCATCTGTCTATTTTTATTAGGCACTTCATCTGTTGCTGGCTTTCAAACTGGGGAATGGTGGGTTTGGGTCAGCATAAGGGGGATATTTTTTATCCTTCAGTCACAGAGTTAAAAGTAGATGTAGAGATCAAGCAAATGTGCTACTGAACTTGCTGGAAAGGGAGCTTAGCACTTGGCTGAGGCTTGTGCCCTGAGCAGTGCTGTCTGCTTTTGATCAGGTTTTGTTTTCTTGCAAGGGAAGAAGGGAAAACTTCTGGCTTTCTAACATACTGTGATTCCAGCACGGGTGTCTATCTTGCTGATGTCTTGAGAAGAATAGATGTCTAATAGGAAGGGGGTTCTAATTGACTGCAATATCTGATACAAAGTAACTGTACTTCTACATATCTTGGTTGTGAGATAGAGGGTCCCCTGTTATTGTGCAGATCCTTGGACTGTTCCCTCTGGGCTTTGGGTGTTTAACTCATCACAGCTTAGCTGTCCTTGATTGTTGGAAGTTAACATTGCAGTATCTTATATTTGATTGCAAATATTAATTGTTAGCCCGAGGAATTTGGGCTGATGTTTGTTTTTAAGGAATTTTTATTTTAGAGAAATGAAGTGGATAGAGAAAGAAACTGTAAAATGGCAACGCACTTACCTTTCTTGACTTCGAATTTCTTCTAATGAATTCTTCAAGTTGTGAACAGAATCACAAGAACTTCCTAGGAATGACCAAAAAATATGACAGGAGTAAGTGGGAGTACATGTTCTATCGCTTTCAAGCAGTGCTTCATTCCTGGTTTTACTTTGGCACATTTTTAGGCCTTGTTTGTGGTGGACTGCAACCTAATCTTATGTTTTGGACTACTGAGCTCTAATTTCTTCCTTGCTGAACAGAAGGGGCATTTGCTTTTCACAGTGTGGGTGTTCTTAAATGGTTCTTCCACGTAATATTTGATATAGAAAAGTAGTAACTAAAAGTGTAGCAATCACACTTGCAGGACAAAATACACTGCATAGGAAGACTTGCTATCAGGTGCCTAGCTTAATGCAGTGGAAAAGTGAGAAGCTGGGCAATTTGTTTCAGGAACACTGAATTCAACAGATTAAATTTATTTGAAAGCTGGCTTCATGTTATATTTTGGTTTAAAGTTTCTATCACCAGTGTAGATTTAATATGAATCCTGTTTGAATGGTGTACAGTAATTTTCAATTGCAAGAGGCATGGGCTGAGACACCTATAGTGTGAAATACTGTACTTGCAGGTGGAGTAACTTTATTACTTCTAAACCCATCTCCTATTACATGTTATAATAACTTATCTTAAAAAAAACCAAAAACAACAGAATTTGAGTGCAAGAATGGGAGGAAGTAATTCAATTATATTTATATGTGCTTTGGAGCAATTATATTTATATGTGCTTTGGAGCTACCTACCTGAGGGAGTTCAGGTGATAGAAGTTTTGACGAAGGTAATGTCCCAGATAGGTAAGCACATGGTGGCTGTTGTTCAGAGTTTCAATTTTGCAATACAGCCTAGAAATCTAGGAAAATGAGATGGGGAGGGAAAAGTACATAGCAGTAATCACTAGATGTGTGGAGAAAGTGTTCAGCTACCTTTTTTTTTTTTTCTTTCTCTACCTGCTCTCCAGATATAATGAGTGAAGGTAGGTATATGTAGCTATAGCTGTGCCTTGTCAGTTAAAGACCTAAAGCTTCTCTGTGATCTGTAGAATTTACCTTGGGCTGTTGGACGTTGCAAAAATAGAAACTATTCCTTCTCTTTGAATAGCTACTGCTTTATTACATATGACTTCTTCCTTTTCTATTGAATGAAATCTAGAATTATCTCATTCATAAAAAGCATCCTCTGAGAGCTCCTAAACTAGCATAAAATGAAAGACCAAAACTTGCTAGGTAAAATTTAGCGTTTATAGGTCAACTTGCCCAATAGTTAATTTGAATCCATTGCCCCCAATCAGTGTGAACTGTAGGGGCCCCTAAACTGCTGGAATTATGTTAAAAGCATTGGTCTAAATGAGAGAGGACCAGTAGCATTAATCCAATTTGTGTAGTGACTTAATCTTACCACCTTTTATCGTATAACTGCTGCTTGGCAGACTCCTTCTGAATGCCCGTGCTTCTGTTGGTTCTTTAGCAAGTTGAATCCTCTTTCCTAAGAAGGTAAGGTTTCCTTTTATGAAACTTCATCCTAGGTTAAGGGTCAAAGAAGTTATAGCTGAGGAACCACATCTGAGAAATTATAGCATTTTCCCATATTTGAAAGATTCTTTGCTTATCCTTTAATTTAGTAAAGCATGTATTTAGCGTTAGTGTTGTGGTTTCACAGTTAGTGGCAAACTGGTTCTAGAACATCAGGTGGTAAGTCTGAAACTAGAGGGTGATCACTGGTTTTCTTTTACTGTTCATGTATGTTGGAAATTCGGAAGAACAGCTGGGGAGTTTAAGGAAGTATCAGCTCTTAAACTCCTCAAGCTGTTTTCTGCTCATGGGTATGTCATCTCCTGGCTTAGATTAGTTTTGTTTTTGTCTTGAATAGTAGTTATAATTGTAAGCATGCTTCAAGGTAGGTCCATTCTCATGTTTTCACCAGTGTAGTGATTTCCTGTTCTAATTGAACCGTTTTAGAGCCATTAATTTCTTAATTCTTATGCTCATGTTCTCATTCAGATTTAACCTTGAGGCTTGTGATTCCCTGGGGGTGGGGCAGCGTCATACCTTGTATGAGAACTATTGCTCTGGTTACTACTATATAAATACATAGCACAGTGAAACTTGGTAAGAACCAGCTGCGTTGTGTGACCACATGACTCCTGACAGTGTTAAGAAAACAGCATACCTCAGGCAGAAACTGCTTAGAATGGGTTCTGTGGATGATAGAATCTTTTTCTGGAAACTGGCTAACTGCTTTCAAGTTTGGTGACCAAAAACAGAACACCATACAGCCATCTTTAAAAGTCACACTACCATAGGCTTCCTTATATTTCTTTGAGCTTAGTTACATAGAGTATAATTAAAGTGAAGAATCAGAATAGGTACTTAAAAGTAAAATGCTTGTTCTGTCCCTACTTATAATTAATACCAGTTACCATGAGTCTTTTTCAATTCTTTACACATGTACACATATATTAAACTATTGAGTAGAGGTGAGGAAAAATTTGTTTTCAAACAAATGTAATTTGGTAAGACAAGGTGAGAGGCAGGCTCCTTTTGGCACTTGAAGTGCTGTAGTCATCCATGCTTAATAAATGAGCCACTTCCTGGTTGAGAGGTGCAACTAGCTGCTGTTTCTGCTGTATTCATTGTGTGCCAACTCTGAAAGCATGATGAAGGTAACTTCTATAGAGGAACAGTGCAGCATCTTTTGACGGTACTGTTTTTTTTCTGAGATTTACAATGGATTCAGGAAAGGCCCTAGTATATGGAAGGACACAAAAGGAGATGGACTTGGTGTTACTTTCTGGTTATTTGCCCAAATCTAAAGCTGGATGTTAGAGTATCCCCTCAAACAGAGCTGACAGCAGCGTAAATGTTTCTGAGGCCTCCTTAATATTGTCTTAATTTTGTTGTTCTTTTGTTTTAGTTCCTAAAGAAACTTAAATCTAATAGCCAGTTCTTCATTCCCTTAAGGCAGTTACTTGAATGTCATATGGGGTTCTTGTTTGCCTTGTAGGCTTAGGCTTCGCCAAAGGAACTGCATTCAGCCGCTCTTGATCAGTGTAAACTCAGAACTCTCTCTGTTAGTATTAAGAAGTCACAGCATTTAAAGGATATGCTGGGCAAGTGCATTTGCAGTCAACTTGAACTTCTGTGGTTTTTGTAACGTATATTTGTCATAGTCTGAGAGATTATTTGTTTGGGATTTAATTTAGTGCTTTGCACATACTAAGTGACTCCTTAACTTCACCTAGAGTTAATGCAGCTCATATAGTTGAAGTAGCAGTAGAAGGAATTAATTGAAACTTCTAATACACATCCTACTTAAGTTTGTGGAAGCGGGCACTCTGATTTTGTGTATTTTACTAGACTGTTTCTTCTTAGAATGCTAAATTAGTTTTCCCTTTCTACCCATACTTTTTAGAAAATGACCTGGAAAACTGTTTCCCCAGGATACTTCTTAATACTCTCCCTTTCTTTTTTTCTTTAAGGCAGTTGCTTTGTGTGTGACTGTCTCTAAAATGTGTTTACTGCAGCATATAGGTTATCTTCAAGCAGTTGTATATTCTGCTTACCACTGAGATAAAGGTACTTCCCTGAACACAGTTCCTGATCTTTCTCAGCTTTGTTGTTTAGTAACAAATCTGTGTTTCCCTGTAAAGTGGAAGCAGAGGATTGTAGCTTGCCTACCATATATTTGGGAATGGGGATTTATGATGTGAATGAATATTGCACAAAACTACCACCTTTCTGGATTTCTAGCAGGTATGTGGAGTGAATGACATAAAGATTATTCTGTCCTCTGAAGTTTTCCTGTGCTTCTAGGGTATACGCTTGAACTCTTGGTTTGCTTTTTGAAATAAACCCCAGTCTTTTGCAAATACAAAATGCATGTCTACAGTAATGCTGCAACTTACTTTGACCAGTTTTAGACTTGAATACTTCTAAGTGGTTATACCTTGTTATTAATTTGTGAATCCTTGAAACTTTGTAGTTTTTATCTCACTGGGGGATGCAACCTTCATTTCAAGGCAGTGACGCAAGACTCTGGAGTATTTAAACTCCTGTGTTTAGGCATAAGAAATATAAAATTTTGAATAATTCAAGGTCATCCCTATTTTCTGGATAAGAGAAATGGAGTTTCGTTCCTTGTAATGTAACTTTTACCCTTGGGACAGTCTTGTGATTGTTTCCACCTTTATCTTTGTTTGCATTGACTTTTATCAGGCAGAAATAGGGATAAAAGTGAACCATAATCAGTAATTTCTGAGATTTGTTGCCTGAAATATTTGGCCTTGTAGAACCGAGCTCTGCCTTGTGCTGTTTTTTGTTGTGATGGCGATCTTATTGGCTGAAGAATGGTCAAATAAGTGTAATCTTCCAACTTCCTGAAAGGTATATTTTATATATTTATACTACAATTTATGCTTAAGCAGTAGAAAGGCTGGGCATAGAGTGGCTACTTCAGAACTTAATTTCACCCTGCAGTTCCTAGAATTTTATCTTGTCCCAACAGTGTCTTCAAGGTGTGTAAGATTCAGTACAACCCAGAAAAAAAGTGAGCATGAGGTAGAGATTTAGGTGTGTTTGTTGTTCTGTTTTCCAGTTCCACATTTGTGGGATAGTGGGTTTTGGCTGGTGTTTTTTTTGTTCTTTTCCCCATGAAGTAAAATTCTAAGTATTCTCTTTAGAAGCCAACAATAATCCTAAAGTGTGATTGAGTATGACTGTGACATGGTAGACATTTGTACTATTTTCTGTTGCCTCACATATTAGCCAATCTTTGTGAAGTAGCATCCTGCCCTGTCCCAAGCAGATGTCCTAAGCACAGTATTTTATTTTTCTTACTTAAACTGAATTCTGAGTCCATGTTTTTCTTCAGTGAATAGAACTGATAGATCATTGTGTTTAAAATCCAGTATTAAATACCCAGATGTACTTTGTGTTTTATCCAGCTGTGTTCTAAGTTGTTAGAAGAGGTACTTCATTGTCTTGAATTGTGTAAAAGAATTCCAGATTTTAGAGGAGCTTCACCCTTTGCCATTTTCAGCATAAAATAAGAAATAAGCCAGGGGCCTAATTTCCACCTATTTTCTGATAATGCCACAAATTTGGACACAGGATATGTGCTTATTTGCAGCCAGTTTTACTTTCCAGGTACTTACATGTTTGACTCACTTTTTTTTTTTTTTTTTCCTGTCAGACTTTGCAGATACTACCCACAGGGGCTAATGTTTTAGGTGTTTGTGCACTCCTGAAAAATTTTAAGTGTTAAGTACCTCAGTGTAGATATTAATGTACCTTTAAAGTAGAAATGGGCTTTTAGTATTAAACTTCTATCGTAACTTTACAGTTCCACTGTACCACATGGATTTATGCACTAAGACTGTGACCTTGTGCAACAGCAGTGTTTGTGCTAGGGAGTTGTTTTAATAAAAGCAAATGTAGGCTTGGTTCTCTGGTTCAAGCACGTTCTGTAATTTCAGTATAGTTGATAGGTCTCTTCCATTGAGTAAGGTTTACTACTTAAGTGTTTGTAGGATCAAAGCTTTAATTTCTAGTATTTTGTTTTTCTGCCTTGAGTGCTGCCTAAACATGTTGCTGTGTTGCCTTAGGTTTAAAATGGAAAGTATAGACAGGTTTATGGGATCGTAGAATGATTTGGGTTGGAAGGGACCTTAAAGATCATCTAGTTCCAACCAGACTGCCATGGGCAGGGACACCTTCCACTGGACCAGGTTGCTCAAAGCCCCATCCAGTCTGGCCTTGAACACTGCCAGGGATCGGGCATCTGCAGCTCCTCTGGGCAGCCTGTTCCAGTGTCTCGCCCTCACAGTAAAGAATTTCTTCCTAATATCTAAGCTAAATCTATGTTCTTTTAGTTTAAAGCTATTGCTCCTTGTCCTATCACTATGTACCTTTGTAAAAAGTCCCCCTCCAGATTTCTTGGAGGCTGTCTTTAGGTATTAAAAGGCAGCTGTAAGGTCTCCCTGGAGTGGTCTCTTTTCCAGGCTGAGCAAGTCCGACTCTTTCAGCCTCTTTCATAGGTTGGGTGCTCCAGCCCTCTGATCGTGGCCCTCCTCTGGACCCGCTCAAGCAGTTTCATGTCTGTCTTATGTTGGGGGCCCCAGTTAGTTGTTCAACGAATAATCTGTTTCCAAATTGTTGAAGTGTTGATTAGCCTGTGGCTTAAACTGACCTGGCTACTCTTCTGTGGTGAAAGGCAAGCATTGTTGCTTTTTGCAAAAGTAAAGTTTGCTGTTTTGGTGGTTTGTTGTGTTTTTTTTTTTCCTTCCCCCCCCCCCCCCCCCCCCGGTCTTGTGGCTGTAAAGGTATTAAGAGTGTGAATGGCTGAGAGTGAATCTCAGGGCAGTGCCTGTGCTGTTTCCCAAGTTTTAGGACAAAGTGAAGAGACTGACCAAATCCTTTTCCAGCTGTGCGATTCTTGGTAGCTTCTCAAGGATTCTGAAGAATTTCTTTAAGCAGGCACAAGGATTGCATTTATTTGTAGGGTTTTTTTTAAAAAAAGAAAAAGGGGCTGGATGAGGAGTACAGACCTTTCTCTGACACATCTGCTTCCTTTCAGCTAGGAATGAAAGGACGGACTTGAGTTTTCCAGAGAGATACGGAGGTCTTAGAGAAGATTCCCTGTTTACTGTTATGGAGGTATAACTGCTTCTTGTATCTGTAGGTTCTTCCACCTGCCATTTTGAGGAAAGAAAGGACTGGTACATGGCTCAATAACTGCTAGGAGGTCTAAAGTAAATCTTTGGGTACGCCTCTTCTCCTTTAGTCCTTCCCTTCCTGTCTCTGGGCTTCCTTGACTGATGAGTCATGACATGGCTTTTCCAGCAGTTAATGATTCCTGATGTTACTTGCTTCACCAAAGAGTGAGTGTCTTTGAAGAGCTGATACTGTCCTGAAATATCTTGCCATTAGCCTGATCAGTAACTTTGTAGGACTGGATGGAGGACTGGGAAAAGTGATATAGGAATTCTTGCTTGTAATTGTCAGTAGGGCACTAACCTTAACAGAAATTTACTTCAGATGCTGGAGTGCTTGCAGCTTCTTTGTTAACGTCTTTCACTTTTTTTATAACTTAAATGGTTTAGGCAGTAGCCCTAGTAATGTACTGTTACTCTCCTTGCTGACATGTTTCTGATCCATGGACTTTGAGGGTTTTTTTTTATTCTCCCCACTCCCTTCCAGTTCTGGGCTTCTTTACTTTTTCCTGTGCAACCAAGTGTGCGTGTGTGTGTGTGTGTGTGTATGTGTATATATATATATAAGCCTGTAAAACTTCTGCTCTACTCGGCAGAACTGTCATTCAACTGTATGGCTATTTTAGAAGTTCTTCCATAGCTCTAATTTGAGTTTAGAAGCAGAGCTACAGGCTGAACATGAGTTCCATTCACTTAACTCTCTTTAGAGTTATGTCCTGGAGAGGGTTTGTAGTGAGCCTAGAAAGGCAGCGTACAACTCCAGCTTGTAGTAGAACAGGCTTCAGTATGAGGTTTTAGTTTCTGCAGTTGTATCTGGGTAAGTGCAGGGATGAAGATCAAAAGCAACTCTTAATCCAAACTTTATAATGTAATGGAAGACTTTAAGTCTAGCAGATGCATATGAGAAGTAAGAGTTTGCTAAAATTGTCTTGATTGTGAGGAAAGTGAATATTCAGCCTGCAGAAGAGAAAGCGGTGGGAAGCAGGGGGAACTAACAGTAACCTTCTGGTACCTATGGGCTGGCTATTGAGAATACAGAGCCATACTTTTTATAGCAGTGTGTGGAATGCAGGCAAGAGACAGTAGGCATGCATTAAAATAACTGCATTTAGGAAGAATGTGTTTCACCATGGAGTGGGACAGTCATTGGAACAGTAAAAGAGGATCTGCAGCTTGCATGAATGTTTTGATGCCCAACTGGGTAAAGCGCTGAGTTATCAAGACTGATGTTGCTGTCCTTGCTTTGAGCAGGAGGTTAACTGGAGAACCCTAGAGATCCTTTCCAGCTGGAATTTTTCTATGATTCTGTACCAAAAAAGTGTAAAAATTCTCAACTTCATTAATATGAAGTTGTCCATGTTAGAGCTTGAAATTAAGAATCAGTAATGGGCCTATATTAAAAGCCTTCACGTGTAGTGTGGCTTCGGTAGAAATGCAAGGTTTTTAAACTTAAAGGTACTCCTTGATGTAAACACGGAAGCTTATGGGTGTGATACAGAAGATTGCTGAATCTCTTGCACGGTCAAAGGTCGTTTCTTTTCTTAAAGTTTGAGCTGGTTGCTTAAAAATGGTGATGGAATTCTCAGAAGTTAAATAACTTTTCCATACACTGTCCATGGTACTGCAGAGGCAGGCATTGCCCTTCCACAGTGGTAGTCAGTTTGAGGGTATGTTGGAATAAAAGTGGCTTAGTATTGAAGCTGGCGTAAGTTGTGTATGTGATGGTGTTTTTGTGGCTGTTGCCCGCCCCTGTAAGGTTTTTCTTCTTGTTCATCCTTTGGGCTAGATACTTTTGCTCAAAGCCTCAGGAATAGTAACAACACTGTGGGTGGCTAAATGCACATTCACGCAGTTGTCTTTGCAAAAAAGCAGGAGAAACAGACTTTGCTTATGTTGGCTAAAAAGCACAATTTTATAGTAGATAATCCAGAATAATTTCTGCAACTTGTAACTGCAAGTAAGCTATAATTTGTCTTACGGCAGAATTTAGTCTCAGTTTTCTGCTTAAACGAAGAACTTTAGGTAGCTTCCTAATGATCAGCAGGATTATGGATAGAGTCCTAAATGAAAGACAAAACTAGGTGTTGAACATCGTTATGGTGGTTTACAGCTTTGGCAGTGTCCCCTGGGAAAATGCAGGCAATGAAGAAAATCTGGTCCTAGCACCCAAAACTTCATTTTTTTTCCCCGTGTATCTAAGAATGAATACTGTCCTTTACCCAAAATTCACAAGCTTGAGAAAGAATACCTGCAAAGTCTAGGACAACTAACATAATCAGAAAAGTGTTTTTAAATTAACCCTTTGTTACACTGATATTGCTGTTAGATGAAGGCTGAAGGACACAGTACTTGTATTTCCTTTAAAACCAAACCACTGGACAGTAACACTAACTCTTTTGACTTGTATTGTCATGGTTTAATGGCTCTTGCAAACTAGAACTAATAGGACTGATGAGCTAGTACAGGTATCTGTAAACTATTCAATATCTTTATAAAATGCTGTAAAGGAGCTTTTTTTGCGTCTACTAATGTTCTTCAACTCTTTGTCAGTCAAACAAGTTTAGCAGGAGTAATATAAAAAATTGTAAAAGTGTACCTTGGTTCTGGCCTGGAGGAATATGAAGGAAGCTCATTCTTCAGGTTGCCTTTATTTTTTGGCTTCTCCCCACAACTTGTAGCTTGGTGTGGTATAGGCAAACTGGGGTACTCTGGGTAGCAGAGACCTGGACTTTAGCTGACATGGGTCTATAGTTAGTAGTTTACATGTCATGGTCACTACTAACCCTGACCTAGATCTAGGTGCCAGCTAAAAGGTCAGCATTCTAAAATATTAAGGGACTACTGGAGAAGTAGTCCTTTGCAAAAAAACCAAAAACAAACCCAAAAAACCATTCAGCTCTAAGAAGAGCAGAGATGATGGACAGGCTCTTCACCTAAATGTATGGGTTCTTAGTCTTGTTTTGTCTGGGGATGTTGAACATGAAAGTGCCTTTTCTGTTGTTGTGGGTTGTTGCAGTTTGCCTTCTACGTAATTTATCAGTGAATTATATTTGGTACTTTGACTGTTGCTAGTTATATTGAAAAGAAATTTTAAATACTACCTTTCTCCATCTAAAAATGCAAGTGTAACATTTATCTTGAGTAAGATTTCTTTTTTTTGGAAGGTAAAGGGGAAAAGCTTCTTAGACCATATAAGCAATTCTGCATAATGGTCTTTTAATAAATAATTAGTATGAGACAACCATTCTGAAAGACAGAATGCCTTTTTAAAGGTTGAAAAAAGTTGAGAAGCAGACCCTGTATGTTTTGTGGAGAGCAGTAAACTCCTGTGTTTCTTCAGTTTAAGCTTGTGTCAGTTAATATATTTTCCTGTGTGCAAAGTGTGTTGTGGTAAATTGTAGCAGTACATGACTGCAGTTTCACGTGAAATACTTGGCATTATTTACATACCCATATGTAATGAATTCTGCCACCTATACTCCAAATTTGTGTTGAACTGTGAGAAGAGACTAAATGCAATATGTGTCTTGAAACATGTTGAACATGTTTAAATAGGAAGCAGATATAGTTGGGATGTTCAGCAACCATAATGCTGCCTGTTACGGACACTGTGTGATGATCACTGTATAGTAATACTTTGGGATTTTTTTGATCCATTTTAAACTGATGCAGTGTTTAACTGCTATGCCATAGTTGATCTTAATCAATTGACTTTCAAAATGTCATGCTTTTCATGCTTTTCCTGTTGCTGCTCACTGAGAATAACAGGGTAAATGACAATTCTTACACAAACCCTATGAACAACTTCTTAAATTAATCTAACTTCTCCTTAATTCTGATGAAAATTTGGGATGTCAGAGTGCTGAATACATTAAAGAGAGCCTATTTATAACTTAAATCAGTCAATTACTGAATTCTGGAAGTGTCAGATTTTGTCATTCTGTCTCCCTGTGCAAGGTAGATGTAGAGGTAGTATCTTGTTGGATGCAGAGATAGTATGTCATGTTAGACCACTATACCTGTTTATTATTGGTGCTGGACATAATCTTGGCCTACAAAGTTTGTGGCTGCTTTGGCGTAGGATGAATGCAGGAGTGTATGTGAGGCACAAGACATGGCTTCTCCATCTTTGGTAGCCTCAGAACTCCAGAGGCGCACAGTGCTAGAGAAGGAAAGACATTTTCTTTCCCTCCATACTCGCTCTCATCTTCTCTTGGGGCCATCTTTGATCTGTGTCCTGCTGTTTAAGAAAAGCTGCTGTGGGCACATACTTTGTCTTTGGTATTGATTCCTCTGCGCTCAGGTGTAACACAGTGACTTGTGACTTCATGATGAAAACCTTAATTCTGCATAGTGATATCTTATGCTATTTGATACACTATGATCTTAATCTAGAGAGAATATTCTGTGCACCCTAGCCATGTGTCTCAAGGAATTAAACCCCCCTGTGGCTAAAAACGTCTCTTTACAAGTGTTGAGAACAGTTTTCAGGCTCTCATTGAAACTATTTTCACATGAAGGTTGAAAGTCTAAACTGGAATTTTCATTGGAAGTTGATTGCTGGGAAGTAGTACTTTTCTCCCCTGCAAGAAGTCCTAAGGTAATGATGTGAATTCTGTGGTCAGTTTTGAGCTCTTACCTTGCGGACAAGGCAGCTAACCTGACAGCCGCTGTAATCTGTAACCCAAAGTAATGGGGCAGCGGGAAGCACATCCCTGCTGCTGGTGTTGCCAGGCTTTCTTCCTTCTGGGAGAGGATGTTACTCTCTTTAACTCTCTGACTTGGGATTTCTTCTCCGCATTACCTACTCCACCCAATGAGCATTTCCTTCCAGAGGGAAGGGAACTGAGTTGTTGACATTCCATCAGCAACAGAAATACTTCATCCCTTTCCAAAGGTTTGATGTTTGTATGAGAGCTGGGAATTTATCTGACTGATGTTCTGGCGTAAACTTGGGTACAGTGATGTAGTTGGGATGTGCATGCATGACCAAGTTTTAATAAACAGAATGGAAAAAAACAAGTGGGCAGGGGGGAATCCACAAAACCAAAGGTGCTGTTTATTCACCCTGACTATGCAGTATTAGCTAACTACTGCCACATTAATGCTTTATGGGCAGTCTGAACTACCTGTGTCTTTCTATGTGCATTATATTATTAGCTAAAACTCTTGATAACATCTGATTTACCTATCTGTATGCACAATTTTGATCACAGGCCTTTTATATTACAGTAGCTAAGGAGAAGACACTTAACTTGCTTTTTAAAGACAAATGTTCCTTTGTGAAAAGCAGGTAAAATCTGTCTGTTATTGAGTCAGAGGGGCAAAGATACTTCATGTGGTATTGTAGTCTGTACAGATCATTTTACATCCTCTTCATTACTGTATGTATCTGGCCCTTATGCCGTTGGGTATTAAAAGAACTTGGAATGTGTAGCCTGTTCCCTGTGAGACAGCTACAGCACTTGTAAGGAAGCAAATAACCTGGGTGCCATGTCCCTGAATAATATGATACCCTACTCTCTCTCCAAGTCTCCAGGAAATAATTTTCTATAATTATGGTGTTTACTAGATAAATGTTGGAAAATATCTTTTTAAAACCCAAAGAGTAAGTCTTCAGTGTGGTGACTTAGTATTATTCTGAAAGTGGACATTTCTATTAGAGACAGTGAAACCACTCCACTGTGATACAGGAGCGCTAATAAGGGTTTTCTGCTTGCTCTTTAAAACACTTAATTACTATTCAGCACCTTGCAGATAAAGGCTAAAACATGCTGTAAATTTTCTATTACAGGTTTGTAATCACATGCTAGCCCACACAAAAGGGCAGTGCAATATGACCCATTGTCTTATTTTCTTGTTTTTGCACACACGTTTCAATGGAACTTCTGTGGTTTTAAGACTAATTTTGGAGGACTTTTTTTTTTTCATCAAATTAAGCTTTGTGCTTAACAGTTCTCCTAAAGCAAATACAGTGTGTCAGATACCAGCTAGTGCTATCTGTCCTGTAGTTAATACACAGAAGAAGCATAAATGTAAAAAGCACACTTGTATTTCATTCGGATTCATTGTTACTTGGCTTCCTGATACCAAGACCCTAGAAAGTCTGAAAACTAAAACAATAGACTGGAATATTTTTCTTGTTGAATGCAATTGCTGAGCTGATTTAGGTTTATTTGTCTATACTTTAATTAGTGGTGGTATGTGGCTGTTTGTAATAATAACAGTTTTCCCTTTTAAAATTGGGTTTACAATGATTTTTCTCTAAACTTGAAGTGTCAGTTGTTTTTTTGAGAATCAGTTGTAGGATGTGTGAGTAATACTGTAGTTATGTCCAAGACTCAAATATCATAAAGCTTACTAAGTGGAATGTTGTAATGAAAAGAGAATTACATTGTCAGAAGAGTAGTCATAAATGATTGAGCTCTGAAAACTGAAGGGCAAGAGTCAATAACAATACATCAAATATGTGATTGTAGCAAAGGAAAGGGACGTCGTTTGGATGCTCGCTGGATTCAGTTCTCAGGGCCTCTTCTGGGAGTCTGCTGAATAGCCCTGTCCTGAGGAGCTGCAGTACTTGGCCTGGGATGCTAAAAGAATAAGTAAAAGTAAGGGTGCAGCTGCTTCTTGCTTCTGTCTCACCTGAATTCAGGAATTACTGTTCAGATGTGTGATAGATTATATAGTTGCTTTTAGTTTGACGTTTGTTTAGAATGTATTGCTTGTTCAGATTGCTGTTTGGTGCTGATGAATTTCAGAATAAAGCACCTGATAGGTTGTGGGGTTTTTTTTTTGTGGTTTGGGTTTGTGGTTTTGTTTTGGTTTTTTGGTTTGTTTTGTGGTTGTTTTTTTTTCCCAGAAATCCCTGCAGCTTGTAAATTTTTCTTGCTACTTGCCTGCTTTGATACATTTTTGTATGGGTTCAGATTCTCTGAAAGGAATGCTGGGAGAGCCTTCCTGAGCCTGTAGAGGCACCTGTCCTGTGTCCAGTGTCTTGAATGGAAAGGAGCATTCTTCCTAAAGGTTTACAATGGATTGCCATACTGATCAAGAAGCTAAGATGTTCTTCCCACACTTAATCTTCTAGACATACTACTTGGAGACTTCTCTTGAATCTCTGTTCCTGACTTTTTATCTAGAGAGGACCATGGTGGTCCTGGCACTGTTTTGCACTGAGGACTTTGGTGATTATTACTGTGCTGGTCATGCAGAGTGGCAGTGGAACAGATCTCAATAAACAAAGCTTTTTGGTTGTCTCTGAGAGTGGAGAAACTTGGAGCCAATATAAGGGTACAGTCCAAAAAATTCCTTTCCTAATTGGAGACGATAACATCTCTGGCCCCAAACAAACCTTTGCACCATTACTAGCAGAAGATAGCTGTGTTTCTTCTTGTGCTTCATGTTGGGTGAAAAAGGGCAGTGATAATCAAGGCAAGGATTTTCAGAGAGCGCTACAGGTTTTCAGAGAAGTCATGATGGCATACTAGATTTTTGGTTTGTGGGTGGGTGTGGATTTTTTGTTTTGTTTTTTTCTGCGGCCCACACCCCCCCCCCCCCCCGCTTTCTTGATGCTTCCACAATCTTAAATCATACTAGCTTGGATGGTGTCAAACCCTAATGCAGTAAAATACCTTTTTCAAGGGCAAGGATCTGCACTCTTAGAAGGAAGGCTACAAGGCAAACTCATTCAGCTTAATTTGTAGAAAGGTAAGAAAAATCTTAAAAGTGCATTCAGATTTTACTGAGATCTAAACATTCAGCATCATGAATGTATTTGCATCAGTCTCTAATACAATTAAAGAAGGAGTTATAGATCCAGGAATGGAACGTATGTGCTAATACGTTCTGAAAGTTGAGTCTGGATGTAAGGGCTGTGGCAGCTAACATTAGTATGAGATTTCTCTTGTACTTTTGAACATTAATTGCTTCAATAACAGTCTAGTCATCCAGTAACCTTAGAGAACATGTTCTTCTTGCAAGCAAATCTTTTTTCCTCCTTTGTCTTAAAATCTTGTATAGCCCTATCTTAGGGAAAACCCATGGTTTTCTTGTGAGGTGGAGTCTTATTACAGTCATCTCAGCTTTGTTAGCACCAGCTCTCTGAATTCCCCTTCTGCAAGATGGGGTCTGTAGACATAATGTGTGCTGTCGTCTTTATGTCTAAAGCAGTAGTTGAGCACAGTGGGCCTTTTTCAGAAGTGACTGGTTCTTCTGTAAAACAAATTGTTGAAGCAGCCTACAACTCAGAATCACAAAATGGTCAGGGCTGGAAGGGACCTCTGGAGATCAACTGGTCCAACCCCCTGTTAAAGCAGGTTCACCTACAGCAGGCAGCACAGAACGGCATCCAGGTGGGTTCTGAATGTCTCCAGAGAAGAAAACTTCACAACAGCCCTGGGCAGCCTCTTCCAGTGCTCAGTCACCCTCAAAGCGCGCAAGTTTTTCCTCGTATTCAGAAGAAACGCCCAGTGTTGCGGTTCGTGCCCGTTGGCCCTTGTCCTGTCGCTGGGCACCACTGAACGGAGCCTGGCCCCATCCTCCTGACACTCGCCCTTAAGATACCTGCAGGCATTGGCAAGGTCCCCTCTCAGTCTTCTCTTCTCCAGGCTAAACAGCCCCAGCTCTCTGGGCCTTTCCTCATCAGGGAGATGCCCCAGTCCAGTTACTCAGGGTAATATGCCTGACTTGCAGGGTTTAATGTTGCTGTTTCACAGTGTAGGTGCATTGTGGAAATGCAAGGGAAAGACCTCACTTTGATGTATGATGCTATTTAGCCGCTGGGACTAACTTCAGCCTCTTAAAACAGGATTCTTGTACAGACTTCCTGTGTTGGAGAAATTCTGTGGTACTTCTCTACAGGATATTCTTGTAAATTAAAATTTTTGCAATGTATTGACTTAGTTCTTAGTCATGAGTCTGGGCTGTGACTGGTGGCTTTTCTTCCCAAGGAACTGATCTAGGCTTTCCTCAAATTCCTGTGATAGACCACATTTGTAAAGTTGATCAGATGCTTGTGTGCTGGCTATGTAGTATCTTTCTAGAGTTTTGTCTCTGATTCATGGTTATTACTGTTGTATGTTTGATAATCACCAGAAAAAGTGAAGAATTTCTTTGTACTTTTTCATTGTGATACTGGCCTGTCTGGGGTGCTTGCTCTTGCTGAGGAGATGCAGTTCTCTGAACCTGCTCAGACTGTTTATGACTACTGATGCTGGTTGGAGGGTGTACTCTGTTCTTCTGCCATCCTTCCTATTACAGCAGAACTCCTATAATCTCTTTTCCATGGCGCTTTGGTCCATTGTGATGTCTTCACCATGCCTTGGATCGTGAAGGTTTGGATAGTCCATTTTAATCCATGGCAGCCTGCTTCCTCTATTTTATACTTACGAGAGCAGAATACGGTGAGGACAAGCTTAAACTGGCAGTTAACCAGAGGGGATCACTGGGATACAGGTTCTTGTAACTTGGTTGCGATTTACTTTAATGTTATAGTTACAATAAAGTCCAAACCAAAATTATTGGCAGAAGTGGGCTTGAACTCTTAATCTAAACAAATACATGATTAACTAATTTTCTTCCCAGAAACAAAAGCAAAGTGTGTGGATTCTAACTTTGATTAGATTGTCCAGCTGAGATGATAAAAGCAAAAAATGTGTGAGGATGATCTTTCCCCACCTAATGGGAGTCTTGATGTGGTAAGGTTTGCTGCCAGGTGATAATTGGGGATCCTCCTGGAGGCTGCTCAGACTGGGTTTATGTGGCCTCTCTTGGTTTTCCCTTCATGTTTCCCTTGCAGCAGTACCTGTAATTCTTTGCAGCTCTGAGCTCTGTGTATTTTGATGCTGCTTTTTCCAGAACTTACCTCTTTAGGTTAAAACTGTACTCTCTCTGCTATTGAAAGCCATTTGCTAATGAGGAGGGGCAGCGCCAGTGTGAAAAATTAGAAGCAGGCAATATGAGGCCATGAGATATACTGACTGTAGATGCCTTTTTTATTCAGATAAGCTGTGGTGGCGGCCACAACCAAAATCTTATGTATGAAGTTCTAGTACATTAGGAGGTCTGAGGTGCTTCAAATGTGGTTATTGGAATTATTGCTGTGTCAAAAAACAAAGGTCTGTTTATAATAACAAGTAAACAAACAAAATAATATGGTTGCAAACAGCTTGTTCCAAGTGATCTTAGCAGTAGGTAAGTTAGTCGCTTCTGTGGATGATGAAGCTTTGGAGCTGGGTTATAGCTTTTTATCTTGTATAGTATTGTTCCAGTAATACTACAGAAACAGCTCTGTACTCCCACTTCATAAGAAGATTAAACCAATCTTGATCTAACTAATGTCTTCAAGTTTTTATTGGTTGTGAGAGTGTAGAAAAGCCTACTTATGGACAATATCTCAGTGCTATGACTAAGTGCTCCCTCATAATACCTGGTATCACTGGACCACAGAAATGCTTTTCACTGTAGACTTGCTCACGATGCTTTTTAAAGGCTCGTAACTGTGAAAGCACCACTAAACAGCAGTGAAATCAGGGAACTTCAGGTAGTACCTGCAGTGTAAAAGTAAGTGGTACAGCTGTGATTCTGTTCATGTGATATATGTGTGGTTACCTGGCAGATGCAGAGATTTGTAACCCTAAATTAGCTTCTCAGATTTTGTTGGTCAAAATCAGGGAATGTTTCTCAGCAGTTCAACATAACTTAACAATGTACTTGTGCAAAGAGCTGTGAAATTTCATGGGAGGGTGTGCGTGTGTGTGTGTATCTGTTACCTGGCTAACTGCTGGTAACCAGCTTCAGGGCTTCAAATGAAGTTATGGAGGGACAATTTTCTTGATCTTTAATTTAAACACAGAAGTCTTTATACCTTCACTGTCTTTTCTGTATGGTGCATTTCTTTTACTTTTTTGTGTTTAGCAGATGCTAGGTAAGTAACTGCTTATGCTTGTAACTGTTGTGTTAAGTTGTATTTGTAAAAGTGTGTTTATAAAACTGCTTATGTCAGCTACAGGGATAGGAAATAAAATTAAAAAGATGTGGAAGGGATCCAGTGTCCGAAACTACTGAAACTCACTGGCATATATTAATGGTTTTCCCCCCCCTGCCTTTTATGTTTCTAGAAGCGTGGAACTTTAATACATTAGGCCAATACCATATGCAAGAGCTGCTGTACTGGATCAGAATGAAATTATCTAGCCCGGTATCTTGCTGTGGTTAGTGGCTATAGCAGCACGTGCTCAGAAGATCAGGGTGAGCGTAGTGATACTTCCTCGGATGCTTCCAGATACCCAAAGTCGATGGACTTCTCCATCCCAGGAAGCATCTAGCTCAGCCACTTCCTTGGCGTGCTACATTTTCTGCTTAGTAGTGTTTGAGCTACTTAATTCACACTGGATCTTCCTCCCTGGTCAGCTATGCTTTAACTGTTCAAAGTCTGTCATCTGCAACCTCTTCCATGGAAGGTGCCACACCAGGCACAGTGTTACATTGTTATATATTTATATATATGTAATGTAGCATATATAAAAGTGAATATATGCGTTTTCTCTGTTTGTCTCTTCCTTTCTGCTTCTGTGCCCACATTGCCCTTTTTCCAGTGGGTCAGTCTTGTTCCTTATGATACGTTTGGTAATTACTGTTATTCCTCCTGTACTTGCTAGTTCTTCATGTGGGGAGAAAAAAGCAGAGTTGTTCTGAGTACAGGACGTTGACGCTGGTGCTTTTTCCCCCAAAATTCCTTGTATTTAGTTTGGCTTTAGACTGTGGCTGATTACTGAGCTGATGTTACAGGAGATACTTAGGGTGGCTCAGAGTTTGTTCCTTAAAATTACTGGGTAGATTGGCACATGATTGTGCTCATTTAGGAGTTGTTTTTCCTTGGTTGCATCATTTAGCAACAATATGTTTCGTACTATTTTATCACACTTAAATCTCATGAGATCCTTCAGATTTCTGTGATTGTCTTAAATGTTAAGTCCTTTGGTTTAGGAACTTGTCTGCTGCTTCCTTGTTTTGTTTTCAGATTGCTAATAAATAGAATGATTTCTCTGTGACATCAGAATTGTGTGGAGCTCCTAAGTTCCTCCTTTTGTTTACAAGTGTTTTGAACCAACTCTTAATACATGAGGGGGGCAGACATTTCTAATGGCAACTTAGTTTCTGTAGAAAGCATAGCAGAACCCTATTGAAAGCCTTTTTGAAATGTAAGGAGAAAACAAAATTGTTCTGGTCTTTTTTTGATCTGTAGCTTTCCTCAAAAAATTAGTTAGGGGGTGACTTGTCTCTCCATGAACAGTTGGATATTTTTTCTTATTTTGATTGCCTGCTGACTGTAGCTTTAGCTAGCGTGGTCATTGGATTTGATTGCAGACTAAATCTTAAAAGCTGCAGGCTTTGCAGTATTTATTCACACCTGGAGAATGTGATGTGTTTCTGTTTGAGTGGATGCTTCTTTGGATGGTTAATAGCTGGCTGGAAGCTGAAATAATGTGCAATACTGAAAGTACCAGTGTACCTCTGATTCTGTTAACTGAACGGGAGGATAGGCAAATAAATTCAATCTACTAATTTTCTCTGAGATATCTTAACACTTTTCTGTGCATACTTGTCTTTTACTGAAAGGACATTTTGCTAAGTCCCTTCTAAAATGTTTTTACTATTATTCCTGTTCTTAATCTGCTACTACAGCTACCTATTAAAAAGCATCTGTAAACTCATTAGCAAAAGTCTGAAGTACAGGCTTAGCAGGTAAGAATGCTCCTCCCCAGCTGCCTGATCAGCATGTATGACAGACCAGACTCTGAAGTTAACCTGCAAATAACTTCTAACCTAAACTTGTAGAGACAAGTCTAGTCATTCTTAAGCAAAATGGCTTTAAAAATAAACATGGACTAGGATTTATAGCTCTTTTTCATAAAGTGTTTGTGAAGAGATACATCCTTTACCCCACTGAAGTTTGAATCAGAACTGTCTGATCAAGCATTAATTGCTTTTTGTTTTTTAAATTTGCAGTTCTCATTTGTGGCAAGTAGAGCTTGTATTGAAAAAAGTTACTGGGTAATGAATGTGCAGGTACTGAGGGGAGAAAGGCTTTCGTCAATTTTTCAGGCGATGTATATTAATTAACACATTGGGGCTTTTACAATTGCATTCTAATAAATGGAGGCAAGAAATCCCAGTTCTAGACTACTGCTTAATATATTCAAGACTTTTGTAATAGTTAATGACTGGGAATGGCAATTAACATGTCAGTGTTCTGTGACTGGTTGCTGGTTGTCACTATCTTTCCCAAACTGTGTGCCTTCCTGAAATTCAAAATGCCACTTCATTAACTTTGGCTTGATGCTCCTAAAGAGAAAATTCTGGCTTTGTTCTTCCTGTGCCAAGTCAGGAACACTTTGAACCAGGGGACGTTTGGGGTTTTTTCTTTCCCCTCCCACCCCCCAAGCCCCATTTTAAGAAATGACTGGACAAAATGTAATGGCTTATTTTCACACCAGACCTGAATTTGGAAGTTCACATTGTCATGTATTGCAGTCATCTGCAATATGTCTGCTCTGTACAAGTGAGCTCTAGACCACACCATGTTAAAGTGACATACATGGAAGAGAAAGTACTGCCAAGTTACTTGATTTAAAAGAAAGCTATTCATCTTGGTTTGACTGTGTATAACCAGAGTCATTAAAAGGCAGAGTACTTGATTCAAACAGGTATAGTGCAAAAAACCCGATAGAATAAACAATAAACTGTCAGAAGCTGTTACTGCTCCAGCAGTTTTCCTGGCATTCTCTCCTGTAAAGAGGAGTGGCAGCAGCTGCGCTATTGCTCCTACCCCATACCTCTGGGTCTAGCAATATAAAGTGATTTAATAGTTTTAAATTTTTGTGTCTGTTCCATTCCTGACACTTTCAAGAATGGCTTGTGTGGTGAATAGCAGATGGGTTTTGATCATCATCACTTTTTGCTTACTCTCTTGCTGTCGTCTTCAGTTCTAGCCAAGAGGTCTAGTTAGTAGCCACTTGCTGAGGTTCCTTCCTGTAGGACTGACCTTGGTGTGGAAACCTCTGTCTTGAAAAGAGAGGTGAAGTGTGGTTCCTGCTAGCATTCCAGGGGAACAGGTTCAGCTCTGGAGGAGAGGTATCGCTGGAATTCTTCACATCAGTTTGACTTTTTAAAGAATATAGATTTTCTTATATACACGTTTTCCCTTACTATTTTTTTTTCGCTTGAGGTCTGTAGAAACTTTAAGGAGTGAGGCACGCTTCCTGCTGATACTGAATCTGTACTATTCACATTATTCTGGTTATCATAGTTTTTAAGTCCTGTGAAGGCTTCATTGCTTCAGCGCAGCCAGTAGGACACTTTGAATTGTCAGGAATAGAGCTACAGCCTGGAGAATCAGAAGATGTTTTGGGATCTTTGTGAAGTGTCAACATAATTCTAGTTGAAGTGAAAATCAAGAATCGCTGTGGTTTATTTTTTTTCATAAGTTAAGGTTAGACTTAAAGTATGAGCTACTGCTAGAACGAAGGGAAGACATTGATGTAGAACCTTCGTAGTTTCTGACCAGGGAAGTGACAAAGTAGTAGTTTGTGTGTTACTTCTATAATAATAAGTGGGCACGTTCAATCTAGTGCCATATGTGGCTATTGATTTCTTAATCAGTGTGTCATACAGCATACTTCGTGGCAGTCCTATAATCTCTGGCATCAGCTGCCAGTGAATTTCAAGATAGTTGTGCATGCTGGGGAGTGCATGGACTTTGACAAAGAGTTTTTATTCTTCTGAGCTCAATGCTTTGCATTATTACTTAATTAGCAGAAGCACTCAAGCTGGAATCGCTGCTCATCCAGAACCTATGGGTGAACTGTGTAAGGCTTTCTCTGTGTAGGTTTCTTGGTCTTAGACTGGTTTTGGTACTTCTCTCCCCCCTGACCCAACTAAAAAAGTCTTTATTCTTTCATGGATTATGGAAAAAAAAATGGGAGACCTATTCCTGTTGTTGCTAAGAAGACAATACATAGGCCGATTTTATGTTCGTGCTTGCTGTTTAAAATGACTTGAAAAGCGCAAATAGGTCCATTGCTCTGTAAGGCTTAAAGGTCAGGTTACCCTTTTGTTCTCTTTTGAAGATGTTGAACAACTGCAGGAGTTGAAGCCTAGAATAAATAAATGTACCTTAATTGAGAAGGTGGGGAGAAGATAAATTAACATTAAGTAGTTTTGTTTAAAACCACCTTTGGAAAATGGATGAAAATTTTAGACATCTACATAAAGAGCTTTGAGAGTTATTTAAAACTTATTCTCTCTCAGAATTTTCTGGTGTCTTTGGCTTACTCTTCAAGGACTCTACTGAAGGGAACTGAGGGGTTGTTGCTAACACTGGCTGGATCTCCCATTCTCTGGATCTGAAATGTATTCAGCTGTATTATTAAGCTTAAGAGTGAGTAATTCTCAGTTTTATTCATGTCGTTGGTAACACGGAAAAAGGGTTACCTCTACATACACTTAACTCTTGCTGTTCAAGAAAAAAAAAAGCATCTCAAGCAGTCTGTGGAAGTAAGAACAATGTTCAAGGGGGCTCTCAGCCAGAGGCAAGGCAGGTGGGGTGCTCAACCCCCACCACAAGCATAAACAGAGAATTTACTGTTTGCCATATGTATTGTGTGAGAGGGGTTTTAATAATAGTAATGTGGTGCTGATAAATTTTTCTGGTTTGTTATCACTTAATATTGCTGTGACAACTCAGCAATTCATAAGGGAGAGTTAAGGAATTTGGAAGGTCCCTGAGGTACTTAACAGGTAGAGACAAGAAGCCATAACCTGTCATCATCGAGTCTTCCACTTTATATGTGGTTTTCTCCAAGTTATTTAAGAAATACTTAGGGGCTAAGGAATATGTGTCTGTGTAATGCATGGTGTTACAAATGAGAATGTGTATCTTTTTAGTGTGATCAGCTTTTATTCCCCTTTTCTGTTCTTTTTCCTCTCTGGCCCCAGCAGCTCTAACTTAGTATTATTCCCAAAGTAATTGCAGAGTTTTGTGTTATCTGCTGGTTATTGTTCCCCTAAGAGCACAAGATAGTGAGTGCTGCATTTCTAGCAATTAAAGATCCTTGACTTTTCATAAAAAATCCAACAAGAAAAGTTTCGAGTGGTGTGCCTTAGCTCCAATAGCATTTTCCTTAGTTATGTTTTCTGTGGAAGATACGGTTTCTTTTATAAGTACGTCTGAGTATGACTTTTTGTACATTATGCAAGTTTAAAAAGTCTATGTAGATTTTTAAAAAGTTAAATACACCAGTGATTGGATTAAGAAACATGCTCAAATCAAAGGAACGTATTACATACTATACTGAACCAGTAACAGCTTAAGTATGGATAATACAGACTTTCTGCTCTTTGTTTAGTTGTAGATTAACATATAGTAGTTATCAGTAGAAAAAATATGCTTCATAGTTGAAAATTTAAAATCTGTTTAAATTGAGGGGAGGATTAATGTGCAGTTTGTCTTAAAATTGATGACTTCAAGTCATAGTAAGTAAAAAGCAGCAGAAGGATGAGAAATTCAAAGATAAGTGGGGTGCTTCAGTTGCACAAAGTCATATAGTTCAGGAGATTACAACATGGGGTAAGTTGAAGCTTAAAGCTGTTCCAGCCAGTGTCCCCAAATTTACTCAGGGTAGCACCAATGAAACATCTGTGTCTAGGGTTTTTAATCTGCAGAGGTGAAAGCACTGGAAGAACTGGGTGTTGGAAACTTCTGTGAAACAGATGGAATTGCAGGTCAGTAAGGTCAAGCTATCGCTCACCTGGCCTCTGTGCCTTGCCCTAGGGAGGCTGAGTGGCTGAACAGTGTTAGCCTGTTATTAAAAAAACTCAGTCTGCTGGGGTACTCTGTGGTGCTGAATGTGCTTTATTATGCTAGTGACTACCTTTACAATTAAATGTCATATCACACATTACTGCATGTATATGCATTAACAATACTTTTAATCTTTAAATCACCTGGCTTTTACAAAACACTTTGTTTTTCCAAAGGACTGTTCCAACTGGTAGTGCTTCTGTGCTGGAATGTGAGTGTTCTACAATGAAATCAATATGCTAGTCTTCAAACAGAAAAAATGATATACTAGGGACATAGAAAGAATAGGAGTTTTCCAGTGCCAGTAGTGCTTTACAGATTTACAAGGAGGACAAGTGTGCCTTTGAGTATGCATCACCTTATGAAGGACTGAATAGAACACAGCATTTTTGAAAAACTGAACTATGGTACACTGATGTGTAGGTATCCTGACTGCAGAATGAGTGTTTTGTGCTAGGGTGCTGTGTGAACAGAATAAAGACTCTCCATTCCCCGAATAGCCTGTTTAATAGCTACCTGTGGTTGCTGCATGATTGGCAAGCTGATCTGTCTAGATCCTCTCTTTTACAGTGGCTGGTAGCGGATGCTCTGAAGAAAAAACGTACAAGAAATGGAGTAGTACCCATTTCCTCAGTAATGAGAGATTCAGGGAATTCAAGATGGTTCAGATGGAACATGCTTCATGTTTAACAGGAGCTGATGGTTCTATTTTTTGAGATTTTTTTGCATGATGTTATGGTCTTTGCAACATACTTTGACAACAATTTGTGTTATATAATTTGCTGTATACAAATTATAAAGGTATGGCTATTTTGTTTCACATGTAATTTCGGCATCTCCTGCTTGAGTCTTGAGGAGTTAGAAGTAATCACACTGGAATATGTATAACAAAAGTGATCACTGTGTGTGACACGGGCTTTTAAAATAATTGAACTAATAATTGTGTAGCTCACTTCTAATTCATTATCCAAATGCTTTTGGCATATCATGTCTATAGATAGTGGTATATGGGTACAAAAATGAGATGGGGGTATGCAGAAAGAGAAAATAAGGAATACTAGCATTCATGTTAGAACATGAATGAATGTGGGAAATGTGGACAATTACAGAGCAGTATTATGCTTTTAATCTCATTGAATGGACCTAGATGTTAGGGTAGTGGTGTCTTGGATAATTGTGTCCAAAATTTTATGTGCTTCTGGATGAATTTGTCAGAATCTTATTTGGCCTGTTTTCTTTCTAAGTAAAATTTAACAGTTTGATTATGTTCATGATTTGTAAGGAAGTGATTTGAGTAAATACTCTCTTGCTTAGCATTCATGTGTCCCTGACAGTATGTAGCCCCTATGCAGTGACCAATTCTTGGTTCAGTTTAAATGAGAGAAAAGAATTATCTTGTGCTGCTACTCTTTCTTCTTCTTTTTTTTTTTTTTTTTTGCCACCTAACTCTTGAAAAAGCTTGTGTTCACACTGAATTTATAACGAATGATTAGTTCCCCTTTTATTTAGCAGGCAGCATCTGACTCATCTGTTTTTGTTATTAGGGTGCCTTGAGGACATTAGGTTAAAATTTTCCTGGTGAATTGTTTGGTTTTGGCACTGTTGGTGAATACGCTGCTTGAGCAGTTCGTACCTCTAGGTAGCTCATTTCTATGTCTTCACCATAGCAGTGCAAGCTTCTGCATGGCTGTGTGATGAACTGGATGAAGGACTGATTTAAGTAAAATACGACCCAGCAAAAATAGTTAGGTTTTTGTCTTGTCAGTTGAAGGGGTAGTACACAACTGCTTATGCTGAAAAGTCTGAAACCGTGAGGGTGAGCTCCCTAAGCACAGGCAGGGAGGCTTAGAGAAGAGGGGAGTCTCTAGAGATTTCAGTTTTGACCTCTTTGAGCTAAATAACTTGGGGATAATCCTAGTCAGTATAATGCTGGTTTTAGAAATACTGAGATAGCTACCTGATTCCTGGTCATACTTTCTAAACGTTTGGGAATTGTCTGCCTCTTACTACTTTCTTGTGTGGTTTGTGCTGTGATCAAAATGTAGCTGGAACCCTAGATGGAATAACAAACACTAATCCAGAGAGAAGACATGATGATGGAAAATGGACCATGCAGTTACTGGGTGTGATTTTGCAATTAGTAGTACAGTTTGTTTTTAAATGTTGAGCATGGTCAGGAAAAAGTAGGAAGTGAACTTTCCCTCTCCCGCAAATTAAAATTAACTTGTATGAATTCAAGAGCCTGCTTGCTTGCCACTGAGGTGTCATTGTTCTAGGTCAGTAACAGTACCATAGAACTTAGAAAAGCATAGCTGGTTTTCAGGACTCTTGCTGTCTCCTATATCAGTGTTGCTAACCAGGTGATTGTAAAATAACACTGCATTTTGGTGTGGGTGAAAGGGATCACCCTCCTTGTGTAGTGCTCCAAAAAATGGCAGGCAAGAAGTGGGCAGCATGTCAAAGAGTTGGCCTGGGGAGGTTCCCCAGATTTCTTCTGAATTGTGTGGATGACATAATTTAGACACAAGACCAGATGTTTCAGTGACTAGACCATCCATCCATGATTCAGGACATGCATATGTGAACTTTATCCCATTTGTGTTCTCTGTGGAGTCCTAAACAAATAACTTGCTGGATCTTCCTTGGGTTTGCATGCTTAAAGTGAAAATGGGCTTTTCTCTGCAGCCTGCCTATGGGAAGTTTTGATGTAAACAGTCCAGTGGTCACTAACGCAGCGAAGTGATAACCTTTCTTATGTGCAGAGAGTGGAGGAGATGAAGGGTGCTTTCCTTTCAGCAGAGTCAGTAGTGAGCAGTACAGATGTGGGCCTCAAGCTGCAGTGCCCCTGTGCTGGCCTGGAGGAGAGCGCTGTGCTGATGGAACTGCCGCTTCTCCCCTGATCGAAGGAAGGAATAATCCATTACAGTTGCTGCTTGTAGCCTGCTTGCCTTATTGCCTCCAGCTTGTGTGTGGGATCACCACAGAGGTGAAGGGCAGAAAGGGAACTGATCCTTCGGCAGGGTGGGCACAGGGGTCTCAGGGGCTGCCTTCCCTGCGGTGTTACGCAGGCAGCATCCGCAGTGTGTTTTTGAGACTTCTCAGGGCTGATAAGTTTCAAAATATAAAAGGCCATGAAAAAAAGCATGAGTGTCTGTTTGTGTAAGTTTAATAAGCCCTTACTAAAGGTTTGGTGCATAGACTCTGACCTGTTTCACTTCAAGTGTCAGGTATGTTTGAACTTTAGGTGAAACATTAGCTAACACATGTCTGGATTTTTTCCTGCAGGAGGCCTTAGGTCTACAAATATTTTCTGGGATGTGAGTCCTTTACTCAGGTTTTTAATGACTAGATTTTGACAATTTTTGGCTGTGACACTCTTAGTATCTTAAAGCAAGTAGCAAGGCTGGATTCAGTCCGTCATGTGAGGGAGAGAATGTCTATCCCCTGGAGCTGGCTGCCCTCCCGGGGGAGGACTTACACTGTAAGGGACACGTTTACTAAAATGAACTGCTATGAAGTAGAGATGTTCCGGTGTCTACTGTGGGGAGATGAAGAGGAGTGGGTGTTAGGTCTCAAACTGGTGCATTTGAGGAAAAAGAATGGATAATAAGCTAGTTGTTTTTCCACTGCCTCCTTTAGGACCGCTTTTAAAATTAAATAGGGAAGATAAAACTGCTGGAAGCTCAACTTGCTCACCTCAAGTGAAAAAGGGAAAGGCAACATCTACATTCAAAATGGACTGAAATCGCTAGTTATATTATAAGTGAAACTCTGTTTAGGTTGAGTACCCTCAACTAGTAGGATAGCTTTCCCAACTGCAAAGTTTGGAGAGTTTCATCAAGAGAAACAATTGTACAGTGAAGCTGATTACACACAGCTGTCAGATCCATTAAGTATACTAGCACATTTAAAAGTTAATGAAAAACTATCTTTTTTCATTTGGCATATATGTTTGGAAAGAAAGGAACTACTTAGTTGGTATAATGGAAGGGATAAGACAACCTGTATTTCTGTATTTTGGTTATTACTTGTTACAAATTCACTGAATCTAAAAGGTGCTGCTGGACATTGTCCACCTCCATTCCATCGCTCTGTGTGTGAATGTTTTGGCAGGGTCTCCTGTAAACAGGATGTCTGAGCCCTGTTCGACTGCAGTTGTTGGCATTTTGGAAAGTGTATGGACAAATTCTAGCTGCTTGTATTGTGAGTGTACACATGTGCAACCTTCCTCCTTTTCTCCCGAGATGCTATTAATTGTATCTCTTTGAACTTGATCCCAAAGACCAGATACTCTGGATTAAACATAACGTGTAATACTGCCTTTTGTTTTTTGCCATTGCTGTGTTACTTTTCTTGTGATGCTAATCTGTAATTATTTGGAATAGTTTTTGAGAGCTGACTGTGTTTTTCTTGGTAGTGCTATATGAACAATGCATTGATGATGCTTTACTATGCATGTAATTCTGGTTTTGGAAAAGCAAGCATTGTTCTGATGCAGCCTAGACACAGACCCTGGTATATAAACCCCCCTGAAATGGAGGCACGCTTCAGTGGAGAATCTCTAAATGGGATGCTTGAATGGTCCTTTCTGAAGTAAATATTGCCTCTTACTTGGTTTCAAGAAACATGGCACACAGCTGCTCTTTACTCCTTGTTGTAAAATAAGGGGCCATTTGCTGAGTGAAGCAAGCTATTGGCATTATTACTAGCAGCTGCTGAACTCTTACTCTTAAGCTCATAAATGTTAACCATGTTGCAGTTCAGTTAAAGCTTGTCTGCATATCCCAGAGGCAATAGCTGGTATTTCACACTTTCACATGAACTGATGATGTTCCTTGGTGGAGATTCCAAATAGTAGCTTCTTAATTCGGTAGTTACACTGTGGTGGTGGGAAGTTTCTTCAAAACTGCACTTTTAACTACAGCTTCACTAGTACTAGTATAGCTTTATTTAGATGTGTTTCGGTAGGCTCAAAGCTGCTGAGCATGCGGTAGAATGAGTGCCCAGTCAAAGGAAATATGCTGTCTGCTTACTGACCTGTTTGGGTATCTGTGGCAAAGTCAAATCCAAATTTAAACAGGAAAAAATCTGTTCAGTTTATCCAGTGATTCAGTTTAAAGTCAATTTCAAATTGCAGTGGTTTTGCTGCTATATAAGTGTGAAAAGTTTGCAGGAAATGTGTGTTATCTGCATAATAAGCAATTAAATCATGTGTTATGGCCTCTTAACAGGCCCGCCTCTTCAGCCAGTGGTAATGTGTTCTTAAAAACAAGACAAAGCTCCCAAACAAACTAGTCCTTTCCTTCCTTGAAGTCAGATTCTGCTAACACTGCTAAGGTCCCAGAACCTGATTTTGAGCCTGTCAGAATAACTGTAAATATAGCATTAATAAAAGCGTAGATAATGAAGTAAAAGCTGCTGTATTGTTGTAGAAGTTTAATCTTTTGACTTTATTGTGAAGGTCAAAGGGGAGGGACAGTGTTGTTGCTAGTGCATACCATAGAGAGAAGTTATGCATCCAAAATCTGTTTTCTCATACATAAGTTTATGGGAGCATCCAGTGGAACTTTCTCTCTGTAGGGCAGTAGTATATGTTTTACCAGAACTGCAATTTGTGCCTAGAGGCTATACTCCCTACTGAACTAGTCAAAATTGCAGTTACTCTAGGCTTCTGGTATCAGCCTGTGAACACAGTTTAACCTAAGTACAGTGTGACTGTTCCTGTAGAAAGCTGTATACTCTCTGCTGTGTATTTGGATGGTGTTTTAGTTGTGTGTGTACATGCTGTTCCTCTTCAGGCTTCTCTCCTGGCTGCAGAGGAATTTTTGTGTATGAAGAGACGTGCAGCACAGGGACACAGGTATTGCAGACTGATGCTAAACATATCCTGTCCTGTGAGGTGGGAGGTCCCAGCCTGAGCTGGAACCTTTTGGGCTTTACAAGATAGCCTTCATGCAAGGAAGTATGGCTTAGACAGTGGAAGATCATAAGCAGGATTCTGGTTTGATACTTTGAGCAGCCACAAAAAAAAATATGTAAGGCTAACACTACTACAACATACAAAAATCTGCAAGTGTTTGATCTCAAAACATTCAGTCATCTTATTTCCAAGAACAGGAGTAAATATCACTCTTCAAGTAGGTAGATTTGAGAATTTGTTTCTGGACTTGCTCCTAAAAAGCCCAAAGAAAGATCAGATAGTACGTGATCTAGTAGGTTTTGGTTAGAAATGAAATAAAAAATTGTGGGGCAAAGTAGAGGGGACTCCACATTGTGAGTGTGATGAAATTATAGTTGCATGACTGATTTTTTGAGGGAAAGGCATAATTGTAAAGAATTTTGGGTTTTCTTAAACTGAAGGACTCTGGGGGAGGGGTCCAAAGTAGTAATGCTCATGCCATCATGTTCAGCTGGGGAATAAGGCAGGCCATCCAGGCCAGTGATACATGTTCCTTAGCTGCCTCCCAAGATGAGTATTAGAAGGCTAGCCACCTTAAGGGTGCGTGTGGCTATGGTGAGTCTTCTTGCATCCCTCCTGGGAAACTTGCATGCTTGATGATCTCTTTGAAATGCCTGTACACCAATGCATGCAGCGTGGGGAATGAACAGGAAGGATTAGCAATGTGTGTGGTTGCAGGGCCATGGATGTCATTGCAGTTACAGAGACATAGTGGCATAGCTCGCATGACTGGGATGCTGTGATGGATGGCTGTGTACTTTTTAGGAAAGGCAGGCCAGTGAGGAGAGGTGGTGGAGTTGCTCTTTATGTGAGGGAGCAACTGGAATGAACCTTCTGCCTAGGGGTAGATGCAGAACGAGTCAAGAGCTTATGGGTAAAGGTTAAGGGGCAGGCCAGTGTGGGTGACAGTGTTGTGGGTGTTTGCTACATGCCACCTGATCAGGAAGAGGAAGCCAATGAGGCGTTCTACAGACAGCTGGAGGCAGCTCATAACTGCAGGCCCCGGTTCTCATGGGGGACTTCAGCCACCCTGATACTTGCTGGCAAGACAGCACAGCTAGGCACACACAGTCCAGGAGGTTCCCGCAGAGCATTGGTGATAGCTTCTGGATGGAGGTGGTGGAGGAGCCAGCGAGATGAGGTGTGCTGCTGGACCTTGTACTCACAAGCAAAGAAGGACTGTTTGGGAGTGTGAAGGCTGGGGAAAGCCTTGACTGCAGTGGCCATAAGATGGTGGAGTCCAGGATCCTGCATGGAGGAGGCAGGGCGACAAGTAGGTGTGAAACCCTGGGCTTCAAGAGAGCTGACTTTGGCCTCTTCAAGGGCCTACTTGGAGGAGTGCCATGCTTAGGGCCCTAGAAGGTAGGTGGTCCGAGGTGGCTTCTTTTCCTCCAAGATCAAGATAGGTGCATCCCTATGAGTAAGAAATCAAGCAAAGGGGGCAAGAGACCTGTGTGGATGAGCAAGGAGCTTCTGGCAAAACTCAAACAAGAAGGAAGCTTATGGGATATGGAGAAAAGGGACAGGTCACTTGGGCGGACCACAGTACTGCAGAGAGAGCTGGCAGATGTTACTGCTAACCCACTGTCTGTCCTCTTTGAAAGATCATGGAGGACAGGAGATGGGCCTGAGAACTGGAGGAAAGCCAATGTCACTGTAGTCTTCAAAGAGGGCAAGAAGGAGAACCCAGGAAAAAACTGTAGGCCAATCTGTGTCACCTCCATCCCTGGAAAGGTGATAGAACAGCTCATCCTGGAGGTCCTCTTTAAGCATGTGCAGAAAAAGAAGGTTATCGGCAGTAGTCAGCATGGATTCACCAAGGGGAACTCATACCTGGCCAACTTAGAAGCCTTCTGCGATGTAATGACTGGCTGGGGTAGGCGAGGGGAGAGCAGTGGATGTTGTCTACCTTGACCTCAGCAAGGCTTTTGGCACCGTCTGCCATAACACCCTCCCAGGTAAGCTCAGGCAGCGTGGGTTAGGTGAGTGGACGGTGAGGTGGGCTGAGAACTGGCTGCATGGCAGAGCTCAGAGGGTTGTGAACAGCAGCGCAGAGTCTGGCTGGATTCATCAGTGACCTTCATGAAGGGTCGGAGCGTACCCTGAGCAAGTTTGCTGACGATACAGAACGGGGAGGAGTGGCTGATAACCCCAGAAGGCTGCGCTGTCATTGAGCGAGGCCCGGGCGGGCTGGAGAGTTGGGCAGAGAGGAACCTCATGAAGTTGCACAAGGGCAAGTGTAGGTCCTGCGGCAGGGGAGGAGTAACCCCAGGCACCAGCAGAGGCTGGGGTTGACCTGCTAGAAGGCAGCTCTGTGGAGAAGGACATGGGAGTGCTGGTGGCCGGTGAGCTGCCCGTGTGGCCACGAAGGCCGCCGGGATCCTGGGGTGCGTCAGGCGGAGCGTGGCCAGCAAGTGGGGGGAGGTTGTCCTGTCCCTTCACTGTGCCCCGGTGAGGCTGCATCTGGAGGGCTGTGCCCAGTGCCGGGCTCCCCAGTTCAAGAGAGACGGGGAACTACTGGAGAGGGTGCAGCAGAGGGCTGCCCAGGGGATTAGGGACTGGGGCATCTCCCTGATGAGGAAAGGCCCAGAGAGCTGGGGCTGTTTAGCCTGGAGAAGAGAAGACTGAGAGGGGACCTTGCCAATGCCTGCAGGTATCTTAAGGGCGAGTGTCAGGAGGATGGGGCCAGGCTCCGTTCAGTGGTGCCCAGCGACAGGACAAGGGGCAACGGGCACAAACGGCAACACAGGCAGTTCTACCTGAATACGAGGAAAAACTTGCTCGCTTTGAGGGTGACTGAGCACTGGAAGTGGCTGCCCAGGGCTGTTGTGAAGTGTTCTTCTCTGGAGACATTCAGAACCCACCTGGATGCCGTTCTGTGCTGCCTGCTATGGGTGAACCTGCTTTAACAGGGGGTTGGACCAGTTGATCTCCAGAGGTCCCTTCCAGCCCTGACCATTTTGTGATTCTGTGAACTGAGCAGTAGTTGGGAGCTGAGGCATCCTGGAGTCCCTTCCATTCTGAAGTACAGGATTCTCAACAGTTTTAAAGGATGTTTTATATGAACACGTTTGAACATACACTTGGCTTTAGTTACTTGGGAAAGAATGTTTCTCAGTAGGTTTGTATGGATGCTGTGGCCCAGCAGTTTTTAGTCCTTCGTAGTTCTAAGTGAAGGTAGTTAGGACCTGAATTTTATTTGGGGGAAAAAAAAAAGTCTTAAAGTTATCTGATAGATCAGAATGATGAAAAAAGATGCCAGCCTGTTTTTTTATCTGCAAAGTAGCAGACTGTGTCTTGAATATTTTTAAATTCTATGCATTAGGTCAGTGATAGGGGACTTTGTCTCAGAGCCATGAGAGAGCCTTGCACACCTCTTTGTGATTTATCCCATTAATAATGTGAAGAAATAATGGCTATAAGCCATTTGCTTTGAGATAATAGTTTCCTACTAAAGCATAAATTCCATGTGTCCGAACAGAGAAGGTGATTTCCCCTGTAAGAAATGTGGTTATTGATGCCTTTACTGCTTCAGGGCTGGATGATCTCCAGAGGTCCCTTTGAACCCTGACCATTCTGTGACCTGAATTTTATTTCTCTTGGGAATTCTGATCCAGAAATACCATACTGTGGCTGCACTCAGAGTTAAAACTTAAGTTTTTTTCCGACTGTGTGCATATTTTTGGGTTTTGTTGTCAACTGGATGCTGATGAAAAGTATAAATGACTTGATGAAAGTTGTCTGATACGTACTGAGAAATGTTGGGTAATGCTTTAGTCTTAAGGCTGATCTCAGAGATTGATCTCAGGAGTAGAAAATGAGATGGACAAAGAAACAAATCCTTCTGAGTAAGAAGCTTTCTTTTTCTTTTTTCTTTTTTCTTTTTTTTTTGTTGATAGTTCTGTAACCCTACTGAAAAGTCTGAAGGTATGACTTAAATGTCGTTCCAAGTCTCTGAGCAAAGACATAAATTGATCTTAAACATGAAGTCCTGTATTCAAGGATTTGACTTTGGATTTGTAGATGATTACAAGAAAGCAATAGCAAAAATAGCTAGCAGAACTTAAACGTAATATGTGGTGTATGCTGTTAAGCCCTTCTTTGTAACTGTAAAGTTTGAAACCCAAATAGGCTAACAAGCTGCCAAAGTGCCTGCCTATCCAGGTGGTGAAGTACATCACCAGTACAGTCTTTCATATTGTCTGATTTACAAGTAGGAAGAGACGCTCAGGTTTATTAGGGAGTAACTTGTGTGTTAGTAGGTAAGTTTATGCAGGAAGAAGGAAAATGGTGATGAACGGAAATACTAAAATGTGCAAAAGAAGGATTGTCAGAAGTATTAATCACTTTTTTCCTTTTTATTTCTTGTAGACTTTCAAGTGCTGACCTTCTCAGTCTATTAAGTTATTATAAACTTTTGCTGCTCTGCGAACATAAAAGATGTCTCGCAGCCCTGATGCTAAGGAAGACCCTGTGGAATGCCCCCTTTGCATGGAGCCTCTGGAAATTGATGACATCAACTTCTTTCCTTGCACCTGTGGCTACCAAATCTGTCGTTTCTGTTGGCATCGTATCCGCACTGATGAGAATGGACTTTGTCCTGCTTGCAGAAAGGTAAATATCCCGGAACAGCAGCTTGTCTTGCGCATATCATAAGGCTCTTGCATTTTGTTGGTACCAAAGACATCCTTTTCCTTCAGGGAAAGATTCCTCTAGTCATGGCCTAGATCAAGGGTGAGGTGTTGGATCTTTCAGATTTTATCTGCATATGTATCAAAGCTGTTGTGCAACGGCTAGTCTTGGCTTGTTAAATTCAGAACTGGATTAATAGGGGAAGCCGTGGGTCAGAACCAAGGCATACTGATGCTGGGAGAACTGCTAAAAAAAAAAATAATAATCCTTTGAGTGTGGGTGCTTGTGCATTGACAAAACCTTTTCAGGAAGGACAGCGAGAATTCCAGCATCAGGTGTTTGCTGAGGGCCATGGTTCAGCTAAACTAGCAGAGCTGTCTGAGGCAAGCTTATAGAGTACTTGCTTGTTTTGGTTGTGGCACTGGAACTTTTAATCCTTGTTTTTCTGGACACTAAACATTTGGAAAATATATCCAGTGGTGTTAAATTTTTAATCATTTAAAAATCTGGACTAAGTCTATTTGTCTAGTATTCTGATCTTGTTGCCAAATGCTTAAGATAGTACTCTGAGAGTCACACTTAATTTCCCCTCTCTTAATTGATGTCTACCTGATACTTTGGTTGGCCACAACTATAAACTTCAGCTTCACTAAGTTGCCTGCTTTTTCCTTTGAATTATTTTCCTCCTACTTTCACTGTTTTGCTTAACGTCATTATTTCTTTATCTTCAGTGTTCAATAAAATTCTTTCTCAGAATCTTCTTCTCTTAAATGACTTCCCTTGATTGTAACTTTCTTGCCTGGCCTTCCTCTTTTTGTAATCACAGCTACTTACGTCCCCTCTTTCTCCTGCTATTTAAATTATGATCCTATCTTCAGTTTATGCCTTTGTTGGCTTCCTGTTTTGTATTACAGCTCCCTTTTCAGACCCCAGGTAATCTTGGTCTCACTATCTTTATTCACTGCCACAGTATTCTATAAGCACTTCCAGTCATTTTCTTGCTGCTCTTTCGGGCTTTGGCTACACTGGAGCTATTACTGCTAACCTGTGTTTGGATGCCTCTGCAAGCCTGAAGGCTATCCCACAGCAACATGTGTTTGTTAACAAATTGTGCAAATTTGCTGCAATATTTGAGCTGTATGTTCTACAAGGAAGATCCACCTGTCATCAGCCAAATCTGTCTTCACATGCGATACCTGCTGTAGATGACACGCTGTACAGTAATTTCTATAGCGCAAGCAAATTTCTACTCATCTGGTACAACATGAGATTTCTGGAATTTCCTTGTCGAAGTTGCTTCATTTACTTGGATTTATTACACTGCTTTTTGCCAACAACAATTTGATTTATCTCTGCCTGTTCGTTATTGGAAGTTTGTGGAATATATCTGAGAAATCACAGAAGCAGCATGCTGTTCACTGCCTCTGGGCATCAGAATTCTCTGAAATACGGATACTGCTACAGCTGAACTTCTTGATGTGGAATAATCTGGCATATGATTGGATGTGCAAATATTTTGCTGAATTGGATACAATTTGCTCAGAAAAACAGCTTCAGGAGGAAAGCTGTAATGGGTGCTGTAATCAGAATGAAGCACACTGACTGTTCCAGGAGAGGAAGGAGACCTCTTCTTTCGTAAAGGACAAGGATTATGTTCTTGATACTTTTTTCATTCATGGACTGCAAGATGTTCTTGAGTAGCTGCAGCTATAACACTAGACTGTAGAAGATTTTCGTGACGTAGGCTGAGGAGTACATGCCTTTCATGGCATAGACGAAGATATTGTGGCACAGGGACCCCATTACATCTTGGGAATAAATAATTTTGAGCTGCACAGTTGATGGCAATGTCAAATAAGTCTGAATAAGTCACCTTTGGAAGTGTGCTGGACCTTCTGAACCAGGTATATGTGTGTGTGTGTGTGTGCAGTGTATCTAAATAGTTCCTATCTGTGTGATCTGGGGCAAAGTTCCAAGTAGTTTTTGAAATCCTATCTACTATGGTGCATATTGATTGTGACCAATTAAAATGCTGAGGCACAGAAAATGGTAAAGCAACAAAATTTTTGCAAGAAAATTGATAGTGGGTACTATGCTTTGAACAGGTATATCATGTTTATGATGTGTATACTAGTACAGGATACTTACTGTGAAATGGACTGTGAATAAACATGTATTAAAGCAAGGCTGAGTATGTTACTCACAATTGCATAATAGAAAACTACTATTTGTGCTGATGATACTGAATGCAATGCGAGTGCTCCAGTAGTTTGATCGCTAGTTTGTGGAGAGGAGCAATGAAGTTCCCTATCCAGGGATTTCAGTTGAAAGGTTTGGGGGAGACTTTAAAGTCTCTGATAAAACAGTTTGGCTATACACCATAGTGGTGCCTGTGCCATTAGTTTGCTAGATCTTAACTGTGCATTGCATATATATCATTATTTTCCTAAGCTTCTGTAATTCACTTCTAACTGAAAAGATGGTAGCTGACAGTTTTTTTTCTACCAAGGAGAAAATACTGCTACATGCTTGAGCTCCTATGTAGCTTAACATTGGCATGTGCAGAATATATTCATGTGGTTGCAGTCAATTGAATTAGTGTCTTAAGCTTCCTCCTGTTAGTAATAGTAGTAGACAAATGTTTCCTTTGTCTTGATTTGTGAAAGTAAGGTACTAATATGAACTTGACTTGAATGCTGGTTGGAAACTAGTACTTGTTAGTCTTAACACATTAAAAGCTTTCTTAACTTTGTCTGAGTCTTCTGAAATAGACTCAGAAATTTTTTCTGTTTAATTTAACTACAAAAAGTACTTAAATAGAACTGACCTGCTCTGAGTTCCTGATGCCCTTCAGAATTGTAGGTGTAGTCGATTGTAAGATGCTAAGCAAGCCTTCCTGTTATCTCCAGTCAATTGATTTCTTAACTGTGAGTGAAATAGCTGCTAACTAGTCAAATTAGATTGAAAATATGCTGTCCTCAAAAGAGACTTCTGTAGCCAAAAGCTGGTTTACAGCTCAGGAGACTTGCTGGTTCTCACTGTAAAGCCAGTGATTTTTATTTTTGCAGTGATTCTTCTTTTTTCTATTTTTTTTAAAAATTCAGCAGCCTCAGTGCTGTTTGTCATATGAATAAGTACAGTTTCAGTTATGTCTGTTGCTTTAAAGAGCACAGTACTCTCGGACCTTAGTGTTAGTTGTTGCAGCTTCTACATCCAGCCATAAAAAAGCCTAGCTCCTTCACATTTCCTGAGTGCTTTGCCCTTCCACCAAATAACATAACTTGATGCACAGCTGTTCCTGTGGTGTGGCTTTGCTTTGTTCTCTGGTTCCTTGATTTGGTGAGCTTTATTTCTCCTAGTGCCTTGTGTTAGAGGTGGAGAGAAATAGTAAACTGCTACATATATGACCAAGAAACTAACATGTTTTAAGCATGTTCTTGTCCATGTTTTTCCAACTCCTGCTTCTGTGTAAGAGGAATACCTGGTCTTATTGCACAGTCTGTACATGCCAGCTGTTTCCTCGTGCTTTTACTTCCACAACTGATGGAAACCACAGGTTTGATGCAACAATTGATATTTAGAAATATATAGGAATTTACTATTTTTTAATCTTCATATAAATAGTATGGTGTATATTATGCATAAACCTTACTAACTTTCTCTGTATTTCTCATTTCAGAACCTATTCGGTAGCAAGGCAACAACTGGAAAATGTTGGTACATCTGTTGTGTGGAAGGAATGTGACCCATCTGGGAATGACAAAAGCAAAGTGGTTGATAAATCCCAGCTCAGCTTTCAACAATTGGGAAAATGTGGGGGAAAAAATCTGAAAGAAAACAAAACTTAAATGGCAAGACAAACTTAGTCAGGAAGACTGAGCGTTCATCAAGGGCCATCTCTGGTTAAAGAAACGAGACTACAGAAGAGACATTTGAACTTTTGATGAAGTTCTAGTAGGACTACCAGCAACTTACAGTTAGTGTAAATGAAATCTGGTCATTTTCCATTGTGGGCACATCTTGTTCAGGTGGCTTCCATGGTTTTTGCTGAAGAGGATTTGTATAACTTGAGGGTGTCAGCTAAATTTAGTTAGTCCATCAGTGATGTTGACATCTCTTAATGTTTTGTATCTGAAAAATGCATAAATGCTGATAACAATTGATGTAGCTACTTTGATTGGATCTCAAATACTCTTCTGAAGGAATCAGTGATAGGAGGTTAAACAAGTATCTTATGCTTCTTGCGGTTATAAAAACCCACATGTTTTGTATTACAGCTCCCTTTTCAGACCCCAAGTAATCTTGGTCTCACTATCTTTATTCACTGCCACAGTATTCTTCTGACTTCTGACCATGTTTACGTGGTCATGTAAGTAGCATTGACACGTCGGCTTTTGCAAGACCTGAGAGCCTGTGGTACCTGTGGTTGCCCTCCTTCCCCTGTTTTGTAGGGTTGGGCAGAGTAGACAACAGATAAAATTGTGCTGTGAGACCAGCAGTCAATCCACCTTGCCTGGCTTTGAGCCATGTCTCACAAGCCTTTCCTGCATGTGTCCTGTTTGTAGTTGAACTATCATCTGAGTTCAGGTGCTTCAACACTATGGGAAGCAATCACCCGGAAGACAAAATCACTTACTGCTATTTGTAGGCTGACTTTATGCCCTTACCTAAAAGCAACAGGATTTCTACTGCTGGTTTTTAAAAATTAGCTTCTGAAATGTTGGTGCTGTGCTTACTTGCCTTCTTCCCTCCTTAAATGCACAAATGTCTTTTCTCTGTCATTGTGCAACATGTTATATATAGATAGGAAAATCTTCTATCGCTTCTTAGGATTGGGTTTCTGATTTGTTCTTGAGATTCAAGAGGTGCACGCAGATTCACTTACCGGTCCTGCAAGTCAGGATGTCAAACTATTCCAATTCCTTAGAAGTATTAAACATGTCATGTGTGATAAACATATATATGAAACACTTCATAGATAAATACAACTCTGCAGTATCTAGTGAGAAAACTTTTGATGATTCTGTTACTCAGATGTGCTGTTATCCATGGTGGCAAATCAACTGCTGCTGCTTTGTAATGATTGAAATCTTTATTCAGGCAGTCTCGTACTTTCTGTCGAGATGAAGACATTCCTCCCTCTTCCCTGATTCTGAAGTTGCTGTTTAGTTGTGTGCCTCCAAGCAGTTCTTGTGCTCTCCTGTACAAATACAAACTATTAGTTTTACTATGGGCAAATACATTTTCTGCTCAGGGTTACGCTTGAGCTACCCAGGATGTTTCCTGACTAATGTTCAGGATCTCCAGTAGCAAATAGCTGTATAGAGAAGGAACATACTGTCTGACTCTCTTCCCATTTGAGAATGTGCTCTGAATGTGGCTATACTTGGCAAGAAGCAAACTGATGAACTTTGGCTCTGTTTGCTGTAGTTCCTTCAGGAACCCTGCTGAAAACCATGAATTAATTTCGTCCACAGTACCAGAGAGCAGCATGCTTGCAAGGCTTACCTTGCATAGTATGGGATGTGGAGAAGGAATTAATCTGTGAAAGGGTAGCTTGTGGGTATGATACCACATCACTTGATGTAGGGTGAGCCATTTTATGTTTGGAACTCTATCTATCTGACACTGATGTACTTGTTTCCTTCCCATTGGGAATTGAACTCTGCTTGATTGTGATAAGTGAATTAACTGTCTTTGCAGGGCAGCCTTTCTCTTGCCTAAAACAAAACAATATCTGTTCTTTATTCTACTTGTTTGACTAACACAGACTTCAAGAAGCCCTTTAAAGAAGTGAAATGCCTTGCAGAATTATTCTGTGTCTCTGAAGTCCTCATGTGTACATGTGTTAACACTCAAGATAATAATTGGCTATGGCTAATCTCAAATGACCTTACTAACAAGTCATTGCTGTTCATCAAGTACACTCTGAAATCTGTACACGATATTCAGCGTTACTTGTGAATAACGTAGCTTTTGTAAGAAATGATATGGTTTTGATTGTTCCTCAAGGGTAACATAAGTCCTTACTGTGTCTTCATGTTAAGGTCTTAATTGTGTACCTTTGGCTGCTACTGAAGTATCTTAAAAGTTTAAATTCCTTTGTGATAGTGAAAATGTGTTCCAGAGGGCTTGGTGTTTGACCATGAGATGCCATCTGCTGAAGCAGACTGCAGCATATTTTCAGAAGATGTCTCAACATAGCGCAATGATGCTGAACTTTAAACTCTTTAAACTGTAAAAATTGATCTTGTTTTGTTTGGGGATGTGCTCGGAAGACTATCAAGTCTGCTTGGTGGCTTTTTCAGTAGCATCCTGCAAGTGTGAGGAATATATGCTTTTAATCTAAACCTTATTTTCATATGCTGCTGTAGATTTTTCTTAGGTCCTTTAGTATGACAACTAGCTTTGAACTTCACCATTAACAGAGGACAGTCAGGAAAAAGTTAAATTAATTTTTGTTGGGCTTGTACACTGAAACCTTTAGTTATGCTAGTAGAAGCAAAGAACTGAGTTCAACATATTGATGAGCTTAACTTACCTTAATTCTTTACCTTAATGCACGTCTCCTGTACTTTTCTCATTTTTTACTTCATCTCAGTGTTTAGAAACACTTCTTTTTTGAGTTACTTTTTTTTTTTATATACTTCTGTGCCTGGCATTGCTTTGTATATAAAGTGTGAAATCTTAACTTCTCAGTCTGAGAAATGGAACAGGTAAGGAATGTGGAACTGTTTTGAGGGCTGATCTGGGGCGGAGGATAGTGCACTATAGTCTACAACACCAGACTAAAGTAGTGCCTTTATAGCAATGCTCTGCATGAATAGAGCAATCTTTCTAGGTAACTGTGAGGACATTTGTACTTGTGCTAGATACTCTTGAGATTAAAACCTACAGTGTTATGTCTGTGTTTGAGGAGTTATCTGTAGATGATAATCTTGAGGTTTACAATGGACCTTTGTCCAGGGAGGGCTAAGCCAAAGTTGCAAACTGGTACACAGGCATGGCAAGATTATTACTAAACCAGTATGTAGTAACTATTAGGATCTGTCTCTTGACTAGGAGAAGTTAACCATGTAAAGACTGAGCCATGTAATGGTATTACTGTCTTGAACTTGGTGAGTCGCTGATACAGATTTGGGTACTTAAGGGTATTAACAAAGTACAATAAAAACACAAATGTGGTATCAGACAACTAAATATAAAGTGAATATGCAGGGCATGCTTTCACCCTGCTTACTATGCTATGTTAGTGAAATCTTAACAGGATGTGCTGGTTGTCATGTTGCAGCTGCTTATAGTGTTACCAGACTGACTAGGCAGCTGGATTAGAATGTGGCTATTGCCCAGATGAGTCTTATGTCTATAAATAGGAGAATTCAATGAAAATAGGCAAGATGTTTACCTTTCCCAGAGGATGGAATATGCTACCCCTATAATGTGGCTGGCCATGACAATCAGAACAGTATAAAAGAAGAAATTTGTGTGTTAAAGCATCAGGATTAATGATCTTCAAATGTGTTGTTTCTTAGATGGGTTGTTTTTAATGGTGTTTGTTATATTCAGCCATATCCAGAAGATCCAGCAGTGTACAAACCACTCTCCCAGGAAGAGCTGCAAAGGATAAAAAATGAAAAGAAACAGAAACAAAATGAGAGGAAACAGAAGATATCAGAGAATCGCAAACACTTGGCCAGTGTACGGGTTGTACAGAAGAACCTTGTCTTCGTCGTAGGGCTATCTCAGCGCCTAGCAGATCCAGAGGTGAGTGGTTCACACTTGAACATCTTGTTTTTCACTTGCTGTCAAAGAACCTCTGGAATACCCTTGGGCCCACCCTCGTTTGTTTTCTTGGTGGGTACAAAATGAAGCAGCAATGAAAAGGTTCACTGCTGCTGAGGCCCACTCTTCTTAAGGGAACTTACTCAGCTTCTCCTTCAAAATAAGTGTTTGTCTTTGCTTTTGGCAGTACCAATGCTCTATTTTTTAAAATTATTATTTATTTTAAAATTGCTTGTTAAGGTAAAAGTAAGCCTAAGGTCTTCTCAGGTACTTGTTTACCTAGGCTGTATCTGCTGGCACTATACAGCTATGTCATGTACCACCAATTCTAAATTATGAGCTTGGCTGGATTGTAAAAAACAAATACTATGTGCAGCACAAACCTGGAGGTATGGAAGAAAAATACAAACACTTGAAGTGTAACTAGGAAGGAGCATAAGGTTGTTGTTAGTTGAAGGGGAAAAAAAAAATCAGTAAGAGAAAGACCCAGGAAAGAGTAGGCTTGCTACTCTGCATCTTCAAAAAGCTTTTCATTTGAGAAGGCTGTTTTAAGATGTTTTATTTACCTCCATCATCAGGCAGCTGCAGGTGGCTAATAGAATTTGTGCTAATGAGTAAAAATACCTTGAATTAGAATATGGAGGGAATGTACTACATGATAAGAGAGATGTCTTTGAAACTACTGTACCAAGTTAAATTTGCCTGATTGGACTAAATTGTCTGGAGAAATCTCAAACAGAAGTGGCTGTTTGAGGGTTCACAGAGGTTGTGCTGCATTTTGGTAGACTGGGAAAGAACAAAATGTAAAAAGCTGTTTGAAGTGGAGGGGAAAAAAGGAGGGATGTGAAAGGAAGAGAAAAATCAAAGTTAAACTGAACTGGTGTGTAACAGTTCACTTTCTAAAAGAACATCGCAGCAAGTATTTGCAAGCAATTGTCAACACTGGCTTGGTGCTGTTTATTACTGAAAAATACATTCAGTTTCTTTGACCAGATAGAGGATTTGTGAGTAAGATAAATAATAGTATATGTAGTTGATTATTTTTTCTTTAACTTGAGATAACTCAACAGTGAATACTTGAAGTAATTAAAGTGGGTTTATTGGTATAGTAAGGTGGGGGTGGGGGTGGCAGCAGTTGTACTAGGTTTGGTGGTAGCAGTATTCTCACAGACATAGTGGAAGATAATGTGTACTTATTAAATATCGTGTATAGCACCTAGTTTACTTGATTTCCAAGAAATCTAACCTGAAAGAGAGGGATGGGCTAAAAAAATATATCTATTCAATTTAAGTAGGCCAGAATTCCTGCACAAATAAACATTTGGAAGGGGAGACTGGCTGCTGTTTGCTGTTTCTAAAATAGATCTGTGGATCATAATGGTGTACAGGTGGATCAACTTCTCTTGACAAGCTCTTGTGAAAACTTGTGAAGACTGTGCTGCCATATCTTGATAGGAGCATAATCTGCAAGACACTTGAAAGAACTCTTCCTCAGGATTGTCATTCTCCCATGGAATGATGCCTGAGGGTGGATGTAGGATCTTTAAAGAGGGTATAGATCAAGTGAAGAGCAGTCAAAAGAGTGATTGGTTGTCTATACATGTGCCCTGTAGTTCTAAAAGACACGTTCCAAATGTGATCAGTGCTGTTAGATCTTGATGCTCCCTTGAGAAGGGAGAGGAGGTGGTTACATAAATTCTTTCAGTACAGTTTGCCTGTGCTATCCAGTGTTTAATATGGAGATGGGGAAACAAATCTTCCTTTTTAACCTCTTAGATTATTATCTGGAACTAGAAATAACCTTGGCTTATCTACCTTCAGTCTGAGTAGTCAGTACTTCTGGACCTCCTTCCATCATGGGGATAGAAAAAGAAAAGCTTTTGGTGCCAAATGTGTGGCATACATCACCAGTTACATTGGCACACAGGTTGCTTAATATACTAGAGATATACCTGCTTTGCACAGGATCCCTTAATGTTGTGTTATTACTAACTGATGCAGGAAAGGGCAAGACTGGACTATTTGAGTTTTTTTCTTCTGGGATGTGATACTCATTCATTTCAGCATGGTGTTGATTCTGAAATGACTTTATTTACCTCTGGGAAGTGTCATATATTGTCTTCCTGTACTTAGTCAGGTCTTCTGAAAACTTGAGGCATCTTGAGCTAATGCGTTTACTTTATCTTTTTTTGATGGGACTAGTGAGTCAGGATTCAGTGTTTTGTTCCTAGCCACTAAACTTGCATTCAGCTATATTAAGGTGGTTATTTATTTTAAAACTGGGGTGAATGTATTCTTTTCCCCCTCAAACGATGAAACAGATACATACAGAAATATTTCACATTGTATGGGATGTGTCTTGCCAGGGTAGGATTTGAGTAATCAGAGTACCAAAAGAAATTTAAAAAATACAACATAAAATGTGGACTATCCCTCATTTAAGTTCTTTACTGCAGTGGTAATGTACTCTGTATGGCAAATAACCATGTTTCACATTGGAAAACAAATCTCAATCTATATGCTCTCTTCCTCTTTGTAGAAGAGGCCTGGTTTTTATTAGCTAAAGCTTTTAGTTGCACAGTTAAACAGAAAAATAAATGCAGCTCTGTGTGAGTTACCTTTTCAGTATACCACTTTAACTTTCTTTGCTTGTAGGTTTTGAAACGACCAGAATATTTTGGGAAGTTTGGTAAAATACATAAAGTTGTCATTAATAACAGCACATCATATGCAGGCTCACAGGTAAGTCAGAGGCCCTTGTAATTCTTTTTTTTTTTTAATTCCTGTAGAGAAGATACATGTGTGCAGAGTGAACGTGGAGCTCCCTATTTTTGATTAAGCAATAGCGTAAAGAAGTAAAAAGAAAAAAACCCCACAATATCACAGCAGTCAAATTACTGTTAAGTTACTGAGGCATTGTCCAGCCACTCCCATAGCTGGATGAAAGATGCAATGTAGAAAGATGAAAAACTGGGAGACAGGATGAGAACCTTTAAAGCAGCAGCAATGTGGCATTTATTCACTAATCTGCATTTCAGGGATAAAATACCTTTAAGTATTTGTAGAATTTCCAAGCAACATTTTGATGCATTTAGTTTTCCTCATTCTTTATGCATCACATGTAAGTTCTTATGAATCGAACTATTTTTGTCAGTTTTCCTGTTAAAAATGTCTAGCTGTGAATATACCAGTTTAGGAAGTAAGATGCTGAAAAAGCAACTTAATGTTCAGATCTGTCTGGGGGGAGACAAAACTAAATAAAATATGGTATGTTTTCTTTCTAGGGTCCAAGTGCCAGTGCATATGTAACTTACATTCGGTCAGAAGATGCTCTCAGAGCCATACAGTGTGTCAATAATGTGGTAGTAGACGGCAGAACACTTAAGGTGGTAATATTTTTATACTCCTAAGTATATATGTGCTAGGACACTAACATCAGTGCATAGTATAAAATTTTATTTGTATTGATATGGATGTGGTGATGAACAAAAATGTCCAGTTGATTAGGTGTTGGGGTTTGACCTATTTTCCTAACATTAATCGCAACATAGAAGTTCTGTGAGCTTCTAGCAGGCAATTTTTTAGGAGGTTAGCAGGTAATGTCTTAAATTTTAGACACTAAAAGAGATGCACCACCTCCCCTTTCCCACAGTGGCTTTTTTGCTGTATAGCCTAATAGCACAGTGTGAAAAACTGATAATTTGCTTTATTTACAGAGCATTTCTGTAGTCCAAACACCACACCTCTCAAAAGCTTCCTGGGAAATGCAACTTTTTTTTCCCTTTAACTGTGTAAACAGGTATTCAGGCTTATTTGGCCAAATTGATGGCTGTAGAAAATAATCTGGTCAATATTAATTTCCTGACCCTGCTACAAAACATTAACCAGTTTCATGTAATACGAACCTATACCTATGTATTTGGCTGCTTATGATTATGAATGCAAATATTTACTGAGGCTGTTACTTTGGCTTTTATTTAGATAGAATGAAAATAGAAATACATCCTAATTATCTAATCCTCAAGTATATAGATTTCTTACCAATGGACTTCCTAGTCCATCTGCATCAAAAAATGCATTATGATGGAATTCCAAATCGTGGGAAGGAATCTTTTTGCAAATGTAGCTTTTTTTTTTCTTACACTGTAAAAGGCATTCTTAACCTCCAGTACTTAAGTAATGTTTTTTTTTTCTTTAGGCATCATTAGGTACAACAAAATATTGCAGTTATTTTCTAAAAAATATGCAGTGTCCAAAACCAGACTGCATGTATCTACATGAGCTGGGAGATGAAGCAGCCAGTTTCACAAAAGAGGAAATGCAGGTAAGTGTGATGAATGGGAAACACATGAAATTTGGCGTGCATGTATTTTCTTGTATGCAAGTTAATCTAATGTGTATATAATTTAGCTTTTTGCTGAATGTTATGGCAGAGATAAATTTTGAAATCAAAAAGATGATTAATCAGTTGGATACTGGAAGTGAACAGTTAGTTAAATTTTTTCATTTCATGCTGCTTTTAAAGACTGAAAGCCCACTGGGTGTTAGTAAGTCAAGACGAAGGAGAGAGACTCTTATCCAAGAATTCAAATAACCTTGAGTTAACTAACTTGCCTTTTGTTTGCGCCAATGCAAGGTAGCATGTTATTTTAAATCTCTGTGAAAGAAGTTAGTGCAGATCTAGGTTTTCCTGTAAGTTTTGTGTGTGTGGCCAGTTACCGTGGCTTAACTACTATACTGTGATTTGACTCTGCTATCTGAATTCTGATACCCCTTTTAGCCTGTGAAGGGTATGGAAACTGAAAATAAAACATCAAGGGTAGCTGTAATAGAGCATTAATACTGATGTGGGGATTTTTTTACAATCTCAATATCAGAATGCTTATTAGTTAGGGTAGGGAGGCCAGTAAGTGGATAATGTTACTTTTTTAAAGGTGGTGCATTCTGAGGTTTTTTGGGTCTGTCGGTCCTTCTGCATGAGGTATGGTAAAGCTCTGAGCTGTAACAGCCAGTTCACAGATCAATAGAGCCTTAGTATTGTTCAGGCTACTATTCCCTCTCTGGTGAAGCTTTTTTGCCACTCTTTTGCCTGTTTGCTAAGTTCTGTGGGGTTCTTTTGGAGTTCCTCATTATCAGCATGGCAGTTTACTACCCAAAGAGCTTGGTATTGTCAGCAAAGAACTTGCTCTTTGCTCCTTTTTCATGCATGCCAGTGGTGTTGCATAAAACTGATGCCAGTTAGCAGTCCTCATCGCTTGCTTCTTCACCCTAAAAGAGTGACCAGTAAGTCTTACTTTTGCCTTTCTATGCTTGAACCAGTTTCAGTCCACACTGGAACCTTTCCTCTATCCCAGGGCAGCTTTGTAAATAACTTCCAGTGGCTTTTTCTGAACACTTCTTGGATCCTCTTTATGGTAGTGCCAGTAAGCATAAATAAATGTTAGTAATAAACAAAAAAATAAACCATCATGTTAGTAAAAGAGAATTCTCTCCCCTTTATAGAATATGTTCAGATTCATTCCCAGCAGACTGTGTGTGTCCATGAACTTTTTTTTTAAGATAGACTTTATAATCTTAGGCGGGATGGAGGTTGAATTTATGAGTCTGTAGTTCACAGGATCTTTTCTACAGCTCTTTCTGTAGAAGACAATGTTAATCTGAGTCCTCTAGCCTAACTGCCAGTTAAAATTAATGAGCTACATACCTTGGCCAGGAATTCGATTTCACATGTGATTTCCTCCAGAAGTCTTGAGTGGATTATACATGATCTTGGTGATTTAAATGAATCTTTCCGTATTTTTCCTTGTTACATTCCTTAAACTTTCTTCTTTATTTGATACTGCTTTCTTTGAAATCATTGGAAACATGGCTATTGAAAAGTACATGGTGTGTTCAGTGCACCAGCTTTCTGGAGTTTGGATTAATGCCTGTGAATTTACAGGTCCATTCAATGAGATTGAATGTTCACTGTCACAGACTTAGATACTCTGCTTTTAAAAAAAAATTGTCCATGGATGAACTTGTATTGTAGGTTCAGTAATCAATAGAGTTAAGCATTGTGATAAACTGAAAAGAACTGGTAGAACTCCAGGAAGTCTCTGAAAGTGAAGGTGGGAATTTAAGGTAGGTAGGTTGCGGTTATTAAGTTTGGCCCCTGGGTTGCTTATTATAAATTAAGCATGATTACTTCATGCTCTTATATAGGATTTCAGTCTTGTTACTTACAATTAAGTGACAGGTAAGTGAGCTTAGGACTGGTCTGATATTTCCTGGCCATGATATTTGGTCTTTTGCCACTGAAGTCTTAAGCAAGATGAGATAACCAGGGATATTTCTTCCTACTTACCCGCTTAATGTTTGAAGTGCAGATCTCTGCATCTGAGCTATTTGCTTATAGTCTATTCATAGCGGATGGCGAAAGAAGCATTTCCAGGGTGCAGTATATCTGAAAGTCTGCATTTAGGCAAGCCATGCTCTAGAACCACATTTTTTTCTGCTGTACACAGTAGCTTGAGTGTAGACACTGACAGAGTTGGGTAAGATGATGCATACACCAGATGTTTGTGTCCTTGAGGGTTGTGTAGGTTGACTACATAGGCAAAGACATGTTCAGAATCAACCAGTAATGGAGAATTGGAATATTAAGTAGCAAAAAAATTAGTTTGTCTGACTGAGTATTCAGATGGGGTACTCAGTTGTCCTTCTAAAGGAGTCCATAGGGGAATTTAGGTTCTCAGCAGTTTTTTTTAAGTTTTGTCAAATATTCCTCCTCTTTTTTTTTAAAAAAAAAAAAAGGGGCAAGTAATAGTTTTCTTCTAGGTTGTAATGTTTTTCTAGGTGGATGTCCACATTGCCTGTGCATCAATTGAATTTCTGTTACAAAAAAACATTTCTAAAGGGAATGAATTGATGTACAAATGCTAATTTTTAGGTGTACAAGTAGTGTGAGAGGTTTTAAATCAGTACGGTAGATGCAATAGATGGTAACATATGTGTTCCAGACTTCAGATTCAGAAGGCCTGACCATAAGTCTTGGCATTTAATTTCTTTTGCTAGAGGGCCTCTCTTAGTATCTGGAAACTGTAGATAAAAGCTGTTAATGACTTCAAATTCACTGTTCTAGTTTGCAACTTGATTCAACTCATTAGAATACTTAATTTGCAAATAGTAACTCTTAAGATGGAGTGCTATAGCAACCTACAATAGATGTGAAAGGTTTATCTTGAATTTTTCAGATGTTACTTTAAATGTTGGGGAGTGTGGATCTTGTTGGTTTTAAATATTTAGCCACAGAATGTTAAGCTAGACTTTAAAATACTTTCTTCGCTCACCAGATTCACCAGTGTTTTGGAGTTGTATTGGACCGCCTCGATTTCTGAAAGCAAGAAATTGTTCTCAATTCAGTTTAAAATAATATTTCAATTTTTCAGTTATCAAAAACAATAATTTATCAGTTATTGCTCAGGATATACTCCTTGTCATGTCACATGATAGTTAACACTTGGACCACCTCAGCTGTTCTTATTAAGCAAATATAAAATTACTTCCCCTTTGGAACTTTTGGTTTAAAACAGATTATTTGCTCCTTGCCATCTTCTGAAACGCTTAGTATGGTTGATATATCAAATGCAGACTGCCTTGGAGATTTAGCTGTTCATGATTTAGAAGGTAGATTGTGAAGCTCTTTGAGACCTGAAGAGCGAGTTCTAAAAAGGTTGTAACTATTTTTCTGTTTTAGAAATCTCAGAAAAAATTGAAATTGGTAAACACATCTCAGTGATTTCCAGGCAAGCTTTAATTTGTTGCGATTGCATCTGTGCTGAGATTGAATCATAGAACCATTTGGGTTGAAAAAAACCTTTGAGACCATCAAGTCTAACTTGTAACCCAGGACTGCCAAGTCCATCACTAAACCATGTCACTAAGCACCACATCTACCTGTTTAAGTATCTCTAGAGATGGCGATTCCACCACCTCCCTGGGCAGCCTGTTCCAATGTTTGACCACCCTTTCAGTGAAGAAGCAGTGTTCAGAGAAGCACTGTTTCCAGTTTTAGGCAGGAGTGATCTGTTGTTAAAGCTCAATTACTAAGCTTTGGGACATACGTACTTACATTATATGTAAAAAATAGTTAAATCTATAAAAATATGTTAAACTAGTATTCATTGTGAGTTTCTTTCCTTAGGCGGGTAAGCACCAGGAGTATGAACAGAAACTACTGCAAGAATTATACAAACTAAACCCCAACTTTCTCCAGTTATCTACGGGTACAGTTGACAAGAACAAGAACAAAGTGACAGCACTGCAGAGGTATGATGTGTAAGTGCCTGGCTATGCTTGCTTTCTGGTTATTCCCAAAGAAAAACTTTCTTGTTCCTTTGCATCCCCTAAGTTGCCTGCTCTTTTTGGTGGATATTAAATGGTAAAGTCTCTCTCTTCTCTGTGCAGAGACATACGCACCACTTTGTTCTAGTTCAAAGTGAGTGTGAGTCTTAGTAAAGATACTTTTTTCTGCTGTGTGGATTGCTAGTTCAGAAAGAAGACACATATTTGCATAAAACCGTAATATTTATTAAAGAACAGATGTCAGCTTTCTTGGTAGGAGTCATGATTAATGCAGTATGTACTCTTACAACTGACATACCTTAGTCTTGATATGTGTTGGGTTTTTACAATTTTTTACATGGTTTATGGTGGAGTCCTTACATCAGGTGTAAGGACCTTGGAAATTGAAAGCCAAATCAGGTTCATTGTTTTCTGTGTGAATAAGAACTCATAAGATTGAATAAAAGATTTCTTGCTTTCATCTAGTAAAATTAAATAATATATATTTTTCACTATGTTGTAACTGCAAATACCACTTATTACTGCTTCTTAAAATAATATTATGTTGAAATAGTTCAGGAAGTTACGAAAAAATTGGTATCCATTTGAGTACACAGCTGTGCAAAGATAAATGAAAGCCTATGGCTATCAGTCCTTATGTGAATTATCCACTCAAATGTCTTATTTAAGATAAAGAAATAAAAAATGTTAACTTTCTCCACTCCTTTTTGTAGGATTTTCATAAAAGATGGGCAGAGTGGAATGTAGACGTTAAATTGCAATTTTGTATGCACCTTTGCCTTGTAAGCGGGGTTTGTGTTGTGTGCCGTTTTATCCACTACTGAATTTTTCAGACATTAATTTGCCACTGGCAGTATCACTGCACAACAGTCTAAGTAAGAAAGTAGGTGCTGTATCTAAAATATTGCCAATGGAGCTTGAATAAGTAGTATGTAATTTTGAGAACTGGTATCCCAGCTGGTGTACTGAAAGTATTTTCTTTAACTTCTGGAGGAAGTGTCATGCTTTTTGACTGCAAGTGGTCAGCACATCCAGTTGGATTTTTTTCTTGAGGACTGTGCCACTTCTTGGGCACTGGTTTGGTATTTGGAAGGTAGAGTGCAGTGAGTAAAGCGAATATACTACTTCCTGCAGTTGGGTATTGATTATTTTATGTTCAAAGTTTGAACTACTCTTAATTTGAAACCTAATTAGATCCCAGCAAAAGAAATTATATGAGTGAGGAGAGCATGCTCTATCTGAAACTGTAGCAAACTTTTAAGCCTTCAGAAAGCAGTTACGAACTGGAGCTTGGCCAGTCTCTGGTTCTAACATTTTGGCACTTGTGGAAAAAATGGCATGTTACTTTGAAGGCAACAAGTAGTCTGGACTTAGATTCTCTTGTCAGCTGAACAGTATCATCACACAGGCTCTGTTGTTTGCTGATGCCTAGGCACCACCTTTTGGGTATCAAAGTGAATTTCTTCTTGCAGCTGCGATTTTGAAATGTTTCTTCAAGTCCTGTCTCATCAGTATACAATGTAGCTTGTGAGCTGATGAATGTATGTTGTTCTCCTTCACTGCTTTCCATCCAATTGGGTTCTTGGTTTCGTCTGATCATTGATATATTAATATTTCTGGCAGTTTGTCAGAGCCTCTGACAATATTGTTCTTGTTCCTGGGGTGCAGGATTTCTGTTTCACTCTAGAATAAAACAGAAGTTGAGTTCTAAATAGTAGACATCCAATTATAAATATCCAGTAGTACAAAAAAGTTTCTTAAACTGTGTATAAATGTTTTTTCACAAGTGTATTGTCATTTGAAACATCCTACTTGCAGACCTGCCCCCCCCCCCCCGCCCCCCCTTATGTTGAAGGCAAATGTTAAAATCTGCCAGTGCCACTTTGTGTATGTGGGTACTCATCTCTTGGTATGTTACTTGATAGTCATGGTGACTGCCTTCTTTCACAGTTAGAGGTATATTCCACATTTAAAATGTATCAAACTCATTGGGTTTTTTTCCTGATGACCTTTTCCTGAAGAACTGAAATAAATGCTTTCTTATGCTTATTAAGCATTTGTCCTTGTTAAGCAATTGCCCTGTCTTTTAGAGAACAGCCCTTTAGAAGCATGCAGCTTTGAACTTAACCAAAACAAAAAACCCACATGTACAAAAACTCACCCCAAAATGTAAACCAGTTTATCTTTACCTTTCTCCTTGGATGCAGAACTGACTTAATTCTGGCATTTTGAAGTTAGTTTTAGGATAGAGATGTCTTTGCATTGCAGTGGACATAAATTTTCATATTTATAAATGTGTTAATGGATTGAAAGTATTTTTATATAGATTACAGCTTATTTTTGTAACAGCGAGAATATTAAATGACACTGCGCTGCTGCTGCTGGTGTGTCTCCATTACTCAATGTTTAATGTCTGATCAACTTGCTCTCTAACTTACTTCAAGTGTGTACAAAGCAAAGATTAGGTGTGTAAGTCGGGCCAGGGTGCTCACCTGTGTGCATATTGTATAAGTATATAAGAAAAGGTGGAAGCAGAACAAAATCTTACAATGCTAACCAAGACTAGAGGGTAGCTATAGTAATAACAATTTATCTGAATAAGAGTGGTAAACACTTGTGTTGCTATAGGCAGCTATAGGAATTTCCAGATTATCACTGCGAACTCACTGAATTGACCTAGATATTTAGGGTAAATGTCGGACTATGTAATAAACATATTAATGAAGGGGGGGCATCAGAAGAAACATGTATTTAGAAAAAAATTTTTGAAGGTTTGTTCCATGTGAAGACAGCACTTGGACACTGAAAACAGCATCCTGATTGAAGCAAATGAAAAGCTAAAGTTAATATAAAACCTGGAGAACATCAGGCGAATTTATAGTAAGGTTGTAGGGTTAGCAGGTGACACTGTATTTGAATGCATTCAAATACATAGATGATATTCCAGCTCACTTCAATTTGGCTAAAATGTAACTATTTTCAGCAAAACTTGGGCTTTGAGTCCTCTTTTGAACTACTTTCAGATCTATGACATTTGATCTTACTTGAGAAAATGGAAGTAATTATGGTTTTAAACAAGAAATGAAGGGAGTAGTAACTTGAATGAACAGTGTGTTGGTCTGGTCCCACTGTCTGTAGTAAAACTGTGGACTCTTGTTTAGGTGTAACACACAAACTTCATCTGCTCAGGCCAAACATGATAGTCCTGGAACATAAAACATTATTTAATGAAAAAGTGGTTTAGTTCATGATTTACAGAACTTAAAAATGCTTATGGGATAAAGCAAATAATTCTAAATGAGGCATGTGTGGGTCTGGATACTTGAAGCTGTCGGTAGAGCTTTGGTGGTCTTTAGTTCTGTGGGGTTTATTTTTCCTCTTCCTCAAATGGGCAAGTTTGGACTTCAGTGTTGGCAAAGCAGCTATCTATTCAGTGAAGAAAACAGAATTCCTCCTAGTTTTCTTCCCTCCTTCCCCCACCAATTCTTTTTTTTTTTAAGTCATCACCATTTAAAATCTGAGAAATAATGTCCAGATAAACCTATTCTTACGGATTTTCTGGCACAAGGATTCATTTCCCCAGTGCTTACAATTTTTAAAAACACTTTCTTCATAACTTGAACTCTTTTTATTTTTTTTTTTCACTCTTGCCTTTTTCCAGACCCAACAGTAATAACAAAGATGCCTGGCCATCATTACAGAGTTCAAGTAAATCAGCCAACGGTTTAACAATGGAACACAGGAAAACGCCTCCTATATTAGAAAATGGCACAGACCCAGAACACATGACTCCAGATGGTGCAGACTCAGATTTCGGGTAATTGTGCTGCGTTTTATACTTCAGATAGCTTGCTTTCTCTCTCACTGATTGGTGTGGAGGGAATGATTCTCCAGTTTCTGTGGCTGGAGAGCTGGATTCAAATCCCAATCAGGTCACAAAAAGCTGGGCTTAGCCTAGCCCATGTCAAAAAGACTGATTGGCAGATTGTGCAGGAGAACCCTACTGTGAAGTTAGTAAGTGATGGTACAGGTAAGGGCTGAGGGGAACTGAATAACCGGGGGATCAACAGCTTATATAGCTGCATGGTCCCAGCCAGAGCTGAGCCCTTCATTTCTGTACGGAAGCTTCCACAAAAATAACACGCTAGTTGCTCTACATCGGGAGGCTTGTCACTTGGAAAAACTTCAACATGAGGAAACTAAATGTTAGGGCTGAGTATCTGTCATCTCTTTACAGTTGCACGTTCCAGAAACACAACTGCAGAGGTAAGGGTTCCCTGATTATCACTCAGTAACAGGAACAACACGGCAGCAGATTCAACTGAGGCTTCTTTGTGCAGAGGAAGTAATTCCTTTGCTTGCAATAACTTCATTATTGCTAACCAGCTTTTTTTCCTTTTCTGTTGCCCTCCTTGAGTAAAGCTGGTGCCCTCTTCCATCATAAGCATCACTTGCAGTTCCAGTGTGTAGTCTCATGCTGTTCTGTCTTTTATGGACCCCCTTAGGTAATATTGGGCTATTTCATTCAGAGGTTGGATGGGAAAATAAACCCTAATATTTTAAGTAGTGGAATAGCTGCTTAGGTAGCTGATCGTCGTTTAAAATCAATATTGAACTGATGCATTAACACTGAGTGCTATGGAAAGTGGTACCTTCTTATTAAGCTTAGCAGCAGTCCTGTTGAGGTATGATCAGAGATCCTATGGTTGCATCTCAGCAGTGACATGCAGCTTCCTTCTTGCCTTTTCGGAAAAAGTGTACTAAATGTAGGTAAAACTTTTGTACCCAATAGATAATAAATCTTGTTCATTCCTGAGGGCTGGAAGCCTGTCTTATGATTAAAGGCTCCTTCAGCAGGTTCAAGTATAATAAACATTTTCAGTGCTAAATTGTCATTAAAAGTTATCTTACATACAGCTTTTTGAACTGCAGCATTGTGACTTTCTGTCAGCAGCTTTGGGAAAAGAATTTGGCTGGAATATCAGTTCTACAATCAGAGTGATTGTGTAGTGAAGTACAGCAAACTTCTGTGCTATAGGTATTCAGAAGTTAGTAACCCAAGGCAGATTGTTCCAAATGGAAGAACTTGATTCATGCTGGTTTACCACTGGGTAGAAAATATTTGTAAATCTTCACTGGAGTAATACTTGTTTGCAAGTATATTTCCCTGATTTTTCTTTTATAGTCATAAATACTGCAGCTTCAATTAATCTTTCTGAGATACTAACTCAGTGTTCTTTTGCACAAAAATTTTTATTGATGGCTTACTCTTATACAGTTTCTTTAAAATGGAGAATTAATTCTGCTGGGGTTTGGCTCTAGCTATTCTGGGATGGAGAGAACAGATAAGGGGAGGCAATGTTATTGAATTCTTGGCCTTGGTATGTGGCTTTATGCAATATTTAAACTTTATGGCAGCAAGGAGTGTTTGAAAACAAGATGTAGCTAGAATCTGAAGTCTGCACCCAGTTAAAGTAATTACTATACATACGCGTGTGTGTGTCTTGTGCTAAGAGATCATGCCTGTAATTTGATTTGTATTATGTTTGGCCTCTTAATGGAACTCAAATTCATGTTATTCTGGTCCTTCCTTGTAGGACCATTATTTTGGGCTGCACAGCCTGATGCTTCTGCATCTTCTCTCATGGGTAGATAAAAATGAAAGTCCCCTGAAGTTACAAAGCGGAGATTTTAACCTGAACTTGAACTAATACTGTTTCATTAGTGTGGCATTTAGTATAGTAGGGCAACTCATAGATGCCTGTCAGAATCTTCAGTCCTGAGATGTTCCATTTCAATGAAGTCATGTTAATTCCCAGTGAATAGCTTTCTGAGGTGGTTTTCTGCACTCTTATCTTTTATTCTCTTTGTTAAAGTTTTTTATGCCATGTCTCTTCCTGCATTTTTCCCTTTCTGTCATCTCAAAATTCAATCTTCTTACCTTGGAACTACTTTGTGCTATGTAAAACGTGAAGGCTGGTGGGAAGCTTAACTTGCCACCAGGACTAAATATTTAATTTAACCTTTTATCTCTCCCCAGATTTAGGATTTATATGGGAACTGACAACCTAAGTATTTGGAAAACAAATCTGTTCCCAAGTTTCTTTCCAGTAGTAGCATAGATTGAACTGACTAGTAGGGAATGCTGCCATAGGACAGGAGACCTGTTTTTATTTAATGTTTAAAACTTTCCTTTTGTTCCTTAACAGGACAGTCAACAAGCAGAGTGGAGAGTGGTGGGAAGAATATGGCAAACGATTGGAATGCTTATGATTAAAAACCCAGTCTCATAAATAGATTTTTCTTTTTTAATTCCTCCTAATTAATTTTGCTTTGTCTTTATTTCAAGGCTTTTCTACCACTATGAAAGCAAACATTGATTTTCATGCTAAATACTTCAGTGTCTTATTGTCTCTTTTTCCCCTCCCACTTTTGCAGCCCTATCGACAAACCTTCAGATGCCCTCAGTATAGGAAATGGTGACAGCTCCCAGCAGGTAAGACACAAAGATAAACGTTGTGGAAGTAAGAACTGAGTCTGAGGACTTGGTGCAACCTGTAGTTGGAGAAGCAAGTACTTTCTGAAGTATATCATCATTTTACACAAAACTAAAAAAAAAAAATGTACTGCTGAGTTCTTTATGTTTGACCTTGCACTGGGTTATATATTAACCGACCTAATTGCAGCGAAAAGTTTTGAGGAAATTTTTCAGCTTTATTGGTGAAGAATATTTTATATATAAACACTCATGTCCCAATTGTTTCTTTTCCTGTCTTGCCTGTAGATAACAAACAGTGACACACCTTCACCACCGCCTGGTTTAACAAAACCCAATCCAGTCATACCCATCAGTTCATCTAATCACAGTGCACGGTCCCCTTTTGAAGGGGCTGTAACAGAATCACAGTCGCTCTTTTCTGACAACTTTCGGCACCCTAATCCCATCCCTAGTGGGCTTCCTCCATTCCCCAGCTCTCCACAGACTTCAAATGACTGGCCCACAGCACCAGAACCACAGAGCCTCTTCACATCAGGTATGTACACAGGTAACACGGCTGGGCATTGCTTGCTTTTGCAACTGATGCCTAAGACTGTGTAGAACTAAAAACTTTAGGACTTGTTCAATACTTTTTTTTTTTACCCCTTCACAGATCATTAAGATTTTTCACTTGACTACAAATAAATTGCAGGGATGTAAGGGTTTATTCTAAAAAAACAATAAAATTTACAGAGTTTTCCAGCTGCATGGCTAAATTATTACAAGTGCTTGTTTTAGTTTTTCTTAGCCATGTGCCTGTCTAAAAAATGGGGTGACTTTTATGCTTAATATTTAATGTTACAGGTTTTTGAGTGGGGGAAATAAATGGTGTCAGTATATGTTGGTGGTGTAATCTGTTAGAATCTATAATTCCAACATCAGCTGTGCAATAGAAATCAGAATTCTCTTTAGTATCCTGTATAGTTATCTGGAGGTGCCTAATCTTTCTTTTCTGGAGTGAAATTATATACATTCAGAAAAGATAAAAATATCGTCAATTGCATCAACTGAAGGATACCTGTATTTTCCAGGTACTTTCCTATGAAATACCACTTCATATGAATGGAACATCATTTAGGGTGTATATGTGTAGTCTTGGGAATGGTTAACAGTATTTAAGAGCCCACAAATAATAAATCTGTGGGAGTTAGAAAATTAAATGACACTATCAGTAATAAATGGAATGTAAATGATACGTTAGGATGTAGTTGGTTTACTTGGTGATTAGTCTTCTTTTGATGTTTGTCTGTCTTCTGGATGTTATAACCCTGTTTGAACAGTATTTATTACTAAGGAAATTACTTGCTGATGAGGTAGTATATGCACCAATTTTGTGAGGATTAAGTAGCAGAGAGATGATTTCCAGGTAGTAGGATCTTGTTTGTTTCATAATACAAAAATGTATGGTTGCTATTTAAATAAGAATACAAATTACAAGTTTCTGTCTGTCTAGAAACTCTTTTATCTATCGGCATGGATTTTAGAGTGAAAATAGAAGTGTAGATTTATTTTCTGAGGATACTGAGCTTAAATTTGAACTACTTAAAGCAGCAGACCCGGTTCCCTACCAGCAGGGGGAGTTAATGTGTGATACTGCCTTGTACTTACCAGCTTGTATTACCAGTTTTGAGGAAAAATACCGTGAAACTAGATCCAGCCTTCACTAACCTGAATAAGAAATTTAGACTGTATAATGAAACGAAGCAGTAACTGAAAATGCAAGGAAATTCTGGTAACCTCTTTTTGCAACATTGCCTTAAAATATTTTAACAATATCTTATAATTCAGTTCCTTACTTCCTTTTGTTTTATCAAGGTGTCTGCTCAGTGTGGCTTGTTTTTCTTTATAATGGTAGGCAGTGGGGTGTTTTTGTTGTTTTAACCACTGCTTGGAGGTTTCCCCTTTGAGAGGGAACATCTACTCCCCACCTTTCTTGCACAGCAGAGCTGAAGCACAGCATTAATACTGAAAGCAAAATACTGAAGTGAATAACACCCTTATTTTAAACTCTGGTCACACTTCCATCCAGTAATACGGGTGTAAAGAAGGTTTTAAGCAAGTGTTTATTTGTCTTTTTCTACTTGGTGCTCTTACTAAAAATACTTACTTGACAAGGCTTTTCTGTAATTCAGGAACAGAGCAATTTTGCACTAAAAATACTATTTGCTAGTTTTACCACTTCACCTTAAGTAGAAGTCTATGACAGTTTGATCTGAAAGTGGCATTCTAAGCTGATGAATAAGGTGTCTTTGGGCATTGTGTAAAGAAGTACTGTATGAAAGGTAGCGGGCAACGTAGTGTGATATGCCCAGGCTGACATTTTTATATGGAAAAATAGTAATTCTTGTTCTAAATCCTGTTCCTCTCCTCTCTGACAGAAACCATACCAGTATCCTCTTCCACAGACTGGCAAGCGGCTTTTGGGTTTGGTTCCTCCAAACAGCAAGAGGACGACTTAGGGTTTGACCCCTTTGACATCACCCGCAAAGCCTTAGCAGACCTGATTGAGAAGGAACTGTCAGTCCAAGACCAACCTTCCCTCTCGCCCACGTCTCTTCAGAACCCTACCCCACACACTACAGCTGCCAAAGGGCCAGGCTCTGGATTCCTGCATCCTGCTGCACCAACAAATGCCAACTCTCTCAGTAGCACCTTTCCAGTCATGCCACAGAGGTTCCCACAGTTTCAACAGCATCGAGCAGTTTACAACTCCTTCAGTTTTCCAGGCCAAGCAGCTCGCTATCCTTGGATGGCCTTCCCACGCAATAGCATCATGCACTTGAACCACACAGCAAATCCCACCTCAAATAGTAATTTCTTGGACTTGAGTCTCCCACCACAACACAGCACAGGTCTGGGAGGGATTCCTATATCAGGTAGGTGTATCAGGACAGCCATGAATATGACTTAATGCTTTCAGCTTCTCTGAGACAAGACAGGAAAAGAGAATAGCCAGTTACAAGTGGTAGAGTAGTATCTTTTGACTGCCATACTAGGTTTATGAACAGAGAGGGGAATGTTGTTTTAAATAGGCCCTTTCCATTTTAAAAAAAAAATTATCTGGATGCTTAGCCTTGTAATATTGAGCTTTATAAGGAAGGTGGAGTATTCTGTGCCCGCTTTACTTTGTGCCAAAGCAATTTGGTATTTTGGTTCTTCAGTCTTGCCAGGCTGGCTTTACTGAAGAGTAGGCCGTGGAAGCTCATTACAACTTCCATGTCAACATGCAGGTGCTGACCAGAGTTCTTAGAATTGTGCAAAAAATTGTAATACTGGTAATTTATGCCAGAAGTCTTGGTTGGGTTGTTCCCTCTTGTGCATAACCAAATGCCTGCACAATAAAACATTCAGCGCTGTTCATTTCTGTACTTCAGATGGTGTTAATATGCTAACTTTTCACTGAGTGGATGCTCGCAATGTGCGTCAGAGGATTCATCCTGATTGTGAGGGTTGCGATGTCAAAGGAAAATAAATGCGCAGTCAGGCCAGTTCAGGCTGCCCTGAATGGATTAGTAGGCTCTTACAGCAAATGTTAAAACTAAGAAGCTTGATTCTGTCTTGAATTGTCTTGATTAAAAGTTCGCTTGTGGAGTTTGGAGTCCTCCCATGCTTCTGATTTAGCTTGACCCAAACAGGTTCTCTTTTCCTAACAGGGGAAAAAAGTGTACTAAGTGTATAATGAAATGTAGGCAGAAAGTCTTTAAGCTTTTTGTGGCCTTGAGATGGAGAAAACTGCTTCTTGAGATATTGTCAGTGCTGTCGTCTTTTCATGGGTTTTGAGAAGTACTACCTGTGCTGTAAGAAAGTGATCTAGAAAAAGTAACTGTGTGGCTTTTGCTCTAGTACAGGAGCTAATTTGGCTGTTTATTTCCCTGTACTTTGTCCTCTTTGAAGGCTTGTTGCAGCTACAGTACTGCTGTAGGGTCCTTAGGCTGATTTGTAGTATAAACACGTGGTCCAGACTAGAAATGCAAGTAGTTCAAAGTTCTTTGTACTGGCAGTGGTGAAGTTTTTAGACTAAAATGACTGATATTGGTTACACTGGAGGGGAAAAAAAAAAAGGAAAATGTTATTTCTGATGTGGAGTAAAAATGTGGCATCCATAGCACTGCAATTATTGCTCACTTCCCCCTAAACTTCATAGAACTTCTGGGAACATTGCAAGATACCAAGTTTTGACTTTACCACTCAGTTCTAAAAATTGCTGGTTCAAGGGGCCAGTAACAAGACTACCTTCTGAACTGGGGAGGCCAAGAAAATCCTGTAGTGTTGAAAGCCATCTGCTTGTAGTACAGATTGATTCTAGGTTTGCAAGAGTATTCTTTAAATTGCATTACTTTAATTTCCTTTTGGCAGTTTGAAAGTAGACCTCTGTGTTTATAGAAGACCTAGATCCTTGTTCCAGTCCTGAAGAGCCAGCTGTGTGGTGTTGGTTTATGCACAGCCCATGTCATGTACTTCCCCCATATATTTTAAGGCGACAGAGTTGATACTGAAGTATATCCTTTCTTGTATACAACTGCTGGAACAAATTAATCTCAAAACATTTTTGGCAGATACAGTGCTAAAACTAGAAAATAAACATCTGCTGTAATCTCAATGGAAGTTCCTTTGAGTTGGTCTTAATCTCTTGCTATACAAAGCTGTTAGTTGCCTGGCTGACAGCTAGGTAGCAGCAGTTGCTGCAGTGCAAACACTTCTCAGCTGATCTACATGTCAGCTTTGATATATCTTGCAAAAAAGAATAATTTGCATGAACACAGATAATTCCTTTTTCTTTTCCTGTTGTCAAAAATCAGCCAGTCTCAGGTAGTTTAGTTTTCTTTGCTGGGTTATGGATTTGTATTATTTGTATGGTATTTAGTGCATAGAGTTTTCTTGAGTTATCTAACTGCTTCAGAAGTACATGTAATTTGAAGGTTGAAGATGGCCTCATACCTTTTTTTTTATGTGCAGAGGTAATAGTTGCCAATCTATTGATTGATTGTTTTGGGGTTTTTTTTTTTCAAATCTAGTATACAGGTCTCAATTTCTTTTATATTATTTTGAAAGAATAACTCCTGTTCTTTATGCTTGCTTTTAATTCATCACTAGCAGGTATATAATTATAAAATTTTCACAGTTTCCTTATTTTATTTAGATACAGCTGTCTGGTGGGATTGGGGGAGGAAACTGTTGTACGAGTACAGAGAAATCATGTCAGTGGGACTTTGTAATAGTGCTTTTTAACAGACTCTAGCTGACCTGCTAAGGAAGGTGGTGCATATCAATAGCTGTAAAGCAGTATGGAGAGACTAGTTGTAGTATACCTGAAGCTCCTTTTTATTAGCTCTTTTGTTAGTCTGTATTAAGGTGTTTAGAAACACAGCTGTTTCAGATGTAACAGCAAAAGAAACCTAGGGCAGGTGAAACTTCACATTCTGTCTTACAGCAAAGACCCTCAACTTCTGTAACTTCATGTGAATTCAGTAGGCTGTTTTCTAAATTCAAATTCAGTTGATTTCACAAAGTGTATTTGGTTAGGAAACTTGTATGAACAAAATGATACCTTTTAAACTCCTGCTGCTTCTGCTGTAGGCATTAGTATTCACATGAATTTGAAATGCTTATGTTTGACATGTTAAATGTAATGTTCTGAAGCTACCTTTTTGTGTAGTTAAGAATCAGAGCTGTGCTGTATTCATAACCATGCAGTTCCAGGTAGTGCTGTTTTTATGATATGCACCAAATTTAAATGGAGGGGCACAGGTACTGCTTACCCATATATAAATTTTTTAAGCTCTCCTTTAAAAATAGTTTCTGTATGGAATTTGGTAGCCTGTTTCTCAGAGAAGTAGTTTTTACCAAAATCATTCTGCAGTTTCCAGCAAAGTGACATAGTGACACATGATTGACTTCATAATTTTATTAGGCGTATACTTGAAATGTGTCATATTTCACGCGTACATTTGTTCCCAAGCCATATTTAAATGAACTTTTTGATTGACTGATTCCCAAACTAGCTTTTTCTTTCTCCATGTATGATTTTGCAAACCATAGCAGATGTTTAGGTGTTCTTGTCATAAGGATCAATTTAGGCTTGTTGCTGTTCTCTGGCATGGGATTCATTAGATGATTTACTGTGTAACTGTAACTGTGCTCCAGGACAAAAGTTCAGTGACTTATTATTCATGGCCATTGTGACTGTTGCTAAAAACAATCTTACTCTACATTGTGTTCATGCTATCCTAAGAATATAGGACAGTGACTATCCTTTATTCTGCAGATAACGCCAAAGGAAAGATCCGCTGACAGCAGCGTGGGGGGTGTGTGTGTATGCCTATATTTTTATGTTACTTTAAGATGACAGGAAACTCTGTAATTTGATAGCTAATATGCTATCATCTTTACTACCCGACTGCCCAGCAGTGTGTTCTAAAATAATAGGTATAGCATTGGATCATAGACTACGTCTCACATTAACAGTGTTTTGAGACAGATGCTTATGAAAGGAGATACATGCGTATTAGTAATGGGAAAATATCAATATATAGTTGAGTTTACTGAGTGGTTGGTAGTCATTGATTTTATTACATAGAAAAAGTACAAGAAAAAATTCACACACTTAGAAGTATGAGGAAGAAGTTGTAAATTACTAGTTCACCTTTCCCTTCAGTTCTATGGAAAATAAAGTACTTGACACTTTGAAACACTGGCTTGTCATTTCATTTATTAATTTCATAATTATCCTGAACATAATTACAAATGATAATTTAATTGTAAGAACTTTCAATTCAATAATAATGAGAGTGTTTGAAATTTGAACTCTTTCAAGACTAATGCCACACAATGTTGTGTGTTCTACGTAAATCATTGAAACCCCTTGAGCTGGAAGGGACTCACGAGGATCATAGAGTCCCACTCCTGACTCCACACAGGGATGTCTGAAAATTAAACCATACATCTCAGAGCATTGTCCAAATGCTTCTTGGCAAGCAATTTGTCTGTCATGCATATAATAGAAATCTAAGATAGAGGAAATAGTCAAGGGGATATAGAGACAGATAGGATGCACAAAGAATTAAACCCTGTTTAGGGCAGGGGAAGAAAAAAGTTTTACCCATTGTCCTTGAAGATAACCACTGTAAAACCCATCAAGGTATTTTAGCCATGAAGCCCGTTGATGTGGAGATTGCTGTAGACTTCTGTGATCTGTTCCTGAAACTTAAACAGGGGGCTTGAATGTCATATGTCTTTGTAGTTGAAAGTAATTAACAAATGAAAATTTTGTGCTCTCAAGACCTTTTGTTTTCATATGGCTTATCTCTTGAATGTGAACAACCTAATTGATGGAATTACACGTATTTAAAGATGAGATTGAGACAATAAATAGGTTGACGGTTTTATTAAGTTTGGGTGCCGTCCAGCAGTCTTTGTGGTAGTGGTGTTGCATTTCCTTATCGAGACACTGATTAGCATGTGCGTTTTTGAATCTTGCCCACATTTAGGTTTTAGTGAAGCAATAGGTGGTAGTGGGAAGGGCAAATCAGTGATGGTTGTATTAAGACGGTCCAACTTCTTCCTGCTCTTAAGTCTTGAGCTCTTCCGTATCTTAACTTGTGTTGCTGCATCATCTCCCACTTTAAATTTTCTGGCCTCTGTGCCCCCACCTATTGTATGTCTTGAATATCAAATCTTTTCTTGCCTAATGCTACCTTTTGGACAACATTCTAGTAAAACACAGAAGATCTCTATATGCTGGCTGTGATCATACTGTTTAAAATACTTTAGACAGTGGAGAAAGGTGAGATACCAGAATTAGTGCTGACATGCTCTGCCTTTAATACTAAGAGTCCTCGTCTGATTTCATATTTTCCCAAAATGTAACCTCATTTCCGTTTGGGGCACACATTTGACCTTTGTCCTTTTGACCTTGTGTCCTCTGGGTTGATTCTTAGTAGTTGATTCTGTCTCCTGAACAAAAAAACCCCACAACTTGTTTTATACAGTTGTGGAACCAAAAAAATCAAATTTGCAGCATAGCAGCTGACGCTTTTCTGTGGTCTCAGGATAGTAATTCAGTATGGAATTCTGCTTCTGCTACTGTGCATTTTTAAAAGAGGGTCTGGCCTGTGTGGTAGGGCTGAATTCAGCATTTTGTAAAACTTAAAATTCTCCAAACGCTGTGTACAAAATGCATTTAATCCTATACCCTAGCAACAGGCAGTGTGACTTAAGAGATGTGAGGCTGCACTGTTTTATTTGGGTGCAGCGGTTGAAAGAGCGTTTTGCTACACTCTTCCTCTTGACCTGACAATATATGAAAGGTTTAACACTGTTTTTTAAGTATTGATGGCCCTGTTTTTAATGGTAAGAAATGCAGTAGTCCATTAATTTTCTGTCCTAATCCTTTAAAGAAGACCGCTTGCTCTCTTGATGGTCTTCCTTGATGTTTGGCCTTCTGACAGCAGCTGGGCAGAAGGCATGGCAGCCAAATGTCATCTTTTCTGTGCCCCTGGTTAGATCTATGGCTGCCTTTAGCTGAAGTCTTTCTCTGATTAGGTATAAATATTGAAAATGGGACATCTGGTGAAAAACTTGGCTGATACAACTGTTGTTGGTGCTGTGTGTGTGGCACCTACAAAGGTTTGTACCTTTCCAGACTGTAAGGCAGCTCTTCTCAGAAGTGAATGTGTTACTGTGATGCCAAGGTCTCTTCTCATTTGAAAATAAAGGTCTGAACACTGCTTTGAAATTGTAAGATGAAAAGTGCCATTTGTAAATGACCCTCAGATATTTTCCCCAACAATGATGACTGCTCCTAGTTCAGCCTTTGCCACTGAGTATTTTGTTCTTCTCATCAGTCCTTATGCCCACTGCATCCCTCTTAGTTCCATAGAGGTTCTCAGCCCTCCTTCTTTAGGAGGTGCTTTGTGTGTATGTGTGTTTCCCACCTCCAAAATTCATTCTCCTTTTATTTCCAGTCATAACTAACTTTCTGTTTCACTGGTGAAAAGGTGAAGTGTTCAGCACAATATGGAATAAATTCAATTTGAAAATAAACGGAAGCTTGCTTGCTTTTGTTGCTCTGGAGGTGTTGTGGTTGTGTTTTTTAATGCACCCAGAGTGATGCTGCTAGGTTTAAAACAAAGTAAATGGAAGTGTAATTTCAGATTAACATCAAAAATATTAAATCAGTGCCAAGATTGAAGTCACACTGTTGAAATCTGCTGTGGGTATTCCTTGTCTTGCTTTTGGAGTCTTGTCCCTTCACTCCCATACACTTTCTACATTTACTGCTAAGGGCTGCCTGCCTTAGCATTAATCTTGTCACGATCTCTAAGAGAACTTCATCCACAGCACCTGCCCTCTAAGTCCTGCTACTTCTCCATCTGTTCCAAAATGTCTTGTCACACACACACACACCTCCCTCCCAGTGCCTTTCCAGTGCTAATATTGCAACTGTTTTTAAAACCCTGTGGAATTTTTTCTTATTGTTTCGGAGATACTGTTCCAAATAAAGCTCAATATATAAATATCTGTGCCCTCATCTCTGGAAGCTTGCTTTTAAGCTCTTATGAATTTCTTAAAATCTGTGATTGTGATTGTACAATTATTAGGGATGGCAGTAAAAGACTGAGTAGTAAGATAACTATTTTTAAATGTGTAATTTTATTTTGGAAGAAAATGTGTCAAAATGTAAAGGAAAAAAGTAGAAAAAATACAGTCTTCAAACTTCTCTTGGCTGCAATAGATCAGAGGAATGACTAATCACATTAACACTGCTAGACTTGAAATAAATGCAGTGTTGGCTGGAATAGGTGGCCTGAGTGGCTGACCCAGTTTGCATTCTGGACCATCAGTCCTGACAGCTTTTTGGGTAACTCTTCACCAGAAATGGGGGGAAATGAGCACATGGGAGCCATTTCACATCAGACTTCCTGACTGATAGTAGCAGTGACACCAGATGAGCTTTGGCTGCACCAAATACTGGGCCTTTGCCTATTTTTATTGCTTATGGAACAAGAACTTTGCTTTGTTCTTCAGGGCTGATTCAAGAAAGTTTAGACAGGCAGTTTCCTTTCACGGGTAACCTGTAAGGCCTTGGGATGGCTCTGCAGTCGTGTAAGAGGCAGCTCTGTTGGCTGCTGCAGCGTTTGCCTCCCTCCTCCAGCAGGCAGGTGCTTAGCTGTGAGGTGCAGTGCTCTCTTGGACGCTCTTTTAAAATACAAACTGGTATTTCAAAAAACACAGTAGACCACTAGCATGAGTTAAAAGATGTAATTATCTTAGTGATGTTAAAAACCTGGCATTTTCCCTTTAAAGACTGGAAATAAGTACACTTGGCACTGCCAAGTGTAAATAGTGGTGCCTAACAAGAGGCTGTGCCTTGTGTGGGGAGCGGAAACTTTGCCACCTTCCGAGTCAAGTCCATCTTGCAAAATGCCAATTATGACTGAATTTTAGCAAAAAGCACAGATAGTTTGTAGGCATCCTGTGTAAAAAAAAAAAAAAAAAAAAAAAAAAAAAAAATCTTGAAATGCACAGATTTGAGCATCCATTTAAGAAAGAGCAAACACACTTTTAAAAAAAATTGTATTTGGGAGGGGTGTAAATGACACATCCTGAAGGGGTAGCAGCAGTGGGATGAGCAGCTTTACAAAAAGTGTTTCTCCTCCTAGTGATACCAAATCACACTTGGGGCAAGGGGGAGGGAATCTGATCTTTTCCATACCTTGACATCTCTTGGTTTCTTCCACATCACAACCTCATTTGAACTTCAGCTTGTTCCCGAAGGAGTTCTTTAAAAAGTACAGCACATCTTTGAAATGTGGGTCACCTCTATTACAAGACAGCATTTAGAATCAGAATGAAATTCATGTCATAGAAGTTCTGGTTCTCTTCTCAGCTTTCTCGCATTTTACCTCAGTCATTCTGTGGGAATATTAGATAACTGCAAATATACATCAGTCTTAATTGTTGGCTACAGATGTAGGAAGAATTAAAAATGAGTTGATAATTTCTCAGAGTAGGTATTCACTGTGCTAATACTAGTCTCTCACCCTTGGTCAGAGAATTGCCTGGGTACTCCTGGAATCCAGAACCTTCACAAGTTGATAGACTCTTGCTAATTGTTGATACAGCTTTGAAAATCTGATTTTTCTTTGATAATTCTAGCTATTGCATTGGCCATAGGGCAAATTCCATATATTTTGTCTTTTTAATACATGTATCTATGCATGTACCCACAGCTACACTTGTATGCACAGGATCTTCATTTGAGGTCAAAGGGGTTTTTACTGACAAAGTAACCTGGTAAGATTGATCCTGACGCAGGATCTAAGTAAGCAGCAGGTATACTTGGGTTACAAGAAACTTCATTTTCTCAAACAAATGGAGTTGCATGTCTTTCTCAGCTTTTTATCTGAAGTGTTCTGTATGTAGGATTCAGGTATTTATTTTCTTTGTTTCAGTATCTTAAGTCTTTGTGTGCTCAGTATAGATTTATGTTGATATTTAAAAATCTTCCGTGGTGAGAACTGGCTATCTTCTTATGGGATCCTTCTTTGCATGAAAAGCATCTTGTTAGCCCACATGAAAAAGAGGCTATTATACTGACTGTTTATTGTGGATTTGTATGCAGGACAGTGGGCCCAAACTTGATTGACGTTCTACAGTTGACCACTATGTGTTTTTAGCAATAAACAATTAAAAGTCAGCAATAAAAAATGGCAGTATGCCGTGGAAACACTTGATATGAAGTCACACATGTTTTTCCAAGCAAGTTAGAATCTCGAGTTGAAATTTACTTACAGCTTAAAATTGGATGGATGGCTGCTGAAATTATGTATTAGATTTGGTCTCTTGAGCCATGGTAGGTAGAAGTCAATCACAAGAACTTTCCAGAATATTTAAAGTAAAGTTGCTTTTCTCAAACCGGATGAAACTCTGATGCTGTACATACAAGCAAATATGAATATTCTTGTTGAATATCTAAGGTGAGTTGTCCCATCAGTGATGTTGTAGAAGGGATTTCCCCAGCAAAAAAAATTTACTTTCTGACTCTTAACACTAGTTTAATCACAGCAAGCCTAAAAGTTGTACTTTCAGATCTTCATCAAAAAGGGAAATTATTTAGAAAAATTTACTTTCCCATTTGAAGTGTATACTTTCCAATATATTCCTCTTCTATTGGTAGTTTGACTTACTGGCATGTTAAGTTGCACTTTTGATACATCTTAAAATTAAAAATTAGTGCTTTTCTTGATGTAAATTGCTATCTTTTAAATTGGGTACATGTGGAGTTAATATAACTATGGAAATCAATGTGGAATCAAAATAAAAGCTGCTTTACTTGCATTATTTTAAAGCTGAGGGTAGACTAGTGTTTATTGACTGTCAAAGCCAATTTTGTAGGTATGAGTATGTATGTATGCTTCTTTTGCTTCCCCAGCTTATAGAGCTCATGATCATAAAACTTTTAATTTGAAATCTGCACTGTGGAATGACTCTTAGAAGGCTGTTTTCATGGATTTGCCAAGTTGCTTCCTCTGTGTCACTGAGAATGTCAGCAAGGCTTTGAAATGTTCCCTGCAAACAGCTTTATCTTGTAGTGCTCCTGTCATTTGGTATCTCCCTAAAGTGAAGTGGCTACTTTTGTATTCCTGATGGGCAGGACAGATTCAGTTCTTTAATCTCCTGGTGATGTTCTTAGGCCTCTGTGAATGGGTGAATCTTGATCGTTTGGGTTAAGCATTGTGAGATGCCTAGAAATCTGGATACACAGAATTAATGGTGTTTTAAGAGTGAAATCCCTCAGACTACAGCAGTGTAGCTGGGATTTTTCTCATGGTTTTAAAAAATGCATGAGCAAACAAGCTTATTATTCATATTAAAGTGGCACAGGTAATTTTTATTGTAACTGTTTTGTTGATGGCTAAGTATATAAGCTTTGGATGAAAGGCTTTTTTGTTTATTTAATGTCATTGAGCATAATTTCATTTTAGGCTGTGGCAAATCATCCTTTCCTCTTCCCCACTTGAAGTGGAATAGTGGACAACTTTTTGCACAATATAAATGCCAATAGCAGAAAGTCACTTTGAGATGAAAACTGAGAAGCCCCAGTCCCTTTTTGGAATAGGGTAACAGGATGTGTCACAGAAAGCACGGACTATCTGTAGTATCTGTGAAAACAGTAGCACAAAGTGCAGGCTGAGGCTAACAGGGATGTCACTGCAAAGGGTATGCTTTTCTGGTGGCCCCATTTGTTTCTGATTGAGTTGAAAGACTCCTGGTGAGCTCTTTCTGGTAGTCTTTCCTGTTCCTTTGTCATTCTGGTTGTCTTGGCAAAGCTTCAGAACTAACTTTACCGTGCAGTGTCCTTGAAGATCTCACAAGGGCCTTTTTAGGAGCAGGACATTGCAATAGCCATTCTGTCACCAAATACACCTCGATAGTCGCTTTTGTTGCCACTCTGTGCGGTCAAGTATGTGACGTTGCTAAAAAGTTTCTTCTCTCATAGGATGGTTTTCCTCTGAAATTCTTGTGCTTGTTTGAAGCTTTTCTGTACCACTATTGTGTGCCTTGGTCACACACATGGCACACTGATGAGCTCTTAAAAAAGAAATAATTGCAACCTAGATTTGCAGGACTGCTTGCTTTTCAGCAGGACTAGAATATTTAGGACTCGACATAAAGATATTTAATGGCTTTGTACAAATATTATGAAATCAGACACTTGTAATAGCTTGGAATATAATTTTGGCAAAGAAATATGCTTACTTAATATGATGATCTTGTGATCTTTGCTGTTGGTCATATTTATGTAAGTATATACTGTGTGAATTTTGATAGGGATTTGGCCATAGACTTGTATCAGAATTGGGGCAATAATTTGACATGGTCTGGTCTTGCTAGGACATTTGAGTGAGCTTGTCTCCTGCCCAGTAAACTAAGACATGCTACCCCATTACCCTCAGTATAAAAGATAAGTGCCCTCAGCATCACAAATGTGGTGCAGCCAAATCTGAAGCACTTCTGGGTTTATGTTGTGGTGTCATTTGTCAGAAGTTATGAAGTCATGGAACAGCCCATATCAATGCAGCTGATGCTTGTGCAAACTTGTTCTAAAGTGTTGATTATGTACAACAGAACAGTGTTCCTGGCTTGGCCATCATCCTCTTTGCCATCTCTCCCCCAAATACAGACTGCTTTGCCTCATTTGAAGGAATAATGTTAAGGCATCGCAGGCAGAAGATATTGAGGTAATGCTATGACACTGTCTGGTAAGATGTCATGATGGGGCAATGATTTTATTTAAAATTAATTAAATGACCAGGTTTTACATAGATGAACATGCAAGCTTCTCAATTATATTCTATTTTAAGCTGACTTTTAAGTTTGGGTTTTTTTATTTAAATCAGGTGAACAGGTTAAGTTTGTGGTAAAGCTTTTTTTCTTCCCTTTGCTCACTTTAGGACAGTGGTTGACTGAATTTTACATACAAGTGTTTGTATTTCATGTTGGTATAATACCTCAGACACATGAAAAAGATCAGCACTAGAACTGTGGCATCTGTTCACCTGTGTAAAGGCAAGTTTCCACTCGACTAGATTGGATTATGAAATGCACATCAAGGGAAGACTGGAGTTCAGGGTGTGTATTTAAGCCTATTTTTCATCTGAGTGGTGGTGCCTTCAGTGGTGCTTCACCAGGTTGTTCTCTCTTTGGAGACAAAGCTGGGGCATAGGGGGAGGAATCTCCAATTTATCTTGGTGTGTAAAATCTTGATTGCAGTCAACTGGGTTTTAACTTGTTTTATTCTGGTTTCCCACTCTCTGTGGACATACTGCTTTAAATTAGGATGAGGCTATGGAAGGATGGGTAAGTGTTTACACTCCTTGTCTCATGCCCCTAGGTTATGATGTTCAATTCAGAAGTCTGCTAGCTAGCTAGGTAAAACACTACTCCAACCAATTAAGTTTAGAAGCAGGGAAAGATAATGGGCAAATGCCCTTTTTAATGGATCTGTATTAACTGGGAGCTAGCCTTTTCTCATTTTTAGCTGTGGTACTAACTTCATGGTGAAGCATAACTTAATTAACAGAAGGGACAAACAAACTGACTAGCAAATAGAATTTCTTCTGAAGATACTTAACTTTCTTCAGGTAGTGGAAGTAACTCCTGCCTCTGAGGTGAACTTGCATTTTTTTTCTTAGGCTGTTGGTTTAAAACTTGTCAAGACTCAAAGACATGCTGATTTTAATTCTTCGGATTGGATATTGCAGCATAGAGCCTGGAGATTGCTCACGTACTTGGGTTGCATCAGGAATTTTTCCAACTAGGTGTTTTACCCGTCATAGCCAGTAACTGAGGCCTCAGAGGGCAGTGCAGGGAGTATTGTAGAGCATCGTATATTCTCTATTCATCCCATCTACTTAACACCTTCATGCACTTAAATCAGTTCCCAGATCTCATATTACAGGAATATTTTAATTTTTGCTTAGGGACAGGGAGTCTGACAAAGCTGTGAAGCTTTGGTCCTGTTTGGGTGGATGTTTTTTTACCCTGTGCATTTGTTAGCCAAGCTGGAAAAACCCTGTTACAGACACTTGAGTAATGTGTTGCTTGCTTTTTTCTTTGGTATCAGAGGGCAATGATTTCATCATAGCTTGCCTTTCAACCCTACAAACCCAGCTGTCTGGGAAAGACAATAAATCTTTTGGAATTCTCTGTGTTGTCACTTTTGTACCCAGGAGCACAAGATTTTAATAAATGAACTGCCTTATTGCTAGCAAATGCATCCTTTTAGGCCTTTGATCTCTTCTGTGATTCCAAGTGGATTTTGTACTTATAGTTGAGATAAAGGGCAGGTCTTCCTCAGTTTCTTCTTATTTTTGTTCCTGTGTTAGGGTACACAGCAATGGTGCACTATACATGCCTCACAGATGAATGTCTCCTCACCAAACAGTGCCAGCCTCTTCTGTTCTTTGAAAATCTTGTATCTCAGCTGCTTGCTATCTTTTTGGACTCTTACATATACTGCATTATGTCTCTCTTAAATGGAGGATAACATGAAAAAAATACACATATTTTCTTAGCCCAGGGTGGCCTAATGCTCTCTTACATTTATTTTCCTATCCTGTTCCTTGTAAGTATGACATCTTGCTGGCTTTGTCTTGACTAGACTTCCTCAATGATGTGTTGCAAGTGTGTCGTTTACTATGTGTTTATGTTCTTGCTCATGAGCTTTGAGGGCATATTGGGGATTATTAGTGTCCCTAAGATCGTGAGCTTGCATATCCTCAGCTCACAGGTACTGCGATGAGTGTGCTCACTCATGCATGGTCCTAGTAAGCATCTTGTGTGTGCTTTTTCCCTTGTAGTAGAAGGGATTAATTAAACTGAGCTTCATTTCTTTGCACAAGCTGTTGGAGTCGGTGGTGAGAAAATAAAGTGGAAACTAATGGTGTACCATGCAGAATCTGTTGGACAGTTATTTCTGTGATTGTGAGCTGGCTACTTTTGTTCTGAAAAATTAATTTAGATCTTGTCTCCAGTAGGCTTATGGATGTTCAAGAGGGTTGTGAGCAAATATCAAGGATATTTCTGACTAACACTTTTTTCAGTTTTATTTTTTTAACCCTAGAATCATAGGTTTGAATGAAAAATGTATTGCACCGAACTATTTAAAACTGTGTGCATTGGTATTGCAAAGAAAAAAGTGAGAGCTCTGGAGGGAACAGGAAGTAGATTCAATGTATAGTAGGAGAAATTAAAGTAGAAGTGAAAGCCAGTTGTGTGCATTATGGCTTGATGCTAAACAGACATAGAACAAGTTACCGATAAGCTTGCGTTTTTTTCACCCGAAGTGACTTGTACACCAGGCCCCACAGAACACAGTGCTGCACATAGTGTGTGGATAAAGTCACATTTGTCTGGACACTTCCTGCATCTGTTGCTAAAGTGTTACTAAAAAGCTGCTCTTAGGTTACTTGTGTGAGGCAGAGCTGCAGTTCGTTACTGCTATTTTTCTTCTCCTGTAGCATTTAAAAATTTTAATCTTTAGATGTAACATGATGCATGTAGTAAGGGGTAGGCTTTTGGGTTTACTTCCACTACCTGACTTCTGACCTGTCTCTTCGTTTATGGAAATGCCTAGGAGTTGTCTGTCTGTCCCATGGAGGTATCTCATGCTGTAACCTCTGAGCAAGAGTGGTTCCCCAGTCTCAGCCAGTGAGTGGGGATAACAGCGGTTGTCTGTAAACCTTCCATAGTCTGTTGTCAAATGTATTTTGGAAACTTGCCCAGGCACAGAGGATGATTTTCCTAGTACACTCTGCATCTGTGCTGTTATCCCTGTCCAGGCTCCATGCGTAGCATCAGTCTGTCTGGCCACAGATACTTAGTGACACTTAGTCAGCTGCTGTACTGTTGTGTGGGGACATTTATGCATGCCGATGGATGCTTGTGTGAAAACTGCTGCATTAGGCATGCATAGGGTTAGAAATTAATGCATTGCTCCAACAGTCATCATAGGCAAAGTAGATATAGCAGATTTGCATAATAACTTGTTTTGAAGTTCAGTTGGTGATACGGTCTGAAATATTTATTTCCTGTGATTTGTGATTAAAGTTGCTTGCTGCAATTCTATACAAAAGCAGAATCTTATATAATGTTTGTTCTAAAAAACCTCTGGTCTGGGGAAGGGAAGGTTCTGCATGAAAGCACAGGATATCAAGAATTTGCATTCCCCCGTGCCCCCCATTACAAAAAGGTAATTGCTCAAGACATCAATTCTTTCTAAAATTCTAAAAATTGCCAAGGCAGGTTTTGATAGCAAGTGAGATTGCTTTCTTCACTCTCCAGCATACAGCGTTGCAAGTTAGTGATACCCTCTAATTTTCTATGAAGACTTAAGTCTTCTGTTGTTGATGAAGTAGTAGTGTTTTCTAAGTATCTCACTGTAACACTTCTGATTGACATCGGGGTCCTTTCTTCAATTGTGTTTTCTAAGTATCTCACTGTAACACTTCTGATTGACATCGGGGTCCTTTCTTCAATTAGGATAGTCAGAGATGGTTTAGGAAAAAAAAAAAGTTGTATTAGAGGCCTTTGTCAAAAAGGGCATGCTACCAATGTACTACCCAACACGCGTGGTCATATATATATTTGACCACAAGTATGATTTCTGTATTGGCTGATAAATGCTAGGATGCTTGTCTGGTTTGTTTTGCTTTGAGACATCTAAAGCAGGAGATGATTGTAGAACCTGATAGTCTGTTCTAGATAGTAAGGTTTAACGTGTTTTTGTTCAGGGATCACTTGCTGTAGTGCTAATAGGCACATTATCCTGCTGTCCTTTTTCAGTATGTGCCCTGAAACATTCAGGCAAATAGTTGACTTGACTGTTTTGGTGTCCAGCTGGTTTGCTTCTAACCAAAGTTTTGAGGATATTGCTGTGTCGGGAATTATTCTGAATAGTCTCTAAAGAATTTTCACTACTGTTCTTCAACTGCAAGAGGAAATTGCACTCCCTCCAACTTCGAGAACCTAATTACCACTTCCTTTGGAAGAACATCTGTAGGGCTATGAATGAGTGAGCTGTAACAAACAAAAAACTTCTGTGATGTTCCTCCACCTCATTGGTTCCTCGTGTTCAGTTTCTATCACAAAGCCCTACCTAGCCTTTCTTCATTTTAACATACTTCACAGAAAACAACCCTTTTGAGCCTGCTGCCCATTCATAAAGCAGTCAGATTGGGTTATCTAGCTTGCAACAGAGGTATTTTCATAAAGGATCTGGTAGGTTTTCCCCTATTAGTAATAGAGGGAGAGCCACTAAGCCCTTGATTATTTGAGCCTCCGAACTGAAAAAAATGGGGAAATATGAGTTGGAGGAGGAGTTAAATCTTTCTCCCACTCCCTTATACTTGGTTTAAAACCTGCCAGCCCCTCAGAGTAACTCATCAATCACATAAACATTGACCTAGTTTTTGGACAGGAAAAGTATTAAATGCTTAGCTTAAAAAGTAAAAACAAAATCCCATACCCCACCAAAGAAGGACATCTGTTTCTAACTTCAGCTTTTTATTTTTTTATCTTTCATTTTTTTTGTTGGTAAATCTCCCAGACAACAGCAGTTCTGTAGAGAGTTTAAATATGAAGGAATGGCAGGACGGGCTAAGGGCACTTCTACCGAACATTAACATCAACTTTGGTGGACTGCCCAATGCTTCTTCCCCCTCCAACGCCAACCACAGTGTACCAACGTCCAACACTGCCACCACCGACAGCCTGAATTGGGACAGCCCTGGCAGCTGGATGGACCCCGCAATCATCACAGGTAACCGTTTCTCACTCCTTCAGCTCTGCTGGCAAACCATCAAATGGGTATTTGGCACAAACTGATATACATCTGGAAAAAGAAAAAGTCAGTATGCGGTGGTCTCTTCCAGCTTCCATCCACAAAACCTCAAGGGTCCAGGAATTTTTGTGGAACCACTAGGCATAACAAAGCATCACTTAGGCCTTTGCAATGTATGCCCGGGACCTTTGCAGGCAGTCAGGCGGATCAGCGCTTATCTGTAGGGTCAACGTAGGTGTCCCTTCTGCCGGACAGCATGTCCGGTATGTGCGCCGCTGGTCCTGAGGCACTGAAGGCATTCACTGGACTTTGTTATTTAAAAAGGGACATACTCCACTTGTTTATAAAGCTCTCTTTTATAAGGCTGTCTGGTTGTGTTTCCCCATTAGGGAGGCTGAAGCATGATTCAGGTAGGCAGAGTAGGTGGTGAAGCATGCAGCGTGCTGGTAGTTTGGTGTGGCAAGGTCATGTCAGCAGGGATGCTGTCCTTGTGCAGGATGTTTGATAGAAAAATGTGTGGTTTACAAAGTGCTCTGAGGGGGAGCTTTCTTCTATCTGGTTTTAATGTTAAATGTTTTGCGGGCAGGGTAATTATACATTAATAACGTAAAATGCATTCTCTGTACAAACTAATCATGTTTTCTCACTGTTGCTTTTTGTTAGGTTAAATTGACGTCCTTCATGCTCGACTTGGTGCTTCTGCTCTGACTTGCCTGTATCCCTGTTTTGTTTCTCTTTTCTTCATAGGTATCCCAGCCTCCACAGGAAACAGTTTAGACACCCTTCAAGATGACAATCCTCCACATTGGCTAAAATCTCTTCAGGCCCTCACAGAGGTGGACGGCCCCAGTGCAGCACCATCACAGACGCACCACAGTAACCCCTTCGGCACACAGATCCCTCTGCACAGAGCCAGTTGGAATCCCTACTCTCCTCCTTCAAACCCCACCAGCTTCCATTCCCCACCTCCAGGCTTCCAGACAGCCTTCAGACCCCCCAGTAAAACCCCCACAGATCTACTACAGAGCTCAGCGCTGGATCGTCATTAGGAAAGGAGGAAAAAGAAAAAAAGAAAAAGAAAACCCAAAACGTTAGAAATGCAGGAAGTGTCCCACCCTGACTCCTCCCCATGCCCACCTACTGTTCCCTGTCATATCTTTCTTTCTGAAGAATCCAGTTCCTGATCAAATCTCCCCCCCCAAATGCAATGCCATCACAGGGTCATGACCGTATCTTTTTGTTAAGTTTCTGCTGAGCCAGTGTTTGAAATACACTGTTTGAAATATTTTCTAACCATTCTAAAGAGGGGAAAAAAAAAAAGAGAGAGAGAGAGAAATCAAAATGCAGTCTCAATGCTTAAGGAGAATATTACTGTCTTACGTCTTTTGCACATGAGTATTTCTGCCTAGTGGAGATGTGTCAATCTGCAGTAGGGGAAAAAAATGCAATGCAGAATCAAATGCAGAAACGTGAAAAAGGTATTTAATTTAAATGAAGTTACTGAACCTGTGGGACAAGCAGTGGCCTAGCATTTATTTTGCATTCAGTGTGGCACTACACAGGGAAATTGCTATGTTGAGTTTTTTTTTTGAGAAGGGGATTTTATTGTGTCAGTCAGTTTGACACGAAGTGTGTTGAAAGACAAAACACTTATAGCTATGAGTAACTGGCATGTTGCTAAAGAGTGGTTTAAAGAGGGGAGAATAAGATTTTTCTTTAATTTTGGCTTTAGATTTAAAGTAAACATTAATGTTTTAAAAGTATTCTCAGATTTAATACCTAGTGTATACATAATATTATAAGCAGCTGAAACACGAGTGGTATTTACTTCAGTCTTTCTGTCTCCTCTGTCAGTCTCTCTTTCTTTTTTTAAAAAAAACAGATTCACCTATTTAGGGCACTCTGGGATAGCACTGCATTGGGGCCACATGATCACCATCAGGAGCAACCTCTGACCTCTGCCTGCAGCTTTTACTTAACCCTGTAGTTTCTGGACGTTTGTGCAGTATTGAAAAGACAGAAAAAAGAAACAGATAAATAAACATGGTTATAACCTGACGCTAAAACTAAAACCAAGGAAATGTACCTCTTTCTTCAGAATTAAAACTAAAATCTTAAATAAAACAGAAAACTTGATGATGATTTTGTTTGCTTTTTGTTTTTTTTTTTTTAACTTGGATTTTTGATTACTGCATCTGGTAAAACTGTATGTCATTGCATTTTTTTCCTGTTCATCTAAACTGGAGCTACTTTTCCATGGAAATACTGCTTTGCATGATGACTTCTGTATTGAAAGGTGGAAAAAGCATACACGCTTTAAACTTTTAAAGGGATTGTGGTTTTACTCATGGCAATAGCTAGAGGCTGGCTGTCTCTAGGCTTTATTGGTGTCATCTATTTAAATCTGAAGCATGAAAAACTTGTTTATACATTCTGAATTAAATGCCATGGCATTTGGGACAGGTAACTTGCAATAATGTGTCTGAAGGAGTGGCAGACAATTCTAGTCGCCTGTCCCTGTTTCTGTCAGCATCCTCACTTAAAAATGTAAAAATAATGTCACTGCGCAACAGGGGTTGAAGAGCTCTTTACACAGAGAAGGGCTCCAACAAGCTCTTGTACTTCCAGCCAAAGATACTTAAAACCAGGACTTGTAATTGGCATGCTGGATTGATGTAGCTCGTGAGGATGGCAGGAAGCCTGAAATCATAGAGATAACTGTAGAGAAGAATTTCTCATCTGGTACGAGCTGTGTAGCTCGGGCTGTCTGCCCTCCTAAAATGTTTGCTGCTGGCAGGGGCAAGGAAGGGAATCCTCACTGCTGAGCTGTGGGCATCTATCAGGAGCAGGAGGGACTGGGAGGGGGAGCAAATCCTGAGTCAATCACTGGATAGGGGAGCCAGGCACTGAATCTGTATAAAGTGACTCTAAAAGTCCTGCTTCGCAGAACATCACTTTTTGGTGACTGCTGGCTTTTGCTCGTTCTTTTACCTGTGTTGCTGTTCAGTGCTATATTTACCATTGCGTTGAGGAGCTGCATGTGCTGTTGGGACAGGCAGCATTGCTGTGGGTCAGTGGCATGTCCTGGTTGCCTGGGTAACCAGGCACTTTGATGCCAGCACTCCACTGCAAAGCAGTGTGTTTTTGTCACCCAGCCAGCCCCTGCACGATCCCCTGCTGTAGCTGGTGGAGGGGGAAGGAGAAGTGTCGCCTGCTGGGACTGCAGGCTGGGAATGTCCTCTCCTGTGCCTGCTGCCACCCCGGCACTGGGGATGCAACCCAGCAGGAACAGCCTGCTGGAGGTGCTGGTGGAGATGTAATGGTGTGTGGGTTTTTTCTCTTCTCCAGTTGTTAGACATTTTTTGACCTTTTAACGTTTCTGTTGTAGAAGGGTGCCCTTCCTGACACTGAAAATAAGCAAGCCTCCCAAAGCAGCTGTACCTGCTTCCTGTGAACCACAGCAATTCCTGAAGCTGCTGCCTTCAGTTCTTGATTTGTCTGTTTGTTGTGCTTAAAGATGTACGGAGGCAAACCTGTGCCTTGGTCTGCTGCCTCTAGAAAATAGGCTTCAGCTGCTCAGGAGAGTGCTCGTTTCATGCTGCCATGCAACAGCTTGTGTGGTTGGCCTACAGACAAACTTGGTGTTCAGGAAAAAGTTTGCAACTACAATGATTTTTCTCTTTGTGATGCAGCCCCTGAAGAAAGACTTCTTGGTTGGTAACATTGGTGTTATAATATTAAAATATATCAGTTTTCAGATTGATGGGGGGGAGGGGGGCAGCTTCTGCCTCTTTTAACCTAGTTTTATCTCCTGTTGGGCAGATTCCTGCATCCCCCCTAGTCAGGAAGCAAACTGGCATTGCGCTCTGTTCAACCATGTGGAGCTCAGTTAGCTTCTACTGAGGTTTTGTTGTTGATGGACTCTTCCTGCAATAAAAATTCTGAAGAGGAATCTTTACTGAAAGGAGAGCATCCGTGTGTCTGCTTTGTCCATGTGATCATCTCGGTGCATGGCCTGTTATATATTGCGTGGACACTTGTGGCAATTCCTTGCATTAAGTGAAGACCAGCACTTGACTACAATGCTGGTGACCGAGGACTAGCGACACATTTGGTAGGTAGCGTCTGGTGGAGATTAAATTAGAGAGAGGACAGAGCAGACTCCTCCTCCAAAATGGGATATGAATGTGATGAGGGGAGGGAGGGAGTTGTTAGCCATGAATGCGTTGGTACAAGTACTTGTGCTGCATTTTCAAAAAATTCTCAGTTCAAGCATAGTAATTTGAGGGTCAGCAGTGTTGGACTGATACTAAGGGCTCCTGGGTGCTTTTTCCCCCCCTTTTTTAACTATCCAATAAGGGGATGCTATTTCTCTGGATTACATCGAGTGTAATGTCACCTTCTAGGTAAGGTGAAGAGCCATTGCAAAAAGTCCTTTTTCTTCCATAACTTCCAATTCCTACTTGCAAGTCAAGTGTGAGCAGGTATATGCCCTTATAAATGCAGTGTATTGACAGGGCTGATCTAACCATACTTAAAACACCATTGCCAACTTCTTGACAGTTTTTAATCATGAACGTAATTTTATATTTGTTGGAGTTCCTGAACTGCAAACTGTTTTCTCTGTGGTCTCAAAAGGTGTGTGGTTTTCGTGGTTTTTTTCCTGAGATGCTCATTTAATTACAGGCATTCAAGATGTTGGATTTTGGGGAAAATGCAGTGTATTTGGGTTTTCTTGGGGGGAGTGGTGGTTTGGGTTTGGTTTGGGGTTTTTTTGGTGGTGGCTTTGGGTTTTTTGGCAGTGTGGTTTGTTGGTTTTTTGGGGGTTCTGTTTTAGTATAACAGTTCAGTAGAGCTGGCCATGCTGCTGTGGAGAGATCTTTGCTTGAACAGCTTTTTTTTTTCTTCTGGGAGGAAAAGGGGACATACACCAATTTCATTTCTCACCCTTGCAGTTACTTGGGTGCTTCTTGTTTGTCCCCCTCCTCAGGGTGCATGGAAGTTGCCTTAAGTTGCAAAGGAGCTTATGTTTGCTGTTGGTCTCTGGCATACGTAAACCCATTGCGCGGCAGGTGCTGTGTTGGCTGGAACTACCTCCCTCTGGGGAAAGCTGCAGGCGCTGGAATAAAAACTTACTGGTCAGAACCGAGGTGTGTCAAGAAATGCCAAAAGGTAGCCCAGTGCTTGAAGGGTTAGGGGACTGGAGTTGTCACCAGCCTTACTCTAAGGGGGTTGTAGGTACTCATAACTTCTTGAGGGGAATGAACTCCTCTCCAGTCCAGCTGCCAGTGATGCGGATTTTCAGTGTGCACAGGGCAAATCACGTGAAGTGGTGTTTGACGTGAATCCATGCATTAAAGAGCAGTCATTGCTTTACATCTTCCAGCAGCGTGCAGCTATATGGCTCGCTATAAAAGTGCTTTCCACTTCACTGATTTATTATCATCTGTTGAAGCTGAATATGGATGTAGAAACTGTACTTGTGCTCCTTCCGCTTCACCCAAATCCCAGTATCTGTGTTTCCCTATTTGGGGATGTTCCACTGGTGGGAAACGGCTCTCAGGTTCTCTTCTGCTTATGGCTGTGACTGTAAACAAACTTTCTCGAGACTTCACCTTTTTCCCTCTTATCATAGCTTTGGGTTACAGTGTAAGAAATGGTATGGTATTTGTATGCTCTGATCTACATGAGAGCAGTGTATACAGGCAAGATCTCAATCTTCCCTTCTTTCTGGGGTTTGCCTTTGCCCTGGCTTTACTGTTGTTAGGTTTATGTGGCAAAGTGAAGGCTTCCAAGATGGAAACAGCCAAATTAAGTTCTTGCCGTACAAGCACAGGGAGCTAGAGCAACTTGCAGGGGTGCAGGAGTCCGAACTGCTGCATCGTGGAGGTTTGGGGTGAGCTGGGTGGTCCTGGCAGCAGTGCCTTTGTTACCGGCTTTGCTGATGAAAAGCCTGATGCGGTAACACCAGGTGTGGGAGTCATTTGGATGGAGATGGTGTCACTGTGGAGGAAAACAGTACAGAAAAGTCCTCGTTAGTCTAAAGCTGAGGGGAGAGTGAGCTGCCTGACCTGTGGTGGTGCCGAGCAGCCCATCTGCTGAAACAGAGACAAGGTGGAGTTTTTCCGTGGGATTCCGTCATTGCACAGTTACTGTTGCTTTCTCCTGTGAAGTCTTACTAGATTGCTATTTCTTTCCCCTAGTCCTCAGGAACTTGACCAATACTTCTCAATTTCAGAGATGCTTGGAGAGCAGGTGGGACTTGCTCAGCCCTCTCCTCTTTCCTACCAGCACAGTAACACTGCAAATGGTGGTCTAAAAAGCTTTGCTAGTGGAGGGTGGCCGTTCTTTTCAAGATCACAGTGAATCTCTTTGGAGTTTCATGCTTTAGCATTTGAATGTTACGGGTCCCAACATTAGCTTTGCCCAGATCCTCAGAGAGGGTCTGAAACCCCTTCTGTCAGTGCCAGCAATCCTAGGGGGCTGGTACACTGAGCTTCGCTGAAGAATTTAAAGTAGTGACCAAAACTTGGTTAGCTCTTTCTAGATAAACATGTGGGTTAAGGTTTCCAGTGTGGAGCGTGAAGCTTAAAATCCTGTTTGGAAAAAAAAATGAGGGTGCTTGCTTTCTCTGTTCAGACATTTAAGTGGAAAATGACTGCTCATGAGGTTTGCTGGAGACAGCATCAGCAATGAGCTGGCCTGGCAGCTACCTCCGTTCCTCTTCAGATGGTTTCCTCCAGTTCCAGGGCCCACCTTTCTGTTGGATATTGCATGTCTATAATTTAAATAAAGAAGAAATAGCAATATGATACATAAGATACTGCGTTGGCTGTTGCATAAAACATTACAACTAAACCTCTTGAAGCTTCGGCTTTCCTGTAGGGAGGCTGAGATCTTAGACAGCTGGAAGCTCCCTTCCCTAGTGTGGAGAAAGCTGGAGCTTCTCCGATGGTCTGCAGGGGGGAAACAGTGAAGAGGGCAGCATCTCATGTGCTGCTCTGGTGAGGAAAGTTTGGGTAGATGGTGGCTCCAACAGGAGCCGTTGAGTAATGTGGTGACAATGTGTGGGATTATAGGCTTGTGAGGTTTGTTTCTTCCCATTTACAAATTCCTTAAAGCTTCTACATAGTTACCTTCCTTCTTCGGCCAATAAATGCAAATGGTGCTTCTCATTGCCTTACCGATGGTGCTGATCTGGGGCAAAGCTGAGTGTGGCTCTTCACAACCTTAACTCTGTGACCTGCCATGCTGGTCCAGGGTGAGAAGGAACTGAGGCAAGGACTAAGGGGTTGGTAGGGGAACTCATGCTTCCTGCCCTTAACCCATCTTTCTTCTGTTGGTTTCTGTCTCCTGCAAGCTTGAGGTGGCTTCTGAGGAAAACCTGGCTGTGCATCTTCCCACTGGAGGAACCTGGTTAAGTCTGCCAAGGCTTTGGGATCAGATTTGTGTGGTAGAAAACTTAACTTTGCACATAAAAAAAGTCACAAAAACATTACCTCAAGGAAACTTTTCAGTTTTGTCAAGTAAATAATTTTTAAAATAGCAGGTGCCTAAAATGCTTGTTTGAAGTTGACAGTTTTCTCGGTATGAAAAACTACTTTGTCAGGGTTTTTTATTGAAAATGCTAACTTTTTGTTATGACAGTTCAAAATCAGCACCTTCCTGGACATGTTTGGCAAAAGATTTTTTACATCTAAAATGTGCGTCATTTCAGTTTGCAGTGAAAGCAGGTGTCAATCTCTAATCTTCTGTAGCAAAAAATCCCACTTTTTGTTTTAAAGCCTTGCTCAGATCCAAGGAACAGCAGACTCTGTCCCAAATGTTTGTAGGCTTCTGTGAACAACAACAACAACAAAATCTCCTTAGAGGGGAAATCGTAGTGAGGTTTTAGTTATTCCTTGAACACAACAAGGGAGAGGAACAGAGAAGGAATGGGATAGGACAAGTCTCATTCCCTTCCTCTTCAGGTTCTTTCCTTCTGGTGGTTTTTTTTCCTGATTTTTGTCTGTTAACAAGACAGCTCCTTCCTGCATGAACAAGAAAATGGGGCAGTGCTGTTCCGAGGGCAGATCCTGGGCTGAATTCCTGGCCAAAAAACCTATTTTGGTGACACAGAAGTGGAAGTGCAGTCCACAGGTGTGGCACTGGTGGGCTGGTGAGAGCCCACAGCGCTTGTCGCGCTGTGTCCCAGTGCATGGCTGGCATGTCTGCAGGCAGTGCTGTGTCCACAGGTAGTCTGGGCAGTCTGGCAAGCATCTAGGAGGGGACTGAAGAACAGCTTACCTTGAGGTGGGGTTGTTCCCCTCCCTGTGTTTTAGACTTGGCTGGAAAAAGAGGGAGGAGAAAAAGGTAACGTTAGGATGTGAGCCTAAGGGAAGTGCAGGGCAGGTCCTGTTTTTCCTGTCACTTCTACAGCTTCGCTTGTCTTAGGCGAATGAAAGGTTTTTTCCTTCTCTGGTAAATGGCCACTGTGGGTGTTGTCATCTTTTGCAAGGGATCTGTAAAAGCTTTACCACCTGCTCGCTGCCCCATCAAACCCAGCTCCCAAACCAGAATTTCTGTAGCTTGATAGTGTGAAAAGAAGACATAAGAAGGGAATGGGGAGAGATTCCTTTATTATCATCGTTATAAATAGAAAAAATGGTGTCCCTAGCCCACTTTCCAGGGAGAAGCAGCAGTGGTTCCCAGACATCCACTAGTAGGTCTTGCCTTATCACAAAAATGTGCTACCTTGCATCTTTTAAGGCTTCTTTCCTTGAAATGTGATGCAAATGTTGATAGAAATGAGATCAGCAGACTAGCACTCCTAGCAGGATTGAGCATTGCAGTTTGCGTCCTTGAGCACTGGATGGCAGGTGATGCTGGGGATTCAGGTCCTGAGTGCTCGTTCTCACCGCCTGCCCCGTGCACAGCAGCTCTTGGGGCTGCCAGCACCTCTCCTGACTAAGGCCATAACGCCTCCCGAGATACAAACAGCATCTCCCTGCACACGTGATGCGATGTTACTCCACAAGCCCCGTGTGCCCAGGCTGTGTTGGCCATGCTACACAGACATAGGTCTGTCCTGTGGTGCAGGCAGGGGCTGAGGTGTCCTGAAGCTGCTGGGCCAGGCTCTGCATGCACTGCCTGGAACATGCCCCTGTATTTCCACCCAGGAAATCCTGAACAGAAATATGGGTGCCATTGCTTTCTGAATGCAAATGGTGGCACTTGAGCTAGCTCTTCTAGTGCTGCTGTAGGTCCCGATACACCTGACGTGGATTTCTAGTACAGAAGGGATGAAAAACCCCAAGGTTTTTGTGTTTTTGTTTGTTTTCATATGTACTAGGTCCTTTGTATTAAAGATAAATTTATGTTTTCCTCTTGATTGGCTATCTTTGCATGCTTGTCACTGCATCTTACAAGTCTAAGATTGTTTAGAAATGGGAGTATATGCTGAGTTCTGAACAGCAACAAAAAAAACCTTTAAATCTCAGCCTGCATTCAAGTGCAATGAATTGTAAGTGCTTCCAATTATCCAATGACATAGATTCCTTGTTCCTGGTAACTAGCTGTCTTCACTTCCCACCTTTAAAAGAGCCCTAAACAGAAAATCAGACTCTTGTGTTCAAAACCTGAAAGTCTGCACATGCTCAGCCCTGTAGGTTAAGCTGGAGCTGCTCAGAACTTGCTTTATGCATCTTACCAAAATGATCAATTAAGAAGCTTGTAGCCTAGGAACTCTTCTTTGAAATATGCACTTCTGGACAGGGCGGGGAAATAAAAGGCTTTTTTGATATAATCCTTTTAACATGAAGTGTCAAATTTTCTCCATTTGAAAACCCAGGTGCAGTGATTGGCTCTTGTGAAATTCTTTCCTGAGCTCTGCGGAGTTTTGAGGAATTGATGGTATTAAAAGAAAAAAGGAAAAAAAAAAAATCTGAATGGCAGTTTAGATTTTCAGACCAGTCTCCCGAACTTGTTGAAGAGCTTGTGTTCCTCATAGCTTCTGCAGTAGAGGGGGAGCCGGTCCCTGGGGAGGTCAGCACCGCAGGGCATGGCAGGCAGCAGTACGTTGTGTGGTGGCAGGCCGGGCAGGGCGGTGATGGGTGGCGTGCCGGGTGGTAACACCAGCTGGGGCAAGACCTGTGCATCAGGGTGCCAGTTCTGCTGGGACAGCTTTGGCAGGTTTTCAGGGCTACTGGTAAAGGCAAGAAGGAGAGTGGGTAGTAAGAGGGGCTGCAGTGCTGATGGGAGCCTGCAGCCCACCCAGGCAATGCTGAGGCAGGGCACAGGTGAGCCCTGGTCCTCTGGCTCACCTCCCCCTTGGAAAAGAGCAGGTGCAAGGGTTTCATTGCTGTTAGGCACTATGTGCAGAGCAGATAAGAGGGTGAGGCAGGGGATTGACTGCACAGGTGATGTGGTCTTTTACATCTGGCTGCTCCTGTTTCCAGGTGGTCTGGGAGCAGCTGCTGCCCCTTCGTGAGGAGCTGGGGCGGCAGAGCCAGTGCTGGGGCTGAACGGTACCTTTGGAAAGCCAGGTTGTTGCATCCTGCAAATGCCCCTGGGAACACGGAGCTGGAGAGGGCCGAGAGGTGGTAATCCCGCCGGTGGTAGTGCTTCAGTCTCCCAAAAGCATTTCTCCTCCTCTCGGGGGTGGAGGGGTCACATTTCCATCCTCCTCTGACCTTCCTCCTGTGCTGCTGCCTGCAAGGTGGAAAGAGAAGTGTCCATGTGGATGTTTTCTTTACACTTTGTGGGCTGCCTGGTTTTATTTCGCTCCCCAGAAAGATTTGGCGTGTTTGTATCTTAAACCAGTGTTGTCACCCAGCGGTTTTGACCCCCTTCCCTCCACTCCCAGAGGAAAGCATTGAAGCTGTTTCAGCCCTGCAGAAAAGGGGCACGAGCATGGCACCATCCAGCCTGGGGAAGAGGGGGAAGAGCAGGCCGGCGGGGAGAAGTGGGGCTGGTGCCTACTAAGAGGTTGAAATGTTATCCCCTGCAGGGTTTTTTTTTTTACTCCTTGCCGTTGTGCATTTCTGATAATAAGGAATTAGGTTCTTGGTTAAAGCTGCATCCCTAGTGTCCTGGTTTCAGCTTGGACAGTTATTTTTTCTTCTTGGCAGTTGGTGCAGTGCTGTGTTTTGGATTTGGTGTGAGAGCAATGTTGATAGCACACTGATGGTTTTAGTAGTTGCTGGGTAATGTTCATACTAAGTCAAGGACTTTTTGGTTTCTTGGGTCCTGCCAGTGAAAGGGCTGGAGAGGCACAGGACATTGGGAGGGGACACAGCCAGGACAGCTGATCTGAATGAGCCAAAGAGGTGTTCCATACTATCATGAACATCAGGACATCATGCTCAGTATACAGACTGGGGGGGAGGGGGTTTGGCTGGAGCTGGCCAGTCACTGCTGGGGGACTGGTTGGGCATCGGTCAGCGGGCGGTGAGCAGTTGTATTGTGCATCACTTGGGGTTTTTCCCTTCCCTTTTGGATTTTATTCCTCTCTCTTTCTCTCTCCTTGTCATTATTGTTATTTTGTTTAATTTTATCTAAATTATTAGTTTGTTCTATCTCAGCCCTTGAATTTTACCTTTTTCCCAGATTCTCCTCCCCATCCCACTGGTAGGGGGATAGTGACCTAGCGGCTGTGTGGTACTTAGTTGCTGCCTGGGCTTAAACCATGCCACCTGGGTGGGCTCCTGCACGGTCCCTGTCGCTGTGACGATCCCTTGCTCAGGTTCCCTTCACTGGCAAAACCCAAAATGTCTTGCTGGACTGTAGGCCGTGAAAACAGGGATGTGCTGCTGCAGAGATGCAGCTCTGTGAGCATGGTGCTGGCCGGCTGAACCCTGCTCCCAGTCCCTCCCCAAAGGGGATGCTGCCTCCTTTCCCCACGCTGGGCTGACTTAGCCTCAGGAAAGGGATATTCCCTCACCACCACCGCACCCCCCAAACCCCCTCCCCCGCCTCTGTACTCACCCCCCGCGGCTCCTTCTCGCCCTATCCCGCCAGCAGCACACGGCGAAGGAGACAGACAGTGCCAGGATCACGGCTCCGCTCAGCAACGAAGCGGCCACCGCAACGCGAGAGCCGGTACCCGAGGGATGCGGGGCGGCTGCGGGGCACAGCGGGGTAATGCTGAGTGGGGGCCGGGGCGCCCGCGGTTGCGGGCGTTGCGGCCCGCCCCCCCCCCCCCCCCCCCCGGCCCTATACAGGTAATCTAAACTAAGAACCATTTAAAAAATCAGTGGTGAACGTGGATGTTGCTATGCCAGCTCAATAAACCAGAAAGTCGGGGGCGGGGGGGAGGAAATCAGATTAAAAGTAAATCTTTTCTTCAGCTACTCAAAATAATGACATGGGACAGAAAGCATAGCATGTGCCACATTTTCCACGTGTCTTGTATAAAGCACGAAGGTAGAAAAAATTAAGCCCCCAGTAACAAAACAAAACAACAACAACAAAAAAGTGGTGATTTGTTGGGGTGTTTCTTGGTTTGTTTTGGGGTTTTTTTTGTTGTTTTTTTGTTTATGTTTTGTTTTGTTATATATAAAAAATCCAGATATATATATCTGGAACATGTGTTTTTGCTTAACTGTTCAGGGCGGGGGGCAAAGAAAAGAAGTCAGTTGAAAAGGAAAACAAGTTAATTTGGTTGGAAAAGGGAAAAGGAGTTCATTTAGGTGGGAAAAGGAGTTAGTAAAAGAAAAAGTTAAAAAGCTGTAAGTGTATGTAAGTATGAGTGTTTGAAAGAAATACGGGCTTGTGAAATTAAAAAAATAATAATTGGAAACTTTAATGGATGTAATTATAGATTGGGTTGGGTTGGAAAGGAACTTTAAAGGTCATCTAATCCAAGTCCCCTGCAATAAGCAGGGACATCTTCAAATAGTCCAGGTTGCTCAGAGCCCTGTCCAGCCTGGCCTTGAATCTCCCCAGGGATGGGGCGTCCACAGCTTCTCTGGGCAACCTGTGCCAGTGTTTCATCAACCTTATCATAAAAAATAGCCATTTTCTTGAGTGGGTGTACGGCTCTTCCGAATGTATGTTCCCTACCTGCCTTAAGACTGATGTCTGGAAAGAGCAGATGAATTACATCCTGACCAAACCATAAAGGGAACCTAAATCATGTTTGCAATGTAGATGTCTAAAGTCAGGGAAGTGGCTCCCATCCTAAGGGCAAAATAACATGAAATAATTCGCTAATGTCTGCAAAAATGGTATGTTTAGGTTTTCAAAGTAATGAAATACACAGATTCAACCCCCCAACCTTAGGATCTTTGCGAAGTAACAAAACAGACTTCTGAAAGTATGGAGATTTGCTTTTTGTTTCAAAGGGAACAAGCGCGTGGGGACTTTTTTTCCTCAAAACTGTCTTAAAACCTCTTTATTTTGGGGAACCCAAGGTGTGATTTAAAGTTCGGAGGTTTTGGTTCACCCAAGTTGTTTCTGCAGCAGGCAGTGCACAAACTGCAGCCTCCGTTTAGGGCTGAGAAGACAAGGTTTGCTAATGAGCTTTACGAATGTTTCACTACAGGAGTACCTGTAACATATTGCAACAAAGTTCATTGCTTTTATTTTGCTGTGTTTACTTTCACAAAAGATACTGACTGTGTATCATCAGGTTTTACAGCGCTGAATTGGTGTAAATTGCTTTACGTCTGGTTTTATTTTGAAAGGACAAGCTGCAGGGGTGCTTTTGAGCAGATGCACCTGCAGGGATATCTTATGGTTGAAGCACTTTGGTTTCTGATTTGACCTTCTTGAGATGCTACCTTTTGAAAATGGATTTGCTTATCTTAAGCAAGTGAAAGAGAAGCGGCAGAAGCACGTGGCAGACATTTTCCATTTCAAACTCTTTTTAGCCAGCTGCTGCACCACAGGTTTGCCCGTAAACTGTTTCTGAAATGGCCCCAGGTCTTTGATTCTCAGTGTCCAGCACTAGCAATATAATTCATACGCAGGCTATATAGCATTCACAACTTCTGTGGTTTTGCTTGCCGCTGCAAAAATATATAACTTTCTTGAGGGCAATTTTTCTGAAATGATTTTATGTATGCACACAATGTGTGGTGCCCGAGAGAAAGCTTTTAAAGCAATAAACATTGTGCCTTCGATGTTAAACCATTTGTTCTCAATGAGCTCATACCACAAAAAAAGTGAGGGTGGTTTGCAACTGGCACATGCTCTGCATGAGCTTTCATGAACAGCACGTGCTGGTTTATTACAAAGTGCAGCTTTGCTCCTGCTGAAAGCTTTTGGCTGGCTGTGCCCCAGAGTCCCTGTGCTTGGTACCCGGAGTTGGGCGTCAGGCAGTTCCAGGTTCTGACCCAACTTGGTGACTTCTGTACCAATTACTGGGAACGAGAGAAGGCCTGGTTATCTGCTGAGCCCCTGCCAGGTGAATTCACCCTTTGGCAGTCCCCCTGTCTTATGCAGCTCATGAAACACTGCTGCAGGGACCCTGCTGAAGCATGGCATTTCACCCGTGCTGATGACCACCAACCAGGTCAAGCCGGACCTCTGCTGTCCCCTTTTGGGGTGGCTGCAGCACCCCACCTCCTCCCCAGCACCCCACTGAGACCCTATAAGTGAGCGCAGGGGCTGGGTCACACCTGTGGGCTCCTTACCCTGGCAGTGGGGAGGGGGGTGGCTCCAGGACGAAGTGCTCTCCCGGCGGAGGCAGAAGAGTCTCTCACTGCCCACCAGCTGGTACCCCTCCTGGCACCAGTACACGAGGACTGAGCCCAAGGAGACACCCGAGCCTCTGTCCACGTAGTAGTATCCGTAGCGCGGTGGGGGGAGGGTCGTGCATGGTGCTGGGAGAGAAAGGGGAGACAGTAAGTGCAGGCGGTGACAAAGCCCCTGCTGGTGATGCTTCTGAAAAGGCTGCCTGGCCCCAGTGTCACTCCTGTGTGTCCTGCAAGTCTCTGAATATTTTTTTTTTTTTGTGAAATCCTAAAGGAGAGACGTAGAAAAGTCTAGTGACTTTACCTGTCTTCTAGTTGCAAACTCTGTGATGTGAGCACCCACTGAACAGCAGAAGTGGGACTGAAAAGGTACAGGATGGGGACAGCATGCAGAGAGCAACCCTTAGGAGGGAAAGGAAGGGGACAGGCATTTTTTAATACCACAATATTGGAACTCAAAGCAATAAACGTACCACTCTATGTTATAAAGAGATACTTTTTCCATCTCAGCCTTTAATTTTTTTTTCTAGTTTGTTACTCAAGACTATTCAAAGCTACTCAGTTGTCCTGCTTAGATAATCCTTTCTGTGTTACACGCTTTGCATCTTTAGTGCTGTCCCTGTTCTAGCTTGCTAGTACCTGGTGAAAGCTGGGAGTGAGGCAGGCTTCAAAAGGGATGCCAGTCTGTGTGCTTGCAAGAAAAGCCTTGATATACTAACACAAGGCCAAGAAAATATGGATCGGCGAATTCTTATGTAACAGATATCACAGGTATCAATATTCTGAATTAAAGGAAAATACTCTGATCAATTCTAATTAAGCCAAGCTTAAAACCTGCAGGCAGAAATGTGCTTTATCTAGCTTAGGGGGAACTTTTGGAGGAAATTCCGAGTGCAGCAGTGAAGCTAATGCGAGAGAGAGGTTTGGTTTGCCTCTGCTTTTGCTGAGATGATGTAGGTTTCTCCTCCAGAGGGGCTGACAAGAAACAAGTCAGGCTGAGTAAGACGAGACTTTCTCCAGGTGCAGCAATACTGTTAACAGGTAGTGGAGATGTCTGTACCAGTAAATTCAGTGGTGCCAGGGAGGCTGCCTGGTTCCCTGGACTGGATCTGTTGTACAGTTAAATTGCCCAGCACTGGCTAGCACCTTCCTCAACAACCCCTTGTCATGATGTGCAGATAAGGTGGTCCAGGGACTGTTCCCAACAGGCATTTTGGAAGCAATGTATAGTTCATAAAAGTTTGGGAAGATGAAGGGTTCAATAGTATGGCATGGGCTGCTCCATGCCACTGCCTGCACATAGAGGCAGGTGGGCTGCCTGCCCCAGGCAGCCAGTCACCCAACATCAGTCCCAGCACTGTGTCAGACTTGCCAGGGAACAGCGTGTGCTTTGCCCTAGGAAGTGGATTAAAAAAAAGTAATCACCCTCAGCATTTAGAGATTATTTGTGCTTTTAAAAAATCTCCATCCTCATTTCTTCCCAAGGGTACCACCAGCTCAGCCCCTAGAGACAGGGGTGTGTTTAGTGTGCCCATACCCTGGGCAGGCAGCTAGTCCATCATGATACACATAGAGGTTAACATGGAGGAGGAGTTTACTCTCAAAGGAAGATAGTCAAGCACTAAATTTCCTCCCAGTGTCTAGCAACTTGGCATCTGATGCAACACATTTCTCCCAGATCACAGAAGCAGCTGCAGCTATGGGGACCACACAAAGCCCTGCAGCCCTTACGTATGCCCTCGGCATGCCTCCACGCACGCTGGAAGAAGCACCGCCATGCTATCATCAACACGTCCCCACACACCCTTCACCCTGTGTGCCTGCATGGTGGGGCCCCGAGCAGCCCCGCAGAGGGAGAGACAGGCAATTGCTCACTCCAGTACCTGAGATGTTGCTGTGCACGTAGGTCCCGTTGGCAACATCTCTGGGCAGCCCCTTTCTGACATGTCCTGCCCCAGGTGAGGCGGTCCAGGGTCCAGCAGCATCACTCCAGGCAAAGCTCAGACAGCTCCAGGGCAGCAGGCAAAGGGCAATGCATTTCCCGAACCTTTGTCCCGTCATGGTTTGGGGAAAGGTTTGGGGAAACACAGCATTATCGGCTGCCCAGACGTCCAAAGTGCCTGTGGTTTCCCTTCACTTCTCAGCAGGAGTCAGCTGGGCTCTTAGGGCATTAAGCCTTCAGCAGCAAAGCTAGCAGCCGCTCTCCCCCTGGGGCTTGTCTTTCCTCTGTGTCGGTGCAAACCCCGTGTCTGTGCTCCTAGCGCTGCCAGCCCTGCTCTGGCCGCTTGGCTGAGTGACTCCAAAGCCCTGCAGAGAAACCAGGCGTGGGAAAGGGATGAGAAGCAGCAAGCACTTGGGATCCATCTTTTACAGCCGAGACTGGCTGTCACCATCTCTCCAAGTGCTGGAGTTGCACATCGGGCATCCTCCTCCCCTACCTGCTGAAATCCATGCTCAAGCTTGCTGCTGAGAATCTTGAGCTGCAGACCCTCCCATGCTTGTCTCTTCCCTCCCACCAGAGCCTAGACCTGATTTTCTGTAAACTGCAGCAGAGCAGGATATGAACCATAGGAATCAAAAGGGTTTCATAACAGCAACTCCACCAGCTTTGCTGCTGCAGAAACTGCAGAGAAATCTGTTTTCCCTTTTCCTTGGGGTTCCCTCTGTGTGGCATCTTTCTACCTGTCACTCCAGGCCCTGATGTTTTCTGGTGTTTTATAGCTGGAGGAGCTGTAGTGTAGTGACCAGCTCTCCCCCCCTGGGATGTAGGGTGCTTCTGCCTGGCCCCTTGCGTGCAGCCAGGAGAGGGTGAGATGCCCCACATTGCCTGAGGACTTGAGACCAAGATGTTTTGGAGCAGGCAATGCGGGTGTGCTGAGGCTTTCCCCAGCAGCCAGTTCTCAGGCTGTGCAGTTTTTGGAGCATTCCCTGCTGTGGCTATCTTCTCCCCTCCTTTCACACCCTGGAGCTCCCTTTGCCCTGTGGGTATCCTTTGCCCTTCCTGTCCTGCATCCTTGCCTGTCCTGGGACAATCTAGGACTCATTGCAGGTGTAAGTGTTAAAGCCCAGGATGTTATTCATTAATAGCCTCGGCACAAATACAGCAGTCTTGGCAGCTGGGTGTGAGGACATTTGCAATTGGCAGGGAGATGCTCTGACTCCGTGGGTTGGTTTTTGTTTGCCTCTCTTTTTAGACCTGTGGCTTGTAGCTGCAGCCAATGTGCTTGGCTGAGCATGGCTGCCCAAGTGGGTCTGTGTGACCAAAATGTTGCCTTGGATGTGTGGGCAGCTCCTGTTTGTAAAACCAAACAGTGGTCTTATGGCCTCAGTGTGATTTACTGCAGCACACAAAGGGGAAATAAAAATGACAGATGGAATCAAGCCCCTGTCTGATCCCATCCCATCCTGGGGATGCAGCCGAGGGGTCTGTGGCAAGGAGGGGAGCTGTAGGGCCAGGCAGTGGCTGGACCTTGTTTGTGGTCCCTCCCTGGCACCGGGACACCCTCTTGCTCACATCCAGAGCAGCTCAGCAGTGCTCCAGCCCTCCTTGCACTTGTAGAGAAGTTTCTTGTTATCTCTATAGGCCTTTTGACCTCGGAACACCTTAATCCTACTCTGTTTGTCCATCCATCTCCCAGACACTCCTATTTGGTTTTGGCTGTGCTAGTACCTCTCTGGGCTTCTCTCCAGGGGATTTACTTGCTTTCTCAGGACAACCTGTTTCAACCTCTCATGACTTATAATGATCTTGCTCAGAAACTACTTTAATTTCTTCTCTTTCTTGGTTAATCCTTCTTAAACAGCAAGCTTTCCTTGGTTCCCCTTGGAGAGTGGGCCGAGGAGGTGGGGTTCTCCCCAGCTCAGCGAATATTGCTAGTTTCTTGTTTTGGTTTGGTTTTTTTCCTTTCCCCTTCTGACCGCAGGGATTTTGCTGTTTGTTTGTACAATGAAGGTGAGCTTTGAAGCAGGCTGGGCTGTATGGGAGTGTAACACTGACAGCAGAGGAGCCGGCCTCGGGGCATGCCCTGGGAGCAAACACAGTCATCTCCCAGCAGCCCAGAGCTGGGGATGCGATCCCATCTGGTCAGATGGGACCGACCCTGAACTGGCATCTCTGCTGAGCCTGAGGTCAGTGCATGTGTACCTTCTCCTGCCAGGGCTTACTTACAAGGTGGCCCCACTGCCACTGATGACTGGAGGACAGTGGGAAATGCCACAGACAGTGCCCTCCGTGTCCTGTGTGTGTCCCCCCTGCCCTCCAGATGTGTCTTGTTCCTAAACAGCTGGGGACTGAGCATGTGCTGCAAGAGTGGCCTTCAGCACAGGGCTGGTGGCAGTAAGTCTCATCACATGTGCTGGGGAATGAACGGGCTCAGCAAAACCCCAGGGACACAATAACCACGCTTGAGCTTGTGCTCAAAATGCTGAGTAGATGACATGGATTATTCCTTCACTAATGCTCTTAAGTGCTGTTCCTGGGGCTGAGGGAGATAAAGGGGCTTATTATTGCAAAATCAATATCCTGCTGGGGTGGGATTTCAACACCGTTCCCTATTCCCTGCTTTCTGGTGGCAGCTGTCTGTGCAGAGCTGGGCACCAGGCTGTGCAGGCAGGGGGTGACCCTGGGCTCAGGAGAGGAGGCATGCCCATGCCCTGGCTCAGTAACCCCTTTTTTTTTGTGGGGAAGGCACAAAGGAAGGCAGAACTAGCAGAGGAGCTGGCATGGCCAAGGGGCTGCAGCTCTCCTAGCTCAAAGGCCTTGGCTGGGGGCTTCCACCTTCCCAGCAGATCACCTGTGGGTGACATCCTTCAAGGGCTGCTTCTCCGCCATAGAAGCTTGCAAGGCAAAGCTCAGCTGACAGCTTTCAAAGCTGTTTCACACCTGCACTCAAATCTCCTTGCTGGCTGATGTGGATCCATTTAGTGATAAAGTTTTGCTGAGCCACAGTGGCATTTCCCCCTACCTTCTGCCCCCTTTGAACCTTTTAAATACATTCTCTGCAAAAGTGCCCTTCTCACACGCTCCCACCCACATGAGTATCACCCTGCCCTGGACCATTTTCTCCTCCAGCCCCTGCTCTACTGCTTCAAAGCTGGCATGCCGGCTCTGCTCAGCTGCTGGGGCTCTCCTGTCTCCTGTCCCACAGCCTCACCAAGCCAGGGTTTCCTGGCCCTGGGGATGGTGCATGGCCAACCTCCACCTTGTCTCACCCTGTGCCCTGCTTCCCCTTGTGCTGGTGCGCCCGGCCAAAGAAAACAGCATCTCCCTTCCCACGGCACAGGCAGCCAAGCAGAAGTGTGTTGGCATCAACATGGCACCATGACACTTAGGAGATTGCTCCTTTAATCTCCTGTAGTTTTTTTTTCATCCTGGCATGGCCCACACCCTCATACCATTCTCCTGGGTTTGGCACAGCCCCTGTCAGCTCTGCAGTTTGTTATTGGGCTGCTTTGACAGCAAAAAACACCAGCCCCAGAGAAGTACAAGTGCTTTTCTTCCCCCTCATGACATGAAGATGTCTGGAGGAGGGTCTCCAGAGGAGCGCAGGTGAACTGCAAGGGTAAGCAGAAAGGCTACATGGTGCTCTGCTTTGCGGGCTTTCAATCGCAACACGCGTGATGGTTTGGCCCACGTGAGGGCTGGGCATGGCTGGCAGGAGCAGTCCTGCATGGAGAAGCGCTCGTCTCCCGGGACTGACATGCTCCCCTGGCAGCACTAGGATTCAGGACCTGTACCCAGGGCTGTGGTGCACCTGGATGAACAGCGATAGGAGGAAAGAAGAAGGGACTGAGTCGGGGACACTTGCTGGGAGAGTTGGGCCACTGTAGGGGTCTTGCCAGAAAAGTCAGGGGACCTTTTTCATTGCACCCAGCTGAGCAGGTGTTGCTGTCTGATTGCAGCCTGTGCAATACCCTGGGACACTTACTTTTGCTTACCTGGGGAACTGGCAACACGCATGTAGGTGTGTACCCCAGTGCCTCAGTCCTTTTTACATGTCAGGTCATTTGGAGGAGAAAAGGTGACCAAGAGATGTGGCAGTGGGAAGGTCAACCACACAGCTAATCCTGTCTAGGACTCTGCACTCAATTTCTTGCTGTGCCGTAGAGATCCTGGCACAAAAATAGAAAGCAATGATCCCTTATTTAATTTCCCTTATTTAAGGGAATTTACTTTGGTCATGTTTATTTCCTTGTTGTATTTTAATCAAACATTCTTGCAGGTCAACTTCATTGTATACTCTGAGAACGTTGCAGTGTGTTGCATTGATTGCTCTTAAGTGAAGAGATCTATTTTGTGTGTGCGTGCTTTGGCAGGCCAAGACTCAGAGCACTGGGCTTGCCCAGGTCCACTAGTAAGCAGTGCAGAGCTCTTCTTCAGAAGCCAAATTTCCGCTATGGAACCCACAAGTACTAATGTCAAGTCAGTGACCATGGATGATCCTCTTTGTTTGCAGAAGGTTCTGCAGACAGAAGGACATAGAGGTACTTTGTGACTAACTTACTCACTGCGAGTCACTTGCTTAGCTCTCTTGCTAGTCCATCTTTCATGCAAACCAGCCAGGGCTAGCTCTGTGGAAGAACAAACTGTTCTTCCGAAAGATGATTCTAGGTTTTTTTGGTGCAAAGTCTCCCTGTTATGCCTCTTCTATACTGCACTGCTTTTATTTCATAGCCCTGAGTTGCCTCTAAACCCACTGTTCCCCAGCTCCGCTAGCTGGGCCCCAGTGCCGCAGGTCTGTGAGAGCACTGTGGATGAACCTGCCCTCCCAGCAAGGGGTTTGGTGTGACTCACCGAGCCTGCACCTCCCAGGGCTGTGCCTGTACAGCCTCAGGTGGAGAGACCCCTCCCACTCAACTTCAGACATCTTCATACGTGCCCGTCACACTTGGTTGTTTCAAAGTTTGGGAAAGAATCAGGACTTGTTTTATCTAGCCTATCTAGGACTCCTATTTTAAGATGCAGTGGAAGTTTTAGAGGTGCCCACTGAATGCAAAGGAAGCTCATGTCTCAGTGCCTGCACTGCAGGTGGGTGAAGCTGGTGGGAGGACTCTCAGTCACCAAACCTGCTGTAGCTGTTGGCAGTGGATGGATCTGCCAGCACGTTCACATTTGTCACCACCCAGATTTTTTGGGGATAGCACATGGCAGGGACTTGTCACATCTATATTAACCAGTAAGGCCTTGGAAATTGCTATGCTGGTGTCACCCCACCTGCAATTAGGTGAGGACAGCTAAGGAGCGCAGGAAGCTTCTTGGTCATGGAGCGGATTAGGGACAGTTCAGGTTTGCATCTGAGGGTGGCATTGTAAGTTGATCCGTTATGGAATATGCCGTGAGAAAAACTTTGCTTTTCAGGGAGGAATGTAGCATAACAGACAAAATGACCCTGTCAGAAGAGTCATGATACAGATGGTCCAGGCTCTCCTTGTGGGTACAGGAGACCTGGGGTTGAGCCTGAAGATTTGAACTTGGTCTCCTGTGTCCCCAAGCTTTTCCTTGATTAGTTGCTTTTAACAGTCAGTTGGCTGCTTCTGCCCTCAGGGGCATGAACTGAGACAGCCTTTGCTGACATGAGCAGCTGGCCAGGTAGCTTGACTGATAGCAGCAGACACACCAGACACACAAGTCTAAAGGGAATCAGTATTATACTTTCCTTTGTTTTCTTTCTTAACACATCATTAATAACTTGAACAGGTGGATACCTGCCCATTTATTCCTAAAAGCCATTCATGCAATGATTAGGCTGTCATCAATAACCAGTAATTGACAACATTACCACTTAAGCATGCATCTTTGCTAATGGAATAATTCCTTGTTTTGAAAAACCTCACCATTTATTAATTAATTGCTAATCCTGTTGTATATATGCAACATCTACATGCACACAGAGACTTCCTACTTGCTTTGCTTATTTCTAATGCCAAGACACTCCAGGCCAGGGCATTTCACATGGACTCCATAAATTTCTACTTTGACATGTACATTGTGCTATTTCATAATCTTCTTCTAGATTCAAGATTACAGCACTAACCTTTTGTTGGCCAGAGGCTGATACTGTTAAACTTTTCATTCCTAATAGGCCTACTCTGATGTCCGGGCTTTTGGCTATGTAGGACTTATGTCCTGTGGTTTTTGTGAAAACCTGCAATCTCTTGGTACTCTTAAAGTGCATTTTTTTGCACTGCAGAATTTCCCAGAATGGCAGAATTATTTTCTGCCCAACTTTTTTGAGAAAAGGAATTGTTGTTACTGATCTGTTATTATTATTATTATTGTTGTTGTTGTTGTTGTTATTATTACTTTGTTCTTCTCATCCTGTTCACTTAGTACACTTTGCATGGGCAATTTTACATGCTAGTCTAGATGACACAGGTGATGTTATGCACTTGCACCTTTGGGTGTTACCCAGGTTTATACAACCAAAGAGGAGAAGAAACCCTGGTTATTGAATGCCTGGGTCTCATCTAAAAACAAAGTTATGGCAGGACTGAGGAGTCATTGAACAGATACTGGAGTGAAATTATGAGGACGAGTTTTCTGATGAGAGGTCTCATAAAAATCTAGTGGGAAGGCAGACTAGCCCCAGAGGAATATCGCGCCATGGCTTGACAAAAAAATTCTACAAGAGAGATTGTGAGGCACAGAGAGTGGCTGATTCATGCAGTGGAGTAGGGTTAATGGAGGGTATCAGAACAGACAGATTTGGATGGCTGCTTGGAGATCTGCACTGTGTCCACTGAGAAATGCAAGCAGGAATGTACCTTCAAAAAGGAACAAATAAATCCAATGCTCCTGTTGCAATGCCTTGCGATGGTACACCTTCACTGGACACCGCCAGTATGTACAATGAAACAGTAAATATCCAGTGAACCACAGCCATGCAGTGCACTGGATAACAAGAGACGAGTAAGTCTGTACAATAGGGGGTTTTTGTGCTGCTCCCTCTGTGCTGGGAATTAGTAGAGTTGAGGGTGAAGGTGTCCAGGGTAGTTTGACCAGGAAGAGAGTTCTTGTTTACAGCGTGCAGAAAAAAAGTGGCCTTGTGCCAAGATTAGTGGGCCTGGAAATGCACCCCCTGAAGCTAAAAATACAGGAAGATTCCTATATGATGGGTCTTCAGAGAGGAGATATAGCAAAGCCATGAACATCTGTTGATTTTGGTGCCTTAACATTTAGCTGTCCAGCTGCTCGTAGCATCACTGATGGCGTTTAGGGAAAGGTTGTCTCATCCTGTAATGCAGTCCTGGTCTGAAGAGAAGGTCTGAGGATACCAAAGCTTTACAACAGAAACAGAGAGCAGAGTTTATTTCAGTTATGCTGCTTTCTGCGTGGAAACCAGGAGAAGTTCCCAATGGGCGGTCAGTGGGCGTAAGTGACAGCATGCCCCTCTCCACAGGGGCTCTCTGCAGCCCTTGGTCTGGGAAGTTCACTGCTTCGGGGAAGCCATGAAACTGAAGAGATGCTCCATCTGAGAAGGGCTGGGGCGAGGTGATTAGGACTGCTTGATGGGGCGTTAAACACCGTTTGCTACTTATTAAGAGGAGTGTAACTGTATTTCAGGCCATCAGATGATCACCATTCAGCTAGGATTCTGAGCTGAATGGAGATAATCAGATGACCTGGAACAGTCCTTTTTCAAGCTTATGTCTTTTATACCTCCCTGGTGTCATGTTCTGATGACTTGATTATTGGTTGCTGCCTTAAATAGGTTCCTGGTAAAATCCTCATTCTTTTCATGTTATAATAGGATTATCACACAAGATGATGGTGTTTGTACCTAAGCCAAAATACACAGCAGTTTACATGCAGAAAAAGTGAAACCATCTAGAGACAATTTTCTAAAAATCACCACAAAGCTCTTCAAACCGACCCAACCCACATGGAAAATGTAAGTTGCCAAGTTCCTGTTGAATCAATAATGAAGCAACAAGTTTCAAGGCTGTCCCAGAAAAAGCCGGAAACGTCTCACATCTCTGATGCCCCCTCAGCATCCTTACCTATGGGAGAAGTTTTTTTTACTGCCATCAGTCACAGATTCACACAGTTCAGGGAAGGGCTGCTTTCCAGTTAGGTTTGAATGCCGGTCCTCTAATCAGCTGGAGAAAGAGAGTCACTTATATAAGCCAAGGGAAAGGAAGTGCTGCTGCGATACAGCTCACATGAATAACTAGGACTGAGTGCTGGTTGACTCCCGGGGTCCAGCTTCTGCATCTTCTCATGCTGCTCCTTTAGGGCTGTGTTGGCTGGGAGAAGTGGCCATTTGGGAGGCTTTCCTCGTCTTACCAGTCTTCCTTTTTTCAAGGCAGTCGGTGAAGGCATGACTCCCTCCTCAGACAAAGAGCTCAACGGGCTAGATAACCCCGGCTTCGTGGTGAGTCTGCTTGTCTCTGAAGGGTAATTCTTGCATAAACAGGTGTGAGCCCTGCGAAAGGAGGAGAAAGGGAAAGCCAGGGGGCTCGGACTGGCTGCAAGGATGCTGGTGTGTGGTAAATGTCTGTCTCTGCTCCTTTATCATCAGGAATCTGAGGAATTGTTTCCTTACTACAGCCTGCTGCTGCAGACTCAGCATACTTTCTACTCTCTGACACCCTTTTCAACTTCTTTTCTCTCTATTATTTCTAAAATTATAGCACAGATAAATGGTAATACAAGTGTATCTGTACTGAAAAGCAAGCTAGCTTGTGGCTCCTTGTGGCTGCATCCCTGGGTACAGCATATTATGTACTAATTAGTAAAATCACAGTAGAAATTTAGCCTAGTGAAGAATGTGTTTCTTTGTCTTCTGGATCTATTTCTAGTGAGGTGAATTGTCAGAGGTGGGTGAAAAAGAGATTTGGGGGTCAGCAGGAGAGGGCACCCTGTAGAGTTATAGCAGGGTAGTAAAAGCTGTAAATGATAGTCAGTGATATGTCAGTTCAGGGGTGTGCAGTGCACTGGAAATGCTGCAGGCTATAACAGCCATGAGGCAAGGGCCTGGGGCACGGCAGCTCCCTTCCTCTCTCACAGCAGGACTCGCCTCCATTAGAGACTAAAAGCATTGCTTGTGTTCTGACAGCAGGTGTGAAGAAGTGGGGTCCTGCAACCCTCTTGCTACCTTGGTACAGACCACCCACCTGGGGGGCCTTGAGGGAGGCATTTAACCTCTGCTGTACAAGTCTCCCATTTCTTGGATAAGCCTTGGTGGGCTTGCCGTGAGCAGCGGAGGTGGGGGTGCTATGCCAGCCATGGGCAGAGCCTCAGGGAAGTGCTCAGAGCAAGTCAGAGGTTTTCTTTTGCTGTTGTTAACAGGGTCTCCATTTCTACCTGTTGTGTCATAATACAGAACAGGCTGGTGACTTCCTCCGGTTTGAATCACCCCAAAGGAGGTAGAAGACAGAGATCTTTCACCTGTGGTTCAAGCAGTCTTAGTTTCAGTTCAGTGATTATTTAAGATGCTCTTGAGCGCCCTGATGCCGTGCCTGGAGCCAGAGGCCCATGGAGGGTGTCCTGGTCCCCTGAGTTCATGGGGGAAGCTGGGCTAAGAACCACCAGCAGCAGTTTGCCTTTCCTGTTCCAGACTATTCCTGCCTTGTCCTCCTCCCAGCATCTCGGCATCACAGGCTGGCTGAGGTTGGAAGGCACCTCTAGAGGTCAGCTTCTCCACCCCCCTTGCTCAAGCAGGGTCAGCTAGAGCCAGTTGCTCAGGATTGTGCCTAGACACTTCTTCAGTATCTCTGAGGGTGGACACTTCACAACCTCCCTGAACAGCCTGTGCAGTACTTACTCACACTCATAGTGAAAAAGCGTTTCCTGATGTTAAGACGGGAACTCCTGTGTTTCAGTCTGAGCCCATTGCCTCTGGTCCTGTCTCATCCCATTATCTCCGCTCACATCCTTTTCCCACTGAGCCCTGCTCACTCACTACCCTCCAGCTCCCGGGGGTTCAGGCCTTCATGTGATGGTCATGTGGGGCTGTTACTGGCACAGGCTCTGCCTGGCTGGAATATGCCTGCTGGTTAACGCAGGGAAAGTTGCAATGCAAGGAAAGGAGCTTAGTGCTGTCTGACTAGCTTCAGATTCATCTACTCTGGTATTCAGGAGTAGCTGTCCCCAGATAACTCAGTGCATGGGCAGTGTTAAGTACCTTGCTGTACATTTATTAATCCATGGCTCAGGCTTTCTTGTTCTAAATGAAAATGTCTCCACAGGGAGTTACTCAGGAATGCCTTTTGCTCTTGAAGTTCATGCCTGAGTTCAGTTTGAATTAACTCTGTCTTCACCTATTTTGAAGTACCTGTAATGCTCCTAGCCTGCCTAGGCTGGATAAATACACTGTGTTTAAAAGGTATTACATAGCATGTTTTAAACAGTGTGATCTAAAATGGGACTTTGGAGACTCAGCTGTGAGAACAGAAACCTGGAGGCTTCAGGCAAATGATGAAGTCTTTCAGGATTAATCTACCACACTTGCAAAATTTACAACTAAATGTAACATTAATTTTACACCCTATTCCCTGACCGCAGCATTAGCTGTTTGCCTCCACTGGTAGGTAGGCCATGAGCATTATTGCAACCCCCTCACTTTGCTGGACATTTTTGTGTCTTAAGGTTCCAACAGGACTTGAAGGATGAAAAAGGAAAAAAAAAAAGAAAGTTGAGTTCCTCCTAACAGCAGGTTTCCATCCCTGCCTGATGAAGCAGGGCATCCCAGCCTAGAAAAGCCCTTTGCTGCCAGCTTACTGAAGACCCACTAGCTGGAGAAGGGTTGATAAAACAGGTGGTTTGGGATCTTAATTAGCTCTTGCATTTGGCTCAAAATTTTGTGGCTTTCCAGGCAGCCTCCCGCTACCACATGTGTGTGTGCACACACAGGCAGGTTGTGTGTGTGCATGTGTGTGTGCCCAGGCAATGTGTGTGTGTGCGTACACAGGGGTCGGGGTGGGTTGGAAGGAGGAGCAGACAACCAGGAGCAATTATTTAGCTTAAAAGCTGTGGCAATGGAAGCAAAGCACTATTTTGCTTTCCTTGGCAAAATGTCTCTTTGTATAAATAAACTCTGTAAGGCGTATAGTTCCCTGGGGAGCCCTGTGGCTGCTGGCTGCCTAGGACGGGATCTGAGCCTTCCTGGGGAGCTATTTCAGACCCTGGCACCTCCCTGAGCCCCCAGGTCCCCAGGCTGTTTCCTGAATCCTCCAGGTGCCATTCCCCATGGCAGGCAGCCGAGCTTGGGCAGCACCCCAGTAGCCCTGGTTTGAGTTGGCTCCTTTGACATGGACGCCAGGGCTACCTGTTCCATGTGTTTCACGTGGCTCCTCTGCAGGAGAGAGATTTCCAGTAAGAAAAAGGGCAGGTGTGTTTATCAAGGCCGGCCATTGCAAGGGTGAGTGTAAGGAGACTGGAAAGAGAAGACTTAAGAAAATTAAATATAAAACCTGCTTCTACTCTGTAATTAGTGGTAGCCAAGTTGTTTTAGTGCATTTTATAAAAAGTACTGTTTGGGTGGGACAACCAGGAGGGACAGAGACCAGGGGACAATGCACCTTTTGTTGATTAATCCACTGCACACTCGTCATTGCTTCTGATTGCCGTTTCTCCATCCTTAGCTAGACATTAATGATACTCATGCACCTCGTGCAGGTGTCTCTCTGAGGTTGAGGAACCCTGTAATGTTTCTTCTGGTCTAGACGCACACATGCATATAAAATTTTTCCACAGGTGTTTGTATCTCTGTTTTAATTTACCCCCTTGCTCTTCTTTATTATCCTGGCATTGTTGAAAGCTACATACGAGGTTTTCCTGCAAGATGTGGAGCGTGGCTGCAAGAGAGGTGGCTGCTGGGTGCCTGCAGGGCTGGGCTGCAGCTAATGACGAAGGGTCTCTTCTGTTGTCCAGGTTGAAGATGGGAGCCACTACTGCTTCTCACCAGATCGTGCTGCCTGGAGCCCAGAGGAAGGCAGGGGCAAGGGCCGTGGCAGCAGCAAGCTTGCCTACACTGTCATGGATGTGCCCCCCTGGTACCTGTGCATCCTGCTGGGCATTCAGGTGCGGCAGGGGAGCAGATGGAGGTGGGGATGGGTGGAAGTTTAATTGACTGTTCAGCTGGTCAGTGGGGGTGAAACCTGAATTTGGGAGTGCTCTACTGTTACTGGGCATGACTGGAGCTGTGGGGCTGGATCTCCATGAACTCAAGTCCTTCCCACCACCACTTGCTGAGCACCGACCATTATCCTTACACCCGCAGCTACACTGCGCCCCTTGAAGTGCAAATGGAAAGGAAGAGTCCCAGGGCTGGGGCCGAACAGTTAGTAAGAACAGGCCAGATACCTCATCTGAGTGTAGCCAAAAGTGTAAGGGCTTCTGAACTTCTGCATTCCCATGGCAATAAAAACTAAGCAGAAGGGCCCACACTGCTTTGGTTGGTGTCCACGCCCAGGCACATTAAATGACCCAGGGCCACTCTGGGTACAGAGCCTCAGGGAAGAGAGACCTCTGAGTGATTAAGGTAATGATGGACGGCGCCTGGAGCTAGGTGGACATTTTGTACTTAGTTTCCTTAAACGGTTGTCTCAAATTTAGAGTGTATTAAACCAAGGTTTTCTGATTACATCTGCCTCATAATTTTCATAAAACATACCTCTAATGAACACAGTGAGTTTCAGAGTGCCACCAGTTCCACCACTGCAGTCCTGTGCTCTGAGCTGAGAAGTAACAACTAAGGTTAATATTGAAAGGAAAAATAAGTTTGAAAAATTATTTTCACATTTAGTAATTAACTGAAGGTCATTGCAGAAATATGTCTGTGACTTCTGAAAAAGGCAATGCCTCATTTTCCCATTCATGGTGTCCATTTTTTATGGTTATCCATAATTGCACTGTGTGAGAAAAACTGCTGATAGCAAAGAACTAGTAGTTCCAATTTGCCAACTTTTAATGTTATCCTTTGTGGTGCAAATGAGATGGACTGAAATATTGCATTCAGTTTGCCTGATCACTCTGTGTCCCTACCTTAGGATGTCCCCACCTTCCTGGAAGATTAGCCCCGACAGCTTGTCTGAACGTGCTGGAGATAAGCTGGTTGTGTCTAACAGTGATCTGGGGAGTCCAGAGCACTATAAAAGGTCTTTGGGCATGGAAAGCAGAAGTCTGTCGGCGTGCATTGCAGTTCTTGTAGGTGTTTTGGAACAGGCCCTAAGAGAGCGTTAAAGCTGCCAAAAAGTAGGATGGGTAATACCAGTGTGCATGAACACAAATCTGTGAATTGTTTTCAGATTTCCCTCAACAGCACGGTAATAATGTACAGCCAGTTCTGTGTCCTTCACCCAGTCTTTCTCTATGGCTCCTAGCATTTCCTGACAGCCATGGGAGGTCTCGTAGCCATCCCGCTGATCCTCTCCAAAGAGCTTTGCCTCCAGCATGACCTTCTCACCCAGAGCCACCTGATCAGCACCATCTTCTTTGTCTCTGGGATTTGCACCCTGCTGCAAGTCCTTTTTGGAGTCAGGTAGGCCAAATGCAAGAAATGGGAAATGCGACAAAACAGTTTGTAGATGCAATTGCTACGTGCTCGCCACCACTCTGCTGTAGAGTTTATCATTTGCTACCCTTGGGCAATGGGAGCACATGTCAAAGCACCCTGAAATTTCTGTATGTGATAGCTTTGCAGGGCTACTTCACTGTCCTGACTTTTGTGTCTCCTGGTACTTGATGCTGCTTTTGTCGGGCTTTTAAGGAGTCTGTCCTGCAAAACAATGAAGTATTGAAACATGCAGTAAACAGTATCTACTTGCTCCTTACCCCAGGGATCCTCCAGCTGAGGCAGGGCCCTTCTGATCTGGGCTCAGGATCAAGGGACAGAAACTCTGGGGCAGGGGATAACTGGGAGAAACTAAAGCCCATCTGCCACTGCCTAGGGACTCAGGAAGGAGCTCTATAGCACATCCTGTTCAGCGGCATCACTTTCCATGCTCAGGGATTTGTGACACAGGCTGAATGTAAGCAAGGTAAATCCTCTTTGCTGCCGAGCTGTTGAAGAGCCGAGGGAGAGGAGATGAGCATGGAGTTGCCGTTCACTGCCCAGAAAATGAAGTGCTTAATAAGAGACATGACTGCAAGTACTCCCCCTTGCCACAAAGACCCTGCATCTTTGCTTGCAAAATTTCTTAATTCCCTTGTCATAACTCTGGGCTGCTTCTATCTTTCCACAGGTTGCTTTTTCCTCCAGTATGGTGGGAACCTGTGTTTCTAGCTTCAAAGGCAAAAATCACACATTCTTTGGCTTCCAAATCTGAGTGACTTTGTCAAAATTCTTCTACTAACAAATCACTGGTCAACTGCCAGCTCCACACAATGTTTTTACTCCTCCTGTTTCTTCTCCCAGTGCAACTTTACCATCTTTGTCTATCTTAAGAAGTGGCTGTAAGCAAACTTGTCCCCAGAGGGTGCTCCCCTTCTTCTACATTCCTATGGGATGAGTGGAGGAGAGGGAACACCTTGGCCACAATAAAGAGAGAATCTGGTTCTTCTCAGTTCAGTTAAATTCAGGCTGGAGTGCATGATCGTGGCTGTGGCTGCTGGTGCAATTCAGGTTGGAGTCCTCCCAGGCCCCGCCCCCCACCCCCGCCAACAATTTTGCTGTGCTGAGGATGCAATTGCCCTGTGGCTGGCCCCGACTGTAAGATGTGAGGATGCTCCTGCCAGAAAGGTGGGACTCAGCCTGTGTTGTGGCCAGAGGCAAACAAAGCCTGAGGAGACACTTGGAAGCAGATTTTTTTTTCTCTTTTTACTGTTTTCTGAAACCCCATAGTAGTTGATAACTGTAAGTCACCAACAAGACAGCTAGAAAAGTGGTAAATAACAAGCTGGAGGGGATGCTTTTTCCTGGAAAACATACGTGCCATTCTCCGAGGCCCTGGGCAGCCCTCAGCTAAGTGCTTGGTGCGTTTCCTGGTGTCCATATTTAAGAAAGACTAATTCAGAGGAGAAGAGGTATGGAGATGATCTGTTAATGTGGCATGGGGAAGGGACATTTGGTCTTGCAGAGGCTGGCCTGGTTAGCATGGCAAAGTGGCAGCTCTGAGGGGCATGGCTGCAGCCCACAACTAGCTGGGGAGACAAGCGGGGGGAATCGGGCAGGGAGAAATCATTTTGGCTAAAAGGCAATGTTGGCACAGGAATGAATGGATGGGAACTGGCCACGAACACGGGGAGTTTCCCACCAAAAGCGAGTGTGGTTCAGAAGCAGCCCTCCAGAAGCAACAGCCAAGGGAAAAGCCTGATGAACTGCAACTTGCAGCTCAGTCATGTTACGCAGCATGAAAAAGCAGCAACAGGTCCCAGGCAGTCACTGGAGACACTGTCCAAGAGGATCCCTGAGGGGAGACACAGTTGCTTGCCATTATGGTGAGCCTCCCTTAGCAGATGCTCGGACATCATGTAGTGATGATCAGAGCATAGTATTTCCTTCCCTAAACCTGCAAGTTTCCCTTTTGCAAACCTCACTGGAAAGAGCTCAGCATGCGCCATATGCACCACCTCACCACCCCAGTCTGCTCTCAGCCCACCCATTCCAGCACTGGCTGTGAAATAGCTTGAGGGCCGATGCAGCGGGAGCTATACATCTATTGTTAACTTCAGCACTGGGCCTTCTCTGTTTCTTTTTGTCTTTTGCCTTACCCAGACAAATCCTTTGAAGGCTGCAACATATTTGGCCAAATACTGTAAATAAGTGACTCTACAGATGACTGATACTTCAATATCATTTACCGGCAAAGTTCAACAGTGCTTTAGCTGTGCATGGCATGAGTAATTGCAGTGGTGTAAATATTTGTTTTAGGTGATGGAGACATGCTGCTATAACAGCTATGCCATCTCTTATTTTCCATTGCTTTCCAGAGAATGGTGGAAATGCCTCTGCTTCAGGGAAGTCCATGCCCTGCAGAAGCCCTCACACGGCTTGCTGCCCCGCTGCTTTTCTGAGAAGGTGCCGTGAGAGCTCCTGGCTCAAGAAGCGGTTCCTCTGGGGCTTAAAGCCTGAAGAGCCAGTCTGGCCTTTTAGGTCTTTGTCTCCATTTCTCCATGTGTAGAAAGAGAAGAGGCTGGCGTAGCTCACAGGAGCAGCTCCACTGTGCAAAGCTCTGTACAAAGCCGGTGCTGAGCACTTCTGGAGGTGTGGGCTCCTTGCTAGCCTGAAGAGTTTCCAGGCTGAGGGTTACTCGAAGCCAGGAGACACGTGGCATGGAGGGAGAGCCAAGGTCTCACCCAGTCAGCATGCTCAGATGTGTCCATACAGTTCTCCTTTCCAGTGTCAGGGCAGAGGAATTAGCTTTAAAATCTGGTGAACTAAAAGCCAAATCACATTTTCTACTGCCCTTAGTCTGAAGATGGTTGTGGTGTGAGGAGTAGCCAGGGCATGTCCTTGTGTTCATGAGCAAGTTGTGAAGAAAACTGAGGCAGCTGAAGGGGGCAGAGGAAGCAACTAGATATTTGGCAAGATTTGAGCCTAGGTTGATTCTGAGCTTTGCTTCAGAGTCTTGCCATCTTTCTTCCTTGGTCTTCTCTCCTCCTCCAGCTTTTCCCCCTTTGTTATTTTACTCTGTGCAGCTCCATGGTCTCATCACACCTTAGGAGGACTACTTTTTCCTTAATGCAGGGTATCAGAGTTTGACTGCAGCACCGATGCGCTCCTGCATTGCCTGTGTTTGAACCTGAGATCTTCCCCCCAGGTCATTGCTCTTGAGTGCTATGGGCAGCAATTCCCACCCATGGTCACCTGCCAGAACATGTGAAAAGACTGTCAGAGGCCATGGGCAGACTGATTTTTTTAAAATTTATTTTGCTTTCATTTCTCTCACCCTAATGGAGCTGGGTTTCTAGCATTCTTGCTCATCAACTTTTCCCTCTGCTCTCCTTCCAGGTTGCCTATTATTCAAGGAGGCACTTTTGCATTCCTGACACCCACACTGGCCATGCTGTCTCTCCCCAAGTGGAAGTGCCCTGCCTGGACGCAGAACGCCACCCTGGTGAATGCCTCTTCACCAGAGTTCATTGAAGTCTGGCAGATGCGGATGCGAGAGGTATATTACATTTTCAGTGGCACTTGCTCTGTGTCGGGGCTGTTTGCTTTCAGAAAAGCACCTGACCGTGGCAGGGTGATAGAGAGCCCTCTATCACCAGGGCCTTGGCTCTCACCCTGTTGCAGCTTCCTAAGCATCTATTCTCTGGCAAAAAAAGCAGGCGCTTCACTGCTGCTGAACAGGGGACATGCAGACCATGGCTGATTTGTGGCCCCTGCAAAGTCTCCACTGGTCCAGCCAGATCCCTTCTCCATGGAGCATGGACTGTTTTGAGGAAGAGAGGGAAGATGTTTCCAAGGAAATTGGTCAGGGGCTAGGGTCTACTATGTGGAAGGGGTGTGCTTGGTGGGCCGTTAGATGTTTTCTTGTAAGTATAGGCTTAGTAGGAGAACGGAGACGTATGCTTGGATTATAGCTACTGCTACTTCTAGAATGGTTCTAAGTACAGGAAACCTAGTAAAAAGAAATGCAAGGGCAGAACTTACCGTAAATGTTAAAGAACAGCCACTCTTAGGTAGTCAAAAGAGAGGAGGAAAAGTCAGGGATCTCACTGCCTTGTTCTACATCTATTGCCACAGAGTAAGTGGCTAAATTCGGCTCTGTCAATCCCTTCCATGGTGAGCTTTGCAAAGCACTTGGGAAGCACTGCGAGCTCATGAAGGATTTGCTGTGTGGCACAGGCTGCCCTCCCTATTGATTCATGAAAATCTATCACAAGGGCACTGCTGCCTTCTTTCAAGCTGGCTGCTTCACCCCGTCCCCTGCATTTCTCTTGCCTTTGGGGCCAGGGTAGGGAAGGTGCTCAGCACCACAGAGGACCCCGCCTGTGTTTATCAATAAATCTGTGAAGGCAGAGAGCAGCCTTACCCAAGTCCCCTGCTTGGAGCTGACTGTGAGCAGCACTTCAGGATGTAATTGCTGGCTGCTTAGCAGTGACTGTCAAACACAGGAAAGTCCAGGGTGATGAATGTGTCCCCAGAGAGAAACTGTTACTCAGAAAAAAAGAGGCTGTAATGACCCACCTGCCCTACCGGTGTGCTGAAGTGCCTCAAGCCCTTCCCAGATGGATGAGTGGAGACCATGGCCCTGCTCCCATTTTGGGGCCAAGGGCTTTTCCCCTGTGTGTTGAGGGGGCAGGAAGAGAGAGTGCAGGGTCACTGATGCATGCTTGGGTGGCCCAAGAGGATAAGGAGGAGGGGATCTCTGGAACAAAACTAGCCCTGGTGAGGACTAAACCTACCAGCCAAGGGGGGATTTGGTGTGCTGGTACTTCGGTGGTCCTTCCCTGCATGTAATGCTCAGCTGGGCTTTGCTGTAGCCAGCGGGAGGCCTTGGTGCGAGTCTGTCACTGGAGGCTGAGCCTGGCTGTCACACTGGGTTTGCACTGACTTATGAAGGAAAGGCTCAGCAGCTGGCACTCCTTTCAAACTGCTCTCTTCCTCCCTTTTTCCAGGTGCAAGGAGCTATCATTGTAGCTTCCTGCTTTCAAATCTTTGTTGGATTTTCTGGCCTGATTGGATTTCTGATGAGGTTCATCGGCCCCCTGACAATTGCCCCCACCATCACCTTGGTCGCACTACCTCTCTTTGACTCGGCCGGGAACGAGGCTGGGCAGCACTGGGGCATAGCATTCATGTAAGTCTCACTTCCCTATGGAAAAGCTGAGCATACACAAGCCGCCTACCTCTGATGCGAAACTAAGTGTCAACAGTCTGTAGCAGAGTTCCCCTGGGTTCAAGGTTTATTTGTTGAGCGCTAACATGTGTCAGGCTTGTGCAAGGCAGCAGTGTGGCATAGTTCTCCCCCATCCCCCGGGAGGTTAGAGCCCTCAAAACCTAAAAATGAGTTAAAAAATCTGATTTCTGTGAAAATCCGAAGTTCATAGGTCAGTAGAAAAACAAGTCTTTCCTGTGTGTGGTTCCTGGGGGACTGTCTCTGTCACAGTTGTCTGCATACACTGTCTTATACACCCATTATTTAAGTTGAAAAGACATTCCTAAAATGACAAAGTTGAGCACTCAGAGTTAGGTATTCCTCAAGTTTAAATAGCTGATGCTTTATGTATAGTTTTCACATGAAGAGGAGGAAATATTTTCTCCACAGAGGGCCTGGGGGGCTCTGGAAATGTCTGCACGTGACTGCAGCACTGAGTTTCAGTGTTTTTCAGTTTTCAGGGCTGTTTGTGTGTGTGTGCCCTTCTGCATGAGTGTGCTTGGTGGCAGAATTTCCTTAGTAGTTCAGAAATGAGTTAAAAAAGTAGAAATGCCGCTACATCGTGCCCCTGCAGATTTGGCACCTTCAGATCCCTAATGCAGATTTCAGTTTGCAGCAGGAGTAGGTTGTTAACCTCTCTATGGGTTCCATAAGTTCACTAGTGCTTTCAGAGCTGCCTTCAGAGACTTGGGGGGCCAGGCTTGACTGCAGCCCCATGAAGGCAACACACTGTTGTGGGGATGTGCTCCAGTCCACTTCTCTCTCATTCTCTTCTCCTCCCTACACCTGCCCTCCCAGACCCCAAACAGCCACTAGTCTTTTCCACCCCCAGTTCCTCATCTAACTGGTCTCTTCCACTAGCACCCCACAGGACTCCAAACCCTGTCTGCAACCCAGCTTTCCTTTCACCACTGTTTCTCCCACCACATCTCTGCTTGTTGTCCTGTTGTCCAGATCTTGTTTGTCCTAGCCCCTTTGCTTAGCCAGCCTGAATTTTCCCTTCAAACTGTATATCCTTGTCTGGACTGTCTCCTTTTTCTGTCTCCCTTCTCCAGCCACTGGCTCCTAACCTCAAACTCTTGCTTGACCTCTTTGCCCAACTGTGCTGCTCCATTAAGGGGGTCCCAGTCCTTGAGCCCGTGTCCCTGCTCTCAACCCAGGTCACCCTTTCTATCTGGTTCATTTCTGTCCCATCTTCTACCCGTGCTAATCCCAGTCCTCTTTCCTGACTGAGATACCTTAGCCTCAACCTAATCACTGTGCTCTGAGCCACCTCAGTTGTGTCCTCTTTTGATGCCTTCTCGATGCTCCATGGGTATCATTAGGGAAAGAGGGAGAGCGGTGATGGAGAACGTGGAAGATATGAGCCATGTGGTCTCAGCGCTGCTGTTCAACCCTTCCCAGAACCCCCATGGTGGGTGATACCCACTGTTGCCTCAAGAAACTGGTCTAGTGCATGCTCACTTGCTCCCTGGTACGCAGTTCATCACTGGGCAAGGCCTGGATGTATGCAGACAGCTCAGAATCTTTATGGGCTGCAAATGAGATGTTTCTGCTGACTGCCTGGGATCTGGGATGAATAATGATTGTTACAGACTGAGCATAGCTGAGCAGATTTTTGTGAGAAAGAGTAATATCCTTTACCCCAAAGAACAAGTTCTACTAAATCTTGAATTTCTGCTCCAGGTCATAAGCAGGCCTGCTACTGCTCAAGGCAAAATGACCTTCTCAATGCAGGCTATATACTATGTCTATTTCCTGAACATCACTCTTTGAAATAGGTTTGGGATGCATTTTTCCAGAAATATTTGGCCTGAGGCAGATGTTCTCCATGGAAATTTTCATCCTGAATGGGTAAAGTTAGGCAGAAGTGTAAGCAGCTCAAAATAGCGTTTGTTAATGCAATGTGTCAGGCAACCTGAATAATAAGCAGTGACACCTACCCGAGATAGACGAGGACTCTGCAGTGATTCATAAGGCTGCTGAGCACCTTTGTTAATGCAAATGCACAAAATGTGCACTGACGCAGTCTGTCTGGGCTCTGTAGCTTTAGAAAGCACAAATGGAACCCAGTTCCTCCTCAGACTTTCTGCCTCCAGTCATTCAGTGTTTTGGATTGTGATTGATAGATAACCTTTGGCTGTATGTTGTGGCACATCTTTGCAGAGTGGGGAGGTTAGCGTTTCCTTTGCACGGCTGGCGTTCTGCCTGCCTGTGCACCTATAGTTCGTCACTTTTTCATGCATGGGAAATGACCAGTTTTCCCTGCTCTGTCAGTGTACTTCAGCTGGTGCGATTGTGTTCACACCAAATCCTATCAGGATTAATTCACTCAATGTATACAATTTAGACTTGTTATAAAAAAATGAGAGGCCCTTCAGAGGCCTGGTTAACATAAGAGGAAAACGTCCAAGGTCTTCTACCAACTCAGCAATCAAGGTGTAATGCCCAGTCCCTGCCCTCTCGCTGCATATGGTAGCCTCCAGCTTCATCTGGTTGCCCTTTCTGGGGGGAAGACACCTGGAGGCAGTCAGGGCTTGCTCTGAGCGCGCCTAGCTGTGCTGCTGTTCACAGGAGATGTCCCACCTGAGGGATGGGAGAGGAGCTGCACCTCGTGGTCACTTCCACCAGAATGAGCCCCCGGTGCTGCTGAGGGCACACGTGAGCACCCCTGCCTTGGCGGACCCCTCTGCTGTGCAGCCCTGGCAGACCGGAGGGATGTGCTCTCCCCTTCTTGACCGTCTGGGAGGTCTCTGTGGGCACCACGTGCAGCCCCACAGTCCCACTGCATTTCTTTCTTTCAAAACAGGGACTTGCACAGCCAAATCAATCCCTTTTTACTCTGTGCCACTTAGGAGCTTTTTGCAACTTGCAGAGCAGCACCTGGAATCAAGAAACCAATAAATCCCGTATTTCCAGTATATCTGAATTATGCAGAGGTTCAGGCACAATTTCCTACATACCCTGCCTGGACCTTGCATGTCTGTCAGGCCTTTCTTTTACTCAAATGTAATTTTTAAGCTTCCTGCAACTGTGCTACACTCACTGATGCACTATCTAGGGGGTCAGTCTTGAAACAAAAAGAAGAAAAAAAGACATTTGCAAATGCAGAAGAGTTACTGATAGTGTGATGGAAAACTTGTTCCACCTCAGGCTTGTTGGAGTGGGGAGCCACTCTGGTGCTGAGAGCCTGTTTTTTGAGGTCCTCTGGAGTCCTGGGTCCTTGGCTAGCAGGTGTTGAGTTAATGTGGCGACAGGCAGGAAGCTGGGCACCCACTTTGTCTCATGGTTTGGTTTTCTCTTGTCCTAGGACTATTGCTTTCATAGTTCTGTTCTCTCAGTACCTGAAAGATGTCCCTGTGCCACTACCATCTTACCAGAGAGGCAAGAAGTGCCACCTCTCCCCGGTCTACCTCTTCCAGATCTTCCCGGTACGTTGAGGATCTCGGAGACACGGCAATCGTGGCAGAGGGACTGGCCTTACCCGCCCCAGGCTGCCTGGGCTCTTTCCACTCACATCCCGCAGAGTTAGTGCTTCCCAGCCCAGCCTGTGCAGCAAGGGGGCAGAGGGGGAGAAGGTCCCCATGGCCCTGACCGTGGGGAGGGAGGGAAGGAGGGAGGGCCACCGGGACCCCCTGCCATCCCTCTGCCTCCATTCCATGCGCAGGGGAAAGGGGCAGGTGGGGAGACACCTTGTCACCCACAACCATGCCAGTGCCGCAGCCATACTCTAATCGTACCCCACTGCTGCATGCGATGGGCAGGTGCTGCTGGGGCTCTCCCTGAGCTGGCTGCTCTGCTACGTGCTGACGGTGACAGACGTCCTCCCCGCCGACCCCACCGCCTATGGCCACCTGGCCCGGACAGACATACGTGGGGATGTTTTATCCCAGGCTCCCTGGTTTCGGCTGCCTTACCCAGGTACCACTGCCCCACCTCTCCCCCTCCCACCTTGCTACTCCCTGCTCCAGCTTGCACCTCTGCTTATAGCTAGCAGGGGGAGATGAAATGCCAAAAATCGGGGAAATACCCACAAGCATCCCTGCTGTTCTCCCCCCTGCGCTGCAATAGATTTTGAGACAAACGTGCACCACCGAGCTGAAACCATCTATTTACTTGCAGGCCAGTGGGGAGTGCCAACCGTCAGCCTGGCTGGGATATTTGGCATCTTAGCTGGGGTGATTTCCTCCATGCTGGAGTCTGTGGGAGATTACTACGCCTGTGCCCGCCTGTCTGGGGCCCCGTCACCGCCAAAGCATGCCATCAACCGCGGGATCGGCGTGGAAGGCATCGGCTGCCTTCTGGCTGGAGCCTGGGGGACAGGGAACGGCACCACATCATACAGCGAGAATGTGGGAGCCCTGGGCATCACCAAGGTGAGCCTTGCTGCAGTGGGGTGGCTGCAGTGCCCTGGCCCTCCTGGAGGTTGCCCCTGGGGGTGTATGTGCAAAGGAGTGGTGGACGTGGGCATGTCTTGGACCCGGGATGTGATCTTAGCCCACCTTCTGCAAGGCACACTGGAAAAAGGTGCCCTGGCACATGGGTGACCTCCTCAGCAGCACTCCAAATCACCTAACAGAGGTGGCCACTCTTTCTTTCTCTGCTTATGGCCTGCATATGGGATGAGTACACACTGCTGTTACCCCTGGCAGCTGGCTCAGGTGATGTTACACCTCCGCTAACCTGGAAATTTCTTGAGGACTGACTTTATCAAAGGCTGTCTGTCTGTCTGTGTCTCTCTGTCTTCCTATACATATTTATGGAGAGGAGAGGGAGAGGAGAAGAGATTTAATCAGGCTTCGAATTGCAGAATTTTTATAATCCAAGGATGGCAATTACATGAAAGTTAGACTATTTCTTTGGGATTATAAAATGTGATGGACAGGCATATGTTTATACCTCTCTATAAAGTTTTGTTTCTCTCTTGAGTACCTTATTGCTCTTTTAAGGGAAAGAAAATTCCAGAGACAAGTTTGACAATCAGATCACAGATTTTCACTAAACTTTACAGTCAGGGGATGGGTACATCCAGCAGCCAACTGGGGAACGTTTTTAAATCATTGTCAAATAAGCAATGTCATGTCAGCAGAGCTGTGAGTCAGTAAATAAATGCAGAATTTGACTTATAGCTCCCACTCTATAACATTGCTTATTTCACTGGATTTTATAAAGCTCACTCAAAATAACCATTTTTCAGACTCAAGCATTAGTGTTTGACTGAGGTGGCTGCTTCCAGCAGCTGTCTTGGTGTCTGTATGGAGTCCAGTTTAACCTGTCACCACATGTACCTCCTCACTATGGAAACTGTGCATACTGACCATATTCCTGAGCCCCTTCTTTACTGACATGTATGGGATGTAGCATAGTGCAGAAATGCCCAGGCTCGTAATTATCAGTTTACAGGACATGTTCTCCCATGAATGCTAAGTCCTTCAGGTCGACATAGCGTCCTTGCTGACTCAGGAGAGATGTTTCCCTTAGATCTCTCTGGTCACATTGTTCACACTTAAGAGAGCAGAAAATACAGCCTGATCTCAGTCAGCCTTCCAGCAAGTGTAAAGGCTCTGGCTGGTATAGATGGGCATGTTGAGAGCACAAGGCAGAGTTCATTTTGGTTTTTATGTGGGAAATACATTTTTTTATGACAAATGGAAATGTAAGGGACTTGTTTCCTCTGCATAAACAGAGTTGTCCGGCACCAGCCGAGACATCTTTGGAGATCTTAGACATCCACAGGGGCTGTCAGATAAGGCAAGGAGAAGCTGCTGGAAGCTGCCAAGATGTGACATCTTAAATGGCACCAGGTACCTATATTTAAGCTTCTTGATCAAACCCAGCATGCCAGTACTGAGGTATAATTTCCAAGAAAAGAAGAGGAGGATTTTAAGGAGAGGTAAAGACCTCAGAGTCACCATATACACAGTAGGGAAATGTGCAGTTTCTTCAACTGTAAGAAAGAGAACTGATTTTCTTGTTTTCCTGACATAATTGAAGCAAACTCTAAACTAGAGGCCATAGCAGCATATGTTCACAGTTGTGGTATCAGTGGATTAGGTAATTTGCCTTTAAGGCAACTCCATATACTGGGTAAATCAACATTTTGGCAAATAAGGAATCTGAAGCTTTGTTCTAATCCTGGAACAAATAGATCTGTTGACTTTTATTAAATTATAGTTTTGATGGTAATGATGTCCCAAGTTTTTAAGCCAAAGAATATAAAAAGCCCACCTGAAGGCAATGCATGATTTGATTTTGAACCTCCCCACCAAATCTTTTTCATTTATCTTTCACAATCAAGTAAGGCTTAAAATATTTTAAAGGAACATGTTTAAGAAATGCTTAAAACCAGACACTACTAGTTACTGGGCGTGTTTTTGTTGGAAGCATTCACAAAAAGCCCTTCCTGTAAATATGACATTCTTCAGATATTTAAAGGGAGGGATTAAAATATTTAATTGAATTATAGAATGTTTGCAGAGGATTACGGAGTTTCCCTGCCTAAGACATGAATGTTATAAATGCTTTAAGCTGTCCAAGTTTTGGTGAGGCAAGGCATATCTTGAATTGAAAGTCTAACAAATATTGCTGCTTTTCTTTTTAGTTTCCATAGTCTGTAAATGTCTCTTTCATCCCTTTGTTTGGCAGATCCTCTTTTTCTTTCCTATTTGCATGCTCTAACAGATCTGAATGAAAGGCATTGCTCCGTGCTTCATCCCATCTTTGTTGTAGTGCCCAACCCAGAAAAAGCCACCCTGGCTCTTCCTAGGGGAAAAAAAGAGAAAAAAATGGTTTTACTGAAGCTAGATGGGTGATGAGAGATAGGGACAGACCAAGAGACCTCCCCACTTCTTATTAGCCATTTGTTGACTATGGAAAGGATATATCAGATCCCAGAGCTTGGGATTGGAGCAGCCAGACAGCCCTGGTCTCCCAAAACTTGGTCTCCAAGGAACGGAGGGATCAGTGTAGGATATCTTGTTGAAAGCCATTTTTAGATGGCAAGCCAAACCCTGGTGAAGGATTGTCCAGTGAATTGACTGGGTGGCTGCAGTGCCAGCCTGTGGGTGTGCCAAGACATTTCTAGGCCAGAGTGAGAGCAAAGCTCTGTGTGTGTATCAATGTGCTCTTAATTTAATAATATTTTTTTGTTTGTTTAACGGCAAACTGTTAAAGTCCTGACAGCAGTAGGAAAGAGTGGTGTGGATCCACAATTGCTCTCAGAGTGCCTTTCATGACAAATATTTACTAGTGGACAAATACTGATGCTCCCCATGCAGCGTGAGCACCGCAGTTCACCGTCAGCTGCATCTGAACCTGCGACTGAATGTACCATTGGGTGCTTTGGCTAGAGGTGCAACCCCTGCCCAGCAGGCTGGCACTAGAGCCTGCTATCCCTCGTCTCTCTGTGCCAGTTAGTGCTTAACTGCCTCCTCTTCCTCTTGCCCCAGGTAGGGAGTCGAATGGTGATCATTGCCGGTGCCTGTGCCATGCTCCTGAGTGGCATCTTTGGGAAAGTTGGGGCAATGCTTGCCAGCATACCCACCCCTGTGATCGGAGGCATGTTCCTTGTGATGTTTGGAGTTATCACAGCAGTGGGGATTTCCAATTTGCAGGTAACGAGCTGTGCGGGTGCCATTTCATCCCTAGGGAAGGGTACTTTGGTTTTGAGTCAGGTTTTTACCAGGCTGAATCAGATATAAACATGCTGCAGCAAATGCAGGCATTTACTTTGGCAGTTCCTTGGGTGATGATGAGGGGATGTACCCAGAGGGACTAAATCACAGAGGGCTCCCTGCCTGGGGCAGGGCTTGCTGGCATCAGGGGATCAGTAATGCCCCAGCAGCACCAGGGCTGCTGCCTGCGTCCACGCCTGCATGCACTGTTTATATCCCAGCATGTCAGATGAACACAACAGTAATCCACAGATTTGGGTAATTCAAGATGTAATGTATACAATTTCTCTGTGCAGTACACAGATATGAACTCCTCCAGAAACATCTTTATCTTTGGATTTGCTCTATTTGCTGGCCTCACGGTTCCCAACTGGGCATGCAAAAATAGTACACTGCTGGAAACAGGTAAGAAGCAAATTCAGAAGCATTTTCTGTAGCATAGAACTGAAGCAAAGGCTGATGTAGAGAAATCTTTTAAAATGCAATTTTTTCCTGATAAAACCCTGTTGCCTGTTTCTTTCTGGGAGGGCTATTCTTGCCCTTTGCTGTGATGCACAGCCCTGGTGCAGAAATCTCTGGTCTTCATCAGTTGACTGCACCTTGCCAGATTCCTGTTGGGCTAATGATTGCAGAGCGCTTCCCTGGGACACGTTCCTGGGATGGGGCAAGAGAATACTCCAGGACTGAAACTTGATCAAGATCTCAATGAATGAGGCTTTCGTATATGCTATACACAATAAAACTTGATGCTTCCAAAATGCAAGAGCAGACTCTCTACTAAATTCCATCAAGTTCACTTTATTGAAATTTGCAGTCCTCCAACAGTTACCCCTTCACTGTGTCTCATGTGACTAATGTGTTTGCCACAAAGGCCGTAGTGTCCTCTCTTAAGGTATATAAGAGATGGCATGCTGGGTGGGCTGTTGAACGAGCTGGGCCCACAGGTCACATGCTCAATAGACAGTCTATCAGATGCTCGGCGCCATTGAGCTTTGCTCGTGATCTCACAGAGAAACGTCACATCTGATTAACTTGTGGTGAAATCCCATGCTAAATATACATGTATTTCTTTGGGAACTGAAGCTTGTGCTTTTGTAGGGAACCACTTGCTGTTATGTTGTGGAGGCGCAGAATTTGTTTGGAGCAGAACGCAGCTTTTTCTGGGACAGCGCTGTGGTCTGGACTGTTAATAGGCTTGTAATGTATTTATGAGCCATCTCCTGCCTACTGGCAGCTGGGTCAGTGAATAATTATGCAGAATAAAACTAGGTCTGAAACTGGCAGCAAGATCAATCTCCCTTACATTGCCAAAACTTAAGCTCTGTTTTGGGATTTGCAAGTCTTGTCTAAACAAGCATGCAGCTCGCAGCCTCTTGGCACTACCTGTGTTGCTGGTCATACCTGCATCTCTCTGCACCACTATCCAAACCTTTGTTTTTCTGCTAGGAATCGTCCAGCTGGACCAGGTGATCCAGGTGCTTCTCACCACCAGCATGTTTGTGGGTGGACTCCTGGGGTTTATCCTTGATAACACCATTCCAGGTAGGATTTGCTGAAATGAGCTAAGCTACTAGTTTGTGCCTGCCCTAGGGTTTATTTCCTAGTATTTTTTGTCTTTGTGACTACTGCTCTATATGGGTAGGAGCTGTGCTAGCAACCATGAAACACCGTATGACTGAACTCCTCCCAGGGTGGGGTGAGGAACACGGGGCATCACTGAAGTGGTCTCTGGCTGGAAAACAGCGGCTTATCAAAAACTAATTAATTTTTCACTAATAAACCAGTCTGAGGAAAAGGTTTATCTGGGGAAAATGTCTTTTGGGGGAAATGCCAGCCTAGACCCATGTTGCTGGTTGAAAGGAGAGAGAAAGGCAACTGCAATAAGTGGAAGCGAATGTGTGCCTCCTTATGAGAGCTGCTAAAACTGATGCTGAACTGGTGCCACAGCAGTGGAGAGCAGTAGGAAAGGCTGGTGATCAAAGACAGGCTACAGCACCTGCAGCTGGCCCTCACAGCCAGCAAAGAGCCTCTGATTTTCATCGAGCCTGGGCAGGGATGCCGTAAGGAGAGGAAAGCCTCTTTTCTGCTACAGGAGAAGAGCAGGAAGGACACCCTGTTAACCAGATTCTTTTACCATCTCAGGCTTCTTGGAAAGCCGATCTCCTTTTGGCTCATTAATTTTCCAGTAGCCCTCGATCTGCAGCTCCTCCAGGCAGAATTTACGCGGGTGCTCACTGCCTTTCCCAAGAGGCACTCAGCGGCTGCAACAATTACAGGCACTTAGCAATTCCTTGTCTAGGGTAAATGCTGTGACTGACTAGTAATTGCTAGCTGAACCTTATTCCCCCACTCCACAGTATCTGGGCAGTCAACATCCAGCCTTGTTTTCCTAGCACTATATGAATCCCCACTTTTACACACTTCTTAGATCCCCCACGGCTTGTGAAAACCTGTCTTGGTATACTTGATTCCCATGGAAAGCAGCGGAGAAGACTGCTTATCTGGGAGCTGTTGCATGAAGGCAGGTATCATCTGGAACCTCATTAGTGAATTTTTGTAAAGAGCTTTGGAGCTAGAAGGGTTTAAGTGCAAGGGATCTGTGCGTTGCCCTGGGTCGGCTGGGATTTGAGAAGTGGGTGTGAGGCACACAAGGTAGTCCTGTGCTCAGAACACCTGCTGTTTTAAATACAATTATCTTGGTTTTGCTGTTGCAGGAACACAGGAGGAGCGGGGGCTCCTGGCATGGAACCGTAGCCACAAGGGAGAGGCGGACAACCCTCAGCTTGTTTCCAAGGTCTATGATCTTCCGTTTGGCATAGGCACCAAATACTGTGCTGTGTCTTGGTTTCGGTATCTCCCCGCTTGCCCCAGAAGACTGCCTGGCAGCAAGAGAATGGATGAACTGAAGGGTGCTGGACAGGAAAGGAATGTTAAAGAAAGCTCAGAAAGAGACTCCGAGATAGGTGCTGATACAAGGATATAAGCACCTGGCCTGCATGTGAACTCATCTCAGAAGCAGAGGTCTGAAAAATGTATCTGCAGCCCCCACCACTTGACCATAAACTGGCAGCTGTTAAGAGGCTGGAGGAGGAGAACTATCATGTGTGTCTTCTGCCAGCTCTGCCCCCTGCACCACTGGTGACCTTGAGGGAGTAATTCATCTCCTTTCTGCTCCTGCCTGCCCACCTCTAGGAAAATCATAATCCCTCTTTGGGCAACACCAAAGCCCAAGAAATGCCTGGGAAAGATGTTCAGTTTCCATCCTCGCACTGAGCCTTGGGGACCCCAAGAAGCAGCTGTTTCGCTGAAGCAGAGCTCTTCCTGTCTCCTGGCTGCTAAAGGGGCCACAGGAGAAGACATCCCTGATGTGGGCCCTGTTCCACTCTCAGGCACCTCTTGGGCTGAGACTAATCCCCAAGACCTTAAAGATCTGTAAATGGCAATGCTCACCTCTCAGCTTGTGGTTTACACCTCATCCTGGCCAAGGGCAAGGAGCGAGCACCTCTAGGTCACGATTAATCTCATTCCATATCCACGTAATTTAAAGCCAGTCAAATGAATGTTGCTACAAGAGAGGTGTCTAAGGTTAACGGGATGGATTGTCTTCTGAACATGCTTCTCCCACCTTAGACTGCAGAGGGAATCTAAAGAACTTCCTTAGGTTCTTGACCTAACAGAAAACCCCAGCTTCACTGAAATGAATCCCACCCAGGGTGCTGGGAGCAGTTTCAGGGGACCCAGCTTCCTCAGGGCACCAAACCCTACAAAGATGAAGGAATTGTCATCAAAGATGAAGGAGAAAGCTCTTCTGCTCACAATTTGATGCATCCCTGCTCCTGCTATGTCCTGTGTCCCCCACACTGTACTTGTTTGGTCTGGCGTGGTGATTGTGCAGTGACAACCACTTCTCTGGAAAACGGTTTGCAGATCCTTGCTCCTGTCCACTATCAGCAGCAACAGCCTTAACCTATATAGCCATATATAATATGATTGCACATGGTGCTGGTTGCTGGTGGTGTGTAATAACATTGTGCTGTAGCATAAGCTTGCGCTTCCTGCATTGAGATTTATAGTTTATTATTTTTTTAATAAATAAGATGTACAGTGTAATGATATTTTTCAAGGCGATTGATTGCCATAATGTGGCAGGTAGTATTCAAGGAATCACAGAGTAATTTAGGTTGGAAAGGACCTCTGGAGGTCATGGGACAGCTCCTGCTCAGAGCTGGTCCTGTCAGACCAGGTTGCGGAGGACTGTGTCCATTTGAGCCGTGGATGGAGGGCCAGAGCCTCTTTGAGCTTGTTCAGTGCCTGACCACCCCCAAGGTGAAAAGCGTTTTCCCTCATGTCTAATTGGAATTTCTAATGCTTCATCTTGTCTCTGTTGCCTCTTGTCCTGTCACTACTCTCCGCAGAAAAGTTGGACACCATCTTCTCTGTACCTTCCACGGGACAGCTGAAGGCCACAATACGATGCCTCCTTCACCCTTTTGTCTCAAGACTGAACAAAACCTGGTGGTTTCAATGTAAAGCCTTGATTCCTCACACCTTTAAAGTCCTGTTCTTTAGTCCCATCCTGCAGCTGTAGCAGTATGTGCCTTGTTTTATTGGTAAAGGATTTTTGTTTGTTTGTTTGTTTTGGGAGCCAATGAAACATGAATAGATCAATTGTGTGTGTGTTGGGATCCTAAAGGAGGAAATATTATGGTATAAATAGTTTGCTGTTATGGGCAGGTTGGAGTACCTGTGCTGAAGATTGTGGTTTTTATGTCTTTGGAAGAAAAAATGATTTGTGTATTTAAGTATATCTGATCCCCCCCACCATCACAGATTTTACAGAGATGCCTGGTCCCAGGCATCTCGGCTCTGGTATCTTCTTCATCCTTCACAACCTGGACTACATCTCTAAGCTTATTTGGAGCTCTCTATGCTCCCAGAGGATCTAGCAGACAAACCCATGGTCTTATTCATCATCACTCTCGAATTTACTTGTGCTGTAGCACATGTGTGAAAGTGAGCTGTTAAGTCTACCTCACCCTGGCTCCTGTGTCCTGTACTGAAGCTGCCAGGCTGCTCCTGGCCAGACTCACCACACACTGGAGGACCGGCATAGATGGGAACAGGATACACAGCTAATGAGGTACACAAGCCACACCTGCCAAAACCTGCTGTACCACAAAAATTGGTCTTCAATTACCTTTTTGTTCCCCACCCCAAGGATGGAGAACATTGCTCATCTGTTATGCTGTCACCCTGCTGCCCCAGCCTGCTGACATGTCTGTGTCCCCATCTTGTATTTGGCTTGCAAGTTCCCTAGACTACAGCTGGGCATGACTTTATAGCTCCTGGCATAAGGGGGCCCCAATCCCTGGTGGAGGCTCATTTGTTACCCTGGCACATCCTATGGGCCAGGAGGCGCAGACAGCTGTGTGCGGGCTATGCTGGTCTGGGGCAGCTGTGTCTGCTGTTGCTAAGGCTCAGAAGGCAGTTTTTCAGAAACTGTTTACATCCCTGTTTCAAGCTCAGGCTCCTAAATGTTTTTAAAAATTCCCCCCTTCGGTGTGTTTGTTATATATTTATAAAATATCCTTTTATTTGCCTCGGGGGGACATTTCCAAATTTTAAAACAAAGTAGGCAGGGGTTAGGCTGCAGGGCCACCACTCCTCCCAGCTGCATGTGGCCACTTGAGGTTTGGAAACAGCTTCGACTTTGCACCGCAGCAACATGGCTTCTGTTTATTTTCTACTTAATGAAAATGAAAACCAGAGGATCCTCAAGCATAAAACTGAACACTTGAGGGCTGTTTCAGATTGCTTGGAGAACAGCCAGCTACGTGTCAGCTGTATTACCCTTTGTGCTACTGTTGAGTCCTGAGTGCAGCAACATTTACTGATTTCAACCAGGTGTGGGGTCACCCTGCTTGCAGCTTTGCAGAGAGGCAGACAGCTAATTGGGAAGTCCAGGCAGATGCTCCTGCTGTTCTGGCCGAGGAGACCTGGTGATGGGTATTTGCTTGTACCCTAGGTGCGCTGGCTCTAGAGCAGCTAATCAGAGGCTCATTTCCACAGCTTTCTCACAAGATGTGACCTGGGCAGGACTGCCCTATGTTACGCTTAATGTGTTGAAAAGTGAGGGGCTGCCATGCTGTAGCACAGCTGTAATGTGGTGGGTCCCACCCTGCGCTGTTCAGCTTGGTCTGCCCAAACCCTTGCAACAACTGCACTTCCACTGATGTGTTCACGTTTCCCACTCTTCCCTCCCTGCTGCCTTTCTGCCTCCAACTCCTTCTCACCGCTCTGCCCCAGTAGCCTACATTTTCCAGATTTTTTTCATGAAAAGTTTCCACCAGACCAACCACTGAGTGCTGCACAATGTGGTACCCGTGTAAGCACAGTACCAATATGCTCAGGAATTAAGGCTGCTTCCCTGCCAAGGCAGAGCAGACTTCATGCACGCCAGGGCAGAACAGCTACTGTCTGTGTAGCTTTGGCTCTGCAGGAGAGGAAACTGCCTTCCCACGTTACACACAGGCCCACACTCTTGTAAACTATGATCATGCGACAGGAGGAACCAGAATAACGTGTTCTTTATCTTCTCCTTAATGTTGCAACACCTCCCACAAAGCCTGCTACCATTTGGAGGACTTAGTCTTTTCACATTACCTGAACACACCTGCTGTTTCACATTAATGTTCAGGCCAGTCTTAACCTAAAATTCTCCTGGTGAAGCATCAGAAACTCTCATGTGTGATGATCAAGGGAACGCATCTACATGGTGTGTGGTGTCCATTTAAAACTGCCTCCTGTGGTAGGTGGGAGGCTGAAAGTCATTTGGAAATGAATTATGCTATGTTTAACTTCTGTCCTGAACTGGCCCTCAAAAGGGCAGGAATGAAATGCCAATAAAAGGTTGTTAAGCCTTGAACATTATCTATTCACATGGCTGTCCTATGGCACATACCAGTATTGCCAAGTTTGACCTCAGCTGATGTGGTTATTGAGATGGATGTGGTGAAAGAATCATTAATGTAACAAACCTGACCAAAAGTTGTGTGGCAAATGGAACTGAAGATGAGAGAAATCTTTCTACAGCTAAAAGCTTGTGGGAAAAGTATTCTCAATACTGAGAAAAACTAACCTATTTCCCCCCAAAACTACAAAAAGAAAACACAGGCAGAACACTTAATGTAAATGCTTATTACTGTAGGTATATATATGTCTCTTGTACTAGCTAAAGGAGAGGATGATTTGACCTTGGAACCCCTCAGAAGTCTGTACCTGTATTTCAGCCAGCAGGTGTCCCAAAATCCAGACTGCCCAGGAGATGCACGTGCTTGGCATTTTGGAATGAGAGGAAAAGGAGGAGGAGGAAGGAGAGCCAGCATTGCTTATAGCCTGTATGCATGAAGCACATTAGAAAGGCAAGGCTGCACACTGGAGAACTCAGAGGGGCTCTTAAACCCAAAGAGGATCTGCAATTAGGAGCCCCCACTTCCAAACACAGCAGCCTAGCAAACATTCACCTGGGAGCGCTACTACAGCCTCACCTGCAGGGACGGAAGGTGCTCTGGAGGAATTACTCTCCTCTTGTGCTTCAGTGGTAGGCTCCACATGTGTTTGCTTGAATACGGCTGCATGTATCATGCTCTTATGCACCAAGGCATTGGCCCAGCCCTCTTGGATTCAGCCTAAAAGCCTGTCTGCTGAAGGCCAATGGATAGTGGAGTATGCCAGCTTTAGTTTAAATTTTAAAATTAAACTTTTTAGCTTTTCTGTTTGTGATGGCTGTTAGCACAACCTCAGCATAACCACTGTCAGAACACAGTTTGTCCAAGTCTGTAGAGAGCCTTTAATGATAGCTCAGAGATGGGAAAGACTTTATTCATCTTCACAGCACTTTTAATTCCAAGACACTATCTGAACAGTACTCATTAAAGAGTGAGATGTGGTGGAAGAGCACAAGTCTGATCACTCAGCTTTTTACATTTCGCAAAAGTAAATAGTCCAAAGTGTATTATTGTGCCTGCACTTCTCTGGGTGATTTGGGAGTGGGTGGCCGCTGCTGCTGTCCCCATAGAGAAATGGAACAGCCTCATCTCACTCTCTGTAAGGAAATCCCTCTTCCCTTGTCAGCCCAAGCTGTAAAACAGCACTGGAAAAGTAATCACTGCCAGAGTGCAGGGCAATGATCTTTGCAGGTTGCAGTTTGAGACCTGCATCCTATAGGGGCATGCAGGCCATCACTGATGTGACCTCTCTGCAGCTCTTCCACAGCTTATGCTAGGCAAGGTCACAACTGTACGTGCCTCAGTTTACTTGTGAAGTGAGGTTAAACATTAAAAAGCAACAGACAAAAGTACTTACTAAGATTTTATAAATATCTAAACCATGGAACTTTAAAGGTATAAGTAACTGATACATCAAGAAGCACCGATGAGGGAATAGGAAGTCAACGGAACAGTAACAAACCACTTTAACACAGTGTCTTCACACTCTGTTCAGAGACGTGCTTCACTGAAAGAAGTGCAGTCTCTTCACATGCTGGTGTACCTGGCAATGCTTGGCAAAACACTAGCAAACAGAGATACTGTTTAGAAATCTTCATCATCAAAGGTCTCAGTGCACCTCAGCATCACAGTCTCATAATCAAACTGAAGATCTTCTTCCTGAAAGGCCCCCCAAAGTCAAGCAGGATTAAAAACCACAGGAGTTGATTGTGTTTCAAATATACAGCGCGTTAGTCAAGTGCCGACATGCATCAGTTATTGCACCATGAGCCCGCCTTTCTCTCTGAATCAGCAACCAGCACTTGTCAAGTGCCTGAGATGCCTGATGAATGGCTCAAATTTTCAACCAATTTTTTTTCTAAAATCACAGGGCTCCTACCCTATGTCTATTTACATCATTTAGACAGCTGTTACTGACTGTGGTAGCAAGTGGGTCACATAACAGGCTTTGAAGATAGGAGAGCTTCCTTGAGCCCTTAACTTCTGACTTCAGGCTTTGCTGCTCTTTTAGCAACAGAAGACCATTTCCTTCTCTTTCGCCGGCTTACAGAGAATAAATGGCTCTTGAGAAATCAAACTAGATGAAAGTGTTCATGCCTACAGTCAATCTACTCCACCTTCTGCATTGATGCAAGATGCTTTACGGCAAGGCTGCTCTTAAAAATAGGTGCTGTTTAAAAAATGTATGGCTTAAGGAGCAATAAATCCCACTTGCTTGTCAAGTGACTCATCTAAAATCCATAATTTTAAAAGAAATTACGCCTTTGAAAATGCAAAGGTGCTCAGTGCTACTTAGAAAAAACCCCACTGACTTTCACTTAGATATTGTAAAACCTTTGGACCTCAATCTAAATTAATTCTTTACTGCCTTTGCTGCTAAGAATCTTTTATGATGTGACCTTAAGACAACAGCTCTTAAAAAATTACAAGATTGCTTAATTAATCTCATGCTCAGAGAAATTTCTCTACCATGTACCATGGAAGCATGCTCCTGTTTTCATTTTTAGGTCACTGACCTTTCCGGAGCCCTCCCTTTCCTTGTCTAATGGATCTCCTCCCTCCTCTTGTGTGCGACTTTCTCAAGCATTTTATACTACCGGGATCCATGCCCTTGGCAGCCTTGATGGCCAGGGCAGCGGCTCAAAAGGAGCTGCACTCAGTGCATCTGTGACTATGAAATGGTGAACATGCACAATCCAACAATAGTACTTCCTACCTGGACAGTTAACCAGAAATGGCATAACACAGCACTAGCCTGTAATGACCAGCAATGAACCCTGCCGCCTTATCAGCTCTGCAGATGAAAGAAAAGAAGACCATAGGCTGCCTTTCATATTTCTGTTGGGAGCACATCGCATGCCTCACCTTGGTACTGCACCTGCTACTCACCTCTGTATCTTCTAGAAGGTGTGGGCACAGTGCACCAGGACATCACTTTATCTTTGGGATAACTTATCCCAGCACTGCCCAGACTCCCGGGCCAGTGTAACACTGGCGCAGATACCACATCAAGGGAAGGGGAACAGGCTGCAGCGGTTCAGTCACACCCATAAGGTAAGCAGGAAGGGCTCCTTTCCCCGTCAAGTCCAGAAGTCTCTAAGGCTCCGAGTAGCCCAATTTCTAGGGTAAGGTATGTAGCCTATACTGAACTCCCTGCTGCTGCCTGAGTTGGTGTGTTTCAAGCTAGCTGGAATGTCTCCTATCCCTGCTCTGCAACCACTTCCATAACTGCCTCAATCTGTTTGCTTTGAGATGGAGCTGAATTTCTGCGCTCAAACCAAAAAAAATCTAGTCAGTCGTATTTTTTTGTGTGTCTCTTGGCAGGACTCTCTAGATGTGCTGTACTGCAGTTATCTAAACCAAAACAGATTGTGACCTTCACATTATCAGTACTCTCTAAGCTGCGTGATTTCTGCTCAAACTTCCTTTTTATTGTCTTATCACAGACAACTCAAAAGTTCCTGCATAAAAGAAATGCACACAGCCTTTTATTTCCTTTTGGATCCACGGAGCTCACTCAACTGCCAATTTGCGGTACTTCAGCTTCTTTTGCTGCCTGTCTTCCCATCACTCCCATTCTCCTAGTCTTATTTCAAATGTCCCTCTTTAAAGCTTGAAAGAGACACTACCTCTTCTCTTATCACCTCACCTGGGAGCTGTGAGATGGACTTGGGCTCATATATAACAATGCAGCAGCAGGACAAAATGGGACCACCTAATGCTGCCAGGCATGACATCCACAAAAGAAATTTTAAACCGGGAAATACCATATCTTGCCTAAAGCTTTTCTTTCTTTTCTAGTTCACAGTCATTTACATAAGCACAGGAAGAGCTCTGTCCTTACACAGAACATAGCTATTCACAGACCAAAGGGCTGTGTAGATCAGTGCCTGCTCTCTGACAATAGCCAGGAGTGGATATTTAGACAAAAAGTGCAAGAACTGTGCATGCAGTGTGCTCTGCTCCACAATATATGCTCCCTCATTATGGCAAACTGTGCTGTGAGGACCTTCTAAGCTGGAAATTGTATCTGGACCTTCAGATTTAATAACTGCCAATGGATTGATGCTCCAGGAGTTAAATTTGGTAATTTGCACATGCAACTATTTTTTAATATGTTGTTTGTTCATTTCACTGAGTGCTTTCGAGTCCTTCTGGTATTAGACACAATGAATAACCATTCTGTGTACCAAATCCACATCATTTAGGATCAAAATTCTCTCATGGTATTCCTCAGACTTTTTTTGCAGAAGAGTCCTACTCTAGTAGCTCCTCTTTAATGCCTTTTGCTGCACGGGCTGCCACTCCTCTGCACCTTCTCTAGTGCTACTCTCTCCCTGAGATGGGGGAAACCAAATGGCATGCAGCAGCCACTGTGTGGTAGATTCAGTGTGCAACACTAGTTTCTGCTTTGTTTGCTGTCCCAATTACCCCTCATCACAAACACAAGCATGCTCTGGCTGAGGGATATCTCCCTTTCAGTCCTCCACTCTCTGAGCCACCTCCTTGGCAGGAGGGCAAGAAGGGGAGGAATAATACTGCAAACACAATGACTTCTGGCTTAGTGAACCTGCAACAGCAAGCTGAGGTTAAGGGGCAGCTCAGCAGCTGTTTATCAGCTCCTTCAAGAACACAAATATCCTACTCCTACGGCTTGCCAGCGGAGGGCTCAGGGTAGGGAACCTGGCACCCAGACAAGCAGAAGGTGGTCCTACTGAGCTCAGAATGAAGCAGCTGGGGGTTAATGGAGAACTGCGAAGTGAGCTTCGCCTGTTCAGATGAGATCACTCAAGCTTTTCCACAAGGAACTTTCATGCAGACAACAACAACAACAAAAGTTCCCCATGTCATTTGCCATTTTGAATAATACTCTGAGCAATAATAACTCCTCACAATGACACAATCCTAGTGACCTTTTGGAATGACACATCTGAAGTTATGAAACCAGAGTTCTTATTTGTAATGATTCTGGACAAGATGATCAGAAGCACAGAAAACAGAAATCCCTTTCTGACGATGACAGAAAGACATTGATCCTTCTGTAAGGAATTCTTTAGCAAAGCTTACCTGGAAAAACTGTGTATTAGCAAAGAAGAGGCTTTTTAGGAAGTCAGTGATCTGCAGACAGAGTCTGTGGTGATTCTCTGGATTTTCAGAAGCGCAGCTTGGAAATGCTGAACTGAAAATGGAACCAGATACTATATTTAAATTCCTGTTCCCTTGTTTTTCCTCCTACTTACTTCCTCACCTACACATTTTACCTATAAGTTTAAAAAGATTCACATTGTCTTCAAGATGATTCTGATCTTAAAGAAAATAACCAAGGAAAACAAGGAGGAGTGGAGGTGGATATATTGATGAGATATTGTCTAACAAATGCAAGGAAGATACGTAAGAACAGAGAACAGCAATAAAAGAAACCAGTATCACAACAAAGAGATCCACTGACACGTGACAACTACAGTAACACTGTTGTGGGGAAAAGTATATATCTATTTTAACAGAGAGAAACAATGGTTATTTGGTAGTGTATTTTGTAGGGTTGTTCAGAGAAACAGCCTCAACTTCTTTTATAAAGTTTTTGAGTGAATGCAGTAACATGTGGCCACGAAATGACATATTAGCTATCACTGGCAGGTTTGTAGTCGGGTAACAGGTAACTGGCAAAAAGCTAAGATAATCATTCTAGACCTCACCTCTATGTTCTCCCTGGGATTTTAAAAAGTTCTGTCATCACGCCTTTGCCCAGAATTACAAAGCACAGAGTGATAAGGAAGGAAGGGAACAGGATAAATGTTGACTACTGAAATACTAATCCAATTTGGGATCTAAAATAGATCGCAATACATTGCAGTATTAAGGAATACTTTCTTATTTTAAAAGTAAACAGCAATTTTGACCTAATAAATGTTATTTAATAGATATGTATTTGCTAAGCTTTATGTATTTAAATATATTCTGATCAACAGTCAAAACAACCTTATTTCCATTCATTCTGTTCTGGAAGTACAAGGTGGAATGGTGGTGAAAGACAAAGAGATTCACACTGAAGAACTCTCTAAATATTGAAAAATAAGTAGAAACTGGGATTAAAAAGAACAGGTTAAAAACACTATTTACAAAGAGAAACAATCCTAACAAAGACTAAGTAGCAAGAATGCATAAAAGATGTGACTTTCCTCTTGAGGAAAGCAACCCTTTTCTTTCTTTGGTCTACTGGGACAAATCAAAGGCAGTGCCAGCTTTGTATCTGACATGTTCTCTTTTAGGTAATTCACTTGACCTGCAGAGGAAAGAGATGTTATTATTTAATAGGTCTGGTGTTTCTTGGATGTTACTGTTCAGGTCAATCACATTTTAGTTTGATCACCTCCTTGTGATTAAATTGGGGTACTAAAAACGGTAAGGGAGTCAATGTTCAAAAATTACAATTTTTTTCTCATTAAATGAGAGTACAGTTTATGATTAGCTGACTTATCTGAGGAATGCCTTGTGGTCCTCAGAGACCTGGTAAGTGAGAGAGAGAAAAGGAAAACTTCACAAATATTGTAATTTGAAAAGATGGAAAGCTATGTAGAGTGCTAAAAGAAGAATTCGAGTTATCCTGAAGTGATGGGGTGCTCTTAATAAGTGATTCTTACTCATTCTGCCATAAATGCCTATTAATCATTTCACTTTTGCATCTTAAGAGAGTATTATTGTGAGCAAAATTGCTGGAAGTTGCTGTTCTAACCATTTACTAAAAATTAGGCACAAAAAAGAAAGCTAGGCTATTGCCTTACTCCACAGAAAACTTGTCATGGAGTACTGACTATTAACTTACTCTGTCTAGCAAAAGGGGTAAGTTTATAACTTACCTCTGGCTAGATGTTCCTTGAGTCTCACTTCTGTCAAGGAAATCAGCAGCAACATCAAATGCATCTTCAAACATTACCTATCAGAGAAAACACTTCAGATGTCAACATATCCAGCCACCTAAGAGTTTTACCTATCACCTTTAATAATGAAGTCTTACAAAGCATGATACTCTTTCTTTCCATTTAACGGGTATATTTACATATAGAGTAAACCAAAAGGGTTCTATGGAGAAAGGAATAATACAGAATAACTGTATTTCATGACTAGGAACAAGGTTATTCCATTCCCTTAGGCCTATGCTTCAACCTGTAGGAATTACTTAACATTACATCTCCCAGAAAATCACTAAAAAACATTATTTATATCAATGTTTTAGAGACTAGACTGCTGCTGCTTATGGCTGGAGATCTCAGCTGTACCAGCTGGTCTCCCCAAATCTGATTCCAGTGTGTGACCTGGCTTACAAAGGAGTTCAGATGCTCCCTGTGACAGACCAATAAGCTTATTTGTTCACCCCACCATAATGCAGTTCACACATCTTCTGTGCCAGAAAAGTACTGTGCATGCAACATCCCCATGACATTTATTAAGGAGGCCAGCAACATGAGTTGTGTCCTGTGACTCAAAGAACTTGTCAATGCATTTTACTTACCTATTAAAGTTGGACATCTGTCCCTCCCTTGCAGCTAGTAAAATTACATACATGTCTTTGAGCAGCTAGTTGCTTATGTGCTCCAGGAACAGTTTACAAAGAGCTGGCTGTTATTTTGTCTCTTTTTAACAAATGCCCTGGTCTACTCAGTCACTGACTTTGTGGCTCTGCCAAGGTGCGTGGCACTGGCATTTATTAGCCCTGTACAGAAACTGGTCTACAAATACTTGCTACCAAGTGCTTTGATGAAAATAAAACACCCAACCCAAAACACAGCAGGCCTTGGCAAACTGGGTATTCCTTCTGTATTTAGATCATCGGCGCTCCTTGGAGAGTTTGCAGAGCACCATAACCGTATAATTCTTGTTCTCGCTCCCTCCCCCTGGAGCAAGTTAGAGCAAATTTAACTGTTACTTAGCACAGAAACTCTACAGGTCAGTGGAGACTAGCAGGATTACTACCACTGACTCCAACAGCTTGCTGTGTATCTTACCAAGACAGAATTTGGTGCAGATATTTACTCAGAGGCTGCTTATTGTTTCCACTTATGCATTCAAGTGGTCTTAGGAAAGCACAATTACAACTACTGTATGTTTCCAATTAAAAGTTTCAGAGCCAATTAGCATCTGAAGGTTTGGAGTTTCAGAAGCACAGGACCCGCTGTACCGAGCACTTACTTCCTCTGGTGTGGAGACTGATGAACCACTGGCTTCCTCGCTGTTACCTCGGCTGTCCCTCACACTACTTTCAGTGCATGCAGGCTCTTGACAAGCAGCTTTAGGATCCATGAGGAAATCTCTCTGGCTACAATACCGCAGGATGCTGTCTCTCCTTTCTTCAGAAAGCTCTTGCCAGAGGTGGGAAATAGTCATGGAGACCTCAGGAAGAGGCACTTCCTCAGTGCAAACAACTCCATGCTCTATCAGCAGGTCCACCGTGTGCTTATAAAAATACAGGTATCTGTAACGAAAGAAAAGGGAGCATCTCTTAAGCACAGGCTATGAGGCAGCCATCTATTGTAAATCAGTAGGAGACTGGGGAGTAGCCGTGATTCATAACTACTTCACTGACTCCCCCCTCTAAGACTTCACACAATTACTGAAGGTTGCCCAACACTGTCTGAAGATTTTAGCAGCTCTGTTCCGCCAAGATTTTAGCTTCAAAAGGCAGGCTCCAGCCACAGCCTCAGCAGGACTGCCTCACAACAGAACCTCGAGGCACTGCAGGCTGTACCTGTTGCACAGGCAAACCTCATTCTGGTATTTAATAAATTTTGAGTTACTTGCCTTTATATCCTGAGGCTTTGACACTGCAAGCCACTTTTTATACTTTTACTGGCATTGCTCTACACTTGGTTGAGGTCATATCCTGACGTATCAGGTACTATACATGCAGATAGAAAAAGACTACCCCAGGCCTGGACACTAACTTAAACAAGCATGGGAGCTACATTTCCTCTATCTCACATCAAAGGAAATGCATCCCTAAGACTGACTTCTATGCAGTCTGTAGTGAAACTGGTAATGGGACATAACTGTTGTAATTTCAACCCAGTGACTAAATCTCAGAACAATCCCATTTCTTCTGTCAGTCCTGTGTGCCACAGTGAACCAGGGATAATAACGTCTACTTTGGAAAGCAGCACTGAAGGTTATTTTTTGTTAATTAAATGCTTAAAGTTTCTCAGATGAAAATAACAAGATCAAAAGAGTACAAGCCACGCGTTCTATAAACAGCAGTCATTGTTACTAAGTTTGGGCTCAAAATGATTCCTTGGAAGATGTCCCAAATAAGCACATTTCCTGATTAACTGAACCGTACTGCATGAGAAAGTAACTCAAAAGAGTTCAGTCGTTTGGGTTTGTTTTTTTTTTAAAAATACTTGTTCCAGCAAATCAATATTGAAAATCTTAAGATAATTCTGCACACAAGCATAAACATGTTTGAACTCCAGTTTCCACACTCTATTATTTTCCACCATTTCTGGAGAAAAAGTACCAGAAGGGGAATAAGAGTTCTCATGTAAGTTATTGTGCTTACTAAGGATTCTGGATATCCAGCTCCAAACAAAAGATCTGGAGATTCTCAAACAGAAGAATATGAATCACCATTAGATTGCTTTGCTAAAGAAATTAAGCTTGAAAATGACTCAAGTATTTCCTTCCCAACTGGAAGAAGACAACCACATTTTGCATTGGACAGAGTACTGTGCAGTCCTACCAATACAGCTCCTGCTGCTGCACATGGGAGAAAAAAAAAGTCAGCTGAATCTCAAAGCATTTCTGATGCTGCCAAAATAATGAGTAGACAATCACCAAAGAAAAGGCTGTCATTTTCTCTGCTGAAGAGTCCCTATTGTTTTATGCCTGTTATAAAAGGTAATTTTTTGGAGAAGGATTAGCTACGAACCAAATGCAGTCTGCCAGGACTGGAAGACTGTAAGGATAAGCGCCAGAGCCCACACAGTACAGGCTCTGGTCTACTTTGTTAGTGAAGAAGGGGAAAGTCAGGTGTTTACAGCTATGTCCTGCAGTCTATGATGAAGTAGAGCATACTTTCCCCAGAAAATCTTGATTCAGCAGATTTCAAGGTCTTGTAAACAGTATCTTTATTACAGAGACCTCAGATTCTCAGAGGAGCAAAAGCAGGAACAGTAGCGGGAGGCTGGTGCCATCTGCTGACACAGCTGCAATCCCGTTTTGATGAAAACCTCAATAGTCCAAGGGAATTTTATAAATAAGTACCAGTTCAAAGCAAAAGAGAGCAAGGAACTGTGGAAGTTTTTGTTTATGGCAGTGACGCTGTGGAAGAGGTTGCCAGCTGCAGCTTTGGATTCTCCTGTACTGCGTATTCTTTACTCTGGGATGGTCAGGGCAAAATTGACTCTGCTTGAGGGTACAGGATAGATTAGACATCTATCTGTTTCTCAAATCTTCACAATTAAATGATCATTCATCCTTTGGAAAAGGATTCATGACTTCTAAGTAGCTCCTAGTTCTGTCTGACAGCAAGGGAAAGAATGCGATGAATAATGTACTCAGTCTTAAGATATAAGTAACTTTGAAAAAACCCAGTAATCTTACCATTACAACCCCAAACTAAAATACATGGACCACTGACATGAGAAAAGTGGTCTTTGTTTTTTAAGTCCTGCAACAGGCACTTAGGAGCTGATCCTAAAGGGGGTTTACAGACTTGCACCCACCAGCTATAACTGTAACACACACCTAAGTGTTTAGGTTCCCCTGCTCGTCCCTGTGTTGCAGACATTTTGAGGAGTGCTTTCTGACATCTTCCAGGCCACCACTACTCTGCAGCCCACAAGCCAAGAACTGCATGATCTCCCCTGGTTGCACCCAGCCTTACCCTTCTCTGATCCCCCCAAAAGCACTCCAAGCTGCCAGGAGCTAAGGGTCTATTTCTGGAAGGGGCAACAGCATTCAAGCTCCTCATAACAATGCCATTAGAGGCAGGACAAACATCACTGTGGGGGAAAGTACCTGCCTACCTCTGGTTCCTGCACCTCCCCAGAACACAAACAACTGGAATCAAAAATTTCATCTGGTGCAGCAATTCCTACATTCCTAAAATCTAGCCCCATTGCAGGGATACAACTTGATAGTGGTACTGACAGCAAAACACACAGGGACATGCACTTGCATAAACCATTCTGGATGAATAACCTCCAATTCCATCTGAACTTGTCTGTTAAACCACTACTGTTAGCAGGTATGCTGCATCTTACTCTGCAGGCCACATGAACAATGGTAAAACATGGCCACACAGGGACTGACACACTTGAAATACATTTTTTTCTCTTTCTTGAGGATGGATGGAAAATTCTCAGGGATTTTCCAGGGTCTGGAGAGCTGGGGGCTGTTATGATGCTTGGGAGACCATTCACATGCAAGTTGCAGGTAAAAGACATGTGAGGTGCTCAGGTTCATCACCAGCAGGGCTAAAGTTGCTGGCACAAGGCTTCTGCAAGGCTGAGGCAGGCTCCAGCAGGGCTGTAGGAATGGCAGCAACTGGATGCACGATGTTAATATAAACAAGTCAAAAAACTGAAGGCAATGTGGTGTGTACCTACCGTTCAAAGTCCACCAGATCTGAGGATGAAGTGTCTGAAGACTGGATCAATTCTGGCTTCCCATCCTCTTCCGGTGGTTTTTTTTCACATTCTTGAATCAAACACCAGGTAGTAGAGTCATTCTCACTCACAGCTTCCGAGGCTGATGCAGTGCTGGAAAGAACACACAGGAAAAAAAGCCACACGAACAACTTCTTAACTGGATTAATAAGGCCCTTGTCATGGCCACTCCAGAGTCCAGGGCCATTCTTCCCAAGCCAGCTTTCTCCTCCTCCTTTTGCTTTGCAGGTGAATGAGAAGCCCTTGGTGCAGATCAGCTACATAGAAGGGAAAGGAAATACAAGCACTGACTGGAAATGAGACCAGCAACATGCTTAGAGTGTTTGTGTACTGTACAGGATCACAGGGGTCCAGGAGAATTCTCTTCATCTTTTCCCCACAATGAAAGGCTTCTGCTTGGAAATTCAGTAACAATGACAAAGAGGTTCAGAGATGCTGGGATGGAAGCAAGTGCAAAGTATTATCATCTTTACTTGACTGGCATAAGCCCTTACCTATGATTGCTGAAGTGCCTCTTGACATATTGCTCCCTGACTTCCTCCAAGCTGGACAGGTTCCCATCCTCCAGACTGAAGGACTCTGCTGTCAGCAGAAAGGTTACTGTCACATCAGTGACACTTTTGGCTTCCCTCCCACCCTCAGCCCCAATCAAACAAAATAAATTCAACATCTGGTTCTTCACAAGCCAGAGCTTTTCATTATACAAAAATGATGTAAAAGGAGAAATGTCTGCCTCTCCTGCAATGTAGCTAGCATTACTGGGAGTTTATTATCATTGAGGAACTTAAAATTAATGCCTTCTTCCTAACGTTGGTCTGACAGAAATGATGGTGATATTAATAAAATAACCAGCAAATCAAACTCCAGGCAAGCACTAGTCAATACGGTATTTTGTGACTGCCATATAACAAGCAAATTGCATTTAATACCCCCCCCCCCCCCGACAACCAACACGTGATTCACAAGCAGTATGAACTGTACATATATGAAAGTAAACACAAGGGGAAATTAACCTCCATGTTCTCCTCACCCAGCCTCACTGCTTGTGATCTCTTCAATTTTGCTCTCTCAAACTATTTCTTCTACCTATGACTGACTTTTATGGGTTATTCAAGGATGTGGGTTCAGAGGAGATTGCTCACGTTAAGCAATGGGACTTCTAACTGATGCAAATTATTGAAGGTGCAAGTTGCAAGAATAGCAGGGTTTTTTCTACCTGACAGTAACTTGGACACTTGAAGGGACACAAAAATACGTCCAAAGTCTGTACCCCATCAGCCCCCAGTACTAATTGCTGCCACTGCAGGCAGCGGCCAGCATCAGTAAACAAGATGGCACATTGGCAAGGCATGCCTCAACTGCTGACAGCACATGCTACACTGCAGTGACGCATGGTGCCACAGGTGGTAACAGAAGAGTGTATGAAGACGACCCACCAAGCTGAAAGAAAACAAAGCCACAGCAGCTCTCTACCCGTTTCTATCAGAGTAAATTCTTAACTAGAGGCTTCCATTTCCTGTACTAGGAAATCCTCAGCAGCTTCTCTGTTCTCCTTTATCTGACACCAGAGCCTGCAGTTTAAGCTCTGGCTGTGCTTGACTTGCAATCCTGGGTGCTCATGACAGCTGTCTTTCACACTACACTACATTGCTGAGGCCGGGAGGAGCACACATGCTCCTGCAGCCTCTCAGTGGGAGCCCAAGCATGCAGCCTGGCGACCCACACCAGCCTCACACCTGCTGAGGGTGAACTGGCAGCAGGGTGACAATGCCATTCTGCCTGACCATGGGATGGCAGGAATTACCAGTTTCCTTCCTTCACCTTGGCAGGGGAGGGGGTAGGAACAACTCAGAGTCAGAGGGGGATTTCTGAGGTGCAGTGCTTAGTAGGTCAGTAAGACTTTTTGCTACCCCTTGCTTACTGTTACAACTAAAGTCACAGTCAGCTCTAACGCTTTAATTTGCTCAGCTAGGTACCTAAATGTCTCTTTAACAAATAAATAAACAAACAAATCCAGGCACTCTGTCCAAAGCAAATACTTGCATAGTTACCTTTCATCTCCAGCAAAGAACCCAAGGTTTGCTCCAACTTCTGGATAGATTTCTTAGCCTTACGCAAAACCTGATACTAAACACAAGAAAAAATCAGAACTGATTGCTCTCTGCTCTGACTAGATCAATGTTTTAACATGCCTTGGTTGTTTTCTTCACTTTTCCTTCATTTTGATATTCAGTTATCTTGATGTCCCTGCGAAAACAACTGTATTGTTTCACCAGATACCCTCATTAATATGAAAAGGGGCAAGAACTAATACCAGAGCAAACTTCAATGCAGAATATAAATATTTAGGTATGTATTATGCAACACATACACATAACACCTGGTCACATAGATACTTGCTACTTAACTGTGATCTTCTTTCATCAGCAAACAGTCTTGTTTGGATTGTTCTTTTCTTGGAGCATGTCCAGAAATACCATGCTGTGAAGTCTTGTTGGACGTCTACCAACTTTAGGCATAAGACTTTACTAATAATTTCCCATGAGAACTTTGCTAGGAGAAGCCTTTGCCATATTCTGCTCTCAGCTACACTGATAGCTACTGGAGTAACTTCAGTGCTGAACATCATTCCTTCATCATTTATAGCAAGCATAACTGAGAACAAATGGCCAATGCATTTAAACATATACACCTCAAAAATATTTCAATATATATGTGATTGGTGAGACCATCCCAATCACCTTTGACAGGATGTCTACCTTTCAGCGTTGTCACACTGGGTATTTTAGCCAGACACTAAGAACTAGGATTACAAGTGAACTTTCCTATTTAGGCTCTTGAAGATACTCAACTTCTTTTGACCTTCAAAAGTCACACAAGGGGCACATGATACTATTAAAAAGCAATTTTAAGAGTTGGTATGTGATGATAGTCCCCCTAGTCCAGACAAAACAAGTATCTGTTTAGTCTTGGCTTCTGAGCTCATGGTGACTTCAGCTTAACTTGCATTTTTGTTCAGAACATGGCAAACTGAACTCCTACTTCAATCTGTAGGAGAGATAAGGGGTTCAGCAGGCACAAGCACCAGATAGCAGTTTTACATGTTCAGAGTCTTAAAGCCCTTTACAAGGACAACTCCTGTCCTAAACAATCACCACGCTCTCCATTTTACAAACTGGAAAACTGTAAGTAACCAATCTAACTAAATGAATCAGTGGCAGAGTTGAGGATAAAAGTACTCCTCATGCTTATTCCTCTGCTTTGAGCATGGTGGTATCAATCTTTTCAGTAGTATTTTGGGTTCATTTCATCTTTATAAACGATAAAATAGTCTCTTAGTTTAGCAGAGATCAATAAACAGCATTGATGGGTTTTTTTTCCAGACTTATTTTTTCAGTGTCTTGAGGACAGAGTGCACCTCATAAGGCTGAATGAATTACTCCCTCCCCTTTAACTGTTTCTGTCCCTAAACTCACCACTCTGATTTCATAGCAAAATGGTGTGAAATCAAGATAACTTCATCACGGGATCCTTTGCTTTGTTTCCAAAACACTACAAAGAAGCTGCAAAGCTATAAAGAAGCTGCAAAAAACCCTTAAGAAAAGCACATCTAAGGCACATGAACAACCCATGACCCAGAGACTATGAAGTGAACAATTTGCTTATGCTGAACTGGCAGCTTTAAAGTAAAAGAGATCCAGGAAAGCTTCACACAGTGAAATCACACTCACACACACTGGCACCCATAAAGATACAGTGGTCATATTAATAAACCTGGCTAAATTTAAACACACCCAGGTATAACAGCGACGCATAGAGAAATAGTCGCTGCTCCGCACCTTTGAGGCAGAGTTGTGTGATTGGGATAGAACAGCTTCCCGCAAGTCGCTGAAAAGTCTTCCCAGCCTAGCACGGTGGCGTGCCTGTGACAAGCGCCGCTTTGCCACGTAGGATTCTACCTCTTGCAGGTGTGTCAGGGGACTGGGACTTACTCTCGCACGTGTCTTCCTACAGGCTCCAGCTGTCTCCATCAAAAGCTGCAACACTTTATATGGACTAAATATATAAATAAAGAAAAAAAAATCTTACAGCCTGTGTAGTGGACAGACAAAAAAAGGCAAGTTCAGGGTGACTGACAAAAGCACTCCAGCTCATTTTTCTGTAGGAAATCCTGGAGTCTGAAATCTTCTCTTTGCCTGAGGGATGCCATCTGTAAGTACTGACTAAAACCTAACCTACCACTAACGATAAACTGCACTGCAAGAAACACAGCCAAACCTCCCACCTCCTGCACCCTTCCCTGCAATGGTTTGATGCTCCATTTCCATGGGGTACCCAGGGTTCAGCTTCAGAAAGTGCTGAGAGTCCTCAGCTTCCACCGATGTTACTAAAAGATTTATTCACAGCATTGGAATTTTTCTTCCAATTAAACTGTGACAGCGGAGCAGGCAACACCACCGGACATACACATACACAAAAGGGCCAGGCCCACGCCCAGCCGAGCCTGCTGCAGCCACCCCACCGGCCTGACCAAGTCCAAGGCACCCGCCGCACGACGGACCGACGCCCCCTGCCCCAGTACCGACCGCCAGCGCGGCACAGAGGACGCCTGGCCCTGCTGTCTCTTCTGCTGCCGGGAGCGGAAAGGCCGGCTCGAGGCCGACCGTGGCTGCTCACACCGGACACCTCTGGGGATCGACCGATCGCCCGATCGACCTCACCCCGCCCGGCCCGAGCCCGAGCCCGAGCCCGAGCCCGAGCACACGCCCACGCCCACGCCCACGCCCACGCCCGCGCCCGCACCCGCCCCTTCCATGGCCGCCGCCGCGCTTCTGCCCGCCTGCGCTCAGCAACAAGAGCCGCACGTGGCGGAGAGCCAATCGGAACGCCTCCAGTGCCCGGCGGCGGCCAATAAGGAGGCGGGAAAAACGCGGGCAGCGGACGCCGGCGGGGAGGGTAGCAACGAAGAGGCGGGAAAAGGCGGGCGGGTCGTGCGCATGTGCTAGTTGGGGACTACAAGCCCCGGCGCGCCTCGCGCCGGGTGGGCGCGGCAAGGTTCGCCGGGGGCTGCGGCTCTGCTGCCGCCGCCGGGCCGGGCTCCCCCTACCCCCGGCCGTGGGCGGGCGGAGCCGGCAGCGCCGCGGGGCTCCCATGGCGGCGGCGGCGGAGCGGACGGACGAGCTGGTGCGGGAGTATCTGCTGTTCCGCGGCTTCACCGCCGCCCTGAAGCAGCTGGACGCGGAGATCAAGGCGGACCGGGAGAAGGGCTTCCGGGTGAGTGGTGGCCGCGTCCCCGCTCGCGGGTGGCCCTTGGGGAGGCCGCTGTTCCCGGGCAGGCCGCGGGTGCCCCTCTGCGCACCCGCTCCCGGGGCTGGGCGAGCGGGGCGGCTCTGGGAGCGGCGCTCCGAGCCCCCGTGCCTTCCCGCGGAAGCAGCTCGCTTCAGGGACGGCCGCCCCCCAGCTGCCCGGGCTGGGTCGGTCGCCGGGGCCTGGCCGGCCGCACGGGCAGGACCCTCCGCATCCCGGCGGTGGGGGCCGCCACCTGGCCCTGCCGCAGCCGATGTACGCGCGGCCGCCCGGCGGGGGGCTCTGGCTGTTCGGAGGCTCTGCGCCGCTTGGCTACGAAGTGGCGGCGGTGCAGGGCAGCGGCGGTGGGTGCCAGCCCCTCGCCTGAGCTCCCAGCCGGGGGCCGCAGCTCCCGGGCAGCCGTCCCGCGCCGGCGGCCTGCTCGGCCCTTCCCGGGCCGCCGCCTGTGCACCCTCGGCCCCCGGTAACGCGCGGGGGCTTCTCAGCTTCGTGCCGAGGGGGACGGAGCAGCCGCGCGTTCGAGTGGGCAGCGGCGGGAGGACATCTCTTTGCCTGCATATTTTCTCAGCCATGAGACTTTTATCTGGCGGCTTTACAGCTCCGCGCTGTAGTTTACATGTCTTAAGCACCAACTACCTTGCTAGATGTGTGAAAGTTGGTGCAGAATTTGACAGCCTCAAAAATACAGTCTCAGCCCTTTGTGTGAGCTTCACGTTCCTGTAGCAGCAGTGCTGGGCACTGAATGTAGTGTTCTGAACAGTCAGATTTTCCTTTAACAATAGTACAAGCACTGCCTTCATAATTCATAAAGCATATTGCTTTTATTTTAAAAAATTTCAGCACTTTGCTAATGTTTAGAGGTTGGAAAACAGTTGATTTAATTGAAATTGTATTGTCCAAGAAAGGACTGTTGGCGTCACCGACTTAGACTTCAGTTCCTTTTATCGGTAGGAGCCACAGAGACAGAAGCTGGATGATGTCCTAAGATATTAGCTGATAAGGGGGAGCAAACCACATATTTGAACAACTTTGCAGCCTAGAGAAAATTAAACTACCAACTTTTTTTTTCCCCTGATGCCTGTCTTGGCCATCAGAAATCAATGAGAGAAAAAAAAACTATTCCTACACCACAGTTCTGCCATATTGGTACTGCAGAAATGATTTTCAGAGTCATAATGGCAAAACCCCCTTCTGTTTCAAACTTTAATGCCCGTCTTGTTAGTAGAGGATGTTATTAAAGGTACTTCAAAGACTGCAGTACAATGGTTCTTTCTTCCTCTTTCTGTTGGCTAAATATTTTTTCCTTTTAGTCTAAAAATAAGTTTTCCAGGTGCTGCTGTTGAGTTTTGAACATTTAATCACGTTATTCCTGTTTTGCTGTTATCAACTGACTTCTTTTAAAAGTGGAAAGTTTTGCTTATATGCAAAAAAACCCACCAACTGCATTTAACAGCATATCATCTTTTTGTCAAAATCTGCTTGGCTATGTTCTTTCATGTCTTTTTTAAAATTTTTTTTGTTTGGAAGGTGCTGCAGAGTGGAAGAATGCTAATACAAAGTGTTTCTAGGATTAGGAAAATAGCTAATGCATAAGTGCTGGATTGTGTTATTATTTGTGCAGTTAAAGCTTCTCAGTGTTAAGTTACAGAAAGTCTCTTGTGCTGGAAGAGCCCTCACATGACTGTAGTGTTCCCCATTTTGCCTTCTTTAGGTGGATAAGATAGTGGACCAGCTGCAGCAGTTTGTTCAGAGCTATGATCTGGCTGCCCTGCGGGATTATTGGAGTTACCTGGACCGACGCCTCTTCAGCCGTTTGGAAGATGTGTACCGGCCAACAGTGAACAAGCTGAAAACCAGCTTATTCCGATACTACCTTGTCCATACTGTTCAGGTAGTGTTTGGTTTTTTTAAGCTTCTGTTTTAAAAATAACCGGGTCTCTGAAACCAGAGCAATAAAATATCCTTGTGAACCCCTGACAGGCCTGGTGGGTAAGGGACAAGCAGTTGATGTGTCATGTATCAGGAGCGTAGTAAGGAATTTCATGCAGGCTTGCATGACAAGTTTGTAAGCAGGATAGGGTTGCTCAGATGAGAAATACAGTTAGTTGGGAGCAAGATACTAGGATATGAAGGCAGGTCCCCCTCAGACTAGATGTTAGTCCTGCTCAGCCTCTGTTAATAACTTGGATACTGGGAAAGATCACGAGGTTTGTAAACATCTCCTTGTGGGGTATTGCCATGAGAACAGAGAAGGACAAGAACAGGGCTCAAAGCAGTCTTCATGAGTATGAAGAAATGAGCAGGAAGAAAGCCCCAAGCACCTGTGTGCAGGTAGTAGTCAACTGCTCCAATGTAGAATATGGAATGATGGAGCAGGCAGCAGTAGAGCTGTTACTGCAGCGTTGGGGATCAACAGGCAGGATTGTCTGTGTTCCTTCCACTCTAACCTGCTGTCAGGACTCAGCCACTCCTTTGAGGTACCACAGTTGTTAAAGCTTCAAGGGAGCTGGAGGGTCCAGAAGAAAAAAAGATTACTTGAAGTTTGTGGAGGTGAGTTTTAGTTTGAGAGGGGAGAAGTGGGCTTCAAATCTGTACAAGGTATTGTGGGAGAGAAAATAAGTGAATGGTTTTTGTTTGCTTTGAATAGGACAGAAAATAATGAGTTTAAAATGGAGCAGAGTGTATCTTGTTGACCAGGAAAGTCAAAGGAATCTGTTACACAGGCAGGGCTCGGACAAACAGTAGACAAATACCTGTCAGGATTTTGTGTTTCATTTCTTGCTATCTTACCTCCTTGATTCTGTTCCCTGACTGAAAATCTTTAATGATGTGTGCTGCTGGAGGAGTGAAAATCTAACGCAAATTTCTGGAAGTGAGTTTTCTCATGTTTTGTTTTGCCCTATACTTGCCCTTGGGCATACTTGTCCTGTGTTCCCGAATAATGTATCGGATGGAAACCTTTTCAGGCTATGTCTTCTGTAGATTTGAATAATTTGAAGTCTGCTTTGGTCCTGTACGTAAATGCTGATGTTTTGGTGCATAAACTGCACTGGTTTAGCTGGAAATCAGTGGGATTAGTTTAACTTGCCTCAGCCTTTAAACAAGACTGGTGAGTAGAAAGAAGGTCAAATTAAATGCATTTTCCTGGTGTATTTGGGGTGCTTTTGTTCCCTGATGAATCTGTTAACTCTAACCATGTGCTCTGTTGGGTGATGAAAGTAGTTGTTAGTGTGTTCATAACAGAGAGCAAATATTACTAGAACCCACGTGGTGGCATTAATGAAAGCGTGAGCCCTTTTCTTCTTGCTGTATTTCAGACCAGCCGCAATGACAAGGCGCAGGAGTTTTTCCTCAAGCAGGCCTCTGAGCTCCAGAACCAGGTGGAGTGGAAGGATTGGTTTGTCCTGCCCTTCCTCCCTGCCCCAGACTCCAACCCCACCTTTGCCACCTATTTCTCGCGCCAGTGGGCAGATACATTTATTGTGTCTCTGCACAACTTCCTGAGCGTCTTGTTTCAGTGCATGCATATCCTTTTTTGCAACTAATAGCTAAATCTCCCTTGCCCTGGTACTAGTAAAATGCTTACTATTAACAGTGGTGTCAAGAATATAATGTTGCAGAGCTTGCTGCTTTCAGGTTTGGAGCCAAGACTTAATAGGAAGCTGGTGTTTACCAGAGGATGTTGGAATAATTATTGGTCAATTATCTGATATATTATATTCCCTGGGTGCGGACAGTTGTGGTTGTTCAGCCATAGTAACTTGTCACTATGCAAGTGACTGGGAGTGCGCATTTTGTTCTGAAATGCTTTTCCTCTTTGCTTGGCATAGTACAAAACAGGCATGCAACCTTGGGTCATAGTCCATAACTGAACTAGCATCTCCTGCTAGACTCTTCTGCGGGTACCTATGTTCACAACATTGTCTAAGGACAGCTCACTTTCCTACTAAAGTTCAACACTGGCAGAAGTAACTGCTTTTGTCCCCCACTACAGAGTTCTGACCTTGTTTGCTGATAGACAGGTTTACACTGCAGCTGAAATACAGATCATCTTGAACTGTGTCTTTAGTGTACACTAATGCAGTAACATAACTTGTCTTGTCCTCCACTTTGGTCATGTAAAAAGGAAGGATTTAAAAATTCTTGCAAAGTCTTATGTCAGATAGTTTGTGCAACGGTAAAGTACAAAGTTGGCTTAGGTAACTAAGCTGTTACTAGTCTTCTGACCTTGCACATAACTTCTTGTTAGTTGTATGGGCTGAGCGGCTTTGCTGTCTTACAGGCAAGTGGCTGGTATGGAGTGCTGACTTTTAGAATTAAGTCTGGTGCATACAAGTTCTTGCCTTGGTTTTCTTTAACATTCCTCACCAGTTCCAGTCATTTTGAACTTTGAAGCTGAATGTCTCAGGAGCAGTCTCATACAAGAAGAAAATGAATCATTGCGGCATAAGGTCAGAACTGAAGTCAGTCTTTAGTTGCTGACTGTATGAGGCTCTAAGTTTTTTGTAAAATTGGTTCCATCTATTCAAGAAAGCTGTAACTGTTCAGTGCAGTTATTCCAAGTCAGATTCTCCTCTAAGGCCTTTGTTATTTTGGTTTATCTTTGAACTGTCTCCAGCAAACTTGGGGTTGTGATCATATAAAATGTCTATTTAGAGTATTGCTGTCGCTCCACTGGAGGTGATCCTTCTCCCTGTACTGTCTGACAGGTGGCTGGATACTGTGCAAGTCAAGAGAAGCTGAAACTAGTGGCAGGTTAAGGGCATATATAGCTGACTTTGGATGTAAACTTCTGAATAGTATTTAGTCACTTCCAGATTTTAGCTGGTGGAGCAATAAAAACAGGCAAAGAGGCAGTAAAACATTACTTCTGAAATGGCCACTTCAGCGTGGTTGGCATACACCAAAGCAATTTAGATCAACTAATGGAAAAGTTGTGAATGTTTTTTCTCAACTCTAGACCTTACAGGAAACCATAAGAAGGTCTGACTGGTTCAGACAAAATGTTGCCCATCTCCTTGTCTTGTGTTTGACAGTATCATGGGCAGACGCTTAGATGGTATAAGAATATATAACATGAGTCAGTCCCTTTCCAGTATAATGTCCTATGAGAGAGGTTTTGGAAATCTGCAGTTTAAGAACTTTCTAAATTATGGATCACATGTGGATGATCATGTGCAAGTGGGAAGCCTTATTCATGTAAGCACTACTTTAGTTTCACTTCCTCAAACATACCAAGTAAAAGCTCTCACGGCATGATTACTTCAGTAAAATAAGTTGTTTTACCTCCTGTGTTACAAAATGTTACATTGTATGTTGTGCTTCCTGTTTCAACTCTTTTGGTGGCTGATCAATGCTGTTCATTTGTAGTAAAACTGTTGGAAGTAAAATAGAATAATTGATTTCAAAAAGGAGGCTTTTTTATGAAAGGTGAGGTTTGTCACTGTACTGTGTGAAGTCAGTGGATCAGGCAGATTTTGACAGGAGGATTCTGCAAAGATGGTCAGTGGATAGGAACAGCAGGATAAGGTATCTTTTGAAACAAGGCTCCTTTATTTCCTCCAATTTTGTATTCTGTACTTTTAGTAAAATTAAAGCTGTTTTGGTGTGTTGATTGATATCGCTTAAAGACTAGATAAGATTTCTCTGGCAAATAGGCAGACTAAAATTGGACTTTCCTTTTTGAAGAACAGCTCAAGTCAGAAAAGCAAGCAGCTACCTACAGAGTACAGGTTTAAATAAAAAATGATGTGAATAAATATTGAACTCAATGCTAGTTGAAAATAAGTAGTGATTCTCATTTCACGGTTGAAACAATTCAAATATGTAAATAGCAAACTGGATTTCTAAAGCTCCTTTTTCTTCCTGTAACTTCTTTCCTTAAATACTGTGGTAAAAGGAAAAAGAATTATATCTGAAAAACGAATGTATGGAAACAGAAAAGCCTGAGCAACTCATGTGAACAAGAGTCATAGGCATAAACCACATCTGTCACAGAAAGCTGCATCCCGAGGTTCCTCTCTGCTAAAGGGAAGAAAGAAAAATATCTTTCTCCACAATGTGGAGATAAATCTCACTTGGTCATGCTTGGGAGGGAGCTGGGCATGGTGTGGAACTGGGTTTTGGGGTGACCTGATGGTGTTGTCGTCAGTGCACTCTGCCAGCTCACCAAACCCTTGGCCGTGGGAAGATTACCTTCTAGGCTCAGTGCCCATACATCACTGCTGCCAGTCACATGCATTGCCTTGGCCTTGAACTGCACGCATGGGGTGGCTGATCAGCTCTGCCCTGGCCAGCTCTAGTTACCAGCCCCATTAATGTTCTTACAGCAACAGCCCAAGGAGAGGAGTGAAGGGTTTTCCTTAGGCTCCAGTTTCATGTGTGTAAAGTACTGATTGTCTTGATTACTTGGACTAGTTTGGTGCTTAACCAGTCAGAGTGACACTATTCCCTCACCACCCTTCTAGGGCTGTTGGAATAAAAGGAGTAAACATTTCAGCAAGTGGGAAGGAGGTGAATCTCAGTGACCCTCTGTTTACTTTGCTCTTTTTCTCCCGTAGTTGTTTGCTTTGCAGGCTGAATCCTCTCGCATGAAGAAAGAGGAATTTCAGGTGGAACAAGCAGTTGTGCATCACAAGTTACCTGCATATGTGGCCAACATGGATCGGCTAGGGGACTCTGAGCTGTAAGTGCCTGCAGGGGAGGAGGTGGGGACAGGCTCTGCTGCTTTTATTGGGTCAGGAAGGCTCCTGGAGGGTTATTTACTTGTCCCCTTTGCCAGGAATCAATGCAGAAAGACATCCAGGCAGAAATTCTGGTGACCTAAGTGGGTTTAACGGGGGTATTCATGATGGGCATCTCTCCTGCCATTTGGTAGACAGATTTTTGCCAGTCAGTGAGAGCCCAAGTACACATGGAAGTGATTCTGCTCTCCTCTCAGCATTACACCAAGGTGTTCTGGGCAGTCAGGGCACTAGTAGCAGTGCAATACCCTGCAGTACTGCTCAACTGAAGTGGATTGACTCTTGGTTCCTATTTACTTTAGTGTCTGTGGTGCAGTAGGTGAGTGCCCTGTGTTTTGAAAACATTCTTTCTGTGTGACCCAAAAGGGTCATTCTTATGCAGAGGTGCTTTCCTGCTTTTGCATAGTTGGGGGAAAAGGAAGGGTTTTTTTCTGTGAGGCTCAGTTATGCAGAGAATTCCCTATAAACTTGTTGCAGTTAAAGGGTGTTTTATGGTTACATCCATTGTATTCCTATCTGTGGAAACTGGGCAACATACACAGTGATATGGCTTGTTTAATTGTTAAACTTTTTTTTTCCCTCCCCCGGTACACAGTCATGAAAAGAAAGTCTGTGTTTGAATTCATTATGGTGTTGAGATGTTTTCTTTCTTTAAAAGGATCTGAAAGCAAATGTAGCTTAGCCGCAAGGTATTAATACTACTGGGGCTTTGACTTTCTCATGTGCTTCTTTCAGTCCTATTCAGACAGAGGGGGGTTGATCAAATTATCCTGCTGACAGTGACAAATAGAAGTTGTGGCAGAGGCCACACACAAAGTCTTTGTTTTAATCTAAAAATTGTCTGATAGACTTAAGTGTCTGAACTGTCTTGATAACTGCACTGTACACTCTGCACAGGACCGGCTACAAGAGTTTAATTTGAGATTTTTTTTAACTACTCTGTGTGGAAAGCCCTGATGTTTATCTGCACACATGGGGGACAGTGACATGAAGGATAGGATAATTTATTCCCATATTAATTTTTGTCAATTTGTATTAGAAAAACTTGCCTAAGAAGTGGCATTTCTTGTGTGCACAACTTTGTCTTTTAGTCTAGGGGCCAGTTCTGATTGCTTTTTCCATGTGTGCTGAACCCAAAGCCCAACTTGGGTAGAATAATTCCTTCCTAGAAGAGAGGATGGACACAGTGAAGATGCTTGTATTCCCCTTCTCCTGGGTGCTGCTCTGCTCTGAGGAAGCTGTAGCGGAGTGAGGTCAGACAGTTACCTTCTGGGAAGCAGCTGCTGCTCTTGTTGTTGTGGGCTGAGAAGGGAGGTGTGTGTAATCATAGAAATGGACCTAAACTTTCTTACTTTGGGTCTAGTTTTTGAGATGCTTGAGGGCCTGTGCTTTGAAATTGCTGAACATGACTTGCTGAATATCTAAAGATATTCAGTAAAACACTGGATACTGAATGCATTTCAAAGTAGGTCTGTTTTATGCTTAGAAGTGGAATCCCAGCTGAATAGGTTCTTTAGAAATCTGCCTTTCCCTTTGGGTCTTTCTAAACTAACCAGATGGAGTGGAAGTGGTTTGAGGTGGTTTTACAGGAGATTCAGCAACAGTTGAGCCCGCTGTTTCAATGGCATCTCTGAGAAGTGAGCTTTGGTTGTAGTAATTATGATCTGCTCTAGGCACTAACAGGATGTTTTGAAACTTTTTTTTTAAATGCATAGCAGTCCATTGGCTTGGAAAGGGACATCTGTCCTCTAGTGGTTCATACAGCTGGCACTTTGCTTGTTGGGTGGTCTTTGATCAGGCTGTCTGGCTACAATTTCATATTCTGTTTGGTGTGGTTTGTTTGTTTTGGGGTTTTTGTTTTGTTTTGGTTGTTTTTTTTGTTCTTTATTTTTTAATTAGTGATATGACCTGCAGTCAGAGGAGTACTGCGCATTCTCTTCAGTCCCGGGGAGGCTTTCTGTCCTCTTTTCTCTCACAAAGTAAAAAGGGCCCTTCCAGACCAGCCCATCCAAGTGGGGCTTCTCCAATGCAGACTGGCAGTATGCTGCTAGGGAAGAAAGAACCAACAAATCACCAGGTAATTCTCCACTGTTTTTATTGAAAGGTGCTCAGTATCCAAGGAGTTAATTTGCAGCACAGCACTGCTTTAAGCTTTTGCTTCCACCTGAAAAAATGAAGTGTCCTTTCCTTCCTTGCAAGTTTATGCTGGGCCTGAATGCAGCACAAGAACAGCTGCTGTTATATGGGGTCTTGTGGAGGCCTTGCAGGTGCTTGATTTCTTTGCTGCCTCTTTTGCTTTTTGTTCTGCAGCCTAGCACAAGTGTAACTTTGCCAAATCATTCCTCTGCCTTCTAGAGTGCCAAAGGAAAAGAAGGAACAGTGAGCTGTAAGGATGGGAAGAGCCACTTCAGTGGGTTAGCAGGCGAGTCAAGTTCCCTGCAGCAGCGGCAGAAGCGCTTGCAAGAGCATGGGAAAGAAAGGAAGGAACTGCTTTCCAAAGGGACCTTTCAGGTACCAGGCAACGCCGCAGGGCTGGGAAGTGGAGGGCTACAGGGTTTTTGTAGTTTGTACTATGTGGACAAGTGCAAGTGTTCCTGTTACACTTCTGAGTTGCTACTCAGATCATTCTGTATCAAAGGTTCTGTGTCCCTAGAAGGGAATCAGTATTGACATTTCAAATGGAAGAAGAGTTGTCTTTTGTCATGATCTTTTCAACAGCCTGGTTGTGGAGGGCGTATGTTTTATCTGGCTTAATGGTTTTGTTCACATACTGTGTTATAATCCCCATTCCTTAGTGGCAAAGGGCTTGGCTGACCCATTCTGCTCAAGTGAGTTCTCTTCTGTGGGTTCTTATGCCGGTTTGTGCAGGCTCTCTGTGGGACAGAAGAAGTTGATAGAAAGTTTTTCTGGATAGGAGTGATGTTTGCTTTTTGGAGTTCTTTTGTACTGTATAGTGCAGTTCTGCCTGGGGGGTGTACTGTTCTTTCTAATCTAATGAAATAATAAAACTGTGTCCTCAATTTTAACTGCTGAAGGGCAGTTCTGTTCACCTGTATATTGTTTGGCTTTCAGCAGGCATGTGGTCAAAGGATAACAGTGCAGGAGGAACGATGGCAGCATCTCAGGCACTCCCTTGGGGGAGAAATGGTGCAGAGCGACTGTTGCCTAATAGCCAGTAGATATGGCTGTTCTGTGGTGGGGAGCACTGCTTTAGAGAGGAGATAGCCATGAAGAAAAGTTCTCTCATAGTACACCAGTGAGCATTCAAGGCTATCTAAAACACTTCTTAATTAAACGTTGGTCAGAAAATTGCAAAGCCCAGCTTCCCCTAAGTATCCTTTGACTTCCCTTGTTTTGTGACGTTCCAGGTTAAGGCAGTGTTTGAAGTTGATAGTATTTAGCTTTGCTCTCAATGTGTGTGAGCAAAAAGGAAACTGAAAGGTGGCAGCACTTTTTTTCACATGACTGTCATTCATTGGTTGTTATCTCTCCACATAAAATAACACAGAGGGGCATTCTTGGATTTATTTCCCAATCTTTTCTGGCTTTGTGATTTCAGATTATTTCATTATCCAGTTTGACCCATTGCTCAAGATGTGAAGCTACTATAAATAATGCAAGGATGTGTTAGGGAACAGGGTTTCAAAACAGTTTTGGAGCATTTAATCTTTAGAGGATGGTTTAGCAAAGGAATGCTTGCAGATGTTTTACTAGCTTATCACAGAATGGTTTGGGTTGGAAGGAACCTTAAAGGTCATATAGTTCCAACCCCTCTGCTGTGGGCAGGAGCAGCTTCCACTAGACCAGGTTGCTCAAAACCCCATCCCACCTGGCCTTGAACACTTTCATGGATGGGACATCCACAGCTTCTCTGAGCAACCTATTCCTGTGTCCCACACCCTTACAGTAAAGAATTTATTCTTTATCTAAATATCTAATCTAAATCTACCCTGTTTCAATTTAAGGCCATTTCATACCCTTGTCCTCTTGCTATGTGCCTCTGTAAAAAGTCCCTCTCCAACTTTCTTGTACACTCCCTTCAGGTACTAGAAGGCTGCTGTAAGGTCTCCCTGGAGTGTTTCCTTCTAGTTAAATAACCACAGTTCTCTCAGCCTGTCTTCACAGGAAGGTGCTCCAGCCCTCTGATTGTTTTCATGGCCCTCCTCTGGACATGTTCCAACAGGTCCATGGCCGCCTTTGGTTGGGAGCCCCAGAGCTGAATGCAGTACTCCAGGTGGGGTCTCCTGAGAACAGGGTAGAGGGAGAGAATTGCCTCCTTCAACCTGCTGGTCATGCTTCTTTTGATGCAGCCCAGGATATCGTTGGCTTTCTGGGCTGCAAGCACGCATTGCCAGGTCATGTTGAGCTTCTTGTCCACCAACATCTCCAAGCCTTTCTCCTCAGGGCGGCTCTTGATTCATTCTCTGCCCAGCCTGTATTTGTGCTTGGGATTGCCCTGACCCTTGTGCAGGACCTTGCACTTGGCCTTGTTGAACTTCATTGGGTTTGCACAGGCTCACCTCTCAAGCCTGCTGAGGTCCCTCTGGATGGCATCTCTTCTCTCCAGTGTGTTGCCTGCACCACACAGCTTGGTGTGGTCAGCAGACCTGCTGAGAGTGTACTTGATCCTACCATCCATGTTGCTGATAAAGGTGTTAAATATTGCTGGTCCCAGTACCGACCCCTGAGGAATACCACTCACCGCTGGCTGTTGACCACAACTCATTGAGTGTGACCATCCAGACAATTCCTTATCTGCCAAGTGGTCCATTCATCAAATTCATGTCTCTCCAGTTTAGAGGGAAGGATGTCGTGGTACAGTGTCAAGTGCTTTGCATTATGTGCTGTGTCTGCTTCTTGTTCAGCTTCCCGTGGCAATGGAAGACTAAGCTGCTTTCAAACACTGCTGTTTGCTGCAGTGCAAATCTTTTCTCATTCAGATACCTTCACCTCATAAAACTCAACTTGTTCTCTCTGCCCTGTCAAATTGGGTTTTAAGCTTTTGGACTCTTGTGCCAACTCTACTGTTATCAATCAGTTGGCTGCAGTGGTTGCCCCAGTGTGCACAGACTAAATCTTTGGCAGATGAGGATAATCTATGCCTGGGGCTCACCATCCAACAAGAGCTTTTGTGCAGGTTTACTGAACTGCGTATTACATGGATGTAACTTATATTGCTGAATGCAAGAATTCCTTGAAATATGTTTGTTTGTGAAGCTGTGCTCTAATGGCATCAAAATGGGCCTCTGATACCAGCTGAGGTATGCCAAACAGATGTTGTGGTTCCTTTAATTCTTCCAGGAAAGTGTGCGGCTGAGCATGTGGAGGGGGATATAAGGGACTCTACAACCAAGGAGGCCATATTAAATGGTGCAATTGTGCAGCTTGGTATCTTTGTGCTCAGAAAGGTCCCTGGCAGAAGGGGTGTTGAGCAGACAATGCTTTTGTGTCAGTGCAGCTCCTTGGATTTTTTTTTCTCCCAGTGGGCTGGGGTGGCTGAAGAGCTTGATCTGGAGGTTCTGCTTTCTTGTATTTCACACAGGATTTCTTCTTTCAGGGCCAAAGTGCTGAGAAGAAAATAGATACTAGTGCAGCTGAGACAGAGCTGTGCTCAGAGCTGCATGCTGAGCAAACGGAGACTTCAACCAGGATGCCTGCCAGCAGTGCAGAGGCTGTGGGGGTCCGGCAGGAGCAGCCTTTCATTGTCCTGAGCCAGGAGGAGTATGGGGAGCACCATTCATCAATCATGTACTGCAGGTAATGGACTGGAAGAAGAGGGCTTTCTCACAGAAGCATCTGTAGAGGACCAGCTGTGTCTGACCTCTTTCTCCCAGCCTCTCTTCTGTCCAGGACATCGTGCATGTACTCTCAGTTGTAGGGCAGTTTACCTGGTGTGACTGAAAATAGCCTATAGCTTGTGCAGTGGGAACAGACAGATTTTTGTGACTGACTGGAGATGCCAGCCAGGAAGAAAATCCCTGGGAAAGCAGAATGGTATTGCTTAAGGGCATTATGCTTTGTATGTGGAACTTGATGTGCTTCATTGTGCAAGTTACTGTGGACTGAACAGGAAGCGGTGCAAGGAAGTTGATTCCTGCAGAAGGAATTGGTGTGTGGCCAGGAGAGGAAGAATTACTGGGGTATCTACTTGCATCTGAGAACTGATGAACCCAATTGGTTTCAATTTCTGCACATTTCAATTGGTTTTTTTTCTGCACATAGGGTTGATTGTTCTGGACGGAGGGTGGCCAGCTTGGATGTGGATGGGGTTATCAAAGTTTGGTCTTTCAACCCTATAATGCAAACTAAAGCTTCATCCATTTCCAAATCTCCATTGCTGTCTCTGGAATGGGCAACCAAGCGTGATCGGCTGGTGAGTAGTCTGTGTGTGGAGACTCGAGCATCACAGCAGATATTTGGGGTTGTGTTGCTGTGTGGTGTGTGTGAACTTCATGATAGCTGCATTGTGGAAAAGATCAGGGCAACAGTTTGTTTCCTCTTTAGTGGGACCTGGGGAAATGAAGCCCGTAGGGTCTAAGAAAAAGTGGGGAGTGTGCTCTGTGTATTGAGCAAGAAATTCACCACTGGTTGCCTTGAGTCAGAAGTTCTCAAGGTGCAGTGCTGGTACAGTTACAGGATAGAAGTAGCTCCTTTAGCAGAAGTGCCTCTCTTCAGGCAGAGCAGGTAGCTGCTTGTAAAGGCAGGCAGGCAGAGGCCTCCTGATACAACAGCCTGTGGGAACCGTCCAGCAGGAAGCTGTGGAGCTTTACTTGTAGCCTGAGCCAGAAGCAGAGGAGGAGGAGCAGGGGTGTGGTGTTGACATTCTACTTGTGCAGGTGTGAAAAGGGCTCCATAGCCAGTTTTGTATTGGTGCCTGACGAGTTGGGGGGTTGCTGTGTGCATAAGTAGCTCAAGGCTTGTTTAAATATCATAACAGTTTAAATGTTTCCTATAGCACTTATTCTCTAGCTCTGTAACTAGAGAGGAGCCTTGAATTATATGTATTCTGAGTCCTGGAACTATTCCTAGTGTTTCATGCCCTCTCTTGGTGGAGAGACAGGGCTGTGTGAAAAGGCAGGCCTGCAACTGAGGGAATAATGTTCATGTTCTGGCACTGATGATGTGTTGCTGCTAACCCCAAAATGCTATCTGTGAAGAGCTGGTGCTACAGCTTGTCTCTTTCCTTTGCTCTTAGAAAGGAAGTTATCTGTGTAGATGTTCTGATGCTGCTTCTGCTTTGTGGAATTTATTTCCTGCTTGCTGATAGAAAGGTTCTTCTTTCTGAAATGCATGGGGATTCAGCAGCAAATTGGGCTCTGAAGTGAAAAGGATCTGGCTTGCTGCTTTTTCTTTGATAATGCATCCCACCATGGTTTTACTTTTATTTGAATTGTAGCACCACTGATAAAGCATGTGTGAGCCCTTCTGGATGACTTCATTCTCCTCTGGATAAGAGGAGGTGACTCTTACTTAATTTTTTCTTAAACTTAGGCTGTTAATTCTTGCTTCTCTAGATATTGAGACTGCACATATATATGTTGAGCTATACTCTAGGAAGTGGCTTTTATTCCACCTTGGAGCCTATCAGATCCTTTTCTGACTGGAAAGCGATGATTTTACTTTGACTTCTGTGGCTCTGGGGTAGTCATAATCTGTGAGATACATGCAGAAAGACAAGGATGTACCCTAATGGAGTGATGTTTAATTGGAATGCATAAATAGAAAAAAATTTTACTCTGTGGTGTTAGTGGTTGTTGGACAGCATCATTGTACTCATCACTCACCCTCCTTCCGTCTCCTCCTTGCTGGTTTCAAGCTATTGCTTGGCAGTGGGGTCGGGACAGTTCGTCTTTATGACACAGAAGCAAAGAAGAATCTCTGTGAGATCAGCATTGATGAAGACATGCCCAGGTAACTCTAGAATACTGATTTTTATATATAAATATAAATGTTGTTGGGTTTGATTATGAAAAGGTAGGTGAAGTTTACATGTTCCTGTTGCTTTCCTGCAACTGCAGGACTATAGCCTTCATCCAAATGGCAGTCCCTGTCTGAGTAGCATAAAACTGCTCCTTTAAACAGGAGGTGCTCAAAATCTGTTGAAGAACGCAAATCCTGCCCTCCTTTACAGTGCACCCTGTCTTGCAGGGTCTTAACGGGAGAACTTGTAGTTGAGTGTTGGGCTTGAGGCATGTGCCGGACAGAGGTAATTCAGACTGCTTACTGTGTTACAGGATCCTCTCGCTTGCCTGCAGCCCAAGTGGTGCCTCCTTTGTCTGTTCTGCGGCAGCCCAGAGCCCCAGCTCCCACGTGGACTTTTCAGCAGTCAGCTCTGGGGGAAAAAGCATGAACCAAGTTCCTGGGAAGCTGCTACTGTGGGACACTAAAACGATGAAGCAGCAGGTACTTGCTGGGTTTCTTTTCTTTCTTGGTCTGCTTGCTGAGAATGAATGTCTTCTGTTTCAATGTGTAGGAGCCCTCTTTCCAAATTATGCTGACTTTCTTTTCAATACCCCTTCCCCCCCCCTCCCTCCTGTCTCCTTTATCACATACAGGATAAAAATTAATAATGTAAGTAGCTTCTGGGTTTGGGTGGCTTTTTGTTTTATTGGTGTGTTGGTTTTTTTGAGGTATTCTTCAAAGTAGTCCATAGCCTTGTTTCTATCCTGCCTGCAGAGTTTGTGACTGGAAATGTTCCAGGTGGATTGAATGATGCTTTGCTGAGGCTTTCTCCAGTTGTGCTCCATTGAAGGGTTTTTTTTGCTGCCATTTCCCCTGCCCTCCCTGTTTCTAAATGAAGTGCTACTTTCAGAGGTTTCATCTCATGTCATCTTCACCATTGTTTTGATTTAGATGGGTCAGATTCTGGCAGGGAATCTTCATCCCATCTCTCACCTCTACACTTAAGAAATACTATCCCTGACGTACAGGAGAAAGCAACATACTCAAGCTAATGCCTGCCAGAAGCTGGTTTTGCAGCCTTGAGGCCATGGCCAAGAAAGCTGTGGCTTGGCTGAGGTGAATCGTTGGTTCGGTGTCACAGTAAAATGCAGCTGCCAACCTTGAAGTCTGTAGTCATGAGACATGTAGGGCTTCAAACTGGAATTTTTGCTACTAGATACAGTCTTTACTCCCTCCCCTGGAGATCAGCTCCTTAACACCCCTAGCTCCATTTCTTTGCATTAATGCAGACTTTCCCTTCCAGCTGCAGTTCTCCCTGGAGCCTGAGCCCATTGCTATTAACTGCACAGCGTTCAACCACAATGGCAACCTGCTGGTCACTGGGGCTGCGGATGGGATTGTTCGTCTCTTTGGTATGATGGAAAAGGGATTAGGGGTATTGACCAATAGCTGAATATGAGCTGGCAGTGTGTCCAGGTGGCCAAGATGACCAATAGCATCCTGACTTGTATCAGAAATAGTGTGGCCAGCAGGACAGGGGCAGTGACTGTCCCCTCATACTCAGCACTGGTGAGGCCACGCCTCAAATACCATGTTCCGTTTTGGGCCCCTCACTACAAGAAAGGTGTTGAGGTGCTGGAGCATGTCCAGGGAAGTGCAGCAAAGCTGGTGAAGGGTCTAGAGAACATCCTGTTAGGAGAGGCTGAGGGAACTGGGGTTGTTTGGTCCGGAGAAAAGAAGGCTGAGGGGAGACCTTATCACTTCCTAAACCTACCTGAAAGGAGGTTGTAGCAAGGTGGGTGTTGGTCTCTTTTTTTTCCTAAGTAACAAGTGATAGGACAAGAGGAAATGGCCTCAAGTTTCACCAGGGGAGGTTTAGATTGGCTATTAGGAAAAATTTATTCACTGAAAGGGTTTTTAAGCACTGGAACAGGCTGCCCAGGGAAGTGGTTGAATTGCCATCCCTGGAGGTATTTAGAAGATCTGTAGATGTGGTGCTTCTGGACATAGTTTAGTGGTGGCCTTGGCAGTGCTAGATTAACAGTTGGACTTGATGACCCTAAAGGTCTTTTCCAACCTGAACAATTCTATGAAACGAGGCAGTGAGGTGGCCCCTCGGTATCCCCAGCTGGCTGCCCCCAGAGCCTTTCTTCTGCAAGTAGGGAGGCAGCTGTGGGACATGCTTGAACATCAAGGTGGAAGCTGTTGAGGAGAGAAAACAACAGCTCTCAGGAGTGAATTGACATAAACTTTCTCTGGGGCACATTGACAGGTGACACTGGTAGTGCTGCTGGATTTGTTGTTTCCCTCCTGAGGAGAGAGTTTACTTGCCCTTGAGCCATGAAGTCTTGGCTCTGCCATATAGTAGTACCAGTATCAGAGGCTGAGTCTTGAGGAAAGGCATTTATGTGTGATGTTCCAGTTGAAGGCAAGATCTTCACGTCGGTCCTTCCCTGAGCAATTTCTCTTTCTCAGATTTTGCCCTTTTCAGCCTGTCCTTGTGATAAAGACAGTTTGGGCCTCCCTCTTCTGTGGATGAGGGATCTGCTTCTGGCCCAGATCCCAGGTCTGTGGGAAGACAGAACTGGCAGCAGCTGTGAGGCCGGACAGGATGGCAATGGGAGGGGAAGAAAACAGGTGGCAGTTTGGAAACAGAATGCCTGCAGTTGACAGTGAGCATGTGAGCAACCCTGTAAAGCTGGAGGAAGAGGTGACTAGTTAAAGGCAATGATTTCTGTGGCCCATGTAAAAGCCACATGCTGGAGAATAAGCACAGGGTACTGGGGTTGGATTGGTCTCCCCCAGGCTGGTTTAGAGGGCTGGGACAGAGACCTTACAAATGTGAAGGGCCTCTCTCGACCTCAGCTCTGTGCAAGTACAAGAAGTGTTCAGTACTGTTTCTCCCCTCAGATATGCAGCAGCACGAGTGTGCCATGAGTTGGACGGCACATGACGGGGAAGTATACTCTGTTGAGTTCAGCTGTGATGAGAACACGGTCTACAGCATAGGGGAGGATGGCAAGGTAGGCTCTGGGTGACAGTCTACTGGTCAGCTGTCAGTGTTATCCTTTCTGGGGTCTTCTCCATATGGTGGGGATAGGAGTAAAAATACCCTCAGAATCTGGAGGATCTGCAGGCTGCTGACTGTAATCTTAGGTGTGCAGCACCACCCTCCTCCATGCAGTCTCTGCAAAGAGTGGCTGGAAGGAGTATTAAGAACTAGAGCTGTCTTGGACCTTGTCTGCAAATCCTACTGCTGATGACATCCCCTTCTTAGGGGATCCATGCGAAGGTGACATTTCTGTGCCCCCGAGATCACCGCATTTGAGATCTGTTTCGCCAGGGAGCAGATCCTTGACCACTTAGCATGAATTCCTTGTCAGCAGCTCCCTGTTGTTTATAATAAAAGCTTCAATTTCTGCAGTCTTCAGCCATACATACAGGTGTGGCTTGGGGAGGGAGGGAGCCACCTGCCTGAAGGTGTGGGTCCTTGGCTGGTGAGAGTTAGAGTGAATTTCTCACTGGGATCCTGCATGAAATGTAGAAGGATACATAGGCAGCAGTGCTAGTGGAAGGCAGGACATATGTTTGCATGGATAGCAGGCACTCCTTACAGCCTTTGCAGCCTGTTTTATAAATATAGCCTCTTACACAGATGTCGAATGCCACCTTCTGTTTGTGAGGAATAGCTGTTTTGCTTAATGTCAAATGGCCTCTCTACTGTCATCCCAGTGAATTATACTATGGGCTTTTGTCATCTTTTTGTCATTCTAGTTTATTCAGTGGAATATTCACAAAAGTGGTTTGAAGGTGTCAGAGTATGATCTTCCCAGCGAAGCTACAGGTCCTTTTGTTCTGTCCGGGTACAGTGGCTACAAGCAAGTCCAATTCCCACGAGGGAGGCTTTTTGCTTTTGACTCCGAGGGTAGCTATATGTTGACATGCTCTTCTACTGGAGGAGTAATTTTTAAGGTAAGTCTGAGAAGTGATGGGGAGTACTCTCAAGCATTCATACAAGCTTTTGTTACAAGGCTGCAACAGCAGCCACTGGAAGGTCTCAAGCAGGACCTGTCTATCCCTGCTCTGTGAAAGTTGCTGCTCAGTTTCATACAACATGCATTTTAGCAGTGTGTGGTGTTTAGGAGGTGTTTGAACTCTGTAAGCATTTGGCCCTCTGCATATAGCTGGAGTAGGTATGCTCCTTGTGTTCTTAAAGCTTAGCTGCAGCAGTTTTTCTTAGTGCCCAAGTGCCTAGGACAAAGTTTTGTTTTTTTAAATGTATTGATGCATGCCAGTTCAATGCAAAATGTGTAATTGTTGTCTGATGCTCGTTTTTAATCTGCCTTGTGTGCTTGCTGATGCTATGTTAGTCCCAGCCTGATTCTCTCCTTACTGTGTACTAAAATGAAATGAAGGGTAAAGCTGAATGGCTTCAAATACCCAAATTTCTGTGCTGCAGTAACTAGGTGGTTACTGATAGCCCCTTGCCTGCCTCCTCTTGAGTCAATAGCCATCAGTATAAGCTATTGCAAGGCAGATCAGAAGGAATTTACTTTGCGTCTGGGGCATTCAGAGCACCCATGCTAATGTGAGCCTTATCTTAGGCTTACATGCTCCTCGTCAGTGAGTAGTCTTAGCCTGCCATGTGCAATTACAGCAGCTCGGGTGATGTTAGAAGCTGAGCTGCTTGAGAACATGTGCTTCTGTCATGAGACTGGAAATTTATGTGTGCTACATACAACTCAACATCTCTGATTTTATGCTTAGTTATGTATGCTTATAGGGATATGGAGTCTATAGCAGGCTTTGACTTCTGCAGGTGCACTGCCCCCACTACAGAAATTTTCCTCCTTAAAAATCTTATGCTTTCCTTATTTCAGTTAAATGGTGAGGAAAAGGTCCTGGAGAGCTGTCTTTCCCTGGGAGGACACCGAGCTCCTGTTGTCACAGTGGATTGGAGCACAGCCATGGACTGTGGGACCTGCCTCACTGCCTCTATGGATGGGAAGATTAAATTAACAACCTTGCTGGCTCAGAAGTCCTAACCTGGATAGTACAGAAGCGGAAGAGCAGCAAACTTGACAGAAACAGTGTTAACTCCATGGGAACAAACTGCATGGGAAAGAAGGCAGTCTCTTTTCTCGTTGTAGCTTTTGCCTCTTGACAAACATTAATACATTTGCCAAAACACTGTGCAATAGAATGCCGATATGGATGGGATCAGTGGCAGTACTGAAAAGTAAGTCTCCACTGACCCACTGTGGTAGCTGGACTCCCTCTCTTAGGGAGTCTTAACTAGCACATGGCTAGAAGGCTGCTGGGATCATGTCAGGGGTTCTGCAGAAGAAGGTGAGGCTGGAGGAGGTGTGCATGAGACAGCACAGTGCATGGTGATGTCTCAAACTGCAAAGGCCAGTGCAAAACAAGGGTATTCTTTTGGTATAGCATTTCTCGATGTGCTTTTTCTTTGATGGTTTTGTTTTAGTTTCTTTTCCATAAAAAAAAAAAATCCCTTGCACTTGATTTCTGTGCTCTGTTCAGCTGTTGTTGGAAAACATGGAGGGTGGCTGGGGCAGTGGTGTGCCAAGAAGTCTCCTGGGTGGAGAAAAAAACCCTTGTGCTTTCACCAGGCACTTCCAAGCACAGACACCTGCACACTGGGGGAATCGGTGCAAGACATCAGGAACAAAAATAACTGGCATTCATTCAGATGTATTGTGTTCCCTTGTGATAGATACCTGCTACCAGCTAGAGGAGAGATCCAGAGTCAGACTTGAAATGCTTGTGTTGGAGTTCAGAAACTACATAATGCTTAGCAGCCGCCTGGTGGTGGATAGGAGGAGGGGAAGGCCAGAACCAGTCTGGTCCTGCATGGTGCTCCCTGTCACTGAAGCTAGTCTCCCCCTGCATGCCCCCAACATCAGGCAAGCTCGGATCTTGCATACTTTTCAAATGGACTGTCAAGCAGCCAGATCTATCTGCTTACACATCACCACGGAGCTTACTGCTGCTGGTGCCCTTGGCCTTTATTGGGAGTTTACAGTACTGCTCCTTGGCAGAGCTCTCATTTCAATTATGTGAAGAATTGGCCCAGTTTGCTGTTTGAAGATGCCTTTGGTATATTCCAAAGGCCATTTTGCTCTTAGAGCCTGGATGTCCATTAACATTCATAATGTGAAGGGCAGTTGCCTGGAGAGGAGGTTACTATTTCAGTCTGTTTTGTGTGCTTTGGTGTATTTGTGAAGAGTGACTTGTCAAAGTTGTAATGCCTAGCTCTGCCTTTCTCCTTGCATTTGGAGAGATGAGGGCAAGGCCAGGAGAACCTCCATAGCTGGCAGCTTCCACTGCTGCCCAGCCAGAACTGGAGTGTGGTGGTTCTTCTCCACTTCCAGGTTACAACCTGGGGGCTGGAAATCAAGATTAGCTTGGCTAACTCTACAGCTATTCTTCACTGGTGGCATCACAACTCCCACCCTGACTTTGTGTCCAAGGTGGTTGTTGCCACCTTTGTGCCTGAAGGTGTTGGATATAGCCCAAGGAAGACTATAGTTACAGCTCAGATGAGGTCAGGCTCAGGCAGAAGCTCATTAAAGCAGGCAGAAAGTCTGACTGCATAAAACCAGGCCTGCAGTGTGAAATTTTCAGATCACTGGAGACATTTGTGCCTTGAAAGCACAGCATCATTGAGGCTGAAAGCGTCCTCATGTTGTCTGTCCCTGCCCTGCTCGAAGTAGGGTCAGTCAGGGCAGGTTGCACAGGGCCATATCCAGTTTAGAGCATCTCCAAGCATGGAGAATCCACAGCCTCTCTGTGGCACAAATAAGCCACCAGAACTCACCTCCAGCTCATGGGCCCAGCGCACTCCTGTCAAAAGGAGGTCTCAATACAGTTGCTGAACTCAATACAGTTCAGGCCCACGTTCAGTCACTTCCTCTGAGCAGCACTCCGACATGAACTCAGTAGCAAGAACTGTACGCTGACAGGCTCTATTCACGAATACATGCATCAGCCTCTAACAGTCACCTGTCTGTCACCTCAATAACTTGCTTGATTTGAAGCATCCTTCTTTAGCTGAATCTCTTCTCTCACCAGCGCAGAAACCTCAGTGAGCAAGAACACAGACAGTGGGGAAAGGAACTCCCAGCAACACTACAGCACCATGCTGCATTACAGCACTGGGGCTGCAGAAGTGTGACTTCTGCCACTGGTAATACATTACCTCTGGAAGAAAAAGTACCTCATTCTCAGGAGTCAGTCTTCCTTTTGCTCTGCTCCTGCTGCTGGCAGTACACCTACAAAGGAGGTAAGAAGCACAAGGCTGCTGTGAGCGCTTATTTTACTTGGCTTTTCCCCCATCTGCTTCACTTCAGAGAAGCTTACAAAGGTAACCATTTAGTCCATCAGATTACCATTGCCATGCTCCTTTCCAACAGGCTGCATGCCTGCTCTGTGTCTGTCTGCAGCTGGAAGCAGCATGCTGGCTGACATTTTCCTGGGACCTTCAGAATCTATCTGCATAATTTAAAAAAACACACATGAGAACTGGCACAGGCTCCTCAACCGCCTCTATGCACAGAGCTCCCATTTCAGCCAAGTCATGTAACAACGTAACAGGTGACAGAAAGAATGAAAAGGGCCAACAATCAGCATGTTAGGCATCTCTCTCTTGAGCAGGGCTTTCGAAATGGGCCAGAGTACACCTGGCCAGGATAAGAGGACCTAGACAGAAGCTAAGCATCTAGACTGTAGGCCCTACAGGTAAACATTTGACACTGACTGGAGCTGGAGAAGAGAGCTGTGACATGGAAAGCCAGCAACCCTGACAAGCGCCAGCCTTCTGGGATTTCGGAGGATTGCAACAGGCTGGAAGCCTTACTGCTTCAATCCTATACTAGAAATCCAGCTCTGAGGTCAGCTGCTGGGAGACCCAGGTTATTAGCTCGACCTCACTTTGAGAACAGTTTGCCTGTAGCAACAGCATGTCAGGGTCCTCCTTCTGAACAGGTAGCAGCAAAGGGAAATGAGCCCAAAAGCAAGCAAGCCCAGTGGGGCCCCCCTGCCTCCTTTAGAGAAGGTACCTCAGAATCAAAAGGAGAGTCATATTCCTCTTGCTCTGCTCTTACTACTGGCAAGACACCTACAAATGGGGTAAGAATAGTGATGCTGCTGTGTTAATTTCATTCTGCCTATCTCTATCCCTCGAGTCCTGCATCCAAGTGACAGGTTATCATTCTCCTACAGGCCAGAGTGGTTTGGCCTCATCACCTCCCACATGGTGAAGGACCCTGCCTACTCTGGTCGGTGCAGGTGCACCCATGGGAAAGCCAGCGGTTGTCCCAAAGCAAGAGCTGTCAGCTGCTGCTGGGCCTTCTGCTCTGCCAGGCAGGGTGGGCGCAGGCTTTGCGACGGGCTCCGCCTGCCCCTCACCGCTCCGCGTCCCGCCCGCTGGGGCGGAGTCTACTCCGCCCGCAGCGCCGCTGGGGCTGTGCACCCGCCACGGCCCTTCGCCCGAGGCCCCGGCGGCGCAGGGCGCGGAACCGCTGCCGGCCCGCGCTCCCCCTGAGGAGTCCGGGCCGCCTCTGCGTGCGGCGGGGACGGGGGCACGGCCCGCCCCGGGCGCAGCAGCCGCGGGAGGCGTCCGGCGGGCTGTGTCGGGCCGCGGGCGGGGCGGGGAGAGGGCGACAAGAGCGGAGCCCGCCCCGAGAGGCGGCCGCGGCTCGCAGCCCCCGACGCGCCGCCCGTCCTGACGCGGCGGCGACAGCACCGAGTGCCGGCAGGGGGCGGCCTAACAGCGGCAGCGCGGCGGGGGCGTGGGGAGAGCGGGCTCTGCCTCCGCCGTGGGGGGGCCGGGGCGGGGGCCCAGGAATACGTCTGCGGAAAGGTGCCGTTTGCACAGCTGCTGCTGCGGAGCCCGCTTTGCTCCTTTGTTCGAATGTTGAAGGATGCAGCCCTCTGTGCATCGGGTGAGGTTTTGGAGTAAAGTACGCCAGCCCAGCGCATCTGCCCGCCCCGCCCACCCGCCGGCCTCTCCCCGCAGCCCCGCACCCGCCCGCGCCTCCCGCCCGGCTGCCCGGCCCGAGCGAGCGCCGGCTCCTGTCCTGTCGGGTTTTGGGGGCGTTGTGGTTGTTTTGCTGCTCGCCTGCAGCCCCGCTGTAGCGAGGCAGGGGACTGGCGGCAGACGGCTGTCCGGCAGCGCTCCGCCCCGCCCCGCCGTGCTGCGCGGACGCGGCTCGGCCCGGCGCTTCCCGCTGGCGGCGCGGCGCGGCTCCCGGGCCCGCCCCGTCTCCCCCCCGCCCCCTCCGGCCGGCGGCACGGGGCATGGCGGCGGGTGGGCGGCGGCGGCTCCTCCCGGCGTGGATGGTGGCGGCGAGGGACGAGCGGGCGGCGGCGGCGCCTCCTAAGGCCGCTCGGCGGCGGGCGGCGGCGGGGCCCAGGTAGGGCCGCTGTGACGTGGGGGCGGGCGAGGCCGGGCCCTGGCGCGCTGAGTGTCTCCCCGTGCGGTGTCCAGGGCGGCGGCCGTGGTGCACTGCATGAACGAGGCGGAGCTGGTGGACGTTGCCCTGGCGGTCCTGGCCGAGGTGAGCCCGGCTCCCTAGGGGCGGGGACGCGGCCCTGGTCGCACCCGAGCGCGGCCGGGCGGGCAGGAGGGCTGCGGGACGCGGGCAGGGAACGCGCCGCCGCCGGCTCCCCGGCGGCCCTCTCCGGGAGGCGGGTCTGGGGGCGCTGCCGGGCGCCGCCCGCCTTTCCCAGTCCCCTTGTCCCCTTCCCTGAGGCTGCCGGGGCCGGTGCCTTTGCCCCTTGGCCGCCCCGGAAACCGCCTCCGCGGCGGACCGGGACCGACGCGGGGTGGCCCGCAGGGGCGGTGGGGTGGCCCCCGCCTCCCCGGGTGCTCCCGGGCGCGCAGCCCGGCCTGGTTGTTCTCTTTGGTTAGAACCTGGACCGCGAGGAGGAAGGTGAAGAGAAGGCCCCGGCCGGGAGCGGAGAGGAGCGGGAGCTTCAGCCACCACCGAGCGCGGCTCCCGCAGGCACAGCCAGCGCGGGGGCAGGCAGTGACCGCGGCCCCGCTCCGCCGGCCCCTCCAGCCCCTGGGGCGCGTGCCGGCGCGGCGTTGGCAGGCTGGGAGGACTCCGAGGACGATGCTCTGAAATATGTCAGGGAGATATTTTTCAGCTAACGTTGCCTTCTCTGAGGCTCCCCGGAAGCAAAGGGGACAGTGGGGAGAGTGTCCCCTCCCCCAGCACTGAGGATGGTGGGGGGACGGCCTGGCATGGGCCGTGTATCTGCCGTGTTGGTGGCTTGTGGAGCTGGTGGAGGCCATGGGGGAAAAGGAAGGGGGTACTCGCTTCTCCCACTGTGTGCTGGGTTCAGTGGGATTTGGCTCCGGAGTAGTTTATGTTCATTTCTGTTTGGCATCTCAGAGCATGGAGAGATTAAAGAGGACATGTGGGTTTCTGTGAGTGTCCTTTTGGCAGGTCCCTGCTGGGACTGAAGGGGAGCAGGGAATTGCTGGCCTTGAAGGTCTTTGCTGGCTCTGCAGAGCTGGATAGCTGTGGTCAGCCTTGGGTCTCCCTTGTTCTTGCGGTCCTTCTGTGATAGCTACAGTGGGCCGTGGCAGGCTGTCCCCTTTGGGGACACTGAATTTGTCTCCAGGCTCAGGCCAGGCTTCCTATAAGCTGAAGAAGGCATGGGTGGGAGCAGACGGGCGGGAGCAGGGTCTATCCTGAGGGAGCTGAGCCCATGGTAGTGTGCGTGGGGGTTTAGGAAGGCATGAGGATGGCTTAGCATCCTCTTCCTGGTCCTAAGGGGGGCTGAACAAACCACATGAGTCCAGGGCAGGTGTGAGAGACTTTATTGAAATAAAAAATCGGTCAAACCAGCATCAGCAGCCACATTCCCACCAAGTCTGCACCAGGAGAGAAAGTGGACCCTCATGTCCCCAAAGGGGATGGAAGGCGAAGCAGGCACTTCGTGCAAGGTTACAGACATGGCGTGGAACAGTGCTATGCACTGCCACAGCAGAGAGACTCCATCCAGTGCTGGCAACGATGGCCCAGCTGGCGCACTGCACCTGTCGTTTGGCAGCCCTGGCACTGCTCCCTGAGCACAGACTTGCACCAGGCACGTGTTGGTCTGAGCTAGCTTTACGGTGAACTGCCCTCCACAGAACCCATTCTCCTGCAGTCTCAAAGGCTGCTGGAGTGCTGGGCTCAGCCCTTTAATACCAGCAGGGACAAACCTGGGGCTCTGCACCAAAATATTCAATTTTCTCATGGAAACCCTCCTTATTAGGGCTGTTCAGCAACTTGTTAGGCTGCCTCTCCAGGTGCTCTGCTGCTGCTGGGGTTGGATGTGGGCCACTTCACCCTAAAGAACTAAGGCAGAGTCCCTCTAGATATTATTCCAGCAGTTGAAATACAGATACTCCTGCTGAATAGGGTATTTCCAGTGTATCTCTGGGGCTGTCACTGCTGTGATGGCAGTGTGAAGCCACAGCTCCCTCGAAGGCATCCCTAGTCAGTGAACCTCCACTACAGCAGGTGACGAAGGAGCAGTGTCTGTTTGGGCATCTCCAAGAGAGGAAGCCTGTTTGCTTCTCTGCCTATACTTAGGCTAGTGTTGTGGTTTAACTCCAGCCAGTAACCAAGCCACACACAGTTGCTTTCTCAGTGCCCCCACAGTGGGATGGGGGAGAGGATCGAAAAAGTGGCAAAACTTGTGAGTTGAGATACAGTTTTATAAGTAAAGCAAAAGTTGCACATGCAAGCAGAGCAAAACAAGGAATTCATTCGCAACTTCCCATCAGCAGGCAGGTGTTCAGCCACCTCCAGGAATGCAGGGCTCCATCACACACAATGGTTACTTAGGAAAACAAACACCATAATGCCAAGTGTGTCCCCCCCCCCCCCCTTTTCTTCTCCTTTCCTCAGCTTATATACTCAGCATGATGCCATATGGTATGGAATATCCCTTTGGCTAGTTTGGGTCTCCTGCCCTGGCTGTGCCCCCTCCCAGTTCCCCATGCCCCTCCAGCCCTCTCACTGGCAGGGCCCAGGAAACTAAAAAGTCCTTGACTTGGTGTAAACATTAACTATCAACAACTAAAAACATCAGTGTGCTATCAACATTGCTCTCATACCAAATCCAAAAACTGCACCAGCTACTAAGAAGAAAATAACTCTATGCCAGCTGAAACCAGGACAGCTAGGTATGGCCAGAGCTGTGTCCACTGTGTGCTCATTCTCATCTGTCTCCTTCACTGTCTTCTGGTTCAGCACCAGAAATGCTGTCACTTTGATGCTTTGTCCCAGGCTGAGGAGTGTGTTACGTGCTGCAGTTCCTGGGAAGCTTCCATGCTGTGCTGTGGGTGTTGGTGGCTGCTGCCTGCTCACTGCAGGGGTGCGCCGCACACAACTACGTGCCAGAGCATGGCTGGACATGGGCCTTTGGACCAAGGATGAAATTCCTGCCAGTGACTAAAACTGCAGTGGGATTACTGTTTTAAATCAGGTTATCAATACCTCTTGCATCTTCTTCATTGTCAAATCTCAATGGGCAGGGCCTCCTCAGTACAAACAGCTTTGATATGGGGTTGTGTGCTTGGCCCAGCTGAGGTGTATAGTGGCAGTGACAATTTGGAGCAGTAGCAGAGCGTAAGTCCCAAGCAGTGCCAGGAAGCCTCCAGTGAAATCAGAGGGGTGAATCCAGTGCGAGGTTTGGAAAAGAAATATACCCAGGCCGCCAGACAGGATTGTCAGCTTGATGACGAGTACGGTGAGGATCACCTTCCATCCCTTTTGCTCCTCTGTGCACTTCACATGTGCAACAAAAATGGGGTAGAAGATGCTGAAGACCAGGCAGCCATACACACACACCCTGGATAGTGCCATTCCTAGTAGGCTGATGCCCATCACCTGCAGATGCCTGTAGTCCAGGCACTGCAGCTCCCCGGCTGTCTCATTCCACAGGCAGAAGTTGTAAAAGCCAATGCGTTTTTCAGGGAGGTTGACCAGGTTCCCGGCTTCCCATAGCAGTGCGTAGAACATTAAGGCCGAGGTGCCGGCAGCCTCCAGGAGGGTCAGTGCACAGAGCAGGTGCCTGGTGCACCTCTGTTGCAGCAGACCCATCCTGGTGCCCACAAGCTTTCTTGGTATCATGGTAAAGTCTGCTGTGGGGACACCTACTGCAAAACACAAAGTGGGGGACCTCTTGGTGGTTGCGTGTTATGGCACCCTTCCCAAGATGGGCAGTGAGCCTGTGTCACTGAGGTCTTGGGACTTCCTTTGCAAGTAAAGCCAGAGTGTCTCAGTCCTGCCTCTGCTGTGCATGTGTTACTGGGTTGAGGGGGATGCATTTTTTGGTCATGCAAAGGTGGCTTAATGATGTCCCCTACGTGGACCAGCACTGGGAGGACAGTAGAGTTCCCTTATCCCCACACATGCCCTTTGCACCATGGTCTCACATTGGACAAGAAAGGCATCTGTCAGCGAACTGCAGTGATGGGAGGGCAGCAAAACACTGCTATCTGGTAAGGAGGGGGTTAAGAGCTATTCTGGGAAAATGTTTTTTTTTCCAGTTCTGGTCAGATAAGGACATCCTTTGTGATCTTTGGACTACTGGCTAAAATGCAGGCATGACAGGGTTTGAAGTGCAGGGCTCCCCCTGCCGCCCCACCCCCCCAGCACTGGAACAACCAATGCCACTGATATCACAGTTTCCCGAATCCACATGCCCCTGAGGCTTTTGCTGCCGTACATTTATGGGCACAGCAGGGCTGATTGCCTGCAGCCCTGCTCCCCACTGAGGCTGTCAGACACGGTGCTACTCTGTCCCGGTTGCCTGAGGACTGATGCTTCGTGTGGGCAGACAATTGTCCACCGCAGACCCACCCACAGCCACTTGACCTCCTCTGAGGCCCAGGAAAATGGGTGCTACAGAGACAGACCTGCAACTGCCATCTTCCTCGCTCCTCTCTGACCGGCTGGACTCCCTGCTCCTCTCCCAGAAATGTGGGCTGTCCTCAGTGTCCACTTGCAGGCTTCTGCTTTGTGCTGAGAAACAGGGAAGTGGCATCAGGAAGGGGTATCCCTGGCTGCAAGAGCCACGAGGCATTGCAGCACTGTCCACCCAGGTTTGTACAGTGGCACAACCACAGGGCAAAGAATTCAAGAGACCTTGGTTTCAAGCTCAGCATCTGGCTTGAGGCTCTGCAGACAACCCCCTTCCAGCCTCTGCCAAGCATTATCTCCTGTGAATCATTTATCACCTTGCCTCAAGAAGTTCACAACTTCAGTCCCACTTCTTCCCTCCGCTGCCCATTGCCCAGTATATCATCCTGATGTCCTAGATGCCCCAGGCCATCACCCCACAGCTGCTTATGATTTGGTACAGTCTCTGAGTTTTTAGAGTGCCAGGTCAATCTGTACCTGGTGCCTAACTGCAGTGCTGGTGACTATAGAGACCCTTCATCATCCCACTCCCAATCCTCGCCTCCCCAGATGCTTGGGAGTGGGGCACCAATGTTTAATGTGCACAGAGATAAAGCTTCTGTGTCCCAAACTCCTCCTCCACACAATCACTGTCAGCAGGAGCACACACACACACTATGGAAGGGAGTCACAGCATCCAGACACCGACCTGTCTCCTCCCCTGATGAATACTTCACTACTTCTTGTAGCTTCCCTTGGAGGTCTTCTTCACAACAGGCTTCTGGAGAGACTGGAAGGTCACATGGAGGATGCCCACTGTTCTGAATCTACAATGAAGACACAAATGACCAGGAAAATATCCGTGCTTGGGCCCAGAGCATGTAGGAGAATGAGACCTCACACACATGTAATTTCACCAGGGTTTGTCTTGCCCCTGGTATTGCTTCTTGGTTTGTCTGTCTTTACATGTGCTCTCCTGCAGCCAGTTGTTGCAGCTCTTCTCTCGCTGTCCCACAGGGGCTCACATCCACGTACCATTCTCCTCGCCATCCTGCCTCACAGCCCTCAAAGGGAGAACAAGTTTCATTTGGAGGGGGCTCTTGGTCACCTGACCATCTCCCCAGGATTTCTGTCAGAACTCAGAGCTGGGACTGGGACAGCCCAGCCAGATCCTGGCCCTGTCTACCTGCCAACTCTTGCTGTCATATTTCTTTAGACTGGTTTCCTAAGGAAGGCAGACTCCTAGGAAGATGGGCTTTGTGTTCCACCATCTCACGTTATCTTTTATTTAGCAGCACCATGCACACTCTTCCATAAAATACAAAAGCAATTAAAAAACTGTCCTAGTTGCACATGTTTAGTAGAGAGTGGACAGAGAAATAAATTCCTAGCAGGTTTGTGGAACTATATGGCAGGAGTGGAGGTGAGCCACCTCAGAGACTCTGCACTGCTATGTGATCTCCACATGTGTGAAGGCCTGAGGAAATCCCATGGTGTATCTGCCCTCTCCTCTGCTTTCAGGCTCACGTCTATAAGGACCTAGTTTCTTTTCCCAGCAATGCCCCCCTATTCACTCTGCCAGATTGCAGGCAGATTTGCCCCTCAGCCTCCTGCAGCCTCCCCAGCCCAGCAGGCATGACTGTGACTTTCCAAGGCTGGAAAGGCCATGACTGTGACAAGGGACAAAAAAAATGCTTGGTGTGTGTGCCCTATGCCAGCTGGGGCAGACAGCACACAGCTGGCTTGGAGGTGACCTACAGATTGGCAATGAAAGCAGAGACCTGCCACCAGCACAGCCACAGACTTGGCACCTGTGAGCTCTTCAGCTTGGCCCTGAGGCTAGTTTGAGGGCAGCCTGGCTGAGAAGCAGGAGATAAACAGTAAAGAGCTGTCACCTGGTGTCCAGCTGGGGCTTTTCCCAGACATCCACAGCCCCCTCTACCTCTATGGTGTTGCCTGTGCCTTCAGACAGAGCATCTGCAGCTCTACCTCAAAGGTGCAAGAAAGAGGAAAGCAAGCACAATGCCATGAGCCCTTGCCTGGCTTCAGCCCCTCCTCGTTTCTGGGCAGGCATCACTGGAAGCACTGGACTTCACCTTGGGGGAAGCTCTGTGTCTCAGTTTCCCAGGCAGAGAGGGGCTCTGTGCACACAGCTCTGGAGCTCCCTGGGGTGTCTGTGTGCGAGATGGGGCTTGTAGGGACCCTCTGTGCTGCCAGGACAGCAGAGCCCTTCCCTCTGCCAGCTGGTAGGTGGGTGAGCACCTTCCCAGGCTGGAGCTGTGCGTGCCCCTCAGCGAGTGCTGGCCGAAGGCAGTGGGACAGGGAGGCCAAGGCACACAGCTCCAGCACAGGAGCTGGCCTCTGTGCAGGAATGAACATATCTGTGGAGCCGATGGACCCTGCTGCAGTGAACAGGCTGAATGCAGAGGGGTGAGGGAACAGGCATTTTCTCTTGCACCGAAGAGCTCCACAGAAGACTGCTTGCCTGCATTCCCCCTCCCCAGCTGCTAAGGAGAGTGATGCCATGCAAGAGTGGTAGGAAAGGAAGACAGCTTTGGACTTAGCATCTTTCCTTCAAGCCACCCACTCCTCCCCAGGATCCCTCTTTCCCCGTGGACAGGATTAGCTGCAGGGAAACCGTAGGTGAAGAAAGGCTGCTGACAAGCTAAGGATTGATTGCTGGCAAACAGAAAACAGCCAGCGGGATGCAGACCAGGCTGCAGAGGAACTGCCCCAAGAATGTCCTACAACTATGGAAGGGCCTGCTGCCTCCCAGACATTAGCACCCTGCAGTACCACTTCTGGCAGCAACTCCCAATGCCAGCAGCATTGAGAAGGTGGAGGACTTGTTGCAGCACTATCAAAACTAGCCAGCTGCAACAAGGCTTTTACCATGACATACCAGGTTAACTTCAATAAGTAGTTCCCACACCTTTCACCAACACAGCCACCAACCCCCAACAAGGTTTCAAAAGTTCATCTACTGTCTGTGCTGTTGCTTCCTTCATCCTCTTCAGGCCAGTCCACCCTGCTTCTTGCCTCTGCTGCATCCAGAGTCTTCTTTCTCCAGCTCCTCTTCCAGCCAGCCTCTTCTCATCTGGGCCCCCTTCTTCTCCTTGTCTTTCCTACATCCAGGGTGCACTCTCTCCTCCCTCTGCTTCTTCTAGGTCTCTCTTCATCCAGAACTCCTCTTCTGTACCCCTTACAGCTATTTAACTACTTAGCAGGAACCAGCCACAGCTGCACATTATCCACGTCAACCAACCCACGGCCCCTGAAGCCAGCCCACAGCTGTATATTATCAATGTTAATTAAACTGCCGTCATTCCTCTATAAATCCTCTACCACTCCTCTGCAGGGACTGACTCAGTGGAGGATACTTACGGGCTGCCCATCTGGCTGTGTGTGGAGCTGAAAGGCGCTGGAGAGGGCTGAGCGGGTTCGTGCCTGCTGCTGGGTCTGGTGCTGCCTGGGCGCTGACACCACAGGCCCTCTTGCGTCGAAGGCAGCTGTCGCTGCTTTCTCTTTCGGTTTTGAGGGCCACGGTAGCTTGATGCAGTGCTCCTCCCTGATACTGCGTCATCTAAATAGAGCCAGAAAACAAACTGAGCCCAGCCGCAGCCGGTCGAGCCAGGGGCAGGGTTGCACTTTCCACTTTCTTCTCCCAGATGGGGCTAAACTCACCCAGGAAAGCTGTGCTGCTAGAGGGGCTTGGGCGTCTACGGGGACTGAGATGAGTTCGTTTTATTGGGACGCTTCAGTAGAGGTGACTGACCGTCCCAGCGCTGACCCCGGTACTGCAGCACTGTCAGAGTTCACTGACCACTCTGCACGCTGCTGCCCGCCCTCTCCTCCCTAGAGCCGAGCTCCCTCCCGCCCGCAGGCAGGGCGCGGGTGCAGGCAGCGCGCGGGGGAGAGCGGCCCGCTGCCTGGCGTGACGGGAAACCTGCTGCCCTGCTCTCAGCTGGGACAGAGTTAGTTTTCTTCTTAGTAGCTGGTGCAGTGCTGCGTTTTGGATTTGGTGTGAGAGCAATGCTGATAGCACACTGATGGTTTTCATTGTTGCTGGGTAATGCTTGTACAAAGTCAAGGACTTTAGTTTTTCAGACTGTTAAAGAAAATGTATTTTTAATTAAGAAATTTAAAGTGCTGAAGCTGCTAAATGGCAGAACCAGGCTTCATCCCTTGTATAGCCCTAATCCAAGGCTGGTTTAAAACTTAGTCAAGTTAATCAGTGGGAGGACAGAGAAACAATAGATGATCAATTTGTGTACACAGGCGCTCTCAGAAACGCAGGTGTTTCTAGAAAAAAATCAGCATATGTGAATAGGAATTGCTTGTTCAAAGACTGAGTGTGCTTGAAGGACTGTGTGAGTTAAAGCAGCAGAAAGATCATGATCCAAGGAGGACCTTGGAACCGAGGCAGAGACTGGAACCAAATAGATGAATCAAATGGGACAGAGTCAGCTGATGGATTCGCAGAACTGACAAGACCGAAGTAAACTTCTAAAAACTTCAGACATTGACTAATGATTTGATGAGTGTATATAAGCTGTGCTGTATCCCTTTGTTCTCTGCCACTCATGGAGGCGGTGGCCCAAGTCCTAGTTGTGATTAAAGCAAACCTAGTGGTACCCATGTCTGTGTGAATTTCTCCTTTAAACACAGGCCTTGCTGATGGGAGGGCTGGAGGGTCACGGGAAATTGGGAGGGGACACAGCCAGGTCAGCTGGCCTGAACTAGCCAAAGAGGTATTCCATACCATGGGGCGTCATGCTTGGTATATAAACTGCGGAGGGTGAGGAGAAGTCGTGGTGGCTGGGGCCTGCTGATATGATCAGAGACTGGCTGGGCATCATTCAGCAGGTGGTGAGCAGTTGTATTGTGCATCACTTGGTTTCTTTTCTCCCATCCCTTTTGATTTCATTCCTCTCCCCTTCTCCCTCCTTTTCATTATAACTGTTGTTGTTGTTATTATTATTATTATTATTGTTCTTTTAGTTTTATTTCTATTCTTAAATTGTTCTATCTCCACCCTCGAGTTCTGCATTTTCCAATTCTCTTCACCATCCCCCTGAGGGGGGAGCCAGCGAGTGGCTGCACGGTACGTAGTTACCAGCCGGGGTTAAACCTCGACACCTCTGAAACCTCAAGTGGTGTAAGGAGCAAAACTCTTATTTTAGGCCTCCTGGCCAGATCCAGAACCATTTGTCCTGTCCTATAAGCAGCCTTCGTGGTGGGTCTGTTAGGAGAGGTGTGTGCTGGAGGGTGATATAGGTGGGACAGCTAGCCATGAAGCTGTTCACAGAGTCCTACCTACTGATTCCACATTTAGGCATAGTCTGGAAACCTCCAGGTGGTACACATATTGTGAACCTGTAATATTGACACTCACATCCAAGAGCACAAGGTAAGTGAATGGAAATATGGGAGGAAACCCTAAAAGAAGCTTAATGGATAGAGCCATAAGGCAGGTGGGAGTGGGGAGGTGCCTTCCTGTCTGGCCTGTGTGCATTGAATAATTTTAGCATGGAGAAGGACAGGGATCTGGATTGAGGTGGTTCAGATCATAGATTACTTGAGCAGGGGTTATGGTGGGAGAAATCAGGTGTGGGGGCAGAAGGCTTGCAGCAAATAAAGCCTAGCAGGCCACAGCTGCTGAGCTGCAGGTGGTGAATGATGGGGACCTGGAAGCCTTGGGGCTGAACATGGCCATCATCTAATGTTGCAGTTGCTGGCTGGGAAATTGGGGAAGGAGCCGAGACTAACAAGGCAAGACCTCTGTTCCCATGAAGAAACACGCATTGGCACGGGAGGCATGTTTGTGCTGTCAAGAGGGGCGGTCATGCAGTTTGGCCTCACACCACTCACTTTTCTGTCATTCAGGAAGGAAACAGGTGTATGATTTGGGTCTGGTGACTCAGGTGCTTAGCTGGCCTCAGCACTGCAGGGGAAGCTGCTGTTCCACTGCCACAGGCAGAAGGCACAAGCAGCTCCTTCACAAACATCCTCATGTCACATTGGGGTCCTGTTTGCTGAAGCAATCAGGATGACTGCCACAGTGGGCCTGCTTTGTCATGCCACAGCACTTCTCCCTGCAGCCACCATCCTCCTAGAGGGGTGGCTGATCCCCTTGCCATCTCCTGAACCTCAGGCTTCATGAGCGCGACAGATGGCCACACATCCTGGCTTTAGTTTTTGCACTCACCTCCGATCTCTCTGGCCTTTTCTGTGCTGCTCAGAGCATTTGGGAATGTTAGCATGGTGTCTTCCCGGCCAGAGCTTCTTGCCTGATTGTGTACCTATGGCAGAAGCGCTTCTCTGGAAACACTTTGTCTCCTCCCCTGCAGGGTCTCAGTCTTTGCTGCTTGTAATGCCTCCTGGGATGGCATGGCTGCCAGCAGGGAGAGGTCCAGTCAGCCCCTGGCTCAAAACCTGCCATTGGTCCCAGCTGACCTTCTTATTCTGGAGGCCTCCTTCCACACCTTTGGCTGTGTCTCTGGCAGGTAGTTCCCCTGCCTTCTCCTTCTAGGCATTTATCCAGGGAAGATTGTGCCTGAAGGCTGGGCAGGATGCGATATGCCCTGCTGTTCTCTTTCCTAGGGACATTTTACGGGCGTGCTCTGGCTGCTCCTTTGGTTTCTGATTCCCAAAGTCTATCTGATGGGGGAGCAGTTGGGGAGGATACATGTGATGGGTGTAGGGTGGGGTAAGCAGAAGGATGATGATCAACGTGTCTCATGGAGAAAGAACAGGAAGGGAGAGGAGAAAGCAGGGCTTCTACATATGTGTGCCCGGAGGTAGGAGGAATTGAATGGAGTGTTTGGGCTGATGGGACCTGATGTGTATGGGCGGGAAAGGAAAGCGCTTCCTACAGAACCAGCTTCCACTAAATTCCTTTGCAATTGTTTCTTCCTGGGATTGTTTCCTGAAATAGAAATACCATTGCTTGTGTACATTAAGATGTTCACATGGCTTTACAGTGGAATGAACTGCTCTGCAGCTCTTGGTTTCTTATGGTGCAGTTAAAGCAAACACAGCAACACTGTCGGCAGTTCTAGTAATATTAAGGATCAGAAGTAAAGCGCGAGATGAGCTGGGACCTTGAAAAGTGTTTTGCTTATTTTAGCCTGCTGTTTCACAAGTAAGCTACTACACTTGCTTCCCAGAAGTTGATCATGACCCTGGTCCTCATTCCTGAGGGAATATCCACAGCAGAACTCCATTCCCTCTAATTACTCAAAAACTCTCTGAGCTATAGCTAGTACTGTCCTATTGTACCAGACTTGAGGGATTCCTGTGGGAGTCCTTAGGCTGGTGAGAATTGGAGTTCATATTCTTCTACATTGTTTAGAAATCACTTTTATTCAGAAACAATCATAAAATTACTATTTTTTTCCTCATCTGTAACCTACTGACAATTAAAAATAATAAATCTCAGTGAAACAAAGCCAGCTCTGTGCTTTTCTTCCTATATCTGTCACGAGGAGGTTGCAAGCAACCTGAGAGCCAGAGTCCAAGGTAGTGCAAAGCTAAATGGCTTTGTGCTGTCTGCTTGTGTGCTGCTGGATTTCATGAGACTGAACCCTAGTCCTGCAGGGTATCAAATGCAAGGCTCTCAGAACTCGTTTTCCAGCCTGTCTGCAGCCTTTAGTTTGGAAGGTGCTCCTCCACCATACTCACACCCAGTTCTAGCCCTGACAGAAAGCTGACCCAGTTGCCTTGTAATAATGACTTGTGCCTATGTGTCTAATTTTTTCTTTGTTATTGCATTTGTCTTGCTGTAACACAGTACGATTTTTCCTCGTCTCTTATACACACAACAGAGGGGCTGTATGGGGTATTTCCTTCCAGCAATACTGGGGTAATATAATTGTCCTGTCTGATACTTCAGACATGAGTAGGCTTCCCTTTGCATTTGATAGGTCTGGTCTATGTGGAAAAACAAGGCTTACCAATTGCTGTCCTGTGTATACTTCATACCCTACTTTCCCCCTGCACCAGAGCCGTTGCAGCAACATGGCTCAATGGCTGCAGTGTGAGGTTCTACCCATCTAAGGCACCTGGCATTTTAAGTATTTGGCCAATTCTTCCTTCTTGCAGATACAAAATAATTTAGTTTTTCTCTATTATTGACGATTCTAGCTCAAGCCCTCTCAAATGCTCAAAATTTGATGCCCCTGATTTTACAGCAATGGATTCCAATGTATGGATTAAAATGGAGTATGCTGTAGAAACAGCAATGAGGTAGAGAGAGGAAGTCCACTGACTTCTTTACTGGGCAATCCTACATGCTAGGAAATTTAAAGGAGACAAAACTCAGTACTTGTCTTAAACAGCATAGTTTTAATCTCTTTTCCCAAATGTCTGTACAATGCTACATTACACATAGTAAATGTACAATACGAATTAAGAAGATGCAAGCTATGCAGGTATATGACTGTAATGAATAAAATATTACCCAGGTATGTAAGAACACATGAATGGCCATACTGGTTTAGGCAAAGGGGCCATCTATCACAGCACCCTGCCTCAAAGGTGACAGTGCATGGATGCCCAGGGCAGAGCAGGAACAGAACCAACATGCAATACTCTTCCCAAGCACTCTCCCAGATTCTCACTCTTTTCAGCTGAGGAGATTTCTGAAGCCATATGTGTCTTCAAAAACTACCAGTGGTCTATCTATAAGGTACATGTCCATCTAAATCCATGTGATTTTTGCATCCATGACATCCTTCAGCAGAGTTCCACAGACTATTTGTGTGGATTTTATGTCAAATGTTTTTGAGTGTAACAAGTGTTTGGTTTGTTAATGAAAGGGGGAATGTTTTTTGTAGCTTACAAATCTCCAGTTTTGTGGCTTCTGACTCCGGTTTTTCTACTATGATCAAGGAATCATGGCTTCAGCTACTTGGTGAATAATCCTTCTCCTTAAGAATCTTAGGGAAACTTTGAAACTGAGTGAAGAAGGGGGGGAAAAAAGGCAAAAAAGAAGCAGGGGGGACTTAGCTCTTCATAGAGCTCTTTCCACAAGTGGAGCCTGCCTCACAAAACCAGTATATGCTGTTTAAGACAAATGTTACTTTATATTCAGGAAAAGACTCCCTTACTAAACTGATTTAGAAGTTGAGATACTTCTTCATGTGGTGAGAGAAACTTCATGTGTACATTAGCCAATGTGTGTGAACTCGTTTGAAAAAAAAAAAAAAAAGAGCAAGAAGAATTTTGATGTCCCTTGCTGGTAGAGCCATAATCCATAACCAAAGTCTTGGGAACTGTTTAAGCAAATCAGATACATGACACTTTAATGTGCCTTGCAACATGTTGTCTGCTCTTTGCTCAAGGCAGTAACAGCAGAGAGAACTGCAGTGTGTCTTGTGCCTGGCAGGATTTATTTTTCCCAAAATTTATATCTTGTCTTGCTGTCCTGGTTTTCTTGGGCCTTGTGTTTTATGAGGGAAGTCTCTCCTTCATTTTCTTTTCTTCCAGTTTTGAATTGCTCTTTGCACTATGATCATGACCTGAGCCAAAAAGGAGGAAAAAACAAATCTGTATCAACTACTACAGGGTTACTACTTACCAAAGAAGTACATGGCTCTAACTTCCTTCACAAGAAATGTGGCATTATGGCAGAAACATTTCCTTTACTAAAGGAGAGCCACAGCATGATTCAAAATCTGGTACTAAAATATGGAAACTTCAGGCACAGGCACAGGACCTGGTTTTATTGCTCCAGAGATACAATATTCTATTGACATTTTCCTGGAAAGGTTAATTCCAACATTTCACAGAATCAGACCATACATCCCTTTATTGCATACTAATACATATAAAAAGCAATGAACTGATGGCTAGAGCCTCTCCCACCAGTAACTGCAGAAGGATAGTGCAGGGTCAGGGGCATTATCCTTTGTCATTAGGCTGAGGTTTTCCAAGCTCTTTTCACTGGGCTGTTCACGAAAAGGTTAATGAGCTTCTGGACCTTTAATGTCCCAGCTGGGAAGCTCCATGAAATGAGTTCTGGTATGAACACTTGAAGAGTTTTCCAGCGCTGCTGATGTACTGCTACCATCTGTCTTATGTCTTTCCAGACCCTGAGATAGCTAGACAAAGAAACCCACCAAACAGAACTAAATCCTATTATCTGGTGTATTTTGAATAGAAAAAGAACGGAGAAACCTTTTAAATATTGAAATGTCTTCTCTGCAGGCTTGGAGACACTTGCCATTGTGTTGCTTCATCTTGTAGGAGAACACATTAAAGCTGGATGAATGGAAATTTTTTCTTGTGGATAGGATTGTATCGTAGCACACTTTTTCCTGCCTCCTGTGGCACAGATGGTTCTTCATGATTGCCTTTAGCATCATGAGTGAGACTCTCAGAGCTAAAACACATGGAGGTCAGGCCAGAAAATACTTCACTCCACACAAATCCATGACAAGGTGTACATAAAGATGACCGTGCAGAACACAAAATCCTTACAGGTAAAATTCCTGCTACTTCAGTCTGAAGTATTTCCGAAGATTCATATGAGAGAAAAAAAGAAAAAAGAAAATAAGTAATTTACTGTATTTCAAACTGCAAAGAACAACAATGCCATCATACTGTCTTAAGGATACTAGTGCCAATATCATGTAGCCACTATAACACTATTCCTTCTGAGTCAGTCAGAAGTACCCATCACAGAGGCAGCAGAGGGTTACCTTACCATCACAGAAGTAAAATCAGACACCAAAGACATTTTCTTCCTCTTTTATCAGAGGAAAACCTAAAAATTTCAAGCTTGTGTATCAAAGTCTGAGCTGTAAGGTGCAAAGCATCAGTCCTTGAAATCATTTAGCATGAACAAATTAATATGTATTATTTCCTGAGGTGTTTGTGGCAGGATCTGCTGCAATCTAACTAGCTAGCTAACTCCACTTTGCTCTGTTACCCAACCACAGACAAGTGTATGCTCAGCAAAACACACAACATTTCATGCTTTCAGCAGGTGGGTACTTACAAAAGTCAGTGTTACAGCCACTGGGCCTTGTTGGACAGTGTCCAACCTCCATTGTTCATCGCTGAAGCACTAGAACCTGGAAGTGAAGGGAAAGTGCTAGCAATGAGCTATGCACCAGCACCATGACAATATTGGGATTTTAAGATATCCAACCATGCTAAACTAGTCAATGTCTGTTATCAACTGTGCCACCTAGCCTGGCTTGGCCTTTATTTGCTCACCTCTTCCCTGTTTCTTAGTAGCTGCATGGCCCTATCTTTTCCCTGCCTTCCAAGGCAGCAGCAATCATCCCTTCCTCCAGAAAAGCATCAGATCAGTGCCTGTGCGCTGGTGTGTCCAGCAAAGCTGAGGAAAGGAGTTTCAGCTATGTGCTGAAGGAGGGGGTCTGCTGCTCCAGATGAGATGGAGGAAAGAAGATTATCTGCTTCCTCAATTTCACCTTCCACTGCAATCTCAGCCATCGGATGAAGTGGCCAAGGACAGCTGTCTCATTTATGAATGAAAAACAATAAAGCACAATGTCAGAAGAGCAAAAAAAGGATGAGAGTGGAATTGTAGAGAAATCAGGCTGGGATCATTCTCTCATTCCTGATTTGTGAAAAATGCTAGAAACCTGTAAAATATAATAGTATCCTACCTGAAATCCTTTCTGAATTGCTTGGCAGAAGCTGTAATAGGCAATTCTACTGTAAAAAGTAGAAAAAAAGAAAAATATTGAAAGTGTGTATCAGATCTCTTAAAAAAAATCAACACAATGAAACATCCAAATTTTGTCTTGGCCACTTCAGACTCAATAACTGACTGAGGCTGATACAGTTACTGTAACTCTACTTACTGTGCAGTAAGTAGAGTTACAGTAAGTGGAGTTACAGTACGCAGACATCTCTGGACACCAAGCCATTTACTCAGCTGACTGTGGGGATTAAGACTTTCTGCATATTGAACAGATTCTAACTCAAATGACCACCTCCCCTTCTTCACCTGTTGCCTAATAAAGGCTATTTGGCGATAAAGACATTGTAGGTAGCTCCCATTAAAACTGTTCCACAAAGTATAAAACTGAGTCAGGAGGTGAAGGTGCCAAAGGCAACATGGTTTTGTTTTGGTAAGTGTGTAGGTCTGTTGAACAATGCGTTCTCACTCGTAGCAGCTGCTCCAAGGAAAGCAAGTGTTTGACATTCCAATGATGCTGGACCAGTCTCATAACAAACATCTCCAGAGCACGAGTAGTATGTTGAGCCCCACTGGTCAAGCAACACTGGTGGGAGTGGGAGAGAAGAGCTGGTGCCACCTGGCAGACCCTCACAGGCCATACTTGATGACCTGTCCAGCTGCTGGTGCTCGCGGCTGTGCCACAGCAGGGTGCCCTGCGGCGTGAGCTGCGCCAGCCCTGGGGACACAGGGCTCCAGCGGGGTGGCAGCCTCCGGAGCGGGGGGCCACTGTGCTGAGGCGGCTGCTGAACAGGGGTCCGGGGCAGGTGAGATGAAAGTGGCTAAGCAACAGCAGCCTTTGGGCTAGAAATTGTTTCCCGTCAGATGCACATATAACACCTGCCTTCACTACACTGGTAAGACATCTCTAGAAGAGCAGTAGGAGGAAGAAAAAGGAGATATAAAGTGTTTTACAGGCTGTGGGATAGTACTTGAGTCCAGATATAAAAGCCACAGTAGCAAAACATTAAGAGACAGGATTTGTTTGTGTAGTTGTTTTTTTTCTCCTTCCTCTAAGCAACGTCAATTCCAGGAAAGCCTAGAAGAACGTGATCTGTTACATTTTAATCCTTTTGCTATAACTAGGATGGAACAGCTGCAGCTGGGGAATAAAGTGCTTTAAAGTCACACAAGATTGCAAAAACATATAAAAATGCATTTTTTATTAACCTCTTCTTTGGCAGGCAAGCCCTCATCAGTCATAACACTTAAATGTACTCAACTGTACCATACTTAAACTGTACTTAGCTGGACCGCCTGTCCCACAGAAGCCAATTACAGCTCTAACGACTTGTGTTGAGACAGGCTGGCAGAGGGAAAGTCACTTTTAACTCCATTTCTCCCTCCACACTGCAGGTGACTCATATCTTCACTCTGAAGACACAGATCTCAGCACGTCGGCTGGTGTGACAGGCACGGCCCTGGCACTGATGGCAGGTGGAGACCACATCTCCTCAAGCGGCAAAATCCCTGCTGCAGCCCGGGTCCCTGGCCTCCCTTTCGGCATGACCTGATCCAGGAGGTGCATCTTACCAGCCAGACATGGGCCAGGTTGGCTGCTGCTCGCTGCAGTGCTGCACAGCAAACAGCTCACCTGCAGGGTGTGGGGAGGCAGGAAACCACTGGGTAAGGTCTGTGTCCAACTGGTGAGAGGAACTAGGTCTGCCAGTGTGTGGGGAGCCGTATCCCTTGGACAAAAATAATGTTTACGACATTTTGAAGCTCATTTTATTCTAAGCAAAGAGGTGCTTTATATAGTTTATACTGAATGTAAATAATAATATTTAACACATCTGGCCAAAATACAGTAGGGAAGGCAAAACACAGGTGAGGAATATGAGGGATCAGACTGGGCTGCTGGCGGCTCAGGCTTCAACGGTGGGATAGAGCTGTGTCCGTAGAGAGAGCAAGCTGCGACCTTGACCGAGTGAACTCAAGAGACAAGAAGGAAGAGAGAAAACAGGATATGAGGCGAGGCTAGAGACCGGTGACAGGGCAGCTGCTGGCTCAGGACATGACATCCACCCATCTTAGCCAATCAACAGCTGTTGCTGAGCTTGCTAGCTGTAAGGGCGACCAATCAGAGAAGCTGGAGAAAGGGTCTACAAACCTGGAGAAACAAACAAGGGCGCGCTTTTTTGCTGCTTGCTATTTTGTTTGTTTTGCGTTATTTCCTGACGGTCGTAACTCAGTCACAACACACAGGGAAACTCGCTGGTTATATTTCTGTAGGTTAAAAAAACCCACATATTAAGAACACAGGATCCCCTCAATCAGTGAATCCAGTCCTCTCCTATCACAGGCACATCCTTCTTGCAAATCCTTTCACAAACCAAGTATCTGTCTTAGTTTTCCAGCTACCATGCCACTATGGTTTTGGATTATTTTTCTGGTTAAGCTCTCCAAGACAAAACCAAAGTAGTCGTAAGGCAGAATAGCTCTGGGTGCGTGCCTGAGGAAGAAAAAAGACAGGAATTCAGAACCAAGCACAAAGTTGTTACTAAAACATACCGCTACAGCATGACACTCTTAGCTTTTCAAGATCAAAAGAGTGAAAATCACATGAAAAAGGATCATCCTGAGAATTAATTCCAGTATTACTTATGTAGGCAGAGAATAAGTAACATGTTCTCACATTCCTCTCTTTAACTGATCTGTGATAGCTCCCCATGAATCCGTAAAACCCACAGGTTTATATAAAAACACAGATAATAGGTATGACTCTTAATATTTCTTACCTGGTCCTCATTGAGGAATTCTAGATCTTTGCTCAGCAGAAAATAACAGCTGAAGTACTGTTCTATATAATTTGCTGACATGACATCTGGAAAAGATTTAAATCTTTAAATTCTCTTCTTTCAATTAGAAGAATCCTTTGTTTTTCTTTTTGTAATTCTTGGAATGTTTCATGAGGCTTGTTTAACTGTGTAGGACAGGTCAGAACTGAAGAGAAATGTATTATCAGCTTTGCAAAATTTTGGCAATGTATGAGCTGTAAGGAGTTTTTAAAAGTGACACAGTACTGAAATTAACACTGCTCACAAGTGATTATCGGAATAAAAATTAATAACAATGACTAAAATCAATGAATACTGACTTATGGTACTGTGAGGTGAGGGCTGACAGCTTTGTATTCAGGACATTTCTGCTCTGCTATTTTCCTCATAGATTAACCAACATAGATGTTGGTTTTATATGCTTGATAGCGGGCTGTTTCCCACGGCTTTGTAGGTATCTGCTGTGCCACAAAGTTTGACACTAAGCACAGCAAATGCCGTTGTTTTTCAGTGCTCTGTCCACATCAATGTTTTCAATTAAAACCCTACCAAAAACTCTACCAAACCCTATCCTTAAACTCCTGAATTCAATAAACTCAACACTCCCGTAAGAAACCCATTTGGTTTTCATGTCAAAAACTAAAACTGTAAGTTTACGAAAATCAGATTTTTAAGGCCTGAAAGAATCACAGATTATCTCATAATTTGTGTACCATGAAAAATAGGCTAGCAATTTCATTCAGTTTGCTGTGAACCCTGTTGTAAACTGTGTGACTGAAGCGAGACAGAAAACCCACTACATCTGGAGTTTGCCCTAATAGGTGTTCTGACTCCCTGTCAAAACATACATCTGTTATTTCTAATGCAAACTTTTATCAGCTGCAGCCACAGCTTCTCATGCTTTTTTTTCCTTTTCATTACCTGATGCTATCTCTGCTATTCTGAGCTGCTCTACTGAAGAATGTCCTTATATTTTAGGAGACAATTGTCATCCCATAAGGTCTAATTTCATCATAAAGTGGCTGAACTCTTTAAAGTGTCATAACAAGAGGTTCTTAAATACTTGCAGGGGTTCCCTTTTATGTTCTTCTTTTTTAAAAAACTCTTTAAAATAATGATGACACCAGAAGTAGTCAAAATAATTCAGTATTAGTCTCAGAGAAATTCTACAAAGAAGTCAAGATAGCTTTTCCCTCCTCCTGTTTTTACATAGGCAAGAACTGTATTTGTCCCTGTGGCACAGTATGAAGATAACTCATGTTGAGCTACTTATTCACTGTGATATCAAAATCCTTCCCAGATTTCCTAGTTCTTGCAATGACACAAGTTCTCCAGTTCTGTTTTCTTAGTCTCCGCATTCACTTATTCTCTTTCGTCTCTATTGAAACCAATAAGTTCTGGTTGATCCCAATTTTCCATAAGATTTGGTCTGTCTTGTTTGACTTCAATGAATATTTTCTCCTCTAGTTTCTCTGGACCAAATGAATACATTATTAAAAATGCACATAACCCTACTGTCAATAGAAGCAAATATTTTTTCACCTGTCTGGAATTTGCCTCAGATTGTTTTTCTCCAGTGAGACTGTTCCAAATCAGTAAAACAGAGTGTAATAATGTGATGAAGACAGCTGAAACAAAAGAAAAATGAACTCTTCCAAATGCTGTGGCTGAGTGAAATCACAAAGAAATCAAAGAAATCTGTAATTATCTTTTTGGAACATACTCTTTACTGAGGTTTGAGATTATAGAAAAAAAAATATGGCTTATTAGGATTTTAAGAATTAAATAAACACATAATGTTTACCTTTTTTTCACTGGGTCAAGTACCTGAAATATCTCATGTTGAGTTTCAATGTCCTAAGTCTGTGAAACAGAATGAAAACACAAATTATTTATATTATTAAGTTCCAAAAGACTGACAAAAAAGTATCATCAGGCAGCCACTTCATGGCTTGTTCAAAGTGTGTGCACGAGGTTAGGACAGGAGAAGCTTGGTCAGGGTTCAATAACTAGTGAGTGAAGAGTTAACTTGTAAAGGCGACTTTTTTTCTTTTCTTTCTTTCTTCCTTCCTCACCTCCCTGACCACCCTCCCCCACCGAGACCCCCCACCCCCAAAAAGCAGAAGGCAAGCTAGGCGTTCTGTATTTGGCCTGATTTTCAAAAGCTCAGAAAACTTGGCAGCTTGTGCTCGCTTTGCAAGCTGTTGGGTGCTCAGCATTATAAAAAATATTGACGTTAAATTCCTTTTCATGAAAGTAGTAGCATAACATTAGACTACATTATTTTCATCTACAGTTTTGAAGTGTTTGTCAGCTACAATGAGGCTTTCATTATGTAAATAGTTATGTAGGATGCTGAACAGCAACAATGGAGAAGTGATGCTTTTAAAAATGATTAGGTTTTATGCCAACTAGACTGATAATGACCCTTTAATAAACTTAATCCCATGGTAGTTGCTAAGCCAGCTAATGCTGAGTACTAAATCACACACTGAATGGTTAGGAAGGGGCATGATGCAGCTTTACAAGTATTGCCAGCACAAGTATTTCAGAGCAGGGGCTTGGTAATGATCCCAAAGTTAATTAAAAAAATTATTACCCGTTTCCCTTAAAAGTCCTGTGATCTTTCCCTTTCTCTTATCTTCACAGCATTCTACTGGACTGGAAAACACAACAGAAAATATTTTAATGGGCTTGGCAAAAATCTTGTTCAATAAGGTCAGCAGGTTCTGGTGACAAAATTGTCTAAAGTTGCAGTGGTTGAATTAAGTTGTCATGTATCAGTTTCTGGTCAGAAAAAGAGCACAACATGTTTCTACTGGGATGAAAAATGCTCATATTTTTGCTTTCATGACTTCTGTCTTTAGCAATGCTGTGAAAATGTTCTCCTCATGTTTTGGGTATTTTTCTGCACAGAAAATAGTATGTAAACATTTTGATTCATGAGGGAATATTATAGTTAGAAAGAAAAAAACCACTACCTCAAACAGTTCCAAATAAACATGATAATCACAATGCCAGAAGGAACACATGTAAGCAAGCTGCTCAAGATCAAATTCCTTATGCTGTGTTGTTCAGCAAATACTTACAAACCTGGACACAAACATAACGTATTGACAAGGGACCTTACTTCCTACTCAATATGGCTTGTTTATTTTTAGTCTGGGAACCTGGATGTCCATGCTTTCTCAGCAGTATGAATTGCCACTGCTCTGTTTTTCCAGTGTTGGGGCTTCTGAAAAGGCAGATTGGCATAAAATGCTAAAAGCTTGTGAAGTAGTGGTCTACCTATTGAACCAATGAAAGCATTAATATAGCAGCCAGCATTATAAAGTTTATGAACACAAAAAGAACATTACCCATCAAAACATTAACATGACTTCTTTCCAAATGACAGTTTGCTGTCTCTAGGCAAAAATAACAGTGCTCCTATTTTACATCTGAGGGTCATATAGTTTTCTAGGCTGAACATCAGCAAAGTGCCGTTGAGGGCTACGTACAGCTCCAGCACGATTTTCTGTCAAAACCTCTACTGTACCTGTGATATTCCTTGTTATTCACCTTTTTCAAATGTCTTTAAGAACTTCCATCAAGAGCAACAACAGAAGTTTTGGTAAGCCTTTTGATCTAATAATGTTAATTAGTCACTGAAGTAGATCTACATGGGAAAATTGTGCATAATCATAAAAAGAACAAGAGAAAGAAACTTCTGGCAGGAATTGTGATGTACTGATCTTTCAAACTCATTTGATAAGCTATTATTATTTTCTTTACATAGTAACAGTATCACTCTGATGTGTTTTTCTCCTACTATACATCCAGCAACAGCACATTAATTAATTGCATGAAAGATGCATGAATGCAATTCATACAATCTCATTGCATGAAAGATATCTTTGCCTGTGTTTCAGCACAAAAATTACAGAATAAGACCTAGTGAAGTTCCACTTAACTAATAGTTTTGCAATGTGCACTGGTGTTTATAGGTATTGGCAGGCATAGCCTTACAGAATCAGACTCTTAGGTGGCCAAAGCTGTGTTGAGTCCTGAAGATACTCATCCTCTCCTAAGACAGGCATATGATGGGATGGGCTCTGTACCCAGAGGGATCTCTGCTGGAGAAGACTTCTCTTTATTATTACATTAGTGATTAATTTCTAAAGTGCAGTCACTCAAAATAGAGAGGTTCAAGTAATCACCTAAAGCTGTGGTTTCAGACTGCTGAGATCTCCAAAGGGCTTTCGTCCCTGCTCCTAGCTAGTGTTTTCCCCCAACCCTTAAACTGGCTCTGATGCTCCAAAAAACGTTGTGTGAGCTGATTTAACTCATTAACACAGAAGAAAACCGACTCATTCTTTTTGCTGGTTTTTTTTCCTATCAGCTTGGTGTGTTAAACCAGGTCACTGGCAGGGACCGAACATCAGAGGGATGTAAGGGGAAGGAACACACAGCAAGGAATGTGGCAGGAGGAAACAAGGGAGGACAGAAAGTGGTTGTTAAACACTGTCAGAATGAGGAAAATGCTAATCCATTATTTAGTACAGATCCTAAAGTAATTAAGCTTTAACAAATGCTCTTGTGTTTCTGGAAGGCATCCCTGCCCTTTTTTGTTCTTGGATGTTTCTTTTATGTATATTACTAAGCAAGTCTACCAGTTTTAAAGACTAAACTAAACGGATAAGAAACAATACCCTAACTTTCTGCAGTAGCCTTCTGTGTTTTTCTGGACTTTATCTAAAGCAGTGTTACACCCCTCCAATTCTTCTTCTGAGTTTGAAATTCTCCTGAAATCACAATTATCCAACAGGGTTCCATATCTCCCATGTCACCTGGATAAATCTCATTACATATCCTTTAATCCCAATCCCTGGGATGAATACCACACACAGATGTTTTGCAATAAGCAGTTATGAATGAAAGTCATGTGGCAGCCTGCTCAATATACAGCTTAGTCACAGATATGAGGCAAAACCTGCCTGCCTTGCTTGTATGTACCATTTATAGACCCCAAGAAAATCATGCTTATGGCTATCAGAAAAAAACAAAATCAATCCCGCTGACTGGCATGGTGAGTGTTTTAATACAAACAAGGATATTTTTAGCAAATGAAGTAGAAAGGCTCAGAGTTTTAGGCAAATTTTTCTCAGGCTGCTAGTCCTCAGAGCTGCCGGCCCCATGTCACACTGGCACCCTGCTGGCCAGACCAGAGGAGGTGGGGCAAGAAAGCATGAGGGGCTGGGAAGTACCAAAAGGCCCTGGATTCTTGGTGTCAACCAGAAGATTTAACTAGCTAACTTTGGAGTTCATTTAACATTTTCATTCTAAAGTTTTCATTAATAATTTGTTTTTTTAAATCCAGCACTGGGAAATGTGCCCATGTGGATTTATTACTCACATATGAATAAACTCAATCCCAAAGGTAAAGTTACAAGAACAAACATAACAGAGGATACATTAAGGAAAAAATACTTCAAAACTCACCCCTCCCTGCATACTTTCACCAACCCTCTGCTACCAGTCCTTGTACTGTACAAAAGAGACTTTTCATCCAACTCACTACAGAAGCCCTCCTGTAACCAATATAGTCCTGGAAACACAATGGCATCAGTGGTGGAACTTCCTGCTTGGTTCTTCAGCACTGCAGGGGAAGAAATTTCAAGCTGTGGATAAACATTAAAAGTCAACACCATCCTCACAGACCTTTCCATCCACCCATGTGGGCTGGGTGAGTGGAAAGGCTCTCTGGACTTCACCTTCCTGAAGTACAGAACCCAGCAGCTTTGCTTTAACTCTAGGTGAGTGGGACTAGGTGGAACTGTTGCAATTTGCACAGGCATGTGTTCTCCGTATAACCCCTCCAGGGACAAACGCCTCCAGGGAAGGGCAGAGCACATGAAGGGATCTGTGGCAGCTTCCCTCATCACAAGTGCATTCATGACAGCTTACCTGACTACGTCATGTTTCAAACTCTCATCTCTGAAACTAGATCTAAAACTCAAAATCATGCAATTTGTTGACCAGCCCAGTTACATGAAATGCCTATCTGCATATTTTGCAAAGTGTTACAGGGGTCACTTCAATTTTACACACTCTTAGGACAGAGCCCTGGTACTAGATTCCCCTTTTTCTGTTGTTTATTTAATGTATTTATGTCACAAACAGGAAGCAACAATTTATAAGAACTGTTATTGTTGGCTAAAATTCATCCTCAAGCGTTCTAAAAGTAATACACTCACCAAAGTTTGTTTTGTTTATCTACAGGAAATATCTTGAGTAATATTATGGCAATCACAGGCACCAAAGAAATAAACACCAAGCAAATAAGGACAAAAAGCCTGATGTTTCAACCCATTCTTTTCAGCAAAATAAGTAAATACAGATTTCAGGAAAATTAAACGTCTCATTGCCCTTCAGTGAAAGTGGTTTGTTAAATCTGGGGCTACATTTGCCCGTGGGCTTAGAAGTAGGCAACGGGGCAGTCTGATGCTGACAGCACAGCACCAGTGTGATGGCTTGTCTGCGTGTGTGAGAGGAGAACACAGCTCCTGAACACTGAACTGGGTAACTGCACGGTACGGCTGACACCAGTGTACCTGGGCACGATACTTCTTGTGCTTCAAGCTGGTGCCCTCCTCCTCCTCCCCCTGACCCTGCTTACTCAGCTGTACTACAGAAGCTGACAGCTAGAAAGCCTGGCTTCCTTCTTTTGGAGCAAAACCACCACCTTCTGGACAATCTGGGTTAAGCTATAAGGAAAATTAATACTGTTGCTCTGCACTGTTCATTTGGACTGTACCTCTATAGACTATTGATTTGTTAATTACTATTCTGACTGACTCAATCCTAAAGCTCTTTCAAATAGAGCCTGTTAAACTCTAGCAATTCTTTCCCAGTGGCATTCAGGACAGACATGAAAATAGCCAAGAAAAAGTCATAGCATACCTTAATACCTAGTATTAGCTGGTGTGCAACAAGACCACAGGAGTCTGTGCTGTCAGAAGTTTGGCTGCTGTGGAAGACGAGCATTGTTTTGTTTAATTTCCAGATTTGGTGATTGCAAACAGTATTTTGCAGCACTCATTCCAACTGTTAGCATGTGTCTTCTGTAGTAACCCTAGCTGTAGAGTTGCATATGTGTTTTCCACACGCCTGTCTTCCAGATCCACATTTTGCTTTTACAGACCTACAGCTAACCTGCAAAAGGTGGGCATCATCATCTTAGAGAAAGCTTGGTTATTGAAAGAGATGGGATCTGTCCAGATGGCACCTCCTGCTTCTACCTAGGTTTCTTTTTGTGCTCCCTCCCCTCCTAAATCCTCTCACAGAACATCATCCCCTTTATTCCCGGGAAGCCTTCTCCTAGTTCTCTGATGATACAATCAGTGTCTGGTGTCTCTCTTTTATTTCCTTGCAGTTCAGCACCAATTGCGCGGCTCAGCTCTTGAATTCTATATTCTGGGCACCTAAAGTTTGATGAGATAGATCCTTATCTATGTTATTATGTATTATGTTATTATGTATTATATAAACTTATTAATGTTTTCCCAAAAAAGAAAGGTACAAAGTTTTTATTCCCTAATAAACGGCCATAGAGCCACAGCTGTTCATAACACATAAATGTCCCCCTCTCACAAATCACATGCACAATTGACTTGCCGTCACTCACAGTCAGCACTGGTACAGGAAGAGCTGATCACGTTTAATAGGGGTATCGTTTGGTCAGCATACAGATTCTTGGACTGCTATCAGTTACCCTGAACTTAGCCCCTTTGACTAAATGGAATCAGACTAGAGTCTTCCATAGTTAATGAAATTAGGTTTACACAAACCCAAACAATATACCTTATATTATGGCTAGATTGCTCTGCAAAATGTAAGGCTGAAAAAAAGCCTATTGATTTAAGTGATATAACAGACCAATTTAAGTGATATAACAGTTTCATTTCTCCTCAGGAAGGCCATCCGGGGAAGATACTGAGTTCTGCTTCTGATGAACTGGCTGTTAAAGTTTGGGTATATGATTTGTATGCAGTTTTTCAAGGAGTGTTAAAGGAGTGTGACTATTAAAAGTCTAATTTCAGTAACATTTCTAATATTTACTCTGGCACTCTTTATGAAGTGAAAAAAACATATAATAAAGTATGGCATATCTGAATAGTTCTAAGATACCTGGAATCTCAGTCTAACACATCAGAATTCAGGACCCTGGAGTTCACTCTGGCTTGCTGTTTCACTACCTTCTTGTGTTCCATCAGGCACAGATAGTAACAAGAAACACCACAATTTTAGTTTACTGCTTAAAGAACACCATTATCAAATTTATTCTTGCTATAAACCTATAGCGTATTATGTTTTGTTACAGTAGGAGGAACTGAGGCAGGAGAAAAGGCCTAGGGGGTACTTTCCTTACCTCCCTGTTGTGAACACAGTAGTTCAAAAGAGCATCACAGAAATGCTGTCCTATTGACTGCAAGTCCTTCATATTGAAATGGGTGCTTTGCAGCCTGCAGCATCAATATGAGCAAGACAGAAATGAAAATGTCAGTCTTCCTGCTGACTGCTAGGTATCTGTGATACTTCAGGATGGTGGCTGACTGCAGACTTACATATCTTTCACTGCCAGATGCTAGACAGGTCTATAACTGCTGGAGTTTTATACAGATGATATTACATATCATTATTCTGCCTATATGAACAAGTCTATCCCCTCAGAAGCGGTTAACTATAATGCATAGTTAATGGATAACTCATTACAAAATTTCCTAAAAATACAATTGGCTTTAGTCACTGCTTTTAATTTGCCATCCACTAATGTTGTTTCATGGTACATATGCAATAATACTAGCGGTGGCCTGAAAGGTTGCTAGGTGAATGCCTTAGTTTTCTGTTTTTTCCAACTTTTATCTTAAATCATCACTACTTTCTACCCAATAAGACAGAACACCAACAAGGGGATTGTAGCTCAAGCCACCATTTTCCATGAAAAAACAAAAGTAAAGGTCTTGTTTGATGATTCCTACTAAATAGCTATAGGGAATTGTCTCCCCCAACTTAAAGTCACAGACAGAGGCTTCCAAAGTGTAGCTGTTGTTGATGTTAATCTTCCACACTACCACTCGGCCTGGCTGCCTTTGTTCTTTCGTACTCTGAAACGGCAGTCTGGGAATGAAAACTTAAAAGACACAACATTAGCCTTTGAAGTCTGGAATATATAGGAAATAGGAAGATGCAATAATTTCATTTTAACCCTGCAGGTTTTTTTAAATCTTATCTACCAGGTAAGCGATTGTGAGTTTTCACTCTACTTTAATATTGCACAGCATAGCTCACAGCATACTGTTATTACTGGTATAATGGAGATGTAGGTGAAATAATAGCCCTTAGGCTAAAAGCTTATTTTACTTTAAGAATTTCTGAGATATATGCAAATAATTTTTATGTGGCTGTACTTACTGTTTCTAAACAACCCTATACAGACAGCTGACCAGCTGAGTTACCAGAAATCCTGTTATATACCAACATCCATATTTACTAAAAAGTTGGAATAGGTCTTCTTTCATGAGTTAATAGACCAACAGTTTGATGCAACCAATCTGGAGCTCACAACCACCTCATTACTGATATTACTGATATATATACTGATATCCGAGGAAAACAGCATTAGCTGCACGTATGCAATGACATCTAGTAGGTTAGTTTGTGTGCTGTTTTATTCCTGAGCCTTCGAAACCTTTTTTCAAAGGCTCAAAAGAAGCTTACTGCAGTCAGATTTTGCTGGTAAATGACATATTTTAAAAGCAGTCATTTCCTACTGAACTTTTTTCCCCCTAATTGAAATAGCTTACACAAACATAGTGATTTTGACAGAATTTTCAACAGAAGTTTTCAAAAGGATTCAGTCCGGAGGAAACATTTTTCTTCTTTAGCTTCTTGTTTACTTACTTGTTTGTTTGTAATTCTACAGTATGTTTTAAAGCTGCCTTTAATATAAGAGTACACAATATTTAGTGTTCATTTTTGACATTATTAAAACAATGCTACTTTGATATTTCATATTTTTTTCATTATTTAAAAAAAAAGTTTTTTAAAAATGCTAACTTTATGTCCCAGTTCAGCATGATACATTTGGAGTGCTGGAATTTCAAAGGAGTTAACATTTCATATTCCTACCATTTCTAGTTTTAGCCAATTGAAGATTATTTTACCGGCTGAAGTGTGGTCTTTTAATAAATGTGATACCTTAACAAAAAATTAGGTAACTCGGATGGTGCTTGATTTTTTAGGTGAGTAAGTTTCTAGCCAAATATTTGCTTACCTTATCTGGGCAGCTCTTGCTCAGCAAGAGTGGGAAGACACATGGATGCACATATAGTACTTCTGCTTGCTGCTTTCTCTCACAACCACACGTGAAGCTATAGTAGCTGAATATGATGCTGAAGGTCAGTAGCACTTGAGCAGACATAATTAATACTAATTATGGGGCACTCACTCTCTCCATATAGTAAGAAAGAGAGAGGAATTCTCATGGAAAAGAAGGAAAGGCACCGTGCTCATCCCCTGTAAGCTAAGGATCTACATGCCAAAATATTCATTTGAAAGAATACAGATCTTACTTAAAACAGACTGTAACTAGATTAAAAACATTAAATTTATTAATTCTGACACTGTTTTTTTGCAGAAGAGTCAAGTTTGTATTAATTTGTTACAGAAGTTAAACCAGAGGGATTTGTTTTAATAGCTGAAGGTTTAGTTTAATACCCAAAGGTTTAGATTTATATCCAGAGTATTAATGTCTCTGTGACTGGAAGTCTGCATAAGAGATCAAACATATTTGTTTCAAAACATACAGGAAACTTGGCAATCTTTGCTGTCAAATGGACATCTGGGATCTATTTTTAACCTAACTTCATTCTGGGCTGTGGTTGTATGCCAGAAAAGATGAAAATGAAAGAAATAAGGAATTTATATGTAGATTTTGGCAAAGGATAGTGGGGAGAATTATGCTGATAATGTTTTGATGAAAACTCTTACTTTGGAGATATAACTTATTACCAGAACAGAGAAAGTATATTAAAGGAAAACCGGCACAATACTGAAGAAAAAAATAACCTACTCTGAAATGCAACTGAATGTAAACAGAACAATCAGAAAGGCTTGGGTACAGGGCAAAGATGTAAGTTCCAAAAATTCCAAAACAATAAGGGACATAGGGAAGTCACGCTAACAAAGAGACAGTAGAAAGGAAAATAATCTATTCCAATGGGAAATAAAATGACATTACCTTTTGATCATGCTTCAGATATACGAGATAGAAGGGTAAAATTTCTTCACATTAGATCTGTATTTGCGGTTCAAGTCCCGACCTGTTAAAGAGCAGCGGTGACCTCCCACAATGACACCATCTGGATTCAACATGGGTACCACTCTGAAGACAAAATTGTCCTGCAGGAGTTGAGCTTTGTCTGAATTGCCAAGAATGTAATCTAGAAAGCCCTTTGACACCCAGGAACTATTAGTTTCTCCGAGATGCACCCTTGCGGTAAGTATCACAGCCTTCCTCCCGGTGCCCTTGCCACTTCTGGGGGGGTTGGTGGTAGTTAAAGCATACGCTGTGTTTCCTGCCAGTGAATAGCACAAGATATGAATCTTGCAGAATTTGGGCTTCACTGATCTTTAGAGATGGCAGGTGTAAGGATAGCAGTGGGCAAAGTAGCAGGTGTCTTGGTATGAGTGAACTGGAATGCCCAAGTGAGTGAGAAATACTGATGTCTGCCTTGGCCCCTGTTGGTTTTGTAATACTTGATTTCATTTCCAGCCCTTTGCCAGCCAACCTTGTGTTTCTTAGCATTGGCTTCTGAGTACAACAGTGGCCACAAGCCATGCTTATATAGGCTGTTACACTTGGTAAAATTGACAATAGTGAAGCGATACGGCATCCCTGCCTGCGTACTCGTTAATTTGAAGTAGTACCACTGTATGCGTCTGCTTGTGTGGAGGTCAGTGCATGGGGTCAGCTGCTACTCAAATTCATTGCTGGTAGGCAGAAAGAAGAGAAGCAGTTGTGATGCTGGTTAGCGCTGCGGTATGATGCAGTGCCAAATAATGCAGACTACCATGAAAAAGCACACCACAGTGAAACAGGCGCAAATGCAGTTTACACTGTCATAAAGTCTGTGCAGCTGCTAGGAAAAGACACCTAACCACAACTAGTCAATAATGCAACTGTTATCTTAATTACGACTTCTAACAATAACTGGGACTTCTGAAAATTTTCTCCACATTATGCTTTAAAAGGAGGTGCTTAAGAAATGGTGTTTAGCTTGTGTGGGTGATTATCACCTATAGAAAACATTCAGTGCTATCAGATCATTTCAAGTGAAGGCTACCTGCAACTACTTTTGAAGCTCATTCAACTAATGTAAAACTAGCGCAAACCCGGAGTAACACATACTGCTCAGAAACTGATAGCAGGCTGCTGATACAACAACTCTGATAATAACACCATCTTAATAACAGACAAAAAGATTAGAAACTTACACTTTGACCACCTTCTGCAAATTCACACTCTCAAACTGTGCTTCAAAGATCAGTGTGTTGTCCCCTTTCTGATGGAGGATCTGCTTCAGGGGGCAGAGACTTCTCACTTGGGAATACATAAACCAGGAGATTTTGTTAGATAGGGGAAGGAGCAGAACAGGTATCTTTCATTTCAGTCTGAGTCATTTTAGGGAACACCTGCACCCTTCTGAAAACTCCTTCTAGAAAAAGACAACTTGATGGAGTTGAACTTAAAGGATTATCTTGGTTAAGCATAAAAGAAATTATACAAAGATTTTGCTGCTCATGCCCACTTAACCTTATGGATTTCAGCCAGCCTAAGATCCGACTCTGTCTTGGAGGTCCCTGTGTCTCTCTGCATGAGCAAAGGGCAGTTCATACTCTGTACTTATGCAAAGCAACTGGGTTAGATGGAAAGACTGCAGGACTCAGCTCCCCCTGGGTTCTTGCACCAGTCAAACGGGTAACTTCTTACTCACAAATCATATGTAGTTGACAACTCTTGCCATCAGTTTGTTATTAAATCTCTGTATTCAATTATTCTAGTCTAGAAGCAAAAAATACGACACCCAAACCAAGCAGCAATCACTTTTATACTGCAAGTAATGTTTTCCCATCACATTTAGCATGCAATTTGAGCCCGTCCCTCCTTTTACCCTCTTCTGCTTTTTCCTCAGATGAGGGGTTCACAGAGGCATAACTGAACTTTCTACTACAATCTCTGTTACTTTAGTTCATTAAGGGCCAGAATGTCTAGATTTGCCATCAGCAATAATTTACTTTTTTTGTTTGGGAAGTTGTTTTGGTTACAGAATATTCTTGATGTAATTTTAGTAGTCAAGGATCCTCCCTTTACAGAACCATGACAGGAATTGTTTTTAATATTTATTTGCTTTCTCTGTATTGGTGTCAATAAGGTGGCAAAGGCCTGCAAACCCAGGGTAACAAAAACTTCCTTGTCACCCCCAAACTGCACCCACAAAATAGAGAGAGGATGTGGCACTTCTGCCGACAGCGGGAGCCCAGAGATCCCGCTGCAGTCAGTGCAGCCCTGCTGGTGGCTCCGGCAGGAGCTGCGCTCTGACACTTTGGTTAGGGCCAGCTCAGGGAAAAGGAGAAAGGTGAAAACTGCAGGTATTTCTCGGCTGCAACGACGTACTACGTGACTGTGGTTTCACACTGCTGATACTGAATTGGCTGTCTTATCAAAATTCCCTGCCACCTAACTTTCTATCTAGCAAAATGAAGGATTTGTACCGGTGGCCAGACACCGATCATCAGACTGTTGGATTCTCAGTTCCTGTATTCTTGCTTCTCTCTATCGCCTTACTGCTGGATCCACCTGAGGAGAAACTGCTGCCTTACCATGCTGCCAAATATGGGGGATGGACCCCACGCCATACAGCAGGGTTAGATCCTGTTCGGATCAGTTGTGTCTGCCCTTGCTTGGCCGGGGCTCCGCTAGAGATGTATGCTGCAGCAGCCTGTCTTATTCTCTCCTGTAGTGTTGCTAAAGCTCTGACAGTAACACCCAGGAAGTTCTGTAAAACAAGATTCCTTTAAGTAATTTTTTCATTCCTTGAATCAGTGTTGCCATATGCAAAAGAACACAGCGTTCAGTGTACTGTACTGTTCCTCATGATTGCAGTTACTACAGACCCACAGGGGTTTTCTAGTTTTCCAGTTTGCTAGCTGGAATACCTACTTGAATTCAACTACTTTCTGTTTAGCTGAATTCCATTCACAGTTCCTCTGCTCTTCCCTTCCTCTTCATGCTCTTCCTTAACATTAAGGAAGTGTTCCAGTAGTTAATCCAGTAAAACTGTTTCTGGAAACACCTGTATCAGTGAAACGCTATGGAATGAAACGCATGCCTAAAATCTGAGAGCTCTGTCATGGGGCATTTAATTTTTCTGCATGGGAGTCACCATTAGATCCTTTCCCAGACCAGACTTCAGCAGGGCCTGCAGGAACTCTGCAGCAGGGAGTTCCCAGCCAGGCATTCCCTCCCAGCTCCTGCCGACTCCAACATCAAACCGAGTGGGGACCAGAGCGCTGCTGCTGTCCCGGGCGGCGGGACAGGGCGCCCCGACGAGGCGGCGCGACACCCCCCGCGCGGAACGCCGCACTCCCCGCCACTCTCGCGAGAGTTCGGCGGCTGGGCGGGGGGAGCGCGGCCCCGGCGGGGGGGTGGGGGGGGTGGGGGGGGGTGGGGGGGGTGGGGGGCGGCCCGGGCGCGGGGCCGTAGGGGGCGGGTGTCGCGGCCCCTCGTCCCGCCCTCGGTGGCCGGCGGGGCAGCGCGGGCCGAGCCGCGGGTTTGTGCCGCAGCGGCCCCGGGTAGCGAGCAGGGAGCGGGGTGCAGCCCTGAGGCCCAGGCTGGTGCGCGGCGTGGCGGGGGCTGTGCGACGGCTTCCAAGTGCCTGCTGGTGCCGCTGCTGGCTCGGGCTGCGGGGTGTGCGGGGGGAAAGGCATTTGCTTTCTGTCGGGTGTGAACGTTAGACCTGGAAGTCATGGAATGCCAGCCGCACGACACATCACTGTGAAGTACGGTGTTGACAAACCCCGTGCATTTACAGCGCCAGGCAGCGCCGCCTCCTCCCAGTGTGTTACCTGGCCGCAGCTACAGCCTGGCCCGTGACAGCGCAGCGGCCCCCGGGCGACCCCCGCCCCCTGCAGCAGCCCCCGCAGCTGGGGCAGGGCGCTTTCGGCTGCTGGAGGCGTGAGCAGGCAGCTCCCGTGGGCCGTACACGGGCCGTGACCTGTTGGACACACCAGGGGATACAGCTGCTCCGGGCGCCCCGGGGCTGAGGGACAGAAGGATGCGTTTGCCAAACGTAACCTTTCTTACTGTGTCGTGTCACAGGTGCCTTCTGTAGAGTTCTAGTAGCCCTTTCATGGACAGATGATCTTCTACTGAGTAATCTGTTTTCTAGTTTCTTGTTACATTCTGGTGATTACCCTGTCACTTGAGTCTCGTGGCTCTAGTAATTGGATTTCCTATTTTTTCACAGCATTCCTTTTGTCTGATATAGGTAGAAGGGGCTGCAGGAGGTTGTGCTGAGCCTTAGGTGCCATTGTCAGCACCACAACAGGGCTGCAAACATCGAGGGTCACATGTAGTGTGAATCCTTCTTCTTTGATGTTGTCTCTTAGAGGAGGCTGCCCTCTTAATTTCTAGCTCCCTTGCCATAGTTCTTCACTCCTTATAATGCCTTGATGGCTGACTCCCAAATGAGCTACTTTCCAGAGCAATGGCTCTGCACAAGGCCCAGAGAATCACCTGGAGTCCAGAGCCTGGGCAGAGACCGCCCAGGGCACAGGGGAGGAAGGGTTAACTTCTTTGCTGACCAGTGCCAAATTTGTTGTGGAGCCTTGCAGCTCACTCGCTGGTGCCAGCCCCAGCTTCTGATGACCAGCCTTACATCAGTGTCAGGGTGGCTTACCATCCCCGGCTGAGGGGACCAGAGGGAAGGAAGGCAGGGAGTGAAGAGCAGACCTACATGTCGCTGTCCTGTAATGAGGTTAGTGGTTAAAAAGAGGAACGAAGGCCCAACAGAAAGGGGTATTAAGACAGGACTTTAGGAATAACCATGATGTTGGAGGTTGCAGTCACCTAAGCAAACTAGCAGGACTCCCTCAGCTTCCTCTGTTGTCCATGAGGGCAGGCACTCCCAAAGAACAATTCAGAGCTCTACAGTTTGGATCTGCTTGGGTTTGCTCTCTGGAATACTTTCTCCAGTGGTTGTAGAGGGACTGGTGGAGAGTTCCTTGGCTAAAATAGGAGTGCCAAGTTAGTTGAGAGTGAGCATCCATCCCTAGGATTTCTGTGAATTATGGGCAGGCAAAACTGCCTGGTGCCCTGAACCTTGCCCAGAGCAAGTCACCTCACAGAAGGGACTGTGGGCAGTAGGCGTACTCTTTTACTGAGCAGAAGAGAGAGAATTTGAACCTGCGTCTTACAGTAGTGACATATTACTATGCGCTTTTGATCTGTATAATCACAGAACACCTAATAGCTCCACAAATAGTCTCCTGGACAAAACAGTCATGGGAGTTTTACTGTTTGCTGCCACAGGACAAATGCTGTGACCTTGATATCAGCAATATGTGTTGCGGTCATATCAATTTGTACATGAAATGGGGGACCACTGCTTCTTAACACATGGGAAAGTTACTTCCTCCCTACAAGAATCACATTCCACATATGATGTTACAACGCCTTCTAGAGTCAGATCCTGCATCTTCAGCACTGAAAAACAATGCCTATGTTTCTCTCGGTAGTGGATGGGTCTGAGATGCATGCAGGTGTGGAACCTCTGTCCCATGCTATTAAAATGTTTGAAAGAAATTAAGTCTTTGAGCAAAGAGATTGGGACCATAATGTTTCCCTACTTATGATAAGTGAAAACTGTGTCTTTAATGTAACCACATTTAGAAATGTGTGTTTAGATGTGGGCCACAAGAAAAGCTTTGTAGTATGAGCAAATAGTGGGAAAAATCCTGAAACAGGTCTTAAAAAATTACTCTGTTTTATAGGCTGAAAAATAATATTAACTGATCAATATCCTGATATTTCCAGAACTGCTTTTTCTTGGTTTCCCAAAATGCCCGTTGAATGATCATATCTGCTTTCCTTGTGCAAACAATAATCTCTAATCTAATCACAAAACAACCAATCCCATGCTCTTATTTCAATTATTCACTTATATTTCTATTGTCATGGTTCTTAAAAATCATAGTCTCGATCAGAATCGTGTTGCGTTAGGTGCTGTGTTTTGCTAAGGGCCCACCCACCCTTCCTTTAGAGAGGTGACAAGGAGAGGCAGGGAAGGCAGGGACAGGAGGCAGGAGTGACTTCGCCCAGAGGATGGAGCAGCAGAACTGCCGATGGAAACTGTCATAAATCCGTCCTGTCCACTGGGCAGCATTGTCCTTTACAGGAGCTCAAAAGTGAGCTGCTGAGCTGGAGAGGGAAGTTCACAGCTTTAGTCTGGGGTCTCCAGGAACCTTTGGGTACCTTTGGTTATGTATTGTTAGGTACTTTCTTGGGGAAAAATCGTTTGTGTTGATAGCAGCTTGATTTAAACTGTTTTCTTTAAGCTTTGTATTACAAACTGTGTCTCGGTCTTTGTTCCTGAATGAATCAAGGATGGCAGGATTTCAGGATGAGTGCACTAAAGCTTTGTTTGATATTAGAGAAATCGTTCTTTGCAAATTATCCATTTGTTTTTAAAGCATCTGTGCTGTCTTTCCTTAAAAGAGCTTTATTTGCGTTTGCAAAATGGAGTGATAGCTACCATTTTGGGATCCTGGTGTAAACATTACAGAAAACATTTTTGACACGTTTTTCTTTAATGTCGCTTTTTTTTTTTTTTTTTGCTTTTGGTACTTCTTTCGCTAAAAGTCATTTATCTCCAGTGGAACAGCTGAAAGAACGGGAGCACAAGTTCCTATTAAGTGTTTCGGCTGCTGTTGTCAGCCCAGGGAGCAGCGTGGCCACAAGGTGGCAGCAGTCTGTAAGGGGCCGGAGGTACCGCCCTGCCAGGCCGGTATGTATGTATGTATGTATACGCGGCAGGCCTGCGTATGTATGTATGTATGTATGTATGTATGTACGTATGTATGTATGCCTGCGTGCCTTAGGCCATACAGCGGAGCGTCCGCAGTGTTCAGGCACAGTTATTGCAGATCTGTTTTCTCGAGTTCTTTCACTTCGAGCTAATCTTGCGTGAGGTTGAGCAATGGGGTGTAACACCAGTGTCTCTCTTGTTGGCCCCGTAGGCTGGTGGCAAGTGACTTGGCCAAGAATGGCAAGTGCAAATGCATTTTAAAATCGCCGGTGTAAGCCAGCATCTGGGCTCGTGTGCTGCTGTGAGGCCTTGGCTGGCTCCTGAAGCCTGTCTGCTTCTTGGGCTCTCCTGATGGCATCCAGAATGGCACAGCCCCAGGCTGCAGAGTGCTGATGTCCTACCTACCCCTGCCAGCTCGCATCGGTTCAGGGTAATATAATGGGTTAACTTCATAGTGCCTGGCTTTGTGAGAGATCAGGCATCATCCACCCTCCCCAGCTGGCATAAAATTCGTGTTAATAGAAAAGGGCAGCGAAAACTCCATCATGTGTTCTGTCTGATTTGACAGAAATACAGTCATGTGCCCGCACGTGATCAAGATTAAATTTGTGCTGCTGAGTGATCTGGCAGTGTGCAAACCCATATTAATGCACATGAAACCACAGGTTTTTTTGGGGAAAAAAAAAAGCTTTTACTTCTGCTGCTCCTGCTATGAGAGAAAAGAAGATAAAGGGGAGCTTCTGACAGATTACTAGGGCAGACAATTGCAGGGTTCATTTTGGTCTGGGTTACAATTACCAGAAAAGACATAGGAGGTTGTTCTGTAAACTGTTTCATTCTGAATTCTGGGAGAATTTCATCATTTCTTAATGCATGGGAATTGTGGGAAGGTGTGTGAGGACTGGCAGCACTAACCTATTTCTATGCTGTATCTGCTTTATATCATACTTGAGTGAAGTTTTTTTGTGTCAACAGAACTTATTATAAAGGCAACACTCAATTTACAACATATAAAGTTAATTTAACTCTGCAATGAAGATAAACCCTGCATTTCCTGCTGTGTTTCTATGCAGAAATGCTGGTTGCTGTGAATAGCAAGTTTCCTTTGGTTGTGGTGCTCAGATGTGGATGCTCAGACACTTCGCAGCATACAGTTTAAATCTTTTAAAGGAAAAAAAGAGGGTGTCAGTACTGGTATGGACTCGGCATTCATTGTAATTTGCTTACTGAGAACCGTAACCAATGGTCTGAACTGTTGTTTCCCCCATGGAGTCCATCTCCACTCTTGTGCAAGTTTTTCTCCTCAGTGCTAATGATTTAAACACCTATTCATTACTCAGTAAGACTCTGCCCCTGGAGGCAAAGGAGTGAAAAAATGTCAATGTTACACAAAATGAAGTTGTGGTTTGTATTAGGTTCCTTTCACCCAATGCTGCAAACATGCACACATGCTTTAAATTTCTCTCTATTTCTAGAGGACTATTCTTAGTGATATGGTGAAATGTGCTCATGTTAAACATGCTCTAGAGGAGTTCCAAAATAAATCATGTCCTGAATTGACCTGATTCTCTTTATTGTTGCTTTTCTTTAGCTGCAATATAATTTATGGAGTGATAAAATGCAACGCTGAAGGTAACGGTCTAGTTTGTTTCTCTCTGATATATTTAATTTCTTTCTGATACAATCACTGCTACATTTTTCTATTTCTGAGTTAATTTCCATGTTTTCATTTGATTCCACAATTCTCTAAAGGTGCATTCTCCATTTTACAGAAGGCAAACTGTTTAAGAATATATATTGCAGCATCTTGTAGCTAAATAAAAATAATATACTCTCTGATACTTACACAGCTGGCTTACTTATGGGATTTAGTAAATCTCTGTGAAGTTTTACAGGTATTTGAGAAGCTCTTAGTCAAGGAAGCTCCTTTAAATCCAGTTATTTCTGCTCTGTTCTTTTCTGTTCTTTCCACATACTTTCTTCTCTCGGGCCATCTCATGACGGTTTCACCCCTAGCTGCCAATACTGATTCTTGTGTCCATGCTTGGGTTTCTTTTTTTTTTCCCTTTTTCCAGCTCCAGCTTTAATAAGCCTCCTGGGCTTTCTTTGAAGATTTCATCTGCAACTGCAAATAAACCCTTGTGTACTCTGACGCTTCTATTTGGATTAAAAAGCCAAGCGACCTTGTTTTAAACACTGAACAAAATGCTCTTGAAGATACATGGAGATGGGTACTCAACACACACCTGAACTCAAACCTGGAGCACATAAAAAATAAACAGATTTTTAAAATGTTTTGTGCCTTCATTAACAAATTGCTCTAAGTCTGTTGTAATGTTTAAGTTCCTTTCTGTGTTTACTGAGTTAAAGAGGAGTTCTGTAAATTTTTTCATTAGGGGGGATATGTTTCTTTCCTATTTTCCCCCAAACACTCTGGTTCTTGTATGTATAAAAGAAGTTCTCCCACATACTTGGTTAATATTTCTAATATTTTTCTTTGTTACCTCATTCTGTTTTAAAGCCTTGGCTGAAGCTCTTGAGACATGTTGAAACAACTTGAGATCACCCAAAAAGGAACCTGAAATGTCATGGTACAAACTTGGCCTTGCAATGTCAGAAATTTTGCAATCAACAATATATGCCCTGTTCTGAGGCACCGTGTTTTAACACAAGCACTTCCCAAAATCTTATTACTGCATTCCAGCACAACCCCTTAAGAGAAATGGGCAATGGTGAGACCTTCCTGGAAATGGCTAGGAAAAACAAAGTCAGAGTAAATGGGTGATGACCATGCATGGATCTTGCTGCTCCTGCACACATTCTCCAGGGATAGGGAGTGTCTTTTTATTTTATGGTTGTACAATGCTTAGCACAGCGAAGCTTTGATCCCTGATAAGGGTTTTTGGATGTTTTGGGAATGGCAGTCAAAACTGTGCTATTTAACCAATGGTTATTGTAGTGCTTTGAGAATTTGGTTTGTTCCCACAGGTTTTATTTTTATCCCCATTCCCCAGCTATGTATTGGTGTGACTGCTGCTGTCACTGTTGTGCCAGCATTGTCCTCACTGCATTCTGGACTACTTTATTTTTGGATTCTGACTGTGGCACTCACCTCTAATCACATGCAAATGTCTGCATCTGGGCTAGGCACCTTAAGTTTTTTCCCTTGTCTGTGGAGGATTAATCAATGTAGCTGAGACTATGGTACGACTCATCTCATGCTGAAGCAGATGCCTGTGTTTGGTTAGATGAATATGTCCTTTAACTCCAGAGATTTTATTGACTAGATCCTCCTTGACAGCTATGCTATAGAAACCTAAAGTTAGGAGAGATTAATCCCATCCTTAGAGACCTTTACCATGGTGTCTGTATAACTAAGCATAGAACGCTGATGTGTAGATGGTGCCTAACCTAATCCCAGTCAGAGGGCTGGGTGCTGCAGGGGCTGCATCCCTGGCCCAGCAAAGGGGCTCCCATATGTTTTTCATAGTCTGTGAATCTGTTATAACCAGGCCCACAGTCAGCCAGATCTGGGGCAGAGTGTGAACTCCAGATAATAATCTTTCTCGCTTTTTCCCTCCACCACATATTCCCTCCCTGCCCTGTCCTGCCCTGCCCTGCTCCTCCCTTTGGCTAATCGCTGCTGCTGTTCCCAGGGCTGTGCTTGTGCTCACACTGCCTTCTACTTCTAACCAGTCTGCCAGTTTTTTACTGGTTTCACTGTTTTTTCACTGAAAATTTTTTACTAGTGTCTTTCTAACTACAGGGGCAGCAGAAGTAAGAGAAAATCCTTCCTCAGCTTTTGAAATAGCTCAGGACATAAGACAAGCTGCACTGGGCCAGCCCGAGGGTTCACCCCCCCCTCATGTTTTTGATAGCTGGACACTGGGGAAGGATGCAGGGCAAGCCCACGGTAGCGCTTCCAGCCTGCAGGGGTCTGGCTCAAAAGCTTTCTAAATCAGAGGCATTATCTTTGAATCTAAATAGATGAACTCTCACAGACAAGGTGGCAACGTGGCAGTGGGTCTGAGGTTGCCATGTCTAATCCCTCCCCTACGCTCCTCACTCTCGACTGGGCATTGCTGGCTGCATGGCTGTTTTGTAAACACAGGCTTTACTTACAGGAAACAACTCAATTACTTTTTTCTGATTTTTTAAAATGAAATAATTTTTCCTTAGCTATAAATTCCATAGAAATTGGCTGTAGTCAGAGAGTGGAGAAGCAGTTAATGAAAGCGTTGCCATCTGGGATAGTAAGGGCCTTGTGGGAGACCAGCCGTATCAGGGCTGATGCATCTCAATCTCAGTACAGAGTCAGTCAGTTTGTGACTTGCACTAAAGATTGCCGCTGATTTAATACTCAGTCATCCAGGACATGGACCTGCTGGGATAACCAGGCTCTGAAGAGCCTTCTGACCTAAAAAGACCTCTGTAAGGTGCAGTCCAGCCAGAAGTCTTCTTTAGCTCAGAGGGTACACCCCCAAGCTGGAAAATAAAGGCTAATTGCAAGCAAAAATGTGACACCAGTGCTGAGAACAATGATCAACTTCCCAAAATGGCACAGAAATAGGGAAGACAGTGAGAAAAGTGAATGGGGAAGATGCTCTGCAGAGGGAAGAGTTGAGAGGCCTGTTTTTTCACTGAACAGGCAAGGTGGGCAGACAGTATATGCTTACTGATAGCAAGCTGTGATCCTACAGCACTACATCAATAAACTACAGCATTTAGAGAACAGCTATCCTGATTTGGCACCCTGTTAAGGAGCATGAACTTGAATTTACATTTCCACAGCATCAGGGATAGCCTAAAGGTAAACCCCTCTGAAGCTAACGCAGTGGTTTGCAGTCTGCTTTCCTGCCTAACTCAATCTGGGAAAGACACCAAGTGGTCCCCTGGTGGAATGGCAAATAGATTATTTGGCCGTGGCTTCTTGTACCTGCTATATTTCTAACGTACTGCCCTTAACTTTAGCTGTTTTATGCTGCTGCACATGAGCATAGAAAATATGTTGTTATTTGCTCATGTATTTCTTTATAGAAACACGTTATCTGGAGGTGATGTGATCTGTATAAAATAGCACTCCACCAGTGATTTCTGGACTAGCACATAGGTGGCATATCTATGTAGTTCATAGCTCAGATGTCCTGGAGCTAGCTCCAGTTAGAGCTGGAATGTCTGAGCAGTGCTGTGCTGAGATAGCAGTCTGAATCTGGAGTAGAGTACAGCACAGCAGTTTCACTAGTGACTCCGTTTCTCTGCAGGGAAAATTAGCTGGCCAGGCTGCTGTGCTGAGCTGAGGTGTTAGGCTGTTTCCCATTCCAGAGCTATTTTGGTGGGCATTAACTGTGTGACCTTTGCACCAGGCTCTGTTGTACGATGCAGGTACGATCTGTTGCTTGTTTCTGCACCAAACAGATCCATGATATAACAGACAACATGACAAATATTAACCCAGCAGAGGTTATTTTTGTCTGTTGCAAGAGAGCTGTACCCAGAATAGGACGATATGGAGTAGATCTGGTGATGCTTAATGAGTCAAGAAGATCCAGGGCTGGCTGGGTAAATCAGCAAAGCAGATCTATAATGCGGAAAACAAACAGTTCAATAATGCTTCTACTTTTAAGATGAAAGCAAAGCCTCGACTCAGTGAAATAACAACAGCTCAGATAAATTAGTACTAGAAAAGTGATGAAACCACAGCAGTAGCTTTAAGTTATCTGGCATGGATGCTGCTGAGGAAATTGGTGCAGCAACAAGAATTCTGCATGGGCTGCAAAATGCGGCTGAGAAGCTGTACAAAATTACCACAGTTCGATGCTTCAGCTAGTTGAAACACTTACAATCCAGACTGGTATGTATGAAGCGGGTTCCTGCTCTTTAGGTGGGTTCATGGACTTTTCTAGATCATCGCCAACCTTGGATGATGTCTTTTATCTTTTTTCTGATATGTTTCAAAACATTTTCTAATGGAGTCTGGGTTCCTGCCTATCAAATTAAAGTGTAGTGACAAGCGCCTTGCTTGCCTTGGTTGTTTTTCCGACCCTTTAAAAATAGTTCATGAAGTCCCCAGGGACTGTAGATCACAAGCTGAAAAGCACTTAATAATTCTCTTTCCTGGTGCCTTGCAGATTCCTGGGACACAGCGTATCTTTCAGCAGAAAAATCGGGTGACGCATTCATAGCTGATTTGAGACAGAAGGCTTGTTTTTTGTATCAGGACAGTGAAGCATGCATGGCAAAAAGAACCTCACAGAGAAGAACAGGGCTAAGTGACATTTAGCGTATGGTAATGAATAATTTTCTTAATTTCTTTTTTATATTTGAAAATTTTCTTTGGGAGGTGAGGTGAGGAGTAAGTGAGTTTGTAGGGTAGAAAACCCTGGTTAGACTTACTCTTCTGTGGCTGGTTTTATTTATTTTTTTGTTGACTTGGAGCTAGGGACAGTCTGGCTGTTTCTTTCTTCTTCAATTGTATTTTTAACTTTTGGCAAAGTCTCAGAATGTTGAGGATGCTTATTTTTGTAGATTTCAGAAAACAAAATAAATAAAACCAAGCTATTTGTATCTCTGTGCTTGTGCCATTCAAAGTCGTAACTATGACTTTCACTGGTCAAAACAGGACCCAACAGCTGTTTTTCTACAGCTGTGGAAAGCTCGGATAATACTTGATAGTGCTAAAGGTACAATATATTTTCCCAAAAGCCCCTGTCTTTGCTTCCACTAGGAGAAAGTTCTTATTTATGGTACAGCTGCCAAAAGATGAAACTCATGTTATAAGGCTGCTTTTTTCCAAGCAAGTCTGTACCAGCACTGGCATTTCCTAGAGCAGAAATCACTGCTTCCACATAGGATACACACACATCGTTGTGGATGAGTATCCTGGACCCCTCTGTGCTGCTTCTGACCCCAGATGCTATGGTATTGCTTCTCTCCTGCATGGTGGGGTGGGTCATGGGAGGCAGCAAGGCTCCCTATGCTCTGCCTTCAGATGTCGGGTATTACTAATCCCATGGTTACTCTTCTGTCAGCTTCTGAAAACTCTCTAAATTTTTCTATGGATGAGGAACTTCCCTGTGTTTCAGTGCCAGTAATGGGAAGCTCTATCTGAGGAGGCAGCCTGCTGCCATGTGCCACCTGTGGCTTTGCAAGCCAACCATTGTGCTCTTGGGTAGCTCTGGCAGTGCATTTTGGAAGGCAAAAGCTACTCAGGCTCTCCTTTCCCCACTTTCAGCTGGACCACAGGGCAACAAGAAAGTGGACAAAGGCTGGTAGATGGCAAAGGGCAGCAGGATGGGACAGTGATGCTGTGTCAGGGGCGTCTTCCCTTTGCACAGCCTTAGAATGACTTGCATCGAGGCCTGAGAAGCACGGGCTGATAGGGCAGAGGTTTTAGGGCTCTGTTTTTACAACCTCTTACAGAATGCCATTGTCATAAAAGCATCTTTCTGGTATTTCTGGATCTAAAAAGTCCAATAAAAATTTAAGTGGGAAAACATACTAAAGTCACCCTTATTTTTTGTGTTTATAGCTCCAGTTCTCACAGTACATCTCAGACATTACTGTCTAACCATGCAAAGCTGTGTCCTCAATAAGGACATCTCCATGGCCAAGAGCTGAGCACCCAGCACTGTGTGCAGGGGGGGAGCAGGGCACAGTGACCCTTGAATAAACAGAGGCAGAACCAGTACAAGCATGTGGGGAGCCCCAAGAGAGCAGGACGTGTTTACTAGCTACTGCCATCATCCTCCAAAAGGAGCTTAAAGGAGGCAGTTGTGTACAGGGCATGGGGAACGAGAACTGGAGAGATTCACACCTGCAGCCTCACTGCCTCCAGCACTGGAACAAAGGCAATGCCAGGTTAGTCTCAGTCTGTGCTTATGGTACTGACAGCAAATCCAAGGGGTGGCCTTGCTTCTATAGTTGGACTTTGCTCTGAGGGAACAGGGGTGTCCTGGCCACCTTCTTGTTAATTAAACCTTATTTGAGACCAATCAATTATTAGCATCTCTCTGTTTTGATCCCCACAGGAATCAGTTCTCCCTCTGATTCTGGTATGTGAGGTATGGACCCTGCCTGCTGGACACGCTTACCCCATCCAAACGTTAATCGCCCAGTTTCTGTCCTAGGTGTGTCTTGCGAGCCTTTCTGAGACAGTAACGCTCCACCGTAGCCTTGCTTTGAGTAACCCACGAAATGCAATATCCTAGGTTAAGATATTAATGAGCATGAGGCAGTGTCTTCTGGTTTGCCATAGCTGGCTAAAATGTTAAACCAACAAATTACCTTGTCTTCTCTAAAATGTTCCTTCTTGTTAGTTACTTCATGAAGGCTAAGAACTTTACGGCTCTTTTCATAGTAAAGTCCTCAGCTCCATTGTTTCAATGAGTTTAGCTGGATTTTACTGCTGTGATCAGCCGCCAGCCCTTGGAGGAGCCCAGGGTTCATACTGTGAGTGGTGGTGCCTCACAAACCAAATGTAGAAAAAGACTGCTTGCTGGAAGGAAACACAGTTCCTTAAAACAGGGCACATGAGCACCTGAGCTTCTTCTAAGGACCCAGAAAGCTGCTCAAGGACCATACACTTGCTGCAGCTGGTCACGTATGGTGACTTATGGGAGCAAGGTCAATTTTCAGCAGCAGATGTTTTGACTGTGTGTAGGGAAAGGCTGTGAAGTGTATTTTTTATCTTGAAACTACTGGGACAATGCAGTTATCGTAAAGATTCTTTTATCTTTCTCCCTGGAACTTTACTATTTCAACTTCCAATAACTTCTACTAATCTCCACCATGTCCTACCTGAATTCTTGAAATGCTGCTTTTAAGTAACGCTGACTTAAATAAAACCCACCAAAACCAACATCCCCCGTCACTCATTACAGTGTTTTGTAACTATATTTAAAGGCAGAAGGTTTCCTGACCTCTCTAGGTGAGGAAGAATGTAGAGCTTTTAGTATTTTTCAAGCAATGATGTTCTAACCTGAAACCCACCATCTGCAGTTGATTACAACTGGCCAAACAATGAATGACCCCAGCATCCTCTGCTTTGGAGCATGAAGTAGGAGAGCTACTGTCTCTTTCAAGACAAGTATTGAAGAAACTTGCAGGTGATAGCCAGCACTATGAGGCATTTTTTTTCTGAATTCTGAGATAAGCAAAAGGTCATATTTCTATGTATTTCTTTAGTAGGTATGAATAGGTTTATTGTGTGAACTCCTTGCCTAAGGGCACCATGGATAGCAAATGTTTCTTTAGGTTCCAAAACTATCTACACTGCATCATGAAGGAAAAATTCACCAGGTGCTCTGAAGCACTAAGACATCAGTTCTGGCTCAGGATGTCCTTGAGTGCAAATCACTGGAAGCTACTAGATTGTGTTAGTGACATAGTGTTATATATTGCCACCTTCTTGTATCTTCTCCTTTGCATCCATTAGTGGCCACAGCTGGAGACAGAGTAATGTGTTTGAGGGACCTTTTGTCTGGTTTGGCAGAGACTTCTGCCTTCTTATGCTTTTTTGAATGTTTCTGATTTAAATTAGACATACAGAAGGCAGCAATGAAGCCCTATTTTGTCTGGCCCATAGCAACAGGCTAGATATTTTGCAATGCCTGTGTCAGACTCAGTGACATTGATTTAATGTACATGCCAATCTCAATTTTTCCAAATACTTATGGATGAATATAAAGGCTGTAATATTTAAACACAGCTCTTGCTCATGGGCTCCCACCTGTGCACCAGTGGGTAAGCATGGGTGATAGATTGTCAAAACCAGCTGGGATCATCCTACAGACATCCTGTATAGCTCTGACTTGAAAACATCTCCAGTGGTCCTGAAAAAGAGCTCTGAACTGTCTGAGCCACAGATGTCACACAGTATTGGTTTGAAGACCTACAGGGCACAGATCACGTGGAAAGTTGTTTTGGTACTCAGAAATGAGCAATGTAGTTCTTATCTGAATTTGTCAAACACTAGTTTCCAGTCACCAGATCTGATTTTACTTTTGCTGCTTGGAAGAGACTCATCTCCTATCAGAAATGTGTTCCTACGAAGACATTGCTGGTCTGATCAAATGGCCTTTTGACCATCTCTAGTAAACTAAACAGGAGTTATGGGTCCCTGGTGGAAAGCAATGAAGCCATTTCAGGTTACTGAGTACTGCTCAGCAGCTGAGCTGGAGCAATGTGTTGTGCTTGCGCTCTAAGCTTGCTGCAAGCAGAAAGGATACATGCAAGCATTAGCCACCATGAATTATATCTTACTTGACAATTGAAGCAGCCAAAGAGGTCACCTTCTCTAACCCAGTCAATGAGCAGTAACTTTTAAAGCTGGGGCAACCCCCTTGCTTTGGATGTGTGTCTGAGCCCTGAGCTAATTTACCCCCTCTGTGCACTTTCAGTGCTGCATCACAAAGCTCAAGGGACTGAAGGGGCTCTGGAGACAGATTTCTCATTTTTAAGTAGTGTCAAAGTGAAGACACTTGAAGGGCAGTGAAGAGTTTTTGCACTGTTGTGTAGCTCCCAGCCACAGTTGCAGTTTGAAAGCAAGACAGAAGATTTATACTATTGGGACCACTTGGGACCTCTATTTGGGACTCAGAGAGAAATTCCGGTCAGTCCCCACAGTATGACTTTTCTCAGTCCTTCAAAAGAGGTAATTTAAAGTTTGCTCTGTAATTAAATTATTATAACTAGCAGCAATTTTCTCCTGCTTGCAATTTAGTTCATATTAAATTTATCTTATCATTTTTGTCTGCATGAACTTGGGAATCTTGTTTTTAATTGACTAATTTAGATAGATCAAGAGATAAGGTTCTTCTGGGAGTAGGCACCCAAAGGCTCCAAACTGCTTGTGTTGAATCACCACCCAGGGGCAGGGTAGTGAGGGTAAGGAAATATTCCTTCCTGCAGAGTTTATCAAGAACATCTTGGGATCAGGGTAGCTAATTATTCAGGTTAAACATTGCTTGAAGCAAATTTTATACGTGTAGAAAAACCAAGTGTTAAAAGAATATGAAACCATAGCACTTTTTCAGTCAGGTAGTTTACCAGTTTGCAGTGGGTTGGTTTTTTTTGGGAGCCTGACCTGATACAAAGCCTGTGGAAGTCTGAAGAGATTCCTGGCTTAATTCAAGGAATTAAGTTGTATGCCTTAGTGCCATAGGATATTATTACACTAAAGAGCTTATTAAGATTAAAAATGGGATTAGGCATTACCATGAATGAATGCTAAGAGTTTACATTGCCAGGATAAAGCTGCAAAGCTTTATTCTGCCTTTCAGGGAAATTGCCCCAGATTGGAGCCAAGAAAAAAATTTACATATCATAGTATTAAACACAGTGAAGTGTTCTTGTATCTTGTGTTTTCCAAAGTGGAGAAATCTGGTACTAAAGGTAGGATGTGGGACTAAGATCTCACTGTTTTTTTCCCAGAAGCAGTTCTTACTGATCAGCGAAACAAATATGTCTCATGTACTTCCATGCTCTTTCTTTTGAGCCCTAGATTTTTGCTGGGGTTTTATATTTATTTTTCCAAATTAACTTTTGGTTGCAGTTGCTCCGTTAGACCCTAGAGAATCAGCAAAGGACCCCTGGTGGCGCAGGAAAGAAGCCTGAAAAGGAAAGGAGAAGGAGAGAAGAGGGAGAGGAAGGGAGAGGAGACCTGGGCCAGCTGCTGTCTGTGGGAGAAGATGGAGGAGGGAAAAGGCTTTCCTAATGTGCATTGTCTGGCAGAAAAGGAAGGGAAAAGCATGTGGGAGGGAGGCAGAAATAGGAGGAGAGAGGGGCAGGGAGGATGCTGGAGAGAGGAAGCAGACAGTGCAGCACCAGGGACCACGGATGGGGGCATGCAGATGGTGTGTGGGGATCAGGCCCCCCACGCCTCAGCTCAGCGAAGGGTTGCTGAGGACTGCCACTTACTGCTCGTGTCCTTCCGTAGCGTGTGGCAAGTGGGAGGCTGCTGCTGCTGACTCTGCTATCTGATGGTGAAACAGTCCTGCTGCAGCAGGGTATTGCTTGGGCTGCCCGGCGCTTGCTGAGGGTGAAGGGCAGGTGCAGCCACCTTTCCCAGAGGCTTCTCTAACAGGGCTGAGGTCTGAGCCAATGGTTTTTTTCTTTTTTTTTTTCAACAGAGAAATAATAACTCCTGACATGTAACAGGGAGCAGAGGTGAAAGCTCAGCTCAGACATTTTTCTTCCATCCTATTAATGTGTTTCTATTTCTTCGCTGCTTTGTTTGTGTCTTGTTATCGAAAGCTTACAGATGGCTGCTAAACAGAGCTTCCTGTGTATTTAACTCTGATGTTGTAATGACTGAGAATAAATTTCATGTGAAAAACAAACGTGCTTGCTATATATCACTACTACATAGCTTTAGAGAAAGCAGCAATGGCGATGGTCCAGCGTGACTGCCCTGCCTCCTGCAGGAACTATGCCTGATGCATACCTCATTTTATCTGCAGGGGATTCTTGGATGCTTTCTGCAGTCCAGTCACAAATGTCCTAAGTAACAGAGCCTTCCCACTTCCCATGGGACAAAAGGCCAGCTTTCTCAAGGAAGGCATTTGTTAGGACTTCTTGATAACAATTACTTGAAATGTTGATGTTTTGTTATGTTCCGATAGCTTTTCCATGTTTCATCGTAGCTAATATTTGTCCTCTTTTGATATCTACGCTCTACAGCTACCTCCAGATGGGAATCACAACTCCACCTGGCTGTTTCAGGGGGCTGTACAAGCTGGAGAAAATTCCCTGCTGCCTGTGGAGTCCTTACTCCTCCATTCTTCATTTTCCTATCTGTATGTTTTCTTTCTTTCCCCTCCTCCTTCTACATTAGCTTGAAATGCTTAACAGTTTATGAACCTCTGTCCTCAAAATGCCTAGAACCCAATACAGCTTTCTGGATGGGGTTGCAACAGTGTTAAGTTCCTCTCAGGTTTCTGATAACATAGCTCCTTGTGGTACTATTTCTGTATAGGCAGCTTTAGTCCAAACTGGCTTAATTTGCTGACCGCACTTCATTCCAGTTTAATTGCTGACTTGCTTTCCCTTTGCTCTTGTCTGGGATTGGTGCTTACCAGTATTTCTCCTAGCTTGAGATTTGTGTCTGAAAGGACTGTTCCCTGATGCCTCCATCTGTGTGTTCCTCATCACAACCGTCTATATGTGACCTGTCCACGTACTGACATTTTGAAGATGGTTTGTGCTGCATCTTCACTGTCCCCCACTTGTTAGTGAAGTTCAGTATCCACAGGCTGGAGTAACATACTGGCTTGGAGATCAGAATTATTACTAATTCATTAGTTCTCAGTGATGTACTTACAAAGTGCCTAGCATGGAAAGACTGTGATCCCAGTGAGGGTTTCTGGTAACACTGCAGTTGCTGCAGCCAGATCTAACACTACTTGTTTCCCACGTGGTTGGCCTGCTGTTATTTTTCTTCCTCTACTTTCAGACCTGCCACCAGCTCCCCTGGTGCTGACAGATGCACGCTTACTATGCCTGTGCCAGCAGCTGCTTGGATGATAAGGTGGCTGTCTGGTGTACAGGTTTGAGTTGACTTGTATCCAGTTAGCTTTTGAGAAGAGCAAATAAGCTTGCCTCCTTGTGACTGGAGAAACCAATGTAGGGTTTTGATGTGATGTGAGTTTGTGCTTCAGGTCACCTGTGGGGCAGAAACTTCTGTATGACTGAGGAACTGGCCCTGTTTCCCATCTGTCTATAACCTGCCATCCCCTCCTTCGACTTCTGTAAGCCTGCACAGATCACACTTGCAAGGGTTGTGTTCTAGCCAACCTACACTGGAAGGGGTGTTAACAGACCTGGGATTTCCATCTTTTGCTTCTTTCTGTCCTAACCAGAGGTGGAAAGAAACAAAACACAGGTTATTGAGTTCTCCTAATAACACAAGATAGATTCTCCCACTGATGTTACTCCTGCTTAACTACTCTGTCACCTGTGATTACATGGCCATTGTGGTGGTAGCCTGGAGCACCCCTGGCTCCCATATTTTGATGTGTTTCTCTCCAAGCTCTCTTTCTTCCTGGATGGTTCTGCTGCTTCAGCTGCTGACTCCCAGGTAAAGCAAGGCCTTTTGTAAGGGACCAGATTCAGCTTGCTCAGTGGATGCCCCTTATAGATAGTTTATGCCTTGTATGGATGCTTTTCTTCAGTGCTACAACAGGTTTGGAGCTCCTGCAAGTGCTCCTTGGCCATGTGCCATACCCTGCCTGGTACAGTCCATAGGGCAGAGCCCAGTGTACTGCTTTTGCAGGCAGTTCACAGGCTGTTCTTTTGTTCCGATGCACTTCTCTGGTGCTCACCACTGTTCTGACCAAGCTCTCAGGGTACCAGAAGTCTTCTCCACTCCCAATGTCCCCCCACCCCGGCTAAAGTCATACTCTTCATAGGGTGTCCTGGTTTCAGCGGGGATAGAGTTAATTTTCTTTTTAGTAGCTGGTGCAGTGCTGTGTTTTGGATTTGGTGTGAGAGCAATGTTGATAGCACACTGATGGTTTTAGTTGTTGCTGGGTGATGTTTGTACTAAGTCAAGGACTTTTTAGTTTCTCAGGTCCTGCCAGTGAGAGGGCTGGAGGGGCACAGGACATTGGGAGGGGACACAGCCAGGACAGCTGACCCAAACTAGCCAAAGAGATATTCCATACCATCATGAACATCATAGCATCATGCCCAATATACAAACTGGGCAGGATGGGGGTTGGCTGGAGCCAGCCCGTCACTGCAGGGGGACTGGTTGGGCATTGGTCAGTGGGTGGTGAGCAGCTGTATTGTGCATCACTTGGTTTCTTTTCTCCCTTCCCTTTTTATTTCATTCCTCTCCCCTTGTCCTTTTTCATTGTAACTGTTATTGTTAGTATTATTATTGTTCTTTTATTTTATTTCAATTATTAAATTCTTCTTATCTCAACCCCTGAGTTTTACATTCCTTTCCAATTCTCTTCCTTATCCCCCCGGGGTTGGTGAGTGAGTGGCTGCATGGTACTTAGTTACCAGCTGGGGTTAAACCATGACATAGGGTAATGTGGTTCATCTATTTGTGTCCTATCCCTGGTCTGCCTAGCCATCGGGACAGCCTGGTGTATGTTGCATATGTGCTGATGATTGCTATGCTCAGCTGCTTCATATACAGCCTCAGGAATGTGAGAAGCCCTCAGAAAAATGCCAGAGACAAGAAAAGTGTGTGAAAACGCCTGAAGGCAATGAGCTTTCATAGTGAGGGTGTCCATTTCACCCAGCAGGAGCAACAAGGGCCAAAAATCTCACCGCAGTTATGCTAAACTTCAAGAAGGGGAACCATGTAAAAAATGAGTTGTTAAAGGTAAGCTAAAAGTTGCAAGTGATAGAATTAAGTCCTTATGTGCTCCCAGCACAGAGTCTTCAGCCATCCCACTCATGACAGGTGGATTATAGTTGGTGTGATGAAGCCTGGGAGCTATAAGTGCTCCCTGCGTTGGGCAATCAGGACAACTCTGGAGGTTCAGGAGCTCAACATCAGGGTACTAAGCTGAGACCAGCTTTGACAATTTGAGGAAATTCCAGAGTTGAGCACATTTATAAGCATGTGATAGTATCTTTAATTTTAATTGCATGATCTTCTGTTCTTTTTTTCAAATCTGTCTAGATTCACATCACAATGGTATGGTGATGCTGAAAGAGACTGTTGACTGGAATAACCTGCCCACCCTGAGTGATGCTTAGCAAGTCATTCCTATGAGGCGTTACACAGATGCTCTCAAAATACATCCTCGTTGTTCCTTGGATCTCCAGGCTGAGGCCCTGGATCTCACTGAGTGAAATCAGACTCAGAGAGAGAGAGACTCACTAACGAGTGCTCATAGCTGCAACCACAACCAATGACAGCTGTATTTTGAACACCAGAACATAATGTTAAGTATTATCTTAATCTCTGAAAAATAGGTACTGGAAACCTAAAGGTGATGGATACTCTTGACATTACTTTTTCTAACTCTCAAAATACCATTTATAAAATAGAAAAATGCCCTACGAAACACACAGTGATATTGCCAGAGTACATTTGTTAGTATATACCATATTGATCAATACCACAGGAAAATGTGATACTGGCTTGATACTGAATGAGGCACTCATTTGCAAACTGTTGGAGGATGGGAATCTTGCCCTGAGAATCTTCAGATCTTCTGAAGAATCCAATTTACACTGAAGATTATGGTTTGTTTTTTTTTTAATTGAGCTTCCTGAGGTGATTTAGATATATTAGGGGAGGAAAAGCAAGACAAGTGCTTCTCACTTTTCCCAAGGTTCATTCTTTTCTTGCAGAGATTTAGGTTTATTTAACTTCCTCACTAGAGCCAGAAACTGAGGTCAGTGAGGATGGACTCATCTTTGAGGGCACTCTGTGTTACAGAAATTTCTGGACATCAGCTAAACCCATCTTTAAAGCTGGTGCTATTAAATAGCAGTAACCATGTAAAGATATGTTTCTCTGGCTTGCAAAGTGTTTTTGGGAAGGGATTTATAAAAAGCCACTCCCCAGCTGACTCCTGGCTAACTTATATTTGTATCTCACAGGACAGAGAGCATTCAAAGTCAGAAGACACTCAGTGCTGAGTTGCAAGAATAAAGCTCAAAAGTTGGCAGAAAAGAAAACACTTTCTAAGGCTGAGACCTGCCTGGAGCATACACCAGGAGGCAACTGAATCTGACCAACCTGAAATGCTATAAATGTTTAGAAAGTTCAGCAACAACAAGAAACAAAAGGAGATGAGCATTTGCAGCTCTCTCATGCAGTCATAGCAATAAGAAGGATTTAAGTGGCATTCACATCCCAGTAATCTTGTGCTATAGGATAAAAACATGCTGACACTCAGTTGCATAAAGAATCCCAGAAGACATAACTGGCCAGAAAATTCCAGCCCTAAGGAAATCATATGCACCATACCTGGGAGAATATACCAGTCGTCACTCAGGGAAAAACTACTTCTCAGATGATATCACACTTAGCTGTTATTGCCTATTTAGTTTTCTCTCATGAGGAGTGGTAAGCGGCTTTCAGAGCTTTCCTCAGGAAAGGATTTCAGAATGAAAAGCTAAGTCATCTGCCTTTCTCCAGATACATTTTGTAAGCAAGTCAGACTACATTCCTAGAATTTTAAAACTTTTTTTTAAATTTTTATTACTTTTGACTTGTTTTCATAGTAAAAGAACAAAGAATAACATATTACAATATATATAGACTGAAGTCCTTCAACAAGCTACTTTAACACATTTGTGCTTTCTTGCACCATAGCCGTCTCTCACTTTGAAAAATGGAAGTTTCAGGGGTTATAGCTCATTGGAAAAGACTCAGAACATCAGACAAAATAACTGTGAGGATGTTTTAGGATTCCTAAGTCTCAAAATTCCATACAAGTAAAGGAATGAATGTGATTCTTATTAATGAATAGAAATTATTTTAAAAATAATTAACAAACTGTGTTGACTGAAAGCATCTTCTGATACAGCATATCAGCCAGGCACGAGAGCTGGGGTATGTGTGCATTCCTGTTGGACTCTTCTAGGAAGAAGAATGGAGTACTTCTCTGATGGGGGCTGGGGTTATGGCAATCAGATGTGGAACTACACCAGGACTCTCCCATTTGCTGAAATGCTTCAGTCCCTGGACTACAGAGAAATTTGCTTTTACCCCAGTATTTTCTGACAGAGGATCTCACTATCTTTGAACTGCTTTCCCAAGGCCTGACTTGAAAAGGGAGCAAAAGAACTAATTCAAAGGTTCTCCTCTTGTTCTCCTTCTTAAAAGAGCTTAAAAAAAGGAAAACTCAATCATGATACAGGCAACCAGCTTGCAGAATTCAGAACTGGATGCAGTGGGTCTTTCCCAGGTAGAAGAGGATAGACTGAGAAGGAGGAATAAGGATCACATGCTACAGGATGGTGTAATGTGAGGGAAAGCACAAGAGCATTGGCATAGGAACATTCACATTTAACCACAGGAGGAGAGGGCTAGCATATAAGCTTGAAAAAAAAAATTAAATCAGTCCCCTACAGTAAAAGGTAAATAAAATGTAATTTACATAAGACTTAGGGAAAGAAGAAAAGCCTTAAAAGGTGAGAAAGGTGGGAGAAATTGGTGCTAAGTGGAAAGGACAGACTGCCTCTGCCCAAGGAAACAGCTTTGGGCTGCAATTAGCTAAATCGTACATGACTCCTGCGCTGTGGTTGTGTTGCGGTTCTGAACCGCTCGTTGGTTTACTGCTGTTTCTAATGGTAGGAGTGCTGAATAATAAAAGCTGTACTCTGGACTGCCAACAGCAATTTCCTTTAGCTTTTTGTGCTCAAGCTGTATTTTAAATGAAAACTGCTAGCTTTTATTTCTGGAATAACAGTAGCGGATAACTATAGCACAACCATGGATTTATAGCAATGCTTTATGTGTGGAGATTGATCTTTTAGGCAGGATTTGCTCTCCTCTGCACCACCACTCCTTGCTCCCATGAACACGTTCAGCGTAGGAAAGATAAACTGGGGAGAGGGAGTTCTTATGCAATGAGGCTCATCAAACTGAAGGCAATGATTAGAAATACCACCTGCTTTTATGTATATAATGTAGCTACAACAAAGCTTGTTTACTTCCTCCAAACAAAACAAACCCCCTTCCTTAATGCCAGGGCATCAGAGAATGTCGGTGCCTTCCCCAAGCATTTAAGTGGTTATGAGTGCCTCACCACTCACCAGCACTCAGACTGCCAGAGACCAGGAGATACAAATCGATACGGTTAAGTGGATTAGCTCTGTGCTTGCCTGCATATGCATCACAACCTCCCCCTGCCTCTCCACCTGCTCTGCTGTTATCACTCTCTGGGGAGCCACCATTTGCCTGCTTGTCCAGACAAGCTCCAGAGCTTGAAGTTGCCAGAGGATGAAGAGAGAAAAACCTTCCTGCTGATGGGGGTGTGTGTGTGAAGGGGGGCTTGCCCCATGCTAAATACAGGGAAGAAAGAGCAACTAATGCAATACTGTCTTCTGCTAAAAGAGGCAGGACTACTGGCACTGTCTGGTAACGGATGGTAATGATTGTCTGCCTAACTGGCAGCAAACATGTCCTGGGGAGCAAATGCCTCATGTAAGTATGTATGGGCACAGGGACGGTGTTACACAGGGGTGTCCCATCAAAGCAGAGGGAACCGTGTTATTTGGAGTGCTGCTTCTTTGGAACTCCATCAACAAAGGAATGAGTAGTAGGATTGATTTGTTTAGCTATTGATCTCAGACATACACATTTTTTTTAACATTATTAGAATAGGCAGAGTCTCATGGCTCATAGCTTGTAGGCAGTACAGCAGAGACAACGTTTGCAAGCCCTTTTCCTCATTTAGCTGATGAGGTCAATCTTAGCAGCAGATTCCTTCTGGTGAACCCTGGGGAAGGGCCTCTTATGGAAAAATAGCCTGATGTCTGGACTGGTGACTAATGCTGTTCCCTACAGATATACTCAGCAAATAATTGGTGGCCCAGATAATGTGGGGACATACTCATGGAAATCCTATACAGAAAACTGTCAGGGAAGGAAGGAAGAAAAAGAATGGGCTTGATATAATGAGGTCTGGACATACATGCACACAGTATCTCAGCTAATCAGAAGGAAAGTTCAAATACAGCCTCCCTGTATCTCCATAAACATGAGGATCTATGACAGTGGGAAGAGACAGAATATGGTGCAGGGAGGCATTAAGACATTTTTCAGTAGTTTCATCACAGGGAGCATGAGGTCTGCTCAGGGACCTGCATAACTTCTTTGCCAAATTAATCTGCACAGGACTTTGTCATAACTAGCTCTTACAAAACCACGCTGCCCATGAGCAAGTGGATGTAAGGGCCAAAAATAAGTGTCAAAGGTGATGAAGACCATGCTGGGATCTGTGGAGTCACCAGGTGACACCAGTAGAGATGCTGGGGCCTTAGATGATTCCAAACTGGGCCAGCTCATGCAGTTCCAGATGGCTGAAAGCTTCCCATGGGCAAATCACTGTGATATCTGCAGAAGAGAGAAAATGACAAATGGGTTCTGGTCACCGCACTTCTTGGATTTTTTTCTTCTTGGATTTCTTTTGTATTAATGGAAAGGATGATTTACTAAGGAAACATTAAGGAGAATGAGACTCCACTTGAAGGTTAAATGAGCAGATGAGCTCTTCAAATCTTGTACTAACTACGAGACCAAACCAGATCAGTGTATTTTCTCCTGTGCCACCTTTCTCTGTGAGCAAAAGCAAACCTGCATTTCTATAGTCTCTTCAGTGACAGTGTAGACTGGTGTAAAAATTCATTCTAGTTATGTGATTTCTCCTATTCTTATAAACTACCTGTAGCCAAACTCCTTGAAGAAACATGCAATCTTAAATCAGATGCTAAATAATTTGGTCTGCAACATTCAGGATCTGTAACTCTTTGATAGCTGCAATTGTTATTGATACCTAAGAAGTTCTGACTGGCTACAGTTCATCCAGTGTGTGTTTCTCAATCTCAGATGGGTGCATAAAATTCTTAAAATTAGGATTCTGGTGATAACACAAATACTTAACCGGCTGGGATTTGGTTCCTGTGATTTTTGGTATTAATAGCTTAGCATTTGGCATTTCTTTGAGAACCTCATTCTGCTGAAATTCTTAGCCAGAGTATTAGCACAAAACAAATAAGCACATTTGCAGCCAAATGAAAGTATTCAGAAATCGAAGCATGCCTAAATAGCCTTTCTCACTTGTAGGATATGTAAGCATAAGCATGACCATGGCAGCTTGCGGAGGGAGTACTAGCCTTCTCTGGTGACCCTGAGAGCTGCAGAGAGGCCAGGGAGACAGAGGGTCCACCCTAGAGTCCTCTCCCATGCTGAAGCATGACTGCACTTACGTTAAATCAGAGCATGACAAGAACATCCCCAGGGCTTACCTGTGCCCAGTCCCTCCATGCCTGGGATGTCATCTCCAAACCTAGGGGAGAAAAGAGCAGGTGGGGGGTGAGTCTGGGCCAGCAGCAGCCAGGAAAGGGGAGCTGCCCTGCACCCCCAGCCAGGGAAGAACTGCCGGCAGGCAGCTGATGAAGGGAAACAGTTCCAGGTGGGAGAGCTGATGGCACCAAGGGGCAGGGAGAAGCCTTCTGGCTCCTTGCCCCAGGGAAGACAGTACTGCAGAAGCCCAGCTTAGCAATGGGGACCCACCCAAGTATCATGGTTTCTTATTTTTCCAAAATGCCCTTACCCTCTTACTCCTTTTTTAGGGGGCTTGCTCTTGAACTGCCTTGTCTGTCTCTGCTTGAACTTGGGAGGCCCCTTGCGAGGTGTAGTGGGACCAGTTGGAGCATCTCCAGTGTTGAGGGTGGTGGCTGGGTTCTCACTCATCGCTGGGCTGCTGTGTGTGGCAGGCGCACACCTCTCTCAGATCCCTCTGTCTGCAAGATAACAGCAAGGACTGACACAACACTCTGCTTATCATTTCTAGGTGTCAGTAGTCTGGTGCCAGAATTACAGAAAATATAATTGTGACAAGATTAGAGATAAAGATATTAGACATAAAGAAATACTGTAATGTACACAAAGTAAGCAGGATAGTGCTGCCTTTCATCTGGCATGCTAGAATTCAGATGAGAAACAAAGGACACTTGAGCTAATGATAAAAAGACACTTAAGTCCATAGTGTAGTGACTTCTAGACTCATGGAAAGTCACATCTTCTTTTGTCTCAGACATAGCTAGACTCTTGGAGACAGGTTGCTACAGCAGCTTGCCCTGTAGTTTGTGTAAAATAGGAAGGTTAATGACAATGCTGTTTGTTTTCTAGTTAGCCTTAGAACAGCAGTACTGAAATTTTTACTTATTGGTTCAGGACATGACTACTAGGTCCCACAAAGACACACTTACGGCTTAGAGAAATAGTCTATCCTTGGGAATCATGATATACTTCACCTGTTCTTATATTTGGGCCTAAGCATTACCTTTTGGACACTGATTTGATGCTGAGATAGATGGGCACTTAGTCTGGGTGGAGCTGCAATTAAGGCCTCATGTCAGTACCCAACATGTGAAATGGCACAGGATCTTTGAAAGATTATAAAGAAGGCTAAGGCAAAGCATTGGAGACTCTCTTTTACGCAGAAGTTAATTTCTCAGGATTTAGGAGAGTAAAGCCTGTAACTTTCCCCAGGATGTGTCCATTTTGGTATTTTTAAGCATTATATTACATGTGCTGACCTCTTCTGCACCACACTGCACATGAGCCGAACTCCATTTCACAGGGGCTAAATAGTTATCAGGGAGCAATTCTTGTGAGGGAGACATCTCTCCTGCCCCAGAGGGCAGAACTGCTGCACCCAGAGCCCTTTGTTTCCTTCCCAGAAGGACAGCAGGAACTCTCACTGGTGACCAAGTGGGAGCTTCCAGCCCTCCATCAAATTTTGTGCTAATTAGTATGCTCAAATGGTCTGAGCAAGTGCATTTATGGATAAAAATAAATGCCATTTTTTCTCTCCTTCCTAAAGTCACATTCTTTCCCATGACCATTACGTAACTCCTATCTCCAGGTGTTTGTCCCTGTGCAGCCAAGCTGATGGAATCGTGGATGGAATTAACTTCAGGATTTTGTACCAAAGGCTAATCCCATTAGGTCACCATAGCACTCTGGCCTAATCCCCAACATCACCTGCAGTGACACTCTGGATTTTTAATCTCAGAACTATAAATGCCATCAAAGATGTTGATTTTTTTTTTCTTAGTCTGAAGACAGTTCATGTCTTTGTCCTAAAATAGCCGGACTGCCAGAAAGCAAAGCCTGAGATGCAAGGAGAAAGACCATCCAAGCAATCCTCCTGTGTCACTTCCGTATCAGTGCAGGGCAAAGAGCTGTGTTTCTGTATTTTGTGGCAATCTGGGAGTACTTCACCCCTGACATCTTTCCATCTGTGCTGGCAGTAGGACGAATCCTAATGATAGCACCTAGAGGCATGCTAGTTCTCCTGTTGCTTGTGGTTGGGGTCCTGTCTCAGATGTAACATCCCGAGCAGGAGACTGGATGGGTTCCAGCAGCCCCAAATGGAGCAGCAGATGGTTGTGTCTGCAGCTGAAGTACGCACAGATGCTATTCCCCCGCCTGTAACACAACGCTTCGTAAGTACATACTGTGCCTACAAACCCAGGGATCAGCTCAAATTGTAGAAGTTACTTATTTGGCTGCCATCTCTGCAGCACCTGAACAACCGCCCGGTATTTACAGCTTTATCCTCACAGCATGACTGCATGACAGGCAAACACTGTCACCTTCACCTTTTACAGAACGGAAATGGAGTGCAGTGATCAGTATGACCTTGATTGCACTGCTGGGAGGAGTGACACAATCTTTTGACTTGCAGTTTTTTAAGCCCAAACTGAGAAGGGAAGGCAGTTTGGCACCAAAGCAAAGAGAGAATTTGGTGCCTCGCTATTACTCAAGACCAGTGAGGAATTCAGATGGTACTGCCCTACAACCAAATGCTTTGCATCAGAAAACTGCTCCATGGCACGTCTGCTAATGCCCTGAAGTACAGTCAGTTCTCTGCCTCAGGTACAGTTCTTATTGGTGTCCGTCTCAGTGCTGGATACCCCTTCACAGAGGGGAGATCTCTCCACATGAGAGACACACATCCACTTGTTCATCTGACATGCCAAGATACTTGGGACCCTTCTCAAAGGCTACTCCCAGAAGTACAACAGAAAAAACAAACCACCTAACAGATTTCCAACCCTTTGGACTGGCATCCAAAACTTCTCAGACGCATTTGAGCTCCATCTCCTAGTGAGTTCCTTCCCTGCTTCACCAACCCCTGCTGTCTGCCAGCATGGTACCTTAACCACAAAAACCTCTTTGAGGATCAACTCCACTTATGGAGTGGACTTGAGTCCATGCCTTGCCCCTGGCCTTCACTCAATAGAGAAACAGATAAAGGGAAGACTCAGTCCTTGGAGTTTCCTTTTCCCCCAGTCTGAAGTAGTTGTATCCACCTACCAGCTACTCAATAACTCTGGATTTGGTAGGAAAAAAGATCTGCCCAAATCACACTTCATCCTGTCTCTCACCTGCATGAATTCAAGCAAGAGTACTCAGTGAAACCAGAAGGGACAATTCTAACTTCTTCCTTGCTAACCTCACTCTACTTATTCTCTCCACTCATCACCAAAAGAAATGGCAGAAGATGGCAAGCAACCTTAATGTCCCATAACAGCCTCTGTCTTGCAGCAGGAATCAAGCTGCCCTCCCACCATTGAGCTGGTGGGACTTACTTGCCATCACAGGCAGGCAAAGATGTCTCCATTCATGCTGGAGAGGGCCCTTCCCCCACAGCACGGGACCTACCTCAGTTCCCACACCTCAGGAACCAGCTGCCCCTGCACACAGACAGACACGGGTGGGCAGGCACCCCAGGATCACAGACATGAAAGAAATGCCCACATCAGCTTCCCAGAAGAATTTCCCAGCCTTTCACCTCCCTGTACCTGGGTACTTGGATAGTCCTTGATACCACAGCAGACGGCTTGACAAATGTTTGACGAGACTGAGGCTCCTCTAGATCTCTGTAAATGCTATGCTGCCTCCTCCCAGTGCTTCCCGGGCTGCTAGAGCTCTTCTGCTGTGCCAGCACTGGGATGCAGCTCCCGAGTGAGAGCTGATGGCTGTGGGTGCAAAGACTGCTGAGGAACAAGATCTTCTTCCATGCACTTCCTCTGCTCCCTTCTCTGACAAGGCATTACTTAATTGCCCCTGACAGACTTTCTGTTCAGTCCAGGGTTTAATCCCCTGGGTAAGAGCTTTGCTTGTGTCCAAATGCTAATTATACTTAATACACATTAATGTGCTTATCTCAGTTGCGTCAAATATCCCACGTCTGGGTTGCTGGCCAGGTTAATAATCCTTCTTTCAGGTTTTTTTTTTAACTTAAAGGGGCTTGAATACTACTGACAAATGCTGACTCTTTAATCTGCCCTCTCCTTAATCTCTGATTCTCTGTGGAAAATTTCCCTGACAGATAATGCAGACGCCTCACTTGACCTTCTTCAGACAGATTCAGTACAGGAACCCATCTTCCCATCTGAAACCTTCAAAAATACAGACTCCTTCATGTGCACTTGTCTTCCTGGTGCCTCAGGAGTGTCAGACGCAGAACCCCTATGAGCCATGGCCTCCATGCAGGGATACACTGGGTGTAGGCAGCAACCAGGAGGAAATACCCTTGTTTTCATGTTCCTTTTGATGGGTTTCTTGCATGCTCAGCTCTCAACTTCATCAGAGCCACTGGCATCATCCTTGCAGCCAGGCTTTCATCAGGGAATATTGTATCCAGTGTAAGATGCCTTTGAGGAGTCTCTCAGCTCCAGACTCAGTTGCTTGAGCTGGCTAATCATAGCAATGGAAAAAGTCCATATAGGTTCAGCCCTTTCTGTTCCTGTGTTTTACACAGGATCTCAGAACCTTCACACTAGCAGCAGTTTTAAGACAAAGGACAGATGAAAGAGAATGCACTCTAAAAGACAGAAACTCATTTCAAGTAGAACTATATTCCCACAACTACTTCCCAAATGGGGATCATTGGAAAGATTATCCCAGCTGAAAGAAGGGATTCAGTAACAGTGGAGGTACAGCATCACACGGTAGAAACTCCCCACTGATGTGCCCTGCATGTATGGCTGGGCACTGGGGCAGGAAACATCAGCTGCCTGTCCTGACTGCTCCTCTGGAGCCCTCCCAGTGCTGCTCACATGTGGGCTCAGCCGGCCAAGGACACAAGGCAAGGGGGACCCAGGGAGTCCTGACCAAGGGGTGCCCAGCATGAAAAACCAAGCAGCCCCGTGGAGGGCAGAGCTGCTCACACAGGGAGCTCTGAGACAAACCACGGCTGCAGCACTTAGCCTGACGTTAGAGGAAACAGAAAATGACCACCCAAGAACCACAACTCCCTCTCTTAGCTACTGGGTCTGTTGACACTTCCAGGCACAAAAATCCCAATGTTTCCCCCATGGGGTTTTATCAGGACTTTTACCTCCTCTGGGTTTTGTATCCAGTTCCTTCACCAGCACCCACACCTCGCCCTGTCCCCCCGCCATCCTTTGCTATTGCTTTGATATTCTGGGAAACACTTACAGTGCCAAGAGGTCCTCTTGCAAATCATTTAACTCCTGTCCTCCAGCTTGTGTAGAAAGAGTCTCGAGGTGTTCTTTCTCCTCCAGATATACCCTGCCACCAGGTGACATCAGGGCGCCAATCGTGGGCGGGCCCCCGCATGGTGGTGGTGGGGGGGGGAGGGGATGCGTGGGAGCGCTGTGACCCCAGCACCCATCTGGCACAGCTCCAGCAAAGTCTGAAGGAGCAGCAGAGCCTTGATGTGCTCCTGAGGGGCAATGTGCCCCTATCTGCAAGAACAGGTTGTGACTTCTCTGGACCTCCTTGGGGGAGATCTCTGGAGAAGCAAAGTGGAATAAGGAAATCATCTGCCCTTTGAGTGATGCTGCTGCTTGTGAACACACACGCACATGCCTGCACATGCAGGGAAGGGAGGAGTTGGTCCTAATCACCCCAGATCCCTCCCCTGTGCTGGTGAAAGCATAAGGAGGCTTCCCGCAAACTTCTCAGCAGTGCCGCAGGGATCATGATGCACCTTACAGAGCGGTGCATGTGGCCAGACCGGTGCCAAGAGGCCTAAGTCCTCCCAGGGGAGTCAGGGAATGCTGCTGAGATGCTGCACAGGGCCCTGGCAAATATTTAACTGCATCCAGCAAATGGGATGTCAGGCGAAGAAGGGGGAACCTTTGTGTCGCACACAGATGGCCAGTCAGGAGGGTGGCCTGTCACCTCTGAGACCCAAGGCATGGGGCTGAGGGTAACAGCTGGGTCACATCTGGGTACTGATAACATTGCTACTGTGAGGGGCTGTCTGAGAAAGGGAAGAGCTGGTGCCTCAGCGCAAACTCCAACCCAGCAAAACTCCACGCATAGTAATACACGCTGTTTTATCAGGCGCTTTGTGTCTCCAGTGTGTTTTAATAGTGTGTTGTGACTGCCCAGGATATTAACATCAGAGAGACAGAAAAAGTGGGCAGCGTCACAGGATGAAAAGAGGTGGTCCAGGGCCCTGCTAGAAGGTACTGGAAGATTGTCCTTGTCCTTGTCTGCAGCAGCACTTCAGTCATGGACTGTAGCTCTCTGGCTTGAGGCATCACTACAGGCTTAAAAATTCTCTGGAGTCTGTTGGGTCTGGTGAAGCAACGCTCACTTACCCTTTGTTGAGCATCCAGCTCACAGCATGAGATCAGGGCTGGGAGGGCCAAAAGTGGTCCCAAAGAATGCAGCTGTGCTAGTTGCACTGAGGCAGCTCAGGGGCAGAATGAAACCAAGGTGTGGGTTTGTGCAGTGGCTTCATATTTGGGTGAGGCTGAAGGAGGGGATTTTGGAGCAGCCATGCCAGGGGTGTGACTGCATGTGACTGAGAAAGGGCAGGCTATCTGACATGACAGACCCTGGCAGTGGGGACCAGTTCAGCATTGCTTTGGTGTTGAGCAAGAGCCCCACAGTGGAGGCCTCTGGCCTTTTGTATGGGTGTGGTTAGATGAGATAAATCCTTCATTGAGACTCTTAGCTTGCATTTAAAAAATCAGTAAGGTCCTAGCCCTTAAGCGAGCACAGAGAAGCTGGGAAGTAAATCCTAGATGCAACCGAGGGGCTTTCAGTCTAGCAGAGAAGAAGCAAACACACTTAGCATTCCTGTGTGTTTGAGGATGATCACATGGCTTTCGGAGGCTTGTGCGATAATTTCTGGGCACAGGAAAGAGAAGGGGGGCAGCATCATGTTGGCATTGTCTCTTTCCTGTGACGACTAGAGCTTGTATACAAATGTGTGGAGATTGATTGCGCTCAGCAGCTCCTGACAGCAGAAGTGATTACTGTGGGCAGGGACCTGCTTGTGTGGATATAAAGAGGTGCAGCCTGCTGGCAGCAGACTCCACTCCCATCCCCGCTGCTCATTCTCATGCCTCCATCTGCTGCACGCAGGTTTCCGGGGGCTCCCCCTCCCCTTCTGCCTTCTTCTATGTAGGTAGAGTTGCTGGGGAAATCGGCTCTACAGCCCCCTACTCCTCTTTTCTGAACCTTAAAAATTTACATATCTTCAGGCTGCTTGTTTTCAGAACACCCCCATTGTTTTTCTGTTTTCCTAATGAAATCTGGCTCATTTCTCTTTAACAACAGTGGACATGTGGGGGAAAAAATTACTGTGGTGTCACATGAAGCTACTTTTTGGCCACTGACAAAATGTGGCAGAAAATCTCTAAAGGGCCCCACTCATGGTTTCTTATCTCCCGTGATTATCAGACCATTCACCCCTCTCCTCCTCTCTCCCTTTCCAGCAGAAAGTGGGTGGCATTCGCTTTACAGGGATGCAGGTGCGCAGCTCCTTTGCAGAGCAACAGGCACCAGCTTTGTGTCGGTGCCCAGCTGCCACCCCAGATGGTTGACGAGTTCTGCCCAGGGACCAAGTACCTGATCCCTGTCCCTCCCTGCTCCTGCCCATGCTCTTCCTCCCCTCATCCCAGGAAAGCCAGTCCCAGCCTTTCAGGCCACATCAGTTGCCACCTGATCCAGACCAGAACTGCACCAGAAGCCATGCTTCTGTCCAAGTGGTAGCAGGAGTCCCTGTGGCCCCAAAGGAAAACCCATTAGCTTCGTTACCTCTGGCCGGATTATTCCCTATTCCAAGGAATCATTTAAAAACATCTCCAAGGTTTCTGATCCTATTTATGAGCTGGTGTAGCCATGGTAACTGTAGTCATACCAGAAATAGCAGTTCACTTGAATGACAAAGAAAACACAAGTTTACAAGACAGTGACTTTTCCAGGGGCTGGCTGAGCTCATGGGACTGTGGGAGGAAATCCCAGCTGAGGCGCAGGCTTGGGGATGCAGAAGATGAGGGCTGTGGCTGGCATGGGCCACAATAACTCTTTTGAAACATATCTCTACAAGCTTGTGCCAGGTGCTTGGAAGAATTTGTACCTTATTGATAAAGCATTATCACTTGCCACACGTATACCTGACTGGAAACAAGCAGGGAATTTCCCAGGCATCTCCAGTTAAATCTCAATTTCCTTCCTGCAGACAGACAGCCTACCAAGTGCCTCTGAATCCCTGGCAAGAGAAGGACAGTGGTAGGACCTGGATTTGGAATGAGATTGTCTATTGGTCTTGTAGAAGGTCAGCAAGGTTGTCATGTCAACAGCATTTTGGTGAGAAACTCACTGTACCAAGGTGCCTGCAAAAGAAGATTCTTATACTGTAACCCTCCTTCCCCAATGCCCATCACATTCCCAAGCTCTCTGTCGTTTGTGCTAGTGAAAAAAGAGAAGCAGATACAGAGGATTGGGCTTTGCCTGGCACAGATATTTAGCTGTTTGAATACATGCAAATCAGACCATTAAAGATGCAGAGAAGGCATCCTTGTGGAGAGTTCTATTGCTTTTCCTTCAGGAAAACATGCACTGCTATTCTGCTGTCAGGATTAAGCATCTGTAACAGCCTGCAATAAAGCGGGTGTGCTGACTTTGGGAATCTGTGCCTGCTGCTGGATACAACAGTTATGTTGAGTGTCCCTGAGCTCAGCCTGCAAAAAGCCTGGTCTCAATTCTCTTTTCCACTCATGCCCTGGAAGCTGCTCTGGTAATGGGGCAGAGATTAAAGAGGCTGAGGTCTGTTTTTCCACTGCCAGGGCTCTAGAGAGAGATTTTCCTGGTCAGTCTGGAGAAAAGGGTCCTTTGAGGAAATAATAAATCAAGCTGTAAGGTTTAGTTGAACTATCAGCAATGGCCCCGTCTGTGTTAGAAACTAGGTGGCACTGGGGACATGACTAAGTCCACAAGCCAAATGGCCATTGCCAAAGCTTCTTCAGGAAAAATGAAGTCCTTTTTTTATCACTCAGTCAAGGGTACTTGATTTGTGCATGTCACAACATCATTACAGGCCCCAGGCTTTTAGGCACACACACTCTTTAGAACATTCTGGGTCTTTTTATAGCAGATGATATAAAACCCATGTAGCCTGTTATACACTTCGTTAGTTACCACAGAGTTACATTTTCTTCTGAGTAGTGAGTCTGTCCTTTCTTGGAATGGATAACCAAGCCTTACCGCCTTCATACTCAGAAGACTTCTACTTTGGTATGATTTTATTAACTTACATGAACTTTTCCCTTATTGGCATAAATAAAAGGAAAACCAGAATGAATTCTCTCTTTTATTAGATAGCACTTTTCACCCACAGGTCTCAAAACACAGACCTAAATTTTCATCATCCCTATTTGTAAATATGGAAGCTCATGGACAGAAAGTTCATAGACCTGCAGATGAGACCCAGCCATCCAGACATCTGCTGTGGGGACTGATGTGCTTGGCCATGCAGCACAAAAGGCTCAGTACTTTATAACTGCTTTGCGATTCATCGTTTAAGAGCACACCCCTGCTCATTGCAGAGTTCTCCCATGAGAAAGCAGTAATATTAGTGAGCGTCTTTTCCATGCACTAACTTTGCTTAAATCTGCATCCAGGCTGTTGGTACTGCTGCAACGGGATTCAGTTTGTTAGATCATTTAAAAAAGCTTCCTTTCTTTCCTGTTTTCACTCTGCCCACCATTAAAATATCTTTTTTTCTTTCATGAGATTATTTTTCTCCTGAACGACATTTACAGAACAAGCTCAACATTAATATACTGAACCATAACCTAACATTTTTCCCTTTTTTGATCACACCCAGGTAGTTAATCTTGTAATCTGTAACTGCTAGAAAGCAGAGCATGTGGTTGCTCTTAAAAATGTGCCTGAATAACACAGTTTTCACAGTATTGTCTCAAGGGTCTTCCTTAGATTTTTCTTTTTGCATAAGTGATTCCTTCTGTATGAATTACATGCTGTATACCTGTGAACAGTAATTAAATAATCCATTAGCACTCACTAAAATGATTACACATTGAACTAAACAGAGAAGTAATACTGCCTTGTTTAAAAAAAAAAAAAAAGGTACTCCAGAAGTGTCTTTTTGTTTAAAAGGATATCAGATGGTTCCAGAGCTTTACTCAGTTTAAAACAGAGAAACAAATTATTCAGTGTCACTGGGCTAAGAAGAAGAAACTGTACACAAGTCAGCTCCAGATGTCTTCTCTCCTGACAGCTCCTTTTTTCATCTTTTTTCTGAAGGGTCAATTCTTTCTCCTTGGCAACCAACAGCTCAATAAAGAAAGGCTCTCCTAAAACATTTTGGTAAAATGTTTCTTTCTTCTTAAGGGGGCACATCTCTTCCTATGGCTTTCACACCATGCTACAGACATACTCTTCTTTCCTCCTCCTACCAGATAAAAGCACTGCTGTGCAGTCTCATTCAGTTCAGCACTTTGCCACCATTACGATTTTTTTCATGTAACAGCTGAGGCTTTGAAACAGAAATGATTGCTTCTGGGGAGCATCTCACACTCTCCTTGGGAACATTCAGCTAATGGGCAGAGGAGGCAGCATTTCCTGATCCATTATCTGGTCTCTTGGGTAGCTGCTTACCTCCCAGACACACATATGCTAAATTCTCTAGCTGCCATGCGATAGCAGATCCCTGGTGGAAATAATTGTCGAAGGGAAGGGGAAAATCCAGGGAATGAAAATGTGAATCAATTGTTTTTTTTAAAAAAAACTCTCCTTTTATTGCTCAGGTGTATTACTATGTACTAAGCCTTCTGTCCTCCCAACAGGATCTTGCAAATGCGTGGGGTTTAATGCTTTAAAGATTTTTTTTTTATGGCTTTTCACTGGCAAATTCCAACCTTTATTTTAATTTAGGTTCTCTACACTCTAGCTTTCCACTAAAGGTACACTGTGGAGGTACACAGTGGAGGTGCAAAAATAAAATGAATTTTTCCCTCTTACTGAGAGGCCCCTAAGGATATTTCTGTGCCAAGAACCTGGAACTGCAGCCTGCTTCTTGATTCAGTCAAGCATCATAAACACATCACAGACTAAGTGAACTGTTTAGTAGCCGTCATTGCATGCTGGGCATGCACATGTTGCACAAAGCATGTTCTGACACTTTCATATACACAGAAAACTATTGTTGGGGTCCACAGCTTTGAGGGACGTACTTTGACTGTAATAGTGAAAGTTATTTCTAGAGAAAAATGAAAATAAAGGAAGAGAGAGAGAAAAAAGGGAAACTTTCCCCAGTGGCCTGCTGGGAAGGGCAATGATGGGGTCCCATAAAAGCATCCTTGTCAGAGGGCTCTCTCCAGTGCAGCAGGTGATCACAACAAAAATTATAAGGATGATACTTTCTTGCTGTGCTTTCCCTTAGCATTATATATTTTTCATCAGGACCCACTTAAACTCCCTATTGGTTATTTCTGGTTATGATTCTATTAGCTCTGGGAGGAGAATGCTCATCATGTGCAAATGTTGCACATTCATTGATGGTTAAGCTTCTGTGAATATATATTATTGGATATTTACTGAGAATTTAAATAGCTGTTAGCCACTTTGTTGAGCATCGCATTTGTTTTTCTCTTTTATATACTAAAGTCTACAAAAGAAGAGATAATGACGGTGCTGGGTGGGGGGTGGGGGGCAATTCTCACACCGGTGCTTTCTGTGAGAATCCGCCACGATAATGCTGTTGGGGTTTGCAGAGGCAGGGCTGTGAGAGCAATAATGTGGGAACAGCACAAGTGCAATAAAGGAACAACGTTGCCACAGAGATGCTGATGATTACTGCCTCATGGCTTCAGAGAGAGGTTATGTAGCCGCAAGCAACATGTCCTGAGCACTGCTAAGGCTAAAGCAGCAAGGCACATAAGGCACCTAAGAGCTAGTGGGAGACTGGACACAGCCTGATGCAAAGCCTGGAATTCCAGTATAAAAACAAGGTCTGTGTTGAGAGGAGTGTTTAGCACAGGCAAGGCAGGGTGCAGCGGTCAAGGGAGATTTTCTAAGGCCAGCAAAGAAGGAGAGGATGGCACAGCTCTTCTCCCGATTTAGTCCCAGCTTCAGCTCTGCTTGCAGGAAAGTCACAATGCACGGAGGAGAGCTTGGGTAAATACCTCCTAACACCCTGCCTGGTGATCAGCTTAGGACTGAGATTTGATTACACTTGCTGAGATCCGACCTTACATAACCACCTGTTTTCTGAGAGGTCCTAAAATAATCCAGTCCTCTTTCAAATCCAGCTCCAGTGAGTGACTTCTCCAGGACACCACCCTCTGCAAGATGCTGGCTCCTGCCACGACATTAACTGAGGGATCGAGAGCAAAAGCTGCTTTCCTCCATGCCAGGCTCTGGAGTGCAGGGGATGCAGGGAAGACACCCCTGCTCCCCAGTGGCAGGGACGTTCTTCCTCTCACTTTCCCCCTTCCACCCACTTAGCTCTCCCTCTCCTTTACCGGGCTGCTCTGTCCATCCTCAGCCTTTCCCAGGCTAGCCTCTGGGGGAAACTGGCTCTCTTCTGCCCCTACTCTCTCATCCCCAACCAAATCCTTTTCCTTTCCCTGACTTGCTGTTCTCCTTGCTGCCCCAGGGAAGTAGAGTCACCCGGAAGTGACATGCCAAGTCTTTGCCCACCTTCAGGCTGGAGACGGGGCTTATGGCGTTATCACATTAGCCAGCCCGAAAGCTGCTTAAACAAGCATTAAATCGCCAATCTTCTCTCCATCTTTCAAGGAAATCTCTTCTGGAGGAGCTGGAGAGATGAAGCACCCAGTCACGTTTTCTGGGGTCAGCTCTTCGTGCAGCTGAGACACCTCAAGTCCTGTGGCTGGGTGGTTTGAAGGGATTGCTGTGGGATCAGGGAGTGGGAAACCCACCTAAACCCTTACCAGGGGCTTTGTGGCTGCACCCTGAAGTACCTTCTTCTTCCTTGCTCTCCATGCTGAATACTGGCTCCCTTGCCTGGCACCATGCCTAGCCCCCATCTCTTTCCTCCCTTCCCACCCCATAAGCTGCACACTCCTTTGCAGCTTGTGAGGAGGGTTGAGTGGCAATAAGCAGCAAGAAGATGGGCACCATGTGTGCTAGGAACAGCAGGATCAACCTTAGGATGCTGTCTTTTAAAGAAAATCCTGGGACACCTTGTGCCTGTGTTTTATTCACGTGGAATGAATCCATGCTTCATTGGCTGCATTCCCCTGTTTATCCCACTTAACTGGGATGCGGAGGAGGCAGTGCTGGGTTTACCAAGGAGTTGGGTGGCATCTTGTGACCTTGTGATGCAGTGATCGGCATGCCCCCTCATACGGCAGGAAAAGGCCTCGTGTCTGAGCTCCCTGACCTGTCACTTTCTCTCATGCTTATCACCTCGTGACTGCCTCAGGCCCAGATTACCTCCTCCCACCTCTGGAGGAGAAAGGCTCTCTGCATGGAGTGAGAGAATCTGGGGACACCCACCTGGGGGACACCCACTGCCAAACGTGATGCTTAGCTTGCAGCAGCTGTTGACGTGAATTTGCTGCACCATGAGGCTGTCTTCCCAGCATATCACCTGTAGTCTTCCTGGAGACTGCAGGAAGATTGAGGGGGAGGCAAAGCTCATGACAATGACAGGATTCAGCAACATTATTCATTAGAGAGAAATCCAGGTTAATATGTACTGAGTTTAGTGCAAATGGAAATGGGTAGCTTCAAAACAAAGCACTTCACAAGAGCAGTACCAAAAAATACTACACTATTGGAGACTCCTAGAATTATAAAAATTGATTCCCTGCCTGAACTGAAATCTCTTTTTATTTTTCCCTTCAGAGCTTCCAGCCTGAGAAATTTCAGCTCTAAATTAGACAGTTTTGGAAATTAAGAATAGGTGAAAGTAAAGCCTTCTAACAGGTGAGGGTTTCCTGAATTATTATTCACTTCTAAAGGCCATAAAGTAGTTCCTTTCCTCAAACACAGCCACCTCTTCTGCAGAAGATGGAGATGACATTTAGCAGCATGCACTAGCAATGTACCACTAATCTAAAAAATTCAAATCCAGAAATGCTGGACAGCTTATGGCAGAAATCCAAACTCAAATAGGAAAAAAAAATGCCATGCATAAGATTTTTTTAATCTTACAGTTTTTAAGAAATGTCAAAATTTGTTGGGTCCAGTAAGGTGCTACAGATAGTATATGACTATTGAGAGTAAAGGCTGTGTAGTTGAAGGATATGCATTTAAAAATTTGCATAAACTATTTACTTGAAATTAAGTTTTGACACTAGTGGTTGATCACACGTATTAATGTGGCCAACTAATTGTACAACCAACTGTGATCAGTGGGGTAAAAGTACATAAGACCTAATCATAATACTTTAAGTAGAAAATATTATTTTCCAACTAAGAATACATTTGAAAGATTACCATTTCTTTGGCAATAAAGCAGGTACACTCTAGATGTTATCCTTGCTTCCTTCTGTCACAGACATAAAAATTGGTTGTGGTTGGACAATGTCTGACAAGAGATGATCTTCATTGCATGGCATCAGTTTGTCAGAGATTAAATACTTAGTGGTAGAGATTTGCTTTCGGTGATGTCCTGCTCCAACACAGTTCAAAACCTGCCTTTCTTCCAGCAGATCAGTGACGTTGTTCCCCAGCGGGATGTTGGATGTGCTGACCCAAAGGATGATGCCTGGCTTCTAAGCTCCCATATGCTCAGTATGGCACGTATCCAATGTCTGCAGCAACTTCTCACCTCTCTTACCCATGGGAAGATGAAGCACAGAGCAATGATGTGATTTGCCCATGATTACATACTGGCTAATTTCTAATATAGGAGTAAAATCTGTTTCTCCTGTGTGCTAGGCAGAAGTGCCAATATAGGATGAGTGTACATACCTATGGTGGCACACAGCTATACATCTCTATACCTTTATGCATATTTGTGGATATACTGGTCTTGATGTATGCTCACACATGTTTAGAAATAGTGTGCAAACAGCTATGCAAAGGCACAGGCAGCCTGGTATTTGTCTCCAACTAAAAACCAAATGAGACGAAACTAAACCCAACCACACCCCAGCAAAAAGTATCGTAATAACGCTAGAGTTATGATTGCACTGGTCTCTGTACACAGCCACTAAACCCTAGGAGATTTCACGCCAAGCCATGAGTGAAAGGTAACCTCAACCCACAGACCATTGCAGCTAAAAGGTGTACTGGTCTCCCAGTACAAATTGGGAAGTCTATTGAAATCAGAGAGTTAGACCAGACAGGACAGGAACCAAGACAAGAAATTGATGTACAAGACGCAGGGGCTGCTCAACAAGACCATTTCCACAAAGCTCCCCATAGTTAATACATCCAAATCTTCATGCCTTTCCCAGGCCAGGGCTGTTCACATGAACAATTTGAGCCACCATAACATGGCACTGTCATTGAAAGAATTTGTTCTGTCATTTTCCCATCCGTATCACACACAGCCCCTTCCTTTGTGCTGGCATAACGGTTTAGCCACATTTGGCCATTGTGAGCAAGGATTGGGAAACCTATCTAGGTTTAAAACTCACTGGTATATATTTATGCATTTGCTTACATATTTTTACCAGGTACATTTTAAACTTGGCTCAGTGCTGTCTTCAGCTCAGTTCTCTTGTGCTGGCCCACGGGGAGGGTTAACGTAGGAGTGAAAAAGAGCAGCAGAGAATAAAATGATTTCTCTTGGTGGTGAAGCTACTTCATGGAAGCTTAAAATGTTTCTGATGCTACTGCCCCTGCTAAGTGGAAACTCGTTTGCCAGACAGACCTATGCCCTGTTTGTCCCTTGAAATGCATGAGATCAGAATCAAAGTGCCACCATCAGCCTAAATGAAAACAATGGTAGGCTGGGAAAATCAGTCCCCCTCTTCTGAGATCTGTCCATCCCTGAAGGAGAGCCCTCTTACTCAGTTGTTCGCAACCTTTAAAAATTTGTGTATGATAAACATTTTCTAATGGACATGTGGATCTGGGGCAGTGAATTTAAGCCCATTGACAATAGGTTTTCTTTGTTTATTTTGCTTCTGCAAATGCATTAAGAGCAGTCTATCAGTCATTGCAGATCCAGATTTGTCGGCTGCAGATCAATGATTCAATTTGTTGTGCAGTGAGGATTGTTACTAAAGAACTAAGTGGGCACTCCATGAGTGGAAAAGAAAATCTGCTGATATTTCAGAAAGGAAGTGGTGTAAAATCTTTCTGATCATTTAAGCATCCCTGGGAAATGAGAGCTTGTTCTTCTTGAGGTAGCTGGTCTTTGAAACCGCTTGTGTGAAAATGGCTGGGAGTTGGGAACAATTAGCTGATTAAGTGCAGCAGCAGGTAGCATGCATTAACCAGGAAAAATGAGGTTCATCAGTAATGACCCCCATTTGCACACCCTCATATCCCGCCCCCCCCCGTATGCAGGTACTCAGCCTGATCCTCCACTTATTTTGATCGGTGTAAATCAGAGCCAGCTTTTGAAATCGACCTTAATTACACCAGGAAAATAAACAGAATAAAAGCCGGACCTGAAAAACAAAGTCCCCCAGCTCCCAGGCACAGCACCGCGCACCGAGAGCCCGGAGCCGCGCGCGGGTAGCACTCCCGCGTCCCCAGCCGGGCTCGGCTCCGCAGACAAAGCCCTGCGCACCTCTGCGCAAAAAGAGCGCAGCGCCGGGCGGGCGGGCGCGCAGACAAAGCGGGGCAGGCAGCCGGCGAGCGCTGCAGCATGCGGAGCCGCGCAGGGCTTCCTCTGCGGGGGGGGTGGGGGGTGGCGGCGGCTGATTTTTTTTTTTTTTTTTTTTTTTTTTTTTGTGCAAGTGTTATTTTTTTTTCCTCTCTTCACCAACTTCCTTCCTGCTTCAACTGCCAAAGCTCAGAGCTGAGCGCTGAGAGCGGAGGAGGACCCCGGCCGCAGGCGCCGCGCAGCCGGTGAGTACGAGCCCGGGCGGCGGAGCCGGGCAGGGGGCGAGGCGCGGGCGCACCCCCGGCTCGCGCTCTCCTGGCGCCGCGCAACTTTGCGCCTTTGTGCTCGGCGGCGGGCTGCGCTGCCCAGCCTTCCCCGGAGAGACGGCAGGGCCCTGTCTGCGTCCAGTGGGGAAGTCGGGCTTCGCGCTGGGATGGGGTGGAGGGGCAGGAGAAGGGGAGGCAGCCCCCTGGGTGGCGGGAGGGCCCCCGGGGGGTCGCGGCGGGTGTATCCCTGCGGAGTGGTACCCGGCGATCCCCGGGGATGGCTGGGCACGGGTTCATTTTCTGCCCTCGCACCCCCGGGGGGTGGGATGGGGAAGCCGGGGCCGGGGGCGCTGGTGGGGCTGGTGTGCTGCTCCCCCATTGTAGAAAATTACTTCCTCCCTGCCAACCCCGCTTCCTGGAGATAAGCCCTCGATCACAAAGTGAGAGCAGATACAATGCTGGCCCTGTGACACCCCTCTTTGTGCCCCACGGTGGCCTGGGGAGGGTCCGAGACGGGGCTCACGCCGCCCCCTCCTGCTGCAGGTGCGAGGGCAGCCACCCACCCCCGGCAGCAGAACCCAGTTAGGGAGATGCTCGCACCCCTCAGCAGGGCACGATTCCTCTTTCTCCTCCTGCAGCCATCTCTCTCTCTGGCAGGGATCCCTAACCCACTGCTTTGTGGGTGCTGCCAGGCCTCAGAGGTGCAGGCGGTGCATGACTGCAGGTTGGGGCTGCAGGAACGGGAAAAATATGGTGGGTCAGGGCACAAATCATGCAGATTTCTCCTTGCATAGACCATTTATAGAGTTAACGTTCTCATTTTTAATGAGGAGCGTGGCCTGAAGGGGGGGTCTCAGCCCAGCCCTTGGCATGAGCAGTGGCACAGGAGCTCAGGGACCCTGACAGCTGGGCACTGACCTGCTAGCTCTGGGGAAGCGTGTTGCCTGAGCCCAGTAGCATGTCTCAGCTTGCAGAAGGGACCAGTCCCAGAGCTGGAGTGAGTAGAGGCAAGGGCAGCTAAGATGTGAGCTTTCCTCTTTGTTACCTGCCTGGAAGTTTGGTAGGAAGGCAGGGTCAGGCCCACAGCCTGGGGAGAAGTGCCAGAGTAGGGTCTGATTGGTGCCATCCTGAGAGACATGTGAGCCAGGGGTCGTTCAGCCCAGACAGCCTGGCTAGCCCTGTTCCCTGCTGGCTCTTGCTGTTGGCACAGCAGGTTGTCTGCCCACCTTTCTGGGAGACTTTCAAAGCCTGAAAGCATCCCCCCTCAAGTGAGCCACCCCCACAGGCTGGTAGAGAAAGACTCTGTGGCATGTGTGATGCAAAAGGAAGGTCTGAGGGATGGGGAGCAACCAGCTGGTCCAACCCTGACTGCCTTTTCTCTGCGTGTGGCCAGAGATCTCTCTCTCCATTGCCTGGGTCTCTCCTGTCCTGTGATAAACCACAGCCCCCCCACCCCCAGAGGATGGGGGCAGGCAGCTCTGCTTTGTGGTTGTATTGGTGGCACATGCAGCCTGGTATCATGAGAGAGCTTGGGAGAGTGAAAATTACTCAGATCTGCAGCTGGAGCCCAAGTGGAAGGCAAGACCTGGCTGTGGCTGCCATGGCTCATCATGTCCTTTTCTTGTGCTGAGTGCGGGGTAACACTGAGGAGGATGCGAGGCTTTGTAAGGTAACTGTGTTGGGGCTGCAGAGCAGTGGGGCATGACCAATCGCTGCTTTCATGAGAGAGCTTCAGGTTTCCTTCCTTATGAAGACAAACTCAAGGGCCTTTCCCATGGTACGTCAGTCCTTCACACTCCTAGGGCTGGACATGAGCTCATCCAATGTTATTCAGATGCTGGGACATGGTTTTTTCCCTGTTCATTTGAGTTGGGATTCCCTTTTATTTCCCAGCTGCTCACTCTGCACTGGTTCCTGACTCACCACAAAATTCCAAAGTAGTTTTGCAATGGCCATTGCCCATTCTGTGCCTGACTGAGTCTTCTTATTCCTGTGCTGCTTGGTCCTTCTCTGTCCCTTTGTAACATGCCAATATACCCCTCCTTGATCCCACCCCCGAATTGGACTGAGAGGTCTGCATATTACTCATTGCTGCCTGATTCCACTTGCTGATTCACGCTGAACTGTTGCACATATATATATATAAATATATATATATTTTATTATTATTTCCTTTCTGTTTTAATGAACGAGAAAACTATCCCACTAGCTCCCAATGTAACTTTTGGAAGCAGGGGCAGATGTTAAGGCCACAGCTGCAGAGAATGATAAAGGACTTGCTGGGGAAATTGCAAATAAGCAGGCAAAAGGGGAATTCTTAGTAGAGACAGCCTTGAAGAAGGAGTTAATATAAGGGTGAGTGGAAGTGAACTGAATGATCTGTGTAGCTCAACAAATTCTTCTTGCTGACAAACAGCAAGGAATAGCTTGGTCATTTGAAAGAACTGCCACAGCACCAGGGCACTGCTCTGTTATTCAGTATTTCTCTGAAGAGTGGGAAGGTGGCTAGGACCATGTGTCTGGCTCCATGAGGCAGGCAGTTGACTAAGGGGGACCTGACACTGCACTACTTGCCCCTCTTGCCTGTCTCCTGTTCCCCCATCCCATTCCCTGTCTTCTCATCAATTGGTCTCTCCCTGCTCTGGCTCCCGTTTGGGATGCCATCCAAGCAGTTTCACTGCCCTCCTGCATTCAGCGGCAGGGTCCCAGCCATGGTGGCTGCAGGTCCCAGCTGTCCTCTCCTTTCTGAGAAGCCCCACTGATGCTGCACAAGTATGCATGGCTGCTCTGCAGCTGGGCTGGATGCGGTCACCAGTGCTTCCTTCCTTGGGGGGAAGAAGACCTGACTGATGCCTAAAGTAGGTTGTTCCTGGGAGCAAGCACTGGGAACGCCAGCAGATAGACTATAGCGAGTGCGTTTCCTTGAGGGTTTCCACTGACTTGTTAATATAAGGGAATTGCTGTCAGGTATTCAATCTTTCTGTGAAATGTGGCTTTTAACCCATTATGAGAGGGTGGATGAGACGTCTGGCCTTGGCTCTCTGTGACCCGGTGTGTGGCAGTGGCTCTTTCTGTGAGATAGTTGGCGAGTGCTGAAACCTTGTGCAGTGGCTTGTAATTGCAGGGTTGCTGGCCACAACCATGCTGCAGAGTGGCTGTAAATCACTCTGGTTTCAGCCTCCACTCCCACACCTCCTCCCCGGGAGGGAAGAGTGGTCTAGGTCTGCGTGTGCGCGTGGTGCCTGCAGGGAGAGGAGCGGGGGCAGAGGGGGATTGTGTTCAAGCCAGAATATCAGCACGGCAGCATCAGGATTGCAGCTGATCACTGTCGCCATTTGCCTGTAACGATCCCACCGTGTTCAGCGCCGAGCAGATGCCTGCCTATCTGGGGGTCTGAGCCACGCTGTGCCCAGAGCGAGTGCCCCCAGGGACGCTACCCCACTCCAGAGCAATCTCATTGACTGCCCCCTCCTCTGTTACCCCAGACCAAGTGACCATGACCGAGAAGACCCAAGAACCTCATGTGGAGGAAGATGATGATGAACTGGATGGGAAGCTCAACTACAAACCTCCTCCCCAGAAAACACTGCAGGAGCTGCAAGAGTTGGACAAGGATGATGAAAGCCTTGCTAAGTACAAGAAGTCCCTGCTGGGAGATGGACCTGTCGTAGTAGGTAGGCTGGGGCATGCTGATAGGAAGGGACTGGGAAGATGCATTGCAACAGTGTGCTGTGGGGCTGGGACAAGGTGGCCTCAGAGAAGAGGGAGCTTGTTTGACCAAGCACATACGCTCCTGCTGGAGGAATGGGGATGGGCAGGTGGAGGGGTACATGTAAAGGAAGCAGGGAAGATGCTCTGAGCATTAGGTGTAAGGTTACTGGGGCATGCTGACATTGGAAAGGGACTTGTGGTGGGAGTTGTGTGGGCCTCAGAGGACTCCTGAGGGGATGAAATCTTGAGGGGAGCCTCCTGTAGTGGACAGACCTCCTCTAGGTATTGGGCTGGAGGCTGGAGGGATCCATGTTGAAGGACTGGGATGGATGTGTCCTATTGTGCTAAGAGAAGCCTAGCATTCCTAGGTGTTCAAGAAGTGCAGTTTCTTTGTGGGAAAACAGCCCTGTTTCTTCAGTCTTGTTTCCTCTGCATTTAATTTTGCAAGCTGACAGCTTCCCCCTTGACTTTCCTACCTGCAGATCCAACAGCTCCCAATGTAGTCGTCACCCGACTCACCCTGGTGTGTGACTCTGCTCCAGGACCGATCACTATGGACCTTACAGGTAGGCACAGACTCTGTCCTTGGGCATGAAAGGGGACAAGCAAAGGCCCTGGCACACTTCAGATTGAAAGGGAATTCGTCCTTGGGATGCTACAGTGGGTTTTAGAAAAACTCTGAGGGCATCTTAGCCTTGTTTCTTATTTTAAGGTATACATATATGAAAAAGGAGATGTAACGGAAAAAAATGTCGAGGGTCTTTTTCTTCATCTAGACTGCTCTAGGAGCTCCTGGGTTTCTCCTGCCTTCTCTTCTTGCTACCTTTCAATGAGAACTCATGAGCACAGGGATGCCTGTGTTCAGGTAACAGGCTGTTTTGAAAATTAAGAATGGAGCAATGCTGCAGTTCCGGCTCCTGGGGACTGGGGAGAAAACCAGGCTTCACCTTATATGGGCTTTTCTGCAGAGAGAGGAAGCTGGGCCTGGAGGAGCAGAGAGGCTTCCTGTTCAGCTGAAACCACACAGAGCCCTGCAGGGCCTGGGCAGACTCACAAGCCCAGCAGGAGCTGCGAAGCATGGTGCAGTCATCCGTGCCTAGCCCTGGCTTGGGTGAAGCATGCACACACTCCTGCAGATGCCCAACAATGAGTCTGTGCATAAGCAAATTTGTGTATATGTGCCCACACCTATGTTTGTTTTTGTTTAGGCATTTTCTTCATAGATGTGGACACAGACATATATGTACACCCAGGTGTTTCCATGTATCTGCTTGCACAGTGCAATTGCTTATGGAGACCTCCATGTACTCATTTTGCAGATGTGCCATCCTTCGAAGGGATGCTCACCTTGGATGCCAATCCCAGCCCCATGCCACCGCTCATGGTCTCTTCTTGCTGTGACACCTCTAGCTAACAGCTTGATGCTCTCCTTGCAGGTGACCTTGAAGCACTCAAGAAAGAGACCTTTGTATTAAAGGAAGGAGTGGAATACAGAGTTAAGATCCACTTCAGAGTGAGTCATTTTCCTTCCTGTTGATTGTCATCAGTTGCTGAGGCCAGTCAGTGGCAGTCTCTCAGATAACTAGAGCCAGGCAGCATGCCTGCCCAAAGTCTGGGCCCCTGTAAAGCTCCCCTAGCTTCAAGTGTCATTCTACCCAACAAGGGACCAGGTATTTCCAGAGAATTGCGTCTTCTTGCTCATTCCTTGGAAGAAGTTGCTTTCTGTCTGCTTGCAATGGTGAGCCATAGGTGGTTTGGAAGCCACATGGGTAGTTTTGCCTGAGTTTGGCTTGGTGTTTTAGCCACCAGAAAATCTTTACTTCACACAAAGTGGAAATGGACAGGGATAAGAGAAGAGATAAAGACTTTCCATTTAGTACTGGTTCAGTCAGCATTGCTGGGCTTCATGTATGCTTAAAAAAGATTTAATACTTTAACATTTGGCCGAAGATAATTGAATTATTCTGGGTCACGATATACCCAAATGGGCTCATTTATCCCCCTCTTCCATCAACCAGTGTGTCAGCCATTTCTTCTGTTTCCAGCTGAAGATGAAACTTGGCCACACTGCAGTGTGGTATCCAGTGTTGATGTGATCATCTCCACAAATGTTTTCTGTAGACAAAGCTGGGCTTGCCAGAGAAAGCAAAAAAGGAAGGATAGTTCTTCTAAAACAGATGAGGGGAAGTGTTAATGTTATGGGTTCTGTAGGAAAGATTTCCCTTCTTCTCTGAGGCTTTCTCTCTGAGGTGACTTTGTCCCCAGAGACACCTTCAGCTCTCCTTTGTGCTATGAAATACTTCCATATGTGTCTGAGTCCTGTTGACAGGAGACACGTGGAGCCAGACGAGTTATTCTAACTCCTTTCCTCAGTCCCAAGGCTGGTAAGAGCTGGCACTGTGTGAATTCTCCCCTGGGATATAAAAGGATCTGCCTGTCTTGTTTCCAGATTGAGTAGTGCTGTGGGGAGGCAGTATATGCTGGAGGGGGGACAGCAAGGGATACATCCAAGCTATCCATGGGAGATTTGAGGAAAGATTATGAACAAAACTGTATCCCTCTGTCTCTTGAGGAGAAACTTTCTAGTTTGTCACAGAGCTTAGAGGGCAATTGAGAGTTCTCAGCTAATCTTGCGCACCGCTTTGTGCTGGAGGGATGATTTTAGTTGCCCATGATCTAGTTTTCTATATGGAAATTATTGTCTGGGAACTCGCTGCTTCACTCTTCTTTGTCTTTCTCAGCCTGTCTTGTGAAGGTGACTGATGTGCTCCAGCCAGCTTCGAAGTCAGGGAAAGGATGGGCAAGTGTAGGAGATGCACAAAGGATGCTGTAGGTTTCCAGGTGCCTATGGAGAAGTCATGTTACTCCCCACAAGGTGTCCAGTGCAGAGCCTTTGAGAGCAGTGGTGTAGGGAGCCAAGATGGGTGTCTCTAAGGAGAGAGAAAACCAGCAGACACAGAACCAAAACTCTTCCCTTGACACTTACTTCAGGTCATTTCTTGCAGGTAAACAGGGACATTGTGTCGGGACTGAAATATGTGCAGCACACCTACCGGACAGGGGTGAAAGGTGAGTAAGAGCTCTTTGTATCCTGCACACCAGTGCTCCTGCCCCTGTGTTCCCTCTGCTCAAAGAAGTGTTCCTGCAGCTCTGGGCCAGGACAGAGCCTCCTCTGGTCCCAGGGACCTCCTTGTGCCACCACACAGGAGGCAAGACTTCTCAGCAGAGTGCGCTAGCATGCAGCCTGCACCAACTGTTTCCTGTTCCTGTGTGAACTCACTATCAGCCAGCTGTGGTATCTGTATGCTGCACCACTGTCTGTAACAGCAAAGACACCAGAGACACTGCTTACAGTGCTTGCTACAGATTTCCTCTCTGTACAGAGCTCTTTACCTCCCCTGTGCTCCTGTAGAGTGGCTCAGTCTGTGTGGAGCTCCCCACCCCCTGAAAGCTCTTCCAGATGCACTTGGTAAAATTCAGAGCTGCTCTATGAAGCTTCCCACTACGTGCAGAGCTCTGTGTTTGCCCATGGCCTCTCCTCTTGATGCAGTGCTGCCCTGCCTGGGTAAGGCAGAGGAAAGCCCCATTTTGCACACACACATCCCACTTGCATTTTTGCATGCAACCACCTCTAAGGCTCCAGCATCCAGTTCAGCACACGTAAGTTGTGTCTTCTCACCAGAAAAGACAAAAGGGGGGGATCAAGAGAGATCTCAAGCCATATGCTGGGTGTACCCACTCCCTTCCAGCAGCACATACATCTGAGAGGGTACAGACTGAATTGCCTGTCCATCTGTCCATCCATCCATTTATCTTTCCAGCCATCCTTATGCTTCACTAACCCACTTTTTCCATTGATTCTATTCCCCTTGCTGACATGGACTGTCCCTTTCTCTCTCCACTATTTCCTTTCTGTCTGTGATCTGTGGTCATGCTCATGGCTGCTTCTTTTCTTTACCATTCGCCACCTGAAGGACTCATCCCTTGCGGTTTGTTTTCTCCTAGTGGACAAAGCTACGTTCATGGTTGGCAGCTATGGGCCACGGCCAGAGGAGTATGAGTTCCTGACTCCTATTGAGGAAGCTCCAAAGGGTATGCTGGCTCGAGGCACCTATCACAACAAGTCCTTCTTCACGGATGATGACAAGCATGACCATCTCACTTGGGAATGGAATCTGTCCATCAAGAAGGAATGGACAGAATGAGTTCACCCAGTTTGCCTTCCCCCTTCCTATCCCCTTGCCTCCTGCACCAGTCTCCAGGTGGGCCATGCCCACCACGCTGCTCCTTCCTATCACCTGCCACTGTGGCCAGCCACAGCCCTGGCAGCCCTTCCTGTGGGCACTGGGGCTCTGTGCCAGCCTTGGTCAATGCACAGGCCTGCAGGCGGCCTTTGCTGCTTCTTCTGGTACACTGAAAATAACCAGCCTGTTCTCACCACTGCCCCAACATGACACATAGTGGGTTAAATTGGGAAGCATCTCTCTCCCTCTTTCCCAGTACTTCTTCCTGCTGCCTCTGTCTCTCCTGTACCAACTCCAGTCCCGGAAGTGCCTTTTCTAGGAAACAAGATCACCTGGCAGGGCAGACTGGTCCCTGGAAAATCCCTATCTAAGTTACATTTGCCATGTGCTCTGACTCCATTGTAAATGGTTACTTACCTCCTGTGATGGTCTCCTGGTCTGTATCTGGTGCCCTACCCCGTTAAAAATCCATCCTTGTGCAGGCAAAACCAGTCAGGGGGAATGCAGCTAGATGCTGTAATAAGACTTCAGTGTCCCAAGAATAAAACCAGTTTCTTTCTTCTTTTCTGTATGAGTGTCACATTCTTTTTCTACAGTTTGTTTTTCAGTGATGTGTATGGGGAGAATGTGTTACAGGAAGGCTTAAGAGCATGTTTCAACAGGGAAGTAGCCCTCCTCCTGCGAAACATCAGCCTGACTCTATAGGCAAATAATTTCAGAGCCGCTTCCTTCAGGGGTTTTGTGAATCCTTTGAAACCTAAAGTCTGGCTCGTGATGGGGGTAGCCTCCAAGGGTAGACAGCCCCCACTTCTCATCCCAGGTGGCAACTGAATGAGCCTAGGGAGCTATAATGTGGCTTTGTCATGTTTAATGCTTACAACTGCAGCTGTTCCCCATAGCCAGGTAATGCAAGAGCTGCATGTGCCAGTGGCTGCCCTGCTGGCCAAGCACAAACAAACATCAGCCTCTGGGATCCAGCACTTGGGGAAGTGCAGTGGCTCCTTCTGCGTGGAGGGATGTTCTTACCCAACTGGGGTGCCTGGTCACACAGCTGTAGGGTAGCCAAGATGGCCAGTGCTGTGGGTGAGGGCACAGTGGTGGCAGTGTTGGTGAGGCTCTCCCAGGGCCGGTGCCTGCACAGCAGGGAGGGACTCTCTCCCAGCTGGGTGGTTATCTCAGGAGCTGAAGGCTTCACCCTGGCCCAGCTGCTCCCTTCCCACTGCCCCAGGAGCTGCTGTGGGCCCCTTGCAGCAGCTGACGTGTCTCTTGCCTGGGAGAGGACTGGAGCAGGGTGGCATGACGAGGAGAGGGCAAGCTGGCACTATGGGCACCTCCATCTTCCCATGCCTCTTCATTATCCTGCTCACCAGGGGCTTCCCAGCAAGGTGTGCTGGAGATGGCAGCTCTGCATCACACAGTAAGTGAGCTTTCCTCCTGGCTCAGGGTGAGGCTGAGCCTGCTGTGGGGAGTCCTCGCCCAGGGTGTGCTGCGCAAGCATTGTGTCGAGCTTGCAGGATTGATGTGTGGGTGAGGTTGTAAGGGGTGGGATGCTTATGTGAATGTTGGGGGGAACCTCTGTAAGCTTCTTTTTGCGTACCCTCTGTCAAGCCCTGACTCTCCTCTTGAGGCACAGCCAGCACCGCAGAGAAACCTATCCTGTTGAACAATGTTGAGGATGCTGAAGCCTTCATCGGTGGTGCAGAGGTGGTGGTCGCTGGATTCTTCCAGGTGTGTTCACAGCACCTACCCTCCACCAGCTGTGAGCCCTATCCCACCCTGACAAGAGCGTGGGGCTGGATGTGGCATAAACACCTTCCAAAGGCAGCTCCTGTCCTGAAAGTTGCTGGGGCTGTGAGGGACATGTGGAGGTATTAGGTGACGCCACAGAGAGATTGCAGGGAATATAGTATGTGTGTGGAAAGGGAGATGGAGCAAGGGGAGAAGGTGGAGGAGTTTGTAGGAGCCCTGGAGCAGAAGGGAAGTGCTGCAGGGGAAGCAAAACAGGAATGTAAGTGGCAGAAAAACAGTGTTGGTGAGGCATGAGTGGGAACGTCAGTGGTCTGCTTTAGTCAGTAAAGATAGAGCAAGGCACTGCCTGCATGATGGTGCTGAGGAAGCCAGGTCTCAGGGAGCAGTGCTTGTGTGGGTCCTCTGAAGTCCAAGAGGGTTTGGGTTCAGGCTGCAGCCTCCTCCCAGGACAGTGTAGGCATGGTTTCTCTGTCTCACTGCTTTGTTCCCCAGAGTTGATACCATTGAAATCTGCCTCTCTGTGTCTAAATTCAATTGAATTCAAAGGTGAGTGATGGATTTGTGCCCCTTGTCCCCAAAATGGCATGAATGTTTTCCCTTAGGAAACAAGACAAAAATAGTGAGTTAGAGCACCATAAAACAGAGGCCTCTTTGACAGGATCCTCATTAGTTTTAAGGTCCCCAAGTTGCACCTTTTCCCCCCTTTTCCTTGAGCTGTGCTCTGGGCTTCTGCTGCCCACCCACATACAGCCTCATGGCTTCTGTCAGAGAAAACTTTAGCCTTTTGAAAACAACTCCTTCTGCAAATGCCTTCATCCTTCTGCCCTGTGCCTGGGTCTGGAGGACAGCCTAGGGAGGGCATCATGCCCTTGGTATAGGGCAATGGGATCTTACAGCCCACCACAGAATGAGGACTGATGATGCTGCCTGTGCAGTGTCTGAGTGCTGGAGGCTTATGCCCCAGGGGCCTTGCTAAGCACTGATCACAGAGCACCATCTGCCTCACCTTCGGTGCCTGCAGGCATTTGGAGCTCCTCCGGGGTTGCTTTTGCAGTGCTACAGCCCTGCAAACCAGTGAGGCAATCTGCACACGCAGAACGAAAGCGCTGAGACGCCTCCTTCCCCCAGGGCAGCTGGCTGTGCTTGTGGCAGAGCTGTACCTGGGGTGCAGAGCCTCCTGCCAAGCTACAGCAGGGACTGTGGCTTCTTGCTGGGCAAAGCAGCGTGGGGGGCATAACCACTGGTGGTGTCTTGTGCCACTGTGGCCTCCATCCCGCTGCAGTGTTTCATTCATCAGTCAGACAGGAGGCTGCTGCCATGCAGCCCCAGCTGCCAGGAGCACGAGGCAGCAGCCAGGGACGCGTTGGGCATTCAGTGCCTGACGCATGACAGACCTGCATTTAAACAGTAGATAAAGATGTATGTGTGCCATGAAGGCTTGTCTTGGCCCTCTGCCTGAGAGTATATTCGTCCAAATAATGTCCATGCTCTGTGTTTGCCATAAATTATTTCTCTGCTGCAGCCTTTCAATTCACTGCAGTATGTGGCTCGGCAAGCTCCCTGTGTAATGAGCACGGCCTCCCTGACTGGGAACAGCATGCCATGATGGAAAAACAGCACACTGCTCCAGAAACCCCACGTGTCTGTGAGAAAGGGCCATGCTTGGCCTGATTAAACCCCAGCTTTCCCAGGAATGCTGCAAAACTCAGTTAAGGTTATTCCCACCCCAGGCTTTAGCACTCTCACCAGAGCCATGTTGACGTGCTGGCATTTCCAAAACAGGTCAGGAAAGTTGTTTTTCTTTTAAATGAAGAAAGTATTTTGTTTTCCATTCTCTCTGGGCTCACAAACAGCTGAGATGATGGTTCAAACTAAAAAGAAAACCAAAACAATTTCCAAGCGGAGACTGTGTCTTAAGAATTTAAATCCAATAAGTAGAAGTATCAAAAATCAAAAGAAAAGTTGGGAATGAAATAGCAAGGGAAACTTTAATATGGGCTAAGGCTGAAGCTAGAAAGAGAATGGACCTCAGGTTACTGAGAAATTGCATATTACTATCCTTTGACGTATCTGCATTAGCTATGTTTTAAAGGGTATGTCTAAGACACCTTTTTAAAAGGAACCAGGATACTGCTAATGCAAAGTGTTAAAAATTATGAACCTCTAACTCTAGAATCGAAGTAATCTTAAAACCTGTATTTTTATGTATCTATTTTATACACACACACACACACACATATGTCTGTATATATATGTATGTGTATATATATTTAAGAGTGCTACATCTAGAGTCTGGGTTTCTCCCCTCCCTTTTGAGCTCCAGGACTCAGCATTATCCTGGTGCCACCTGTGCGTGCCGGGGTGAGGTTTCAGAGGAACGGGGGGCGAGGTTCCCGCAGCGCCTCGGCTATGTGCCAGCTGTGGCTTTGCCACGGACAGCGCGCTTGGTGACCTCCCCGGCTTTGGGAGGAGAGGGGGCTGGCGGGGCGAGGGGGGACCTCTGCAGCATCCCGGCCACGCAGGCAAGGTCACAGCGGGAGAGAAAGACGCGTAGCCGGGCGCCCTCTCCGGTCTCGCGGCGGCCTCCCCCGCCCTTCGGCAGCCCCCCCCTCCCGGCCTCCCTGCGCCCCCCCGGCGGGGCAGCGGGGCGGGGGGGCCGCGGGCCGGGCGGTTCTGCCGGGCGGGCGGTAGGTGTCGCCCTGGCGCCACCTCCGTGCGAGCGGCGAGCGGCGAGCGGCGGGCGGCGGGCGGCGGGCGGCGGGCGGCGGGCGGCGGGCGGCGGGCGGCGGGCGGCGGGCGGCGGGCGGCGGGCGGGGGGAGGCTCCGCTCCTCTCCCCACGCTTCACCCTTCCTCCTTCTCCTCTCCCTCCGCAGGAGCCGGACAGCTCCGAAGCGTCCCCGTTTCTCCTGGCGGCCGGCCGGATCCCGGAGGTGCCCTTCGGCCTCAGCAGCAGCCCCGCGGTGCTGTCCCGCTACGGCGTGGCGGCCAACACCGTCACGCTCTTCCGCAGGGTGCGTGGGGCGGGGGTACCCACGGCGCCGCGCTGGCTGGCCGGGGAGCCCGGGAGCTACGTGGGGCGAGCCGCCGCTGGCCCCCGGTAGCTCCCTCCCGGGAAAACACGCTGCCTGGCAGAAGGTTGCATCCACAGGCGTAACTCCCTGGTGTAGAAGATCCCCTGCCCACCGGTGTTGGTCAGAGGGGCTCGGGGCAAGTGCTTAAGAACTGCCCGCGGTCACGGTGCAGCAGTGAAGTTTCCGGGTAGCAGTGATAAAGAAGATTAAAGCAGCTTATCTCTCTCAGAGCAAGCCAAAAAAGGGCTTGCCGTTGATAGTCATTCTGCCTGCCCCAAAGAGTTTTTTTGCTTTTCGCTTGCAGAGTGCCCTTCACTGAGACATGCAACATTTATTACACCTGATGTGATTCTTTATTTTAAGTGTTTGGCCTGTGGATCTGGTCCAGCACCCAGTGCTTTGCAAAGAACGATGTCTGTGTCTCTGAGTGACCTGCCTGGAGCTCAGTGTTACTTGGATGGGGTTTCTGTGGTTTTGGAAAGGCTCCTGAGGCACATGAAAAACATCTAGAGGCCATCATACAATGGATCAACACAGCAGGCTTGATGTCAAATGTTGCCAAGCGTCACTTCAGGCAGGCAAAGCTGTCTCCCTTGGGTGCACAACTTTTCTGTCGTCACTGAAAGTAGATCCAGACTGGGTCTTTGCAGTTACAGATGCTCTGCCACCAAAAGAAATCCCAAGCGCTTTTTTCTGTCTCCTACACTGGTTTGCAGAATTATTCCCGAAATACGCTTTGGGCATGGACCCATTAAAAATGTTACTTTGCAGTTTGTTAGGAATAGATGCTGTGGAAGAGAAAATCTTTGTTGACTCCAGCTATAAGTGCTGGTGCTTCACTGAATCTGAAGCCATGTTTGCTGGAGTTTAAGGAGGCAATATTGGGAAGGGCCATGTACTTGCTTCAAGAGTACCAGCAAAAGCTAAGAGCAAGTATTCTGCTGGTTATATCAATTTCCTTGTGTTGTACCTTCTCACACAAGTGTGGCACTTGAAAACTGGGGAGAGAGGTGTATCTGGGGAGAAGAGGGGCCCTAGATAGTGCGAGATGTTCTAAAGGCTAATGAGGTGTCATGACACCAGAGCTCTAATCACACAAGGGGTGGTAGTGGTGGGAGAATGGGATGGGAGACAAACTACATGTACCAGGGAAAGTAAATGTGGCACCTTGGCTAAGTTCTAGATAGAGGCTGTAAAAAGATTGGACAAAGCCAGTTTGTTCCTCTTACTTTCTCATCATTTCCTGCACTGTGTTTACCACTGGAATTATCCAAATAATTCAAAGAGAATGATCTAAGAGTGAGCAATAGGTAGGCAGGTCCTTTTATTTAACCTTTTATTTGCTATGTGCAGATGTTGCAATTTGAAGCAACACCCATCTCAGTTTTGGTTCTTATTCATAGTGGTTTTCTTCCAAAAATATTGAAAAGATCCTTTGTTTTTACCCTGTGGCAGATAACGAGGATGACTGCATTGGGAGGATGTTCGATAAAATAAGCTATCTGGGTTGTTGGAATTTGGATTATATTGAATATTCTTTGTTTACACTGCAGTTTTTGCAGCTGAACTCTTGTTTAATAGAAAAAAACCCCACCAAAATCAGCCAAGATACTAATACATTAGTCAGGTTCAGATTTGGTTGTCTAATTGTCAGTCTTTAAGTTATTCAGACACATTATTTTTCCTTTTATTCTGTGCTAAATACTGTGTAGGAGTAAGGGGTCAGAGATAAAAAGGAAAAGAAAAAAGAACGGAGACAAGAACTTGGAATAAAATACTCATTTGAAGAATGCAAAGTTGCGTTACCAGGATAGCAGTGAATTGGAGGCATAAATGAATTTTTTCTTTCCTTTTGCAGAGTATGAAACACAGTGCTTAGAAGTTTAAACCATAATTACAGTAGTAAAAGGGGCAGCTGTCAAATAGTGAGACTTCTTTGCATATAGTGGAGAGAAATAGATTTATTCTAGTGAGGGATCTGACCTGACAGACCTAAAAAGAGCACAATTAACACATGCTAACAAGCTATTTATATGGAGTGATACAGATATTTTGACTAGAGCTTTAACCGTTAGATGCAGGCTGTTTTCCAGCCTTATTTTCTTAAAATAATAAATGTTGAGTACAGATTTAAAATGTTGTTATTCCAAAACGAAAATCAGGTGTTTTCAGAAGCCCATGAAAGTCAAGAGAAGACTTTCTGTGGAGTCCAGGGTGCTTTAGATTGGTTCCCAAAGCCTGTCTGATCTTACCCGCCCAGATACTGCACTGGCCTGATCTTATTTACTTGAATAGAGCTGCCCTTTCATTTTACACAGGAGGAAAAGCTGTGAGAGGGATTGGGCTGCACAGTCTGAAAAGCACCAGTTTGGATTGCCAGACAGGGTGCTGTGGCCCACTACCAGATCAAAGACTTTGCCAATGACCACAGAACAGCAAAAAGGGCTTTAGATGTCTGCACACCACTGGAAAAACTAACACGAGCACTTTCAGAGGTTGTACAGATGCAGAGAATAAAATCTAGGGTGTGCATGTGGATCTTTTCTCAGCCCCAGGAACCTGGTTCAACGTGTGTATCAAAGGCTTGCAAATCCCAGAATCTGATCCTATTGCATGTCAGAGCCCAGCATCCCTATGGCTCAACTCAGTCATGTCCTGTGGTGGTACTGCACAGCAGCTCTGCCCTTTCAGGTGGTTTAGCTGTCATTCAATGATTGCGTGTTTTTTTTCTGTTCACCAGGTCATGAAAACCTCAATAAAATCATGTCATTTGGGTGGGGGTGTGGAGTGTGGGGAGATAGTGTTAGGTAGTCCCGTGAGGAGCAGGGAGCTGGACTTGATGATCCTTATGGGTCCCTTCCAACTTGAGATATTCTATGATTCTGTGTATGGCAGGATGGGTTTTCCTTTAAAGCTAAAATGTGCTGGGCTTGGGGTTTTTAAAATTTTCTATTTTTTTTTTCTGTACTGGAAAAAAATTCTCTTTTTATTGGAGAAATTTCCTGTTTGCACAATGTTTCCAGGAAATCCATACAGGTCCATGCCAATGTTTATTACTTGTAGAAGGAACAGAATAAGCAGATGAAGATTTAAAAAAGGGATGTAAAGCCAAAATAGCTGAAGGAGTTAGGCTGTTTAATGATGTCTCTCCACAATGCCTAGAATATGCCTAGAACTGTTTACAGTGCATCAGGAGCTGATGCTGTAGGAATATCTGGAGTCCTCGGGGATTTCTGTCATGCCATGAGTTTGTCTTGTCCTTGGGAGACTGAAGGAGGGTGGAAGATCCTTATCTCAAAGTGCAGGCTGGTCTTTGTAGGCTCTGGACCTTCAGAGTGGGGTTATATGGTGGAGGGGAGAGGGTGGAGGTGTCCCAGGGGGTGGGTGTCTCTGTGAGTGAGTGCCATCAGTGCCTCTGGAAGGGGTGCTGAGAGGAGAGGACAGCTGTGACTGGAGGTGTCTTTGCATGTCTTCAGGTAGACAATGACCGGAGGGATCTGGATATGAACAACAAAGATGTTGATGTCGAGAAGATGACTCGTTTCATTCGGATGAACGAGCTCCGCCTGGTGACAGAATACAACCCTGTGGTAATTACCAGGTCCCCTCAGTCATCACCCTGGCACCTGGCCTCCTCCTCATGGGCATCCTCTGGCCCAAGAGTTTGCATACTCGCATGTGTGTGAGGACTGCAGCAACAGTGTGGATGGGGTTGGAGAAGCCATGCAGCTCTTTGCTGCTGCTCCATACTGGGACTGGAAGCAGATGCTGTGCTGGGGTGTGCAAGTGGGGTGGGGAGAGGAAGGGAAGCATGGTGACTCCTTTAGCATTTCAGTAAATTTGGGATGTTGGTGGGCAGAAAGTTCCATTTCTTACCACTCCTGCTGGCAATGCTGCTTCCTCCCATGGGCACTTGCCATGTTCTGCCATGCCTACAGACCCTGCACAGCCACGATCCCCTCTCTTTGGCTGAGAAGCCTTGAGAAACATGGAAACTTCAGCAACCTGCTTCCAGAAGGCAGGCTTTTCTTCATCACCCAGCACATAGGGCTTGATGTAAGCCCAGCTATTTAAAGGCATATTCAAGAGCTTCAAGAAACTTCCCAAGCAAAATTTTATCTATCCCCTCCATCACTTTCCAGAATGCGTCAGTTCCACAAAAACATAAAAGAGATCAGACAGAGGATGCTTCCATGTTGGCCATCTTCATTAGCTCACCCGTTTGACTGGCAGTGGCAGGGTCTCAGTGCTCCTCCCTGCTATAGAGGGTGACCAAGGATTTAGGCTTCTCTAAAATCTCAGCAGTTTGCTGGGCTCATTGCTGTGGAGTCAATAGTCTTAGAAGCCCCAGTGGTCACAAGACCTGAGACTTTATCATTGCTGATGGGGTCTTTTGCAGACTTCTGGATAGCTACAATAGTGCTGACCAGGCTCAATTTAATCAAAGGAGAATGCCTCAACCTGTTTCAAAGCTATACTTTCGCAAGCTGACGACAAGGATCAGCTAAGAGGGCTGACACATTCCCCACTTCAGGTGCAGCCTGCCAGTAGAGAGAGCATTTTGTTTTAGAAATGCAACATTTTGCTTCTAGAATGAAATACTGCAGATATTATGTTTTTCTCTTAAAAAGAAAAAAAAAAGAAAAAAGAAAAAGTGGATTTGTTTTTTAATCTTGATAAGGGATGTGAAAAATGCATTTCAATATCACAGAACATTTCTGAGTCAGAAAGGTATATCCTGTCCCACTGTCCTTGCAGCCCTTTGAGAACACCCAAGTCATGTCAGTGGGAATGTTCTTGTTATCTTTATAATCGCCCAGGCCTTCTGAACCCTTGGAGTCTCCACTGCATCTTTTGGCAATTCATTAGATCATGGCTCTTTCTTCATGCATTTCTATTGATGCTTTGGGGTCTCACTCTGTGGCGTCCTGTTCAGCACCCAAGCTGTCTCCCTGACTAAGAAGTCCTGAGCTGTTCAGCCAGTCCTTTCCACCCTGACTAGCCATACAATTGTTGTTCAGGTTTTTTTCCAGACACTTTGGAGTACTATCAAGGTGCTGCACTTAAGAGTGCCTCCTGCAGTCTCTGCCCCAAAGCCCTCCCAGCTCTGCTAACATAGCTTGTTTTTTCTAAATACTTATTCCCAGTGCATGTGCTGTTTGCATCTAAGAGTGCTGCCACTCAGCAAAGGCTGGGGTCACGCAGATCACAGAGTGCTGCTAGGAGTTCCTCTCCCCATCCTGGCACCCTTACTGTTTCTTCCACATTCTTCAGGCATTTTTATGCAATGCTTACCCTGTGGGCTTTCCAGCAGTCAGATATGACCCGGCTGTGTTGATGAACTCTGCTGATCACTCTTGCACAAGGTTGTATGGACAGGCAAGCCTTTGAGTGGAGTTGCGAGAGGAACTGCTGCTCCAGCTCTGCTTGCTCTCAGCCCAGCCTTGTCACGGCCCTTGGTGCTGTCCAGATTCACCCTCACCTTCAGCCCCATCCTCTCCCATGAGGTCTTCTAATGTTCTCCAGCCTTGGTTTGCATCCCCTGTACTCTCCCCTGCCCCATTCGCACACCAGAAAAATGAAGGGATACAAAATGTCCGATAAACAGTATGCTAATGGCAGAGTCCTGTCTGCCAAAAGCTAGATGCTGTGCAGTGCATGGCCCTTGCTGGCGTGCGCTCCCTGACCCTTTCCTTATTACTCCTGAAGCGTGTGGAAACTTTCGTCTCCCACTGGCAAGCTGCACAGTCTGTGTGTCTGTGGTTTTGGTGGCACAGGGGAGGCAGCAGGTCTGGCCTGGCTGATGTTTAATTTGAGGGAGAGGCTGCAGGGCTGCAGGAAGCGGGCAGAAGGAGAAGCAAGATGACAAGTGAGCGAGTGCCTGGAGATGATGTGGTGGCTTCTTGGGCAGTGCCAGCCCTGTCATCTCACAGAGGGCCAGTGTGTGCCCTTACTGAGGGAACAAGAGAGAGCTGGCTCCTGGTCTCCCACTATGGGACTGCAGAGGCAATTTTAACCCTCAGCACTCTAGAATGCCCAGGCATTGGGGCTGCTGAAACTCTGGACTCATCCCCATCTTATGCACAACTGACTGCTAAATAAAGGAAATTAAGGGAGACACCAACCCTGACACCACAAATCCTTCCTGCTTTCTTGCTCCCATTTTGGCTGGGTGCTGGACCTCAGTGATTCAGAACACCCTTATTTTCAGTGTGTGCTGGCCTTCCCTCTTCACCTCCTTGCCCCTCTAGCCTTCAGCTGGCTGTATCCAGGCAGTCCTCCTGCCTAGTCACTGACCGTCCTGAGGCCAGTGATGAACCATTGTGGTCTTCAGACACTTGTCTCAGGAATAAGCAAAGCCAAGAGGTTAAGTGCTTCTAGAAAGAACACAGACTGGATCCCTCCTGCTCAAAAGAAGGCTGTTCTGCTTGTGAGGCTGATTTGCAAAGAAATCTCAGCTAAAGCATGAGGACTGATGTGCCTCTGGTACTGCATCCAATGTGGACTGAATGTTCTCAATCTCCTTGTTTGTGTGTGTTTCTCTTTCTGTGATGGCCATGTTTTCGGCAGACAGCAATAGGTGTGATGCAGAGTTCGCTCCAGCTTCACCTCCTCCTGATCACAGACAAGATGTCCCCAAAGCACCCTGAGCGAATGCGGAGGTATCGGGCAGCAGCAGAGCTCTTCAAGGGGAAGGTAAGTCCAAACAGAAAAAGAAGGGGCATTAGGGACAAAAAAGGAGAAAAGTGATTTCTTCCATGAATGGAAAAATCTCCTTCTCTATGCATCAGGGGAACAAAGGCCAGATGGCAGGAAAAGAGGATTAGCTGGATAATCAAGTGGATGGGTTGGATCTCTTCACCTTTTGCCAGTTTGCCTCCTTGTGGAGAAAATAACCTCTGTATCCTTCTCCTCTGCTCCCTCAGAAGGACGTTCGTTACTTCCTTGCTTCTGGTTGAGTGTTGTCCCTTTGTACTGCGAGATGACAAACAGCTGCTGCACTTCAGTCTGGTGATGATTGCATTCCACTGGTGTGATTTGGTAGATACAGCCTGCAAGATGCCAAGGACCATTATATAAGTGACCAGACAGCAATTAATGTCATGGTGCTTCTTAACCCTTAGCCTTCTGGTTGGATCCTGGGCTATTTTAAAGGAATTGCAAATGGTTTTGTCAGATTTCTGATACTAAAGCGATGGGATAGATGAAGTCTTTCAGAGGAATTTTGCCTGGTCCCCACCCCTCTGTGGACAGAGCTTCTCAAGTAGTAAATCACCCTATGGCTGATTCTCTGCCAGCAGCTGGATTACAGGGGAATTTGTGTCTGGGGAACAGAGGAAGGAACTGGCAAGCAAAGGAGGATTGGGAGCAACGGGAAGGCATTTAGAGCAACAGGGAACAGCAGATGAGAGGGGGCAGAAGATCACAGTGGCAGGGAAGGCCAAGCTGAGATGCAGTTGAAGAGATCTTCCTGGGAGAAGTGTGGAGCTGGAAAGAGTTGGGGTTTGAGAACATCTGCATGCATCTGTTTGTGGTACCAAAGGGGCAGATTAAGAATCGAGTATATCCTCATCTTTAAATGGAGGGGTCACCTCAGAACCATGCACTCTCAAAAGTCTTGAAACTTGTTCATGGCAGGACTACTTTGGACCTTGCCATATGTCCCACGCATTGGCAAGAGACCAGGCAGAAATCATGCATCAAAGTCAAAAGGTCTCTTCAATAGCATTTTGTTTTGATGAATACACACACCCGCACACACCCACACACACCATTTATCTGAAAAATTTCAGCTATCTCATGTGAGATGTGTGTTATGGTGACACCATTATCACTGTCCTCCATGAGCAGCAGTCTGATACAGGTCTCCCTCAAGCAGCTAACTCTTCTAACACAGCACATTACTGTTGAGCATCTCTGTCCTTTGCTGATGCAGCTGCATCTAGTTTTCTCTTCATGTGTCATTCCTGGATCTGAGAAAATGTGATTTATTTTCCTAAAAATACTTCACAAAACATTGGATAAAATGTTGTACTGAAGTCCAGATGATTTATAAATTACCAGAAAGCCAAATTATCTTTTTTTAATTCATGCAGGCAAGTTTCCCACTGAATCAGTGTAGAAGTTTGCCAGAGTAAAATATAGAGATTAAAATTGTGGGGATTTGACTAATTATTTCCACTTTACTGCAGTGGTACTGCAGGACATGTAGATGAAGGAACTTAGGATCTAATAAGTCATTTTTCCCAGAGAAGTGGCACTCTGAGTTGGACTGTTCTCTTACAAAGCAGTAACAGACAGCTAGGACCCCTCTGTTTGGTTCTTAGATCTGGATAGCAAGGAGTAAGCAGAGCGATATGCCCATTTAGGTTTGTCTCCATTGCTCTGTCATGTAGAAAGACATGAAATAGTTTGGGTATTCAGAAGCAGCCACTGCACAATACCATGGAAATCTCACTGGCTCATTTTCCTAAGTGGAGTTATCTGTTGTCAAGACTACCAAGTTAACTCAGGTTTACTTGAAAACAAGTAAAATATTGGGTAGATTTTGTCTTTTTGCAGCTCACAGGTTGGCTGTGAATAAATGCAAGATTCTTGACTTGAATTTTATTCAGGTTTACTAATGAATAATTCACAGCCTGTAGGCTGGTGGTGAAAGGCTTGTTTGTGCTGCAGGGTTAGCTGTCAGTGGTTTTAGCAAGGAATCATTGCTGTGCAGTGGAGAGGTGTTCAGGCTCCCTGTGAGCATGTACAACTGCATCCACAAGCACTTCACAGCAATTGCAGAGTACCAGAGCAGCGTGGGGAGATTTGGTGTGTGCTGCCATTTCTCCACAAGCCAGTGAAGAACACAAATAGAGCCTTGAGGGGGTTCCCAAGCAGGAGAAGGGATACAAATCCTTTCAAACGTTTCTGCTGCACTCTGAGGGAAGAGGAGTCCTTGTCATTGTCATCACCAGGAGGGAGAAACTTGTTCCTTGGATTGATGGAGAGAGAATCATAGATTTGTTTAGGTTGGAAGAGACCCTTAAGATCATGGAGTCCAACCGTTAATGGATCATGAGGAAGTGATTCACCTGCTAGTTCCTGGATTATGGTCCCTTAATCTCTAGTTTATGATCTTTTCATTTTTGCCTGAGAGGAAGCTGAGATTTTCAGCTGGAGGTTCTATGAAGCTGTATGATGGGAGTGTTATTTGAAAACAGCCTGAACTGTGCCTGAGCAGCACCGAGTGTCTGAAGGCAGACTAGATTCCTCTAGATGTTATTGTGGAATCTGAGGGCTATAAAATCCTGGAGAGGAAAGTGCAAATGTTAGATGATGTGAAGCCAGCAAGAGCTGACAAGAATAAGAAGAAATATGGTACTTTTCTAGCAGAGTTTGAGAAACAGTTGTGGGTGGATAACAGTGAACAGGCAGAGCTGACAGTGCTGCAGCTGCAGGAGTGAATCCACAAGCCTTCTTGGAAGGATCCCACTGCAATCAAATATGTGCTTATTCAAGAAAGTACTGCCAAGAGTCCAGGCTTTCTACTGGAAAGGAAGTATCAGGATTTGCATTGCTGAGCCAAACTAGCATAAGTATCTTCAGTTTTCTTTCCACAGTACCAGAGTATAACATAAGAATTACAGCTGGTGTACCTTATGGATGTTTGCAGAAGTTTCAATAAGGTGATGTTGAGAATAATAAAAACAGCTTTTGCTGCAACTGATACAACTGGTTTACAATGTCAAAATGATTTAGGTAGAGGTGTTTGCAAAGTCCCTTTTAATTTATATGTAGGCCCATTTAGAAATGGGTTCTGAGAAACTCGTGAGACTCCTTTAGTTCATCTTCAATGGAAATGAAAGAACAGTGTTCCTTCTTTTGTAGACAGTCATCCATACACTTTTTATTTTTCTTGTCAGACATTGATGGCTCCAGAACTGAGAAAGATAATATTTAGAGATGCTGTCTTTGGTGTTTATCTTTGTTAGAGGAAAAACTAAGTGACATCGAATTGATGTCTACCATTGCAGTACTACTTTCAATTAACTTTAATTTCTTGGGCAATAACATCATTCCATATCTTAGTATTTACCAGGAGCTTGATGTTCTATAAGCACCGGGCTAGGAATCAAGTTGTCAAGACACCAAGACAACACCAGTGTACAGAATTTTCTGAAAGAGAGCTTATTGCAGGTGACAGCGCACAGATAATATGCTTGGTTTCCATCTGCTGAGGAGACCAGGCTTCCAGTGCTTGTGGCCTCAGTACGAACACACATTACAGACTGCCTCATGGGTGTGACTTTGAGGCTGCACAGGCCCTGGCAGGACCCCAGGGGTACATCCAGCATAGGATACATGGCCTGTCCTTTTGCTGAAGGAGGATTCATCCTATGTCACAGCACTTACCAGGAATGTGTCATTCTAAAATGCACGTGATAGGTGTTACTGTTTCTTCTTTCGAGCGACAGTGGACAAATGAAATTGCCATCTCTCTTGTATGTTTGGAAAAGAAGAGGGGAAGGAAACTTTTGCTGTACTTTGGCACCCTGTAACTCTGAGCCAAATGTGAGTCACTAGAGAGATCCAAGCCAGGAACTGCAAATGATGGTATCTCAGGCTTTCTAGCTGACGGGCCAGTTGTTTGTGTGTCTTTGTTTTCTTGCTGCTCCAGCTGAAAACCTCTTAGATCAGGTTCTTAGACCTGTGACCCTTAGATTTCTGACCCTTCTCTAGCTTGGTGTTTTATCCTTCAAAAAGATAAAACTCGAGGAGAAGTTCCCCACAACCTGGCTGCTCACTAGCTTGTTGCCCTTGGGGCACAGTTGGCTTATGAAAGAGAAATGGCAAGTGGTAAATGTCACATATCCCGTGGAAATGTTGTTCCTGTTTCTGTATCACAGTGATTAACTGCAGTTAAACTTTACACCAGCCTAACTGTCCCTCCTTCCCATAGGCTGTTGCCTAGGAAAGTTTCCAGATATATTTGGTTTTTTATGTAACATGAATTTAGTAAAATAAAGAATTTGAGATTTATCCAGTTTATTTTTAGAGGAGAAAAAAGTTTTGAACTAATGTGAGTGTTCCTGATTGAAAAGAAAGAAAAACGAGACACAGCCTGGGAACTGGGCACATCATCTTCACATTGCATTACTTTTCTTTTTTTAAACTTTTCGTTCTTCTTCGGGAAGTTAAGTCATATCCATGCCTATAGGTACATGGACTATGCTAGGCTCAGTATACTGCACAGGATAAAGAGAAGATGAAATGATACATATTAGCTGGATGTTTGTTTCATTGACTTGGATATCATCTGCCAAGGGATTCTATTTCATCAGGTCACTGCTTAAATTGTTCCATTGCTGTATTTATTTTCTTTTGTGAAATTCATACGTAATGTTTGTATTTAGTATTAACAGATAATTTAACAAAGATTTTGGAAATACCTGTACATTTTATTGGTAAGGTTTCACATTCCAAAATGTTTGATTTGTACCAATTCCTACAGCACCTATAAGATCTCAGTTGAAACTTACTCCTAAAATTAAATCATAGAATTGATCCCCAATTCTGATAGATCTGTACTATTGAACTTCCCGGAAGAATCCTAATCCTTGGCTTGATTTTGCTCTCCAAGACTACTTGGGAGCCCAGAAAACTGTAGCTCATTCTTATATTGACTTATTCATTGTTGGGTTTCTCTCCCCAGGTCTGACCAACTCTCCACTGAGTTGGGCTGTATGGACATTGGTGTCTTGCCAACAACTCCTGTCTGTGAAATGATTACATCTTCATTTCTATTCACTGCAGCTCACTTAAATATATCCTCTGTAGTTGCTGCTCGCACATTCTTATCCTTGCAGGCTCCTGCTGCCGTATACTTCACTCCCACATTCTTGAAATTGAGTTTGATTCTCCACACACCAAAACACCTTTTTACTCTGCCACTCTGGGTCTTGCATGAGTGTGAGTATCTTATCCAAATAACATGTAAGTAGAGGAGTCGGCTTCTTCCACATGTGCCACTAAGGTAAAAGACATCTTGTCTCCTTATCTCTTAAAAGAATGGAAGTGGAGACTGCCTTCCTGCCATACTCTAGATATATTCTTAAAGAAAGTGAAAGCAGATGTTTTGTTTGGTAGTGTTAAGTCTGGACTTGATAAAATACAGAAAAATGAACTGCAGGGAGCAGTGAGGTAGTGGCAGAGGGAAAAGTTGTCCTAACAGACTATGATCCATTTTCTCTAACTCTTTATAAAGTTAACACTGTGAATCTTCATATGATCACTGTTTGGGGATCTGTTCTAAGTTTCTCTTTTGCTCATGTTTCCTTTCCTATTTCCATCACAGATTCTCTTTATCCTGGTAGACAGCAACTTGAAGAGCAATGAACGAGTAGTGTCATTTTTCAAACTGAAGAAGTCCCAGCTGCCAGCTCTCGCTATATTCCACACACCAGATGAGGAGCAGAATGTGTTGACTGTGGATGAAGTCTCTGTCAAAGGTGTACAGGACTTCTGTAATAATTTCTTACAAAGAATGCAAAAGGTAAAGGGGGCTCCTGTGCAGTCTACAGGAAGATGGGATCTTGTAGGACAGTGCTTTTGCTCACAAGGGTCTTAAGGATGACTTCAGTTCCCTGAACTCCTTCCCACCCCTGCCACCTCCTCTTCCATTTTCATTTGCACCTGAATATCAGAAAAGCATTAGATCTAGAGCAGAGATGGATGTCTTTGCAGAGCCTCTTCTTCATTGACTTCTGTCTTCTAGTCTACAGCAAGAAGACTTTGCTGACCTCTGCAATTGTACGAAAGTCTCAGTGAGGCATCTATTTTCTGGGAACAGCAGCTGGGGAGGCAGTGAAGGGTGCTTTTGAACACTGAGAATGGGGGTGGTGGATGGCAGCACCTGAGAGAGGATCAGAGAGACAGTGGCATGTATAGTAAGGAAATCTATCAAGAAGACCACAGAACAGAGTACCCGGACAAGGGCTCAGTACTTTACCAAGGTCTCTGCTAGGAGAAAGACAATTTAATCTCCATGTTCATTCAGCATTAAGAATCCTCCCTCTGTCAAAGCTCATCTTCCTGATGAGGCTTTGTGTATCAGTACCCTGTCTTGTGCAATTGAAATGGGATAGGGGCAGGGCAGTGGCATAGACAGCAGAGGGAGGCATTTAAGTTGATATATTTTCTTTTATCACTATGCTGAGAAACTAAGCAATGTCAAAACTGATTTCATGCCTCTAATGTTTTTTAGAAAGTCGACGAACCTGAGAAGGCGGCTCTCAATGAGGAACTCTGATTCTTTCTCAGCCAACAGGATGACTTTGACCAGAGTCATGTTTCTGGTGTATGAAGAGTTCACTGAACCCCACAGCTCAGGAATTCCTGGGATAGTAGTGTTAAGGAGCCAAGTCAGTCATGGATTTCCATCTTCATGCTGTGTACATACATGCTGTCTGCTCTCTCTAAGAATCTCTTCTCCCTTCTTATTTGTTGGTTTCAGCCTTTTTTTCCCAGTACTCCAGGAGCTCTAGTATTGCCCTACACTCTGTCCTTCTAGGTCACCTTTGTTGGAGCAAAGGGTGGGTGATACAGCAAAATGGCAATATCAGAGATAAAGCTTGTAGTTTCCAGAGATCTGTTTCCCCCATTCTCTTTGCTTTTGGTGCCATGCTGGGATCCACTGTCAGCCTCTCCTGACACTAGGAACAGATTCGTTGCTTGATGTCACAGGAACTTTTCCATTTCTTTTACTAAATAAAGCAGAAAGTGAATAGCCTAAATTTTTATGCAAATATCCGATTTCCCACTCCCCATGTCTTTCACTTAAGGACAAAGCCTGTGTATTTCTGAGAGAGTAAGCTCAAACACCTCCTTTCTCTGAATTTAACCAGTTTTGCAATGCCTAACGAGGCAGATTCGTTGCTAAGAATCATTCACCATGGAATGGGACCCACCAGCAACAGATATTTCCACCAGGATGAGGGATTTGTGTGAAGGCTGGGAATCAGAACAGTACTGGGTACAGCAGATCTGAGCTGGTGCAGCAAAAATAAATGAGCCTGAGATGCAGGCTGAGGCTAAGAGGAATGGGAGCTGTGGCAGAAGGGCAGTAGAAATTTGCACTGCAATATATGGGATATCTCCACACTACATTAGAGGGAAAGGCTAATGTCTGTGCACTGACCTCAGACATCCCTCAGAGGTCCCAGTGCTGGTGTACAGGGGATGGGGACTTTGCAGGTGAGGTGTATGAGCCACCCCTGTTCTGCTGTGCTAGATACATGCAGTAGGCTTGCTTCATACTTGGCTCAGCAACCTTTGGCACGAAGTATGGATGCTGTTGTCAAACAGTGACTGCATTTTCTGTCAGGGCTTGAGAGACTTGGCTTGGGACAGGGAGTCTAAGAGGCATAGATCTGGAGCTCTCAGCAATTTCTTGGAGATTAGCCCAAGGTGAAGAACTGGGAATAGAAGAATTTGTTCTTGCAGATGAGGCAAACACAGCTCACCACCACAGATGGGGAAGTCAGGAGCTGGAAGGGATGCACAAGTAACTGCCAGCCGCCATGATGAGAGCCGAGGCTTTCAGTACAAAGAAGATGCAGGTGCCAATCCTGTGTTAGCTCTTGCCTCTTCCACGTGGATCAAGCTGATGTCTTTCATCTCCCTGAGGCTCTGTCTCCCATGCAGATGGACTTATCTCCTTTAGTGCTCTACCCTTGCTTCCCCTCCACTTACCTAAAGCAAGCCCAGTGCTCTAACATTTGGTATGGGGAATCAAAACAGCTGAACATTTCCAAGGAAGAGTGGTATGACCAAAACAGTATTCAGGATTGTGCCTTGTGTGGGCAAGGATGGGAAACTCTCTCCCTTCAAGCAGGCTTTTTCCTAAGAGGCAGAGTGATGGGCAATATGGGGACTCAGGAGCTCCATGGTCAGTGCAATAGCCAAGAATTGTTTCCTAAATGAGACAGTTCAGAAAAGAGCAAAAAAAGAGGGAGGAAAGGGGAGAAAGACAAATCACCTCTGTCTGTTCAGTTGTCCCCATGGCACAGCTGAGAGTTGCCTAACCTCTCGTTTTCATGTGGCCTATAAGAACCTGTGACATTGCTTCTGGACACAGCTTGACAATAACACTGAAGATGTCAAGGGAGAGGTGAGTTTGGGGCATTATGTGCTGCATGTTTCTTTCTTTAGCCTGGTAAAAGCGGAAGCACCTGCTCTCAGCCCATCAGACTGTTTTATTGGGGTGTCCTCTCTTCTGAGCAGCCATTTCACAGTGACCTTCTGCCTGTAGTCCCAGAAGTGGAGATGTCACCATCATCAGCTAGAATGTACAAGGCCATAAGGTTTGGGCCATGGTGTAGTGTTCGTAACAGCTGGAGTGAGCCATCTCTGCAAACATCTCAAGTGTCTTTTTCTCTGAAGCATAAGACTGTTCAGGGTAGGTCACATACCTGTCACTGGTTTTCATGCGTTGGATTTACAGGCTAGTCGTGGAGCTGCAAGTGAAGACTGCTTCTCAGCAGCACTTCTTGGCATGGAGGGTCTTGCCTGTAGCATCACACAGCTGTGCTGCAGCCTCTCTCCTGCTCAGTGAGCTCACCCAGGAGATGCTGTTGGTGAGCAGAGCAAAGCGTGCCCTCATCATCAGTAGGGCCAGGGAAGAGAAATCTCTGCCCTAGATGACCTCTTGAATGAGCATGTGTCTAGTGGCAATTTGTATGCCTGGATCCTGTTGGATGCTCCTGTGGCTTTTGCGCCTTGAAGAAGGGTGCAGAAGTACATGAAAGCCCTTCTTCAGTGTGCAAAAGCCACAGCAAACCAGTCAGGCTGAGGGCAGAAGGCTGAGCCCCAGGAAGACTCTAAGGTATCAGAACGTCTCGCTGCTTTTGGCTGGTGGCTCAGCCCCTGGGGTGGGCAGAGGTTGCAGTGCTGAACTGGAAGGGCGAGTATGAAGCCTCGACTTTGGTGCTGGAGTTCCCTGAGTAAAGCATGAGGCTTGCTAGGCCTGTGTGTGCCCTGTGTGAGGGGCATGGTGGAGGAAGGATCAGTTGTATCTGACCCTAGGACTGTGTGAAGGCCTAAGTACAGGGCTCAGCCCCTCCAAAGCACTGGGGAGCCACAGGGTCTCATCCAAGACTCTGTCACACACTACAGCTTTGAGGATCAGAGATGGCTTACCTCACACTGGCCCAGAGTCCAGGCAGAGCAAACTCATACCTGCCTTCAACATCCCCATGTCAGTGGTGTGTGATGGTTTTGAACACCTGATTTTATTACCAGTCCTAGAACACGTAGGACTCTATCTCCTAGCAAGGGCTCTGCTTGCATTTCCTCTATGGGAAAATTGCTCCTTGTTATGGCTATAGCTTGTTCCTCCCTAGGAAGGGTTGTACTGCTTTCTCTGCAATTAGGTAAAGTGAGAAAGTCTTCTGCAGAGACATCTGTGAGGAGCCTTGGTGTTGTAGATGTTTCCAGCGTCAGACACCTTTGTGGTCCATACCAAACAGAGTGGGGGGAACTGGCCTGCTGCGTGGGCGTCTGAGGTTCATGTCTTGGCCCTGTGCAGACACAACAGCTGCAGGAATTGGGCACAGCGACGTGACTCTGCCTCAGTGCTGAAGGGAAACAAAACAGGACATGAATGAAGCTCTGGTTCTGCAAACAAGCCTGGGAGCAAAAGCAACGTCCCCAGTGACTGTGTTCACTGTGTACACAGCTAATTATAGGGACAGCTTTTCAGGAGCTTCATTATGTACACTGGGGAGTTTAATACCCTTTGCACCTACCAGAGCTCTGCACCTAACTAACAACATTGGGAGCCACAAGGCAGCCACAGGAAAAGTCTCCTCCTCCTCAACTGCTCTGCAGTACTCTTTGGGACTTGCACAGCACAGACGGCCCCGGAGCGCTGCACTCAGGATGCCCTGGGCACAGGCAGTGGTGGGCGTAGAGCCAGGGGATCTGCCTTAATCCCTGTGCTCAGAAGCTTCTGCAATGGAGCTTTGGTGGGCTCAGACACTGCGATGGGGCATCTGAGGTAGAAATGGGAGGCAGAATCTTGTGGAGGGGCAATCTCTTTGTTGTTTTAGTTTGGGTTTTGTCCCCATTGTGTTATCTCTGACTCAAATTTGTGACATACTTGGCCCAGATGTCTGGAGCTGGCTGGGGAGGCTGGATTGATTTTCAAGGGGAGGAAGTGCTAGATACAAACTGACAGAGGGCAGGATGTGTGTGTGTGTGGGGGGGGTTCCCTTTCCCCTCAGTGTTGTGGAAATACTCTGCTGTGGGAGCCGTGGCTCTGCAGCAGTGCCTGGACTCAAGGGACATTCAAACCAGCTAAGATAGCAGCCAAGCCTGCCTGACAGCAAAGCGAAGCTGTGGAGCCATGCAAGAGCTGCCATCCTTACCCCAGGGAACATGGAACTGGGTGCACTGTGGAAGATGTAACTTCACATTCATCTTTGGTAAGAAAGAATTTGAACATCTCTAAGAGCAGAATATTAGAAAGAACTGGAGGTTTGGCAAGGGGACTAACATTTTTGTATTTTATCCCCCTGAACTGTTGTGTGTGGCATGTAATAGGCAAATGTAACTTAGAGGTGAGGGCTGGGTCTCAGGAGTGCTCCCCACATATCCTCCCCAGGCAGAAACCAGCTTCCAGGTCCTAGTGGCATCATTCAACTCTCTTGGGCACTTTCCTTTGGTACTTCCAAGTGCCTGGAGATGCACAGGTTTATGTTACAACCCTCTTCTCAGCATTTCCTACTGGTTGGCAGGGTGTTACTCCATGCAGTATTCAGCTTTCATCAGAAATCTCCTGGATACGCACATACCTTAGGAGTCTGACTCTGGGTCAGGGATGTCACCAGGCAGCAAGAGGTCTGAGAGAAGAGCTGGTGCTGAGTTTCTGCTCTTTTGTCCTGAGGCCCACAGAGCAAGGTTCAGCTCTCTGTTGCTTTTATCCTCCTCTTTCCAGCAGCTGATACAGTGCCATCTTCATGTAAATCATGCTGAATATTAGTTGAACAAGGCTGTTTGGGAAAGAGAGTGTTCAACAGGATACATGCAGTGCCTCAACTGTTGGGACTGCTATTTCTACTCACTTGTGTCCTTCAGCACAGAATTTTTTTTCTGCCTTTTGTGTAGCGTGGCCCCAAACCGAAGTTTTGAGCATTGCTGAATGCAAGGGAATTAGACCTCTGAACAAGCCCTTGTCTGCTGCAGGTTGAACCAAGACTTTCAATATGAACATCTCTGTGCCTCAGCTTTGTTGCTGCAGTCCCCCTGCTCATGGAGTGCTGGGTCTGGCCATGAGTGTCTGCTGAGCTGCAGGGAGTCTGGCTGGCAGGAGAAGGAACAGAACAACCTTTGCATCTGCCCTGAAGAAGAGGAGCGGGCTCTGGTTTCTGCATGTGAATCTGCTTGGTCAGCAGTGGTCCTGCTCTTGGCAGTGGCTGGGAGATGCTGAGAGGCCTCTGACTGACAGAATGAAGGGAAGAGACACCTTCCAGGGCATGCGACCCCAGTGCCTTATACACACAGAGGACCACCACCAGCACAGCAAGGTTGCCTGGCTTGCTCCCCAGGCAGGACTGAACCTCCTACCTTTCTTCTAGGGACCGTGCTAGGCACCAGGGCCCTGCCAACTTTGAATAAAAATTTTAAAACTCTCTCTGTTATATACTAGAATAGCTGTCACAGGATGAACTTCATGGTGCTCAAGTCAGATCTGATCTCATGCACAGAAGTCCATCACTGAGCTGGGCGTGAGTTCCCAGGAGGGGGAGGACATAGCAAAGATTTAGCGTAAGATATTGTAGGAACCCTTGTCCTCCTTATAATAAAAGGAGGAAGGGCATGGCTGGCTGATGCCTCTGTTCGTCTGGAAGGAAGCTGAACCAATAAATCTGGGCAGCAACAGTAGAAGCCAACACTCTTTTGCAGATGGAAGGACTGCAGGGCTTAGTCATTCTGCACCTCCACACAGGATGGCTTCCTCTCAGTACCACTAATGGCAGCCCATGGGCCAGCAAAGAGGTGGGGGCAGTTGATACAGGAGGGGGAAATATTGTCTGAAGGATGCAGTTGGGGAAGTGGTTTGCAGGACCATGAAAGAGCAGGGCAAAGATGAGCCAGAGGCTGGTCTTAGAAAGTGCTTGCCCAAGGGGTGATGTGGTCAGGGACAGGCAAGGGTCAGTGAGGAAAGGTGCTGAGTGGGTACCTCTGGGAACTGATAATGATGGAGAGGAGAACATAGCAGTGTTTTTTCTGAGGCTGTGAATCAAGTACTTCTTTGACTCATTTTGGCTTAGTCACTAAGGAAACTTCAGAGGAATATTCTCAGTGGAAAAACCTACAAAGCCACAAGATGCACACTGAAGAAGAAAGTACTTGTTCTCCCCTTTGAATTTCACCCTTCTCTGCTAATGTACCTACAAATCCAGGCAGGCAGGCTAGTCCCATGAGCTGCAAAGCAGTACATTTCTCTGGATTAGAGGAAAGGCCCATAGATAACGGCCTCCCTGCCTGCTCTAAGCCTCCACATGTGGCAGCTGTGCAGAGTTGCCTTCTGTATCATGGCTGCAGCCAGCACTGTGTCCTTCTCTCCTTATGCTCACCAGGGTTCAAGCCTTTGAATCCTCCGTGCATCACAGCAGCCCCTGGAGCCCCACCCTGTCCATGAACATGGTGAAAAGCCAGACCCATCCACTTTCCAGCCTAAACACATGGGCTCTGTGTGCACTCCAAGTTCCTCCTTATCCCTGTGTTACGAGTATTATATACCCTTCATGTCTCCCACCTCTCTCTTTTCCTAGGCCAGAGTTCACGTTTCATCCTCATGTTAGGGGCTTTGTGTGAGTCTATGCCACTCATGTCACATGGCTGTACAATGCTTTTATCACCATCATTATTTCTTGCCTTTTATCTGGTAGCTGGGGTGTTGGTAGTATTGTTTTCTGTAACTTTCTCAGACAGGACTGAGAAGCACATCATTACTTCCATAGGTACCAGAAGACATAGTTAACATTGGTGCAGTATAGTTCTTTGGTCTGTGTGGGCAGCTAGAGGGAAATGCCACATCCTTGGATCTGATAATCAGCTATCAGGAAAGAAGGATGGGATCTTGCAGTTTCCCTGTTTTTTGTTTTGTTGCTATTACTCACTGAAATCAATGGAATAATCACCTCCAGAAAAACCGTTCATCTGTTTTCTTATCCACTGAATAATACAGGGCTGTATGACCACAATACTCTGTTTTAAAATACAGACGTGATACTTTCAGTATAAATCTGTTGTGCTCTGAGTATTCTTTGGCATTTTGGAATTCAGTGTGGGTGTTGACCCGAGGCTATTTCATGACTTCCCTTTGTGATCAAGACTTTTATTTTTCTTGGCCAATTATTTCTGTTCTTTGGCTGAGAAACAGAAGAGAAAGACAGTAACTTATCCCAGATTGTTGAGGAGGCCAGTGGGCAGAGCTGCAGTGAGAATCCAGATCTCCGGTATCCAGATTTCCTGAGCCTTAGCCATATGGCCAGTTTCTCTTCACCCTCCATCTCCCTGTGACTCCCAATGGCTACTTTCTTAAGAGTCAAAATGGCAATCTTTGGCCATGAATCAAGGGCTGCCTTGTTTGGTTGCTCTAGCTTGGCACAGCTGAAGCTGAACGGATCTGGATCACTGCTTTCACTCAGTCTCTCACTCCTTGCCAGTGAGAGCTTTCCTCCTGAAGCAGCTGTCTTATCCCTATGTGAGCCAGTGGGGAATGTGCTCCCTTGCCATGTGGCTTTCCCAATGCAGTTGCAGTGCTCTCTTGGATCCCCGGGCATCCTGGATTTCAGACTCCATCTTGTAGCAATGTTTTCAGGCTTTCTCCCCTCTTGAGGTTCTGTCAGTGAAGAAAATATTTTGTATTTGCCTATTCAATATTTTAATATAATTTTAAATAATTGCTGAATATGTAAAAATTATTCTGTTTAAAATACTTTATTCTTAAGATATTAAGAAGATATCTTTGCATATTAAAAAAAAATATCTATGGCAGGTGAGGGGAAAATGTGAATGAGCCCCTGCTTGGTACATTTTAGTCTTGGCAAGACAGTAGCAGAAAGGCAGGGATTGTTAAAGTGAAAGGCTATTTCTGATGCTATAACTGAGATAGCGATGCTTATTATCAAAGGATCAACCATCTTTAAATGGTCATCAGCCTTTTTTACACAGATCCATCCTGTCATCCAGGAGTCTGGATGCTGGCACAATTAATGGGTCTTCCGAAGTCTTCTGTCATGCAGTTCCCTAGCATGGAAACAGCACATCTTTGGTTCTCTGCTATGACTGGTTAACTCACACAGAGCTGTAAAGCACTCCGGAAGGATGCAATCCTTCCACAGACAAGCAGCCAGGAGTAGGGTGATCTAAGAATCATCTCACTAGGGTTGTCCTCGGTATCCCAAAACAGAGTCTTTTCCTTCTGCCTTGCTGTCTGTTCAGCAGCATTGAGGCTTTCAAGGGTACAAACCACTCCACATGACACTTCTCAGACTTCAGGACGGTGCTGGCTCTAACTACACTCTCTTCCTCTCTGCTGGTTCCCTGTTTCTGTGTAAGTGACAGGCCCTCTGACCCTTGCTATGATTTTATTTATTTTTGCCTACCCCATGCTCTGGAGGCAGTTCTATCCCAAGCATAACCCTGCTGCTCCCAAGGGAAGATGCCTGCTTTTATAAAGAACAAATACCCCGTGCAAAGGGAGAACAAAGAGAACCCACCAGGCACCCTCCATCAGAGTGGTAATGAAACAAGCCTTTAGCAACAAGAAGGAATAGATTAACTACCTTGCCCTGGGGGCCCTGTTCACCCCAAGACTTCTGTTTGGGCTCTGAGTCCTGCAAGTGAAATTTCAGTGGAGCCTTGCTTGGCAGGTCTGGCTCTGCGATCTAGGACAATGAACCCTCCTTCTTTTAATAGCAAAGATAACTATATCCAGGACATTTAGAACCTGAGACACTGCTTTACCAGCATTTCACATGGTAGGGCTGGATTATTTCTGTGGCAGTTCCTACGGAAATTACATGGTTTGTGTGTCTGCTTGTCCTATCCCACCTTCCAAATGCTCAGACACACCTGAGAGCAGGGCAGTGGTCTCTAAGGTATTATGGTGCCACTGGTTTTGCAAGACTAGGTGTTGGGCAGAGGAGGAAAATCCCAAAAGCTACATCATTAGGTTTGTTATGCCAGGGGTTCTGTGGTCTTGCTCGTAACATGCCCTCACATCCTTGCTGGGACCCTCAAGCCCCCCAAGATGAGCTGCTTGGGAGCTGCTCCTTGCCCATTGCCTTGAATGGCATCAACATTCTCTGACTCACCTCTGTGCCCCCTTCTTGAAAATCCAGGCAGGAGTGTTTGCTTTGATTTGGGCTGGGGTTAGCTGAACGCCTGTCCTTGTGCTGGGAATCCACGCAGCATGCAGACCTAAAGCCCCTGCATAGTGGTTGGCTTCTATTTCTAGCTGTGATGATCAGCCAAAGGCTTGGTGCTGGTTTGTTTGTGTTTGATATATTAGATCTGTCTCTGTGAATTTCCCTGTGACAGACAAACATGACACGGATGGGTGGTGTGTGTGGGAGGGGGCTCCATTTCCAGACAAGCACCTTCCTTTGCTTTTCCCCCAGCCCCACAACCCACTTAGTGAATTTCCAGGGACCCTGTTCCCCAGGTCACTGACAAAAGCAGCAAAAAAGAGCAAGGAGGAGGGGGCTGAGAGGAATGACATGGTTATCTGCCCCAAAAGCACTCCCAAATGGAGAGCAGAGGTGCCAAAGTCCTGAGATGGGCCCCAGGGTATCAAGACCTATGTTTGATTGCTGGTTGGTTGTGCAGCTGCTATTGGCAACTGCTTTGCTCTGTCATTTGGGCTTGGTTGTGGATGCTTCCCCTGCCCCCCTCCCCAGCAACTCGGGCTCCTCTCCATTACACTCCCCTGGCCATGGCACCCTCCTGCAGGCTTTTCTCCAGGGCAGAACAGGGCTTGGAGCAGGTGGGAGGTGGCAGTGCCGTATCTGTGATGGAGGGGACAGACAGCCTGCAGAAGGGGCTGGGGCTGCTGCCATAGTGTATCCCACTGGCCAACTGGGGCAAGGATGGAGAAGAGAGAAAGCAGAGTAGGACAGGGGGAGCTGAGGCTGACTGTGGACTGTGGTTTATAGCTGCTGTTGTTCAGCCCCATGGCTGGAGCATGGTGAGCAGGTGCAGAGCGAGGAGCCTGACACCTCTCCTGCCCAGGGCTGCTGTTCCTGCATTACACTGCATCTCCCTGCAGTGTTGGGAGCCCAGTCCTGGAGCCAGCACAAGTCACAGGCTCAACATCACCATGATCATCAGCAGCCCTAAAGACAGAAAAGGGCTGGAGGTATGCCCTGGCTGTCCCTCTGCCTTTTGATTCAGTTTCTGGACAGCAAGGCAGGTCAGGTAAAAGAAATGGACGCTCAGGAGGACACATAAACATGCAGCTATTGTGGGAGAAGCTGGGGTGCTTAAGTGAGCAGTAGCGGGGAGCTCAGAGCACCGGCAATGTGGCAGGTGGGGCAGGCCCCCTCACACCCTACAGCTGAAGGCAGGTCATGAGCCCATCTTTTCTGCAGGCTGGGGAGGGCAAGCTGATCCCTGTGGCTGGTATTAGCATCCTCACCTCACCCAGAGCTGCTGATGTGGACATTCACTTTGTTTTGTATTTGCTGTAAACACATGGTGACTGACAGGTTTGTCCTTCTTCCACGCTGGGAATGCAGCTGCCCCTAGCTTGGGGAAAAGCCCTGCTGCTGTATGCAGCCCTCAGTGTCCTGCTTGCGGCTCCTTTCCCGCTGATACCTTGGACACCCTGGTATGGGGATTTAATCTAGTTAACTGGAATTCACATCTTCTGCTACCTGTTCAGGCCCACAAGGGTGTATTGTTACTTCACTCCTATTTAGCAACTTAATTTCCCAACAAAATCAAAGCCTGCTGAAATAAAGTTCAGACACATATATGTGAGTTAGCTTATGCTGGTCATCTCAACCTGTGGCTATCAAGAAAGTCCCTGGGCCCTTTTCTCTTGCTTTCTGAGCCAGTTTTCTCCACTGCAACTGCTGAACATTGGCTGAGGTGTTGAGGTTTCATGTTACCACAGCAGCCAGCTGCAGGACAGCAGCACAGAAGAAACCCTTCTCGCAGCCCAACATCTTTTCAGGGAGCTCACATGATTCAGAAGGCTGCAGGAATGAAGGACAGCAGCCACCGGGCAGGAAACAGCCTTAGCAGCAACCCAGCAGAAGCCCTTTGCTCAGCAGTAGCTTAAAGTCAGCTTTGTGCCTCAGGGCTAAGTCCCCTCTGCCCGGAGGAGGCAGAAACCTGACCAAAGCGATCTCAAGTGCTTGCTTTCAGGCAGGAGGGAAGGAGCTAAAGCCAAGCTCTCAGCTGTCACTCCAGTCTGGCAGATTTCTTTCTTCACTGGGCGTAAAGAGCTCCTTGTAACATTCCCGCTGCTATTTTACTGATGGTGCCTCTCTCTGGAAGCGCAAGCCCACTGTGATAAATTATTTTCTTATCTTCTTATTATCTCATTATCTCCCCAGCTAAGGCATAATGACAGCAGATTTCTGTTTAGCAGCCTGGTGTCTGCAATGGTTGCTGGAGGTCAGCAACAGATTATCATTAGAGCGATAGTGAAGAGTGGGCCAGAGAGATCAGATAATGCAGAAGAGCTCCAGGGGCTGAAAAAAGGTTGAACTTGGGATGCCTGTACATCATCTGTCATCACCAAGCCCCAGGCTTGCGGCCTTCAGTAGGTTCACTAGTGAAATGACCATCTAGAAAGACAGATGCCTACCTCAAATAGCTGAAGTGACAGGCAGATGGTAGGCCAAGTAACATAGGGGAAGGTTTGTTCTACAGATGTGTACAGATGTTTGGTAAATAACATATGCACAGCAGAGTTTCTCATACTACGTCTGCTTGGGAAAATGTATTAAAAAATGTCCTCATTAATCTTACACTTAGCCAGCCAGCAGGTTTGTAAATGCTTGTATACCCAACATGGGACTTGTGAAGTGTTTTTTGCTGATAAATGTACAACAATATTTTCCAGTGCAGGTATGGCTGTAAGTGGGAGAAGTGAGAAATCTCAAATAATACAGCCCAATGGGTGCCAGGAAGTATTGTAAACAGATCCTGTCACTAAAACAGAGAGGGAAAAAACATCAATTAAAGCCCAGGAAGGACAAAAGTGTCTTTGCTGGCAGGAGTCTTTAAAGAAAGGCCCTGCTATGGAAAAAACCTCTATGCAACTTCTAGGACTGATACATGCTATAAGTCATATGTGTGATTTTATGTGATTTTTGGCACCTGTATTGAGTCTTAAAATACATCCTTTATCATGTGTGGAGATATAAAAGGGCAGATAGTTTCAGCACAGCAGATCCCAACCAACGCTGACCAAGCCAAGTGAGGGAGGATGTTGAGGCTGGGTTGGATGGGGCTTTGAGCAACCTGGTCTAGTAGAAGGTGTTCCTGCCCATGGCGGGGGGGCTGGAACTAGATGACCTTTAAGGCCCCTTCCAACCTAAACCATGCTATGATTCTATGAATCCAAGAATGTCACCTCATGCCTGAAGCACTGCTGCCTTGCTCTTTTTCTTGTGCATCTTTGCCATCCATTTTCTCCCAGAGTCTAGCTAAAAGGACCATGAGCCAAAGTGGAAAGAGCTCTGAAAGAAGTTTTTTACCACACAGACCACTGCCCAAGCTGCAGAATGATGTGAGATGGTTTTGGATGAAGACTTTTCCATTCTGAGGACATCACAATGTCTTCATGTTACTTTTTGATACTTCATTTTGTAGTAAATACTGTTGCAATATTGGAGGTCAATGTGAGACACTACAGAAAAGGAAGGCTGTTTTATTGTAAGCCACACTGGTTTCACTCACTCAGACTAACACTTTCATAACCACATATTCATAAGCACCAAGATGCATTTGTTCCTACTATTTGGTTTTCTTGCAATCACATAAAAGTTTCAAGGCATGGGCTCTGGAGTCCTCATCATGTCTCCTGGGTTTCTCTTAGTTTGACCACCATATGCTCATTTTAGATGCATCTTTTGCATCCTTCAGGACCTGGTAGTGACTATGATCTTTTGCCTCTCCATCTTTTCCCATATCTGAGGATCATTAGGCCTCATCGTGTTTTGTCTTTTCATCTAGGTATCTTTCAATCTTGTTCTTTAATTTATCACCATCATCTCTAGTGGTTTGAATTTTTCCTTTCATTAAGCCTGTCCTAAAAAAAGGACATATCTTGTTTTAAACTGTGCTTTGTTTTTCCCAGTCTGGATGTCCAGAGGATTGGTGTGTCAATATTTGGGATTTTAATGATCTACTAATCTAGGTGCCATCAATATGTGCTGTTTTTGTAGCCCTTCTTATGCCTTTCTTCCCATTGCTTCCACACCCTGACCTCTTCTTTGTTCTCCGTTTTTACTATTCTTATTGTTTTTTTAATAATTTAAAGGAAATTATGACCACTAATGACAAAGACATCCCTGGTAAAGTGGTGACTTCTGGACTTCAATGCCATTTTAGGAAGAAGGAAATACTAATTGAAAAGCAATAAAAAATGATCTGATTTATCTTTCCTTCTCCTTTAAAAATTCTTCTGTGCTTTATGGGAACATGAAATTTCTTAGCAAAAATAACCAATTGTCAAATTTAATACAAATAAACCATAAACATGTATCCAAAAAGCATATAATTAGCGTGTGAAATTCATTACTAAGGAAGGTCATCAAGTCAAATGACTTGGCTAGCATGTGATGTTAGGAACATTAATATAATTTGTAGTTATGCACAGCAAGATAAGAGTAATCAGATTTCGTGCTTTAAGGAATAAGAATGTCTTTCTTCTTGCTACAAACAGCATTTCACAATTAGCTGGGTATCATGCATTTTCCCCCACGCTCTAGCCTTCCTTTGAACTCTATCAAATATTGAAAACAGAGGCCAAGACCAGGGGCTTGGTGTGCCACAGAAAAAGTTATTTACCTAATAAACACAAAATTTATGATACTGTAGATACTGAATCCAAGACAGAACAAAGAAACTTATATAACACTACAGGGATGCTTGTAAATATTTCAGTGGCCTGCTGCGTTCAAGACAGACAGAACAGAAATCTTTCATTCCAATCTTGGCTTCACAAGAACTGGCAGGTTTGGAGCTAAGTTTGTTGTTGAAAAAAGAGGCATTATTGTTATTTTTTGTTTACCAGATGGATGAGAAGAGTGAAACCACAGCTGCTTTCTAATCATTCTGCCTGTCTGGACAGGAGGTAAGGCGGGTAAACCTTATCTGACCCAAAAGAATGAATCAGGTCAGGACATTTTTGTGCTCGTGGTGAAGTGAGGGGCATGAGGGTGGAAAAGGAAGAAAGATTTCTGCTCCCCTTTCCCATAAGAGTGCTTCCCAGAAGCATGCTGTTTTCATAGTAAGAGTTCAGACTTTTTGCTTGCTTCATTTTTCATAGGATACTTGAAGTTCAAGCAATTCTAGTTACTTATATGGATTGTTTAATCCCTACACAGTAGCCTCTGCCAATTTTTTCAATATCCAAATAATATTAGCGTTATCCTCTCCCTTCCTTCCCAGACAGCAACAGAACTAGGCTGATCAGTGTACGTGGACATGTGTGGGTGGGTGGAGGGGAAGCCAAATGAAGTGACAGTTAGGTCTTAGCCCTGAATGCTTTGGTTGCTTTATTCAGTGAATTAAATAACCTTGGTTTGTCGTCTGTGAATTTTTAGTCTTCTGTGCTCATGAACTTCCCGTTACCAGTAATCTTTTTTTTCACTGTTTCAGCCAAACACAGCTGTTCTAGGAAATCTTGGCTGGAGAGAGTCAGGCTTTAAAGTAATGCAATGATATCCCATGGAGAAGAGTGCTGAGTACTGGAGTTGAAGGACTGAGCCAGGCTCACTTTTTGCAGCAAGCAGAAATGGAGAGCAATGAGTTCTTATTGAGCTGTACTGCTGACCCCAAATGCTCCTTTATTTATACCCAGACTGTGATTTTTCCAGGCCACTGGACTTCATTTTGAAGTCTGATGGATTATTACGAGGAGTAACATCAGGGATCACAACTCTATAGGCCATGACTGTGAGGTTGTATCTTACCACTGATCTCTGAATTTCAATAGATTAAACATTTGCCACCACCAACTGAATATAGTGGCTAAACCCCTCTCCAATCTACCAACCAATCAACCAGCCAAACAAACCCCACAGTTTACCAGTTGGAAACTTCTCCTTGTGGTCGTGGCTAACATGGAGACAGGGTCAAATTATGTAGGATACTGCAGGTGGAAGAAGAATTATCCTCTCACCATCTGGCTTTTGTCAGGGAGGAAGGATCTGGACCGTTTGATGGTGTTTAATTTCACTCCTGCTCCTTGGCACTGTGATACAGAGCAACCAGTTATCCCAGAGCCCAGAGTGATGCCCATCAGGCTGAATGTACAGGTGTGTTCCACAACCACGGGCAGGGGAAAGTCATTGGAATTCATTGTGTAGGATGAAAAGGGGAGTTTCTGAAATGCACCCTGGTCCAAAACACTGGAAGAAGCATGAAAGAAAATAGCTGCGAGCTGGCATGGGAACCTTCCTCAGCCACAGAAAACGGACACTATCTGTAATCTTCTGAGAATGGTTTCTACAATACTCATAAGACTATACATGGATTCACTTTGTTAGAAGAAGTTTCGATTAGAACCAATGTGTAGTTTTGCACTAGAAACTTATTTTTGCACAAAGCTGTAATGCTGGTGGCAAAATTCTTCTCGGGAAAGGTGGAAACAAATATCAAAGATATGCGCTTAAATATTTTTAGGGAAAAAGAGCCACTTATTTTGTTACAAATTTACTCTTCTCACCACCCCACCAATGACATGAAAATTAATAATTTAAGTTATTTTGGGGGGAAAAAATTGTTTGATTGTTGTGAAACTCAATTTCTCCTGTTTCTGTGCTCCCCCTTTCTTTTAATATTTGGAACATTTTAAATCTAGTTTTGAAATGTTTAAATCTGTGTTTTTCCCAGGTTGAACTATCTATTGAACTAGTTTTAGGGTTAATTTTGAGTAGCTGTGTGAGTTTGCTGCCAGAGCTAACACATGTTCAGATATATATATATAAAGTTCTTTAAATGTCTGTAATGTGTTCCATTTATTTTTATTTCACAGTCTTTTGACTAGCTCCTGTGTTTAAAAAACATCTTGCTTTCTAAAGCTTAGTGTCAGTATGCTGCTTTTCAGCACGATTTATTCCATGAGGTTGTTGACTTTAATTATATTATGGATACTCGGACACTGCTACTTAGTGGCTCAATTACACTTGCTTCTTGGATCAGTTCCTAGGTATTACTTAGGACTAAATGAAAAAATAAAAATAGTCTTGTTTTCTCATGTGCTGTAGAACTAGTTGTTCCAAAAAGCACTTGTTTATCGTGTTGAGAAATCGCTTCCTAAGCCACAGATCGTGTGGTGGTTGACTAACTTACATCCTGAAACACAAGAGCAAGCTTGGAAAGGGCTGTCCAGATTGGTGAGTCCAGTTACTTGATACTCTGGACAACTTGGGTTTGGAAACCCTCCCCTGTGACAGAGCTGATAGGGTCTATTCCCTTGCTGCAGTGCTCAGTGACTCTGCTTAAACCTTCCTAGCATGAGCTGGGCACTTGGTGAGGGACACATGGATGTGGATTAAGACCCTAAAGAGGCTAGAAATGAGAATTTTCCTAAACATGAGAGCTGTGGGCTCTGCAACAGCCCCTGGAGGAGTACTGGAAACAACACCTAATTGCCAGTCCATTGGTCTACTGGAAAAGCCTTGTGGACAGCCCAGGGAAGGAGAGGTTTGGTGACTCCCACAGTCTATGGTGAGAAGATCTGTCATTTTGGGGATGACTGCAACTCACCTCGCCTTATTAGTCCTCACCTATACCACTTCCCACAGGAATTCTTCTTCCATGAACATGGGTGACCTGAGCCACGCAGAGGACTCCTGCTGAGGTCCCACTGATATCTTTATCCAGTGGCACTAACAGGTGCCCATCTCTGCTGGCACATTCTCAGTAGACATCTCAGAATCAGTATTCTGTGATCACCTCTGGGTCACAGTTGTTACTTTTGTTCCCTGTTCACTTCCAGTTTATAAGCTTTTAATTTACAGAAGGATTCTTACAGCTAATCCCCATGGAAGACCTTGACTTTATGCTACAGCATATTACTCTGTTTCTGTTACTCCAGCTTTCAAGGTCACCTTTCTACTCCTGTATGAGCTTTCAGACCTCCTTTGCACTGATGTTGCTTTCATGCTTTGTGTTATAAACAAACTTCCTCCACAAGTATTCCCATTTTAAGCCAGTCATTAATGGAATTATTCAGTAAAGCTAGTCCCAAGAGAAATTCAATTAGTAATCTCTGAACATTTCCCCTTTCCGCTGCTCAAGCTTCTGCCCCATTTGTCTGGTTCTTTACCATCTCACAATTTTGGCTTTAATGCCCATTTTTGCCAACTTCAGCAAAAACTTGCCAGATGGCACAGGAGCCAAGGCTTTTCCAATATGTAGACAGATGAGTGTGACCAGATCTTCTGAGTCCTGATTTCTTTCAGTGTTCAGCATGTCATAGAGCTGAATATTCAGCTGTCCCTGAAAGGTGGTAGAAGAGGGTAAGAAATATCCTCCTGTTTGTATTGACTTTCAAAGGCGGCTCATGACCATGTGTCCTATACCTTCAGGAAAGCTCAGGATTGCTGTTCTCAGGTTCTGAAGGCCAAAAGCTGCTTGTACAAGGGTACGTGCTATGTGGTACCTTGTTGCCACAGGTAAGTCTGAACTTTCCCAAACTTATCAAGCACTGTAGGAGCTAAAGATCCCACCCTTGGACAGGAGCCCCTCACTGTTCTTTGGGAACCAGGCAAAAGTACATAGATCAAAAAATGCATGTCAGCTCTAAGGTGACAATGTGTCCTATACAGGCACAGCAAATCCCACCTCTGTCCCAATAATTTGGTGGTTCTTTAACTCCATGGTTATACTATCATTTTCATTTTGCAACCAAGGATGTAAGCCTAAGACCAGACAAGCCACACTCACCAGTTGTTTGGTTAGTGAATAGATGTGATGGGTTTTCTCACTTAATGTCCTGAGCCACTGATTCTGCAGCTGGTCATCCCTCCTACCTCACTCCTGCTGAGCTCAGTCCATCAGGCTTTGCCTGCCCTTACTGAAGGATGGGACATTATGCCAGCACCCATGCCAAGAATGCACTGGGCACAGTTCTCTGCTAAGTGAGGGAGCACTGATGCAGGTTGCTACTTGCATGGGTTCATCATCCCAGCATGGTGCACTTGTGCTCTTGGCTCAGGTGCAAGCAGGGCCAGAAGCCCAATAACCCAGCCCGGCAAGCACAAGTGCATATCCTGGGTTGTCTGACACGTTGTCCAGCACTGCTGTGAGTCTGATCTGAGCAGTGAGGGCACCTTTCAGGTGCACGCCAGCTCTTTGCCACAAAAGGTTTGTCACTTTTGGAGGTTTCAGAGCTGCCTCTAAAAGCAGACACTTTTGTTACGTGAGTTTTCAGCCTGCCATTAAGAGGGAGGAACAGACAGTTGCAAAAAGAGCATGAAAGGAGATGGAAGAAGGCTCCTAGCCTCCTGCTCCCCATGGAAGAAGGTGCCCTGGCCAGCAGTGCAGCTCTAGTTAGAGCATAGCCAGGGAAGGAGGGTTTGGAGGGGGAAGTGTCTTGCTGCAGGGAACGAGACTCAAGCTTGTCCTCAGACCTGTGCCCACTCCCTGCTTCTGGGCACAGGAAGGCAGCCTGGATGTGGTGATGACCCCAGTAGCCCCTGGTGTCTGTTCTGGTTCTCTCCCCTCCCTCTTGGCTCAGTTCAATGTGACTGTTGGTTTCCTGATTGTGGGCAGAAGGTGTTTTTGGCAGAGAAGGTGGTAGCTTGGGGGTGGATCAAGAGTGGGAGACAGAAGAGGGGAGGAGTCACTGATTGAGGCTAATAAATAAAGGGCCCCTCTTCTTCAGTCCAGGGTCCAGGACGCTGGGAGAGCTGCCCCTTCAGGCAAGAGCTACAGGCTGGTGGGGAAGTGACAGCTTAGTGAGTATGCAGGGACTGCCTTGCTTTTCTTGGATGGCTGCTCATTATTAATATCTTGCCGGTGCTTCACAGCTGCAGAATGTTAGGAGTGGTTGCTATGGCGTGTGAATTATTGTGATTCTCCTCTCCAGCAGAAGACAGGTCAGAGGACTGATTTTCTGATCTACCCTTTATTTGGGGGACTGTGGATATTTCCCTGGAATTTGCAGGCAATTCATCTTAGCTTCTCTTTTTGAATTTCTAACTAGGGAATGCTGCTAGAAAGCAGGGGGAGTGGGCTCACTATGCTTCATGGTGTGTTACCTCAGGGGACAATCCAATGATACTGGGGAGGGGAGATATGTGCTGGAGAAGTATTGAGTGCAGGAAGAGCGAAAAGAAGTGCTTTTGAAAGGGAAAGTGTTCCCCAAAGGAGATTTGTTGGTATAGGGCTGTGTAGTCAGCATGTTCATTCATCCCTTGGAAAATGCATGGCCTCTGTGGTGAAAAATGAAACATTTGGGTTAAAGTGGTGTTTGTGGCTCTTCTGTGGTTGATGGCAGGGGATGCTCAGGCATCCTGGGATCAGAGCCCTCTGAAATGGGAGCAGAGTATTCCAGGGAGCATTGTGCTGTGCCCTGAGTGAAAGCAGGTAAATAAAGAGGGTTTGGCTGGAATGTGCATTGGAGTTTCCCACTCAGCAGCCTCACCTTCATTCCAAAGTACTCCCAACATCCTCCTCTCTGTATCCCACTGCTTTCCTGCTGGGGTCTTTCCTCCAGCCTCTCCCTCAAGCCTCCCTTTCTTGGCAGATCCCACAAACTCCCAGAGTGTACAAGACATTCAGGAAGCAGATAAAATCCACATTCAACATGAACTCCAAAACCGTGGGCTCTAAAGAATGCAAACAATCCTGGAGCAGAGAATTCCCTTAAAGAGACGGAGTGGCAGGGCACAGAGGGACAGCAGAAAAGTCTCAGTTCTCCTCTGACCTTGTGTCTATAGTAGACTTCTGGGTTTTGCCCCGGCACAACCTATTTTTCCTACTTATCTCAGTCTGAGCACTGAACTGGCAGGATGTGGATGGTATGGGGGGCATACATGGTGCAGGACTGAGCTGCTTTCCATGTGGGGCAGGATAATGGGGAAGAAAAGCAATTCTTTCTTTTTGGTCTGAAGTTGAAGGCCCTGCTCATTTTCTTTCCCAGTGACCAAAGGCTTCAGGCAAGAGCCATAAGTTTGGCATTGAAAGGGTAAGTCGTAAAGCCCAGAGCAGTTTTGCTCCACTGAACTTTCACTCCCCATTGGGGAAGTGCTAGGCTCCAGCTAGCTGTTCCTGTAGTTCTTGGCTGTGTCACCTGCAGCATCCTCCCCAGACTGGCCTCTGCAGGTGACAGCAGTGATAACACCACACTGGCTTGGGGGGAATGGCCTGCACCCAGAGTGCACTCAGTCTACACCTTGTCAGTGAGAAATCCTGATGCCTGCATGTAAGCATGAACAAAACGGGCAGTCACCACAGCTTGGATCAGACATAACAATGCTTATGTCTGTGCCCTTGGCTCATCCTCAGGCAATATACATGGTTCCAGACCCACCAATGCCATGGGGGAGGGCTGGCAGGCACTGGGTATCCACCTTCCCTCCCTGCCTTGCCTCTAGCAAACTACTCCCCTTGTTTTTCACCCAGCATGCATGGCCATCTCTGTAACTCCTTCATTCTTCTTTCACTCCCTCCTACTGTACCACAGAGCTGAAGAGGGGAACGCCCCATGTTTTGTCCATTGCTGCTGTCCATGATATTAGTCCCAGACAAGCTCTTTAGGTGCTAGAAGGCAAGGTAATGCTTTCAGAGACTGCTGGCCTGGGAGATTAATCCCAGCTGAAAAATCTTGCATTGACACCTGACTTCACTGCCCAGTGGGATGAGGACTGTTAGTGCTATACCAGAGAGGCAGCAGTCCTGAGAGATATGGTTACCTCTGCCTTCACCAAGATGTTGTCCCTTAGGCTGGAAGAACAGTATAGGGTCAGGACCACAGTGAGGACATGTAGAGACAGAGTTCTGGGTGCTGCTGTCATCTCAATGCAAAAATTATGATACTTCCAGCAGAAGGGATCCTTCTAGGTTACTGCTTGTCACTCCTGAGGCAGTAAAGTAGGAAAGGGGAAGGGACAGTAGGGCTGGATTCCTCTTCTGAAAAATTGACAGGCTGGAACCACAGCAGGGGCCAACTAGCAGGAGGGGGACCAAGTGGGGAGGGAGTGTTTGAAGCCTCATTCTGCATGTCTCCATTGGCAAAACAGCCAGAATGGTTTGGCCTGGGTGTATCCAGACAGAGGTTGGCAAGGGCAAAGAAAGCAGATCAGAGGAAAAATTAGAAAGGCAAACATTTACATTTGAAATCAGCACACACCTCTCCCTCCGGGCCCCCAGCAGCCCCTGAAATTCCTTCCACTTGCGCAGCCAGCTTTTCTGAGCATGGAGTGCTAGTGACATGTTTGCCTGTGAATTATGGCCCCCAGCCCTGAACTGGGAGAGGAAGGGGGCATGCCCTCTCCTTCCCGAAACCTGATTCAATCTGCTAACAGAGGATGTTTTGTAATGGCTCCATAAAGAGTGTATACCAGCCAGCCATCGCCTTCCCCAGGCTCTTCGTGGGCCCCCTCCTGGCTCTGTTTTCATAAGAAGTGTTCCACTGCTAATTTTGCAGGCAACCCAGAATCTCCAGCTGCCCTCAGTGGGAAGAGAGGAAGGAAGACACAGTGAGAGAGACAGTGAGAAATTCCTCCCTGCACTGGCACAATGCGCACTCTCATCATCCTTATGGTCCTGGCTATCTTGGTGATGGCTACTACTTGCTATGGTAGGTGACCTTTTTTACTGGGTAGAGTGATAACTACAATAAACCTGTAGACATTTTTGGATCTGTTCAGATGGTTTCTACTCAACTTTGTGTCTTCTTTCTCCTTAACTTGATCTCTTACCTGCTTTCTTGCCCTTGTGTCAGATCCTCCTAGCCCTGCTCCAGACATGTCAGTTCCAGGTATTGTGGCTTGTGGTCTAGGATGCTTCAACCTCTTCCCTTCTATTCCAGTTCACCTTGCAGACTGCTCTTCTTTTTGTCCCTCTGTTGTCTGGACTACAATAAGAGTTCTTATTCTTAACTTTTTTCCTTGTTAATGGGGAGATCTCTCCTTCTCCTTTTGTAATATCAGCCCCCTTTTCCTGTGAGGCACACAGTTCCATACTAACGGGATTAAGATACTGTTTCATGCAAGAGTCAAGCACATCTCATTGTACTAACCCATTTCCTAAGAACACATGCAAGCTTTGAAGGTAAGCAGGTATCATAGCCACTGTGGTGTCAGGAACATGAAGGTGAGGAACTGTTTGAGAATCACACACTGGAAGACCAAGCACAAGCCTTGAAGTTCTGCCTAAGGCACCAGATAGCTCCATTCTAAACTCCTGAACACTCAAAACTCCTCAAGGTCACACCACTGATACCTTTCTCTTCCTTTTAAACAGGTGCCTAAAAATGTGGCTTCTCTGATTTGTGAGTGTTCTATTGACCTGTGGTGTGTGAAAGACTCTGAATCCCATCAATACTCTGTCTTACCATGTTTCACTCTTTCTTTCCCCAGAGTCCCGTGAGAGCATGGAATCCCATGAGTATTTCAGTAAGAAACTGCTTTACTATCTTCTTTAATTTGAAGTGTGCTCAAGATCATATTCTTGTACCGTAGGGATTAAATAAGCAGAACCATTCAGTCCAGGGAAATTGAATTTACTGGGTGATGGCATTTCAGGATGAAAAGCAAGAGAGTTAAAAAGAGACTTCACATGTTTGAGCACAAATGCATAACACTGTTTTGCAAAGAATATAATGAGAATTGGAAAACAGAGTTCAGATCCCTGCTAAGTGCACCTAAAAAAGGTTAAGTGATACTAGAAAAAGACATTGCTCAAAAAGCCTGGGGATGAGCATGGGAATAGGTACTGCAGAAAGCAGTGACATGATTTGTTCTCCCCCAGGGACAGGGAGAGCCTTACTCTCAGCACCTTGGAAGAAGCAGGTGGGATGTGTGGGCAGAAGGGATCCTTTGTCTGGAAGAGAGAGTTAGTGTTACAGGAAGAGCATGAGAGGGTGGAGAGTCTCACTCTGGAACAAGTGATATCCTGGAGGGGTTTGAGAACAGAGGGATCAAAACTAAAAAGAAAATACACCATCTGGAAGAAGGACTTCACAAAGAAGCTAGTCAGAAGAACAAAGGCACACAGGCCATCTAACACCAAAGACATCCACAGACTCCTGAACTCTGCAATAGGACTGTGATGTTTTTCAAAAAGGATGGAAGGGGCCTTCAGGCACCTCAGTCCAAAACTGCCACACAGACTGCTCAGTGACTGCCTAATCTTGGAGGCAGATATATTTACTGAGGCCCTTCTTGTTTTTACCTGTAATTTCACAATTCTGGTAATTCTGCTGAGTGTGCCCAGACATCCCATGGTCTTGCACAGCTTGGCACCTACCTCTTGGCAAAGTTCCACTCACTCAGAAGGGCTGTGGCAGAAAAATCACAGTAGCTTTTCCTCGGGTGGCTTTAATAACGGCAGAGTGAGAGCAGCGTGTGCACTTCCATACAGGCTGCACAAGCCAGAGGGAGAGCCTGTGTATGAACCAGCAAGGTGGGCAGCAGGAAGCATTAAAAGGTCCTGGGTTTCACTGTGCATGGGAAGGTGGACAAGTAGGTTATAAATGTGGAAGCTAGCTTTTGTTGAAATCTGGCCTTGAAAAAGTGTCTATCTGCTCTGAACAATGCCTTGCCTTCTCAGGACCCTTCATCAACAGGCGAAGTGCCTATGACTTCATACAAGCTCATGCAAGACTACAAGCCATCTCTCAGGAGAGGTACGTTATGGCCTCAGGACACTGAGGATAGGGGTGGGGAGAGGTGTCTCCCTGTCAAGCACAGGCTAGTACCAGGGGTGGAAGCCACGGTGACTTCTGAGAAGCCTCAGCCCCTCTGTCAATGTGAGGTGCCCGTGAAGTCCCCAACCTTGGGAGAGGTCAGAACTCAGCAGAGAGCGAGTCCTTGTGTTTGAGGACATGTCATGTGCTGGGAAGGCTCTGTTTAATTTGTCTGCTGAAGGAAAAACCAACAGGGGAAGGAATCAGTGTGGGAAGCTTTGTTAAAGATCTTGATCTAGTTCTCAGATCTCATGTGGAGTTTGCATGACCTTTTCTAAATCGTAGGGCCATCTGGGGGCCAACTTGCCTCATTTATAAAATGCAGATATAGGTGGTTTCATGCCTTATGCAGGGCTTATGAAAATAAAGGCTGAAGCACAGAAATCATGTCTTAGCGAGGTGTCAAGGCAAACCTTCACAGTACTGGGTGGCCCCTTTGCAGGCTGTTTCAGGCCTTTGTTCCATGCATGGCTTTGGGGAAGAGCAGAAGAGCTGAAGGCAGCAGGCTGGGGGGACTGCAGAGGAAGGACTCTTCCTCAAATTGAGGCACAAGCCACCTCCCTTTCCCCACCACCCTACTTAGCCCTGAAATAAAAGGTTATGTGAGGAGGCAAAACATTCCTGCTGCAGCCACATTGCTCCCAGGGGTGCGGTGAACACAGAAGCTGGTATGCTAAGGTCTTTGTAGCTGGATGATGGAATCTGTTGATGGACCTTTAATCCTGGAGCGGGGTTGTGGGGCAGAAAAGGGCTGTAGACAGATATTTAAGATGACAGTGCTTACTCCTTACCTCTCCTATTTTTGCAGGATCAGGGAGCGTAATAAGGCGCCACAGGAACTTCGGAGGGAGATCTGTGAGGACTACTACCCCTGTGATCCTGCTTCTCTCCATGGCTATCCTTCTGCTTACAGGCACTATCTTGAGAGGAGGAGGACTAAGTAATGGATGACCTGTCCCCAGCCTGAGGCCTGGAGCCCACAGCATCCTCCCAAAACATGCAATGGCTCTGAAACATATTTAGTTGCTCATGTCCCTGTATGTTATCCTGCCCGCTGCTTCACTCCCATCTAGCCATGGATTCCTACACTGTGTTAATTAGCCCTGAGCTGATGTAGCAGAGATCAGAAAGAGTTCAGGATGTGGGTATTTACTACACAATAAATTGCTGGTTTGATACTATCTTCTCATGAGTCACAGTATTTTGGTGTGTGTGTGTGCTATATTCCATGAAGAAGCTCAGTTTGTTTGTTTATCATAGACTCTGGTGCAGATTACAGAAAAAAGCCACTACCTTGCAATCACATGAGTTTGAAAGGATCTACAATATTTTTGTTCCAGGGTCTACAAGTGGTCCTTTTAAAGGTCACTGGCAAATTTCATTTCCCAGTCTTAAGACATCTTAAAATGGCATGGTGTCTAAAAGGCAAAGTGAGATGCACTTTTTGAAAATGTAATCTATACTGTCTTTCGTCAGTTGGGGAAACAAAATTCAGAAGGTGTCTGTTTAATCTTAAAAACAAAGTTAGGTTAAGAGTTAGTGACAGGTAAAGCCTGTAAATTGCATCTTGTTTATCCAGTTACCCTCAGGTCCTGACATAGGGTGCTGCTGTGGAAAGGAGTGTGTGGTCCAGACTTTACTCATATTTTCTTTTGGAATCCCCTTTCATGCCTTTACTTCCACTTGGAATTATTCTGGTAGTGCTAGAAAGCTGCAGAAACCAAAGATGAAATGGGGCTACAGGTGGTAAATAAATAAACCTGGTGTTTGAGGCAAAACCCAACTTTCTTTACTTAGAACAATTTCACGTTACTGTTCATAACTTGAAACCAAGATGTGGCCTGACCCTGTGCACAGGTTGCTGAGCACCTCCCAGCCCACTGAGGAGCAGGTGTGACTGCTGTCAGGTTGTCACCAGCACCAGGGCACCTGGCAAAGCCTGTCCCCAGGCCAAGAGGCACCAGTGTTGAAATGCCTGTGTTGAATTCAGTGCTGCTCTGGGCTGGTCAGCAGCTACAGCAGCTTGGATGCTCCTTGGTGTGGGGGGTATAGGAGACATAACAACTTCTCAGTTCAGCACAGCTGGTTTGCACATTTGTATCTCCAGGCTTCCACAGGCACTTGCAGATTATAGAAGTGGGAAAGAGTCACGGCACACTATCAAAGACTATGAGGTATAAAGGATCAAATAGTTGACTAATTTGTAAAATTAAATCTAGAGCCAAATCTATCTGTCACAATAGAAAAACGCATCTTCTAAAATATGCTTCAAGGCTTTGCCAACTTTGAAAATGAACTTTGGGAAAGAAATATGATTTATTTATTGAAAACACTTCTGATAGGAAACTCCACCCTGACAGTTGCTAAAGTTTTGACCAAAGGAAAAAGTGTAAGATAAATGAGTTTAAGGAAAAAACCCATACAGTTTAGGTATATTTACACCCATATTTTTTCTGCACGTTCCCAAGTGGGTGAATCTTATGATCACCAACTGGAGCAAAACTTCCATAACCCAAAGTCAACAGGTCTGCAGTGTCTGGGTTTGAGTTGACACTATGACACTAACAAAACAGAAGGTAGTGATGTCTGGGTCTGTGTCCAGAAATATCTTGTGATTCCAACCTCCAGTTTACCAATATAAATAATGAATAATACCAGAGATTTCTGTGGGATTTTGTTAGTGTAAGCAATAACCAAACATGTTTAAGGGACTACATGCTGGTTAGAAGGCTTGGGAAAAGTTGGGAAGAGAAGTAAAGCTGTTTGGATTACTAGACTTGTATATTTATGTTCTTTCAAGTATTCTTTTGGAAGCATAATTTTCCTAGAATACCTATTATTTTTAGACATTTATTTATTTATTTTTAAGCTGTTGCTCTTTAACATACTTTTGCTGGAAGTTTTTAGCATACGTATTTTAGTATATATATTCGTCTTACCTGGACTGTAGAAAACTTACACTTCCCCCCCATGCCCCCCACCCCCCTCCCGAATCCTGAAATTTCTCTAAGCTAAAAGACAGTATTTCTAAGGATTGGCAGAATCCCTAATAGTTCTGACTGCCCTTGGAAGCCTTTTAGCCCTGTATCAATTGTGTAACCCATGGACATGTCCCCTGCATATGGGGCTGAGGAGGACAGGATATGAGATGAAGATGTGATCCATATGCTGTATGTGGTACATGGCTTTGGAAACTTGGACGGTGGGTTTGGGGAGTATGGGGTTATTGGTAGGTAGGCTGTGGAAAAGCCCATGCAGTGCTCTTCAATTACCAAGTAACTACAGCCTCCCAAGTCCTGAATAATGAAATACTTGTGGAGTCTAAATATTTATTTGATTTTTAGACAAGAGAAGCCAAGTGAAACCCTCCAAACTAGGAAGATTTGCAGGAAGAAAAATTAAAGACCTTCCCTCAAACTACCAAAGTTCCCAACAGTAAAAAAATCTCAGCTCTCCAAAGTAGTTTAATAAAACTGTCCAAAGCAAAAATCTATTGTGTGTTTGCCCTATGCAAACTGTTTCATGGGTTTCTTTACCTTCAGGGGAATGGGTCAGGGTGGAGTGAGGGAAAAGGGTCACCACTGGGTTCAGTCTTATTTGCTTTTCCACATGAGAGAGCCCCATCACACAAAAACAGCTGCTCTACTTCAGGGTGTGCTGTTCTCTCCCCTGGCTTTCTGACAAGAAGCTGAATGGCTTTTACGTTTATAGAGAAACTGATTATTTTATCCAGTTGTTTTTCTTCAACATTCCCATTCAAAACTTCAAATAAAATATTCTGGAAATGCCACGAGTCCTGAGATAGATGTGCAAAATAGCTGCCAGGACCTGAAACCCCTGGCACAAGGGACAGGCTTTGTTTTGGAGCTCAGATGCAGGAACACAAGCCAGAGCCCCAGTCTGCCCAGGCAATCACAGGATATCAATTGCTGCCTGAAAGCAAGCTCTGGAGAACTTCAGTAACCGCCAGGAAAGCTCTGAGGTCAGGAAGACTGGCACAGCCAAAGAAGATGTGAGGAGTCTGCTGGTACCACTGATCATGACTCTGGCTCTGGCAGTGCTTTGTTGTTGAGGGGATGTCTTCCCTGGAAGGGTCTCGGGAGTGCTGCTCAGTGCTGCGTCTTGCCACCAGCCTCCCTTCGGTCTGGGAGACATGCACAGCTTTGGTGGGCGGAGTTGCACCACCAGTCACTGCATAACTTCAGATCTCTGTCTGAGAGACAGTCAAGGACGAGAGAGGGCTCGGGGACGGACAGCCTCATCTCATGCTAGGCACTTTCTTCCACTGGTCAAACTCCACCCCTGCAACTGCAGTATTGAATTGCAGCAGATAATTTGAACAATGTGGTATGTTTAAGTATTAAAACAGTTTAGCATTTAGGTGAACTGGCAAAGGTATGCTGGATGTTCACTTTTGAGTAAGAGGGTTGACCTGCAGGCAGAGTGTGTTGACCACAGGAAGACAGATTTTGTGCCTGCCAGCCCTGGAGTGCTGTAGGATCACAGAGACAGGCACTGAGTCAAGCCTTCACCTGCAGGGAAATGTGGGATGTGGAGAACTTCTGGAGGAAAAAAAGCTTCCTATTTGTTAATAAATCAGAGTTCTCCCATTGAAATAAGAGCACATAACATTTGAAGGTTACTTAACAATGGTGACTTTATGATGAAGAGATAGTAATGTAGTGGCAGCTCTATAGCTGATAAAGAGAGAGGGAATTGGGGAAAGATCAGAAGAAGCAAGTGTTTTCCCTTTACAGCAGGAAAAGTGAAACTGAGCAGGAGAAAGCTCTGTCTTTTCCTGTATCATCTCATTCAGAGTTAAATTTTGTTCAGGTCTTGGCATCATTATGTCATGATTCAATGCTGGCAACTATGTTTTGTTTGATCAGTGTTTTCCTTCTGTCAAACTCTCACTTTTTCACTCTTTATCTTCTTTTTTTTTGCCTTTTTTTTTCTTTTTGTCATTATTACATTCCAGAATGCTTAATGGCCTTGGAGTAACTTCTAATTTTGTTCTTTCTTTCTTTCAAACCCAAGGTATGTATACATTGCTTAAAAATAGAACTACACACAACCCTTTTACACAAAGTTTTTGTTTAAGCACAGTTGTTATTTTTTTTGGCCTCTAGAGTCCTCTTTCTGCCTGTAAATACACTTATACCAAATATCTGATGTCTTGAGTGGAACTGACACTGTTGAAAAAAAGTGTGGTGAAATAGTGGAAGAAAAAAATTGTGAAATAGGACAGTGTGGGAGAGCCAAGATTAGGAGACCTTCCATTTCTCTTTGAGGATGCCTTCCTTGGGTGTTTGCAGGGAGCATTAAGATTAGGGCTGAACAGAGAAATACAGTGGGTAAATTCCTCTTGGGAGGACTGGTGAGCCAGGTACTTCAACTCTGAGCCAAAAAGCTGTGAGGACAGAATTGTTCCTTAATTTTGGCCCTATTTCTCTTTCCTATCAATGGCTTGAAATTTATCCCCAGAGTTAAGGAAACCTCTCTTTCCAAAAGTGAGAGGACATGTTCAGCTATCTTCAGGTTCTGTCCAAATTTGGCGTTTTGCTCAAATAGTTCCCTAGCACTAGCTGTCCCTGCTCTTAGCAAGGGTGGGGAGGGAGGAGGAGGAGGAAGGTCTTCTTCCAGATTCCACAGTGGTTATATGTTTATTGTGCCATTTAATATGGCTCAGAGGAAGTTGAAATTAAACAGATCCAGGCATAATGGGTGAATTTTGCTGTGGTGGGTGTTAATAAAACCCTTTTCAGAAGGAACAGACCTTCTGGGAGAGTGTGGGGAGCTTGATCCAGCCAGTAAGCAGAGGAATTCAGCTACAGAGTGGAGAAGAGGAGGAGGACTCATAAACAAAGTTCTTTCTGTCTGTCTTTCAGATCCCAAAGACCCCTCAGGATCTCCCAGTGCTGCCAGTAAGTGTATCATTGTGATGGACACTCAGCTTTGTTGTCCTGCATCTGCCACCATTCTCCCCTTTGACAGGTTCAAGGAGTGAACAAAAACCATGCTGAGCCCCTCTGGCTGTTCCTTTTTCGCTCCCTCAGCGCTGCAGTCCGTGAGTTGCAAGAACACCTGCAGCAAACAGAGGGGTTGCCTTTCACAGCCATGGGGGCAGGAGACACAGGAGAAGTTAGCAGCCCTGCACTGGTAGGCCAGCATCGCTCTGGGTGTGCTAGTGCCTGCATCTCCACAACCCCTGAGCAGCCTCCAGGCAAGACACAAGTCCTGCAGGTTATTAGCAGCTGGATGCATCTGCCCTCTGTGAAAGAGGGGGATGTGGGTGCAGCAACACGGCCACTCTCCCTGCTTCCGTGAGCTGGCCTTAGAGACCTATCCAAAGTGTCCCCAGGTGGTTAAGAGAGCAGAACCTGCCCCAGTGACAGCAGACGATGGTCTTTTGGATCTGCTGAGCAGTCAGTCTGCTGTGCAGGATCACACAGCAGAAAGGTTTGGTGCCACACAGCAACAGTCTGTGACATCCCTGCCAAATCACACAGCCTGGAGAGCCTGAAAGCAAGCGCCTTCCTTGGCTGCTCCTGAGGGCTGCAGTCCCTCCTGTTAGGTTGCCTGGGACATGGGGATTTGGACACCTTGGGGTGTTCACAGCTTTTGCAAGAAGCTGATTCTGGCAGACGTCTGTATGGAAAATCCCTTTCGTTGTCCCCTCTCTGTGCTTTCTCACACCTTGAAGGATAACACTGCTGCTGAGGAGCATGAAAGCTGCTATTTCTCCAATGAGCCAATACAAACACAGATTGGGAAAGACATAAAAAATGAAAAGAGTGTTCAGGGAAAGGTGGCGATTTCTGACAGCTCTTTAACTCGCAGTTTCTACGTAGTTGTTATTTTGATAGACTAAAACCCAGCTTGCTAAAGGGGGCATCTCTCTCCTGCCAAACAGAAACAGTCAAACACCCCGCGATGATGAGGGAAGGATACAAGACCCACTGTCTCCCCACAGGCAGAGATCTTAGAAACTTCTTTCCCCCAGTGATAGCAGGTTTGCCTGTTTACCTGCTGAAATGTGCGTTGGTGTGTAGCTGCCTGTGTTGCTGGTGTGCCAGCACCTGTGCACAGCTCTGCTGGTGTGGGTCCATCCCATGGAGTGAGGCTGTGCTGTGTTGTGCTGAGCTCTGGCTGGGGCTGGGGAGTGAAGTGGCTCTACCTGCTGTTTGTGGGGTGCTCCACAGCACCCCAGGGTTTGCACAACCACAGATCTAAGGGAGCAAACAAGCAACTGTGCTGACACGGTGTGTTAGTGGAGACCAGGGGACAATGCTGTCATGGCACTTCCTTCCATTCAAATCCCCAGGACAATCACAATAGGTGATTGCTCTCAAGAAAATCAATGTATGCCTTAGAAGCATAACTAGATCTTTTGTCCTTTTCTGCAAAATGCAGGATTATAGAATGAGCATGTCACAATATGTGTAAATGTGGTGGAGGGAAGAAGGCAAAATAGTTGCCTCCTAGTATAGTGACTGGGAAAGTTCAGTGTTTTCAGGTAGAATAATCACTCTAAATATGTGCCAGGGCAGGATCGTTATGTAAAGACAGAAGTATGGAAATACTGTTACATAGCCAGAAATCAGGTTCTGGTACACTCTTCCAGTTATTCTGTCACAAAATTTGCCTGTAGAGCAACAACAGATAAATCTCCAAAGGCGTATTTAAAGAGTCCTTTTAGATGAGCCTTTCCATTTAAGGAGTCCTTTTAGATGAGCCTTTCCATTTGTATACTGTAGTCAATGACTGTAAACAGCAACCTGGAGATCTCTTGTTTTTGTTACAAATGGTTTCTGGTGAAAGTGAATTTACCCAAGCAGAACAAAAAAAATTATCTGTTCCTCTCTGATACTTCATCATTTATGCTTGAAACTGAAAGTGTCTAAACAGCTCCAAAAAAGAAAAAAAAAAAAAAAAAAAAAGCAGTAAACTTCATGAAATAAAAAGAAAATCAGTTCAAGGATAGATTGAGATTGAAGTGGGGTCAGCATTTGGTTTACTCAGGGCAATTTGTATCTCTCCGAGATATGTAATGTGTGTGTATTTATATAAATGTCCTCTTCCCTCTGCACTACTTCATTCTGTATGAACATTGTACCTTAGCAACTTTCTTCACAGCCTCCCTTGATGTGCTTTGTCAGCTTTCCTTCCCTGAGAGGCAGATGGCAGATCCCCCCTCCAAGGGCAGGGACTGCTGACCCTCAGAAGACTAACAAAGACCAAAATCTCTCTGGTTGTGTGTAAGCTGCTGCAACCACCCTCAGCTGCCAACTGCAATAAATACTTCTTATGTAAAGCAGGTTGGTGTGCTGCTTCTCTCTCTTCCTCCGTACAACCTTTATCTGTGGTTAAAGAGATGCTTAAAAGATAAAGCCTGCTCTTGTGAACCCTGGGGAGCAGGATCTCAGTGTGTGAAGCTTCCTTCTCCCCTCCTGTGCTCCAGCGTGAATCAGATGTGACTACATTGGAGTTCAGGTCATAATCCCAGTACACTGTGACAGTGAGGGAGAGGAGGGCCAGGCTTTTCTTGATTAACCATCTACTAAGTTCAGCACAGGGAGAAGCTCTGGGTCCTGCACTTGGGTCACAACAACCCCACAGGCTTGGGGAAGACTTCATGGTAGAAAAGCACCTGGGGGTTGATGTCCAGCTGAACATGACCCACCAGTGTGCCCAGGTGGCCAAAAAGGCCAATAGCATCCTGGCTTGTATCAGAAACAGTGTGGCCAGCAGGATAAAGGAAGTGATTGTCCCCCTGTACTTGGCACTGGTGAGGCTGCACCTCAAATAGTGTGTTCAGTTTTGGGCCCCTCACTTCAACAGGGATGTAGAGTAGCTGAGGTGTGTCCAGCAAGTCTTATGAGGAGCAGCTGAGGGGACTGGGGTTGTTTAGTCTGGAGAAGAGGAGACTCGGGGGATCTTATCGCTCTCTGCAACTACCTGAAAGGAGGCTGTGGGCAGGTGGGGGTTGGTCTTTTCTCCCAGATAACAAGTGCTAGGACAAGAGGAAACAGGCTCAAGTTATGCTAGGGGAGGTTTAGATTGGATATTAGGAAAATTTTTTTTCACTGAAAGGGTGGTCAAGCATTGGAACAGGTTGCTCAGGGAGGTGGTGGAATCACCATCCTTGGAGGTATTTAAAAAATGAGTATATGTGGTGCTTTGTGACATGGTTTAGTGATGGACTTGGCAGTCTGGGATTAATGGTTGCACCTGATGATCTCAAAGGTCTTTTCCAACCTAAATGATTCTATGATTCCATTATTTCTCCGAAAGTCCTTGCCCTGAAGTAAGTACATGGGGTAAGTCCACTGAGATGGCTGCCAGTGTGAGTGTGAGCATCTCTTGTTTAGCAAGCTACTATAACTTGTGCTGGCTATGCTGATCCTGGCCAAGGAGAAGACAGTTAAGTATTTCTGCTTGTCTTGGTCAAACCACCTGGGACAGGTTCCTCTATTGGCATAAACTGATGGGGTTCATTGCTCAAAGCAAAACTCTCCTCTCAGTGCCATCTAGTAAAAATGAGCAAAGTGCTCGTCAAAAGCAGTGAAAATTTTGCTGGGATATATTGCTAATACTAGAGATATTAGTGAAATTCTAATATCTGCTGTACTATCAAGTTAGGGGTTTTGTTATTGTTGTATGGTTTTGTTCGCACCAAAAAGGAAATCAAGCTTCTTGTCTGTATTTGCATCTTTCTGTTAGTTTTATATTTTTCTCTTCCTTTCAGTAAAGTTCCACACGAAGTCCTTGATCATATCATCTCCTCTGTGTCACCGGATTTCTATACAGGCTGAAGTCATTAAGATCTTTGAGGACATGAATGCACAAGTCACGTTACAAATTTACTGCTGGAAGGGAGGAACTCCTTTTGCCCTCGGTAAATGCAGGTTTCCGTACAAATCCTCTGCTGCCATCTTATGGCCGTTTTATTTATTGTAGTTAACGACTACGTTGCTTTTGAAGCATTTGAAAACGCAAATCCAGTGGGCTTTCTTCCTGATTCACATCATAGTACAACATACTCTAAGAGGCCAGAAGGAAAAAAATAGGGACATAATCTGCAACTGGATTAGATACAGCTGAACTGACGTTTTAGTGGCTCTGTTTATCCTATCCTGATTGCCAGGTTCCCACTGGAGCCTGTCACACTTCAGCTCCTTTTTATCTCTACGCAAACAGGAGAGGAAACACCTCTGAATAAATTCGCAAACCCTTCTGTGGATTCACTTTTAGCAGTCGAAGAGCCACTTTCTGAAATACAACCCAAGATAACAGAGAAATTCCAGGAAGTGGGTAGAATGCATTTAGCCCTTTGCACCATCCTTCATGCCATCATCTCCTATCACCAGTGGCTGCAGGTATTGTCAGCAGTATTGGCTGGTGCAGCGTAATAGATCATGTTGAAAACAACCCAATATGAGACCTTTATGTCATCTCTCACCCTGTTTAAGCAAGATTTGGCAAATACTCTCTGTCCACAGAATCCAAGCAGCTGCACAAACACCTCTTTTCCCAGGGAATCACATCATGTCTGCAGGCGCCTCACTCACCCAGCCTATCACTAGCAGGCAATGGAAAATGGACTTTGCTTCTTTGTAGTCAGAACAAGGCTCTGACACCTCCTTTTTACTCTTTTTCCATGCAGAAAAATTAACAGAGACCATAGGACTTAGCAGGTGAATAACACACTGCCGTTATTTGGAAGGGCGACTGGAAAGCAGCTACTAGAGAAGGGTTAGTCTCAGTATAGAATCTGTATTTACACACATTTTGAGTGCACCCAACATAAACACTTCAACAAGGTGCCACTCTGCAGTTGCGTAAGAGTGGGATTGGCAGCACATTACTAGAAACCAGTGAGAGCTAAGGAGGAGGACAGTTACTTTTTTTCTGCTTCCAGATGGGATCCCAACCTACCCTGCATTTCTGTGTTGGCTTTATCAGAGCTCTGTACTTCTTTAAAAGGGCTTTTTAAGCTCTTGACCAGAGAGTGCTTTCCACCTCATCCTGACACATCACTCCTCAGGGAAGAACTGCCTTGGACTTGTCCAAGCCAGGGTTTTCTTCCTTTTTTTTTGCAAGAACAAGAACACCAGATACCTTGGAATTCAGAAAACCATTAAGGTGAAGGATACTTACAACAGCTGAAGCTGGTGCAACCGGACTCTTCCTTACGGATTGTGGGCACACTTTTAGCTGTAAATTGTCTGTTTGCGGTGATTATGACTTCTGGATTGCTGTAAGAATCTGGTGAATGATCCTTGGTTGAATAATTGTCATCAAAACCTGAGTGCAAATTACAAACTGCAGAATTTTCCAGTTGAAGAAAAAAGGGAAAGAAACAGATGTAAATGACCCCTACTTCAGCAAAATGTTTTTTACAGTGTCTTGGGTGAACTCTAGGATGCCAGTGCTGCTGGCCAGCCTTCTCTTGCTGATCCCCTCACAAATGCTGATAAAAGGGGTAAACATTGTTCTTTATTTTAAATAGTGAAATTGCTCATCCCACAGAAATAGGCCTTTTTTGTTCTCTTTTCTCTCTCTCTTTTTTTTTTATTTTATTTGAAATATGTTATTTAAGGAGTTTTGGGTTCAGTTTTAACTCTTCTGCTTTCAGCTCTGTTCCATTTCTTACCTGTCCTAATTCCTTTTAACTACTTGGTTGGAAATTTCTTCTCATTTGGAGCCAGGTGGTTTCCCAGGGTATGTCTGTGTGTAGATCTCATGGGATTGTTCCTCTCCTTTCCCAGCCTGTCCCAGCCAACACTCTGATAAAATCGATGTGTTGTTGGATGGGACAGTGACTATATTGTTCTCTTTCTTGTGACTGCCTTTTAGTTTTCCCTCCAAAAGATCACAGTATCATGGAATAATAAACTAAATGCCTGTGTTGTTTATGGGCCAGTATAACTTCAGAGTCTATGAAAGGTTATGTGTCTAGGATACACATTTGAGATGAAGTGAATATCTTCTTGTAGAACATAACTGTCAACTGACTGTAGTACTTGACTAGTCTACTAGGAGATCAAAAAAGCAAGAAGAACAATGCCATAACTCACACCATTTCTTAGATCTTATTACACAAGGTTTTTATTAATGACAAATGTTAGAAACAGATAATTAGTGTGTCATTTGATAGGCAGAATATATTAGACATTATTTTCCTGTTATAGCACCCAGTTGTGTAAGTCCTTACTTATGTCTTTAACACTTACATACATGACAAGTTCATCTGGCCTCACTGAGACAAAATGGATGAACAAAAGTTTTGGCACACTGCTACTATATTGTCCTTTACTGAACATCATTCCCTGGAGCCAAAACCTATCCAAGAGGTATGACAAGACAGGAAAAAGAAATTCACCTCTGAGAGTGTTCAGGCTGTATTGCCCCAAGCACATTGTTTTGCTTATTCTTTCCCTCTTCAAAATTGCTTATTAATCATGAGGAGAAAATTGAAATAGATGGACCATGGGTCTGTCCTGCAAGCTCTATATCCTTGCCCAGTGAAGGGCCAACTCTCCTGAAGTTTTTAATGCCACTGATCCACATCAGATAAGAACTCTTGCTTTCTGGCTGGCATTTGCCAGAGGTGGATCTTCGACAATAACTGGAGGTTGCTCAGCAAGATCTTGTCAAAATGCCTACCTGCTGTGCTTGTTCTGCCAATGACAAAGAGGCAAGAAGAGGGTAAGGAGAAGCTTGGCTTGCATCCATAGAGATGCACAAAAATTTCACACTTCTGATGCCAATCTTCATTTGCTTTTATGTGGCAGGCTGTGTCCCACCTCATGATGGATATGGCTCTGCATTCCTTTGATTAGTAGTATCTGGGGTGTAGAGATCAGGTGATGGAAGAACTGGACTGAGACTATTTCCGAAAGGAGACAGCTGCTAACAAGGACTATTTGAGTCTCTGGAAGAAGGCTCAAGAGGCTTTGTTAAAGAGCCCTGTAGGTCTCCTGAGGGAGATGCATGAGAGCCATGCCATGGCTTACACCATGAATTCTTCCTTGCACTGTCAGCTGAACTGGGCCACATCTATAGCAGGAAGCTCTCCAGAGCACTACAGACACAAGTTCAGTTTCAAATATTTTCACTTGAACCTAACGACTGCTATTCAGATAATGAAGCAATGGCAGAGCAACAAGGAGAGCATGGTGAAACATAAGCGCTAATAAGTGCACAGGGGTGTAAAAGATTTATATATTGAGGCCAGGGTAGGCAGCAGGGTGCAATTTGTCCATTTCACCTCCACCTCCCACCTCTGGAATGAAGCCCAGAAGTCTGGGAAAGAAACTTCGTTCACAGTGACAACTTGCCTGGGAGCAGCTGCACAAGGCTTTTCTTACTACACATCTGAGAAGGAAGTCCTCATTCCCCTGTACGAGATACTCTTTGTCAAATTCAGACACAGCATGGTAACTGGCTGCATCTGCAGTCTGTGGGGAACTACAGTAAGTACCACTGCCAGCTCATGGAAGGTATTGTACACATCCTTTCATGCAAGGGAGTGCAGGACAGTTTGGTCTCAAGTACCCCAAGCAGACCTCACCAGCTGCACCTACATGGAGCCACACTCAAGGCCAAATCTGTAGCTTGCCTGCTGTGTTCACCTACGAGAGCCACATGACCCAGTTTTTACCTTTTGTTGTGAAATCTGGGAACACCTCTCAGGTTGCTAAAAATGAATCCACCTGATACAGAGCAGGTCTCAGGGTTTTTTGCATCCTCCATTTATCCCATCTGCTATTGCAAGGATGTCATAGGACACATGCATTTGGGTCCCCAGCATTCCTATTACAAGGGCAGATGAAATATGCAAGCAACTTGAATTCAGATATTTATTCTGGTGACTTGTAAGGCTGCTACACTTCAGGCCTCAGGACTGTTCTGGGCTTTGGTCCACTACTACTCTGGCAAGCTCAGGTAGGTGTACACAAAACTACTGTTGCTTTAGAGGTGTTCTCTCACCTGTGACAGAAAGGAGGAAAGGTATCCTTTGGCAAAACACACACTGAGTTTCCTGGCTATAGAGGTAACTGTGCTGGAAGACCTCACTGGACCTATTCCACATCCCTGTTCTTCTGTGAGTTCACCACCAATATAGGACTCTTGCTTTTGTCTCGTTGGACGATAGTGTGTCAATGCTACCTTTGAGCACAAAACAATGATTCAGGAATGAGTTTGTGCCTGGACCTAAGCCACCAAAGTAGTAGGTAGACTTGAGAAAATGGCTCTTCTGGGCAAAGGCTCTGTTAGCAAGTGCAGGAAGCTTTAGGCACCCAAAAGAGGTCTAAATGGCTGCTCTCTTGACTTTCAGGTTCAAGAAGCAAGAACAGCTACTCCACTGCCCTCACCTCTGCCACTCTTCCCAGTGTAGTTGGAGTTTTCATGTGCTTGGCCTGCGATGACTGATTCTCTGGGTGCATTCAGATATATACACTTGAATAGCAGGCAAGAAGAATTCACAGAAAATCAGTCTCTGGAGTTCCTGTTGTTACAGAAGGTTTGACCCTCCCTTTGATTTCAGCTGCATCTCTCCTGCCAAGATTGGAACATTCAGCCTGGTTCATCAAAATGGACATTCCATAGACCCATTCAGGTAGGAGGGCAGTTTTCTATGGCCTTTCTAGGCCAGTGACACCCTTCACCGTAAGTCGCTTTACCGTTAGGAGTTCAGGAGACACACATGAACTTTGGACTCTTTACAGATTGTACCTTTAATTTTAGTGATAAAGAGTCTGTCTGTGGGATGCAAAAGGCACCGTGGTGGTAAAGTTAGGTGTGCAGCTATGCAGCCTTGCATATTTCATTTGAGTATAGGGTCTCAGGGGACAGTAAAGTCTGTGCCTGCTGCATAGCGGTCTTCCGCTGCTGCATGATTCCATGCACTAAAGCCATAGCTCTCACCCCAAGCTGACTGCATCTCATATATGGGCGTTAGAAGCATGTTTGAGACATGAACTTAGCAGCAGAGCATCATGAGACTTGTCAGGCCTGTCTTCAGCTTTCATGTTCTCGTTTAGCATTTCTTCTAAAAAATCAGGCAGATCCTGTGCTCATAATAGTCCTCTAGTGGTTTATGAACACATGCTGGTAATTTCACACTGAAATGAAGGAGCACCTGTGGAGCCCACTGCTGCCTTCATGGGTACTGGATGTGAGTGAAATTCACTTACTTGCCTTTCTACTTTGCTGGTCTGCAACATCTAATGCTGGAAATTGAATCAACATCACATATTGGAACTGGAACTTCTGATTTAGCTATAGATTCCTCTCGCTTTTATGCATTCATTTAGCACTTCTGGAGTCTTAGACACCCAAGGCAGAACAGCTATGAAGATCTCCCATCTCCAAAAAATACTAGTGGGAAAATGGTAAGAAACATTTTCTGCCTGCAGTTCCCCTTTCTGACATACCTTGCTTGCTTCTTCACCCTGGTCCCTCACCCCCACTGACACTGGCCCTGGGCTGAAGCTACGGTCAGGGAGATAATCTCACCAGTCCGAGGAGACTAGTCATAGTGACTAAACTTCACAGTGGAATCATCAAATAATTGAACTGAAACTTGGTGACACATTTCGCAGATGACCCCAGCTTTCAGCCACTGCTATCTTGGCAGGAAGCTGGAGTTCAGTATTCACCACCACTGTCCAAAACACGGAGTCACAAATTAGCTATCCAAAAGAGATATGAATATAAGAAGACTGCACAAGCTGCTAATCAGCTGGTTAGTCAAAAGTAAGGACAGTCAAAAGAACCTGTGTGAACTGCTTGACACTTGGAGCGGCTCTACATAAACTTGGTGCTGCCATTCCCTCAGAAAGCCTATGGCAAGGAATGCACAACTTAGGGACAGAGTAAATATTAGCTTTACAAATGTAGGCACTTAAGGAATTTAGATGTCTTCAGCTTTTAGCAGATTAAATGGAAGAGCTTGAGGCTTAGCATCTTGTGTACAAAATTTAGGTGTCTGTAATGGCAGATGCCATCATCTAATCGTCTGAAACCTAGAAATGTATTCCGTGAAACTAACGGCTGCCTCTGAAATCTTGAGACTTGCTTGCCCAGGCAGCTAAACCAGACTTAATACATAGCTCTTTTACTATTAGCTTGTTTTCTATCTGTATTTCATGCTACTTTTTTGTTGCTCTTGGTTTGCCAGTGATTTCAAATTTTGATCTCTAAATGTTCAAAGATACTGAGCCTAGATTTCAAAAAAAGAGTGAAAAGATTAAAGCACCTGCTGCAGATACCACTTGTATGTGTGTTCAAACATGCTTAATCTTTTTCCTATGTAAGAATTACAGGAATCAAGATGGATTTCTGACACATCAGCACATTTATGTCTCTTTATGGTTATCTGTTATTGCTGAGATGCAGCCTTCAATCATTTTAACAGAGGTTTGAAATCTCTCACAAGGTGGCTTCAGAACCCTGAAAACCTCCTCTAAATAGTCAGCTGCTATTTTCAGGTTTTTCTTTATGGTTCTGTGTCCTTGAAGGGTAGCTGGTCGGAAAACAAGGAGTGAAGAGGAGGAGGGTAAACAGCAAAGCCCGAGTTGTTGTGATGTTCCGCTTGAGGGGGAGCTGCCTTCTGCGGTACTTGGTGTCTCATTTTGTTGCAGCATCTTCACAATGTCAGCATATTCCATGAGAAGTTCTGATACTTGGAGGGATAAGGCAGGTGAATCCAGTAACTGATGAATAGCAGACTCTACTGTGGCAAGGAAATTATCATGTTTCAACATCTCTGCAATGAGTAGACCCATGATACTTCCTACATCCCCCTTGTAATTCTCACAAAGTCCCTTTACTGCAGCGACCTTGTCCTGCAGGGAGGTGACGGGACCAGCAATCTTAGCATACAAACTGTGGCTGATGATTTCCTGTACATCTTTGTCTTTTGTTTCCATGGTGGCTTGCATCTCTTTCAAAGCATTGACCACGAGCAGCAGATTCTCTTTAATGCTGAAATTTTCTTTTGCTGGTATGATGGGGAAGTTGGTGCCAAGATGTGCATTAAGGAGACGGGCTGTTGCGTTGGTTGAAGAGACGTACATGTACACTAAATCATGCAGATTCTGGCAGGTCTTCACCAGCCTTTCTTTATCACTCATAAAACCAAGATGAGCTAACATTTCTGGAGTGGGGTCTGACTCTGAAAAGCAAACCAAGGAAATCCAGAAGACACAGGGGAAAAAAACCTGGATATATTGTCAAATAGAATGTTACTTTTCTGAAACCAGTATTGAAAATTAGCAGCCCACATGATGCATCCTCTCCCAAGACATTAGTTAGAAGAAAACACAGAAAAAGCTCTCTATCAGCCTTTACGGGGTCTTACTAAGCAGGCCAGCAAATATGGTGTAACCAGCTGCAACTAACATTACTCTTATGGCTGCAGGAAGCATTACTCTCACCTTCAGCATGCAATCTGAAAAGCAGTGGAAGTGTTGTAAGTGAATTATTCTTGCCTTTTGGTGTTTATTGGTAAATTTACAGGAGCCCTAGCAAGCAATCTACTTTACATCACCTTTGCAACTATAATCCTTCAGTTTGTATATACTGGCGGGTGTAGACAGAATTAAACTCTCATTCTTGAGAGGAGGGAGTAGACACAGCAAAGGCAAAGGCATCAGACATCAACATTCAAGAGACAAAGCAACTGAAGACTGAGAATGCAACATTTTGTCAGGCTACGGTTTCCTCCGAACTGACCCATATCTATCAGTTCATACATGGGTTAGCTGTTTGCAAGCATCCCTTGACAGATGAAAACACAAAATGTCCTCCTTGCTTGGGCTCCTGTCTTGCTACTATTTTGACTACTAAGGAAGTTTTATGTCCTTCAGCTTGCACCTAAGCGTTCTCCCAAGGTCAACTGCAGGTTCAGTCTTGGGACAGGACGCAGCTGAAAGACTGCTCCTGATGTTGTCTTTGCTTGTGCCACAGCCCTGTAAAGCCAGGCTGGTTTCAGCAGAGACATTTCATTAGTTGTTGATGTGGTTAGATGTGTAGTTAGATGTGTCCAAGCAGTTGCAGCTTCCCATCCCACTTCATACATTTAAAGACTTTTCTCTCAGTGCTCAGCTCAACCCTCTGCCTCTTTCTCCTTTTCCTTCCCACTGCAAAAGTAGTCTGAAATTGTGTGAAATGGCAAAATTGATGCTAGCCTCCACTGCTGTTCAACCAGAGCTGGCTCTGGGTCTCCACACTACTTCTTCCACTCTCATGGCATCAGAGGAGATGACCTGGCAAATTGCAGCAAAGAAGGGTGACAGGCACTCTAGATGAAGTCTTTCACTCAAACTTAATAGCTCTGAAACAACAGCTATTAATCTTCCCTAAAGACCCAGAGTAAAGCAGGAATAAAACTGCTTGCTTAGTGTTTAAATGATTTTCTGTCATGTTCCAAATGATACTTTAGAATTTTTATCTACTGCAGATCTTGAAGACCTGAAATCAGTTTCCAGCCTACAGAATGTGACACAGAGGCAGTTGTCAGCCTGATCAATTCAGTTCAGTCTAATATTGAAAGAAGTACTTCAGGACTACATGGCATTCTCAGTTAATAACAGGATTCACAACTAATTGATGATTGCAGAAATGTAATAGTTAAATCATTAGTGTTCCCTCTCAGCTCATTTTCTCATGCCTACAGCTCTGAAAACAAGGAGAGTTTGATAATCTGGCTCTGGATTGAATACAATAGCTCAGGTTTCAGGGAAAAACTCTGGCAGTTGCAGAGTATTTTGAGCTTGATCTTCTAGTTGCACCTGAGAACTCAGCCACTCTCTGCTGGGGAGGCAGCATTCATGACCAGAGCCTAGTAGGCAGCAGGTCCATCTTTCTAAGGACCAGAGCATGAAAGCTGTCTAGAGCTTGGATGAAGGCAGAAGTACAAGCTTGTCTTCCTGGGATAGATGAAGCCTATTTTTACTGTCTGTGGTATCTATTTTTCTATTTGTGAGGGACTATCCAACTTTTCTTCCATAATTTGCAGGTCATGCAAAACCAGTCATGGCAAAAAAAAACCATTATTTCAAGGAACAGCTGCAAGAGTTAGTGTTTATTGTTGATACCTATAAACAATAGAAATTTATAAATCTCAGTACAAAACCTAATCCTTTATCTGTATGTATGAAAAGTGATGTCCTACATGTTTTGTGTTCTCAGAACAGCAAGTAATCCATCCCTTCCAGCCATAGGTGTAGGTATCTGTGTACCACGGCTGTACCCACCCCCTTTGTCATAGGCAGGGGGATTCATGCTGTACCTCTGCTCTCTAGGAACAGAATGCCTTTGGAGGATCTAACAATTTGGCACTAGTGTTAGATAAACCGAAATCTATTAAAATTGGAAGGGGAAAGGAGGAAGAAAATGAGATGAATCTGAGTAAACATCACACGATAGAATTAATGACAAGCGGACAGGCAACAGGACCCAGCTGCAGCCCAGCCTCTGGATCCCTAGCTCATCACATGCTGCTGGAAACCACTAGAGGAACACAGGGGAAAAAGGATGAAGTCACTCTGCCACACACATTTCAGCTGATTGCGGGAGCACTCAGACAAAATCAGGTAGGCTGTCTAAATGTTTAATTAGAAAAGCTTCAGGGGAAAATCTCCTGGAGCTGGAGAAATAGTCAGAAATATGGACATATATGTGGCCTGCCTAACTCTAGAAAGCAAATGTAAAAACTATCAAAAAAGTTAACGTGAAGAACTAGAAGGCAATTTTAGCATTAAGAGAAAAAATCTAGAGCACTTATAGGAAGCTGAAATAATCTTGCGTAAAGAATAGACGCTGAGTCTCCTCCATACCTGTCTAGTACATAAAATGTTTGTTGAAGGGCTATCCCTCTTAGAACACATTGTCTTCTCAGTTTCTATGAATAAGGAAGAAACAAATGACCTTTCAACAAAGCATCACCAGGGTAGAAAGGAGCTAATATCATACTGAGTCAGAGAGCAAGACAGCAACATCCCTGAGGCAGAACTGATAGGAAATCATACCTTGCATTGACATGGTTTTATGTTTCCTGAAAATCATAAACCTTTACTGTATATGCACTTTTCTCCCTCCAGCTTGAAGAAAAAGATGTGTTAAAGATTTTACTCTCTTGACAGAGCTACAAGGTAAGTGGCTGAAAGAAAGGTACAGTACTGTGTGAAGTACTGCAGAAAAAATTCTCTTCAGACTGGCTTGTATTTCAACACTGAGACTAAAATTTGGCTAGGGGACTGTTGAAATAATTGTTTTTTACAGATATCTTCTGGGGGAGGGTGTGTTTAGTAAAATACAGCTGGGTCAGTGTCAGATGATTTGCAGTTAGCAGATAATGCAAGAACTACAAAGGACTGAAAGGACACAAAGTTATCTTTTTAAGAAGAAAAATCTAGCTAGTCCCCTACACATAACTATTTTTAGCTGTAACTGTGATATATAGGCACGAACAGCAAGAAGAGGTTTGTCTTGGGAAAATGTGAAGCACTGCATAAAAGTGGCCCAGATTTGCAATAAAAGGGCTGAGAACACTAAAGTACCAGCAAAGAAACAAGTCACCCTCTCATTCGTAGTTTGTCCCTGCTGCAGCAAAGTAAGACATAGCATTTAAGTCAAAAACATGCTAAAGCATTTTTACTTTGCAGCTGATGATGGGTTAAAGGGAAGTGTCACAGAGTTGATTACAGAAGCAAAGCAGTGACAGCTCAGAGAGGAATGGTGACCCTAAGGATTAGACACAAATGTTTGCGGGAGAGGAATAAAAGGAGTTAAATTTTGTGCTCAGGTCTGTACAGTGGTAAGGGAGTGCCACATTCTGCTCAGTCATGTCCTAGGAGCCTGGTGAACACCTGCTGATATTAGCTTCAAACAGGACACCCTGGATATGGAAGGAGCGTGGCTGTGCAAGCGGGGCTGTTCCTGCAAGCCAGTGCGTGCTGCTCCAAGGCAGTCTGCCATCACAGATGTCCTGCCAGAGTAGGTGCACCTCAGGGTGCCTACACAGTGTGCTGACATCATATGGCTGTCTGCAGCTGTTTGATGTTCACAAGTGAAAAAACAATGGTGAATCCATTACAGCATTAGGGAGGTGAATAAACAATGAGGGAATGGGGCTAAATATCAGGGAAGGAAATACAGTCGGAGATGTGTGTAAGGTGATGTAAGTTAGGGTGGGTTTATGATACATAATTGTATTATTCTCTATGAATCCCCAAGTGTAAGTTTATTAGTAGCAGCACAGAGTGCTTATATAGTAACATTTTCTCTTGAATGTGAGGAGAAATAAACTACACTGGCATAAACACCCTTGTGTTGATATGGACTTTGCCCATTCCACCAGCCACCATAGTTGTTTAAAAATCAGATGACACTAACTGAAAAAAATAGGCTGATAAAAAAGTGTGTCTAGAACAGGCCTTTTATTTCCACAGCTTATTTTAGATTTTGCTGATTAGATGAGAATTGTTCCATTTTTTTAGTGAACTAGTTCAGCTTCTACCATGTTCAGTTTCACAGGTGAAGAATGACCCCTGTTCATTTTACCAGTCTGCTAATTACATATTTGTTCGCTATTTTTGTTGCTCTGAGTATGTCCAATGTCTCATAAGGTCCTTTTCCAATCATTTGGCTAAAGTTCCAAAGCAAGAATTTAGATTTTTACATTTACAAGCTATGCCTTGGGATTTGACTTGTTGAGTATAAAAAGAACCAGTGATGCAGAGACAAAAGACATTTCACTGTTCTTTAAAGGCTAGGGTTATGGGTTTTGAACAGGGTAAGAGATTTCTTTTCTCTCTTGAAGTAGGCTATTTCTAAAGAATGGCATTGAGTGACCTCCTTTACCCAGATAACCCCAAAAGAAGGCAAGAATTGATCCATCTGCACCAGGAATTGCTCGACTGCATGTCCACAAATTTCCATGCAACAAATGAGCTAGCTGGAGTGCTGAATGAACACCTGGGCTGTACAATTACCCTCATTCAGATGAAAGAGAGCAGCACTGTCAAGGAAAACTGTGACATCATCATTCAAGCGATGAGTGAGATTCAGCATCAAGTGCAGAAGATTGATAGTGACATGAAGGAAAAGCTAGAGCCTGTGCTGTACCAAAAGCTGTATGACATCAAAGAGCCTGAGTTGGAGAAAATTGCAATAGCCCATAAAGTTTTTTCTGTTGTTCTTGGAGAAGCAACTTCAACAGCTGGGATGGTAGCTATCAAACTTCTTGGCTCCAACCTTATAACTCTCACTGTAAGCAAGCTCGTCAGTCTCCTTGCACAGATTGGGGCATCTGTTCTTGGGGGAATCAGCATCACCATTCTTGGGCTCGGCATTGAAATGATCCTTCATGCCATCCTGGGAGCCGTGGAGAGGAATCAGCTTCTCACAGCTGTGAGAAGCTATGAGGAGCACCTGGCTGAATTTAAAGCAGCCTCAGAAAAGTACCAGCGTGCCATAAATGAAGTGACTTCTTTGGTGAGACAGCAGGTTCAGTGAATGAAGTTGCAGTTCTCCTTCCTGCTGTGACAGTGGCTGCAGCAGCTATGCCTGCAGAAACCTTTTCAATTCATTATGGTAAATGAACTACTGATGGCTTTTTCTCTTATTAGTAGCAGCAGAGCAAGAGATGTGACAGATCAGGGAATTGGCACTGAAATATATTAATAGGGAACTGGCTTATAGATGCTTCATGGAGGTAATGCTTCAAATACTTTGCACCTTTCCTTCAGCTGTTTTCTGGAATGCTTTGTAGATAACCTTGAACTGTAATTTGTACCAGTGACAGTAATACTCACTGCTAGAGCAGCAGTGGTGAGAAGACGTGATTTTTTCTTGTTGTGTTTCTATATAAAAGATGACAACATGATGGGAAAAAAAAATTTCAACATGCTGGTCCTTGTCATCATCTGGAGGGCTCATCAGGACAGCTGTGGTTGCTATACTCTTAGTGTGGATTAGTGCTAAATCTGATAGGCTGAATTCCCTGTACGCTGAACTGCTTACAAGGACTAGCTGAAGCATATTTAACTACTATTTCCTGTCCCATCCCTGCCAAAGAAGCCAAACAGAGATCTTCTTTTAATAAAGTCTAATTCCACTAGATTAGCAGGTAAGAGAAATATGGGCCTACAGGTAAACACACAGAACCTTGTCCCACAACTGAGAGAAAGCAGCTGTAGTGCTCTAGGCATGCTTGACTGTAAATAACCTCTTATGTTCAGCAATGCCCTGCTCCTGGCAACTCATAAGTAAACATTTCTCTGAACAGTTGTTGCTGTGTTGATTGAAATGTCTGTTACAGCCCTATTAATGCACTAAATTTATTTTCAAGTGCTTTACGCAGTCCCACCAACATGGGACGGCCAAAAGTATGCTTAGATTCTGCATTTCAGAATATGCTACCAAATGCCCTTATTTTTCAGGTTTTGAAAACAAAGCTTGAAGCAAAAACATGATTTGCAGTCTCTTGCTCTGCTTTTGCTGTGGTTTGCTTTTTTTGCTTTGATCTTTGGGGGGGGAGGTAATTTACAAATTAATAAAAATGTACCTGGGTACTGTAAGACTTCTCTTTCCTGTACTTGGTTTGGTTGTTGGGTTTTTTTTCCTGTCTGAAAACCCAATCTTAAAACAAATAATGAAAAAAGAATAAAATTCATTATAGATGCAACTTATAAATTCTTTTTTATATCCATGATAGACCGCTCTTTTTTAGTAAAAGCTTCCCCCATACTAAAAGCTTATTCAAATTAATGCATTTGTTAATATTTAATATTAGAGATATTAGATTATTATAATAATAACTAGATCATGCCTATGAAAATAAAGACACGGGTGAGAGCGCAACAGGGAAGATCTACACTGGATTCATAACACTTCCATTCTGGGTTTTGGTTTTTGTTGTGCAGGTTTTTCCCCCCCCACTGTTCCCATTTTAATCATCTTTGCTGATTCCTCTCTGCTTTTGTGTTCAAAAGCCACCAGATGGCAATGCAGCTGCTGGCTTTCAAGCATCTCTGCCAGCCAGATGAGTGCTAGGTACTTACAAACTGGGACCAGCACAAGCTGCACACTGGGCAGTGTGGGTCAAGAAAGCCAATTTAGAGGAGGCAAAAAGCTCTGCCTTGCCTCACATGAGGTATTGTGGTGGGTGATATGGTGACCTGAGGCATCATTTCGCCAAGATGCGACATCTCCCATCTCCTGACATGTGGCGCCCGGTTTAGAGGTACTTGTTTAGAGGCAAGAGACTGTCGATCAGCAGAACAGTGATATTGAGTGTTAGAGAGGCAGGAGTTCCTGGCTCCTACCGACTTTCTGCATGCAAATGTGCATTCTCATTTAGGAAGAAAACCCACCAAATCAGTACATATGTTTGCAAGACTGCCCATCACGGCTATATGAGAACAGTGGAGTCAAATAAAAACAAATCTGTTGTACTTTTTAGGCAGTTTGTCCACATTTTCTTGAAAGCAAATTCCAAGCTGTGTCAGGGTAAATGTGATACGCAATAAAGAATGTAAAGATACACAATTTCTATTCACCTCTTGATAGATCCTTGTTCCTGGTGGGTTTAAAGGAAAGCTGGCTTGCCCACAGCAGCTGGTGTGGCAGGTGTCATGCCCATGAGATGTTGGAAGATGTTGAAGATGTTGGAGATGTTGGAGACTGGTGGGCGGCAGCCTGTCCCTCCGCTTATGAGGTAGGATGCTGTGAGCTCACAGAGGCCAGGCCAGCATCCCCAGCCAGCTAAGAGAGCTGCCCGTGACCTCATAGAGGGGTATAGCAACACACAGCCATAACAAGGTGGGTTTGAAGTCAAAAAACCTGCTGATCAGCTTGGGATCTTCTCAAACTCTTTCCCCCAACTCTAGCAGTAAGAAAATCAATGGGTTTTACTTGTATTACCAACAGTTACATACTTGAACTGAGTGCAACCGGCTAGATGTAAAGGAGAGCATCCAGTGGAGTGTTACTCTAGCTTAGCTCTGTTTCTGCTTGGTAACTGAAAGTCTGTCCCACAAAATAAAAAATAATTCCTGCTCTCTCTAGCTCTCTGACCAGTCTTACACTTGGTCCTCCAAAGATGTTATAACCAGCCTGTTGATGCTTCTCCTCTAGACTCCCTGGAGCTGCCCCTTGGTATGGCAGAAGTCCCCAGTGAGAAATGAGAGGACTATGGTCCTCCAAGTCAGCAGACACTGCTGGGAGAAAGCAGTTAAGACTGAGGCAGTACCACTGTCCTCACTGAGCCCAGTATTATGACAGAAGACCCCAAGCCTTGTGAGAAGAGGCAATCTTCAAAGCCTCAGCTATCCCCCTCTCCAGTGACATAGCACATGACAGGCATGTGCATGGCTACAGTATTCCTATCACACCCCGTCAAGCATCCCCCCCCTCTGCTCAGACTGTTGTTCTGGTGAAAAGATGAAGAATTATAACTGTATAACATGCATGTTTCAAATAAGAACAGTTCCAAAAAAGTAAAAAACCTGTAAACCAGCCCAAACCAGTCTAAGCTGCTTCCAAACCTGTGTAGAAACAAACACTGGATGGTTGCAACGGAAATCTGCCCTGCAGCAAATTCTTTCTGGTAACAAGAACAATGTAACAGAACAGGCCAAGGAGGCACAGGGAGCGGATGACTGCTGTGTACATGGTTAGCAAGACTCCTAGGTGCTGAGAGCTCTTGAAGCTCTGTCTCTGAGGTTGCCTCTGGGCTGGCCACTTGCTGACTTAGATTTTGTGCGGTTTGCAGCTGATGTCGGTGTTAATGTGACGTGCAGCTTGTAGTCTTGCTCTTGCCCACCCTGCAAGGATCCTTTGTAATTTTCAAGTTTGCCAACTAAGCCTCCATTATTTGAAAAACTGTAACAACATCGTGTTGCATGGTACCTTCACCCAGAGCAGGGGGTCTAAAAATCCTGCTTGGGCGTTAGACCACCTCTGCTGTCAGGTGCTTTGGTGAATAGAAAAATGTCCTTCCTGTAACCTCCCCCTGGCATGTTGTTTCTTCACGCCTGCACCCATCCTTCACTGCTTGCCCCCTCCTTATTCACAGTGATGTAACTGGTCTCCCAGGGGCTGTTTTGTCTACCTTTATCCTGGTTTTTCATGTGTCTGGGGACTTTTGCTGGGAGAGGCACTTTGGGCAATGAGGTGTAACAGTTCCTACCGAAGTGTCCACCAGCCTCTGCAAAGCTGATCACACCGCAGGGGTGGCTGCAGTGAAAGACAAGTAACAGAGCAGTTTCTGCGGTCCCTGCTGGCTCCAGACTAGCTGTGTTCGTTGTATGGCCCGGGTTGCCTGATGAATGTCATCGGGTCCCTTTTCTCCAGTAGTCCCCCCAAACAGCAGCTGGCACAGGAGCCTAACCGAGGGGTGCCAAGGGATGCCAGCCCTACTAACAGGGGAGCAGTGCTGCGTTCAGGCCAACCCAGCAAGCAACGCGTATTAACGCCTGAGACTAGGCGGGCCTCCTGCACCCTCAGCGCTTCTTCGCCCCCATTCCCCACGGACAGGGGCTTCTCGCGGCCCTGCCGTGTTTGGGGGCAGGGAGGCGCTGCGCAGCCCCCCCCCCGGAGAGCGCGGGGGCAGTGCCCGCAGTGCCCACGTTCACAGGGCTCCTCTTCTGCCCCAGCGCGCTTCCATCGCCGGTCGCACCGGCACGGCACTCCCGCACACCAAAGGCGCCGGCGGCCGCCGCTCCGCTCCCCTGCCTGCCAGCCACGCCCCCTGCCCTGCCTGCCAGCCACGCCCCCTGCCCGCCTCCCGGCCCCACCCCCTGCCCACCCATAGCGGAGCCTCCAGGCGGGGCAGCGAGGGGCGGTGGAATCAGAGTCGGGGCTGACGCGCCAAAGTCGCCACTTCCGGAGCGCGGTTCCGCGCGGCGCGGCAGTCGCGCTTTGCGGCGGCGCGCCATTCGGTCCCGGTTCAAGATGGCGGTGGGGCCGCGGCGGCGGGCAGCGCGGGGGTTATAGAGGCCGCAGTGGGAGAGAGTCGGGCCGCCCCGGCCGGGCGGAGGGGTGAGAGGACCGGGGCCGTGCTGGGGTCGGGGGAAGGGGAAGAGGAAGGGAAGCGAAGCGAGGGGAAGGCGGCGGTTTGCACTGCGCCTTCGCTTCCTCCGCCGGGGGAGGAGGGCAGGCAGTCGTGTGCCTCGTGGGAGGCTTTCTTGCCTCTGTCCTCAGTGAGCAAAAAAATAATCATAACTTTAGTGGTTGTTGTTTTTTTCACTTTCGGATGTTAATTTGTAGCATTGAAGCTCTTAGCTTTGTGCCCGAAGAGGGTTTGGGGTCAAGGTTTCAGAAGTTTATTCTCTTTCTCTTTAGCCTTTAAACGTTATAAATACGAGGTGCAACTCTTAACTTCCATCTCTGTTTGGTGAGCTTCCCGCCTAAAGAAATGATAGTGTCATGCAAAAAAGTCATGATCTTAGAAAAAGGGAATATGTTTTTGGGGATCACAAATCGTGGGGTGCTCTGGCAAACAGCAGGCCACCTGAGAGCGTAACCTGGTAGCGTAAGCCGTGAGCAGAGCTCTGCAGATTTTAACTAGTCAGTGCATTGAATGGGGTCAGTTCTTGGAGCTTGCTAGGGACCCCTTCTGTTGGGCCTTAAAGTATGAAATGAGGCACAGTGCTTAAATGTCTTTTTGGGGGGTAAGGGGAGGCATGTAATTTAGTAGTTTGGAGGTAGTATCTTATGTAAGCATGAGAAAAGGATGCACATAGTGACTGCAGTTAGGCTGCAGAAAACTTCATATCGAACTTGTGAATGCTTTCACTTCGGTGGTGATCTATTTGGATGCAGTTATGGTGACTAGAAAGCTACATCCCAGCAGCTCCTAAATTTCAGAGGGTGTTCTAGATTTTGGGGTAGAATCTGTTGTGTGGTGGGATTATTTTGTTGTTTGCCGTATGTCCCGCCCCCGCTTCCCCCCCTCATCCCCCTCTCCCAACACACAATGTTTTGGCAGGGAAGTAGGCGTGGAGGTGGGGGGAGATCAGAGCTGTGAGAGAAACATCACAGGTAGTTTAGACACTTACATAGTTGAAGAAATGTCTAAAGACAGGAAATAACTCTTTCCAGAGTAACCTTTTTTCTCTGGTCATCATAACATAGCTTGAAATAACACTGATGGAGGTAGAGAGCATAAGAGCAGTGGTTTATGGGGAGGAGAAGACACAGATGTGTATGGAACACATGTTGGATACGGTGGGTACTTGGGAGAGAAATCAAGGGCAGCCTAAAAGTCTGAGAAAAGGAGGAAATTTGTGGGAAACATTTGAAAGAGGAATGGAAATGTAAAAATTGGAGAGCTCATATGAAAGTAAATGAAAAGCTAGAAGGGCTCTGATATGCTTTTATAAAAATACAATGTATGTTTCTCTTTCCCCAGTTCCTCACCATGGTATAAGCAAGAAGCTTCTCGGTTTGAATTTTGGAGTGAGTAATAATGGAGTAGATGATTATCTTAAAATAGGTGCTTAGTAAAGTAGTAGTAAGTAGGTACTTAGTTAAATAGTAGTACTTAGTTAATGTAGGGTGATCTTGATGTGAATGCCTGAGCCTGTAGTAGGGTTTGAGGACCTCACAAGTATTTGCGTTTTTTGAGGGAGCAACTTGCTGATACAGAGAAGAGAAATAAGCATATTCAACCTACTGGTGCATAGGACCTGAAACCATGTCATCTTTTCCAGATCTGTCTTTTTTAAAGGATTTTTTTTGAGGCAGAAGGGAAAAGGTCAAAATGGGGCGGAGATCTACATCATCCACCAAGAGTGGGAAGTTTATGAATCCCACGGATCAGGCCCGTAAGTATTTGTAAAAGCTAAACAGATGGGAATGGGGGAGTCTTAGGGAAGCAGATAAAAAGCTTTCTCTGATGATATGATCTTCACCTGTGAATCAGAATTGAGTTTCCCTATCTTGAAAAATTGTATTTGAGTTTTGTTAAAAAAAATCCTGATAAACCTGCTTGCTTTCATGCTGTTGCTTCTCTTCGTTTTTGCTGTAGTTATCAGTGTTCAAAGACCTTTGTACCTAGCTTTTGACTAAACTGCAAGCTGTTTCTTGGGACTTAGTTTCTGTTTGAGGCTAGAATTTGAGAAATGTTAAATTTTGTAGATGCTCTGGTTAGATGAGGGAATTGTCTAACCGTTTTTTTCCTTTTGGCAGTATGCCAGATACTCTGCTAAGCAGAGAAAGAAAATCTTGACTTCCACAGTGAATGTACTTTATTTCAGATGCATACTCAAAGCCTACATATTTTTAAAGTGGGTTGTCTGTTGATTCTGTTGCAGCTTCTGGGAAGCAGTCTTTTCATGACTGCACATATAGCTCTGACTTTTGCTGCCTGTTATTTTTTGTATACAAATGCCGCTGCTTCTGGAGACATGAAGACTGCTGTATCCCTTTTGTGTAACACATGAAAAATGTTTCATGCTGTATTTATCAGTAGCAAGATGAGTTAAACAGTTATAATATGTATAAAATGAGTGAACTCTTGAGAAACAGCACTAATCTTGATGAAGGAAAGGTTCTTCATGGATTTGATTGTCTCTTTCAAGTCTTCACTTTTTCTTTCTTTTTTCCCCCCTCCTTTCTAGGGAAGGAAGCTCGGAAAAGGGAACTAAAGAAGGTAAATAAAAAGATCAGGAATGAGTACAGGCAATGCCAAGTAAAAAGTATGATGTTTGTGACTGTATTGGGCTGCGGCTGATGCATAGACTACAGATGTTTTGGTTGATATTCTAAGATTGACTTCAGAAAATACTTTCCAAACGAGTAGCTTAAGAAAACATAAATAGAAATCTTGTTTTGGGTAACTGTCTCATCATCTGTCGCAGTACTCTCCAAACTATCAAGCTGCAACAAGGTCTTTTACCATCTCATACCAGCATACTCTTCATGCTCTCTGCTGCCTTCTCCTCGTTTAACCTCATCCAGGGTGTGTGTTCTCTCTCTTCTCTCTGCTTCTTCCTCTCTTACCTCTTCCTTGGCTGCTCTTGTGCCTTCCCCCAGCACAGCCATCACTGCTGTCTAGCTGGACCCGCTCTGTACCCGCCACCGCTGTGGGCTGCTGCCACGTCTGGCCGTGTACTCTGCCACTGTTGCCCTTTACCCTCAGTCTCTTAACTCCACGACAGTCAGGCTTCCTTCTCTTTGATCACAATGGCTCACCTTTACCGGTGTCTGATCCAGATCCCCAGGCTCTTCCCTCCTATCTCAATGTGATCTGGATCACAGGCTATCCCCGCCTGTCTCTGCTACATTGGGCACTGCCGTCACTGTTCAAAACTTCAAACATATTCCCCAGCACAGCCATCACTGCTGTCGCTGCTCATTACACTCAGCCTCATAATCTGAAAGGCCTCACATGGGGCACCAATTGTCACAGCACTCTTCAAACTATCAAGCTGCAACAAGGTCTTTTACCATCTCAGTCATCTGCTGTGTTCTAACTTGTAACGATTACAGTTTTTGAAATGTTATTGTAAGTACTTGGGAATTAAAAAAAACCCACCCAAACAACAGATAAACTACCTAAGACTTGCATACTTTTTTAGTGTGTTTTACTGTATACATTTTGTCAGTTGGTTATCTTGTTGATTGTATGTATCTTGATCTGAGTGAATGAGTTCTAGAAGCATTTGTAATTAGCAAGATAGCCAGAATTTTTAATTCCCTTTGCTGCAGATTTGTACTGTGGTTAGTATTTGCACGACATCTTGAGGTGTGTTTTTCCTGCAGACCGGAAATACTGAGAAAGGGGTATTTGATACAACTGTTACCTCTCTCTCTTCTGTGACACTTTTCTGATCTGCTTGATCTCTGCTTTTCTTAGAACAAAAAGCAACGAATGATGGTACGAGCAGCTGTACTGAAGATGAAAGATCCAAAGCAGATTATCAGGGACATGGAGAAATTGGATGAGATGGGTGAGTGAGAGATACCAGGTGTTGGACTTACGCAGTGGTTTATGGAGATGCATGACAAAGTTTTAAGGGGTGACTAGGAGACTAAAATAGAGTAATGTTTTTCCTTTCCTGTTAGAAGGGGAGATTCTATGAATAATGGGGGATTAATGATGATTTGAGGTGGTGTGTTGCCATCAAAGATAACTTTTTTTTTTCCAGGAAGGTGGCTGATAATGAGTAGTGTGTGTGATATTAACGTAAAGTTGAAGGAGAGGATTATTATAAGGCTGAAGACTTCCTGAAAATAGGGGTTGAAAATTGTTTGCTTTGAAGTTGTTTCGTTCATCACAGTTGTGCAGTAGAGTAACCTAGGAATTTTTGGGGTTGTTTTTTGCGGTCTTGTATTAGAGTTTAACCCAGTACAGCAGCCACAACTTAATGAAAAAGTACTAAAGGATAAACGCAAAAAACTTCGTGAGACTTTTGAGCGTATCTTGCGGCTCTATGAGAAGGAGAATCCTGACATCTATAAAGAACTGCGCAAGCTGGAAGTAGAGTATGAGCAGAAGAGATCACAACTCAGCCAGTATTTTGATGCTGTCAAGGTAATAATTATTTTTTCAGGCTTGTAATTGTGGTAGGGTATAATTTTTGCTAGTTAAGCGTAATAGTTGGAAAGGAAGAGAACTTTTGAGAGACCAGTGTATATATCGTGGCCCATATTAAGTACTTACATGAATTTGCGTAGTATCTTTAGTTGCAGCATTTCAGTAAGGACAGCATGGGGGTTGTCAAGTCTGTTCTCATCTCTGATATACTGATTTCATTCAATGTGATGTTACAGGGGAAAGGGAAATTTTAAGTTGCAAATTAACAATATGAGAGTTTGTTTTCTGTATTGGAGAGAGAGCTTGTGAATGTGCAGTTGATATTTCTGTGAATTTCTGCTAAATCTGTTGCTGGAAACAATGAGAATCCTTTGGCATTCCTTTAAAGGGTTTTCTTTGACATTCTTCCCTACCCTATTGGAGAACATAATGTTGCCCAACTGCAAGTATCTGTAAGATTATAATTTTTTTCCTTTGGAATATGCAGCAGCTTATAACTTTTGCCTTCTGGATACTTAAATACAGACATACTTGTCTGTAGCCCCTTTGCTTTGGGGCTGAAGGTCTAAAAGGAAATGGTAATATGACTGATTTTGAAATAGTAAAGCCTTTCAGAGGTGCACTGCATGTATTTGTTTTGCATTGAAAGCTTTTACTGCTGACATTTTCCCAAGTATTTTTCATGAACTGCTACAAGATAACATGCCCTAAGAACAGACAACTTGGCAAGTGATGGAAGGTCCCATGTGTTCTGTACTCTGAAAGGTAATGAGGTTGTGCAGTAGTTTCTGTGGGAGTAACCAATTATCTCTTTTTTTTTTTTTTTTTTCTTCTTTTCCTCCCCAGAATGCTCAGCATGTTGAAGTGGAAAGTATCCCCTTACCAGATATGCCACATGCTCCCTCCAACATCCTCATACAGGACATTCCCCTTCCAGGGGCCCAGCCACCTTCTATCCTCAAGAAGACATCAGCCTATGGGTAAGTGAAAAAAGAAACTTGGGAAGGGAAGAAAAAAGGAGCACTCTTATTACTGGGGAGGAGCTAAGGGTAGAAACAGAGTTAGTACTGACAGCAGAAATGAGGAATTCTGTATGAGTGAATTGTACTTTTCTTGTAACCAAAGCCCTTTTAAATCTTTCTCTACTATTACAGGTTTTTGTTTAAACTGCTTTGAGTAATACACTGTATCTTCCAGTGTTTGTCTTTCTGCATATCAGTAAAACTTAAAGCTCTGCCACTTTGAACATCAATGCCCCTTAAATTGCCGTATGTGTTTTTTAGTCTTACTAGTATGTTGAGTTTAAACTTCTGGTTTACTTACTAGGTTTGTCATTCTAATACTAGTTCTGTTTCTTTCGGAACAGCCTTCTGTTTTCACCAACTTTGTAATTATTTCATTCTGCTTCTTTGTTGGGATTCAAGTCTTGCTTTATTTGTTGCCTTCAGTTGCCTTCCAAAAAGCTTACTTTTGTCTGATCTTCAGCAGTCATGTCTTTGTATGGGGTTGTAAACTCCTTGAGACGAATCTATTCTTTATAAATGCTCATGTTTCTTCTTAGAAGGCTGCTGTGTAAGCAATTGAGACAAGGCTAAAGTATTCTATTAAGTGCATGTTTGCTTTCATTTGTCTGTGTTCCTACCTTTTTCATTTCCTTTCTTATTTCCAGACCACCAGTTCGGTCTATTTCTGTACTTCCTCCTCCTGGGCTTGGTGTTCCACGTTTACCTCCAGGCAGGAAACCCCCTGGACCTCCACCAGGGCCACCTCCACCTCAAGTCCTACAGATGTATGGCCGTAAAGTGGGTTTCACCTTGGAGATGGCTCCTCGAAGGCGAGAAGAGGAGATTTCTTACAGTTCTGAAGCAGGTAAGGATTTTCCTATTACTGTCTGGGGTTTTGACTTCTGTGTTTTGCTGCTAATAATAGTACTAGTACAAACATAGTGTGCCCTAGACAAGGTATTCTCTGAGCATTATGGGTGTTAATACTACTTGAAGGACTCTTTATAAGCGATTATGCCTCTGAGGTGATTCTGGTATATTTCATAATATCTGCATTATTGTTATCAGCAATGTTTTAAGTGTTGAAACTTCTGATTTTAACTTTCAGAATCTTTGTAATTAGGTTGCACAGTTTAAATATTTTCTATGTAATCTTAACAGTGCTGAAACATTTTACATAGTGTCCCTTAAGAAAAACACAGCCATCCTCAGAGAAGTCTTCCTTTTTTTAAAAAAAAAAAGACCCACAAAAAAAACCCCCACAACCAAAACCAACCCTGAAAACCCACCCCAAACCAAAATCACAACAACAAAACCCCCAGCCAACCCTGGGTATGCATTTGGTAGGAGAGCCTAGATCCTCCTTTTCACCCAGTTACTGTATCGTCCTTAGAAACTTGTGAATGGGTAGATCAGATTTATTGCATACTGGAAAGCATCGAAGTATTTTAATAGTGGACTGTTGGCAAACAAATGGTCTAATGAGTTACAGATAGGAGTTGCCTTCACTTGTTTCTATGCAGATTAACCAGCTGGTTAATAGTCAGTCTTATAAGTAGACTCTCAAGACTGTGTGCTAAACAGTAAAGGGTTGACAATATGTCTATGCTGTTGCTGAGGGGATTTTTCTAACTGTAGATATTCACTGATGTGTAAGACAATGTTTTGTATTTGAAGTTTATTCATTTCCTAATACTTTGCTTCCTGCAGGACAGCGAGGGCATGAAGATGATATGTCCAGTACTAGTGAAGATGAAGGTTATCCTGAGGATATGGATCAAGACAAGCATGATGAGAGTAGTGATGATAGTGACAGCGATAGGTCAGATGCAGACAGTGAAGGCGAGGACTTTCTGCATCGTGATAATGACAAGGAGAGGGAAGGTGGTGAAGAAAAGAAATCAGGTATGGTGGGAAGCTGCACATGGGGGTTAGATTTTTTTTTTTATTTTTTTCCCCCAAGAGAAACACTACTTAACAGAGTATGTGTCTGTTCTCCTGACGCTGGGGTGGTGGTGGAGTAATTTGTTTAGCCAGCTAATTCAGTTCTAACTCACCTAAATTACAGCTGAGTAATTTTTACCAGTAGATGGATCAGAAGGAAATGATCTGGAAGTAAAGTATATCTTAAATGGATGTGTTTTCTTAACAGTTGAGTTAGCTTAGTAAGGTTGCAAGCCATTTTTCACCTGAAGCACTGAATTGACAGGGTACCCTACCGAAATTAAGCCTCAATGTAAAATAGGCTTAGTGATTTGAATAGCTAAGACAACTGAATTTTATGCTACTACTGCTTTTGGGTAGTGTTTGGGTTTTTTTTTACTGCTTTGGGGAGACAAATTGATAGAGAATACTAGATTAGCAAAACTTCAAATAATCAGTAACACCAATGTTTTAACCCTTATGTAAGGAGCATCGTTATGTTAGAATATGTTATCCATACCAGGTAGGAGACTTAAATCTATCTTATTTTTATTTTCTTCCCACCTCCCACCACCCTTGCCCATGCTTTGCTTTCCCCAGGTCATAGTGTACGGTTTGCAGACATGCCTGGGAAGTCACGAAAAAAGAAAAAGAACATGAAAGAACTGACTCCACTCCAGGCCATGATGCTACGAATGGCAGGTGAGTGAGATGGGTATATTAAGTGGAGGTAATGCCATTAGGCTTCCAGTTAAGGTTTATCCAGCAAGCTGACTTTTGTTTGCACAGTTTTTATTTTATAGAGTAAATATTTTACTGGTTACAATGTAATATCTGCTAAGAGTATAAACTGTGGTTAGGTATTTGTGGATTTGGGTTTTTTATTATTATTTTTAATCTACTAGTGTGTGTTTTGCACAGCAGAGTTGAAGTTATAGTAGAAACAGGGTTTTTTTGATGTACTGGGATAGTTTTTTTCAGCTAAATTTTATCTTGCTTACTTTTTAAACAGCTGCTCAAATTAAATACAAACTTTTTAATGAAAAAGAAAGGGTGAGTCTGTAGGCTCAGCCTGTAACCTGTAAGGATTTGTACTCCCTAAAAATAACCTTTTGCAGAAATAAGTTAACTGATAGAGTGAAGATTGGTTGGTTTGTTTTAGAAAGACACCTTCAGTGTCTTTCGGAGGTGCTGGAGCTTCTTGGACACAGGGATTATGTTTATTTTGAGGTTAAGTCCCCATTTCCTTCCCTTCCCGCAAGCTCCCACAAACTATAGATAAAATAGCTGCAGTTTGGATGGGTAGTAGAAGTTTCAGCTCCCGTGGGAACAGATAGCTCTTGGTGGCAGAGTTCTGTCTAGAGTGGATTTATTTTTTCAATTTCTTATTTTCGTTTTATGTTTAACAATAAAATGTGATCAGTTTCCTTTGAAGTAAGGTTTATCTTTCCTCTTTGTATTCTGTGTGCTCAGGTTTCTCTGATGTTCACAAAGGTATTGTCTGTGGACAGATATGATAAGTATGTCTCCATTTCCAGGTCAAGAAATTCCAGAAGAAGGGAGAGAAGTGGAGGAATATTCAGAAGAGGAGGAGGAGGAGGAAGAAGACTCAGAGTCTGAAGAGACATCACAGCAGCAGCAGCAGCTTAGTGAGGAAGCTCTTGCAGAGACTGCATCATCTACTGCAACTTCCCAGGCACAACAGCAGCAACCGCCTCCACAGCCTGTTCCTCCAACTCAGATACAGGCACCTCCTATGCCTGGGCCACCTCCGCTAGGACCACCTCCGGCCCCTCCACTGAGGCCCCCAGGTCCGCCCACCGGCCTTCCTCCTGGCCCTCCACCAGGTGAATACTTTGGTTTAGTCTGGTTTGGAAGGTGCAGGCTGTTGGTACTACAGGCAGTGTATCAGTTTGGGAGTTTTGAAGCTACAGGATGTGTACAGATGCAGTGCAGGAGCCCAACGTGGTAATTGCTGAGACCTGTGTTCTCTCTTCTGTCGTCAGTCTGTTGCTGTACTGTGCTTTTGAGGCATCAGGCTCTTGTAGCTGTAGTCTGCCTGATGGGCACTGGCTTGTTTGTTAGCACTGATGCTGACAGGTGGCAGTGGAGCCAGCGCTGAGAGTATGAAGAACAGGGCCTGGTGCCACATGCCTCTCCAGTTTTGTGCCTTCCCCCTGCCCCCCTTGTGGCATTCTCCCCATGCTGAGTTGGGGCATGATTAAAGAGGTTTGTGAGCTGCTACCTAGTTACAGGTTTTGGTGTGGTTTGGTTTTGTGGGTGGGTTTTTTTTGGCTTTTGTGTGTTGTTATTTGTTTTTTTTTTTTAAACCTACGGTGTAATGAAGGGTTCTGCTATTCTACCACTTGAATGAATGTATTTCAGTCTTGTTAGGGTAGATAAGTATCCTTGGATGAAATAAGTAGTAAATTTGAATTTGTATCAATATTAGACTGCTTAGTGACAGTTAGCAATAAAGCCAATCAGTACTGGTTTGGTTTTTTTTTTTGAGGGCCATCACTTGAGTTTCTTTGATCTGGAGAAAGACCATTTATTTTCTGTAAGTTGATGACATTGCCATATAGTTGAACTGGATAACGTAACAGGTTGTTTTGTAATTAAAAAAGTGTATAAACCTGTTGCTTGTTCTTAAATTGCTAAGATAACAGTTGGGCAATAGTGAGGAGCACTATATGCTATGATTTTAAAGTATTTTATCCTATATGAACACACTAATATTTTTGTGGGTGTGGGCAGGCATAGTTCCCTTTCCAACGTCTTCCTTGCTGTTCCATTTCTGATACTTTGTAGAGGGGGAACCTCAAGCCATTTACTTTCAATAGAGCAAAATTATTTGTTTTTCAGGCCAGAAGGGCAATCAAATGTCAGAATGAAAAGCTGGATTTGTTTTTTTAGCTGTTTAAATTCTGACAACCTCAGCTCGATATCTGTTCTCAGCTATTGCTTCATTACATGGGGAGAAGCCCTTTTTCCAAATGGGAGATGATACTTATGTTTGACTATTATGAAGAAGCTTTACTGTAAACTCTACAGCTGCTGTCTCTTTTTGAGACTTCTAGAAGATCTGTTTAATCTGACAGCTGGCTAGTGGTAGAATAGCGTTTGAATTACTGTTGAAGATCTTTAGCTGCTGGGATAGTTGTTTTGTGTTTTGTTGGGGTTTTTTGTTTGTGTGGTTGTTTTTTTTTTAAACTGAACTGTTTTTGTATACTTGCTTTCAGGAGCTCCTCCGTTTCTGAGACCTCCTGGCTTACCAGGATTGCGTGGGCCTTTACCTCGACTTCTGCCACCAGGCCCTCCACCTGGGCGACCACCTGGCCCTCCCCCAGGACCCCCACCAGGTCTGCCCCCAGGACCTCCTCCACGTGGTCCTCCTCCTCGTCTGCCCCCTCCTGCCCCACCAGGTAAAGTGTTCTGTTTGGTTCAGTACCAAGTCTTTTGTTTTCCCAGTTCTTGCTGTGTTGATGAAGCCAGTAAGTATAATCAGTTACCAGTTTGTTCCTGGCTGTGTTATACTATTAAATTTTCCTGTGTAATAATAAGTAATGCCATGCCACTGTGTGTAGTTTGGTAGCAAGAAACTTGTCTTCAAGAGGGGAATTTCAGAGTTTAAACTTCTGCTGGACTGTTTCTGAATAACCCCTGGGTACTATACTGGTGCTCTACTTCATGAGTTGGAGATAAGGATATTTGTTTTTTATGCCTGGTCAGACATTTTTCTGATGAGTCTGAAATTCCAGTGGGATGGATTATCAAGAAACCTTATTTTCAGTGTATAACTTTAAAATTTGAAAGGGAGCAATACACAGACTTTCAAAATCTGAGGACCAGCAGCATTTGGTCCAGGGTTGGAAACCTTGTATGTTTTGGTTTTAAAGCCAGTGCTGCTGCATTTTTTCGTTTGTTTGTTTTTGTTTGTTCCTTCTTGGCTTTCTGAGCCTGTGTGCTTTTTTTTGACTAAAGTTTGTAAGACTTCCAGGTGTGGAGTCAGCTGTTGCTTCCTCTTCTTCACAGGTATCCCACCTCCTCGCCCAGGCATGTTACGGCCACCTCTGGTGCCTCCGTTAGGACCTGCCCCACCTGGGCTCTTCCCGCCAGCTCCCATTCCAAATCCTGGGGTACTGAGTGCCCCACCCAGCTTGATTCAGCGCCCCAAGGCGGATGACACCAGTGCAGCCACCATTGAGAAGAAGGCTACAGCCACTATCAGTGCCAAGCCGCAGATCACTAACCCCAAGGCAGAGATCACTCGCTTTGTGCCCACTGCCTTGCGAGTGCGCCGGGAGAATAAAGGGGCTTCGGCCGCCTCCCAGAGAAAACAGGATGATGAGCCTGCTCTCCCATTAACCAAAGCTGCCCCTAAGGCTGGATCATCTGCCCCTATCTCTGTACAGACAAAGGATGATGTGTATGAAGCTTTCATGAAGGAAATGGAAGGTCTTCTGTGACCTGTCATAGTCCTAGTCAGCTTTCCTGCCCCTCTGAACACAGATCAGACCGCCATGGAGGAAGGAGAAGGGAAAGTCCTCCTGCAAGCAATGAAAGGGCTCGCATGACAGGGAATGGTTCCCTACCCACAGGTTAACTTGTCAGTATGCTCTGAATAGAGACTGCTGCAGATGAGGCGTGTCTGGAGACCACCTTTCAGACCACTTGGTGGAAAGATACTACAGTAAAGGCGGTGCTGCTTCCCTCAAGTCCTCGGTCTTCCTTGGAGGGAGATAATGGTACTCTGGGGAGGGGGGTGTGGGAGTGGGGTGTGACTATGCTCTGCCTGAATCCTTGCACATCCTGAATGCTCTGGTGAGGGTAGTGGAACAGGTTTTTAAGGAGCCAGAAAAGTGTTAGCAGCATTTCATACGCATATGGTTGTCCAGGTCTTATTTTCTGTACTATTCTTTTCTGTAAATATTTTATAATCCTGGTTTTTTTTTTTAGTTGCAGTGAGATTGATCAATCATCTTTCTTCCAGGGTAGTCAGGGAGGTAATTCATGGCATATACTGTACACTGGAATTCCACACCCTATCCCCTTTATCGTCATCTTGATGGCTTTTCATCAACTGGGGAAACTTCATTTTGTCTTGTGAAAGACAATAAATGTTCAGTGTATCAAAATACTGCTTTCCTTGTTATTTGTCTAAAACTAGCACGTAGATGGAAAGGGGGGAGGTTTTTTGCTGATCTTGAGGGAGGATGGAGGCATTCTGAACCTCAGAAAAGCAAAGCAATAGCTACATTATAAATAATACATAGTCTTTTTCACTGGAGTTCTGCTCTATTCTTTTAAGTTCTTAAACATCCCTTTCAACCTTTGTTGGTAGTTTGTCCTGAAGTATTACTAATAATTACAAAACTATTTTATATACTCTTATTGAAAGGTTTACTTCATATCAAGCCTCAGATACCCACCGTATGCATCTTGACCAGGCTACCATAATTAAAATTGTTTACCAATTTTTACTTAAGAGCTTGACAGATAATTTTACTTGTGGAAAATCTAATTTCAAACTCTGCGAAGTTAGTATTTTTAATGTGCAGATCCTTTAAAAAAGACTCATGTTTCCATTCTAAGGAATTATTTTATTTTGGCAGAAGTATTCCTTTAGCTTCATTCACTAGACTGACAGAGCCAAATATTCCAATAAGTGCTACCACATGCAAGAAACAAATATTTAATCTTTATTCTAATCTTTATTCTAATCTGAAATGGACTGCAAAATCTCTTAGGATCTTGTAGGCAAGTCAGTTTTAAGACCAGTGGGATCAGTTGTGTTGGCAATAAGCCTCTCCCAAATGAGCTGCATCTTCACTGATGATAAATATTTCAAACATGCAAAGTTTTGTCTGGAATGCTGAATTTGAGCACAAGGCCTAGTACTAGTAGTTAGCTATTTATGTAGGTGCCTTCATGCAATTAAAAAAAAAAAAAAAAAGAATTTTTCAAGTTATGATACAGCATGAGAGATTGATAAAACTTCAGTGTCCCTGTTGAAGGGCTTGTGGTGAGTTTCTCGGTGATTTCAAGAGTGAGTCCTCTAACAACATACCAATTTCTAGATGAATATATCCAGACTTGTGGGTTTTTACATTTTTTTAAAATGAGAATTCGTGTTAAGCTGCCAACTAGCAGATATCTCAAACAATACCTTACTCTGGCTATAAGCCTCAGACTTGGCTGAATACTCAGCATTTTGAGGTTAAATCTGTTTTAAAGAGACAATTATTACTTATGCAAGCTTTGATTCTGTTTTCACAAATTCTGGACACAAACAAGTTTGTATAACAGTTCTCTTCCTGGTTCAGGAGTTAATTGCATTTGTCAGTAATATCTTAAATCTTTTTTTAGTTATGGTTATGGAATATCCCCTTTATTTCAGCTTTTAAAGAATAAAGACAAAAATGCTTTTTTTCTGTGGGTTTTTTTTTAATTGAAATGCGTGGTGATTTTTTTGATGGAAGGGGCATCGTTGTGGTACCTCTAACCCTTGGTTTAATGATGTTCCACTTGCCATATTCTCATACAGCTGAGCCACCTTTCCTTCTGTTGGGATAGAGTGAACAGTTCCCTATTGCTGTACCTGTCCTCTTCAGACTGAGGCAAAAGGATCTGAATTTGCTACATGTTTAAATGGGCTCAAAAAAGGAAATCAAATGCACAAGGACTATGCATAATATCAGAAAGGTTGCTTCCTCGCCCTGTCTGGGCTGAAGGGCAGGTGTGAAGAAGGTAGGTAGCTTCCCACAGCTGCTGCACCTCTAAGATGGCTTTTGGGGGGCAGGGTGTGTGGAGAAGGTGAGGGGAGGTGGGGAAGAGAGAGTACTCTTGGAATGGACTTTGAGGCTCACAGGGAAGGGCTGGATTTGACAATGCAAATCATCCAGGAGCTGCATGATTATTTTCTTTTTCTGGGAAGATTCCAAGGCCAGGATGCCTACTGTCTTGTGAGCCTCTCATACATGAGGCTACTGGTACTCTGTTGAGGTTTTGGATAAACACATGAGGTTGGGAGCTGTGTGCCTAGCTGGGACTGTGTGTGTAGAACCTGGCTGCACGTGGGGCTGATACTTCATCTGATGGACCAGAACCATGGCTTGTCTTCAGCTAACTTAATATGGGGGATGTTTTTCCTTCCTTGCTCTTGTGGTTTAATTACCAGCTGGGGTTAAGTGCCATATAGCCACACTGGCTCACTCCCTCCCTCACCCAAGGTGGGGTGAGGAGAATCAGAAAGGAATGTAAAACTCCAGGGTTAAGATGAAGATAGTTTAACAGTTGAAATAAAATAAAAACAGAAGAATAATAGTTCTAATGAAAAGAAGGGAGAAGAATGAAATCGAAAGGGAAGTGAGAAAAGAAAACAAGTGATGCACAATACAGTTCCTCACCACCTGCTGATTGATGCCCAGCCAGTTTCCAAGCAACAACCTGCAGCCCCAGCCAGTTTATATATCGAGCATGATGTCCCATGGTATAGAATACTCTTTGTTTAGCTAGTTCAGGTCAGCTGTCTCGGCTATGTCCACTCCCCCCCTTCCTGTGTTCTTGCAGCCCTCCTGCTGGCAAGGCCAGAAACCAAGAAGTCCCTGACCACACTGTTCCCATGCCAAATCCAAAGCACAGCACTGCACTAGCCACCAAGAAGAAAATTAACCAGGATATTTGCCTTTAATGCCAGTTTCAAGTGGAGAGAGCATAAAGATGCAAGCTCACTTTTATCAAAGCAGTGGGATCTGTGGATGCCCTGACTTCAATCCATGCACTCAGGTAAACATCTAGTTCTTCATCAGCCATGCAAATGGTGGGCCACGGCAGAAGCATAAAATCCAGCTTTGAGGACTGCTGACAACCTTCTCTCCCCCAGCATCAGAAATGATTGTAAAGCAATTTCATTACTAAATGACAATACTTTAATCAACTAGATATATTTTTCTCTTTATACAGGTGTATAATCTTTGACCTTTGATAATGACTCTGAGTGGAATCCTTAAAAAAGAACAGGTCAATGATATTTGCTTTGGCTGAACATCCATTTAATTATCAAAAGTTTTGTTCTTATACATACTTCTACCAAGAAAAAAATAGGACAATGCTCCCTAGTGTCTACCATGTCTCAGTACCCCAACACCCATAAAAAAGGGATTGAATAAGAAAGTGTGTGGAATAGATATACATGTGTATATAGATTTAACATACTGTTAATTTAATTGGAGGAGGGAGAGTTGAATCAATGTTTAGTATTTAAATAGAAATTATTTTCTTAGGGGGGAGAAAAGAACACAATAGAAAGCTCGTGGCATATTCAAGAATAGTCTGTGTTTCAATATAGCCTGTAGAAACAATTATGTATTTAGTTTATGATGGCACGGGTCATGGACACAATCCTGTAATGCTATCTTCTCTACAGCTCCAGAACAGACGCTTTCAGCTCTGGATAACTGGTAACATAATCCCAGGCCAATTTCTTCTTGGTTTTTGTGTTGTCATATAGAGCTTTGGGATTCTTTGTAATACCACCTTCATCTTGTGGTCACATTTTTCATGTGTGGTCCTGAGTAGTGTTCACAGAAGAAAAAATTATCATGGGGAGGAAAAGGACTGGGAGGGGATGGAGCTGCAGTGATGTGACTTGCCCAGCGCATCATTGAAAATTAGTGACTGCATAAAGATGGAAATAGAAGACTCTTGAGGTTAGTGAATTTTGCACAATCCATTGAATGATACCACTAAGGAAAGATGCTTTCTAAATGTTACTGAACCTTCAGAACGGGGAGCTGGTCTTAGTTACCCAGAAACTGCTATAAAGTTCTTTTTGTTTTGCCTTGTTTATAATTTTCCTGCTGCGACTGGCATACACTGAACAGTCTTGATCGGAATTCCTGTTATTGTACCCTTCTGGAAAGAAGGCTGTGGTTCTCTCTTGATCTCAGAGTTGCAATGTTTAGATGAATTACTGTCTTTTGGCGCAGTTTTTTTGTTTTGTTTTGGTTTTGTTTTGTTTTGTTGGGGTTTTTTTTTGGTAGGCTATCATGGATGGCCCGGTGGGAGTCATATCTTTGTCTTTCCCTGAACTATGACAATACTAGCATCATATCTGTATTATAGGGTCTGGGGTGCATTACAAAGAAGAACCCACATATTAGAGTGCAAAAACATTAAGGAACAAAAAATCACACAACTGGAATTTATGGAAATGAGCAGAATCCCATGCTGTGGGGAAAATGGAGGAAGAGCCTGCCATGCAACACTGAGGTAGCACAAGGATGTGGCTAAGTCCAGGGTGAACGTTCCTTCATGGCTGTAGACAAGGATAGGGTCTGTCCATACTCAAAATATATGGAAGAACGAGAAAAAGTTGCCAGGGAATAAAGAGAAACCGTGGGTAATTAGTGCAATGGAGGAAAAAGGACCAGGGATCTCATACAAACATTCTGAATCTTGAAGAAGTCGCTTCAGCTTATTGCTGCAGTGAGATATTCTCCAGTTTGAGTAAAAGTGTGACAGCCTGACTTCTAATGTTCTGCAGAAGAGCCTTGCAAGTAATACTGTATTAGTCTGATTACAGTAATATGAGTCATTTGTTTCCAGAATCAGAGAAAAATCCTGTTACATGTTCCTGCCTAGTTTCTAAACATTATCAGTAGTGCTGGGTTGCAAGTGGTCCTACCAAAAGGAATGTTTCTCTTTTGTAATGATAGTACTTTTTTACAAAGTAATCCTGTAGTAGCATTTCTGAGGTTCTAAATACAGAATTATTTCTAAAACAACAACGATGGCATCAGGAGAGGTTCCCCCCGTTCCTGGAAGGCCGCTGCAGGCGAGGACCCGTCTCCCTCTAAGATGGCCTTCTGGAGCGCGTCTTGGGGTCACGGCTGTCGGGCTGCGCAGCCGAACACAGCCAGGAGCAGAGCGGAGGCGGTGGGCGGTGGGGCTGGATCCCCGCCCAGGGGTGGGCGCTGGCCCCACTGCGCCGGGAGCGCCCAGCCCGTCCCCCTCCCCCTGCCGGCTGGCGGGCGGGGGCAGCTCGGCGGGGCGGGCCGGTCGCCCGCTCCCCCATTGGATGGATTTGGATCCGCAGCCCCATTGGTCGGAGCGGGAGAGAGCGTGCTACGACCAATCAGAAAGCAGGCCGGGGCGCGCGGGGACGCTATAAAAGGGGCCGGGCGCGGGGTTTAGTGACGCGTATTGCAACGTCGTTTGGGTGGTGGTTGAAGGAGATCGTCGAGAGCGATGTCCGGCCGCGGGAAGCAGGGCGGGAAGGCGCGGGCCAAGGCCAAGTCGCGCTCGTCGCGGGCCGGGCTGCAGTTCCCCGTGGGCCGCGTGCACCGGCTGCTGCGCAAGGGCAACTACGCGGAGCGGGTGGGCGCCGGCGCCCCGGTGTACCTGGCGGCCGTGCTGGAGTACCTGACGGCCGAGATCCTGGAGCTGGCGGGCAACGCGGCCCGCGACAACAAGAAGACGCGCATCATCCCCCGCCACCTGCAGCTCGCCATCCGCAACGACGAGGAGCTCAACAAGCTGCTGGGCAAGGTGACCATCGCGCAGGGCGGCGTGCTGCCCAACATCCAGGCCGTGCTGCTGCCCAAGAAGACCGACAGCCACAAGGCAAAGAGCAAATAAACTCCGAACTTGAGGAGCAGACCTACTTCAAAAGTAACCCAAAGGCTCTTTTTAGAGCCACCCACTTTGTCATAAAAGGAGCTGTAATTTTAGGAAAAAAGTCTTCAATCCTCATAACCAAAATCTCACAACAGGATGTGTCATATTTGCGTTCTAAAATGAGATTCAAGTTTAGAAACTCCAAAAGTTCTTGTTGCCAGATTTATGCCATGTGAAAGGAATTTGGTGTGGTAGGGTCCAGAGAGGCAGTTCAGTTCTATGGCAAGGAGCCCACAGGCCCAGCGGGCCTCTCCTTTTTCAGCTTAGCTCTATGTGAAGTTGGGGTAACTCACTGATGTGTCTTAAAACAGCCCTGCCCCCCTTCCCCCCCAATATTTTGACCTGGAGACTTGCTACAAAAGACAGACATTTGGAATTATTAATTTTCTATGGGGTTTTCTCATTGCTTTGTCTGAGCTGCCTTGCCCTTTTTCTGCCTGAAATCTGAATGGGTTGAAAATAATTAGTGAACGCTGGACAGGCAATTTAAGGGGAAAAATGACTTGCCATTTTACATTCTACCTTCAACATAGTGCTGAACATTACCATAAAGATTTTGAAATAGAAACGTAAAATCAGTGGTCATAGGTTAAGAAACATAATTTAATTATTATACATTTGAAAACATAATTTTACTCGCATCATAACTGAACAAAATGTTAGTACCGCTGACAGTTACAGTAGCAAGAGGTAGCAAGCATTTTGCAGGCCTTTGGTAAAAAAAGGCTTATAAGAAATAATAAAAATATCAGAGAATACTTGTTTTAATTCTCTGTTTCTGTAAAAAAGCAAGCATTTATTTCTTTAAGCATGGTCTTAGTAAAGTGCAGATGAGGACTTTCCCCTACTTGCCAGCAGCCAGTTGTTTTAGTATAGCAGATACATCAGTTGGATATACTATTTTTAGTATTACTTCCAGTGCCTAAATCCCGCCACTGGACATTAAAGAAACTGAATATTTCACAATCTGCTGTGAAAGGGGAGCCGTAACTGGTAACTTGAGCAAGTTTGATTGTGTAGAAGTATGGAAAAAGCAGCAGCAGCAGTGTCTCCTTAGATAATGATGACTCAGATTTTTACCAATCAGGCTGTATCAAAGTAAAAACACTGCTGAATTATGAAATGATGGGGCACTGATTATAATTCTTAACAAAACCTGGCCGTGTTCAGTTCTTACGTCTCCTAATTTATTAAGAAAATTAATATTTCTGCAGCAGAGCACTGGGGAACCATGTCTGCATTGTGCTCACTGAGCAACACAGTACAAGCTGCTATGCTGTAAAAAGTCATCTCCTTCTGGGACAAAAACAGCCCTTCATAAAACTTTAATCTGCTTCTTGCTTAGTTGCATAATGCACTAATTTAATTTATTTTAATTATTTTGAAAGGGGTAAAGGATTTTGGACAAAGAAGCTAATTTCTAATCCATATTCAGTGCTCAGGATGAGCCTGTGTTACTTCCTCCTCTTTGAAATCAATTTGCGATAAAAATATCGGTTCAAATTCCTGATTTTCAGTTCAGATTAAGAGAAGACCCTTTAAAGAATAATAATTAATTACTCTGGATATTTAGTTGCCCACATCGCGGATTTTATTTAGAAGGAAAAACAAAAGTTTCTGTCTCCGGAGGTCTGTCCAGGTCCAGGACTCGGGGTTTATCGCCTCTTTTTTAACTCACCCTTTGCCTCTTCGAGGGGAAACTTTGCAGAGGGGAACAACAGTCTTTCTTTTCCACGCCGCTGCGAACTGGGGGGGGGTTGGTGGCAGAAATTCTGATAAAAACAGGCTTTTTTGACTCCTAAGAAACACAAAATGAGCGGGGAGAAGGGACCTTTCTGCCGTGCAGCGGGGCGGGCTCTGCAACGCACCAATCACCGCGCGGCTCCTCTCTATAAATATGAGGCCGCTGACTTGCTCCAGGCCCAGTGGTTTCCCCTGATTCGTGGACGACAGCTGCCACTATGTCGGAGACCGCGCCTGTTGCCGCTCCCGCTGTCTCTGCTCCCGGGGCGAAAGCCGCCGCCAAGAAGCCGAAGAAGGCGGCGGGCGGCTCCAAGGCCCGCAAGCCCGCGGGCCCCAGCGTCACCGAGCTGATCACCAAGGCCGTGTCCGCCTCCAAGGAGCGCAAGGGGCTCTCCCTCGCCGCGCTCAAGAAGGCGCTGGCCGCCGGCGGCTACGATGTGGAGAAGAACAACAGCCGCATCAAGCTGGGGCTCAAGAGCCTCGTCAACAAGGGCACCCTGGTGCAGACCAAGGGCACCGGCGCCTCCGGGTCTTTTAAGCTGAATAAGAAACCGGGTGAGACAAAAGAAAAGGCAACCAAGAAAAAGCCGGCAGCTAAGCCCAAGAAGCCGGCTGCCAAGAAGCCCGCCAGCGCCGCTAAGAAGCCCAAGAAGGCGGCAGCAGTGAAGAAAAGCCCCAAGAAAGCCAAGAAGCCGGCGGCCACCGCGACCAAGAAAGCAGCCAAGAGCCCCAAGAAAGCGGCCAAGGCAGGCCGTCCCAAGAAAGCGGCGAAGAGCCCGGCCAAAGCGAAGGCGGTGAAGCCCAAAGCAGCCAAGCCTAAAGCAGCTAAGCCCAAAGCAGCCAAGGCGAAGAAGGTGGCGCCCAAGAAGAAGTAAGACGACTCAGAATAGAGAGTCTACTCATTTAAATAAACCCAAAGGCTCTTTTAAGAGCCACCCACTTATTCTTAAAAAGAGCTGGAACACTATGGTAATCCTAGCAGCTAAACCAAATCTTAGGAAGTTTTAGTAGTAATTGATGCCGTAGTAGGGTAGTTAAACCATCTTCGAAACGTGCGGTACAGCCTTCATGGGAGAGCCGGGCTTCCTTAAAGAGGAAGTGTCTTCTACGTGCAGTCCGGCAGCTCCGCGGCAGCGGCGGCACTTGCCCCGCCCCCTCTTAATTGACCGGCACAGCCGAGAGCAGCGACGGGCAGCCCCGCGCGCCAGCGAGCACCCCTTGGTTGCGGGGGCCGGGGGAGTTTAAAAGTCCCGCGCTGGGCCCGGATTGGCCCCTTCCACCCTCCAGCCCCGCCCTCCCCTCGCGGCACCGCCTCGTGGGGCGGTGACCGGTGACACCCCGCTCCCCCTCACACTGAGGCTGTTCCCGGGGCCGTCCCCCGCGCGGGTTACGTAGGGCGCCGCATCGGCTCTCCTTCCCCCCTCGGATGGGCTCCGGGGCCGGGCGCGGTGTGGGGCGGGGATGGGGACACGCGTGCGCCGTGCCCTGCTGCTGCCTTGGCCCCGCAGCGAAAGGCTGCCCTGTGCGGCAGCCTAGCCTCTGCGACGGAAATTGGCTTTCGCACGAACTTGCGGCCCCATGCCCCATACTCAGACCCTGGGTACCTTGCACATCACCAACCGCCCCCAGCTTCACTTCCATAACTTTAGTGTTGTTTTTTTTTTTTAAAGTACCAACTCCTGCGCAACTTCGGGAATTGGCGTTTTAAACCGCAAAATGTTCGCAAAGAAAAATCTTTGCCCGTTGCCTCGAGTACACACAACTACAGTGAAGAAAAAAAAAAATAGGGGCGGGTGCAGTGGAATGTTCAGAAAACAAAGAAACCGAACTGCAAACACCTGAAAAACTTGCTTCAGAAACTGCTTTCGAAATATTTAGTCACTGAGGAGGCCAAAATAAAAATTATTTTTTATTTAACAGGTACAGCACACAGAATTCTTAATAGCAGCTAGCATTTTGTACTGGACTTACCAAGAGGAATTAAACCCCTTAGAAAATGAAATGTTACCTACCTTCCCCCCAAGGACTCTGAACTCTTGAAAGCAGAATTAGCAAAACACTAGGACAGATTCAAGACCAGAAATCCTAAGCTTGAAACAAGTACAACTCTAAGGTGAGCACAAACTGTTAAATAAGAGCCCTCCACCCTTAAAATTAAGTAGTCGCGTTTCAGCCACTTGAAAGTACTTAATTTTCAAATTATGTGCAAACAGGCTGTTTACATACCTCCTACCTCCCAAGAAAAGTAGTATTCAGCCCTTCTATCTGAAAAAATTGGTGGCTCTTAAAAGAGCCTTTGGGTTTGAAGTGACGGTCCGAGACACTCTACTTGGAGCTGGTGTACTTGGTGACAGCCTTGGTGCCCTCGGAGACGGCGTGCTTGGCCAGCTCACCGGGCAGCAGCAGCCGCACGGCCGTCTGGATCTCCCGCGAGGTGATGGTGGAGCGCTTGTTGTAGTGCGCCAGGCGCGAGGCCTCGCCGGCGATGCGCTCGAAGATGTCGTTGACGAAGGAGTTCATGATGCCCATGGCCTTGGACGAGATGCCCGTGTCGGGGTGCACCTGCTTCAGCACCTTGTACACGTAGATCGAGTAGCTCTCCTTGCGGCTCTTCTTGCGCTTCTTGTCGCCCTTCTTCTGCGTCTTGGTCACCGCCTTCTTGGAGCCCTTCTTGGGCGCGGGGGCGGATTTAGCCGGCTCGGGCATAGCTGAAGCTGCGCGCTGGCTCTGTAGCACCGAAATGTCCGATAATGCGATTACTCCTATATTTATAGGAACCTTATGCAAATATCTAGCCTCAGCGATCAGCGCTTCTATTGGATAATGGACTCAGTGACGTCTACAATCGTACGAACAGCTTTGTAATTGGTCACTTTTACATCCCACGCTATTATTGGTTAATAATTCGAACGCTGTCAGCCAATCACATTGATCTCTTTCAATCCCTCAGTTCGGTGGCCAAGCTCGTTCTTGCTGTCGGGCCTCGCCCTGCCCCCGGGGTCACCTCGGAGCATCTGAGCTCCCGGGTCTCCTGAAGCTGCCTGCTCCGGTGGATTTTTACGTACAAAATGTAGTTATCAGCAATTACTCTAGAAAAGAAAAAACAAAACAAAACCCAAACCTAGAGAAAATTGTAAAGGGTTTTGCTACTCTTTTTTTCCTTCCAAGAAATATACCTGCATACCTTATGTAATAGCCTGCATTTGTAACAGCCACAAGTTAAATATAAAGGCGAAAAAATATAACCAGAATACATATAGAGGATCTGGAATACGAAGCATTATTAATATTGTTTGAATAATTTCTCTGTCCCACAGACCGTGGCTTGTTTTTCAGGACTTTAAATGAGATGGAAGTCCTGATTTAATTTGTATCTTCAAAGAACGTAGACTTCTTTTGAGATGAAATAAATGTTGGATGAATGTGTTTAAGGCAAACCCAAGATAATCCTAGTGGATTTTAAATTGCATTTTGAATTTATGATCAATCAGAAGTTGAAGCTATTTTCATATTAATTTGACTTGTGCAAGAAGAAAATACAATCTGTAATCAACTGAAACAATTTAACACCATTAAGAGTTCTGATGTACTGGCATTTTTTTTTTTTATTAAAATGCTGTATGGTGACATTAGAAGATACAATTATAGACTCATTCATCAACAAATTAGAGCACTAAAATACACTTTTAAAGGGTTCAACTTCATTTGTGGTTGAATGAAGCTAGGATTGGGTAAGTTGGTATCAAATACCCAGTGCTATAATGATGCTATTTCCTTTTGGAACGTGTTGTGGTTTAACTAGGTACCACACAGCTGCTTGCTCACTGCAGAAGGATAGGGAGAAGAATTGGGAAGGACTGTAAAACTCAAGCATTGCAATAAGAACAATTTAATAATTGAAATAAACCAAAACAAAACAGCATAATAATTAAAAAAATCTAATGAGAAGGAGGGAGAAGGGGAGAGGAACAAAATCCAAAAGTAAGGAAGAAAAAAAAAAGAAGTGATGTACAACACACTGCTGACCAATGTGCAGCCAGTAGCGATTCACCGACCCCGGCTTATATATTGAGCATGACATTCTATGGTATTGGACTAGCCCTTTGGCTAGTTTGAGTCAGCTGTCCTGGCTGTGTCCCCTCCCAATTTCTTGTGCCCTGTCCAACCTTCTTGGCAAGGCCTGAGAAACTACAAAGTCCTTAACTTAGTATAAACATTACCTAGCAACGTCTAAAACCATCTGTTACCCACATTGTTCTCACACCATATCCAAAACACAGCACTGCACCAGCTACTAAGAAGAAAATTAACTCTGTCCCAGCTGAAACCAGGAGAGAACCCTTAAGGGCCATTCAAAGTCTAAACTTTTTTGGTATCAGAGGAGACAGACAGTATGGGGCCTATACAAGAAACCTACCTGGCACAGGTAAATGTAGTTTAAGGTAGGTAACACTGCTAAAACCAAAACAAAACTAATTGTTAGAAAGAGATTCTGGATACCAGCACAAGCAATAAAAAGACCTATCACCTCACCAGGCTGATTATACTTCTGCTTTTTCTTTTTTTTCCCTTTTCTTGTCGTGTCACACACACACCCCACCCCCCTTTACCCTGCTGGGCAGAATTCTGGATTCACAAAGATTTCCAGCCTACATACAAAATAGTGCTGTCTCAACAAAGGGAACCAGGCAAGGAAAGGGTGGGACCTTTCTCTTTCCTAGCCAGTAAGGCTAGCTTGCAAATGCTTCTCTTGTGCTCAACAACTCTACTGGAGAGACAAAGGCAGCCACCTGTGCTGAGCAACTTCATCATGCTGCGGATCTCTGGTTTAATGTCTGTTGCCCCACCACCACCCTTGCTCCTCCTCATCAGGAACAGCAATGGGATAGATGCTCATCCATCTCCTATTTGCTCTGCTTCCCCCACAGCTGTCTTCAGCAGCTCAATCTAGCTTGGAGAAAATCTGGTAAGACAGAAGGGAGCTCTTTCTGCCTTTTCAAGAGAAGAAAAGTAGTTCTCTCTTTTTCAGTAAAGCGAGAAGAGAAGCCAATGTGGCCCATCTTTACACATTTAACTCTTTACACTGTGAACCTGATTACCTTTTTTTGTCATAAACATTACCTGGAAAAGCAGTTCACTGAGAACACCTCTGCCTGGTAACAGGACTTCTGATGAACACCTGTGAAAGTCCATGATTTGACATGCCCCTTGGGGACAGTGTGGTGTAGGATCACCAGTTTTCTCTCCACAATAGCAGACAAAGGCTGTTGCTCTTGTTACACTGCTCTGAAAGACAAAATTTAGAATAACAAAGGGCAATATCAGCAATGTAAAGTACATAGGTCCAGAAAGCAGAGGCATTAAAAATGCAGCACCTCTCCTCCCAAAAAAACCAAAACCACTTGTGCAAACACCCTCCTCCCCACGTTAATCCTTTTAAATCTGTTGATCATTTCCAACAAAAATGGCAGTTGATCCAAGTCTCACAGATTCTCAGTTCCAGTAAGTTTTCTAAAGATCAGCTACAGAGTAGAAAGAAATCCAGGTTAGAACTCCCAGTGAGGAAAAGTAGTTACTTGTGAACTGGACAACTACTGCTTTGTTTTAGCCTTCCAGCTAAAAAAATCTGTTAAACCAAAATATCTCAGTAATAACTAAATGCCAGTCATTCCCGGTATAGTGTGGTGGTGTGTGCTGCCTTCACAAAGAGATACAGCTGGACAGTACTGAAGGCAAAATAACTGGGGATGGGAGTAGGAAGAAGGTTAGAAGATATTTATAAAGGGAACTAGAGTTCTTGGAAAGGAATGATTGTGGAAACCTTATCAGCGATGGCAGAAGAGCTGAGTTTAGTGCACTGTTTAGACAGGATATATGTAAAAGAAATGTAGACATACATATTTCTCTCAGAAGTCTAAAAAAACATGTTCACTAAAGGAAACGGATGGGAACTTGTTAACATCCAGTCACCCATCATCCATTCCACTTCAGTAACACTGGACTTTCTAGTGACTGACCAAAGGTTGGGAGCATCCATAAGAAATAATCCTTCAGAGTGAGGAAACCTAAGTCTGATAGGAGGGAACAAAAAAGGCTTCAAGAACAGCCCTAGAACAGTTCAAGGATGTCAGTGTGGGAAGGAGTCACCAGCATACTGCATATTACCAAACAGTATGAACAAACAGGAGTAACTGCTCCAGCTTGAAATTTTTAGGAGGCAATGAGAACACATAAAGGCAAAGCTGCTGTCAGTGTTTTGCTACTACATCTCCTGGGTGAGCTCTGCACAGATTTTTCTGGAAAATGCTCCTTCTTATTCTGAAATCTTGAGTCAGAAAGACAATTCTTTTACATCTGTACTTGTTGCCTAAATGGGCTTCAAGAATAAAAATGGATTTTTTGAGTAGTATCTTAACTTTAATTATCCCACGTTCTGAAGCCTCTTCAGCCAGAAACGCTAGAGAACCAGTTGTCTGAAGAAGTCAGAAACCTGTGTATTATCTTGGGCTTACAGAGTACACCATGCCAATGCCAAAAGCTTAGAAAAAAACCAACAAAAAAACATTTAACAAAGCAAACAAGCAGAGACAAAGAAGTAGATTTTAAGCATAGTAGGATAACTGCTGGAGATTCAGATTGGTGTCTGAACGCTACTTTGTTTTAGTCTGATGTGTTCCACACAGAGGAATACAGAGAAAAGAACCAAGGAGAAGTCCAAGAAAAAGTTATAGAACAACTAGAGCATCAACAGAAGACACTGTGTACATAGCCTTAGGAATTATTACAAATATATTGATGATGAGGCAGAACTGTCTAGTCGTTGTGGTTATTCTGGAAAATTTCTAAAGCACATGATGTGCCTTAGAATCACATTTGAGAAGTCAAGTTTTATGGTTATGGGTAGTTACTGTAGACCTTTTAGTTGCTGAGGTTGCAATATTAAACATAATTATGTTATATGCTGCATATCTTGCTGTCTATACCTGCAAGTTTTCTAGGTTGTTAATCGTTGAATGGTGCTATAATCAGAAGGCCTTATTATTACTTAGAGTAACAGTCAATATGTGGGTCACATTTCTACAGGATAAAATAACTACTGGAAAAGCCACAAGGTAAAAGGAAAGGATAAAGGAGAGACAGGAAGTTGCCATGCATTTCCCAAAACATTTGGACACTTGAGATGACTAAAAATGATTAAAATGATACCTACCATTTGTTAAAATTATGTGCCCCTGCTTATGAATGCAGCTGTAGAACTACAGTTAAAAATATCATATGTTCAAAAAGTAAAACTACATGAAGAAAAACAGCAAAAGGAATACTTTGAGATATTACGTATCAATGAAGATTAAGTCAAAGAAAATTAACAAACACATGACATATCTTTGAAGGCAGAAGAAACAATCTACTTTTTGTCACGGGCACATTAAAGACACGAAAATCAGTTCCTGTCTCGGCACCTCAGTCCCATAAACACAAAAAAGTCATGTGATCGTTGTTTTAGACATGAGAAACAAAGCCAGAGTATGTCGTACCCACAAAAGAAAAAAAAAAAGCTGATTAATTAATTAATTAATTTGGCTGTCGGTATAAAAGGGTGGATTTACGCAAACACCGCGACAACCACAACGGCCGGGTCCCCACCTACCCGGCCGGGCCCTTTGTTGGAGCGCAGCGAAATGGCGGCGGCTCCGCGCGGGCGGGAAGCGGCGCTCCCGGCCCCGCCGCCCCCATTGGCTGGATTTTGCTGCAGACCCGCGGCCGGCGGGGCCCGGCTCCCCCGCCGACACCGAGCGCCGCAGCAACGGGACCGGGCAGCCGAGCGCAGGAGAGCGTTCCCCCGCCCGAAGATTCGCTCCCGCAGCGCCCAGGCCGAGCCGGCGGCGGGGGTCGGCTGTTTCCCGGGGCCGGGGCCGGCACCTTGCCGCCCGCCCCGCCCCCTGCCGGGGGCGATGGCGCGAACGTCCCCGCCCGCAGGGGGAAGAACGCGGAGGAGAGCCCGCCCTTGCCCTGCCTCGTCGCAGTTCTCAACCAGGTCGGACTACGGGCTATATAAGAGCGGCGCTGGCGGGTGTTGCCACCGCGCGTTGTTCACGTCGGGTAGACGCTGATCATGTCTGGCAGAGGCAAGGGCGGGAAGGGGCTCGGCAAAGGGGGCGCCAAGCGCCACCGCAAGGTGCTGCGCGACAACATCCAGGGCATCACCAAGCCGGCCATCCGGCGCCTGGCGCGGCGCGGCGGCGTGAAGCGCATCTCGGGGCTCATCTACGAGGAGACGCGCGGCGTGCTGAAGGTCTTCCTGGAGAACGTGATCCGCGACGCCGTCACCTACACCGAGCACGCCAAGCGCAAGACGGTCACGGCCATGGACGTGGTGTACGCTCTCAAGCGCCAGGGGCGCACCCTCTACGGCTTCGGCGGATAAACCTGGGGCTTGGCATAGGTTACGCTTTTAGAACACAAAGGCTCTTTTCAGAGCCACCCATGTCATCAGGAGAAGAGCCTTAATCGCTGTTGAAGATCTGTCGTGGTTTTACGGTCACGATAAAGTTGGGGGGGGGGGGGTGGGAGGGTTGTCGGGTGTATGCCGAGCTTCTGCTGTTGCTGCCCGTACCGGGCCGTACGGCCCGATGTCTAGGGGTCCGGCTTACAGCCCCGAATGCTTAACGGGCAAATTTGCAATCGGTGACTGGCTATATCCCCATTGCCCTGTCCGATAACAATAGGGGGGAGCAGGCGGAGCTAGTGCGTGACTTGAGGCTCTCTGGGCTCCACAGAAAAGCACGTTCGGCTCGTAAAGATGACTGCGTCCTCGGCGCTCCGCTCGCGCTCCTTCGGACAGGGTACATAGAAGGGACAGGCAGGCAGGAAAAATCGGACGCCGGCGGCAAGCGCCACTGCGGCAGCCGCTCCCCGCTACCAGCTTCACCGCGACAGCCTGAAACGGGAAGCTCGTGAAATGGCGGCGGCGCGCGCTCTGCCATTCGGGGGCGGGACAGAGCGGGAAGGCGGGGGGGGGAGGGGAAGAGACCGTTAAGAGCGGCCGTAGCGCCCCGGGGGCTGCAGGGGAAAGAAGCCGCGAGCCCTGTGCGGAAACGCCTTCCCTTAGTGCTCTCCTATTGCGGAAAGGCTGTTGGTCCCCTGGATACCAGTACCGACACGCACCCCCCCACGACCCTCCTTCCCCCAGCTTTAAACGGGGCACCTCAGAACTGCCAAATCACTGGTCTGGGCGGGGGGGGGGGGGGGAAGGGTCCCACGCTACCGGCAGTCCGAACCTTCCCATCATCCCAGAAGCAGCGCTGCCTCAAGCACGGGAAAGCGCACTCGGCAGCGGCTGCATATGCCTGCTCCCACAACCCCAGATACAGCTCTCTCCAGTGGCCGTGTGGCGGCTCTTAAAAGAGCCTTTCGGTTTGGTGATAGCAAGGCAGGAGCCTCAGGCCCGCTCGCCGCGGATGCGGCGTGCCAGCTGGATGTCCTTGGGCATGATGGTGACGCGCTTGGCGTGGATGGCGCACAGGTTGGTGTCCTCGAAGAGCCCCACCAGGTAGGCCTCGCTCGCCTCCTGCAGCGCCATCACGGCCGAGCTCTGGAAGCGCAGGTCGGTCTTGAAGTCCTGCGCGATCTCGCGCACCAGCCGCTGGAAGGGCAGCTTGCGGATCAGCAGCTCCGTCGACTTCTGGTAGCGCCGGATCTCGCGCAGCGCCACCGTGCCGGGCCGGTAGCGGTGCGGCTTCTTCACGCCGCCCGTGGCCGGCGCGCTCTTGCGGGCCGCCTTGGTGGCCAGCTGCTTGCGGGGCGCCTTCCCGCCCGTCGACTTACGCGCCGTCTGCTTCGTGCGCGCCATCTCTAAAGTCTTCTTCCTTACAGTACTACTAGAAGTAGCAATGTAAAACTCTTCCGGGCGCTCTGCGCTGACTCGTTTATATACGCGATCTCTGCTGGTTCATTGGCTGAGAGGAAGCGCCATTTCATTGGGCTAATTTGAAAATCCCGCGTTAACCCTTTGTATGCTAAACCCTGCTGTTTCAATCACAGGCATAATCTTTTCATGTTCCTTTTCTTCGGAAACTACTTTCCCCCTTTTTAACGATTACCCTTAATGTATTGCTCCCTTCATCAAATCAATTATACTAATGTAATCGTAAAAGTAGCCTACTACTGAAAATGGTTAAATATGAAACCTAAACACATTTTCTAGGTTTATCTGAAAGTTCATCTTTTTCTTACAGGTTTCCTTATATAAAACCTAATTATGCAAAAAGCCGCTCGCTTTTATTTTGCCGTACTAAATCATTTAGGGAGGTATTTCAGGAGTAATGGAGAGCTTTAATTGCAATCCAAAAGTAGAACTCCCATATTAGTGTGGGTTTTTAGCAGCTAAAATAGTGTACAGTATTACATCGTATACTTGTATCATAGAGTTTACAAGCACGATTGAGAGTTTTAAACAATTGAGAGAAAAAAACAGGGTTAGTAAATAATAGATAAAACTTCAAATTTTATATGAAAAAAAATAAAAGAGCGACTGCACCCCTTAGGTGAGGGGTCGGACTTTGGGCGCCTTCAGCTGCCTCCGAGGTGACGCAATTAAATTCTTCCCGGTTTTGACCAATCACAACTGGGAAGGCGGGGCCCGACCGCTATAAATAGGAGTCTGAAATGCGATCGGGGTTCACCGCGAGACAGTGGGTTTATGATCTGCAATGGCGCGCACGAAGCAGACGGCGCGTAAGTCGACGGGCGGGAAGGCGCCCCGCAAGCAGCTGGCCACCAAGGCGGCCCGCAAGAGCGCGCCGGCCACGGGCGGCGTGAAGAAGCCGCACCGCTACCGGCCCGGCACGGTGGCGCTGCGCGAGATCCGGCGCTACCAGAAGTCGACGGAGCTGCTGATCCGCAAGCTGCCCTTCCAGCGGCTGGTGCGCGAGATCGCGCAGGACTTCAAGACCGACCTGCGCTTCCAGAGCTCGGCCGTGATGGCGCTGCAGGAGGCGAGCGAGGCCTACCTGGTGGGGCTCTTCGAGGACACCAACCTGTGCGCCATCCACGCCAAGCGCGTCACCATCATGCCCAAGGACATCCAGCTGGCACGCCGCATCCGCGGCGAGCGGGCCTGAGGCTCCTGCCTTGCTATCACCAAACCGAAAGGCTCTTTTAAGAGCCGCCACACGGCCACTGGAGAGAGCTGTATCTGGGGTTGTGGGAGCAGGCATATGCAGCCGCTGCCGAGTGCGCTTTCCCGTGCTTGAGGCAGCGCTGCTTCTGGGATGATGGGAAGGTTCGGACTGCCGGTAGCGTGGGACCCTTCCCCCCCCCCCCCCGCCCAGACCAGTGATTTGGCAGTTCTGAGGTGCCCCGTTTAAAGCTGGGGGAAGGAGGGTCGTGGGGGGGTGCGTGTCGGTACTGGTATCCAGGGGACCAACAGCCTTTCCGCAATAGGAGAGCACTAAGGGAAGGCGTTTCCGCACAGGGCTCGCGGCTTCTTTCCCCTGCAGCCCCCGGGGCGCTACGGCCGCTCTTAACGGTCTCTTCCCCTCCCCCCCCGCCTTCCCGCTCTGTCCCGCCCCCGAATGGCAGAGCGCGCGCCGCCGCCATTTCACGAGCTTCCCGTTTCAGGCTGTCGCGGTGAAGCTGGTAGCGGGGAGCGGCTGCCGCAGTGGCGCTTGCCGCCGGCGTCCGATTTTTCCTGCCTGCCTGTCCCTTCTATGTACCCTGTCCGAAGGAGCGCGAGCGGAGCGCCGAGGACGCAGTCATCTTTACGAGCCGAACGTGCTTTTCTGTGGAGCCCAGAGAGCCTCAAGTCACGCACTAGCTCCGCCTGCTCCCCCCTATTGTTATCGGACAGGGCAATGGGGATATAGCCAGTCACCGATTGCAAATTTGCCCGTTAAGCATTCGGGGCTGTAAGCCGGACCCCTAGACATCGGGCCGTACGGCCCGGTACGGGCAGCAACAGCAGAAGCTCGGCATACACCCGACAACCCTCCCACCCCCCCCCCCCCAACTTTATCGTGACCGTAAAACCACGACAGATCTTCAACAGCGATTAAGGCTCTTCTCCTGATGACATGGGTGGCTCTGAAAAGAGCCTTTGTGTTCTAAAAGCGTAACCTATGCCAAGCCCCAGGTTTATCCGCCGAAGCCGTAGAGGGTGCGCCCCTGGCGCTTGAGAGCGTACACCACGTCCATGGCCGTGACCGTCTTGCGCTTGGCGTGCTCGGTGTAGGTGACGGCGTCGCGGATCACGTTCTCCAGGAAGACCTTCAGCACGCCGCGCGTCTCCTCGTAGATGAGCCCCGAGATGCGCTTCACGCCGCCGCGCCGCGCCAGGCGCCGGATGGCCGGCTTGGTGATGCCCTGGATGTTGTCGCGCAGCACCTTGCGGTGGCGCTTGGCGCCCCCTTTGCCGAGCCCCTTCCCGCCCTTGCCTCTGCCAGACATGATCAGCGTCTACCCGACGTGAACAACGCGCGGTGGCAACACCCGCCAGCGCCGCTCTTATATAGCCCGTAGTCCGACCTGGTTGAGAACTGCGACGAGGCAGGGCAAGGGCGGGCTCTCCTCCGCGTTCTTCCCCCTGCGGGCGGGGACGTTCGCGCCATCGCCCCCGGCAGGGGGCGGGGCGGGCGGCAAGGTGCCGGCCCCGGCCCCGGGAAACAGCCGACCCCGCCGCCGGCTCGGCCTGGGCGCTGCGGGAGCGAATCTTCGGGCGGGGGGAACGCTCTCCTGCGCTCGGCTGCCCGGTCCCGTTGCTGCGGCGCTCGGTGTCGGCGGGGGAGCCGGGCCCCGCCGGCCGCGGGTCTGCAGCAAAATCCAGCCAATGGGGGCGGCGGGGCCGGGAGCGCCGCTTCCCGCCCGCGCGGAGCCGCCGCCATTTCGCTGCGCTCCAACAAAGGGCCCGGCCGGGTAGGTGGGGGACCTGGACGTCGCGGTTGTAGCGGTGTGGTGAATCGATGTTGTCGATTTGGGGATGATCACTGTGCGCAACGTTGCCCGCGGAATACTTTTGGAAATACCTTTGGGGTCTGTAACGGTTCCGGTGTTCCGGGATAGCAGCATTTTTTCAGGAGAAGATATAGGGGCGCCGTTCGCGCCACGAGTGCACTGCGCGGGAGCTGCTGCAGTGACTCCTGGAGGCACGACCGGTATAGAAAGCCCTTAAACTTTGGGTGCCCGTACACGCAGTTTTACTTTTCCTGACTTTGTATTTAATTTTTTCCCCGAATATGTATTTAACGTATTTTTATTTTGCTTTTGAAGCATCATCTTATAAATGCTTTCCCAGATATTTATTATTTACCATCTTTTTGTTTTTTTGTTGTCGTTTTGTCCCTGGGTAACTTTCATGTAATACACAGGTTTTAGAATTTGTTTGATTGCAAAGGTATTTGTCTTTTTGTTTGATCCTCCCCATCTTTTCCTTGTTTCCTGATAGGTCCCCATTACTAGATGCTTCCTGATCATAAAATTTTTTTGCTTGGTTATTTCACAGCCCTCTCCATTTGAGCTGTAACTTTGCTGCCCCCCCCCCCCCCTTTGTTCTTTTATTCCAAGAAAAAGGGATGAATTTTTCTCCGTGTTTGGGGCTTCTAGGGTTTGGGTTTTTTGATATTTTTTTTTTCTATCTCTCTGTAGCCTTCTAGTATGTATGTTGTTAAATTCAGGTTTTTTGGCCACCATTTTAATAAGCCTGTTTCCATGTGTAGATAGCCAGCTTTGTTGTGTTTATCAGCCTTTATGAATATGACCCAGCAGTTCAACAGAAATAGCAAAGATGTATTTATCTTTGCAAATCAACCCTAACAGCGGTCTTGGCAGAGATGAACCTCCTCAGTTTATATTAGAATCATTAGTGTGCAAAGACACAGTTATGAGTTCACAGACTGACTGAGAAAAAAAGAATTGATATGCAGCCTTTTTTTCTCCCCCATTTATTGGTTACAGCATAAATAGAATACAAGAGAGCTCAGTAACGCTTCTGCATAACTATAAAGTACATTCTTCCCTCCTTGTTACTTCTCTCAGTACTTAATATAAAACACCTTTTCCCTGAGAGGTAATAGTGTGTTTTCCCCTCTATTTGTCTAGATTCAAAGAACCTCTATTGTTCTCTTTGGGACTGCTGAAATAATTATTTTTTCTTTCTCATCTGGCATATTTATTTTTAATCATGCATTATTTGCACTTTTTTATAGCCTTGCCTTCAATTCACTTAATGACTTCAAATGCGTAACTGTTAATGTTCTTCTAGATTATCCACTTAATTCTCTTTTTGTGGTTTAGTGGGAACAGGTATTCTTGCCTTGCAAGTTCCCCTATTCACCTCCTGTGCCTAGTGTTGATTGGCACTTTGTCAAAAAGTTTCAGTCTCCTTTAGCATCCATTTCTTGCTTCTTTTTAGTTCACTGGATCTCTGTTTGTGGCATTTATTTTGCACTTAAAATTTTGGCACAAAATTTAACTTTTGCTTATTTTTCATCATACTTCCTTGATTCTCTCTTTATTAGACTTACTTAAATAAACAACTTTTCATCCTTATCCAGGGTCCGTTACTCCTGAAGAGTGACAACCCAGCTGCAGAACTGAAGCAGCTGCCAATGTAGCTTGTTCCTGAGATAAGCAATAACTTAGCTTCAAAAGGCATAAACCCCACAGATTTTCTAACGCATGATTATGACCAATTTCACACCAAATTTCTGTAGATACCATAGCAATGTACAAACATATGTTGCTGCATTACAGTGTGCTTGAGTTATTTGAGGAAATATTATTCTATATATCACAACTGTGAAATATAGGTTATGTTTACCCAGTTTTATCTTTTCCACACCAAACAACAGACAGTTTAATTTTAGCATAATATATGTGTGGTGTCTTTCTAAACTTTTCACTGGCAGCTGTAGGTATAAAGTAACAGTGTGTATATTCTTGAAATGTTGGGGTGCTCCTGAAAATAGACAAAACTAAACCAAAAGGAGGGGCATACATCCTGTTTACAGGGCTCAAACCTTTCAACGTTCTGGAAAAGAAGGAAGGAGCTCTGTGCAATCTGCATTGACTAAATCTTGGAGTAACACTTCCATTTCCTAATACGACATTTTGGTCTCATTTTATGGCTAGTGTTCATTCATCACTCCTGGTGGTTCATTTACATGAATTCTTGACCGAGAACCAGCCAAGTGAGTATATGAATTACCCATTAATTTTATTGATTTTTATTTTTATTTTTTTTACAGTTCAGCTTTTCTCATTAATTAAGACAGAATGGGGAGGGGGAAAGTTCTGTTTCCCTCTTTCTGATAAGGCATTAGTTGAAAGAGCCTTGAGCTGTTTCCCATGGTGTGGGAAGGCAGCCAGGGCACAATGGACTGAAGGAGCAGGTTGGGTGAGGGCAGAAAGGAGTGAGAAAACTGTACTCCTCTTTCTACTCTAGGTACGTTGTAGCAGATCATAATGCTCCTGTCTTTCTCCATCATCTCTTAATCTCTCACCCTGTTATTCCTGCTAATACTCCTGGCCTTCCTAAGAGACAACCATCCCCTGAGGAAGCTGCTGAAATAATTAAATTCTAAAATCTGTTTTCTCTTCAGTGATCTACTTTTCCTTGAAGTTTTCAGGAAACCTGTTTTGTTGTTATCTGAAGGAGTCGCTGGTCTCTCAATAGATCTGCCAGCACATGTATTTTTGGGTCCTTAGGAGAATGAATATCAATTTACAAAGTCTCTGCAGCATGGTTGTTTTTTTTAAAACTAGCTAAAAGTATTGTGATAGAAATGTTGCAATTTGGAGATATAGATCTGCCCCACATCCTAAAGCAGAAGCTTGTGCTAAACATGCTGGTTTACTTTAAGTGAGACATTTGTGAGGGAAAGGAATTAAACCGCGTCATCTTCCTAGGGAAGTGTAAGTGTTCTCAGAGCATAATCACATGAAAAGTAAAGTCCAGCTAAACACGGAGATGGATTTTTGCCTAGAATGACAACCAACATGATGAAAATATTACAGACACTGTCTAATTCCGTGGAAAAAAAATATTGCTGTACACTGCATCACAAGCTTATTACAGCACAAGCAAAATTAATGCTTTGTATAGCCTACTCATATGGAGATTCCAACCTGTCAGTCTCTGCCCAGGCCATCTGCCAGAAATAATACAGGCCCATCAACATGACTGGTTGTTATTCTCTCAATATAAAGGGGAATCCCACATTTTTCATGTGACAGCTTGATATGCCCCTAAATTATTGCTGGAATGTCTGAGTTTTGGTCAGCTTAGCCCTAGTTTTCGTTCTCATTCACCTGGAATAACCTGATGGAGGACCTGGCACCTGGGACAATGGCTCCCCATGGGTCTTTCTGCCCAGTGAACAGCAGGATTCCTTCTCGGGTTGCATTTGCCTCTGAACTCTACTTGCAACTTTGTACTGAAGGCAACAGCTGGTGCATCCAAAGACACTTTCCTCCAGTACAAGCTATAAATCAGCATGGATCATGGCAGCTCATGCCCCAGAAACAGTGGGGTCCACCTCTGACAGAGCATTATAAACCTCACTGAAATCATATATGTACTTATTAATTACTGATGCTTAAAAGTGTTACCTTTTCATGCATTGATGTGTTTACACAGTTACCTCCAGTAATGCTTGCTGGTTGTCCCCAAAATCACAGACAAGGACAAGGGATAGCCCAGGATGAAAGCAAAAAAAAACCCCAACCAAACAAACACGTAGGAGAAAGTTACAAAGTCCTTTACAAGGACTATTTCCCTATTTCCCAACCCTTACCCCCCATTTTTCATGTATGGTAATGAAATAGTAATCTTATTAGTATTATCTTGATAATTGTTATCCTGTGCTGCTGCTTTTCTGTATGATACTGTCCTTTTACACATCCAGCATGTTAAATGTGCTTGCATGCACACAAACACATTCAAGCATCTAGTATGATATTTTCTGTTGAAACGCCCACCCTAAAGAAGCCTTAGAGCTGCTCTGATGTGACTGCAAGGTCCTTCAGCATTTAGCAGTGCGTGCACACACATTGAGTACCTAGGGCTAGCAACTAATGGAAACTTCACCACCTATAGAGACATGTGGACTTAGACTTCTGGGTCACAATGTAAGGTGGCAAATCCAACCATTCTTTTGTTGATGAACAAAACCTCCGTTTGCCTGATGTGCAACACTGATCTTCCTGTGACCTTTATAGCATGCACATCTTGGGCTTTCTAAACTTCAGTAGTTTTGGATGTCGTTAAATGAAAATAAACTTCAGCCTTCTCACTTATTCACTTTTTTAAACCATAGATTTTAGGTTCACTGCGTGTCCTCCTGCCCCTGATCCGTGAGTCAATCTTCAAACTGTCTCACCACCATCTTCTACGTTCACTTCAACCTCCAGGTTGAGCCTAATAAAAAAATCCTCCCACATCTGAAAACAAATAAATAACTAAACAAACCATTTGTTCAATGCTCAGAAGCACTTCAGTGAAAACTGAATATCAACAATCGCTAGATGAGGAAGAGAGAGCAAAACAGAGGATATTGTATCTTTTTACCATTGTAGCATTTTGTGCAATAGTTGCACCTTGAGTGCTGTGCCCATTTCTGGCCTCCAAATAATAATAGCTAAAAAAGATTTAGTGCAACTGGAAAAGAAGGTTTGAGAAAAGTGGTAAAGATGATTTGAGGTCTGAAATGTATTTTGTAATAAGTATACTAGGACACTTTCAGAACAGAGAAAACTACTGGGTGAAGATGTTCTTGCTTATCTTTACTATTCACAAGGTTATTTGTTAAATGTATCAGACTTAGTTGGTTTGATAATTATAAAGTTAGTTACCAACCAAAAGGTTACTGATGCCAGAAAGACTGCCTAAATATCATAGGCAGTTTCCTAAAGTAAATGGACTCCTTATCTCTATAGGCTTTTTCCAAATGAAAGAGAAGAGCTGAAGATGCAGAGTGACAGGGTGAGGAAGGAGCACCTCTCTCCTCAACAGAAACCAATTCTGGAGTGCACAGCTACTTGCATTACCGCAAGCACTTCCTAATACTGGTGGTGAATAGTTTCCATCTCTTAAAGACTTCTAAACTGATTCCTAATGGCATGAACTGCCATTTAATTACCTACACTTCCTCAGAGTCAGTTTTGTTTTTGTCATAAGGTCAAAAAACCCCAAACAGCAAACCCCAGCAAAACACTACTAAAAAAAGGACTTCTAAAAGAAAGCTCCCATTTTAGTTTAGTTTTGTTTGTTTGTTGTTCCCCACCCCGGGCTTCCAAGTTACTAGCATCCTGTTTTGTGCAGGTATTTCCATGGTTCTCTCACAAACTACTTGGAGGGAAGGACTTGTTTTCTATTTAAAATCCCTCCCCACATGTCAGGGGCAACATCATTCATACACAGAGTGCAGAGGCAAGAATTAATTGAATTTTTTAAGACCTGATATATAGACATGCATGCCATCTGGAGAGGTTTGTCTGCATCAGCCTAGCTAGTATGGTAGTGTTGTTTCTGTACTGTGCAGTCACGTGTCAAGTTTTCTAGGACAGAATGGACAACGGGAGCAAAGCTCTAATGATCACAGATTCCTTCCTTACTGAAGCAGTTTATCATGCAGGGTCCGTTCCTCTCTCAGCAGCGAAGCCTGCAGAATCAAAATGGAAATCAAAGCTGGAAGTCATACCTCTCCTCATTTTTTTGTTTGTGGCTTGGTTTTGTTTTTGGTTTGTTGTTTTGTTTTGTTTTTTTAACCCTGGGCAGCAGCCACAGTATCAATAAAGCACAGTTAAAATAAGACCGACCGTGGATGCAAGAAGCACTGGAGATATTGACAGAACTCAGGCTGGTTTTACCAGCAGCCAGGGCGAGGTGCTCCCCATTTCACCGCGGTGTCATCCGGCAGATCCACCTGCCTTGCCTGCCAGTTAACGACATGGAGAGGACTCGGGGGGGAGAGGGGTGGGGGTGGCAGAGAATGTAACCTGGGGGAGACAGAGGGGAAGGGAGGGAGAGGAGGAGGAGAAGGCAGAGGGGGAAGCCGCTTCCTGGGCAGGATTGGTCAGGAATTGCTGCAGCTCGGGTGCAGCGGCCCCGCGCCTCCCCGCCTCGCTCCCCAGCCTCGGCTGGTGTACGGGGGCGGGGTGGGGGTGGGGTGGTGGAGCACCCCAGCCCGACCGACACCACCCCACCCCCCGTTACTCGGCTGTGCCACGGTAACGTTAGAGAGATTCTCAGAAGATTTAAAGAGAAAGATGGAAAAGCACTGAGCTACGGTTTACAGCAGTCTGCTTTGCTGTTAATACCAGGTATACTGGGAGCGTTTATTGTTACCTGCAAATGCAGATTTCTGTTGGATTTCTACAGCTCTAGTGCAACTGGCTTTCAGATTTTCATTCAAGTTTCCTGAATGTCAGCATCAGTGCCTCTGAAATTATTGGACACATGTGAGTTTCTTTCATATTTACCAAAGTCTAAATTGATCCTGTTCGGTGTCAGAGAAAAACACAATAGTATCGATACTTTTTTTTTTAAAAAACACTTCATTAATATCTAAGCAGGTTTGTTCTGAAGTCAATATGAAAAGTAAATTACTAATGATGTTACTCAAAAGGTTTCTATACATTACAACAGATTTATAAGATATTACTATTTTATTTTGGTTTGCTGTGTATGGTCACAGAAAGGTACTAAAGGACTAAAAATCCAAGTGAAAAGATTTGAAAGTAATTTATGAAAAGACCTACAAATGTTTATAACCTTTCCATAGACTGCATTACATAAATGACCGAACAAGTTTTACAAAGAACAGCCCACAGCCTCATGGAGATACACTTCTGTTGACCTAGGCACATACACCAACTTGCCTACATTTTTGGTATGGTAGCCTAAAGCAACTTCTCCTGAAAGGCAAGAGGAAAAATAATTAAAAAATAACATCAAAGCTTCCTTTCAGACTGTAGAAGACTGCTTAGTATCAAGGGAGTTTGAACAATCTATTTATCCTGTCCACAATCAGGTCATTACTGAGCAGCCCAGCATAGTCTTTTTCAAGAAAAACGGGAATAAGAATTTTTGAAGGAAAATAATAATTTGAAGGCTTTTGCCATACACTACTGTCACTATAACAAAGTCAACAGGAAAGTGAACGTCCTTATATTACTTTACTTTATTTGTCTGCACACTTGGGAATGCTTCTGTGGGAACTTCTGCTACCGAACATTGTCTTTTATTTAAATTGTATTTTCTTTAAATTGTATTTTCTTGCACATTATCTTCTAGTGCTTTACAGAAAAGCAGAGAACTATTAAGTAATGCAGGTTGAATAACATTCTTTGAGTGCAAGCTGTCTGAGAGATTGCACTACCTATGCTATAAGCCAGTACTTTAAAGCATAACAGTCTATTTTGTGAGGACTTAAAGACCAAAAGTAATTTAGGTCATCTGTGACACTACACGTCTTTTCATGACTGCCAGCATCTCTGATGCACTCTTCTTAAATGTAAAGCCTTTCTCCTTTATGAGAATTTAGGCTGCCTGAACAGTTGGAAATAAATTTAGGAAGGAAACCAGATTAATTAGAAATCAATATGCAATGAAATAAAACATTTGTCCATTTGAAGAGAAATTCTTTAACTCTTACCTGTCATGTAAGTAAATAAGTTATACGATCAGTTTCTTCTATTTTAAAATATACAAACCTTTTGTTTCACTATGGTATGCAGACAGATGTGTTCATTTATAACAAGCACAGTTACATGAGGTAGAATAACATATTGCCCTACTACATAAAATGTGAATGTGCTGATCAGGAGAAATAAAGATACGCAGTAATTGTAGGCAAATATTCCAGTCATAGTTTAGCTGAAGAAAAAAAAGGATTTGGTATCCAGAACTCATCAGTTTTCCTGTACTAATAAAAACATACTAAAAAACATCTTGAAAATGCTGTTGGTGGCATAGATAACAGAACATTAGTCATCAAATACTATAGAAGGAAACCGAGCTCATTACATGCACCGTCTCAAGGGGGAAACATGGCCAGAAAGGCAGAGAACAAAACGGTAAGATTAATGAATTACAACTACTGAGTGTAACTAGTTTCTAGTGAAGATAATAGAGAAGAAAACAACCGAAGAAAAGAACTTTAGACTGTATTTTAATCTGCCTGTATCTCATTTGTAAATAAAGTTAAAATACTTGTGTTTTCAAGTGATTTTTCAATCAGTGGGGAAAACTCCTCCTTCCCTAATTTCCAAGAGAAACTGAACAGAGATACTTCCTTCTCAAGCAGTTCAGGGTCTTATTGCTTTTGAAAAAAAAAGAGAAATGCTCCCTCCCCACACCGTGTTTTTGAGGACAAAAATAAAACCCAGAGGCCTCCGTTTCAAAACACGGGATTTTCAGATGGCCCAATTAGGCCTTCTGCAAATCAGTCCTTTGCTGCAGACCCACGCAATCTCTTCCCCTATATCAACCAATAGAATATTATACTGCGTACGAGAAACTGAGATTATTAAGAAAAAAAAATCCTGAAGTGCTTTACACCTAGTTCTAGCTTCAAATTTCAGCGTAGTTACCAATAAGTTCCTGTAGCTGATACTGTTTCAAAATCCAGCTCTTAACGGTAGGTGATTAGTACCTAAGGCAATTTCATTCAGCAAGACACGGCCGATAACAGAAAAAAAATCCACTCCTCTCTGAGTATTTAGGGTCAAAGCAAAACAAAAACAACAAAAAAAAAATCAACAAGCCAACTTGAAAATTGCGTAAGAAGCAAGTACCGTTTCAAACCAGTCCCGCGATTCTCGTCTTGTTTCCAAGCAACATTTCGGCCGGGCACTCCCCTGTTATCTCCCTCTGCTTGAGAAACATTTTCCATTACACATTGGATTGGCAAAATGGCTCGCTCCTCTGCCTCCAGAGGCAGGACAGTGCAAAAAGCACCACAGTTTTCCCCGCCTTAGCTCTCAGGAGGCACTTTTAAAGAACAAAGAAAACACCCCCCGCCTTCAGACAGCCTGAATCGGAGACTCCAAGTCTTGCATTCCCACCTCCCCTTCGGGCAGTTTTTTCTTCCACATAAACCACTACTGAATGAAAAAACAAATAAAAGCCCCTTTCATCGATATCGGCCTGACGAAAGAGGGAACACCGTGTCCTTTACAGGGGAAGAAAAGCTAATCTGTTCCGAGGAAACGAGGGGAGAAGCGCCTTCCCTGCCTTCCAAGCAAGGTAAACTCCCAGAGGCACGAATGGCAGAGAGGCTCCTCCCTACAAATGGCAGCCTCTCGCTTATTACCTTGATTTACACCACAATGACACACCACCACCACCCCCTTTTTCAAACCCATCTCTGCCCATGTCCGAGCCTTTGCTCGCTGCTCCGGCCCCCGCCTCCAGGAAACTGAAGGCGGCTCTAAAGCTCCCGGCCCCACCACCACCGACCGAGCTGGTTGCCAAGGCCGTCCCCGCCTCCACGGAGCGCAAGGGGCTCCCGCGCTCTAGCAGGCCAAGGCGACCGCTAAGAACCCCGAAAAGTCGGCGGCCGCCGTGGCCAAGAGGCCCTAAAAGTCGACGAAGCCCGCCCTGCACCTAAAGGTAGCACCAAAGGGCACGGCCAAGGCAAAAAAGGCAGCACCCGAGAGGCAATACAGTAAAAGCAAAGGAAAGCTTTACAGAAAAGCCCAACAACGCTTTTAAGTGCAGCTCAAGCTGTCAGAGTGAAAAAGAACTGGAAACACCAGTAGAAGTCTATACTGTTACACGGTGATCCCCTACTGCAAATATATGTGACTTTTTGTAGTGCTTCTACACAATCTCACACGCTAAGAAGTACGGTTGAGCCTATTTTGTTTTAACTCGTGACCCTCCATTACAATTTCCACCACCGATAAATTGCTCAGAACAGTAAATACTGCCCTTTAGAAACCATCCATGATTAGTTACAGGACAGCTCCCCAGGCAAACACTAAATTCTCTCACCGCTGCCTGCAAGCAATAAATCGCAAAGAAAGAACTTCAGCGTGCAGAAGGACAAAGCCGCCCCTACACACAAGGCACTCGGACTCCGTTACGGCCCGTGAAACAGGAACAGGGGCGCCTGCGCCGGGACTGAAGCGCGCTCCATCCCGTCTGGGTTTGAAACCCGCGCGCTCTCCTTGGATTGGCCAGCGGCGGCCCCGCCCCCCACAGTGGGCAGGCACAACCCCCGGCCCCTCACCCCGCCACAGCCCACCTCTGCCGCGGGTCGGGGTGCTTACCCCCCACTGGAACCAAGGAGAGGGCAGCAGCGAGCGCACGCTTGCTGTGTTCTCATCTCTCCTCACACCATGCTGCGGTGACCGATTTAATCAATCGCAACTACTACTTTTATTGATTTTAAAAAAAAGTGAATCGGAGAAACATTTACATAAGAAACTTGTATACATAAAACTTCCTGAAGAAAAATACAGGCAATCTACACTGATCAGAATGAAGCTGGAAGATCTAATAGTTTTGGCTTCAAAAAAGCCTTCCCTCACATCTAAAAATTTCCCAGATAAAAACAAAAAAATTCTGCAGATGCACATATATTTAGGGCTCAGGTGTTCCTGCTCTTTCTGGGAAGACGTGGGTGGCTCTGAAAAGAGCCTTTGAGTTTTTTGTTTAAAGAGCTTTACTTGGCTTTAGCCTTGTGGCTGTCGGTCTTCTTGGGCAGCAGCACGGCCTGGATGTTGGGCAGCACGCCGCCCTGCGCGATGGTCACCTTGCCCAGCAGCTTGTTGAGCTCCTCGTCGTTGCGGATGGCGAGCTGCAGGTGGCGGGGGATGATGCGCGTCTTCTTGTTGTCGCGGGCCGCGTTGCCCGCCAGCTCCAGGATCTCGGCCGTCAGGTACTCCAGCACGGCCGCCAGGTACACCGGGGCGCCGGCGCCCACCCGCTCCGCGTAGTTGCCCTTGCGCAGCAGCCGGTGCACGCGGCCCACGGGGAACTGCAGCCCGGCCCGCGACGAGCGCGACTTGGCCTTGGCCCGCGCCTTCCCGCCCTGCTTCCCGCGGCCGGACATCGCTTCGCTTAGAACTCTAACAGTGAAAAAAAAAAAGGGAAAAAAAAACCCCCAACCAAAAAAGACTTACCTAACTAACGAAAAAGCTGTAAAACCAGAACAAATGTAGTGAGGGAGGCCACCCTGCCTTTTTATCCCTTCCTTCTCGGGTTCGGTGGGACTTGTGATTGGTGGAGGCGCCGATTATGAAATTAACCAATGGGAAGAGAGATGCAATAGCGACCAATTGGAGCTGCTAGCTGCTTTGACATCACGAACCCGATTTGTCCAATAGACTGGAACAGCCTTGAGTCAGCTCATTTGCATACCGTCCCTATAAATACAGGGGTCGCCGCTATTGTATTTACGTCGTTACTGCGGTAGACAGGTAGTGACAGACTTGTAAAATGCCGGAACCAGCCAAATCAGCTCCTGCTCCGAAGAAGGGCTCTAAGAAAGCCGTCACCAAGACGCAGAAGAAAGGTGACAAGAAACGTAGAAAGACTAGGAAGGAGAGCTACTCGATCTACGTGTACAAGGTGCTGAAGCAGGTGCACCCCGACACGGGCATCTCGTCCAAGGCCATGGGCATCATGAACTCCTTCGTCAACGACATCTTCGAGCGCATCGCCGGCGAGGCCTCGCGCCTGGCGCACTACAACAAGCGCTCCACCATCACCTCGCGGGAGATCCAGACGGCCGTGCGGCTGCTGCTGCCCGGTGAGCTGGCCAAGCACGCCGTCTCCGAGGGCACCAAGGCTGTCACCAAGTACACCAGCTCCAAGTAAATTTTTGTTTGAAAGATCAACTAACCCAAAGGCTCTTTTAAGAGCCACCCACATATTCAGTAAAAGAGTCGTTCACACTGATTTGATTCGGTGAGTGGCAATTGTGTTTAGCACTGTTTTTGTTGCCAGGCAAGAACATACTGTTTAATAGAGAAAATTTTTTCAGGATAAAAGTACCAGGGCTTATTTGGGTCTTGCGTGTTCTCTATCCTGACTGCTCATCAGGCAGATCTATAAAGACTTACAAGTCTGAGTTCTAAAGCTATTAAAGTTTTACTTTGTCATTTTAGAGTAATTATCTGGGTTCCAATTTTTGTATATATACAGGGAAATATGTAGCTGTGTTTAGCGTGTTTTGGTGTTTTTTTCCTGCTGTTCCGATATGAAATAAAGTATGTAGGGTTTTCCTTACATTTTCAGCCTTAATCCAAATGAGTTTATGCCTTGTCTAAGAAAATGTCATTGTCGCCTTTGAACACCAGCTGTCATTCTCAAACGACTAGGCAAGCCAGAGCAGCTTGTTTACTTAAAGACATGGGGATTAATTTGTATATGTGACATTTGGAAGACTAATCTTTAATGAAAGTTATACTGCGCACAGAGGTGAAATGTTATAAAGAACAGTATAATTTTAGTCCCACATTTTGTATGGAAGTGGTGTAGTTTTTTGTGTTGCTTCTCTTTAATGGAGAAAAAGCTGAGTAGGAGAGCTTCCTCGTAGATCCTAAGTGACAACGTAGTCGGAAAATACAGATTAAAAAAATAACGGATGTTTAAGAAGTGAATGAGAGCGATTTATCATACTTAATGTGGTGCAGGATATGCAGGGAAGGCTGCTTTTTCGGAAAAAAAAAACCCAAAACAAACCCAAACACGTTTGCAAAGAGGCTGAAATGTTGGCTGCCGGGGACAGGGGCGGCGGTAAAAAGCCTGCTACGCAGCCCGTGTAAAAACCCTGCATCCGCTGGGAGGTTGCCGCTATGGCAGAGCGCCCAGCCACCGCCGGCCCCGCTCGGCCGGGCAGAGCCTAGGGGAAAAGAGAAGACAGAATGCCGTCACGGCCAGCGGAGGAGGGGACTGCGGCGTGTGCTAGCAGCCGTTACCCGCCCTGCCCCCCTCCATGCCTGTCGCCGGGCTTTTCAAATCGTTCCCATTGTCCAATGGGATTTCTGCTTTTCCTCTAGCCAATCACAGCGCGGTGGTACCCATAAATTGCGGGCCCGACGTTCGCTTTCTGCACAGACACTCACTGCTGAGTGCTTGAAGCTTATTGCGGCAAGATGGCGCGCACGAAGCAGACGGCGCGTAAGTCGACGGGCGGGAAGGCGCCCCGCAAGCAGCTGGCCACCAAGGCGGCCCGCAAGAGCGCGCCGGCCACGGGCGGCGTGAAGAAGCCGCACCGCTACCGGCCCGGCACGGTGGCGCTGCGCGAGATCCGGCGCTACCAGAAGTCGACGGAGCTGCTGATCCGCAAGCTGCCCTTCCAGCGGCTGGTGCGCGAGATCGCGCAGGACTTCAAGACCGACCTGCGCTTCCAGAGCTCGGCCGTGATGGCGCTGCAGGAGGCGAGCGAGGCCTACCTGGTGGGGCTCTTCGAGGACACCAACCTGTGCGCCATCCACGCCAAGCGCGTCACCATCATGCCCAAGGACATCCAGCTGGCACGCCGCATACGCGGCGAGCGTGCTTAATCTTCTAGCAAAACGGACCTTTGAGATTATCGAAAACCCAAAGGCTCTTTTAAGAGCCACCACATGGCACTAAACGGAGCTGTAAACTCTTTAAGTTCTATATAGGCAGTGATGCGTTTTGGTGTTTTCGGGTGGCTTTATAGTGACCGGAGCCTGTATCTCGTCAAGTAAGTACTAAATGGAATGTGGCAGTCACAATTCAAAAACATAGAAAAAGATTTTTTCCGTAGCAAAGGAGTACGGTGTGGTTTATTCATGACGAGGTGATTGTGCTAGGACAAGTTTAGCCTAAAAATTACGTATGCGTTTTTTCAGATGGTGTAAGTTAAAAACTTTTGGCTGCTAAAGAAAAAGTAGGGCACGGGCTTTCCTTTTCTAAAGGAAATGCTTGGCTCTAAAAGATTCATATGTTTTTGTCTGTTTACTGCAAAGAATGCTTTTGAGACAGCCAAAGTTGAATTTATAAAGTTAACTTTTTAGAACTGCATTTTCCATTAACTAAAATTGTATTCAGTTATGAGTAATGTAAATTCCTCGTGCTATGCTGCTTTTATTTTTATGTTCTTATGGTAACAATTTTACTGGTTTTCCCTGTGAAAAGTATTGTTTTATTTTACAAACCCCTTTTTTTTGAAGTGGGGAGTGGGGTAGCGTGATTTTTTCCCTGAAGCCCCAGGAAGCCCTTTCCCGCCCTTCCAGGAAAGGCACCATTCGGCAGTTTTCTTAGTGTTTTATCACCCGTTGTCTGATCGTCTCTGTCCTGAGAGACTTCCCCTGGGCATCTTCAGCCCTTCTCAAGCACTTCTAGTTTATTCCTGACATAAATATATTTCCAGAGCGCTAGAGACAGGGTAGTTGCAAGGGTAATCTCTGCAAGTCCTGTTTTTAAGAGGTGTGCTTTTTTTTTTGCTTTGGTCTTCTGGGATACACGTGGCACGTTTCATGGTGCTGGGTATCCTGTATGAATTATTAGAGATACCTATTTAGATCAACTTTCTTGGTCTGTGATTAGGCTCCCGAAAATATTTGCTGCACTGAGGAAGTGTTTTCCACGGAGTATTAGTGATGAACAACTTGACATAGTGTCCGAAATTGTTGTCAAATGGAGACTCTTGCCTATCTGTCCTGTTCGGTCACTTAATTTTTTTTCTAGTGGACCTACCAGGAAAACAGGGTTTCTCCCTGACTTAAGTTCACCTGCACAGACCCTCACCCTCATAATAAATAGATCTGTAGTTGGTGCCTGAAAATTGTACGTTTCCAAAAGTGTCTGACTTTCCGTCGTCCTTTAGTTCTGTTCTTATACTGCAGGCTTTTTTATGTAATTTGGGAAGCTTGCTGTTCCATTGAGGTGTTGGAAATAATGTCTGATTTTTTTCAATGCTACAAACGAGCAGCTGTGCCTTTAAGAAGCAGTTGGATCGAGTTGAATAGAGCCTTTGTTTAAACTCGGGGAAAAAACCCACGGAGAACTGTGGAAATAATTCTCTTGGAAAGCCTAAACCTGCAAGACTCCTGGTTTTGTTATCTGTTGATAGGGTTCATATTAGGAAATTTTCTTTTCTGTGTCGGGAACTTGGACTCTGCAGCAAAATCTGACCAATCCCGTGCCCGGACACACCATTTTCTTTCCCTTGTTTTTCTCACTTTCAGCCATTTTCTAATACTTTACCTCGACGGGTAAAATGGAGGGGCTAATGTGTCGGAAATAGATTGTCTTAATTCCTACAGTACTATGCGATTTATTCATACATACAGCCCCCTTTTGTTCCTTGACATAGGATTTGCGTTTTTCAGAACAGATGAATTTTTTTTTACAGTAGATGATCAGCAGTGTGATTGCAGAAATGAGTCTTAGTGAAAGCAAACTAATTTCTTCTTACTGTCTGTGATAGCAAGAGATCTATTTATCTAAACCCGTTTACATATGTTACTACTATTAATTAAATCAAGTAAAATATTTTTTATTTTTGTATACTAGGTGATTAATTCATAAGCAAACAGTCAGAATACTTAAATCCCAGCAGAAATTTGGGTCAAAAACTATGCTTTCTTGCATGCACAAGAAATTATTTTTGGAGGAGTGACACAGGGAAACAGGTTATATTTCGCTTAATCTGTCATTTTTCCTCTAGTCTTTTGAAGATCTTGGCCTGTCCTATTAAATATAGTACTATTTGGACAATTGCATGCTTGAGTTGTGAAAACCACTAACACCCCCATCAACTGAGAAGGAAACAGTTGTGCAAGGCTTCTGCAAGAAGGGTGAGCTCATATGAACTCACAATTATAATGCCTGAGTCTGAGGTAGTTTTGGGGTGTTATGTCTTGAAAAGACATTAATAATAACCTAGCATAGCTTGTCCTAGTGGACCAGACTAGAAATTGGGAAGAATTATGTGGATTTTAAAAGTCTTTAATAGCTGCAGATGACTGTAGTAGTGATATGGGGAACAGTGGTAGACTGATTGTATCTTAATACAGTAGTAGTAGGCTTTGGTCTTACCTTACAGAAGTGATAAATCCTGTCTGGAATCCTATTCCTATCAGTTTGCATATGGTGATGAGTTAACTGTAAAGAGAAACAGCCGAAATCCCAAATTGGATGTAAGTTTGGGAGGAATCCTTTTATAAGGTATGGGTATCAAGAGCATTTAAAATTGAGCATTTTAAGCAAAGATAAAGTGCTTAAGGATTTGAAGTACTTGCCACAAAATTCAGAATAAAATTGATCAATTAAATCTGATGTAGAGTATATCCTGGAAGGTATTTGCTAAAGCAAAACCCAAACATACCATGATTTAGAAATGAAGCTGTATTTGCCATAGACAGTTTTTGATATAAAACTTTTTTTAATCTAAGACACACAGGTGACTTGGTGTAAGATATACTAGTTCCAAGTGACAGTAAAAGTGGAGTTTCCTCTGATACCAGTAAGATCTAGCAGTATTTTGGTGTTTTTTGCAGGGGAGAGTGAGTAAATCAATGTGGCTAGGTAGAAGCAAAGTAATGAGATGAGCAGACCAGAGTGCTGCCCAGCTGAGGACCAGCTTGCAAACTGGTAGTGGTATAGGGTGCTTTTGTTGGTGACTTGTGATGCTGAGTAAGATCTTTGCTAAGACTTGCTGGCTGTTCTGCTGTCCTCTGAGCAGACCAGGCACTCTGTTGGTATGGTCTGGCTCAGATCACTGCTTGGAAGGATGTACTTCCTGTCAGATGGAAGGGTAAGATGGACCATAACCACTGAGGCCCTGGTGAAATACTTCCTTTCATCAAAAATGCATAAAAAACTCTGAAAGCATCTTTCTAGTACAAAAATATTAGCCCTGCTTGACTCTTACTAGTTTCTGAAAAACTCTGAACAGATGTATCCATATGAAAAGAGTTGAGGTTTTAAAATTTTGAATTAACTTGTAGCGTAAAAAACTTTAAGGGTGATATGGTGGTTTCCATGCTAGGCAGTACTTAAAGATAAACCCTAAACATCCTATCACATTCTCTTCATTTGCACATCCCTTTTCAGGGCTGCTTCACAAGCGAATCACCTGTTTGTTACAGTCTTCAGTAATCAGGATCAGTGAAGTCTGAGCTCAGCCAGTCTCAGCTCTCCTACTAGCCTGGGCAGTACTGCCTTGCTGCATCTTATCCTCTTCTCCTCCACCTTTGAATCATACTGTGTTTTCAACTGGATATAAGCACCTTTCAGACTGTAGATGTACAGACATTGTCATAATGGTATGAACACTTGCTAAGATTTCATATTACATATTGTTGAGCTTCAGGAAGTACTGCTTGTCAGCTACTGCTGTTAGGGATTTAGGTACATTGGCCACCATAACAAGGTCCAGTCCTTGGATCCTGCTGATTCATGTGTGGTCTGGGTGAAGGTTTCCAATTCTTCTGTTACTAGTTCTCAGGTTACAACTTGAGCTAGTTGCCTCCAGAGAGGTACCCCTGCAACAGATCATGCCCCTCAGCTACACCTGCAGCACCCAGCACTTGATCCTCAAGTCCAATCACTTAATTTTGCTTCTTGGTCTCTTGATTTCTTATTGGTTTTCACTGTTGCTGGGCTGGCTGCCTTCTGAAGTTACCTCATTCTCTTGGAATTGTTTCCTTGGTCCTTATCTTCATTCTGCTAGTATCTGCCAGATTAAGCTAGTCTGTGTTAGCAGCATTAGTTTTCTCAAAGTTTACTTCTGGTCAGCTCTTGCAGCTTAAGGCTTTAACTACTTTAGCTACTAGTGTTAAGCTACTAATGCAAAATGAGACAATTCAGCGGAGAAAACAGGTAACCAAATTTCTTCTGTAACACTATGAACTGGTAGTAACAGCTTCGCTGAGAATAGATTCCCCTTTGACTGAAGTAACATGATAGTAATAAAAAGGCAACCTACTCAAGGAACATATATAAACAAATCAAACCAAATGTTATGAAAAGCAGCTGGTAGATGAAAACTAAGCACAACTGGTCATGTTGGCTCTGAGAGACAAACTCTTTGAACTAAAAATTATTGGTGTTCTAGTGTCCTGTAAAACTGTGTATAGTTCTACAGTATACTGTAAAAGATGCATTGCCCTAGTTCTAAAATTGGGTCTAACAAACATTTCCATGCCTTCTTAAAAGTTAGGGAAATGTAACACAATATAGACCACAAAGAACTGTAGCCATAGAGCTCTCTGTAATGTGAAAGTCCAGGAGCGAAGACATTTCCAGGCTCTCTAATCTCCTTTATTCAGCAACAGGTCCTGCTTGTAGGACAGCACTGTGGCGAAGTCCCTAAGCATCTAGGTTGCAGTCTGTATGAAAAATCACCTCCTACTCTAGGCGTGTGTCTTACTGTCCTAGTTGACTGTACAGAGCTGCAGTATGCAGCAGTGTTGCAAAGTCCTTACTTCTGGTGAACACTTCACTATTCTGTAACTGCCAAACTCCAAAGCCTTAAACACTCATGAAAGAGTGGTGGCCTTTACAGCTCCAATTAGTACTCATACAGCTTTAGTAATTGAAATACTGAGATGGGGAAAAAATATACTTGTCCAAAAATGTGAAAACCGATGTATTCCTGAAACTCTGGAATTAGTATATGCAAGTGTCTGAAAGAAGAGAAGAAGCACAGCTGTAAGTATGGAGGGTGTCAGTTGCACCTAGATAGTAATAAAGAGCCCCAAATTTCTACCTGCAGCTTGTCTGGGACACCCAGGCTGTGAAAACAAAGCAGAGCATAAAGCAAGGGGCAGTATAAAGGAAAGCAATTGAGAGGAGAGGAAGATAATGATCAGTCCTGGACCAATAAGGCATTCTGCTATAGAGACAACCAGTGGTGAGTGAATTCCAATGCTTACAGAAGTCTTAGATGTTGAAGAGACAGAAGAATAGAATTGCTGTTAGCTTCTAAACTGCACAAGAGGCCATTCAAAGATGACCACATTGTAGCCAGCACCTCCCCCTCCCTGGAGAGCTGCTGAGGGCTCATAGCAAGCATTCCTTGTCCTGCCTGTCCCTGAAAGCAATACCGCCCTGCCCTTTTGCAAACTTGGTCTTTTGGGTATGTATCTGTTTTAGGATTGATTTAAAGAACGAAGTCAAAATTTCTTAGTGACTAAGTATCCTTTATTGGCAGCGCTGGATGCACGGGGGACCCTTCCACCTAACATGCATGCTTTAAGTAACTAATTAGCTTATATTTATACAATAAGACAAACAATTAACACCTATACATATTCATTACCTAATCCCGCCTACCCTCACTTCGTGTGTTAATTAGCTTATCAGTCCTTCGTGCTTGCGCAAATTCCTCCAAGAATTGTGGGCAGTGGTCTCTGGGAGGAAGTAGGTCTTCCTCATGGTACTTTTCACCTTTTGCCTGGTATGTGATGGGTCTTGCAAGTTTGCAGTGTTCTTATGGGTCTGAGCTAATTTATGTCCTTGTCGACATCTGTTTCTTCTGCTTGTTTCTTTTACTTGCTCCCTCTAGGTAACTTTTAAACAGGCCCCTTGTTAGAGAAAGTTAAAGAAAGAGAAACAGACTCCTCCTTTGATCAGTTATTCATTAATTATTTCTTTCAGACTATGGTTACATGGCCTAATTACTATACCTACATTCTTTGAGTAAATATAAGTTCTTAGCCTTGGTACAGGGCTGTACAGAGGATTTCATAGCCGCTTTGGTTGTGCAACTACTAGTTTCATTAGAATATATTTCTTATATTCATTAACTACAAGGCTTATTCTATCCTAAAGTGAATTCATACAATATCATTCCCCCCTTTTCTAGGTACATGCAAATTCCTTTGCATCATATGTATCTACTTGTATTCAAACACCAAAGCATACACTTAAATAATATACATACAAATATTCCAAATACTATAAAAATTATTACAACAAATATCTGCTTCAACCATTGAAGGTCAGGTAACCAAGAAGTCAGCTTGTTCCACATTTCTTCAAATCCCCAAGAAAGATCATCTTTTGTAATCTCGTGCAATACTCTGGTTTGTTACCAAATTTCTTCTAAATCAGTGGAAACTCTTCCACTCTGATCTATGTATATACAACAACTGGTATTAATAATTGTACATACTCCCCCTTGAGCAGCCAATAATGAATACAAAGCCATTCTGTTCTGTAATTCCACTTGTGACAAGCTAGATACTTCTATTTGCTATGTCTTTATAGCATCGATTGTTTTGTTTTCCAAGTTTTCTATCATTGCTGATATATTGACTATTTTTTTTTTTTCAGTTCACTTACTCCTAACCACAGGATAAACCATTGGGAAAGCTATGAAAAGCACTTGGCTTTTCTATTAAAGAATTTTTGATTACTCGTCTAATTCTCCGCATATGATTTCTCAGGTATCCTTTTGACAAAGAATCATGTAACGTCATGTTAGGAACTACTGCTCCTAAGGTACATGTTCCCATCTGTTTTTTTGGTAATATCTTTCAGGCTGTATCATTACACAGCCAGTACCATCCTCTTCCTTCCGGTATTGGCCAAGCTGTGGAGTTAACAGAAATAGAGGTACCAATATTTAAAGTTGTATTATAAGAAGTTTGATTTCCTACATAGGTCACAGGGTTACAGTCCATGTTTCCCAATCCTTTGGGTGGATTACATCGCTGAACACACGTATAGTATGACTCTTGCACCTTAGGACTATTTATCTCTAATTTCAAAATTTCATCATTTTCAATACTCGAAGAGGTATTTTCCCCACAGTTTTTCCCAAGATTTATTCCTAGGTAATGGAATTCCAATCAATGATATACCCTTTTCTCCATATTCAGGCAGATGTGTACATATCCAACAATCAGTTTTATTCAGAGCCTGAGATATGCCTTGTACCAGGGATAAATGTACATTATTATTCCACAGAGTTAAGTACAAATTTGGCAAACATCTGACTATAATTATGACCTGAAGAATCGTAGTTCTGTGGGTCCTGCCGAGGCAACGGCCCATGATTTCTCAGGAGTTTTCTTTACTCTTGAATAATGGATCCAAGCGACTTGTTCTTTTCTGTTCATCTTCATCACTTTGTGAAGAGAAATACTGGATTCACAAGTGAAGAAATCTGTTTTCACATTACATGAGACTTTGCTGGACTGTTATTCTGTTCTAGTTCATGTTTGTTAATAAATTGTTATTTGTTGTTTACTAATTGTCAAATGGTTCATTGAAGTTACTTTGCATCAAACACACAGTTTTCAAAATAAATCCAAAGGGTTGGGTAATACATATAATAATAACCTACAAAACCAAAACCTAAACCCAACACTTATAGCTATATGTTTCACTTAAAATATAGTGTTTATAGTTCATTTAAATAATATTGATTTTTATTATTACTTAACACTTTTTTTTACATGCATCACTGTCATGGGTAGACTATAGGGATTTTGCATGTGCGGTCTTTCACGATTTTTCCAACACATTCCATGGGGCTTTAAAATTGTGTATGCGCATGTTCAAAGGTATACACAGATCATGTGTGTGATAAAAACATGGCTACTGCATGTCTAGATGAAGTCCCAAACCCATTTCCTGACCTTACCACTCCAGTAAGTCTATTAATGGTAACATTTATGGCACTATGGTCAAACAATAGGTCCCTGTTTTCAATGTAATGTTTTCTCACCACCAGACCGCCACATCACCTGCCAGGGAAGAAGGGTCTAGAGTGCACATTTCCCCCTCTGAACATTCTGTATGGTGAGTGTTCTCAAAACGTTTAACCTATATGGTTCATTGGAAAGGGGAATGAAACTTTTTTTTTCTTCCTGTTGTTTAGGCAGAGGGTGTGTTTTTCTGCTGTCACACATCAAGAACTTATGGCAGAGGTGGAAAAGTATAAAAGTCATTACCATATCCTCATCTATGCGTTCCTGGTGGTTGTTTTTGCTGTTATTCTATTTTTATTCTTACTCAGCCTACATTGTTATCTGAATTGTTAAGAGTCAATTGTTTCCAAATTCCCGTTGGCTAGTAAATTGTTATTGTGTGTACATTTTGGCATACTACTCAAATTTGTTTAACGCCATCGGGTGAAACCATAATGGCAAATTGCATGTTAGTTATAATGTGTTGAATTAACCTTATAAAACATGGAACAGCACATGGCAAAAACAATAAGGTGGCTAATCCACATAACAAATAAAATAGGATTCATTTTACCCGGGGGCTCCTGAGAAGCCAGGAAAACAAGTCAATATTCGTCTTTCCAAGTTCGGACTGGAATAGGGGCTACTTCCCTATCTCTGATGTGATTTGTTTAACTACCTCACCATTGTCATCAATTTTCAAACAACAATTGGAAACAAATAATTTACCACAAACACCTCCTTCTTCAGCTAGCAGGTAATCGAGAACCATCCTGTGTTGATAAATTGCATTTCACATCAAGAGCTTTAGCTGTTTGATTAGTAATAATTTCCAAGACAGCTTGTAGAGGAATGACACTATTCAGATTGTAGATAGGTTCTTGAGCACCGCTAATGAGTTCATTAGGATTCCAAGTTGCAGGTGCATAATACTGTATGATACGTTGCGGTGTCCATTCATTTAATAAATATTGGTACCCCCCTTTTCTTGGGAGTTTGGAAAAATCAACTTGTCACTGTTGCCCTGGCTAATTTTCAAACACATTTCACATTGCTGTTTTATTTTATCACCTGTTTTATTACAGTATACAGGTTCCGCCCTATCAATTTCTGATTTAGACTTTTACATAAATTATCAGCTCCCCAGTGCGTCTTATTATGTTCTGTTAGGGCTGTGGTCCATATTAAATTGGATGGTACCACTATACGACCATCCCTCAAATAAGTCCACTTATTTTATCATTCATGTCCTGAATTAGCTTTAAGTTTTCTTTAGAATAGTTTGGCTCCTGATCTGTACTTATAGTTTGGATTTTACCATCTGGTATTAAGGATAATTCCTCCTTTCCTACATCCTCTGCTACTTGTCTGGCCTCATGGTTGGCCAGGCAGTTTCCAATTTCCAGATCAGTGCCTCAATGGGTCATCTTATGTTCTTCCTTCCTGGATGACCCTCTTATAACGGAGGGGGTCATTCCTCATATCAAGGTCTGGCATGGCATATGTTCCCACCGCTCAACGCCTACTGGGTTGCAGCCAACAGCAGAGCTCAAGATTCTTCTTGGTGGCAAACACAGAGGCCAACCCAATCTTGCCCTTGATTGTGGCAGGAGGCACTTGACCAACCTTATTCCTTGTACTTTGTTGTCAGTGCAGAGTTTCATCTGGCATCCCATAACAAGTCAGTCATGGTAAAACACACAGATTTACATTAGTAGAACTATTACAGAGTGTATTTTATTTTAGTTTTTATGCCAATAACCCCCACAGCCCTGCTGACCACAGGATATTGTTTTACCTGAACTAGGCAGGCCTCCCGCTTATCATTTTTACTGTAACAGGGAAAGCATTTTTCGCCTTACCTGGAATTTATTTCCAGATATACCTGGTTAAAGATTTCTTTTACTTCAGGGAGGTCCTCTCTTCCACTTTTCTGTTGAATTAAAGATAAGCTCAACATTTTAATAAATTGATCATTTTTAACTTTTGGTTTCATTTCCCCTTCTTTAAAGGTCTAGATGTTCTAATAAATCTCATCCCAACAAAGATTTTGGTGAATTTGGCATTCTTATTTGTTTTCTTGGTTTGTACTTTAAAGGTTTCAGGATATTTTCCTGGTGGCCAGCAGCTCCCACAACTGTAACAAATTCTTTTCACTGAAGTTTAACACCAAATAAGTTGGTTTTGTATTCACAAACTTTTCTACATCACAATTACCTAGTAACAATCAACTCGAAACTTTATCCAGTCCTATTCACAACCAACTTTCAAACATCTAAATTTCCCCATCAAAGATTCACCTTTATTCTGCTCAGACCCACTGTCTGCCCTAAAGGGGCCGTTACCGGTCCTGTTGTACTGCAAATGCTGCAGCAATTGGGGTGACATTGTCAGGTCCTTCTGCTTAATCGTCAGCAACAGCAACCCCCTCCTCCTCACCATCAGGAGGACTGGGGGCAGGAGATGCTCTTCCTGCTCTTCAGGTTACACAAGCCTGCCTCTGCAACAGCGCTTCTGTTTTAACTCTTTCTTACCCTGAACGCAAAACTGTTACTTGTTGCTTTAAGTCTGTGTTCTTACGTATCAGCTTTCGCGGGCAAACAGCAAACACCCTGCCGTGCGTCCAGCAGGATTCAGCCGCACCTTCGAGGGGGTACGGGGGGTTGTACAAACTCATTCCAATACTAACACTTTCACACGGTCTTTGACTCTCCACCCCCCACCCACCCCCTGCTTCAGATCTTACATACATTAGTATAAATTTTATCTTACAACGTGTGAGAAGCTATGGACTAGGGTATTGTTTATTAAGATTTATGTTAAACCCAATGTAAAGGTTAGGCAACAAAAGATAAGATAACCGCAATCGCTTACACAAACTAAACCAGATACCTCTTGCGCAAGATAAGATAACCACCAGATATCCAGGAACCGACAGAAGCAGGACAAACAACCCCATATAAGGACATATGAGTGAGGGGTCAACTATGGGACGAAGGAGGAAGACTTCTTACGTCGGCCTCAACGACCACCAGGAGGCAGAAAACGACCCCCTAACAACAACTGAAGCATGCCTCCACTACCTCATGAACACGGAAGTAAAGATGTATAAAAAGGGACTGTTTGAACTGCTCAGTATGGCAGTTGGCGGAGCGCAGACTCCCCTGTCGTCCAGCGCTGTTTTTGCTCATATTCTACTTGCTATAATTAATAAAATTTTAATTGGATTATGATCCGTTGTGGTCTCAATTTATAACAAACGTGTTTCATTCTGGTTGCTCCACAGAAGGAACCACAACCTGAGCTCTCTTTTTTTTTTTTTTTTTAATTTAATTTAATTTAATTTTTTTTTTACACAAATATTTCAACGGGAACATCCTTTTAGTTTAGGTCTCAGGTTTTTTGTTTTTGTTGTTTCTTTGTGGGTTTGGTGGGTTTTTTTGTTTGTTTGGGGTTTTTTGTTTGTTTTTTTTTTAATCCTTTTCTAGAGCCATAATCAAAGATCAGGTGGTGTTAATCCCACACTCCTCCTGTCACAGAAACATATCAGCACACATTTCTTGAGGCGAGAGGAAAATGGGATGAAGTATAACATTTACTGTAATAAAACATTATAATTCAGTGTCCCATTTAAGGGCCATGTCTCTCAGTCCCCCAACTTATACAGGAGCCACCACTGATTACAGTACTTACAAAAGTTCTCTTATTCACGGTTCCCGAGGCTGCACCCACCCCCCCCGCCATTTCCTTCCAGTGACTTAAAACACATCCCAACAGACTCTTTCTTACTATTCCACCACTTTGTTATCTCAATCGCTATCCCAGCCATAGACCACTCTAATTTCAGTTACAGCTTTCTCTCTTATCCCAGGGCGTCCAAACCTTACAGTTAGGGCATTCAGTTTCTTGTCCCCACCATATAATAATTCTTTACACCATATACACTTTAAAACATATAGAGGTTCACATTCACCCCTCAGATGTTCAAGACAATTTATAATATACTTAATACAGAAATGTTCTCACATTTCTAGCATAAATGCGTATAACAATTATTAATTAAAAGACCACTTTTCTCCACATTCCAGCTTATAAAGCGGCAACCATTGATTACAATATTTTATCAATGTTTTCCTATTCACATTTCCACCAGCAGATCCTCCAATATCCTTCCAGTGACTCAAAACACATCCTAAAGGGCTTTTCTTTGAAATCCCACCACTTTGTTTTCCTCCCATTTTCCACTTCACACTAACAGAATACACTTAACACTTAAAAAATGCAACATGCAGGTACCTTTCTACAGCAACATCAAAACTCCACTATTATTGCCAAGAGTATAGCCAATATCACAATAACAATAATCAGAGCCAAATTCCACATCCAATACGTCAAAAAACCGTAAAAAGCAAGATTACCAAGAATATAGCCAAAATCACAATATCGATAATCAGAGTCAAATTTCCATGCCCAATAAGTCAGAAAACCGTAATAAGTGAGACCGTACCAAACGAGCCCTATAGGTGAACTTGCCAGGCTCCAAACTGCAATTTAATGCCAACCAAACGTATACTTAAGGTGCTAGCCACAAAAGTATACACCACCCTGCAGAAGTTTAACTTTTGACTTACGGGCAGTTCCAAATGACCGGTCTACCAAACAAACAAACCAAAATAAAGAATACCGTCACTTACAGCAATGGGGTCCTTGTCTGCCGCCGCAGTGATCCGTTGAGTCAAGGAGTCCCTCTGGGAAATCCTGGGGGTACCCTGGGGAGTCCTATCCCCAGCGGGTCCTACAGCCCGGCAGAGAAGTATCTCACCTGGGTCACCAGATTGATTTAAAGAACGAAGTCAAAATTTCTTAGTGACTAAGTATCCTTTATTGGCAGCGCCGGATGCACGGGGAACCCTTCCGCCTAACGTGCATGTTTAAAGTAACTAATAAGTTTATATTTATACAATAAGACAAACAATTAACACCTATACATATTCATTACCTAATCCCGCCTACCCTCACTTCGTGTGTTAATTAGCTTATCAGTCCTTCGTGCTTGCGCAAATTCCTCCAAGAATTGTGGGCAGTGGTCTCTGGGAGGAAGTAGGTCTTCCTCATGGTACTTTTCACCTTTTGCCTGGTATGTGATGGGTCTTGCAAGTTTGCAGTGTTCTTATGGGTCTGAGCTAATTTATGTCCTTGTCGACATCTGTTTCTTCTGCTTGTTTCTTTTACTTGCTCCCTCTAGGTAACTTTTAAACAGGCCCCTTGTTAGAGAAAGTTAAAGAAAGAGAAACAGACTCCTCCTTTGATCAGTTATTCATTAATTATTTCTTTCAGACTATGGTTACATGGCCTAATTACTATACCTACATTCTTTGAGTAAATATAAGTTCTTAGCCTTGGTACAGGGCTGTACAGAGGATTTCATAGCCGCTTTGGTTGTGCAACTACTAGTTTCATTAGAATATATTTCTTATATTCAATATATTTTAACTACAAGGCTTATTCTATCCTAAAGTGAATTCATACAATATCAGGATGCACAAGTGAAATCACTTTTGCTTTAAAATAATGCTTTCCATTCCTTTTCAGTTCTTGCACTGAGCTTTGCTGCAGGACATCAATGTCTAGATGATGTGGGATTTTTCTTAATATCAGTTAACAATTAATCATGGAGAAATAACGATTTGTTATTCAGCTTCCAGGCAATTGTAGTGTATGCTTCAGTTCCAGAACAACTTCCCTGTCTTCTAGGCTGTTTTACCCCTAAACACTGACAAGTTGCTAGCATAGAACTGGGAAGAAAATGTGTTACTAGGATTGATGGCTCCACCTTTATACATCAGCAGAGACTATACTGTGCTCTGTTATCTGTTCTGATGCACATGTGGTTCTGAAATGTAGTTTAGAAATTCAAAAAACTGCTCAAATCTCCTGTGTATCCTTTTTGCTTTGATATTTACCCTTTATACTGACCCATCATTATACATTTCTAAAGACCTTCCAGTATTTCCTTGCCTCCCCTGTATAATGAGTATTTGAGATGGTTATGACCACCCCCCTTCTCTCTGCACTTGTGGGATGGTTTATTTGGTTGGGGTTTTTTTTTGTGTGTGGTGTTGGTTTTCTGTTTGTTTTTTGTTTTGGTTTGGGTTTTTTTTTGTGTATGTTTGTTTGGGTTTTTTTAGCCCAAACACACCACTGAGATGGACCAGTGAAGTTATACAAAATGCTGATCTGTAAAGCTTCAGTCTGTGAGGCCATTAGTAAGGAAGAAATTGTTCCAGAGGGCACATGAGATAATTTTCATTAAGTGTTCAGTGTGCTCACACATGAATCTTAGCATAATATGCCAATGTTTTAATGTGCATGTCGATGCAGAGCTTAATGCATGGTGTAAGAAGCATGATGGAAAAGGGAAGAAGAATGGTTTCTGGTGTTGCCTAAAGTCCTGAATTAACTATATGTTAAACAAGTATATGCACAAAGTTTAAGTTAAGATGACCCGCTCTCTCAAGCCATCAAAACTGATGTATGAAGGACTACTTGATTGTGGGAGTCAACCTTTGGAAACAACACATAGTAAGATCACAGTTACCTAAATGATGCAGAAGGAAGCCTTCAAGTAAGAAAGTTCTGGCTACAAGAGAAGACAAGCTGAATAACGTGTTGCAGCCCACAGGAAATTAGTTGGAAGTAGGACAAAATTAATTGTGGTAGTGGGAGATCGCAACCTTCAACTCAAATACAGCCCCCTCCCCCCAAGAGGGCAAACCCCCGCTTTGGGAGCATGCGTAGGTCACTTGCATTGGAAGCAAGAAACTTGTAACCAATCCTGTGCATGAAATGAAATATGTAATGTGCTATGAATATGCAAGTACTCTACTTCCTATAACGTGTACCCTCTAACAGCTTGGTGTGCGTGTTAGCAGGAAAAATCCCCCACGCACCCAGCACTGCAATAAATCAATGGCAAATTATAAACTGTCATTTGCTTTGGAGAGTATTCCTGGTTACGATTTTTGGTAACACTGGGACACAGCCTTTCAGGAACAGCCAAAAATTGAATGCAAAGCTTGGTGTGGTTTAGATGCCGATTTAATGAGCTGAGCTCTCAACATTTTCAGTATTAGACTACTCATGGTCCATGAAAAGCAGGCAACATCCCCACTGCACCAATGCAATAAGTAGCATTTGAGAATTTCTGTTTACTTTTGTGCAGTCAGCCAGCTCATTGTCAAAATTGCTCACGCTGACTTTAAAGGACTTCAAAGCAAAGAACCAGATTTGTTGTTGTTTTGGGGAAAAGGAACATATCTGGAAAAAATTAAACTTTTTTACATGGATATGGACTAGTCCACTTCCAGGAGAGATTATTTTACAAGTCTAAGAGGTAATTACACAGATGCCAAAGAAAATGCAGGGGTTGGTTGCCAAACTACTCTGGTAATATCAGCCTAGGTCAATATAACACAAAAGTTTCAGCAAACCAAACGTGTCACTCCACCTCTGCATTCAATGCCTGAAAACTGTCACAGTGTAAGCAGCATTGCCAGGCCAGTTCTTGCTGTTTCGCTGGTTTAGGCAGGTGTGTGCAGAGTTTGAGTTCGCCTTGCAGCAGCATAAGTGCAGTCTACACAAATAAAATGAACAGTCTAATGTGAAATAGTAAATACTGATTACATGCTATGAGGACTGCATAGCAGCTGGTATGTATGTGCATGAGTATGTGCAGTTGTTATACATTTTCAGGTATCTGTCACTTCTGATATCTTTAGACTTAGCCCAAATCCAAAGTTCTTAATTTATCCCTGTAAAATGTACCTGTGTGATGGTCCTGGAATGAACAGGGAAAGACCAAACTAAAAGTTCTTCAAAATACATTGTATTTTAAGAACACTACAAAATATTGATACTTTGTATCCTCAAGAGTATTTGGGGGTTTGGTTTGATACCTATAATTTTTTTAAAAATACCTTCGAAATGACATTTAAGAGTTAATATTTATCAACTGTTTAACTAAAAGTACAGTTTAAAGTTCTCACTAATCTACCACACTGCCCCAGTACAGATGCAGAACTCCACTACTGTACTATCTAGCAGAGCTGCCCTCACCCATGTCCCACAGAAATGCAAAGCAGCACTCCCAGGCCTTTCCTGAGACCCTCCATGAGACCCTGCCTGGTGTTCGCTGTTGCAAAAGGAATGATTCTCCCTTTCTTCTCCTTGAGATATTTTTCCACAAGTGTTTCATTTATCCATCAATCCTATGGCTGTCTTTACTGAACATTCCGATTTGGGTTTTGGAGTTGCTGATGGATTTTGCTCTGTAAATGTAAGAGGCTTATCTGACTGGAGGCTGACAAGCACAATACTAACAGATCTATCACTTAATTGTAGGAGACTCTAGTTTAAATGTAGGAATCAAATAGAAGGCTAGCTGGTGGTGTTTATAAAAAGATGACTAACCAGAAAAGTCAAGAGGGCCTCATATCAAGGGAAAAACAAACAAATAGGCTATGACACTTCACTGAATACTTAAGTCACAGTTCCAAAACTGGTGGTTGCCTGAATTATAAAATAGTTTCTGTCAATAGATTTGCACAATTTTAAAAAGAAGGCTGAAGAGTTTTGAACAAGCTTGTCTGGTGAGGAAGGAAATGGAAGAAAAGCTAAAAGTTAACAGATATTGAAAGGAAAAAAACACCCCACTTTTCTGCCTTATGTTTCTCTGTTTGGAAAAAGTAATATATATAAAGATACATTAAAAATGTCTATCTTCTAAAAGGATAGTAACTTCCTTTTTGCACATGTATCTATTATACACTCTAGGGCATGAGGGGGGGTGGTAAAGGGAAAAAATGAGGTAAAGTTCTTAACCTATTGTATAATATGTTATGATTAATACATAAGGAAGGTGTGTGTGTATCTGTCCGTCTGTGTGAGCGCAGTACTGAAACTTTTTTTTTTGTTTTCCTAAGAAGTTACAGAAATTTATGCCAGTGAAGATTTTTTCATAATGCTATAAATTCTCAGAATATGAAGACTAAATGCAAATTAAAACAGAAACCACACCATAACAAAATCCTTGATATCTTCAAGAAATTTTTAATTTTCCCATTTCTTGAAGACTTATTTATGTTTATTTCAATATTCCTCTATTAAATGGGAAAATGATTTATTATTGCCAAAGTCACTATAAATTAGTGAAAACCTGTACAGTTAAAAAGAAGAAAGGAAACCCCCAAGTAGTCCAAAACCATTTTAGGTTTTTAATTTTGAAATTGTATTTAATCTCAGTATATATTATTTTAATATTAATCGGTTTCAGGAAGTAAAGTTTATTAGTTTAAGCAAGTTTGCCCTAAACCAGGGAAGTTAGTAACATGAGAACATTAATCTGTGGGGTTTTGTTAACCTTTAAAAATACAAATAGCATTCCTATATTAAATGGCATGTGTTTAGCATGGAAATAACTGAAGCATTAATGTGAGAGTAGTGTAACAGTCTTTTTTTTCCATTAAGGTACTGAGCAAAACCAGGTCTTTTGCTTCCCCAATAGGAAGTATTCCCAGAATATGGTGGTGTGACCTGTGCTGCTTCATTATGGTCTATTCTCTTGAAATAATTCTTGAGGCTCTCAGCTTTTCTCAGAGTGGTCCAAAATATCTTTGATAAGTAAAGGTATGACAAATATATGTGTGTGTGTGTATGCATGTGCTGTGACGAAAAAAACCCAAATCCAAATTAATCATGTTTTAAGTTACAGGAAGGAAATACTACGTTGCATTTTAAAAAAGATCCCTTGTCTTATCACGTAGCTTGAGCGTTTCCTTCCCGTGCACTTTTAAGCAACACGTAGCAGGACTTAGCAACAGAAAGAAGCTGTAGGTAGAAGAGGACAAGGCTGAAAAAGATTCTATGAATATACCCGAAGAAGGTCTCGATGCAGGCAAATATTACATAGCTAAAAAATTTTGAAAGCAACACGTGAAGCGTCCAAAGCAAAACCGGGGGCGGGCGGGGGCCGGCGGCGGGGCGGGGCGGCAGCGTGAGCGCGGCCCCGGATTGGCCGGATTTTGCCGCAGACCCGCGGGCAGCGGGGAGGGCCGGGGCCGGGGGCGCCGCCGCAGCCGCTCTCGCCACCGTCGGAGACCCGGCGCTGCCTCGCAACGGCCGCCCGCGCAGGGGGGCAGGGACGGGGCGGGTGGGTCAGGAAAGAAGCCGAAAGACGGGCCGGGGCAGCGCGCAGGGCGGCCGGGCGGCGGGAGGCGCGGGGCGGAAGCGCAGCCCCGCCCGCGACAGGCGGAGCCACCGGGCGCGTCGCGGGGGCCGGGGCCGGGGAGAGCGCCTCGGCCGCCGTCTCGCGGGAAGCCCGCGCCGAGCCGCGCGGGGACCGCCCGGGGGCGGCGGGCGGGGGCAAGGGCGGAGACTGGGGCCGAGCCCCCCGCCTCCGCGCCGCAGTCCTCAACCAGGTCGGCTCCCGGGGAATATACTGCGGCTCCACGGTGGCGGCGGCGTGCAGTGTGCGGCTGCAGTAACGCTGGCATGTCTGGCAGAGGCAAGGGCGGGAAGGGGCTCGGCAAAGGGGGCGCCAAGCGCCACCGCAAGGTGCTGCGCGACAACATCCAGGGCATCACCAAGCCGGCCATCCGGCGCCTGGCGCGGCGCGGCGGCGTGAAGCGCATCTCGGGGCTCATCTACGAGGAGACGCGCGGCGTGCTGAAGGTCTTCCTGGAGAACGTGATCCGCGACGCCGTCACCTACACCGAGCACGCCAAGCGCAAGACGGTCACGGCCATGGACGTGGTGTACGCTCTCAAGCGCCAGGGGCGCACCCTCTACGGCTTCGGCGGATAAACTTGAATTGCAAACGTTAACGCTGTCAAAATCAAGGCTCTTTTCAGAGCCACCCACATATTTCACAACGAGAGCTGTTCATTACTGAAATACTATGTAAAGTGCAATTTTATAGCTCAAAGCTGCAGGATTTTATACTTGGAAAAAATGTTACTTGATTTGCAGCTCTTAGAGTGTGGGGCTCTTAGTCTGACTGTTGAGAGCTCTCTGCCCTTTAAGTAGCTATGTTTTGGTTACCTAAAAGTACTTAATTTTTCAGTAATGTGCAAATCAATATGCTGTTTACATACCTTCTACCTCCCAAGAAAAACGGCAATTCAGCCCTTCTCAAAAAAATTTGTGGCTCTTAAAAGAGCCTTTGGGTTAAAAGTAACGGTCCGAGACACTCTACTTGGAGCTGGTGTACTTGGTGACAGCCTTGGTGCCCTCGGAGACGGCGTGCTTGGCCAGCTCACCGGGCAGCAGCAGCCGCACGGCCGTCTGGATCTCCCGCGAGGTGATGGTGGAGCGCTTGTTGTAGTGCGCCAGGCGCGAGGCCTCGCCGGCGATGCGCTCGAAGATGTCGTTGACGAAGGAGTTCATGATGCCCGTGGCCTTGGACGAGATGCCCGTGTCGGGGTGCACCTGCTTCAGCACCTTGTACACGTAGATCGAGTAGCTCTCCTTGCGGCTCTTCTTGCGCTTCTTGTCCCCTTTCTTTTGCATCTTGGTCACTGCATTCTTGGAGCCCTTCTTGGGTGTGGGGGCGGATTTAGCCGGCTCAGGCATCCTTAAAAGTGTCTTTCAAAGATCTTCACTATACCTTCAAGAACATCGAAAATAGCCCTTGCATCCCTTGGCATTTATAAAGGAGTTATACAAATTAGTGGATTGTAATCGTCCCATTTTTATTGGAGTAGAAAATCTTAACGTAGAGACACTTCCATCCTGTAATAGTCACGGCTTAAGCACTGCATTCTACATGACTCTGCTTTGCAGTTATTGTGATGAGGGTACTATCTTCACCAGCTAAAAAACTTACATAAATAGGTAAACAAAAAACACACTTGAATACAGTTACTAATGCTATTATTTAACATGTGTGCTCTTAGTACACTGGGCACTTTGCAGTAGTTATTCAGGATGCTCATAAAGACTGAATTTTGCTCCAGTTTTTTAATTCTCAATTTATTACAATTCGTGTTTTAAGGTTACAGCTCCGTTAAGTTTGCAAACCATTTCAGTAATGAACAGCTCTCGTTGTGAAATATGTGGGTGGCTCTGAAAAGAGCCTTGATTTTGACAGCGTTAACGTTTGCAATTCAAGTTTATCCGCCGAAGCCGTAGAGGGTGCGCCCCTGGCGCTTGAGAGCGTACACCACGTCCATGGCCGTGACCGTCTTGCGCTTGGCGTGCTCGGTGTAGGTGACGGCGTCGCGGATCACGTTCTCCAGGAAGACCTTCAGCACGCCGCGCGTCTCCTCGTAGATGAGCCCCGAGATGCGCTTCACGCCGCCGCGCCGCGCCAGGCGCCGGATGGCCGGCTTGGTGATGCCCTGGATGTTGTCGCGCAGCACCTTGCGGTGGCGCTTGGCGCCCCCTTTGCCGAGCCCCTTCCCGCCCTTGCCTCTGCCAGACATGCCAGCGTTACTGCAGCCGCACACTGCACGCCGCCGCCACCGTGGAGCCGCAGTATATTCCCCGGGAGCCGACCTGGTTGAGGACTGCGGCGCGGAGGCGGGGGGCTCGGCCCCAGTCTCCGCCCTTGCCCCCGCCCGCCGCCCCCGGGCGGTCCCCGCGCGGCTCGGCGCGGGCTTCCCGCGAGACGGCGGCCGAGGCGCTCTCCCCGGCCCCGGCCCCCGCGACGCGCCCGGTGGCTCCGCCTGTCGCGGGCGGGGCTGCGCTTCCGCCCCGCGCCTCCCGCCGCCCGGCCGCCCTGCGCGCTGCCCCGGCCCGTCTTTCGGCTTCTTTCCTGACCCACCCGCCCCGTCCCTGCCCCCCTGCGCGGGCGGCCGTTGCGAGGCAGCGCCGGGTCTCCGACGGTGGCGAGAGCGGCTGCGGCGGCGCCCCCGGCCCCGGCCCTCCCCGCTGCCCGCGGGTCTGCGGCAAAATCCGGCCAATCCGGGGCCGCGCTCACGCTGCCGCCCCGCCCCGCCGCCGGCCCCCGCTTCCGCTCGTTGGGAGCCCGCAGAGCGCGGGTTTCTCGGCCGCGGTCTCTTTGTCCGTTTCAGCCGTGACGTTTCCGTGTTTTCTTTGTCTGTTCGGACAGTGAGCTTCCGACAGATGCCCCTTCCTCCGTGCAGCCCTCTGGGCTGGGCACCGAGCGTTCAGCGCTTTCATGTCCACACCGAGCTACCCGCAGGTCGGTGCGAGAGGGAGCAGGGTGAGCGGCCCTACGCAGCAGGGGATATCGCCAACGAGGGGCCCCGGTGGGAAGCGCTTAGACGTTAGGCTTCCGTGAAGGCGACTTGGTGCAGCTGCTGGAGAACGCGGAAGGGCCCGCCCGCCCTTCTCGCCCGCCCTTCTTCTCGCCCGCCCTTCTTCTCGCCCTTCTCCTCCTCCTCATTCAGCGCCATCCCCGCAGCGCGGTCCCACGGGCAGCGCGGGGCGCGGGGCGTCGGGCTCGTTCCCGGCGGCTGGCAGCCTCTGGAATGGGGAAGTGCTCGATGGCGTGCAGCTGGGTCCGGCAAGCCAAAGAGAGCGTTAGTCATTACCAACCAGATGTTTGTATACTATTTGAAAAAATGAACGATAGTCAAGTTTTCCTTCTTCAGATGAGGAATCTAGACATTTTGCCGTGTATATCACGCTTTTGCTAACAGACCTCACATACATGCTGATTGCAGTATGTTGAGCTGTATTTGTAAAGTGAATGAATAAATACTGAAAGCATTAGGAGGCTATTTTTAAAATGAGTGTGTTGGGCTTTTAACTGTTAGTTACACAGAATAAAAGCAATATAGCTATGGTACATGCAAATTATTCTGTTATTAGTATTATGCAGTTCAAACATGTTTACCTTTTAGAAATGATTGATTGTGTTTTAGATTTGTACAGTTGTTTATGTAATTTCATTCCCAAATATAATTTACAGAATTCAGGCAACACCTCCAGAATACTTCTTGGCAGAATAAATTGAGGGCAAAATGTGATTGAGATATTCATGCTACAGGTGTACATTACAGGTGTCCAAATACATACCAAGTCTTTTTTACCATTATCATTATCACTGTGAATTCCATTTTCATTCAAACTGTTACTCTGAGTTAAATTAAAGACTTGCCACTCAATTATATATGCAACAAAGCTGGCAAAACTAGCTTTAATTGAGTTCATGTTCACTTTTGGGATGAAAATAATGAATTACAGCTCTCTCTGCACTAACTGGAAGGTTTGTCAGTAGTGGACCTGCCAGGCTGGTGGCTAATATCACCATTTGCCTCTACAAAGTCTGCTTTGTTCTTTATACCTGGAGATCTGGTTATGTTTCCTGAGGCAGTTATAAACAATCTTCTGAATACTAAAGAAAGTAAAAAAAAGAAAATAAATTACACAAAATCATTTAGTGTGTCAAAATCATCACTTCCTAACTCTTCCTAACTGCAGGGTGAGTATCCTTGTGCAATTCCCTCTGTCAGTACAACCACTGGAAGACTTGGAAAATTGTCTTCCACAGTGTCCTGGCAGAAATGGGTGATGCAGAGGCTGAGACCAGTAGCTTTCAGATTAATTAGCTGCAAAACCTTTTTCCAAAAGTGTGGACCACAGTTAATATAATTTAATATCATGCTTTCTAGAAGGCTGCGTTGCCTGTAGGTTGCTGCATGTGGCCACAGACATGTTTCCTGAGTGTTTTTGTTAGTGACGTAATCAGCTCTCTCATGGACCAGAGGGTTTTCTTAGAGAAAAATAATGAAAACAGAAAGAAAATTTTGCTACTGAGTGTAATGCCTGATGAAGTTGCTTTTACTGTTGATTTGAGACAATATTTGGATCAAAACCTAGGGTTCAATCCCCAGTTTGTAAGTACTAAATTTTCCTCATGAGTTTGGATGCATAGTACTAGAAGTTAAATGAGAAAGGAAACACTTGCAAAACTCTGCTCCATTGAAAAAAAAATTATGTAGCTTTTCAAGTGTGCACTAATTAGGACAGTTGCCCTAGTTTCTCATTAAACTATAATGAGGAAATTGCATTTGTTTATTGTAGTAAGAAAATATCTCATCATGACTGCACAAGGAAGTACAAAATTTGCCAAAAAATCATCACATTAGTGCATTATACCCAACTAAAACGTTGTTCTTAATTTTCTTGAGCGCTTGTATGGCAATTTAAATCCGCCTATGTATCAGCTACAACTGTAATAATAACAATAATATGCAAACTAAACTCATGGAAGATCTTTTTAGTAGAGGACGTTCCTAACACTGCTACCAAAGTGAAGGAGAAAAAGAGATAGAAAAGCCTCTTATCTTTTTGCCTATGTGATTTATGACTTTGATATATAGACTTATATTATTAAGCTATCCCTAAACATAACTACAATCTATAGCATTTGAGGGAGATTGGTTGGAGGGTTTTTTTTTTTGCATCACAGGTTCTTTGAGAATGCAAAGGGGTACTGGAACCCAGTAATACAGCTAAGGCACCATATGGTATGGATTTCCTCTTTACTACTATTTGTTGTATATGAAAATGAGAAATCTGATTTACTTAAACTTGCTTTGCTACATTCCTTCATCCAGTGGCATATGCCAGGCAGATTTGCCAGCACTCTTATCATATAATCCATCTGATTTATAAGACACTTACATTTGAAGCCTCATCAGTGTGACGGCAGCACAGGGTTCACAACTGGTGAAACCACTAGTGGCTAAGAACAAAAGTAGGGAATACTAGGAAGTGGACTGAAGTATCACAAAGGCTAAAATTCCAGTTATTGAGTTGAGCAGAGTAGTGAGTGAAATACGAGGAAAGAAATTCTGCAGAAAATAATCTAATTCTGATCAGATGACAGGAATAATTTGGATAGATGTACTGGCCTTACTTCCACACTCAGAAGGGCATGACGCTCTCTCTGGTACCGACTCTGATTTCCACAGATAGGAGTTTGTTCACAGAGAAATCCCACTCCTGGATATAGATACCCCCACACCCATGGGCTTTCTCTGGAATTGCAGTGCTTTAATCTAGAGATGCATGCTCGTGGCCCAGAAAGCCCATGCTGTCCCAGGCTGCATAAAAAGCACCCTGGCCTACAGGTCAAGGGAAGTGATTCTCTTCTACTCTGCTGTCGTGAGACACCACCTGGAGTACTCTATCCAGCTCTGGGGTCCCCAGCACAAGGCAGACACAGACCTGTTAGGCTGGGTCCAGAGGAAGGCTGTGAAAATGATCAGAGGGCTGGAACACCTATCTTTTGAAGAAAGGCTAATGCAGTTGGGGTGTTCAGCCTGGGCAAAAGCAGGCTTTGGGGAGACCTTATTGCAGACTTTCAATACAGAAAGACTGAGAGATTTTACCAAGGAAGGTAGAAAGACAGGTGCAAGGATAAAAGACAACAGTTTTAAACTAAAAGGGAGATTTACATTGGAAATAAGGATGATTTTTTTTTTGCAATGCAGGCAGTGGGATACGGTACCAGGCTGCTAAGAGAAGCTGTAGATGGAAGTGTTCAAGGCTGTTCAAGGTTGGATGGTGCTTTGAGGTGCCCCTGCCCACAGCAGGAGGGTTGGACTAGATGCTCCCTTCCAACCCAGACCACTCTATGACTGCAATCTTCTGACACACACATATATAGGTATCTGTTCTGGAAACCAAAAGTAGAAGACTTCTGCATGTTAAAACACAGTTTTTATATCATTACAGTTCTTCAAGAAATGTAGCAGAAGAGAGGTAGTTTCAGCTAATGAGTATCAATAAAACAGCATAATGAAAACATTACAGCTCTACAAGTATCCACTTGCAAACAAAACCCTGAGGCACAGAAACTGCCACCTTATCAGAACAGTCTGGTGCTCCAGACAGCTCTCTTGCTTTGATTCTCTCCAGAAATCATCCCTGATATCCCTCTTTGGCCATGATACAGTCCTACTTAAATAGCCTCTCTGCTACAGCTTGGGGGTGGGGAGGAGAGGCACAGAGGGTAGTATCTTGCTGAAAGTGGTATTTTCCTTCCTCCAAGGCCAGAGCATTCCTCTTTCTCCCCAGGGGACGGGGAGGGCAGAGGTGCTGGCACAAGTGGGAGCTATGGCCTGAATACAATGTGCTGCAGACCACCAGGTGCAAGTTCTGGGAATATTCAAGCAATAGGAATCACCTAGACAATCTTTCTCATAATTTACAACTGAACCTCAACAGCTTTAACAGTGTGCTCTGGGTAATGATTGGGCCAAGGATATAGAAAATTAATTCAAACCATACTACCCACTGTTAACTGACATAAGAATAGCTATGCACAGTGAGGGAATTTACCTGGCAAGACTGAAAATCCCACTTAAATGGGAAATAAATCAGCACTTTGTGTTTCAGAAGAAAAAGGAGTTTCTTCTGAAAGAAAAGATGTATGTTATTACTTCATTGTCCAGGTATGACTACTCAAGGATCAAAGTAAAAATGAGCCAGTTCCCCTACAGAATTTCTCATTTTATTTCTAAATAAAGTTAAGTCACAGCAAACCATTACATCTTTTGAAGAAAAAGCATACAAAAGAAGCCTTTTCTCATTCTTAGATGTATTTATGTGGGTTTAAGATGCTCTCCTATTTATTTATCTATATATCTGCATAGCCTTTTCCGCTCCCCCAATCTTTTAGCCAACCCCCCTGTATTTCACACCTTAAGCAGCCTGAAAAGTCATGAAAATCGAGATCCAACAGTAAAAACAAGTGTTTTGCCAATCCTGCTACAAGACACATGATCAATAAATCACTAGTGTTTTCACTGAAGATACAGACTAGAGCACCTAACACATGCTCTGTAGAAATACCACCTAGCACAGAAGTACTTTTCTAAAAAAGCAACACAACTCTTCTTCTGATTGTGTGGTTGGCTCTGAAAAGAGCCTTTAAGTTATAATGTTATTTTGTTGAAAGTCCAAGCAGCTTTGTTCTCTGAGCTTATTTGCTCTTGGCTTTGTGGCTCTCTGTCTTCTTGGGCAGCAGCACGGCCTGGATGTTGGGCAGCACGCCGCCCTGCGCGATGGTCACCTTGCCCAGCAGCTTGTTGAGCTCCTCGTCGTTGCGGATGGCGAGCTGCAGGTGGCGGGGGATGATGCGCGTCTTCTTGTTGTCGCGGGCCGCGTTGCCCGCCAGCTCCAGGATCTCGGCCGTCAGGTACTCCAGCACGGCCGCCATGTAGACGGGCGCTCCCGCGCCCACCCGCTCCGCGTAGTTGCCCTTGCGCAGCAGCCGGTGCACGCGGCCCACGGGGAACTGCAGCCCGGCCCGCGACGAGCGCGACTTGGCCTTGGCCCGGACTTTGCCTCCCTGCTTCCCGCGGCCGGACATGCTTCAGACAGCACAAAAAGTACAACCTCCCTTCTCGCGACAAGACTAAGGCAATCATACTGACGCAACGGCTCTTCCCCTTTTATCCCTTCCCTGGGCGGGATTAGCGCTTGCTGATTGGCTGGACTCAGTCATTGCTTACAGAACCAATGACAAGCCGGATCGTATTGTAACCAATCAGAGACAAAGGCACACACTCGTGAGAGAAGATCCAATCGCATTGAACAAATTAGAGGGCTGGTATTTGCATAACAGCCCTATAAATAGAGGGCTCTGCGGCCATTTTGCATGCGACTCCACTTCGGAAAAACGGCAGAATTGTGTTAAAATGCCCGAGCCGGCTAAATCCGCCCCCGCGCCCAAGAAGGGCTCCAAGAAGGCGGTGACCAAGACGCAGAAGAAGGGCGACAAGAAGCGCAAGAAGAGCCGCAAGGAGAGCTACTCGATCTACGTGTACAAGGTGCTGAAGCAGGTGCACCCCGACACGGGCATCTCGTCCAAGGCCATGGGCATCATGAACTCCTTCGTCAATGACATCTTCGAGCGCATCGCCGGCGAGGCCTCGCGCCTGGCGCACTACAACAAGCGCTCCACCATCACCTCGCGGGAGATCCAGACGGCCGTGCGGCTGCTGCTGCCCGGTGAGCTGGCCAAGCACGCCGTCTCCGAGGGCACCAAGGCTGTCACCAAGTACACCAGCTCCAAGTAGAGTGTCTCGGACCGTCACTTCAAACCCAAAGGCTCTTTTAAGAGCCATCCACATACTCATTATAAGAGCTTTAACACAGTACTGGTTCGTTAGTTTTGGATGCTAAAATTTATTTGAGATGGTAAATAGAATTTCCAAGTAACTTAAATTCGTAGCAGAACATGCAATGACTGGTAGTTGTCTCTGGAATCCATGTTAAAGTATATAGCTTTAAGTCAATAATGTATTAACTATTACGTCATATATGTTAACATTAAAATACTTTTCCAATAAATAAAGCAGTATCGTTCAGCTTGTGCAGTACAGATTTGAGATGCAGTACATTATATTATACGTTCTGCTATAAAGACAAATCTTTCTGATTTCACATACTTTGCAATCGCTGTATTAATATAACCGCCCCTAAAAAATGAGGATGAGCGGGAAGATGAATGACCCTGATCAAATTTTTTGCATAGGTCTCCCGGGATAGTCTAAGCTTACAAACTGCCTTCTGTATAAGAAGACAGGGAGCAGCCTTGTAGATCCAAAGACCAGGACAAGAAGATTGGGGGGAAGCGAGGACACCTGAGACAGAGGTAGACACTTTGTGAGGAGAAACTGGAGGGAGGAGGGGGGTGTGGACGCGGGAGCACCGGCAGGCGCGGAGTCCGCGCAGGCAGCGCTCCGTGTCCCGTTCGCCGCGCGCGCTTTTCGAAATTCCCCGATCGCCGCATAAGCGGCTGCGGCTTCTCCCGTCAGCCAATCGCCGCCGGCCGCAGGCTGAGCCCCGCAAACACCGCTGCTGCGGGGAGCGCCGCGCCGCTCCGCTCTGCCCCTGCGCTCCGATCGGCCGCAGAGCGCCCTGCCCGCAGCAGCTCCCGACCACTGCCCGGCGGAACTCTGGCCGCACCGCCACCAGGCCGGCAGGGTGCGGAAGAGGATCGCAGGCATCTCTACCTGCCTCCCGTCCCGGCAACCTCTTTCTCAAAAAGCAGGTCGGTGAAGTCACGGAGAAATTGAGACCTGCCCCACAACAGCGTTGCCGATCGGAAAAGATATTGTCAAGGAAGCGGAGGAGCCGTGCCGACAGCTCCCGGGCACAGTCCCTAAAAAGTAGTGGTAATCGCAGCCAGGCTGTTAGGAACCCAAGCTGGTTAGAGCACCGAGAGAAACCTCCACGCCCAAGAGCGACACCCACCCTTAGCAGTCCCTTTAACATGTACAGCCTCTTGCGGTGCTCAGAAAAAGTCAGCCTTTAGAAAGCGTTTTAGCAGGGAACGTAAACTTTATTTTTCCAAGTCTTAGCGTAAACACCGCCGAAGTTTAGCGTCCCATTCACTCCACAGACGAACGTCCCGAACGTCCCACACAGACATGGCGTGGGGTTAGCCCTGCGGCAAGCACGGAGCTCCGCGGCGGAGTGTATCAGCCCTTTCTGGGACAATAGTGGGTGGCTCTTAAAAGAGCCGTTGGGTTTAAGTATTTCCACTTGAAAACTTCACTTCTTGGACGCCGCCTTCTTTGGCTTGGCCGCTTTCGGCTTGGCCGCCTTGGGCTTGGCTGCTTTGGGCTTCACCGCCTTCGCTTTGGCCGGGCTCTTCGCGGCTGCCGCCGCCTTTTTCGGCTTAGCAGCCTTAGTCGCCTTCTTAGGGCTCTTGGCCGCTTTCTTGGCCGCGGCAGCTGCCGGCTTCTTGGCTTTCCTGGGGCTCTTCTTCGCCGCCGCTGCCTTCTTGGGCTTCTTAGCGGCGCTGGCGGGCTTCTTGGCAGCCGGCTTCCTGGGCTTGGCCGCGGCTGCCCGCTTCTTGGGGGCTTTTTCCTTCACTTCGCCAGGCTTCTTGCTGAGGCGGAAAGAGCCGGAGGCGCCGGTGCCCTTGGTCTGCACCAGGGTGCCCTTGTTGACGAGGCTCTTAAGCCCCAGCTTGATGCGGCTGTTGTTCTTCTCCACATCGTAGCCGCCGGCGGCCAGCGCCTTCTTGAGCGCGGCGAGGGAGAGCCCCTTGCGCTCCTTGGAGGCGGACACGGCCTTGGTGATCAGCTCGGTGACGCTGGGGCCCGCGGGCTTGCGGGCCTTGGAGCCGCCCGCCGCCTTCTTCGGCTTCTTGGCGGCGGCCTTGGCGGCGGGGGCCGCGACAGCGGGCGCGGCGGCGGGAGCGGTCTCCGACATCGCTGCAGAGACTTCTTCCTAATCAAAAGAAAGTAATTGGGCTACAGTAACCCCGATGCCTGAATTTATAGCGCAGCGGTGATCTGTGATTGGTGCTTTGCAGAGCCCGCCTAACTGTGAGCCAGGAAGAGCTTTTCGTCCTCCGAGTCTGTGTTTCTTCGGAGTTATAAATTCAGAATTTTTGTAAAATGTGTGCCAGGAAATCACCCCGGTTTCTTCGGGGAATGAAGAGAAGACGGTGGACTTTCATTCGGGGGAGTTTCTTGCTGTTGGGACCCCAGATGAGAAAGAAAAGATGTGTTTAACCCCGTGTTGTGAAGTCAGCAAGACCCCGGGAACGGCAAACTTTTGTTTTTCCATCGAAATTAAAATAAAACCTGTAGCTAAAACTCCTTCCCCGTACTGCAGGCTTATTCTTTAGGGGGTTTTCTCCACACTAGGGTAGAAACCGAGGGGGTAGCTTCATTATTTTTGCCGTAAATTGATTTCAAAGAGAACGAAGTAACACAATTTCATGGCTGAGCTTTGAATATGGATAAAGATTCGGCTCCCTTAACCATATCTTTAACTATTAAGAATACAGTATTTCTACAGAATTTCCTGTTTTGGGGAAATGAGAGTCCTTCAGAAGAATATATGTACTGTTGAAAAGTGTCTGAAACTTGCCAGGGCTCTGCATTTTTTGTGGTGGTTTGTAAGTGAATAGCAAGAATTTGGAATTTTTACCAATAGTCTCTGTTTATAAATTGAAACTGTCAATACCTAGTTAATGCATATAAACTCTGGATAAAGTTCTAGTTTAAAGCTTTTATGGTTGCAGTAGTGTATACAGTTATTCTTTAAGTCTTAACAAATTCAGAAGCAGATTTTCAGGGGGAAAATGTCAAACAGGTATAGATACACTAATATATATTTTAAGCTACTCAAATATTAAAGAAGCCAGCTGGAACCTCGGTTCTTCTCACATAAATTAAATAATGTGGAAATCTGGCCTGCATGAACACAATGCTTCAGCCTCATTATTACCTATAAATATTTGAACACACTTTGTTGAGTGTGTGTCACCCCCACCCCACCCCACCCCCCCCCGTTTTTTAATGTTTCCTAAAATCTGCCATTTAAAGGAAAAGGAAAACAGTTCCAAATTTAGGTTTTCATCCAAATCCTCAGAATTTTGAAATAATTTCCAGAATATCCTCATAAATCAGAATCAGCATTAATTATTATGATCCCACTTAATTATTGTCTCACAAAGTGATAGCAGAAATTTATTATTAATTTTTTAAGGGCTGTTATGAATTGTTTAGGATAATTTTTGAGTATATCAGAAGACAAAAGCTGTGAATGGCTGTAATGAAAAAGCAGCTAGGATTTTTTACCTTGGCTGAAAAGAATAAATTAAGCTGAAATGTCATATTGTGCCCCATTGTGCTTTGTAAAAATTTGCCATGCAAAATGTCAGTAGGCTATTTCAGCAAATGAGCTTCTCATGTATGATGGACAAATTTGAGATTCTAGAAGACAAGTGGTATATTGCAAAGGGCCCTGGTATTTGTTTTCATACATTAAATGTTTAATACAGTTAAGTTATACTTCATAGTAAATCGTTAGTTGAAATAAGATAGATTAAAATGGCAAGGATAAATAAGATACATTAGAATAACAAAAGCGAAACCAGTGAACCTTTACCTTTTCATATTCTCTTTTAGTTCTTTTTTCTTTTGTTGTGTCTGCAGGCAGGCCAGCTAATAAATACTTTGAAGGAATGAAGAAGAGGAAGGCAAAAGCAGAGAAAGAGAAAAATTAGGCTTTTAGGTGTCCCATAGTAAAAACTGGACAGGCATATTGAAGTGGGCTGTGAGATCTGCCATGCTCCTTGTGAATGTGACACCATTCCCACATAAACAACTAGACCAAATTCACGGTAGCCATAGAGTTTGAAAGCTCAGGCTGGTAACTCAAATGAACAGTAGGAATATGTGCCTGAGAGGTAAAAAGATAGTTGGTTGTGGTAAGATGAGGGCATTATGCTTATTTTCCAGGTTAGGTGAATAGAGATGACCATAAAGCAAAGTCTGACAAAAGACAGAGCTGGCAAGGGATGTCATCTGTCCAGGTTTGTTTAATGTAATGCACATTCTTTAGGGAATAAGGACTAAAAGAAACTTAATGTGCTTTAATCTCTGTAGGTTTTACAATTTAGTATTAGAGCTTTATGACTCTTACATCTGAAACTGGTCTGGGAGCTGGGAGCAACTGGGAGTGGACAGTAACCACTGGTGGAAGAGTGCTGCTGTAGCCCCAAGGGTTGGTTACCAGCTCCATCCCTCACATTCACACATTTGGGCATGTTTCCCTTTAAACTCACTCTTTGTAAACCTGTTCTCAGTCCACCAGGAGAGGAGAGATTTTCTTCCCTTCCCACAGCATGTAGGGATTGCTGTCCATAGTCTTTGGCAAGTTTTAAATGCACAAGGTGGTCTGTGTTTTTGTAAGGAAAGCAGACGAAGGAGGTTATTATCTGAGAATTTCAAGGAGCAGAATTTAGGACTTCTCCCACTTTTGGTTCTGGGTGTGTCCCTGCAAATCTGCATGTCTTTTGAACAGTTTCCTGCTCCCTGTTCTGAGTAGCACTGCTGAAGCTCTTTGTTTTTCCCTAGTAGTCTGAGACACTGGGAGACCTGGCAGCTGCTCTCCAGCATTATGTGTCAGCATCCTTCATTGCATCTATTCGTCAACCATCACACTGGCTCTGTTCTGAACAGGGAATTATTCCTGGCCTACTTCTGAGCAGTGAACATTTTCTTGGTCTTAGCAACCATTTCTGCAAAAGCCCATCTTTCTCTAAAGAGAAGGGCTTTAGAGCTATGAAGTGGTGTGAAAAAGGGAGTCTTTTCTAGTCATTTCCCCCCCTGGCCTCAGCAATGACATTTTATCCTTAACTGGATAAAATAAACATGTTAGAATCTTCCAAAAATTTTCAAGTTTTCATTGCTGGAAATAGCTGTTAAAAGCAACACTGGACCAAACAATTCTCAGTTTTCAGAAAGGCCAATCTCTCTTTACCTTACATTTATCATTGATATTACCCTGGGTGTTTTACAGATAAGAGAAGAAGACAAAGCAAAGCAAGAATCCCACCACATATTTTAGCAAATCTGTGGTAGATTATGGAATGTTTTTTCAATCTTTCAGAGAAATTTTCTTCCTGCCAAGCAACGTTACTTGAAAACACAAGTTTTGAGTGTGAGCTGGTAATAAAAAATGTTGGCAGTTTCCATGTGAAGCAACAAATATTTAAGTGTGACTCCTTTCACACTAAATTTCAAATAAATAGCAAAGATTGAAAGTTCTGTGGTTTTCCTTTCCAAGTACCCTGTCCAAATGCAGAGTCTGTTTATCTCCTACTCAGGACCTCAAACTAATTTCTTATGCCTCTTTAAAATGCATACCCTTACTTCCCTAAAATGAAACCTCATTTCCATGCATCATCACACAACATGCCCTGACTTCCTTCCATGCCTGGCAGTATAGTTGCTAGTGCAGATCACAGAAGACCCTACAAAATGTCTGCATATTTTCCAGTGCAAGGACCTTCAAAACAAAAGTAGCTCACATATGTCCTGGTTTTGGTCAGTATAGAGTTAAGTTTTCTGCTCAGTAGCGGGCACAATGTTATGTCTTGGATTTAGTATGAGAATGAGGTTAATAGTGCACTGATGCTTTTAGTTGTTGCTAAGTAATGTTTACACTAAGTCAAGAACTTTTCTGTTGTTAAGGCTGCCTCGAGGGACACAAGAAATTGGGAGGGGACACAGGCACGACAGCTGACCTGAACTAGCCAAAAGGATATTCCATACCACAGAACGTCATGCTGAGTATATAAACTGGGGGAGTTAGTTGAGGCAGGCTGATGGCTGCTTGGGGACTGGCTGGGCATCAGTCAGCAGGTGGTGAGCAATTGTATCGTGCATCATTTGTTTTGGTTTTTTCCTCTTGGATTTTATTCTTCTCCCTCTCTCTCCTTTTCATCTACTATTATTATTACTGTTGTTGTTGTTATTGTTGTTATTATTATTAATTTTATTTCAATTATTAAATTGATCTTATCTCAACCTATGAATTTTACCCTTTTCCTGATTCTCCTTCCCATCCCACTGGGGGCAGAAGAGGAGTAAGTGAGTGGCTGCATCATACTTGGTTGGTGTTTGGAGTTAAACCGCGACAACATATAACATAAACAGTCATTCCTAAAAGTGTATAGTAGAGAAAACAGTAGATTTTTTTCTTATCAAGAGACATTCCATATGGAGGAGAAACAGATTAGACTTTAGACAAATAAAGGCCAATTAGACATTTAGCTGTAGGAGGAAAACAATCCAGGTAAGCTGATTAGCAACATTTAGCTGAAAGCCTACACTCGTTTAATTATAATTACTATTGTTAGCATGGTGAAGACTCAGAGAAATTACAAACTTTTAGTTGAGGCATACTATCTTCTTGACAAAGAATGATTTTGCAGACATTTAGGGAATCCCTGGACATTAGTCAAGTCTCTGGTATGCTGCAACTATATTGACAATACTGATTCAGCAATCATGAAGTTTATGTAATAGGGAAGGGTTAAGATTTTAAATGGCTGTCAGTAGTAAAGAACTCCGTATCCTTTTAGATATATACTTCAACAAAGCTAACAAGATATACTGACATATTTAATTGTTAGGGCAATCACATCTCCTAAAAAAAGGTCTTCTGATATAACACCTAGCATAATAGGTCTGATCCCCATGCTCAAAGAAGGATCGGCTAGAGCAGGGAGATGCCACGACCTTTCTGGGCAGCCTGTTCCAAAAAATTCTTTCTTATATTTAAGTAGAATTTGCTGTGTTTGAGTTTGTGTGTATTGTCTCCTGTCCTGGACATTACTGAGAAAATTCTGGTTCTGCCTCCTTTAGTTCCCCCATCAGGTATCTGAACACATAGATAAGACCCTCAGCTGCTTCTTCCAGCTGAACCATCTCAGCTATTTCAGCCTGTCCTCATAGGACAGATACTCCAGTGCCTTCATCAGCTTTGTGGCTCTTCACTGGTGTCAGTTATGCCCATGCCCCTGTTGCACAGGAGAGCCCAGAGCTGGACACAGCATTCCAGTTGGTTCTTACCAGTGCTGACTGGAGGGAAACAATATTTTGCAAATAATATTTATCCAGGTTAATTTGGGAAACATACATACAGGTTAACTCTGAATGGTACTCCTGCCCCTTTTAAAATTTTGGTAGCACATCAAGGTAACTGCAAAAAACATTGTAGCCTCTTACATAGCCCTTCATTTCAAGGCTTGTCAAAACCAGTTTGAGCTACCCTGATTCGGCTCAGCGATCATGTTGTCCATAGACCTTGTTAAGGCCAGTTGGAGTCTCTGCAAAACTGCCACTTCAAACAAAATCCCTACATTCTGGGGTGATCAAAAGGTGGGGAGACATGACTCTCCTGCCTGCCATAATATATATTTGCTACCCAGCAAAAAAGAAAGGGCTGTGCATTTTAATGAATCAGCCTCAGAATCTCCTTGTGTGTCCAGAAAATGCTGCCTAAAGCATCAAAATATTTTTTCCAGCTTGTGAAAGTCTTTGGATCAGAGATCGTCTTGTAAGCAAATTTCACTTCACCCATCCCTGGGACTGAGAATTATCATTACCAGTAGAATCACAGAATAACAGAAACATTTAGTTTGGAAAAGACCTTTAAGGTTATAAAATCCTATCATTAACTCAGGATTGCCAAATCTACTAATAAACCATGTCTCTAAGCACCACATCTATGCTTTTTTTTAAACACATGGTAATTTCACCACTTCCCTGGGCAGCCTGTTCCAATGTTTGATCACCTTTTCAGTGAAGACATTTTTCCTAATATCCAGTCTAAACCTCCCCTGGCATAACTTGAGGCTGTTTCCTCTTGCCTTGTTGTTTGTTAGCTGGGAGAAAAGACCTGCCCCCACCTCCCTACAACCTCCTTTCAGAGAGTTGTAGAGAGCAATAATGTCCCCCCAAGTCTCCTTTTCTCCAGACTAAACAACCCAGTTCCCTCAGCCTCTGCTGATAAGACTTGTTCTCTAGACCCTTCACCAGCTTTGTTGCCCTTCTCTGGCCATGTTTCAGCACCTCTACAACTCTTTTGAAATGAGGGGCCCCAAAGTGAACACAGTATTTAAGGTGTGGATGATATGTAGTAGTATTACTACACACAGGAATCCCAGTTATAAGCAGGATTCTGTTCTACTTGATTATGTAGACTAATTAACTTTTCATTGTTTTCAGCTGTATTTTTTTTAGTTGAAGAAAGAGAGGAAGAAGGTAAACGCAGAAAAAAAAACAGGGTTCTACACGCAAAACGTTAGAAATGTAACTGTACCTGTTACTCTCACTGAGTGTCTGGAAAAAACTAAAATGTGGTATCTGAACCTTTGTTACATGCTGTCTATTATCCCAGGTGCACAGTACAATCAAATGACAATTCTTTTTTTTTTTTTTTTTTTTTTGTGAGTCAGATTGCAAATACTGATTCAGTCAGAGATGAAAATTGAAACTAGGCCATCAATATATAAAAATCTGCATCCTATAACTTTAGTGGCATTCAAGATGTACATGTTATTATAAGCCATTTGCTTAGCTATCAAAGATAGTCCTAGCCCTTCATGGCAAGTGAAGGGAAATAGGATGCTGAAAGCTTACCTGCAGTAATATGCAGCAGACACAGCTATGCACCCAACCCATGCAGCCAGTCTTGTTACTCAATATACTTAAGGTATCTGAAGAATATGGGCAAGAACTAAGCACATAATAAGACATTCTGGGGTATGGATTTATGCATTGCACAGGTTTACAGACTCAGCAAACCTTGGGGAAGGAATACCTCATTCATATCAAGTTGTACAAATTACCAGCTCAGCCAAATTCAAGGAAGGTGTGAATAAAAATAAGGATTTACCATACTCAAAATAGACATTGGTTTGTAAGAAATAAGGAATGAAATTAAAACCATGTTTAACTGGCTTGATCCAAAATTCACATTAGAAAGAGTCCCAGTAGAGGATGCAATGTTCCCCTAGCACTGGCTGATACACTGCAGATTTTTCTCTCTGTTTCTTTTTATGTCATTTTATAAAAATATTAGAAGTGAACTAATAATCAGTAAAACTTGGTCTAGCACACACCCACACCCTCCCCTGCTTACAGGATAGAAACTTATACTTAAATGTTTATGATTGTCAGCTATGAAATCAAAATGCAGAGTTCTGTCAGTATCAGTATTAGGCCTGGCACAATTTTATTTATGATATGAATTACATGTAGTATAAACGGCATGTATAGAAGTGCTATGGGTACCAACAAGCAAAGAAATGCTACAATGATGGTGGACTGTTTATATATTGAAAAATGCCTGATAAATTGGAGACACTGCCCTCAAAAATATTTAAGATACTTCACCTGGAAAGAAATATATCAGTTTTACAAATACTGGACAGTAGCAGTTGACTAGCACTTGAGTAAATTTGTATTTTCAGGTTACAGCTGACGATGAATCAACAACAGTATATTATTATATATTAAGAAAGGAACACAATGACGACATCCATGAGACAGCAATGACGACATCCATGAGACAGATGAAGAAGAGTTTCTTCTGTAATCAGGAATGGTATAGTCTCACTTGGAGCTTTAGGTCTAGCTTTTAGAACTGAACTTCAGGTATTGAGAAGTGAACAATAAGACACTCCACAGAAAAGAGCAAGAGTAATTATTAGAGAGATCTAGGAACTATTCCCTGATGGAAAGGCACATACTGCTAGAGTTCCCTGACTCAAAAAGAAGGCTGAAAAACTACAGTTTCTTCTCAAACACTTAAAACACGAAGAGGAAGTCATCCCTCCTCAGTATACGTTGTAGGAAATACAGGAACTAATGTTCTTTGCCACAGCAGGTTAGCAGTAAGGATATGATTTCTAATATGGAGTAGAGCAACTATCAGAAATAAAAGGGGTTCAGTTGGCTCTTGATGATGGGTGAAAAGCAACAAAAATTGGTGATGTCTAGGTACTGGTAATTGTCATAGAACTATAGATTAGAGAGTATTGATGTGGACAAGGGATAAGTGCTGGATGTAATACACTTGTCATTTAGTAATATTTTGGAACAATTTCCTATAGCATTCTTATTTGTGATCTGAGGGAGTATAGGCAGGATCAGCAGGCTGGTAGACATTTGAAAAAAAGGTCAAAGGGCTGTAGTTAACAACTTAGTGTCTGCGGGCAACCAGTAAAGAAAAGAGTGCCCCAGGGCTGAGTACTTGATACTGTTGACCTGGATGGTAAGAGAGAATGTACCCTTAATATGTTTGGATGATACTCAGTTAGGATGGGTAGATAGAGTCAAAAGTTAGACATTTAATTAAAATTGACTTTAATAAACTTGAGGTGTGGGCGAAAAGAAATCTTGTACAGTTTATCCAAGAGAAGTGCAAAGTTTTTCACAGGAAGCAGAACAGGTAGCATCAGCATAGACTGAGAAATAACTGGTCTGACCTGGGGGTTTTTGTGGCTTTCTTGACTACTGGATCCTTAAAGGCAAACTTGATGCTTTATCCAGAGCCTAAGCATAAATAAACCCTATAAGCAGCTGGCGTTTCCAACTGAAGTGTTTGGTTTTCCAGCTAAGCTTTATTGTAAGAAAGACAAAGCACAGCAGTAGTGTCTGGAGACACCAACCCAATGCACATCACAATTTTCCAGACTTGGCTTCCTCCAGAAACACACAGTCTGAGACAAAATTCATTATCGTCCTACAGGAACGCCAACAGTAGATTCATTATGTGGAAAACCATGCTGCATAGAGACTGTTCAGACAGGGCAGTACTTCAGCTGCTGTTAAGTATTTACAACTCTGTAAGAGCTGGCAGAGTTCAACAGCAAAACTTACTGCCCAGTGCAGCTCTGTGGGAGCTCAGGCAATAAAAGGAACTGGCCATTCTCAGCTGTGCGAGAAACGTGTTTACAATGCTTTCATGCAATGTGTTTCTAGCTCAATCAATGTTCAATGTATCAGGAGACCTGTGCTGCTTCAAAGGCCCAGCTAGAAAGCAGAGTAAGGATTTAAGAGAAGCCGTGAAGTGTCAGCTATGGTTGCTGAGTAGCTGGTTTGCTGTTTGCTTGTCCCTTACCCAGGTGCAGGAGCAGCTTTGCATGGTACGCTACAGATCTCAGCTCCATGAGCCACCCTGATCCTGGGAAACCAGCTGGAGCACTTGTTTGAGAGGTCCTTTGGTATCTTGCTGGGAGAAGGTCAGAGCCCAGGGAGGAAAACAACATGAACAAAAGGGTGTCCCTGTCCCCAGTTACAGGTTATTGACACTGTCCCTTCTCTCCCATGTCCTAAACCAGCTTCACATGAGGAACCGGGTATATTACTGTCTTCCCAACACCACAAACCTGATCTAGGAGTTCCTCCAGCCTTTCTTCTTAGACCTATTTAGCTATATCAGCTATTCAGGGAGCCTGCAAGACTGTAGGTTATATATGGTGTGGTGGGGGTGAGGCCTTTGCCACCCTTCTCATTTCAAGGTAAAGTGAGACATACCACACTCACTACTTCAGAGTCGTGCTTAGGCTGGCCTTGAATAGCTGTCCTCACAGCTGGTACATGGTTGTGCGAGAGAAAAACCCCATAAAGTGTATTTTGCAATTCTATCACAAACAGTATTTCTTTGAAAGGAACCCTGAAACATCTAGCCTGGTGAGGAGGGAGTGTGAGCAGTGGCAGGGCCACATGAGTGCTTGGGTGTTGGTGCCTGCCAAGCACAGCATTCCTTCAGAAGCGCATGTACAGTGTCACTTCCTGCAATCTGCTGATGGAGACTAATTCTCTGATGTTGTTTTCCATGAAGAAAATGCATCCAGCTCCTGCTGGTTTACAGTGTAACACAGCAGTGATTGAAACAACATGCACTTGCCCTTGCCAGTAGCTGGCATGGCACAAGGGAAGCGAGACAACTTCTGGAAGATTTTGCTTCTCTGTGGATCATCTGATCTGTAAGAAGCCATGCTGTGCATAGCAAACTGCATCCTCAAAGGTCAGTCCAGGCTCCTGGGCTACAACAGAGGTCTCATCTTGATTTATCAGTCCCTGTGTAGTTTCTGAACTTGGTAGCAAGAAAAAGGTTGGAAATTGTCCATGTCAGGGCTGCAGGCCAGCCCTTTCTATCTTCGACCAAGAGGACCCTTAAACAAAAAGGTGAGAATAGGACTCTCCGCTCTGACTGTCTCAGTGGGCAGGGAAGGGGGAGAGGAGAGGTGAAATTAGTTATCAAAGTGCCAATCTTTAATCTCAATTCACAACCACAGTCCCACCAGATCTTTTATAATATCTATCAAACAGATAGACATGATCAACACACTGGGAAGCTGATACCTGTAACATTTAAACATCAGGTAATATTGTTTGCTGTTTTTACTTAAGCAGCATAAACCACTTCTGCAGCTACAGCAAATCCACAGATTCAAATAGTGACTTGGACCTTGGTCTCAAGATAAAAGCTTTCTGTGCTTAAAAACTTTTTTACCAAAATCATGGGGGCTGCTTGATCTCGGTAAGCACAGCCCTGTAGCACGGCTTACATGCTGAACTGAAGGTGGAGTATGTGGGTACAGGGATACAGAGAATGAGGACCACTGGGATAGATTTAGAAGCTTGAAGTGTGCCAAAGAAGTCAGATCTTGCGCAGTTTACAGTCTTATGCACATGGAGAGACAAGTGCCAGCTGACCACATCTCTGTGCTGTCAGATTTGAACAATCTCCAGCAAGGTTCTTTTAAATATTACTTGAGAGTTCAATGTTTAATACCAAATTTCCTTATTGAGCATACTTCACATTACAAGGGTTTTTTATTTCGTGAAGTGATACAGCAAGGTAGTGAAATCACATCACAAGCATAATATATCATTTGCAATACACAGTTGAATTACAGTGCAAACATGATTCTCATTAATGGTGTCCATATGCTCATTGTCACAATGCTGGGGCCTTCCCAGTCTCTGGGAAGGAGTGTGCTGGTTGAAACCATCTCAAGCCCATTGCTCTCTTCAGACTTTATTTGTTGTTTAATACTTTATGTCAGGCTGAGACACATATACCCTGCCACCTCTCCCCACCCCTCATGCTGGTCTGGCTTGCTCAGGAATACATTAGTTGTGAGCTGTCTGAGGGAACCCGATGATTCACTGATGCAGCTTTCTTATATAGAACCATGGTAACTATCCAGTCTCCCTGGTGTGAAGTGCAGCTTTCTTCACAGTTCATTATTCCTCAAGCTCATTGTCTTTTTGCCCTTCTCTGAGTGATCCTTTACTGTGGGGGTGTGCTGGTGTGTCAAACGTACCCAAGTTTTTGGTACAGGGCAACGATTTGTTTCTTTCCTCTCGATAGTCCAGATGAGATCTATTATGTTTTCAGCATGGCAGATCCCAAGAGCACGGTAACAGTGCAAAGCAGGGAGGGGTCTGTACAACCTGTCACATTCACAAAGGACAGATAACAATTCCATTTTGCCTTTGAAAGTGAGAGACAATATTTTCAACAGGGAATGAAGCACCAGCTGCCCGTGAGTGAAAAGCACGAGGAATATGAAAACCTGTCCAATACCCATCAAAATTCAGAATACCTTTCCAGAAGTTTATTCATATATATTCTTACAGTATAATGTCTGACAGTAAAAATTTTGGCTAATATTCATCTAAAACTTGTAGCCTGAAATTCTATTAACATTTCATGAATGATGTCTTTAAAGTCAGGATTAGACTAATAACTGCATATTCTAAATACTCACCCTGAGGTTATTGACACAGACACAGTAACCTACAGGAGTCCTATCTTATTGTGCTAGACTTGAAACCTATGAAAAAACATCACACAACTACCTCGAGGATGCAAAACCAGAATATAAGCAAGGCAGCTGAAAACTTTTAAACAAATCAAAAGTGGAGTGTAAAAATCATGGCGATAGTGCCTCTGTCTTGCAGAATTAAATCTGTCTCTATTCCATCTTGTTGTGGATGTGTTCTTAGTCTATATATGTGCAAAATGGACAAAAACTTAAGTGCTCTTGCTTGAGCACTGCCCCTAGTAAGTATGTGTAGGGTTGAGGAGCAGAAAGGGAGGGGTATTCAAATTCGGTGTTCTGCCACTAGTGAGCAAAGAAAAGAGAATAATAGTTAAAAAACACCCCAAACTATTCTGGAATCCTTCTTTAGGCTACTTACAGGACAGAAGGGTTGGATTTGTTTACTGTTTTGTGACCTGACAGTTCTGTATAAGCAAGAACTATAGCAAACATAATACATTTTTTAAGTCCTAGTATCATACTCGGTTCACTTGTTCACTCTTCCCAGGTAAAGAAAGGAGGTATGCTTATGACTACACCAAATCTAAGGAGACTCTGAATTGTATATGCATTCCTCTGCACCTCTGCAATGGGAACCACAGTTGCTACAGCCTAGGTAAAAGCTGTGAATGCCTCTGCTAGGTGAACTATAGTGATTGATTAGAAGAGTTCGGTGAGGGTTGCATCATAATAGAAGAGGAGAAAAGAATAGAACATTCCCATGTTTCTTCACATACTCTTTTTCTTAAATGATGCAGATTAACTAGGGAGAAGAAAAATTTAATCTAAATCATATTTGTTGTCTTTTCAAAAAAGCCCTCGACACTCAAAGAGACATAAATTTGATATTGACCATGAAAACATCTAGGGACGGTATTAGAAACAATATTTGAGGTGTCAGGATAATGAACTCCTCTTTTAAGTTTCTAATATGACCATAGACAGCAAAACATTCCTTTGGTTTTATAATGGAGAGTAATACCATCATTATTAAATAGACCAAGAGAAGCTACTCCTTCCCCGTTTAGTAGCATAATAAATATAAACTACTTATTATACGTTCTAATATGGCACAATTTTAAAAAAAGAACATAGAAATTATGCCTGCATTTCCTACATAAAAGGACAGAAGAAAATAAAATTATAACCCTTTCTATTTTTTCCATTAAAAAATGGAAACAGTCATTAGATGTTGGTCTAGTAGTTATTCCAGCTCAAGATTTTCTTATACTGACATTTATGATATCCTTAGACAAGGATTGCTCCTTATGTTCATAAATATTATTTCAAAATCTCGTCTGTTTCCAGTATAGATTTAGACCTATGAAACAGCAGCTAAGGATTAAAAAGCTTAATCTGCAGTACAAAAGAAAGGTGGTTTTGTTTACTAATGAAGATAGTAGAAATTCAAATCTATAGATATACTAAAGAACATTTTGTAAAAGCTAAGCAAAAATTTCCCAGAACAGTAACTCCAAATGAGAAAAATTTGTAAAAGTCTAAGTCTACTATAAAGGTAATAATATAAAATATATTCTATTCTGCCTTCTGGTTAATGTGTGCTTACAGACTCAAAATTATTTATGTAAAAGTTGGAAGAGAGTATCACACTTCATATTTAAGAAATGGGAAGTGAAAAGTGCAATACAAACCCTATATATTAGAAAATCTCACAGCAAATTCATCCCAAAATCCAGTAAGATTTCAAAACATTAAGAATTACTGAAGAAAATGTTATAAAATTCTGAATACAAATAAAACGGTTAATGAACAACAGCAAGAACATAATGAGAATTTAAAGTAATTCAAACAAATCCAGTTATTGCAAGAAAATAAAATACACACAAATGTGGATCAGAAATGGATTTATACCCAAGGCGCCGGGGTGGGTGCGGGCTTTCCAATTCTTCCGAACATGTACGTCGTTGGGATTTTTTTGGGGGGCAGTGTAATTTTTTTATTGACTGTGTAGACTTCATAGCACTGTAAAACAGGCAACATCAATCCACCGTGATATGTGACAGAGGCAGAAAAAACGGTTGGGAACCCCGCCCCTCCGTGCTGCAGTCCTCAACCAGGTCGGCTCCCTGCGCATAAAAGCCGCCGCTCCGCCCCGGTCTCGTTACACTCTCTCCCCGCGACTCAGCAGCAGCATGTCTGGCAGAGGCAAGGGCGGGAAGGGGCTCGGCAAAGGGGGCGCCAAGCGCCACCGCAAGGTGCTGCGCGACAACATCCAGGGCATCACCAAGCCGGCCATCCGGCGCCTGGCGCGGCGCGGCGGCGTGAAGCGCATCTCGGGGCTCATCTACGAGGAGACGCGCGGCGTGCTGAAGGTCTTCCTGGAGAACGTGATCCGCGACGCCGTCACCTACACCGAGCACGCCAAGCGCAAGACGGTCACGGCCATGGACGTGGTGTACGCTCTCAAGCGCCAGGGGCGCACCCTCTACGGCTTCGGCGGCTAAAAGGCCTTTCATTTCCCGGACCATCTCGAGAACCCAAAGGCTCTTTTCAGAGCCACCCATTTACTCCTTGGAAGAGCTGTGGCATTGTTTCCTTTGAAAGGACACTAGAAGCATCTACTATCCGACTTCCAAAATGCATTTAGACTGATGGCTGTGGTGTACTGCTGAAAAGCTTTGTACTTCAATAAGTGCGGTCTTAACGTTTTAATTTTAATTTCATTGGTAAAGTTGTCTTTGCTTTGTAAAAAGATGGGGGGTTTTTTGTGTAATTTTTAGTTTCCCCTGCGAATGTTGTACCCGCAAAAAAAATAATTGCAATGCTCTTTGTAAATGGACCAGTGTTATCTTTGCCTTTTATTTAGTTTTCAGCGATATAAGTGTAATTATCTTGACCATTTAATGTCTTGTACTCCAGAATTGTCATTTAACTGAGAGTAGATAATCCACCGCATGGAAGAAGGGGAAACCAATTTATGACTAAGGAAAAATACTGAAGTTGCTGTGAGATTAAGGTATTTCTGCTGTTTCTAAATAAATTTTACTACACTCAGTCTTCAGTTGCTTGCAAGTGATTTCTTGGGGTTTTTTTTCTAAAAGCTGTTTCAGGAATAAATCAAATGTAGTTTTCTAGAGTGTATATTTTGGGGAAGGGGCAGAACCATGAGCAAAGATTATGACCCTGGGAACACATTTCAAGAAAACTTGTCAAAAGAAGCCTTGTGCAAAAGTTTTTGTCATTCTTGCACCCAGAGGCTGCTCTGGCTGTGGCTTCTGAAGCATTGGTGTTCCATTTCCTTCATCACCGGAGGCTATAAAAACTACAAAAACAGTTTTTCAGGTTTATGTAAAGCTGTCGCTAGTAATTGACCACTTGCAGACAAGTGATCAATAAATTTTCGTGGTTGCTTCTGGTTTTTTTTGCAGACTAAATGAGTAGGAGTAAATTAGGTAAGACAATAATTTTGTACTCCTTTTTAAGCTTTTAACGTCACAAGTTCATTGTCCAAGTATTCTCAAAGTTGCAAACTGACTTGACTTCATGTAGAATTTCCTAGAAAAAAGAAAACAAAATGAGAAAAATAGTTCAAATTATGCATCTCGTTTGCTACATACTTGTTTAGAACTACAACCCTGCATTACAGGAATTCTTAAGCGTCTGTCTCTGGTTTTTGAAGTATCAGACTACCTTTCCCTTGCGGTTTTCAGGATAATGTGCCTGTTATGGTACAACGAGTTCTATACGGCATTGAAGACACTTTTTAATTCTTTGTAGTCAGGCCACCAAAAAACCCCCGCACAAAACAACAACCAAACGGGAAAAGAAAAGAAAAAAAAAAAAAAAGGAAAATAATTTGCGCTTTTAGGAACAACCCCTGAACTGGAGCCTCCACACGGCTCTTAATCTGTCAGGAGCCTGGAGAACAGGGAAAGCCAGAGAAGCGGAAGAGATGCGAGCGCTGCGTCTGCAATACCCGCTGCCCCAGGACTCGGACTCGCACCGCGGGAGCTGTGACTGGGCGCGGGGGCGCAGTGGGGGTGGGGGGAAGTGGGGGGGAGGGAGGCAGCGCCGAGCTCAGTTTCCTCCGGCCTAGGCTGGGATTTCCGCGGCAGCCAATGAGATCGCGCTTCTTGACGTCCAATCAGCGACGAGGCGGCTCGATATATATCCTGGCGCTGCGAGACCTGCTACAGCCGCTTCTCGCTCCTCCGGGAAGGCTTTGGTAGCTGCTGCGTAATGGCGCGCACGAAGCAGACGGCGCGTAAGTCGACGGGCGGGAAGGCGCCCCGCAAGCAGCTGGCCACCAAGGCGGCCCGCAAGAGCGCGCCGGCCACGGGCGGCGTGAAGAAGCCGCACCGCTACCGGCCCGGCACGGTGGCGCTGCGCGAGATCCGGCGCTACCAGAAGTCGACGGAGCTGCTGATCCGCAAGCTGCCCTTCCAGCGGCTGGTGCGCGAGATCGCGCAGGACTTCAAGACCGACCTGCGCTTCCAGAGCTCGGCCGTGATGGCGCTGCAGGAGGCGAGCGAGGCCTACCTGGTGGGGCTCTTCGAGGACACCAACCTGTGCGCCATCCACGCCAAGCGCGTCACCATCATGCCCAAGGACATCCAGCTGGCTCGCCGCATCCGCGGAGAGCGGGCCTGAAGGGGCTTTTGCCATAGCCCCTCCGCAGTTCTAGCAGACGAGACAGCCCACACAAACCCAAAGGCTCTTTTAAGAGCCACTCCATGCACACAAAAGAGCTGTAGCACTGGTTTTAATTTAGAAATAATTTTTTTTTGAGTGTAGCACTGATTTTATGTCCCCAGTTCCTCTTTGTGTCGCGGTGGTTTTAGTGTATTATCCCATGTTTTACTATGTTTTCTCCATGTAAATACTCATCTTTAATAAACCCCATAAGGCTCTACATTTCCTGCTCTGCAATTCCCTGGATTGCAAATACCAAAGGATAGTAACAGGCACTTTTTGAGCAGTATGTGTAGGAGAGAGACAAAACTGGACACAGGGAGGGCTCGGAAGTCAATGTATTAGTTTAAGCTTGGTCAGCAGGGAATATCAGGCAGAAAGGATTTTTTTTTTGCATTATGAGTGCACTGGACTCAACTGGCCTTGATGTAGAAGGGAGATGGCACACACTTCTCTGTCTGACATGGGCCTGGGCTCAGGAACTGCCTCTAACCTCGCCTAGCTCACTGGATCTGGGCAAAAGTGGAAACTTCCCATAGCCCACTGAAATTCTGTTTGTGTTGAACCTAAGGCATTAGGTTTTACTGGGGGCTACCACCTTGCTCCAAAAATTGTTAACCCCGGGAGCAAGAATATCTGTCTCAAAGAGTCAGTTTTGAGACCAGTCTCAATTATGTATGACCATGCCAAAGAAGCAGGTCACATGAGTCTTATTTCTTACAGCGCAGAAACATGCCTAAAAAGACCACGAAACTGACTGAAAAGTATTGTACACAGGAATAACTATCAAGTTTTTCTGGATTTTTTTTTCTATTGATAATATAAAAGGAGGTGGAGTGGGGGTAAAAACTGTTATCTATTTCCTGAGGGTTTTTTTAGAAGATTGGTGTTGGTGTTTGTTTTTTTGTGGGGTTTTTTTTTGTTTTTCTTTTGGAGCAGGTGGGGAGGTGGTTAGACTGGGATATTTTTAATAAGAGTTTCATTAAAAATTTAAGGTGGAAAATTGTGGTTTTTTCCAATGATTGTACATGTATTTGTTTTGAATTTGCACTCCCCCAGGTAGCAATCACATGATTTTATACAGTCAGAAAATACGCTGAGTTGTCAGATTTCTAGGATTCTTCAGAAGTTACTGGCATGATTGTGTATGTATACGTGTGCGCATGCAGCTTTCAGCGTTCCTCATAAGGGTCCTTCCAACCACCTTTGCTTGAATTGTTGCTGCAACATGCATATAGGAATGACCAGTCTAACAATAACCTGAACATTAAAATAGGAAGTTAAAAATTAGGCCTCAGATTCATATCAGGGAGTAGTTTCTCCTACTGTTTTGGGAAACATCTTCCTATCTTTCCCCCATCTGTAAAATGCACCATTGGTACCCGGGGTGTAACAGTCTTGAGTGCTGGGCAGCACTGAAGGGTCCTATTAGAAGATGGCAGTGTCAGTAGAGGCTTCTGAGCACCATTTGTTTTCTCTTAGAGATGCTTGCTCCATTATAGACACAATCTATCAGACAGCACCTGGATGCCTGAGGAAAGAAAGTGGAAAGACTTCGTCAATCTTGACTGAAGAAGTCTACACTAAGTTTTTTTGGGGGGTGTCTTTCCCCACACCTTTTTTTTTCCCTCCGTATAAAGCCCCTTTATGAGTTTGTTGATCTTCATGGCCTTATTTTGAAATTAGGTTTCGATGGAAGTAGAGATCTGCACTGTTACCGAGTGATGAATGGAACAACTGTGCAGTTTGTAATGAACACAGGAGTGAGTTAGTCTGTGTTTTTATCTTTCAAACACAATGAATGTGTGTTTTTCAAGACAGACTTCACCTCTACTTGCATGTAAATTAAAATCTTTTCTGGGTTTGAAGTGAATCAAAATAAAAGAATCCCAAATTATACAGAAAGAAAATATTAGCATGTTTTGTAACTGAAGTTTTATGCTATAGCATAACTAAGATTTCTCCAGTTCTTGTGAGGAACCTTGATGTGAGAGAGATTTTTCACTTACAGCCTGGGGAGTAAAGGAAACCTTCCAATAGCCCATAAGAGTTGTGTTCTTCTAAAAGAAGCCAGATGACAAAAGCATAATTTCAGTCCTTGCTTCAACTTCTTCAGTTGTCCTAGAGCATATCTAATGTTAGCAGAGGGAGCGGTGGAAAGACCTCTATCGTATTGCTAAGAAGTACCACCTTGTTAATGCTGTAAGATCCTACCCAGTTATTTTTAGCAATTTTACTAGATAACACTGATACAAGACCTGGGAACTCAGACAAGATATTAACTACTTACGTGTCATGATGAATAATTTCTTCATCCACTTTTGAGAGTGAATTCCACTGTTTAGTAACAGTGAGGGCTTCTTCCAGAGCCTGGGTGTGCATTAAAAGTGAGCATCAGTTTCTGTTTCAGTAAGCTAGTGACCTCACTCTATTTATTTACAATTGTAACAAGTCTGAGGTTTTAACCATTTTAACACTTGCTAGCCTGGAAGTGGAGCCTAGATACAAAATCCCTTCAATTAATTATACAAGGCCAATGTGGACCAACAACTAGAATCAGGACAGAGCCCACAGAAATCTGGAAGTGTAGCCAGACATGTCGTTCATTTTAACAATCTAATCATATAAATAACTTCAATATGCCTTTATAGACATAGTCCCTGTGGTATTCCATCAGGAGCACTTCCACTTTCAACTTTATAAAATTGCTACCCCTTGCTTTGCAACTGGTGATGTACAAAGAGATTAATAGAACCAACTTTCAGCTGTAAGGGAGGAACAACAATTATCTAGTCTAACTGTGAAGTAGTTCCTTTCACTTGATCTCTTATATTGTATTGTTGGAACTGCAAAAAATGGAGTGATCAGCTGAGATGGAATATGTGTCTGCTGGATGGATATGGCTGGGTGGTGCATGGGTAGAAGGGACTTGGAAAGAGACAGAGGTGGGTGGATACTGAGAAGAATTAAAATTTGAGTGACAGAAAAGCATATATACGTACGTGTATATATATGAAATATACACACATATATATGTGCATATGTAAATTCGTACCTACATCATTATACTATGAGTATTTCTTTTATCTGTAATGTTTTACCTCCTGTGTGATGTTTCTGAAACACACCCTATGAAACTTCTGGCAGGGCTCACCGGGTTCATCTCCTTTGTCCTCTACCACAGCCTTTCCTCAAAGTCATAAATCAAGCAAAGAAAGTTAATAATATAAATGACAGACCAGTTTATTGAATTCCCCATTTTTATCCCTTGCATCAGGCTTATCATCTGAAGGACTTTTGTTTTCTCCACATAATACGTTGAGAGGCACAGCTAAGATCTCTAGTACAGTGTTACAATTTTTGAAGTACATCATGGTAAAACCAATGAGAGTACACCTACAACAAATTTTAATAAAAAGCTGTTTAAAACTTGAAGCTTACCTTGCAATACTAACCTATGTTATGCCTTCCACATTCCTAAGAAGTGAAAACTGCACTGCTCCAATAAAACTATAGAAAATAAATTATTTTACTGGAATTATCAAGTCTGGGGAGGGGAGCAGGGAAAAATTACAGCTACACTCTGTCTTATTCCGCTTTAAAGTTTAAAGCTCTCGCAATGCTTACCAAGAGTATTTTTTATTTACCTTATATATACACTAACATTTCTGATTTATTAAATCTCAGTTACTTATTCTGTAGAGCTAACTAGATATTTCAAAGCCCCTCACCAAAACAGATCATAACACTGCTGAAAAAAAAAATCAAGGAGTGCAAGGTGACTGGTTAGGAAGGATAAGTAGCACATTTTCTCTGGAGTTGTGACATCTTAGTGCAAAGTTCTCCTAACAAGTGCAAAGAGAAATCAGCTGAGCAGAGAGCAGCAGAGGGGAAAAGTTGTAAAGTAGTAATACTTACAAAAGAAAAAACTTACATTACCTGAAAAGAGCTTTAAAATTATTCAGTCCTTTACATAAATAGAAAAGGCCGTGTCACAGCTCTCCTGTGTAACTTGGTGGCTCTTAAAAGAGCCTTTAAGGGTGCAGAGATAAAAGTTCCGGTTCACAGAGAAGGGACCCTGGGGCAGGAGCCTCAGGCCCGCTCTCCGCGGATGCGGCGAGCCAGCTGGATGTCCTTGGGCATGATGGTGACGCGCTTGGCGTGGATGGCGCACAGGTTGGTGTCCTCGAAGAGCCCCACCAGGTAGGCCTCGCTCGCCTCCTGCAGCGCCATCACGGCCGAGCTCTGGAAGCGCAGGTCGGTCTTGAAGTCCTGCGCGATCTCGCGCACCAGCCGCTGGAAGGGCAGCTTGCGGATCAGCAGCTCCGTCGACTTCTGGTAGCGCCGGATCTCGCGCAGCGCCACCGTGCCGGGCCGGTAGCGGTGCGGCTTCTTCACGCCGCCCGTGGCCGGCGCGCTCTTGCGGGCCGCCTTGGTGGCCAGCTGCTTGCGGGGCGCCTTCCCGCCCGTCGACTTACGCGCCGTCTGCTTCGTCCGCGCCATCTCTACGAGAGGAACGAGCTGGCTCCAAAAACCACTGCTGTGGATTGATTACACGCTGATACCATAGCCCTTTTTATATCATGTTCTCGTCCCCGATTGGCTGAGAGCGATGCGCCTTAATCATTGGATACTTTCAAATTTGAAAATCCCGCCTCGAGAGCGCGCCTAATTACCAGCCGCCCACCCTCCCCCCCCTTGCCCTCACCGCTGTTACCCTTGGTGTTGCTTATTTCTTATAGCAGTTATTAAAATCTATAGCAAAAATGAAAACCTTTAGCGGACATTGTTTAAAAGGGAAACAGGTACGTGTAACGTATGTTGATCCGAACCCGAAGATTGTTTTATTTTTCCCTTCTAAGCAGCTGAAATTGATCTTTGAAAGTAGTAAGTATCATAGAGCTTTTCTCATTAGAAATACTTATAACAAGGCTTTCTTTTTTTTGTTTGTTGGGGTGTATGTGTGTGCGCACGCGCGGGGTGTTCGGTTGGAGGTGTGTGTGTGTTTGTCTGTCTTTGTTTTACATAGAGTAACTTTAATCTGTAAAGAGTAGAAAGTAATACCGTAGCCTGTATGGGAGTGCTTTTAGGTTGAGAGGAATTCCGCATGGAAAGTGCCGTAATTCAAGTGATAGCGTTTTCAACGACTTTGTTGTTCAGCAAGCAACAGTCTGGAAATAGTTCATACGGAAAGAAATTCAGACTTCATCGTTCACAAGCTTCTCATCCTCCCCACTGCGTATTTCCGCTGTTTTCTTAGCCGGGAGAGTTGTTCTTAAGAGCCCGAGTACAGAAGGGTTTTTCGGCGAAGGGAAAAATCGTGCTTACACTGGAGATAAAGAACGGCTTTGACTCCCGGAGCCGTAAATTGAAAGCAGCAGGTTCCTAAGCTTTACCACACCGGACGCACAAAGAATAACGGACGACTCCCTAAAAAACCCACCAACTTTTAGAGGACAGATGAGATCGTTCCGGTATTTAAAAGCGTATGAGAAAGGGCTCAGGGGCCGGCTAGCTGTGACACTTCCCACCCCGCGGCTGTACGTTTTCACGTGCCGAACATCCTTACAGGTATTAACATAATTTAAAATAAAAATACCGCCTACTTCTGCTGCTTACGTAATGACTGAAAAACACAGGCTATGAGAAACGTCCGCAGGGCGATGCGTAGCTGCCTGAGCCAGGCGAGTTTACCAAGTATCAGAACCACCAGTTTAAGAGTGTGTTATTATTAAATGCTTGTCTTTACTGGAGAGCAAGTTAAAATATCTAGGCTTGCTAGACTCCAATGCTGTTATCGATACTGAAAATCAATAAGCTTTGTATGTTCCCCAATATATCAAACATAACAATTATGTAATCTTAGCAGCATCATGCATTTAGTTAGCCTGTACTTAACCAGAATTTTTTAAAAAAATTAAATATATAAGATAGCATGTAGGGAAAAAAGTATTAAAACCGTTCACGTTCTTTTACCAGCTTTGACGCAACACAGCTCTTTTCCAGTTTAAGTGGGTGGCTCTGAAAAGAGCCTTTGGGTTCTCGAGATGGTCCGGGAAATGAAAGGCCTTTTAGCCGCCGAAGCCGTAGAGGGTGCGCCCCTGGCGCTTGAGAGCGTACACCACGTCCATGGCCGTGACCGTCTTGCGCTTGGCGTGCTCGGTGTAGGTGACGGCGTCGCGGATCACGTTCTCCAGGAAGACCTTCAGCACGCCGCGCGTCTCCTCGTAGATGAGCCCCGAGATGCGCTTCACGCCGCCGCGCCGCGCCAGGCGCCGGATGGCCGGCTTGGTGATGCCCTGGATGTTGTCGCGCAGCACCTTGCGGTGGCGCTTGGCGCCCCCTTTGCCGAGCCCCTTCCCGCCCTTGCCTCTGCCAGACATGCTGCTGCTGAGTCGCGGGGAGAGAGTGTAACGAGACCGGGGCGGAGCGGCGGCTTTTATGCGCAGGGAGCCGACCTGGTTGAGGACTGCAGCACGGAGGGGCGGGGCTTCGTGCTGGCTCCCCCGAATCTCCCCGCTTTCCCTATCGCGCGCCCCGCTAGCACAGAAAGGCGGGTTCCTGTGAGTTTCCGTTCCCGCGGCACAAGTGGTTCGGTGTTGATGCCTTTTTTGGGTACGTTCGGGGTTTTTTCGGATAGTAAAGACATTGGGTCTGTGTGTGTAATAGTTCATAAACTTTTAAGAAAACTTTCATACATCGTGATCTTTTAGTACTAAGACCTCTATCATAAAAAGGTATCCCAGTTACTGAATCACTTAAATTACTTTTTGATTTTTTTATGTAACTCTTGTTTTAAAATATGGGTACGTGTTAATGAATTGCAATTTGAGCTGGTTGTGTAGATTGTCACGTGTAGCTTCAGTGTTTTAAACTGCTGCTCCTCATGTTGGAGGTGGGTTTCTTTTTGGGTTTGGTTTGGTTTTTTTGTTTGTTGGTTGTTTTTTTGTTTGGTTGTTGTTTTTTTTTTTTTTTTCTAAATGGAGCATCTTGTAGCAAAATCTGTCCATTCATGTTTCTGAGAAATTCTACCCCTCCTGAATTTCTTTCTCATGTCCATTTCTTGCCCTTTCTGAACTTTACCTGAAGGAGAGTTTAGCAGTAAAGGTATGCTAATCGAGAGTTTACCCCTTTAGGTGCTCATACTCCACTCTTTTTTTTTTTTTTTTTTTTTTTTTTTTAAAGTAAAGCAGTTCCTTTGGAGAATTATTTTTACAGTACTTTCTGTTCTTGTGGTGGTATAGACAATAACGTGGCTTTTTTGATAGCATAGACAATAACGTGGCTTTTTATGGTGATTAAAAAAATATGTAAAAAGAAGAATGGTTTTGTCATTCAGAGGAAGGTGTTCAACTCTGTGCTTTATTTTAGGGACAAAAATCTTTCGAGGTTTTACGGTTAAAAAGGAGAAACAGTGTTTAACAAAAATCCTTCCTAGCTGGCTTTTGACCTGAAAAAAACTCGGGAAAGCGAACGAATTTTTCAGTATTGAGCGTTTGCTGCCCTCTCATGGACGTTGTTTGGTTATTTTTTTCCCTTCCAAACTAAGCGGCTTTATATAATGTATCCTTTCATAAAGATACAATATAACATTAGCCAGTAATCAATCTCTATCTTAGCATACGCCAAAGATACAGATGTTGCACCTGCTAGCAGAGAAATCACTGTTCCAGCGGCCATTCACTGGCAGATGGAAATAATGTAGCCTGCCATGTTATTTATGCACAGTCTTTCCAGTTAAACCTCAAAGGAAACCTAAATGGGGGAAGACAAATAAAAACCAACCAACCAAAAAAAAAAACCAATGCCAAACCATCACCAACAAACAACAAACCAAAACCCCAACCAACTCCCCAAAAATACAACCCAAGACTCTGAAGAAGACATCCTAAAGGCTCAGACCAGACAGTATCCTAGGTTGGGGCATGGAGATAATTCTTTTGTACAGTGGGGATGCCACGGCTAACTTCATGGTGCTCTCTCTCCTAAGGCCAGTTTGCCCCTTCCAGGAAGGGAAGTTCAGGGACCATGACTGGACTGCAGTGGGATACCAGGCCACTGTGAAACTGAGCACTCTGTAGTCGGGTCCTCTGTTATTCCCGGGAGATTTTGAGTGTAAGGTAGCTGTATCCTGCACCGGTAAGGAGAAGTACCTCGTGTAACATTTGCTGCAGGTTTCGTTACTCTCTGAGTACACAGGCAAGCCCCCAAGATGTTACTATCAGGGTACTTTAGCATTACCTGTTGCAGAGCTCCCTGAACCCACTCTGCTATGAAAATCTAGTTATCCGGTCTGTTCAGTCCTTGGGGATCTGTTTCATGGGTCCCCTCTGGGAGTTATTACCACTTGCAGACACCTTACATGAGGTTGCCAAACAATCCTGGGCTTCACCAGATCACCTTCCCAGGCAGTCCCTGATGAGTTGTCCAGTTCTGGAAAGCTGAAGTTTTGTTTCTGGTTTTGTGGGGGTTTTTTTGTTGTTTTGTTGGCTGGGGGTTTTTTTGTTTGTTTTTTGTGTGTGTGTGTGTGTTTGGGGGGGGGTGGGTTTGTTTGTTTGTGTTTGGGGTTTTTTGGGGGGTTTTTTGTTGTTTTTGTTTTTAATGGGATAAAGTAATTTAGAGCTTCATACTATAACCCTGCTCCATAATAAGCTGCTTCTTCCCAGGAAGACTACATATAATATTTCCCTGTCTTCTGCTGTCTGTGCCCTTTTCTCCATCGTCACCTTAATAAAATGTCAGAATCAATTTTGATTGTTTTAAAATGTGTAGATACCTACTTGTTCACAGCACTGTTTTTTGAGTCATGACCGAAATTAACTAATAAAGTGAAGGTAGGTTAGAGCCATCTCTTCTTCTGTTCCAGATGATTCCAAATTATACATCAAATTTCATCTGGTCTGCTAGCTCTGTCTGTTAAAAATAAACTAACTCTGGATACAGCCTTTGAGCCAATTCACTATGCATTTAACAATCCATGCATCAGATTTATACTTCTCCAATTTAGAGGTAAGAACATTGTGGGGGACCATTCCAAAGGCCTTACAGAAATCTAGGTAGATGACACCAGTTTCTTTTCCCCTATCCACTGATGCAGTCACTCCACTGCAGGAGGCTGTAGTCAGGCATGATTTGCCATTGGTGAGCCTTATTTGCTGTCTCTAATGTCTTCCCTGCCTTCTATATGCTTCAACATAGCTTCCAGGAGGATCCATTCCATGACCTTACCAAGCACTGAGGTGAGGCTGACTGGTCTGTAGGCCCCAGAGTCCTCTTTATTATCCTTTTTAAAAATGCCTGTGATATTCACTTTTCTCCAGTCTCTGAGAACTTCACCTGACTGCAATGACTTTTAAAATACGTTGAAGAGTGGCTTAGCAGCTACATCTGCCAATTCCCTCAGGACCCTGTGATGCATCTCCTTGGGCTCCATAGACTTGTGTATGTTCATGTTTTTCAAATGGTCTCAAACCTGATCAGAGAGGTTTGAGATGAGGATGCAGGGGTCCCTCCCTCAAATGATGGTAGGGACTTCATTCCCCCAGTCCCTGCCTTGAAGTTCAATGATTTGAGAGATTTGGGAAGAGTGATTGCTAGTGAAATCTGAGGCAAAATGAAGTGTTGAGTATCTCAGCCTTTTCCATGTCAGTTGCTACTAGTTCTCCATCATATTTGTCAGGGGAAGGGAGGGGGACATGTTTTCTTCAATCTTCCTTTTCTGAGAAAAAAAAACACAAAGAAAACAAAAAAAATTGTACTGCCTTTGTGTAGCTTACTTTTCCTGCCCAGGCAACTAGGATTTTTTGGATAGTTGTCACATGGACTACTTCGTCAGCTTTTCTTTGACACTAGAGAAGAGGAAATGTGTCTAAAACACACCTGCTTTTCATGAAAGAAGCTTCTTGACTCAGAAGTGCACAAACTCACCAGATCTGGTCCTGACAGGAGAGAGATGCTGGTAATAGTAAAGTGTTCTCTTTGATTGAAGGGGAAAAATATTTCAGCAGTTAAGAAGCAAGTGGCCAAAGGCAGGTAGCCAGGGAATGGGCATAAAATTCTGTCATGAGAACAGCTACAGTGGAGAAAACAGAGAATCAGCAAAGAAATGCAAAACACCACAGTGCTGATGGCAATGGCAATGTACATTTTTACTAGTTCAAAGTCCCAGATTTGGCTGGGAGAGTTTATTTCTTCTTAGTAACTAGTGCAGTGCTGTGTTTTGGCTTTAGTGTAAGGAGAGTGTTGATAACACACTGATGTTTTTAGTTGTTGCTAGGTAATGTGTTTACATTACATACAACTGAGTATGCATATGAAGTATACAGACCCAGTATATATAGCCTTGGTTGACTAGTGCCAGCATACACTGGTCGCTGAAAGAATAACAGGAACTCCTTTTTTATGGTTAGTGCAGGTCCTGACATATGCTTTGTTTACTTCTATTGTTTTCAATGTTTGATGAGAATAATAATCCTATTATTATTTTCCTACATTTCATTTTTTCTACAGATCCTGGCAGTGCAACCCCGAAATCATTGAAAAGCAGACCCTGCACTCTTTGGGAAAAAGCACCAGGGTTTCACTGATGTCCCAGGAGGAGGCCTACCGGAGTGATGAACAAAAGTCACATGGGAATGGAAGTGCAAAGAGATAAAAAAAAAAATATCTGCAAAGTAAAAATCAGAATAAAACACAATTCCAAATCCAGAAAGAGTTGTCCAAAACTGAGTATGGAGAGTGAATGGGGATCCTAGGAGGAGTCACACTAGTGACATGTTTTGACAATGTGTTCTGGAGAAGAGCTGGTATCCCCCAGTGCTCAGCATTGGAATGGGTGCATTGTGATCAAGGGAGTAAAAAAGAAACTTGTGGCATGAAAATTCTATTGTGTAACCTTATGAAGTCTAATGTGTCTAAGTTAAAAGTGGTTCTGCTCCTGAACTCAAGCTGGCCCAAATCTGTACTGCCATACGAGGGGCAGAGAACAGGTCTGGTATTAATGATACTCATATCACACTCTTACTTTTGGGCATTCCACATGGGCTGTTCCCACCTTCAGTCCATACACTGTAGCTGGCTCCCCACGTAGCTCCTTCCTTTTGAGATTCTGTAAACTAAGTCTTGAAATGTACATATTTATATCTATCCATTTATTCAATCCAGGATACTATGAAGAACTTTTTCTCTGCTTTATTTGTTTAGGGTGCTCACTACTAGTGAGGATGTGCAACAACACTACATCCCTGTTTCAAATATCTTTGGACTTAATCAAACATTCAGCCTTTTATGGAAGATTAGCTCACAATTCTTTTTAACATTTGCAGAAGCTTTTTCATAATAGTACTGGAATAGTTTCACTTGAAATAAAACTCCAGCTTTGATGTTCTTAAGAAGTAAGCCTCTGAGAGAGATCTTTTTATTGTTTTTAGAACCATAGAATAATTTTGGTTGGAAAAGACCTTTAAGATCAAGTCCAGCCATTAACCCAGGACTGCCAAGTCCATCATGAAACATGTCCCTAAGCACCCATCTACATGTTTTTAAATATCTCCAGGGATGGTGATTCTACCACCTCCCTGGGCAGCTTGTTCCAATGCCTGACCACCCTTTCTGTGAAATTTTTTTTCCTCATATTCAATCTAAGCCTCCCCTGGCATAACTTGAGGCTGTTTTCTCTTGTCCTAGCACTTGTTATCTGGGAGAAGAGACCGACCCCCATCTGCCTACAACCTCCTTTCAGGTAGTTGCAGAGAGCAGTAAGATTCCCCTTGAGCCTCCTCTTCTCCAGACTAAACAACCCCAGTTCCCTTAGCCTCTGTTGATAAGACTTGTTCTCTAGACCCTTCACCAGCTTTGTTGCCCTTCTCTGGACATGCTCCAGCACCTCTACGTCCCTGTTGAAGTGAGGGGCCCAAAACTGAACACACTATTCGAGGTGCGGCCTCACCAGTGCCAAGTACAGGGGGACAATCACTTCCTTTGCCCTGCTGGCCACACTATTTCTGATACAAGCAAGGATGTTATTGGCCTTCTTGGCCACCTGGGCACACTGTTGGCTCACATTCAGCTAGCCATGAACCCCCAGGTGCTTTTCCACCAGGCAGATTTCAAAACGCTCTTCCCCAACCCTGCAGGGTTGTGTGAGGTTGTTGTGATCCAGTTGCAGGATCCAGCACTTCTCCTTGTTGAATGTCATACAATTGGCCATAGCCCATCTGTTCAACCTGTCCAGATGCCTCTGCAGAGCCTTCCTTCCCTCAAGTACTGCCCCCCGAACTCGGTGTTGTCTGCAAATTTACCGAGGGTGCGCTCAATCCCCTCATCCAGATCACTGTTAAAGATACTAAACAGAGCTGGCCCCAATACTGAGCCCTGGAGAACACCACTTGTGACTGGCCACCAGCTGGATGTAACTCCATTTACTACCACTCTTTGGGCTCAGCCATCCACCCACCTTTTTACCCAGTATAGACTATATACCTATCTAAGCCATGAGCAGCCAGTTTCTCCAGGAGACTATATACCTATCTAAGCCATGAGCAGCCAGTTTCTCCAGGAGAATGCTGTGGGAGACTGTGTCAAAAGCTTTACTAAAGTCCAGCTAAACAACATCCACATTCTTTCCCTCATCTGCAAGGTGGGTCACCTTGTTGTAGACTGAGATCAGGTTCATCAAGCAGGACCTCTCTTTCATAACCCAGGCTGGCTGGGCCTAATCCCCCAGTTGTCCTGCACATGCTGCATGACGGTGCTCAGGATGATCTGCTCCATAATCTTCCCCAGTACTGAGGCCAGGCTGACAGGCCTGTAGTTTTCCAGATCCTCCTGGCTGCCCTTCTTGCAGATGAGCGTCATGTTGGCCAACCTCCAGTCTTCTGGGACCTCCCCAGTTAGACAGGACTGTAAATGATTGAGGGTGGCTTGGCAAACTCCTCCGCCAGCTCCCCCAATACCCTTAGGCAGATCCCATCTGATCCCATAGACTTGCACATGTCTAAGTGGAGCAGCAGGTCACTTACTTTTTCCTCAGATACCACTGGGAATTATTCTGCTGCTCCTTGTCCCTGACTTCTAGCTCAGGGGGCTGAGTACCCAGAGGGGAGCTGGTCTGACTGTTAAAGACCGAGGCAAAGAAAGCATTAAGTATTTTTCCTCATCCTTTGTGGCAATGTTCCCCCTGGCATCCAACAAAGGATGGAGATTATCCTTGGCCCACCTTTTGTTTCTAATGTACTTACAAAAACACTTTTTGTTATCTTTTACAGCAGCTGCCAGCCTCAGTTCTAGCTGGACTTGCACCTCTCTAATCCTTGCCCTGCATAACCTCGTGACATCCTTATAGTCCTCGAGAGTTGCCTGCCCCTTCTTTCAATGGTGGTAACGTCCCTTGCTTTCCTCTGAGTTCCAGCCAAAGCTCTCTGTTCAGCCAGGCTGATGGTCTTACCCACTGGCTAGTATTTTGACACATGGGCACAGCCTGCTCCTGCACTTTAAGACTTCCTTCTTGAATATAGTCCAGACTTTCTGGACCCCTTGTTTTCAAAGACAGGCTGAGGCCATGCAGAATAAACTCTTACTTTCACATGAGAACTACAGTTAAAGACACAGAGATACACAAAAAGCACAGGAGTAACAGAACCCATTAACAGAGAACAAAGAGATAAATACATGTACAGAAAATAGCTAGTTTTGTGGTAATCTGACGGGCAATCTGGCTTTGTGGTGCCTAGCGCTGCAACCCTATAACACAAAAGTCTTCATCAGTGATTTATTATTGTGTAAGGAAGTACTTTTACTTCAACAGAATTATTGCCAGGTTGTTGAGAGTCTGTTTTTGTACATGTAGACCCTTACCTAACTCATGGATTCATTTGCTGTTATTTTCTTTCTCCATTTCTACTTCCAGTGCTGGAACATCACAGATTTTTATTATCACAATTTACTAAGAAAATCTGCAAAATGAAAGTTGATCTTATGGAAGAGAAAACAAATAAAAACAGGTCTTCCTTGCAATAATTTGAAATTCTGAAACTTTTTTGTTGTTGTTGTTGACCTTACTCCTAATTTTTGAGCAGCTTAGCATTAAAAATCATAAAGGGCATCTGTGTATTTTCTGCCAAAGTATGGCTGCTCACTAAACATTGTCCTTTTTTTGCCTCCTGTTCAGGTGTGTCTTTGACTACCAGCAGCTCAGTTCTCCATGTCAAATCGTTGCACAGAATCACTGATCAGTCTGATTCCAATCCAGTTCCCAGGTCAGAACTATTCACAAAAGACAATGTGTTTTGTGTCTGATATCCTAAAGTTCTGCTTTCCATATTACCTGTGTTCCAGGCAGTGGTACTCACATTCCTTAGAGTCTGTAGTGTGGGGAAATGTCCATGCAGTGAAGTCATTATAAAAGTTTAAGAAATCTGCTACTCATCTCAGAATATGCATTAGGCTGAGCACTTTGCAAATGTGGAACAGGCTAGGGACATGACATAGCCTATATAAAAAAGTTCAATAAATAGAAGCTGCATGGCCATGGAGATGGCCTGTCATATAATACAAATGCTTTGTTAGAATCATATTTTGGGATATTAATGCAACCCCTGATTGTGATAGGAAATGTCTGGGAAAGTTCCTGCTCATTCGTTCTCAGAAAAGGACACCTAGCTAAGCGAGAGATGGAGATAAGGGCATGATGGGCAAGGAAGATGTTCCTTGTAACAAATGTACCCAAGGTCCAGAAACTGACCTGTTCACCAACACTATCAGAAGACAAAAAACCATTAGTCCCTCTCAGTTGTTTTGAAGTTTGATTTTCCATTATGAGCACATGTCCAAAGTCCTTTTCAAGCTGCCCATCTTAGCACATGACACATCCTGGAAGATTCTGAGCAGAGCTTATCTTTTTTTCCTTCTTTCTCCAGTTTCACAAAGCATCTTAATAGGTTTGAGAAAGAATTTAAAGCCCAGATGGCCAAAGAGGATGTCATACAACAAAGTGAGGTGTATTCCCTTTCCATTGCAATCATAAATCACACAGTCAAACCTAAGCTCAGCAGATTAGCTAGAAATTTGAACCATGACAGCAGAATAGTATACCATGATTTTTTCTTAAGATATCAACTTCTCTGATGACCAGGATATAAAACTGCTTAAGTAATGGAGAATGGCCTGTTGAAGATGGTGTGGGACCCTGAGGGACACATAGTGGTTGGACACTGTGGCAGTGACTCTGTAAATTGAAGATAAGTTATTTCTGAAGGAGAATCAGTCTGGAGTGGTGCACATCTGCTCCTGTAGCTGAGAAGAGATGGCATCCACAGGGCTAGCAGTGCAGAAGCTGAGGGGGAAGAAGGATGAAAAATTATGAATTAGGGGTACTAACCAATGTGCCAGTGGTGCAATTGGCATAAACATGACATTACATGTGTCCCTGAAAGCTGATTTTTCTCAGGCCATTCTTGCTTTTTTTACACGGCACTCTTTCCAGTTGGGAAAAAAAAATCCAGTAGCTACCCATGTTATGCTGTCCAGCTCAGCTTTACAAGTTTAACAGGACTTTTTTATTTGATGTTGATTTTGTCCCTGTACTGAATAGCATACCCACTGAAGCCTATATAGCTAGTCCATTCAGTGTTCCTTACACATAGACTTAATTTTTGTAGTATGGAAGATTCTCTTACATTATTTGGCAGCTATCTCCTGCTAAGGACTATTAAGTCTATTTAGCTGAAGCCACAGCTATGTAGTCTTTGCCTGTAAAAAGTATTATTAGATTGGTATTAATGTACATAAGGCCAGTGATCTCCATCATAGCTTACATTCAGTAACATACTAGTTTTCTAAATCTCAGCTACTGCAATATCAAAAGTAACTGAATTTCCTTTAAAAAGTTATAACTAATTTCAGTTTTCCCCTCTTACCTCTTAGAAAAGGGAAAGAAACGCCCTGATGACTCCCCCAAGTGAGCAGGGAAGGTAAGTTGCAATAGGCCAAGAGTGAATGGCTGTCATTACCTGGACTTATCCCAGGGCTATCCCACCGAGGTCAATTCAATTAGAAGGGATATGTGTGATACAGTTCTGCCCATGCTACTAGGTTTTGCCTTTTCTGGCTCAGATGTAAAAATATTAATCATGAATATCAGGTTTGCTACAGCAGCATACCTGCTGCTTGACTGCACCCAGTCAAGGTCTACTCCCCTCCAACTACTTGGAGCAGGCTGGAAAATTGCAGTTGACCCACTCACCTTGGGTCAGTGCACCTTGTTGGGTGGAACTCTGAGAATTAGTGGGAGTGACTACCAACACCCTCCACTTATGGCAGCCTTGGTAGGAGCATCTCTATCCTAAATAGTGGCACAGCTCACGGGCTCAGGAATTCAGGCTGTCAGGATGAAGGGGTACAGCTCAATACTTTCAGGAAAAAAAAGTGGGATATGTATGCAGGTTTGTATGTTATAGAGGAAGAGGTCAAAGCCAAGCAAGGACTGAAAACTCAGACACACCAGAAGAGGCAAGGCAGACAGAGTAAAAGCAGTGTTTCAGGAAGGTGGTTTAAATATAAATTTAATAATATTTATATAAATAAACCCAATTAATGATCAATTTAATTAAACATAAAAATAAAACTACTCTGTTTTGTATTTATTTCCCATTTAGTACAGAGATTTAGGACACCGACAGTCTTTGTGACAACGTTAATACCGGCAAAGTCCAGTCCCACCATTTGTCCTCTAGACTGCTGGGACCCCGTTCCTGGGTAATCCATTCAGATATACGAAGTTAACAGCTACGGACTTGAGATCAGCCGTCTTTGCTGACCGCTGAGCGGATTGTTCCACAAGATTTCCCTTTCTCCTGTCCGCTGGGGAAGCGGTGGCACCAGCACTGCAACTAAAGTGAGGAAAGGGCCTCCCTCCCCCCGTCACTTCTCCCTGACTGCTTCTTACTGCAGGCAGAGTGAAGGGCATCGCTTCAGCGCGGTAAAGGCGACAGAAGGAGGGTACGGTCGAGTCATTGGGGCAAGGAGGTGGCTGCAGGGTCGAGGGAGACACGCGGGAGGCTCTGGGTCGGGTTCCTACTCCGCCGAGCGTTGCTCCCCAGCCTCTCCGTTGCAAAAATGAGCCCTCGGCACCCGGCTAAGAGCCGAGCCCGGCAGCTCCCAGGCGCAAGAGGCTGAGAGCCGAAGTCGGGGACCGGCGGGCAGCACCAAGGACGCTCAAAAGGCAACCCCCGACACCCGCGCCTCCCGGACCCCGCTCGCCTTGCCATTTCCAAGGAAGGAAGCGAGCTTGCAGGAGGCAGACCTGCTCTGAGAGTGAAAAAACCCATAGGCAGGCGAGCACGTCCCCAGGAAGTTCATCAGCTTCTTCCGCTGAGTGAAGAAAAGAACCGGAGCATCAGTTTAACCCGGGAACCGCCACAGCCCAGAGTGGCGGCCAATCCGCGCGCGGCGCGGGCTTTTCGGAGCCAGCCGGCCGGTCGGGGCCGGGGGGGGCCTCCGAGCGTCTCCTCGCCCCCCGGCTGATCGGAGACACCACGGGACCCCAGCACCTCGCCCCCCGAAAGCCGGGGTGCCGTGACCGCTGCCGAACTTCCACAGGACTTCGGGCTCACCGATTTCTTGCGGCTAACCGGGAAGCTATTTGCATCCACACCCGCGGGTATACGCTAAGGAGTTGTGCCGCCGGGAACCACCGCAGTACGGCTGTCCGCTCCCCTGAAAAAAAGCGCGGAAGTTTGAGCTGTTTCCACATCGACCATAATTAAGCAAAAAGCAGTGCCGAGTAAAGGAAGTTGCGCACGCGCGCACACACACACACACACGCGCAAAGCGTAAGAAATGGCATTTCAGCTCTTTTTGGGAAAGTTTGGGTGGCTCTTAGAAGAGCCGTTGGGTTTATCTGCAAGACAGACGGGATTTTTTCAGCACCATTTATTTTTTCTTTGGGGTCGCCTTCTTCGCCTTAGCCGCTTTGGGCTTGGCCGCCTTGGGCTTGGCTGCTTTGGGCTTCACCGCCTTCGCTTTGGCCGGGCTCTTCGCGGCTGCCGCCGTCTTTTTCGGCTTAGCAGCCTTAGTCACCTTCTTAGGGCTCTTGGCCGCTTTCTTGGCCGCGGCAGCTGCCGGCTTCTTAGCTTTCTTGGGGCTCTTTTTTGCTGTCACCGCCTTCTTGGGCTTCTTAGCGGCGCTGGCGGGCTTCTTGGCAGCCGGCTTCTTAGGCTTGGCCGCGGCTGCCCGCTTCTTGGGGGCTTTTTCCTTCACTTCGCCAGGCTTCTTGTTGAGGCGGAAGGAGCCCGAGGCGCCGGTGCCCTTGGTCTGCACCAGGGTGCCCTTGTTGACGAGGCTCTTAAGCCCCAGCTTGATGCGGCTGTTGCTCTTCTCCACATCGTAGCCGCCGGCAGCCAGCGCCTTCTTGAGCGCGGCGAGGGAGAGCCCCTTGCGCTCCTTGGAGGCGGACACGGCCTTGGTGATCAGCTCGGTGACGCTGGGGCCCGCGGGCTTGCGGGCCTTGGAGCCGCCCGCCGCCTTCTTCGGCTTCTTGGCGGCGGCAGGCTTGGCCGGGGCCGGAGCGGCGGCAGCCACATCGGGCGCGGCAACAGGAGCGGTCTCAGACATGGCACCTCTACGGTATCAGCACGAACAATAGCGGCAGCTGCCGCGCGCCCCCTTTTATAGCAGCGCCGCGCGCACTGATTGGTGCGGACCGCCCCGCCCCGCCGCCCGCCGCCGCGCCGGTTGTGTTTCTTCCCGGTACAAAAATGACTTTTTCCTCCCGAAATTTACAACCGGTGCACCCCGTTTCTTCCCGGGCGGGGAGCAGGGATTGTGTGCTACCCGTTAACGGAGTTTCCCGTCGGAAGGAGGACAAATGAGGCAAAAGTGACCCCAGAAACTCCTCAGCGTGGGGCCGCTGAGCCCTCGGGAGAGAGAAACTTTCCTTTTACCTTTTAGATTAAAAGTATACCTTGGCATAAATGAGCACAGCCGGCCTGAAATCCTGTACTTTAGAAGGTCCTCTGCAGAGCAGGGAAAAACCCGGTATGGTTTGAACGGGTTTTCTCAGGATAAATTGATATTAAACCCGAGGAAGTAACACAGCTTCGGCCCGTGGTGGCGAACGCGGGGGCAGAGATGGCTCCCTCGGCCAAGCCGCGTCCCTTCGAAATCGCTGAATGTGCTCAGTGTCCCTTCCGCGTCCACGGTGTCTGAGCTAATGCCTTTTGGGGAGACGTTTCTGGTTTAGCAGCTCCGTGTGAAAGCCAGTGTAACTTTACGTCTTCTTAAGTATTTCAATGGAACAAAGCACCTACGTGCCCCTCTGAAGGCTGATGCTCCTGTCATTGGATCTTAACTTAGTCGCTTTCGTTTGTTAAATTCAAAAGTCAGGATAGTTTCAGTAGTAATAGACCAGATTTGAGCCTTAAAACGTATAAAAACTTTGCATCGTGATTTGTTAAAATTGATTGGGGAGTAGAATCTGGGGTGTAATGAAATTTGAACAGGACGGGGATTTAAAGGTGGAAATCCGGTTAGTTGAGGGTGTGTTCTGTAATTAGGACACTTTGTTATGCAAAACTGATTTCTCTGTTCGAATGAATGAATGTTGATGTTGTGTTTTGCTTTGATAACAGCATCTGGTGATTCACGACTTTGTTCCTTTCAAAAGTAAGATAAGCATTTAAAACTTTTCAAGAGGGTTCCTTCCCCGGGTCAGTGCCAGCTCCATATTCCAAACAATGGATGAATTTTCACTTTCTTCCTTTGTTTTCAATGATATGTTGCTTTCTTTTTAATACGAAACAAATAACACTTTGCCTGCAATAATATTGTGTTTCCTAAAATAGATACCAGGCTATCATCAGCTCATAAAAACGGGTGAACAGACCTATTCAAGGATAAAAGTAGGTGTAACAGGGTGAAAGAAATGACAATACAACGTAGAGTTCCCGCTGCCTGGGACTGTGAAAATACGCTGATTTGAATCTCCATGCGACATTCGAGAAATTCTTTTCCGATTACAGGTGTTTAATTGAAAAAGCTGAAGGGCTTCAATCAACGCAAGGACTAGTGTTATTCAAGGAATTTAACACACCCGCTTATTTTCTGTTCTTGAAGGTGAAATGTGTGAAGTAATAGAGCTTTAGTGAGGTCTCCCAGAGAATGCATTTCAGCCTGTAAAGCGAAGGTGAATACATGTTTTGGGTGATCTGGCTGAGATAACGAGCTTGACAAAACTGCAACGTGTGAGACTGCAGAACTGTGCATTGTGTATTGATTAAACACTGAAATGGAAAACCAATATTAATATCCATTAATGGTTTTTTGATGGTTATTTCTTAAAATGGGGGAGGATTAAGGTCCTCAGTGACATAATTGAGGACTGTATCAAAACTGCTGACACCCTGAGGAAAAGATTTTCTCTAATCGAGTAGTACTGAGCCCATGGTCATAAAGAATGGAGATTTCAAGTCCTCTTAGAGGTAGTGGAGCTAACATTTTGTAACTCTTTAGTCCACTGATACCTGTTTATAAGTGGTTTGTTTGTTTTAAGCTATTCACATTTAGTGGCTCTTTTCTGACAATTCTCTGGCCTTGTACAACAAGGAATATTTTCATCCTTGTCAGTCTGCAAGGTTCCTATTAATCTTTTTATTTCTCCCAAATTGTTTAAGGCAGAAACGGACTCTGATATACCTGGAAATAGAAAAGGAACATTAATTTTTTTGCTTTCATTGTCATGATCGTTTCTCTATTTACTTGGAAACTGGAAAGTGTTTTAAGATTTGATTCTGATCTCTCAAGCTCCTCATTGCACCATATTAGATAAATTTCTGTACATTGTAGATTATCTCAGGCCACTATGAGAGAGATTTGTGAACAAGACAAAACAGATGGGTAGCATCAGGCTGTGGGTTCTCATAGGAAAAAAACATTATGGTCTTCCTACAACATAGGTCAAATGAAAGATTAGCACAAACCAGACAATAAGAACAGTGTTGTTGAACTAACTCAGCTCATTTGCTTACCTCTGGCTCTTTTATTCAGTCACATTTTGCTTCTGGATATTCAAGTATAACATCCTAGATTTATCCAAATATTTTGATTATAATCAAGTAAATGGATTTTACTTTATTAGCCACTGTAGAGTAAAATTTCTTTTTTTCAACCATAATAGAGTGTAATCCAGTACAGAGAGCATGTGCTCAACACAGGAACTTGTTGCAGTTACGTAGGTACAGCAGGAAGGCCCCCCAAGTTTTGATATCCAATTACCACCTGGGGCAGAATTTGTATTTGGGTATCACCATTCCATCCACCTTTCCTTCATTTTTAGAATCAGCAAATGTAATTAAAAATACTGAAATATTTTAGTAAAACGTTGTTACTTTCCTTCCAGGAAATAAACATTTTTATGAATTAGCACAGTCCCATGGAGAGATCCTATCCAGAATTTCTTTAGGAAGTTACTATAATAAAAGAACAATTGACAGGAGAATGTGGTGGGTTCAAGTTTTGACTCAGAACCTCACACTTGCTTTGGATCGATTTAACTTTATGTAGACCACTTACTGAAATTGGACACCTACCCTTGCCCCTGTTCCAAGGAAGATTGGGGTAGGTAGTATGAAATGATTGTTACCCTGTGTTTTAATGTCCTTTTTCAAAGCTGTCGCCAGATGCAGGTGTCCTAATGCTCAGTAAATCGTAAATCCCGGCTTCCTCCTGTTTAAAATTCATAGGCCCCCAATGTTTTCCTCTGCACCTACTGACATTTCTTTTCCTGAATTACTAGGAAATTAAAAATGTCCTAAATAAGTGTTAATGCACTAGTTCCATTATCACCATGTTGAAATGAACAGCAACTGATTTCTTCAGTGTGAATTGTGGCTTCCACAATGGTGATACTCTTGGCTTTGTGCAGGGCAATTGTATTTTGTTCTTCTGACAAATTTTTGGATATAGATTGTAGCTCATGGTGAGATATACACTACAAAATGTTCAGAAGAGTATGTATTCCACATTTGAAAGACATGTCAAAATCATATTTTTTTTCCATACAACAGGACATGCCTCATTATCAGGAAATGGAACCATTTTTTAAATCACAGAAACACCATTCAAATACAGATGAAAACTATTACTATATCTTCCAGCCTTTGTCCAGTAGCACTCTTGAGAGGATGGAAACCCTGTTGCTTTGCATATAGAAGCTCTAATGGACTGAAACTTTTCATTTTTCTTTTTCCCTCGTGTGGAGCAAGAGCAGTTTCTGACACAGCATTAGACCTAATGGCTGCTGCTGGAGCTCACTCAGTGGCACAAGGATGAGAAAGATAAGAAGGAACAATTTAAGTTTAGTGGACAGTATAGATCTAATAATAAGTATGGGGTAGAAAGAGTAGTTTTGCATGTCACAGATTACCAAAGCTATTTCAGGAATGAAGTGACATACAGTGTTTTTCTAAAAATCATATTAGAACTTCTTCCAGAATTGCAGGGTTAGGATATGAATGAGGCCTTCTTGCCCATTAAGCAACTGGCAGTTAATTGCATTTTGGAAACTCCAGATATAGCACAAGCAGATAAAGCTTTGATATAGAAGTGAGGGAAGACAAGGATGCTTGTGAAACTCCTAATGTATTTGATTTTTTTTTCCTTTGCTCCCTGTGGCAAAAGCAGCACATGGAGTTCCCCAAATCCATTGATACCAGTTAATCTAATTCATACTACTGTGCAACTGTCCGAGCACTGAAGGCTAATTTAAACCCATTTGTTAATCAATGCTACAGTTCTAGGATTAAAAAAAAGATTTTAATAAAATAAATGTATAATATAAGAATATGACAGGACTTTTTTCTTTTCACATTCTATTACGCAAACATAAAATGTTAATTGCTAACAAGAGAGCCACGAACATTGCTCCTTGAATTCTTGAGGCAACTCTTATCCTTTAATACCACTGTGATGAATCCTTTAACTGAATATTTACATAAGAAAATAGAACGATTTACCTATAACTAAATGGCTGCAAACAGGCAGCGCAAGGAGGCAAAGCTGTCAAAATAGCTTCCACCCAGTTTTTGGCTCTTGGAATTTGTGAGTAAACTCCCAAAATTCAGGGGACCATGTTTCCCAGCAGCATAAACACTGCCACTTTGTTGTTTGGGGGTTTTTTTGTGCTGATGATTTTAACCCTTGCAGGTATAAGATTATCAGGTGAATTCTTCAGAACATACTGAACTAGAGAGAGTGGGGGAAGATAATCACATGAGTCATAACTAAATGGAAATGTAATTCAGAAAAGTGTCAAATATGACCTGCTTGAAACATTGCTTTCTAAGGCTCCCCATACTTTAAAGTCTTTAAGGGCATATACAGGAAAAAAGGCTATGGCAGCCTGTTCAAAGTGATTTCTACAGCCTGCCAAAGTTGGAAACCATTTTGAAACTCGATTTACAGCTGACAAGCCAACATTTCATATGCTCAGCATTGGTTCTTAGTAGAGAAATATAAACAGGTCTACTTTGTGTTTGTAACATATACATCGATATTTTAATCGCATGTGAAAATATTTTCTATTGATTTTCTGAAAAACAAGTCAAATAACAGAAGCCCACAAACTGTTTTGCCGGATGGTTGACAGTATGTGAAGCAAAGAGGAGCATAAGGACACGAGGGCAACCTGTCAGTTGTTACAGTTAGCAGTCGTTTCTGAACGCTGCCATTGTGCCCTTGCGATGTGACCTCAGCACTGATGAGACGTGGTCATCAGAAGCTTAACAACGGTCCGCAGAGGCCTGAAGGCCGCCGGCTACCCGCGCAGTGACGTGCTCGGCCGCTCGCAAAAGAAAGGTCTGTGCGCCGCCGCGACGCACAGAGGGGGAAGATGCCGGGAAACGGCGCTCCAGGGGCACCGGGGCTGGGGGACGGCGGGCGAGGCGGAGGCGGGCGAGGCGGAGGCGGGCGAGGCGGAGGCGGGCGAGGCGCCCCGCCGCGCGCGCGGAGAGGGGGGAGGGGGCGCAGGCTCCGCCCCCGCTAGCCGTACTCGCCCCTGCTCCCAATCAGGTCGGCTCCCCGCGCATAAAGCGCTGCGCCGCGGCCTGCCCTGCGTTGCAGTTAGGTAGAGAGAACGGCGGCAGCATGTCTGGCAGAGGCAAGGGCGGGAAGGGGCTCGGCAAAGGGGGCGCCAAGCGCCACCGCAAGGTGCTGCGCGACAACATCCAGGGCATCACCAAGCCGGCCATCCGGCGCCTGGCGCGGCGCGGCGGCGTGAAGCGCATCTCGGGGCTCATCTACGAGGAGACGCGCGGCGTGCTGAAGGTCTTCCTGGAGAACGTGATCCGCGACGCCGTCACCTACACCGAGCACGCCAAGCGCAAGACGGTCACGGCCATGGACGTGGTGTACGCTCTCAAGCGCCAGGGGCGCACCCTCTACGGCTTCGGCGGCTAAAAGGCCTTTCATTTCCCGGACCACCTCGAGAACCCAAAGGCTCTTTTCAGAGCCACCCATTTACTCCTTGGAAGAGCTGTGTCGTGTCACGCTCGTCTTTGTTGTCGTATACCGCCTCCCTTCCCGGCTCCTGCCCTTCCCATGCTCGCCCCCCGTGTTTGGTTGTTTTTTTATTTTCCCCCGAGCTGCAGCCGCACTAGCTACCCTTGCAGTCCAGCTCTGCGTTCTGTAGCCCGCTGCTGCAGCATTGCCCCTACCAGCTTCCTTGCTTACCCTTCGCAGCAGCCGCTTTTGGAAAAGCTCGCTGGGCGCGCTGCCCTGTAAGGCAAGCAGAGTGCCAGTTTGACTCTTCTCGAGGTGTTTAGGGACGCCGCGGAGTCCTGGAAAGTGCTGGGCCGTGAAGGGCAAACCTAGCGTGCCTCATCAGCGGCTTTGCTCGGAAAAAGCACGGGGGTAAAGGAACAGTGCCTCTGCTCGAACTACATAAAAAGGAGAAAGCAAAGCCCGGCTCCGTGTCTCGCTAAGCTCTCCTCCGCTGGAGGGCCGGCGGCTCCTTCCTTTCCTCCTGCTCGCTTACATATGAAGGGGGAAGCTGCCGTGACCGCGCCGGGTTCGCTGGCGCCGGCAACGGCCTCATCGCTCTTGCGCGCGGCTGGGGCGGGGCCGCTCCGGCGGCGACCGGGTTACGCGCCCTCGCTCTTTCGAAAAGCCCGCGCGGGCAACGGCTGGCTGCAGGCGATTCCGCGCTCCGCTCCGGCAACCGGGCACCGCCCGACTAGGAAGCTGCGGGGACCACGAGATAAATCGCAGGCTTCCCGGCCGCGCCTCAGCTCTCCAGCGTAACCCGAGCCAGGACGGCTCCGGAGACGAGACATACCACATACACATCTCACGCCCCCAACGACACGGCTCTCCCGTGAGAAACGCACGCAACACCGGTCCCCTGCTGCCCACTCGGCAGCAGTCAGCGTCTCGAGCTCCTTTCTCGACACTGTGGGTGGCTCTGAAAAGAGCCTTTGGGTTTCGCTTCTCTGCTCGGGACGTTTCTGCGGCCGCGGTTTACTTGCTCTTGGCTTTGTGGCTCTCTGTCTTCTTGGGCAGCAGCACGGCCTGGATGTTGGGCAGCACGCCGCCCTGCGCGATGGTCACCTTGCCCAGCAGCTTGTTGAGCTCCTCGTCGTTGCGGATGGCGAGCTGCAGGTGGCGGGGGATGATGCGCGTCTTCTTGTTGTCGCGGGCCGCGTTGCCCGCCAGCTCCAGGATCTCGGCCGTCAGGTACTCCAGCACGGCCGCCAGGTACACCGGGGCGCCGGCGCCCACCCGCTCCGCGTAGTTGCCCTTGCGCAGCAGCCGGTGCACGCGGCCCACGGGGAACTGCAGCCCGGCCCGCGACGAGCGCGACTTGGCCTTGGCCCGCGCCTTCCCGCCCTGCTTCCCGCGGCCGGACATCTTCGGTCGATTACCCCCTCGGCACTAAGGCCCAGCCACTACAAGACAAACAACAGGTGAGTTGCCTGCGCCCTGAGGCCCGCCTTTATATCCCTTCCCTTTGCGCCGCCGGCGGCTCCCGATAGGCCGAGGAGCCTATCGGGGAACGCGCACCCAATCACCAAGCGAATCTCGTCCCGACCAATGGCGAGGGGCGTAACGCTGAAACGCCTCCGCCCGCGCTCTCGAAGCGGCCAGTGACGAGGCGGGAGGGGCGGGCTTCAGCAGGCGGCTCCGCCCCGCCGGACCGCCCGCTCCCGCCGCCGGAGCCCGGACCCGCGGGGCCGAGGCGCCCCGCGTTTGCTTGCATTTTCTCTTTTTAAAATTTTTTAAAGCAGACGGGCCGGAAAAGTGCCGGTTGGGGGCGCAGACCTGAGGAGGTAGAGACAGACGTCTAGGGTGGCTGTGTCAGTGAGCAGGAGAAAAGGAGGGGGGCTACTGGGGGAGGGGAAACGCGGTACGCATCCCCCCGTTGTTTGACGAGGAGCCTTTTCCCCGCGGGAAAATTTCGCCCCTTTCCAACACCGCGTCACGCTGAAGCTTTCCAAAACGGCACACGCTTCCCTGCACCGGGAAACTGCCACGGCTCGCTGTGCCCCGCAACTCAAACGCAGAGGGACACCCTGCTCACTGCTCCACGTTATACCTGAAATTGCAGGTACAAGTGTTTCCTTTATCAAGCCTAACGTTTTTTCATTATTCGGTATTGGGAGCGCAAAAAAAGCAAAAATTAAAAAGTAGGTGGATATATTAAGTGCAACAGCCCTTCTTATTGTAAATGGAGTGGCTCTTAAAAGAGCCTTTTTGTTTAAATTTTTTTCTCTCAAAGATATGAGAGGGGTCCAAATGGGCTTATGCACGCTCTCCGCGTATGCGGCGTGCCAGCTGGATGTCCTTGGGCATGATGGTGACGCGCTTGGCGTGGATGGCGCACAGGTTGGTGTCCTCGAAGAGCCCCACCAGGTAGGCCTCGCTCGCCTCCTGCAGCGCCATCACGGCCGAGCTCTGGAAGCGCAGGTCGGTCTTGAAGTCCTGCGCGATCTCGCGCACCAGCCGCTGGAAGGGCAGCTTGCGGATCAGCAGCTCCGTCGACTTCTGGTAGCGCCGGATCTCGCGCAGCGCCACCGTGCCGGGCCGGTAGCGGTGCGGCTTCTTCACGCCGCCCGTGGCCGGCGCGCTCTTGCGGGCCGCCTTGGTGGCCAGCTGCTTGCGGGGCGCCTTCCCGCCCGTCGACTTACGCGCCGTCTGCTTCGTGCGCGCCATCACTATGAAGTGAACAGCTAAAACGCAACCACAACAACTGATTCCGTGCCCCTCTTGGAGGGGTATATATAGGACTAGCTCTTCCTCTGATAGGCGGACTGGTAAATTCTTCTTCTCATTGGTGGATTCAAAATTTAAAAGTCCCGCCACAGGTACGTACCGCCTAACCTTTTGTTGTGTGCTCTGTCCGTCCAAACACAACATTTTATCACTGTATATCTTTTCCTTTTCCGGTAATCCTTAGCATCTTATTGACTTTCTTTTTTAAAATTATTTTGACTTCAAAACAAATACTTCTTTTTATACAGTGATAATTTCTTATCAACTTGGATTTTTTTCCTGTTTAATGTATTTTGCTATGTAGAGATAACAAGGATAACACTTATGTGGAAGATATGATTATTTGTATTTAAACACGTTGAAATACTGCTGTACCATACGGACTATAAAGTAAACAAAGGGAAACCAGACGACCATTGGAAAACATAGATTGAAAAACATGTTTAAAAAAGCATATCATAAAACGTAAGTTCATCTGTCCCTTTTAATCTCTATAAGTGCTACTTGAATATATGAATTGCACCTTGAAAACGAGGATAAGAGAAATATAGGGATCACTTGTACCTGCAATTTCAGGTATAACGTGGAGCAGTGAGCAGGGGCTGTGTGTGGCTGCGTTGTCCCTCTGCGTTTGAGTTGCGGGGCACAGCGAGCCGTGGCAGTTTCCCGGTGCAGGGAAGCGTGTGCCGTTTTGGAAAGCTTCAGCGTGACGCGGTGTTGGAAAGGGGCGAAATTTTCCCGCGGGGAAAAGGCTCCTCGTCAAACAACGGGGGGATGCGTACCGCGTTTCCCCTCCCCCAGTAGCCCCCCTCCTTTTCTCCTGCTCACTGACACAGCCACCCTAGACGTCTGTCTCTACCTCCTCAGGTCTGCGCCCCCAACCGGCACTTTTCCGGCCCGTCTGCTTTAAAAAATTTTAAAAAGAGAAAATGCAAGCAAACGCGGGGCGCCTCGGCCCCGCGGGTCCGGGCTCCGGCGGCGGGAGCGGGCGGTCCGGCGGGGCGGAGCCGCCTGCTGAAGCCCGCCCCTCCCGCCTCGTCACTGGCCGCTTCGAGAGCGCGGGCGGAGGCGTTTCAGCGTTACGCCCCTCGCCATTGGTCGGGACGAGATTCGCTTGGTGATTGGGTGCGCGTTCCCCGATAGGCTCCTCGGCCTATCGGGAGCCGCCGGCGGCGCAAAGGGAAGGGATATAAAGGCGGGCCTCAGGGCGCAGGCAACTCACCTGTTGTTTGTCTTGTAGTGGCTGGGCCTTAGTGCCGAGGGGGTAATCGACCGAAGATGTCCGGCCGCGGGAAGCAGGGCGGGAAGGCGCGGGCCAAGGCCAAGTCGCGCTCGTCGCGGGCCGGGCTGCAGTTCCCCGTGGGCCGCGTGCACCGGCTGCTGCGCAAGGGCAACTACGCGGAGCGGGTGGGCGCCGGCGCCCCGGTGTACCTGGCGGCCGTGCTGGAGTACCTGACGGCCGAGATCCTGGAGCTGGCGGGCAACGCGGCCCGCGACAACAAGAAGACGCGCATCATCCCCCGCCACCTGCAGCTCGCCATCCGCAACGACGAGGAGCTCAACAAGCTGCTGGGCAAGGTGACCATCGCGCAGGGCGGCGTGCTGCCCAACATCCAGGCCGTGCTGCTGCCCAAGAAGACAGAGAGCCACAAAGCCAAGAGCAAGTAAACCGCGGCCGCAGAAACGTCCCGAGCAGAGAAGCGAAACCCAAAGGCTCTTTTCAGAGCCACCCACAGTGTCGAGAAAGGAGCTCGAGACGCTGACTGCTGCCGAGTGGGCAGCAGGGGACCGGTGTTGCGTGCGTTTCTCACGGGAGAGCCGTGTCGTTGGGGGCGTGAGATGTGTATGTGGTATGTCTCGTCTCCGGAGCCGTCCTGGCTCGGGTTACGCTGGAGAGCTGAGGCGCGGCCGGGAAGCCTGCGATTTATCTCGTGGTCCCCGCAGCTTCCTAGTCGGGCGGTGCCCGGTTGCCGGAGCGGAGCGCGGAATCGCCTGCAGCCAGCCGTTGCCCGCGCGGGCTTTTCGAAAGAGCGAGGGCGCGTAACCCGGTCGCCGCCGGAGCGGCCCCGCCCCAGCCGCGCGCAAGAGCGATGAGGCCGTTGCCGGCGCCAGCGAACCCGGCGCGGTCACGGCAGCTTCCCCCTTCATATGTAAGCGAGCAGGAGGAAAGGAAGGAGCCGCCGGCCCTCCAGCGGAGGAGAGCTTAGCGAGACACGGAGCCGGGCTTTGCTTTCTCCTTTTTATGTAGTTCGAGCAGAGGCACTGTTCCTTTACCCCCGTGCTTTTTCCGAGCAAAGCCGCTGATGAGGCACGCTAGGTTTGCCCTTCACGGCCCAGCACTTTCCAGGACTCCGCGGCGTCCCTAAACACCTCGAGAAGAGTCAAACTGGCACTCTGCTTGCCTTACAGGGCAGCGCGCCCAGCGAGCTTTTCCAAAAGCGGCTGCTGCGAAGGGTAAGCAAGGAAGCTGGTAGGGGCAATGCTGCAGCAGCGGGCTACAGAACGCAGAGCTGGACTGCAAGGGTAGCTAGTGCGGCTGCAGCTCGGGGGAAAATAAAAAAACAACCAAACACGGGGGGCGAGCATGGGAAGGGCAGGAGCCGGGAAGGGAGGCGGTATACGACAACAAAGACGAGCGTGACACGACACAGCTCTTCCAAGGAGTAAATGGGTGGCTCTGAAAAGAGCCTTTGGGTTCTCGAGGTGGTCCGGGAAATGAAAGGCCTTTTAGCCGCCGAAGCCGTAGAGGGTGCGCCCCTGGCGCTTGAGAGCGTACACCACGTCCATGGCCGTGACCGTCTTGCGCTTGGCGTGCTCGGTGTAGGTGACGGCGTCGCGGATCACGTTCTCCAGGAAGACCTTCAGCACGCCGCGCGTCTCCTCGTAGATGAGCCCCGAGATGCGCTTCACGCCGCCGCGCCGCGCCAGGCGCCGGATGGCCGGCTTGGTGATGCCCTGGATGTTGTCGCGCAGCACCTTGCGGTGGCGCTTGGCGCCCCCTTTGCCGAGCCCCTTCCCGCCCTTGCCTCTGCCAGACATGCTGCCGCCGTTCTCTCTACCTAACTGCAACGCAGGGCAGGCCGCGGCGCAGCGCTTTATGCGCGGGGAGCCGACCTGATTGGGAGCAGGGGCGAGTACGGCTAGCGGGGGCGGAGCCTGCGCCCCCTCCCCCCTCTCCGCGCGCGCGGCGGGGCGCCTCGCCCGCCTCCGCCTCGCCCGCCTCCGCCTCGCCCGCCGTCCCCCAGCCCCGGTGCCCCTGGAGCGCCGTTTCCCGGCATCTTCCCCCTCTGTGCGTCGCGGCGGCGCACAGACCTTTCTTTTGCGAGCGGCCGAGCACGTCACTGCGCGGGTAGCCGGCGGCCTTCAGGCCTCTGCGGACCGTTGTTAAGCTTCTGATGACCACGTCTCATCAGTGCTGAGGTCACATCGCAAGGGCACAATGGCAGCGTTCAGAAACGACTGCTAACTGTAACAACTGACAGGTTGCCCTCGTGTCCTTATGCTCCTCTTTGCTTCACATACTGTCAACCATCTGGCAAATCACATCTATGTTGTCATCTCATTAAGAAACTCACTTTTCTCTATAACCTTATTATGCCTGACTCTAAGAGTATAATATTTCTGGTGAGTCTACAAAGGGCTGGTTTTTTTTTAGCACAGTATTCTAGAATGCCCTGTATTTTCTATTCTCTATTTTGAGTGTTGCTTCCTATTGTCACAGACATCCTTATCTCATTCAAAAATATTTCCTTTTAGATCACTGCTAACTGGATTAAAATTAATCATGTATGTGAAATGCTCAGCAATGGCTATGTTAGGTATGTGCATGCATACCTCCATGTTTTACAAAGCCTCACATCATTCCTTCATATAATATATTTTCCTTTCACCAGTGTTCGTTGCCAGTAACAACATTTCTTGTTGTTAGTTTGGTACAACTTCATGACTCTGAAAATCAATCATCATGATTGTTAAATCTAGACCTCTTTTCTTCTGGCTATCCATGCAGTCCTCCATTTCATAGCTTAGGGCCCACTGGGGTTATGGGATTAGCATAATTGCAATATGGAGAATTTGCCTGTGCTCATCATGGCTGAATACATGTCATCCACACACAGACAGAGGAGACCCCTTCAAGAAGAAGGGCTCAGGGAGATCTTTGTGAACTCTGACAACCCTTTGTGATGCTGACATTGGCATTTGGTTCTGTCTCAGTCACAGTGACTCTAGAAGGGAAGGTCTGTGTGAGTGATAGGATCTAAAAATAGTGAGTTAATTCTTTCCTAGCATCTTTCAGTTGAGATATTTTATATAGGAAGGCGTCTTCTGGCCCTGAAGACTCCCGATTCGCTTTTCTCTGTTTTTTCTTATCATTCCCTCTGCTTCCCATATTTTCTCTTCACATCTCTTCAGCTACAGGAAAGGGGAATTAGTTCATGTAGAAGAATGGCTGCAGAAGCGTGGCCTTAGAATCTCTGAAGATCTGCATAATCCAGGCCTGGTATTAGAATAGGCCTGTAATCAGAATTGTACTGAAGTTGCTGTGCTGAAGTTAACAAGAAAGGTAGCCTTGAGCTATTCTTGAATCCTGAGACGAAGTAATTATGTTGTGCCAACAGGCCGTGGCTGTAACAAGCTACAGCTGCTGGGAAAGCAGGTGCAGGGCCAAGAAAGATAGGGAGCGGTATGGGAATATAGGGAGTAACACACTACAAGGCTGAAGCATAGCAACACAATTAGCTACATGGATAGAATGCTTATTTTAGACATGATAATTAGGGGTGTGAGAACTGTGCACGCTTAGAGGCTAATAACCAATTATATTTTTGCGTTACGAATATGCATGTATATCGATTCTATATAAGTAGTGTTAGAAACTAATAAAGTTGAGCAAGATGCATAACTCATATTGAGCGATTTCTTGACTCTGGCGAACCCTTCTCCCCAACAAATTCACTCTCTTTGCTGGTTGCCACTTTGTCACACTTCATCTACAGCATGGAAAGCTTGTTTTCCAGCACCATTTTGTAACACACACACACACTGAGGACACTTAACTGTATAAATGAGATTCTTCTCCGTGAAAGGCATGCACTCCATGTAGTATGCATGTTCATCACTCATTTTTAACATCTACCACTCCTACTCTACCTATTCCTCAACCTTTTGTAATTTGTCATGCTGAAGCCACATCCTAAAACATGAAAAATGAGAGATATTGTGTCCAGATAAAGAAATCAATAAACACACAGGAGAAAAATCCATTCAAGGCTCCCCAGTTCAAAGTAATCTCTATGACTTGCTGTTTTCCTGATGTAGAGAGATATCACTACAACCTAAGGGAGCATTTTGGTGTTTCTTTTACTGGTCTCTGTCACAGAAGGAATACTGGCCCAGGTGGAAGTTTCCTGTGAATTACTCAGTTCTTCTAGTGTTATGATCATAAGTCTCTCTCTGGAATGCAATTCAAAGGTCAGCACAATCTCAAGTCTGTCCCACGTATAGTGCCCATTCATTTCTCCCCACTCTGGATGTCTGCTGATATTCTGAATTGCAGAAACAAGTTCTAATACTACACTCAGCATTCTTCCTCTGTCCTCTCCTGGATTTATGGTTTGTGTGTCCCTGATACTAGCCCAATAGAGCTAGTGTCTCCTTCAACATTGAAAAGACCAAAATTAGGTGAGCCTGCTACCCTGGGGAGAGAAAGATGACCAAAAATACCACAGCAGTGTTAAAGCTATTCACCATGTTAGTAGAGTAAGCACACCCTGTAAAATGAAAAAAAGAAAAACAGTTTCTAAGTGTAAGAATATTTTCTTTTAATTAGTGTCAAATGCAAACAAATACACCTGTCCTCATCCAGTGATATGGCTGACAGTGGTCACCCTTGAAAAACTTTCAATGTACTCAAGCATTTCAGGGCCTGTTTTCTTCTAAGGAACTAAATGAAACAAGCACAGATGACACCTTTGCCTCCATTTAGGTTGTAGTTCTTTTTTCTTTTTCCTTTTTTTCTTTTTTCTATCTTCCACCCCCCTCCAAGATTTTTATATAAATGAATATGCATTAGATCTGGAAAGTTCATCAGAATTACTGAAGTGTTTAACTTTCAGTCCCTTTTCTCAACAGCTTTGAGTAATTTGGGCTATTACATTTCCTGTCTTGTAGATGTCTCCTATTGCAGCTTGGGCAAACCCCAAAACACCAGCTCATTTCTCTTTACTTACCATTTCTATACAGTTTGATATATACATCTAACATAGGCTGCTCCTTGCTCTTAGGTTCTCAGTGCTGGCCTTGTGTACTAGGCTTGTTAAGCATGCAACTAAATGTAAGACGTTACAAACGACTAACCTCAAACAGTACACAAAAGTTAAACTTGTTATTCTACTTCTTACTTCACACATGAATCAACCAAAACTTGACTGCATTTTCATTGTCCAAAACAGAAAAAACCAGTCAGGAAGACAGAGATTTAGACTTAATATGCTTACTATGGAAGCCAATCCTTCTTTTTGGAACCTGATCATATAAGGCAGATGCAGGCAAAAGAGGTGAAATGTATTCTTCTTGAATGTACCCCACACTGTATACATATACTGTCATGAGCCAGCAAAGCCAGATTCCTGACTTCCTAACTCTCCGATAGCAGGAGTGCTGAGTGACTGGCCTCATTTGTATATGGTGGGGAAACCTGGGCACCAGCTGGCCCTTCCAGTTTCCCTGGCAGTCTAAATGACATCCTCACCAGGGACAGTGCTGCTCTGGCACCAGCCCATGGACCGCACAGCTGCAAAGCATGTACTGTAAAAAACATAAGCTACAACACAGCACTCTTATACACTGAACAACTCTTCAAAACCTTTTTGCTCCCTCTCTGGTAAGACAAACAGCCTATGTTGCTGGAAACCAAGTGCTACCTTGTGATACTCCTGCTCTGGAAAGATGGCACAAACAGCCATATCTGAATACAGTACCTGCTTCACCCCTACACCTCTGAAGAAAACTGGCAAAACAGTATCACTTCATGAAAGGACCTTCACATGGTGTGTGATGGCAGTGCTTTGGTTCTCAGCGATGGCAGAAGTGCAGCCTATGCTGTGTCTGGGTTCCACCATCACTGTCTGTGTGGCAAAAACCCTGAGTTGCCTGCCAACCCAAATGTACCTGGAATCCTGTCACATCAGCCCCTGACGTGCCACCAGCCAGTCAGATGGTAGATTACAGACCAGCTGTGCATGTACTTGCCCAAGGACACTTTGTTCCTTCAAAGGTACCAAACATGGCTCCGGCTGGAATGGGAGGGGAGGCGTAGACAGATCACATTTGCTTCCTCCCTCTTACCAGCAGCCACAGGGAGCACTGGCACACAAACAGGAAAAGGTAGAGGGCAGAAAGCATGCAGAAGTGCCAGGGTGCTGTGGGGAAGAAGAGTGAGTTGCTCAGCATCGCTCTGTGTGAGCTGCTTACTGGTCTGAGCAGCCAGCCTTCAGTGCTGATGGAGAGGCTACTCTGAGAGGACAGTGTGGTGGCACCCTTCCTTGCTGGGATTCAGTATTAAATGCAGATGAAAGAGAGGCACTGGGGCAGGAGGTTTCTTTGGGGTGCCATGGCTGATGGAGCTTCTGTTAATGTTGCTTACCTTTCATGAACTGTTTGTCTCAGGGCCTGAGGGCTTCAATTGCTGGTTGAGGACTACATTTGAAGCATGCCAGGGTGGGCCAGAGGACAGTTTGTCAAGTGGTTTGGGTAAGCTTTAGAAGACTAAAGTACTTTAAGACATAAATAACTCTGTTCTTTGATACCTGACTGACAGTGAGGATCTTTTCTTTGCCTGTGTGTGAGAAAAGTAAAAAACTGTCAGCCTAGTAAACTCCTGTACAGTAGAGAATAAAGTGCATATGTTTTCATCATTAGCTGTTCTTGGAAGGGGTTTGGCCCCCTAAGTTTTCACTGGCCTTTTTTCACTTTCCCAGGAAGGGCATCCCTCCCAGTGCCTCCTAACTACAGACATATCCAGGTTTTAGCCTATAGGTTTTCAGTTGCCAAATGACATGCCAGGGCAATGACGAAAGGAGGCCACAGCAGTTGCCCCAGCCCTTAGCCAAGAGTACAGGGAGGAGTGTGCAACATTCCAGGAAGCTGAGTCTAATGGGGACAGTCACCCATTGCCCTACCCTATTTGTCCTGCCCACTATAGATGCTCAGCCACACACTGGATTTAAAAGGCCTTGTGTGGCCTCAGTACACTTAGAAATCTTAACTGCAGCAGCAGCAGCAACATCAGTATTATGTAGGCAAAGACTTGTTCGCTGAGCTGCAATGAACTTGCAGTTTGGTAGGTCCCATTTTAAAATTGCTTGGCTAAGGGTTAAAAGCTGTTAAACTGTGCTGGCTGGTTTGATTACACGAGTTATTACATTTGTAACTCAGATGAAGGATGAAGTCACTGAGGGCAAGAAAGGCATGGGTGTAACACTGTAGCAGGAGTGTAATCATGGTTGCAGGAGTATTTACACCTCTTTCCTGTGGAACATGTATGTGGGAGTGCAGCACGTAACATAAAGGCCCTCCTCACCTTAAATCTCACTGGAAATTTTCACTTGAAGGAAGAAGAGGGGCTGTGATGCACAGGCATATCAGCTGTACTTCCTTCAGCTGTCTTAAGAATGACTGACCATAGCATTCATCTACAGCAGGTAGAGCAGCCCATTAGCCATATTTGTGCGGCTAGCTCTCATGCTAATGCCTCCTAACAAAATTGCTGGAGAAGAACAACTACTATGCTACCTCTCATTATTGCAAACATGCTAAATATAACCCAGAGCTCATTTTCTTAGGAACAAGTACTGGCAGATCCTAAACTGGAGATGGGAATGTTTGATAGCTCTCAGGTGCAGTGCCAGCCATTGGCTGTGGTACATGTATCTCCTTGCTTATGCCAAGAGGTCTTAACAGATAACTGCAAAAATTGGACAGACCTGGGTACCTGAAGGGAAGTGACTTGCAGGGTTCTGACTGCAATCTTGTGCAGGTTTGTAATGTAGTCTGACCTGCTAGGGTGCTCATGAGGTGAAAAGAATTGAAGTCATTCAGATGTAGTAGTCATTACAGTGATGCTCTCTCCAGGAGTACCTCCGGAGATGCTGATATCACTCTTCTCCTCTTTTCATAAATGATGAAGTCTACCTTCCTTCCATCTCATTGGTAAAGCCAAACTGTGTCAGAGTCTATGTGGTGCCTTCTTTGTGAAGTCTTTCTACAGTATTCTATGCTTAAACCAGAATTATTTCCTTTTCTCATTTGCTCAGCTTGAAGTGAAACTGCCATTCCTGCCTTTCATATAATCTTGCACCACATTTTTTTCTTTGACTGTGAATATGTGTCCATTCCTTCTAAACTATCTGCTCTGATTGCAGAACAAATTTTTTAAATTCTGAAATGTACCTTAACTTTCCCAAATGTCATTCCTGCATGTGTTTCTTTCATGTAGAAAAGAATACGTTCCAAACAGCAACTCTGCATTGCTACAGTTATTGCATGTCTCTGCTGCAAAGCCATTAAAAAGAAAGATCAGAGTTTTCCTCTGTATCATGAAATTTCTGAAGTTACTTCAGTTTATTTTAGTGTAGTAGACTGTAACTTTTGGAGATCAGAAGCTGCTACACATATGACCCTGTTGGGAATGGGGAGAGGGTAGCAGTTACTGCAAGAAAAGCCAAACCAGGCAGACAACTGGGATGGTGACCATTTTTGCCACCTCAATTTCAGCCACCAATAAATGCGAATCAACACTCTGTGAAGCCACAGCTGAGGGCTGGAATACTTAACATTCCTCCAGTGAAGGTTAGTGAAACAAATGTGTATGAGTTCAAAATTACAAGAATAGGCAACATGAATTTTCATTTTGCTGACATGCCAATCATGGTCTGTGCTTTTCCGCTGTCTATGTGCTATGAAGTGTCTTGGTAGCCACTAAATGTCATCTCCTCCCAACAACCATTACTACTATATTTCACTATGTAGTCAAGTCAATTGAAAGTCTCCTTCATTGATGCACAAACATATATAGGATATAGGCTTAAAAATACATATTAATTTTACTTCAGTTTTAATAATTTATGAAGGTATACCTTCAATACCACCATTCACTCCAATTTATTGCAGTCCTGTCTCCTTACTTTATGTTACATAACTTTTACAAAGATGACTTTGAAAGTCCCAATTGGATTAACCCTTCTCTCAATTATCTTCCTGTTGAAGCATTACCAAGCTCAGGTGCACTTTTCCTATAACCTTTATTCTGATATTTTTTTCTTCTAGGGTGCAGTTCGCATTTTTTCACTTCATTGAGTTTATTCATAGTTTCATATGCATCAAAACCCAATTTTACAGAAAATAATTTTTTTCATGTTATGTACACATTTAGTATTTACAAGACAGCCATTTTAAAGGAAACCATGGGATTACATTTACCCAATACTACCTATTCATATAATCTGTTACTTTGGTTGCTAATATGTAGGCAAATACTGGATTTACATTATATGTTATATCTGGTAATATCAAAAGAAATCAGAGGGCAGGGCTGAGGTGCAGTCTTTGTGATCCTTGAATAACTGTGAAAGGCAATGGTTAACATACTTGTTTGTAATCAGGCACAGATTAATGAAATATTATTCTGGAGCTCTGTTCTGTTCAGCATATTACATCATATTCCACCATATATCAATATTGATTGAATTCTTCCTGGTCCTTCAGGAACGACCTATGGCCTACCTCTCCCCCTGTTAAAACTCAGGTTATCACAAAGTGCTCTAGTTTTTGTCCTGAAAATATTTCCTCATTTCAACGATGGCTGTAAAATGTGTAAAGAAGAATTAGGTGGGTTTTATTCAGAGTGGGAAGGGGATTCAGAATTGACTTTAGATAAAACTTTGTGTAGACATATCATGTAAGATGTGTAAAAATCCCACCAACTACTCACACACACACAAAAAACCCCACCCAAACCCAAAAACCAAACCAGTAATAGGGTTTTAAATTCTACTACTATAGAGAAAATACATAACAAGATAATATTCTCTGGGCAGGAAGAGTATAACTACTAATCTGCCACGCTATCCGTTGCACATGTTACATTACTAGAGAGACAAAGATAATTCCAATAAATATCACCAGAAGTTTAGGAGGTTGCTTTCTTTTACAAAGCTGCAGTTTTTAACATCAGGTATCAAATTATATTCTACTTGAAATTGAAATATAATATGAAAACAAATAGCTTGCCTTACTTATTAATTGATGTAGAAAATCATATGGAAAACAAACAAAAGAAAGAAAGCACCCAACACAAGGTAGCAGGGTAAGTTTGGCTGCTTTCTGCTGAAATCCCAGAAAGACAAAATAAAACAACTGTATGTTCATAAACCTCCAGATATTAACAAATTGCTTGTGACTCTATAAAAAGTGCAATAAGAGGTTGTATGAGACACTATTTCACTAGACTTTAGCGTTTTAAGAGGTAAAACACATGGTCAAAGGAACCGGTTCTTAATCCATATTCAGAGCTGAAAGAGGAGTTTGTGTTACTTCCTCCTCTTCAAAATCAATTTAAACTGTCAAAATAGCTTTAAATCGGCAGATTTCAACTTTCACCCCAAGAAAACCCTCTAAGGAATCAGCCTGAGTCGTTGCTGTAAAATTTAAGTCAAAAGGAAATTTTTAATTTGCAAGGAAAAACAAAAGTTTCTCTCTTCAGAGGTCTCTCCAGCAGCAGCACACGGGATTTATCGCCTCTCCTTTAACTCAGCACGCGTGTTTGCGGCTGGAAATTCTCCCGAACGCAAGTACCTGCTCTTCTCCTCCCTCACCGGGGAAATGGGGCGATTTGGTGGCAGAAATTCCGAGGAAAATACACTTTTGTTAGTCCAAAGAAACACAAATCGAGCACACCGAAGGGCTCCCCGGCCGTGCAGCGGGGCGGGCTCTGCAACGCACCAATCACCGCGCGGCATCTCTCTAAAAATACGAGCATCTGACCCGCGCCAGCCCAATTGTGTTCGCCTGCTCCGCAGAGGACGCCGCCGCCGCCGCGATGTCCGAGACCGCTCCCGCCGCCGCCCCCGATGCATCCGCGCCCGGCGCCAAGGCCGCCGCCAAGAAGCCGAAGAAGGCGGCGGGCGGCTCCAAGGCCCGCAAGCCCGCGGGCCCCAGCGTCACCGAGCTGATCACCAAGGCCGTGTCCGCCTCCAAGGAGCGCAAGGGGCTCTCCCTCGCCGCGCTCAAGAAGGCGCTGGCCGCCGGCGGCTACGATGTGGAGAAGAACAACAGCCGCATCAAGCTGGGGCTCAAGAGCCTCGTCAACAAGGGCACCCTGGTGCAGACCAAGGGCACCGGCGCCTCGGGCTCCTTCCGCCTCAACAAGAAGCCTGGCGAAGTGAAGGAAAAAGCCCCCAAGAAGCGGGCCGCCGCGGCCAAGCCTAAGAAGCCGGCTGCCAAGAAGCCCGCCAGCGCCGCTAAGAAGCCCAAGAAGGCGGCAGCAGTGAAGAAGAGTCCCAAGAAAGCCAAGAAGCCGGCAGCTGCCGCGGCCAAGAAAGCAACCAAGAGCCCCAAGAAAGCGGCCAAGGCAGGCCGTCCCAAGAAAGCGGCGAAGAGCCCGGCCAAAGCGAAGGCGGTGAAGCCCAAAGCAGCCAAGCCCAAGGCAGCCAAGCCGAAAGCGGCCAAGGCGAAGAAAGCGGCACCTAAGAAGAAGTAAACTATAACAGGAGTGCTGCTCTACATATTTTGTTATCAAACGGCTCTTTTAAGAGCCACCCACACTTTCCCTAAAGGAGCTGAGGCACCAAGTCGTCAGTAACCTGCAGCAAGGATCCAGTAATTCGTAAGTCGTCGGCGGTCAATTGTGGTTTCTTGTTTTGTTTTTTGTTTTTTTTCCCCTCTTCCTCCTCCCGCTCCCCAACCATTACCGAAAGAAATGCTAATGAGCACAGTATAACGCGGCGGCTTTAGGGAAGTGTACACTTTTACATCCGTTATGCTGAATGATTGGTTTGATTACCAGGAAGTAATTTTTATAATGATTTGATAAAAATCGGCTGCGTGATTTTTTAAAGCATATATTTTGTAACAAAAGTAATGCAATTGCCAGGCACGCTGCTACTGAGCCATGTCTAACCTATTGTGTTATTTCTTTTAAGGTGTTTCCTTAAATGGTTGTCTCTGGGGGAGGAGGGGAGGGTTTCCTTACATACCCGTAAACAGGCCTGAGCTCTCGCAGTCCTTTTGTTCCCGATGAGAGAGAAAAAGATCTTTAACTCTTGAAAAAGCCCGCCCTGACCAAGGATTGGCCAGCGGAGAGGCCAGCCCGCAGCTCCTTCACCCCCACCCCCCCCAGAAGATGAATACGCCTCATATCTCTGGTGCCGGTTCAGCCACTCCCAGGGAAGAAAAACGCGGAAAAGGGGGGAGGGGCGGGAGCGCTCGCCGAAGCATTGGGAACTTTGTTCTTCGGCATAACCACCAAAGGGAAAATACCCCGTACTAGGAGCAACTTACATTGGGAGGACGTTCTAGCACGACTTTGTTGCTACTATCACCAAGCCAAAAACAATTAATAAACATGGAGAAAATAAGAAAAACCGGGTTGAGTATTCCATGAAAACGGCATAACTATACAGTGGATAAATGAGCTCTTTTATGATTTTGTGGGTGGCTCTGAAAAGAGCCTTTGGATTATTTTCTTCGGAGCAGATAACGTGCCGCCTTTCCCTTGCGTTCACTTGGCTTTAGCCTTGTGGCTGTCGGTCTTCTTGGGCAGCAGCACGGCCTGGATGTTGGGCAGCACGCCGCCCTGCGCGATGGTCACCTTGCCCAGCAGCTTGTTGAGCTCCTCGTCGTTGCGGATGGCGAGCTGCAGGTGGCGGGGGATGATGCGCGTCTTCTTGTTGTCGCGGGCCGCGTTGCCCGCCAGCTCCAGGATCTCGGCCGTCAGGTACTCCAGCACGGCCGCCAGGTACACCGGGGCGCCGGCGCCCACCCGCTCCGCGTAGTTGCCCTTGCGCAGCAGCCGGTGCACGCGGCCCACGGGGAACTGCAGCCCGGCCCGCGACGAGCGCGACTTGGCCTTGGCCCGCGCCTTCCCGCCCTGCTTCCCGCGGCCGGACATCTTCGGTCGATCGCTTCTAAAAGCAACTAGCACCAGAACGCAGCGCACAGCCACAGCCCTTCAGCTATAGCTTCTCTTTCCCAACTCGCCCATTCGCTGATAGGCTGAGAAGTTGGTCTCTTCTCGGCAGCCAATCACAGGGTGGATCGAATTCCAACCAATAAAAAAGGTCTACAAGGGAGTAATGAGGCGTTATTGTCTTCTGACCAATGAAAGTGAACACAAGGAATCCCTTACATTTGCATACGAGAGCTATAAATACGTGAAACGCGGCTGTTTCCACTTAATCCGTCTCGCTATTGCTGGGTATCCGGTGTTCGGTGTCTGCGAGAGACGTGCCCGTGCTGCGATGCCCGAGCCGGCTAAATCCGCCCCCGCCCCCAAGAAGGGCTCCAAGAAGGCGGTGACCAAGACGCAGAAGAAGGGCGACAAGAAGCGCAAGAAGAGCCGCAAGGAGAGCTACTCGATCTACGTGTACAAGGTGCTGAAGCAGGTGCACCCCGACACGGGCATCTCGTCTAAGGCCATGGGCATCATGAACTCCTTCGTCAACGACATCTTCGAGCGCATCGCCGGCGAGGCCTCGCGCCTGGCGCACTACAACAAGCGCTCCACCATCACCTCGCGGGAGATCCAGACGGCCGTGCGGCTGCTGCTGCCCGGTGAGCTGGCCAAGCACGCCGTCTCCGAGGGCACCAAGGCTGTCACCAAGTACACCAGCTCCAAGTAAGCTGCCTCTACGCCCTGTGCCAGCACTCCTCGACCCAAAGGCTCTTTTAAGAGCCACCCAATTTTTCAATATAAGGGCTGTATAGTCAAATACAGAAAATGTTTCAGGTTTTTAATGTGAATGCTTAAAACAAATTTTGAAGCCCTACTTCTAGATTTATTTTGAGAAAACCTTATCTGTGCCAGGGAACATAGTTTATTGTAGCAACAAAGTACTTGCAGTAACTAAACTTATTCTAACAATTTTTATTTTTATTGTACTTTCTAGGTGATACTGTTTCCTTATTTTAAAGTTGTATTACAGTTTTCTTTAAAGATTCTGGTATATATTTTTTTACAATACATCAGTATTCTAAGTACGTTCATCTTATATGTTGTAAATTGAAGGAAAGGTTTCTGTAGTTTTCTAGTCAGGAGATTTTTTCTATTTTTTCTGTTAGAAACTTATCAGTGTACAGCATTATAACTGCTATAACAACGTCTACCACTTGATGGTGCTCAGTCTTTTTTTTAGTAAAAGCAATGAGGTGTCTACAGTACACTGTTCTATAAAAGAATTTATGTAGTAATAAGGGACACTTATCTTAATAAAGCTCTTGCCAACAGCCCATTGATTAATACAATAGAAGTAATTTCTAAAACTTATTTATCATCAGCAATTTTGTCAATAAATTTTCTGTGCTTGTGATTTGTAGTGTAACATGCATAGCTTCTCCCTACAACTTCTTAGGTACAGAATATTCCCCTTGTAGCTAAAACCAGAGAGTGAAGATTAATATTTCATATCTATCCAACCTTTCCTGTATTTATGTCATTAATTGTATTAAAACTACTGAAACCAAAGAAACTAGCCACTGTAGACTGACTTTGTAAACTATCAGAGTTTATCATATAGCTACTAATTGGCCCTAAAGTCTTTTGGCCTCAGGTCACAGGCCTGAATCAGTCCGTCATGCTTTTGCATAATGGGATGCTGCTGTAGATGCAGATCAAAGCTTTTGTTGCCTTCTTTCAAACTAGTTCTGAATAATCCTAACTTCCAAGCATATTCTGTGGACCTCTGAACACGCTTAGTTCATACAAGGACCACAGAATCACAAAGTCAGCCTTTCTAGTACTGACTGCATATTGTTTGTTAGTACAGGTACAGCAACAGGCACCAGGTCTCCTTTAAACCTGGCACGAATTTAGCAAAGTTAATTTCAGCTTCAGTGCTGCTGGGGACCTCTCTGATTGGATTTCAAATATCCAGTGGGAAGAGGCATCCTCCACAATGTCCTTCAGCAGCTTTAAATGGAGTTCAAAGATCTGTCTGCCAAGTGCCTTAGTGCAAGCTCTGAAACACAGTTTGCATATTCTGAGCCTCTCTAAAAGTCCAATATCTAAAAAGATTAATAAACCATAGTGTACTTCAGTCTTTAGGGGTTTTTGTGTAGAGGGGACACGTGGGTTACTAGAAGGGGATTCTACAAAATACATCCTAAAAGTGCTCATATTTTGACAGTGATAATGATCAGAAGAAGAATTTGTCAGTGTCTATTATGCCCTGTAATTAATCAAGTAAAAGTCAAATTCTGTTAGGTACTCTTTGAAAAAAGAAAAAAAACCTGAAAGGCAAAGACCCTAGTTTGAACTACAGCTAGCACAGGGCAGTCCTCCCGCCTGAGTTGAAAGTAGAGATTGGTGGTGCATTTTGCCCTCCCAGCTCAGGAATACATAACTTTTCCTTTTGCCTTTTCTGTCTTTCTATGCTTATGCTGCATGCTGCAAACTCCATAAACATAGCTTAGCTTTCAAGCTTTAACAGAGGTTACAGGGTACACTTTTTTCACAAAGAAAGGTTGTTTTGGTATGTGACATTGATTCTAAATTCATGAAACTCTTCTAATAAACCCAGAAGAAACTGCTACTTATGATTGTTTCTTCCAATCTCAATATAAATGATAAGATAATATTAGGGGGCAAAAATGTGATTATAGCAATTACACCTGCACACATACATCATCAGATCTGACTAACACATCCACTATTTTCTATCAGTGCTGAGACCAAAGTGTCTGAAATGATAAAAACCAACCATTTCAGGAATTTCCCTATACTTGTTCATCTCACAGGTAAAGGAGTAGTATTTAGGATCACAAGGAACAGCAAATATAACTACATCCCAGAGGAGGATGAACATTCCAAATTAATAAAGCAAGTAGTGTGAAGATAAAGCCATATGACAGCATGTTGTTCCATCATTCACGTTCTTTAGTGGTCTTTCCTATCCAGTTCACGGCAGTGTCTTTTGTATTCTTAAATCCACGCTACCCAGATGATGTCACCCAGCAACATTAAGATGGCCCAGTGTCCAAATACATCACCCTGGTGTAGCAGGAATTATGCAGCCACCGCCTAGACCATGGTAGGAATTATGTGGCTGCCAGCTCAACAGGGCTCAGCCCTAGGTTCCTCCTCAAAGAAGACGAGTCTCCTGTCTGCTGAGTAAATCAGTGGTTTACGTAGCCGGCATGCAAAGCAGCTCGAGCTGGGTGCCCCCAGGAGGAACCCCTACTGCAGATGGCACCTGCCCAATCATACCCATACCACCCATCACCCGATTGCCAAGTCACATCATTTAATTCTGGCTGGTGGTCACTTTATTTCTTATCGGGTTTCTTGGTGGCCAGGCTGGCCTTCTTCTGAGGTTACCTCCTTCTCTTGGAATGGTTTCCTTGGTCCCCATCTTCTTCATTCTGCTCGCATCTGCTGGTTTCAGCTAGCTCTGTATTTGCAGCAGTAATTTGACCAAAAATTTTACCCTCTGTCAGCTCTTGCGGCTGGCCTGGTTTTGGTTTGGGTAGAGTTAATTTTCTTCTTTGTAGCTGGTACAGTCAGTGCTGTGTTCTGGGTCAAGTATGAGAAGGATGTTGATAACACACTGATGTCTTAGTTGTTGCTAAGCAGTGCTTACTCTAAGTCAAAGACTTTTCAGTTTCCCATGCTCTGCCAGTGAGCAGGTGCACAAGCAGCCAGGAGGGAGCACAGGCAGGACAGCCGGCCCAAAGCAGCCAAAGGGCTAGTCCATCACACAGAACATCATGCTGATTATACAAACTGGGGGGGGGGGGGAGTTGGCCAGGAGGGTCCGACCGCTGCTCAGGGACTGGCCGGGCAGGTTTCAGCAGGTGCTGAGCAGTTATACTGAGCATCACTTGTTTTTCTTGGGACTTATTCCACACTTACACTCCTCACCTCTCTCTGTCCTCTTTTCATTGCTATTATGATTATTCCTATGTTTATTACAGTTGTGTTAAAATATTTTACTTTATTTCTATTATTAAACTGTTCTTAACCCACGAGTTTAAGCTTTTTTTGATTCTGAGGGGGGGCAGGGGGAGGGGGAGTGAGCGGCTGTGGTAGCTAGCTGCCAGCTGGGCTTAGCCACAACAGCAGCCTTAGGCTTCAACTACTTCAGCTTCCAGCGCCAGGCAAGGCTATTAATCCTAACCATTCTCAGCACCGGGAAGTGCTAGAATACATAATCTTTAAACGGGGCCGCCGAGCTGTACTTTTATCTACCCTCCATGTCTATCTTCCAAATGTAGACCATATTTATTCTGGTTATAGAAACACCTTTGTCAAAATACTTTTTTTCTGTAACAGCAAGTTTTTCTCTGTCAGAGTTAACTATCAGAGTTATGTTACAGTTTAGTCCCACGGTGAATAGTGAGCCATAAAGAACACTGAAGCACAATGCACACAGTTGCCAGTAATTCCCCTCCCTTGTTTTTAACAGCTTAATAAAGTAGCAGCATTCTTGGAAAGACTTACACCTTCTCTAGATCAGCATACCTACAGTAAAATTTGTGTTTATTAATTGCCATGTAAAACAAAACCAAACACCTATGTGCTTGTATTTCTGCAAAAGTGAAATACACCAGGCTGCATAAAGAAATAACTGTATTTTCTAGTTAACTGACCAGGCAGCAAATCAGAAATGAGATACTGGTGCCTTACACCTCATCTAGAACCTGAACAAATCACACTCTGACTATAGCAATTTTTCTATGCTACTCCCTGGTCTTCCTTTTTCATGGGGTAAATCAATATCAAAGTGTCTGCCTGTACTACATTGCGAAGGGCCACAAGGCCTTAAGGCTATGTAGACCTTCGTGTAGCCCTTTTGGGTGTTTAAGGAGGTGTTTGCTAGATATGTGAGTTGAAACTGGAGCTACGTAATGCCTAAACACCTTCTGCAGCAGGGAAATAAGAGGAACAGCAAGAATAATAATGAATAGTCTTGTCTTTTGTTCTATTGCATTTGTACTGTTGATACCAGAGAATTCATTTATAAGGTAAAGAAATCCAAAAGACTGTCCTTCTGAAAGTTTCTACAGTCTGAAAATCCAGATTTATATCTTCTCCCACAGCTTTGAGACAACACATGCATTACCAGTGTGGTTCATAGGACCCTTCCCCATTTTAGCTACAATCCTCAGCAGTTCCAATATGCAGACACCAGTGTCATTCCGTGGAACAATATTAGGCACAGAGGGGAGTGGAGACTTCCCTCCCCTGCAGATGAGTGAACTTATTACCAACTCAATTTTAGGAAAACTGAGCTCAGCAAAGAGCAGACCCTCAGCTGTGTTAGCCCATGTCTCTTTTCCCTAGACTGGAGGACACAGATGGGCAAAACTGACCATGGTGAAAATTGCTCCTGTTGCTCCAGTGCCACTAAGGTGATCACCAAGGCCATGCTTGCCTGCACAGAGCACAAAAGAGAGCCCCAGGAAACTCAAGAAGCTGGCAGCCACAATCCTTCCTAATGCTCTGTAGAACTAATTGTGCTAAAGAAAGCCAGCAGGATTCTCTCACAAGAGAAAGTTAAACAGCAAAAAATGGAAATCAACAAGGGCCTGAAGGCAGGGAACATCTCCTCTATTGCAGAAGAACCAGCTCAGTCTCAGTGCTGGGACCACGTGATGTCTTCAGGCTTTTATCTTTGTGTGTGTCCACGCACACTTTGCTTCCCCATCTCCCACCCCTTCTCCACAAATCTGAAAACTCCATGTTGTCTGGAGTTGCAACAGCAGTCAGCTACTCTTTCATACTGACCAACCAAACCGAAACAATCCAGGCAGATACAAAAGGACTTGAGTTTACATCATCGTCTAATAAATACTGCCTAGAGAACTTAGAGCAAAGCCAGAGTTTGTGGACTTGCTGAGAGACACAATGCTTACTTCAGTATCATTAAAAAGCATAATTGCTACTGCTGAACACTAAAAATCTCCAAGCTTTTGCAAAACAAAACATTTTATTGAAAACAAATCAGGAAAGAATTCTATAAAGGCAACAAGCAGCTAAATTGAACCCCTCCCTTGACAGATAAGCCCAAGTTTTTAGAAATATTACATTTGGTATTAATAAAACAACCACCTTCCAACAACAAAAAAAAACCCAAAAAACCCCCAAAAAACTGCAAAAGGAAGGCAGGAAAAAAAGGACACACACTTAAGGCAAACACCAAGAAAAGCACAGCTTACATGTTTCCACCTGCATTCCCTAGAAAAAGTAAAAGCAGCAAAATTGACTCAACCCTTCACGAGCATTGTGGGGGCTCTGAAAAGAGCCAGTTCTGACCTTCTTTGCTTCTTGATTGATCTTAGATGTGTTCACTTGGCTTTAGCCTTGTGGCTGTCGGTCTTCTTGGGCAGCAGCACGGCCTGGATGTTGGGCAGCACGCCGCCCTGCGCGATGGTCACCTTGCCCAGCAGCTTGTTGAGCTCCTCGTCGTTGCGGATGGCGAGCTGCAGGTGGCGGGGGATGATGCGCGTCTTCTTGTTGTCGCGGGCCGCGTTGCCCGCCAGCTCCAGGATCTCGGCCGTCAGGTACTCCAGCACGGCCGCCAGGTACACCGGGGCGCCGGCGCCCACCCGCTCCGCGTAGTTGCCCTTGCGCAGCAGCCGGTGCACGCGGCCCACGGGGAACTGCAGCCCGGCCCGCGACGAGCGCGACTTGGCCTTGGCCCGCGCCTTCCCGCCCTGCTTCCCGCGGCCGGACATCGCAGCGACTCGGCGAAACGACGGCACCCGCAGCGCCGCAGAGACACCGGCCCACGCCCGCCGTGAGGCCCGCTTATATCCGGCACGGGCGGCGCGGCGGCGGCGGCGCCGATAGGCTGCGGCGGAGGCGTTGTGCCGGCAGCTCCCCACTGGGAACGCGGATCCAGCGGTGCCCAATAGCAACGCGCAGCGCGGCGTGACGCCCCCGAGCAGAACTTCCAACCAATGGCGGCGCCACACAGTCGAGCCGGTGCGTCACGCAGCGCCGCTATAAAAGGGGCTCGCGGCGAGGGCGTCGTTACTCGGCGTCGTATCGACTGCTGCTTGCTGGATAGCGAGAGACGTGCCCGTGCTGCGATGCCCGAGCCGGCCAAGTCCGCCCCCGCGCCCAAGAAGGGCTCCAAGAAGGCGGTGACCAAGACGCAGAAGAAGGGCGACAAGAAGCGCAAGAAGAGCCGCAAGGAGAGCTACTCGATCTACGTGTACAAGGTGCTGAAGCAGGTGCACCCCGACACGGGCATCTCGTCCAAGGCCATGGGCATCATGAACTCCTTTGTCAACGACATCTTCGAGCGCATCGCCGGCGAGGCCTCGCGCCTGGCGCACTACAACAAGCGCTCCACCATCACCTCGCGGGAGATCCAGACGGCCGTGCGGCTGCTGCTGCCCGGTGAGCTGGCCAAGCACGCCGTCTCCGAGGGCACCAAGGCTGTCACCAAGTACACCAGCTCCAAGTAAATGCCTGAAAGATTAATTCAATGGCTCTTTTAAGAGCCACACATCTTTTCATTAAAAGAGCTTTAATTTCTGTATGTTAATGATGGTGTCCTTTTTCGTTATTTGCATGACAAATACAGGACCCAAGATTAAAAAAAGAGGCTTAGCATAGCTTGGTATGAACACAATCCCTGCCTGCTCCCTACTTCTCATGGTCTGTGTACTTACCCGTTTTTGGTTTCCTCGGCCCTGCTGACTCCAGGATTACTGTCTTGTTCACACTGCCTCTTGTGGGTGACTTCGATTGCCAGCTGCTTGCAGGGCACCTTCCCCACACAGTCTGCCTCCTGCGTGCCGTTGTTAAGCAAAAGTCCTTGGTATCTGAAAAAGAGTGAGAAGGAAAGTGGTTACAGTGCCTGTTCTCTTCAGCTCAGGTTGGTGTCAGCCCTGGTCCATCCCTTCTCTGTTTTCTTGCCTGAACTCCCATGCTATTGGTCATATGCATATGCCAATATAGTTTAATAGTGTCTTCGAGGTTCTCAGTAATTGGTAGGGAAATGCTTTTTGATTTTCTTAGTGTTTTGTTTCATTGCTCTTCCCTATCAGAAAAAAAATCTTCTGTTTAAAATGTATGTCTTAAAGGATTAGTTCAACTTTTTCCTAGCCTGGTTGTTTTTGTTTAAATTCGAAGGTTCAGAATACTGAGTAGCTGATGGTTTCAGAGGGGGCTAATATTCAGATAGGTAAGGTCTAATCACAAGTCAACCACTACGATGTCTTAGCTCCTGCTGCCCCCCGATAGGCATTTCTGAAGTGTCTTGCATTTTGCATTTTACAGCATCAGATTAAGACCTGGAACTCAAGAGAAACAGGAAAAAACTGCAATAGACTATGGAAAACTGGTCCCGAAGGACACCATGCAAGCAAGACTCAGAACACTAAGTTAATTAACTGTTGGAAAGTGACACAGCTCTTCATCTGAAAGAACTGGTGATTCCTGAAAGAGCCTTTGGGTCGAGGAGTGCTGGCACAGGGCGTAGAGGCAGCTTACTTGGAGCTGGTGTACTTGGTGACAGCCTTGGTGCCCTCGGAGACGGCGTGCTTGGCCAGCTCACTGGGCAGCAGCAGCCGCACGGCCGTCTGGATCTCCCGCGAGGTGATGGTGGAGCGCTTGTTGTAGTGCGCCAGGCGCGAGGCCTCGCCGGCGATGCGCTCGAAGATGTCGTTGACAAAGGAGTTCATGATGCCCATGGCCTTGGACGAGATGCCCGTGTCGGGGTGCACCTGCTTCAGCACCTTGTACACGTAGATCGAGTAGCTCTCCTTGCGGCTCTTCTTGCGCTTCTTGTTGCCCTTCTTCTGCGTCTTGGTCACCGCCTTCTTGGAGCCCTTCTTGGGCGCGGGGGCGGACTTGGCCGGCTCGGGCATCGCAGCACGGGCACGTCTCTCGCTATCCAGCAAGCAGCAGTCGATACGACGCCGAGTAACGACGCCCTCCCCGGGAGCCCTTTTTCAAGCGGGTTCCTAATGACATGCCCCGACGCCCCACCCCCAGCAGCCTGTGACTCAGAAGCGGGGAGGAGGGGGAGGTGCTCAGTTTCCGCCCCGGGCGATGGGCTTCGCCGTCGCGCGCAGGACGATGCGTCTGGTGGGGCTGCGGTGCGATGTGCGTTGTTGTGGGGACATGAGAGTTGTCGTTGTCATCGCCGCAGCGCTATCCATATGCGCGGCCCTCCGGGTGAACTGGGGAGGAAAGGGTTGGGTGTTCCGTGGGGCGCGGAGAGGTGGCAGCATCGCGGGTTGCGCAGTGGTGCGGCGGCGCAGAGCGATGGAAGCGTGTGGGGAGAGCACAGCGGTGTGTATGTGCAGGGGATGCGCGGAGCGATGCGTGTGTCGTTGAGGCGCAGAGCGAAGAGTGCTTCGGGCAGTCAAAGCGCTGAGTGTGTTAGTGGGCGCAGGACGGAGTGTGAGTTGGGGGGAGCCGAGCGGTGTGTGTCGGTGCGCAAGAGTAATGTGGTTTGGGGGGCGCGGAGCGATGTGTTTCGGGGGGCGCAGGGCGATGGCTGTGTTGTCGACAGGGGAGCGTGTGCGTGGCGGGGAGCTGAGCGATGCCTGTGTGTTTGAGGCGCAGAGCGATGGGACTATCGTTCACAGGGGCTCTCTACGCCGTGGGACGCGGAGCGATGTGGAGTCAGCCGGGGCAGAGCGATGGGAGTGTCTTCGGGGAATGCAGCGATGTGTGCGTAGGGCAGGGCAGGAGTGGTGCGATGTGTTCCGGCAACGGGGGGCGGGCGACGGGTACCCGAGAGCGGTGCGTGTTTCGGGAGGTGCAGAGCAATGGGACTGTCGTACGCAGGAGCGATGTGTTTGTCATTCGGGGCAGAGCGATGTGTGCGTAGGGGAGGAGCGGAGCGATGTGTCTTCGGGAGACTCCGAGAGGTGTGTCGGCTGGGTCGCCGAACGACGTTCGTGTTTAAGGCGCAGAGAGATGGAACTATCGTACGGAGAGGGAAGTGTTTTTCAGCCGGGGCAGAGCAAAGGGAGTGTCTTCGGGCACTGAGGCGCGCGTGTGCAGGACACGAGCGGAGCGAGGTTTGAGGTGAGGAGGAGCACAGCGACGTCTGTTTCATGAAATTCCGAGCGCTGTGTGTGTTGGGGCATAATGTGTTTCGGGGGACGCAGACCGATGTGTGCGTGGCGAGGTGCTGAGAACCGTGTGTGTCCGTCGGGGAGCAGAGCGATGCATGTTGTTCAGGCGCAGAGCGAAGGGACTGTCGTACGCAGAGCGATGCGTGTGTCGGGCGGTGCACGGTCATGTCTCCGTCGGGGAGTGAAAATCTCGTGTGTTTCGGGGTGCACTGTCTTTTGCGGGGAGCAGAGGCGATGCGTGTTTCAGTGAGACTCAGTGCGATACGCATGTCGGAGACACGCTCTAGGTGTGTGTAAAAGTGTTTATGGTAAACCTATGTATGGGCCGTTGATGAAGTGAAGGATGTGTGCGCCGAAGAAAACAGTGTATTGGAATAACAGTAGGAGGCTGCTGAGAGGAAGCGGTCTCTACGGTCACTGTCACAAGTGCTCCGTGTTGGGACGCCCGAGCACTTGGAAGGGGACATGAGGTTTTCCTTCTCCTGCTGCTTGACGATATGGGGGCAGGTGTGTTGTGCATTTCATGTAGATCACCTTTCACCAGTTTCATTTCGGCTTTCTTCGGTCGAGCTTCCGCGAGCTGCGAAAGCGCAGCGCCGGCACTACCTCCGCACTCGTGGATTTCCGCGTTCCTGTTTGCCGAGCGCGGCGCTGCCCAGCTACCCTCCCTGCCCGAGGCTCACTCGGCGGTGGGACCCACCCCCGCTCAGCCCAGAGAAGACGCGATGGTCGCGAAGGTGCCCGCTGCGATCAGGGGCTCGGCGGCTGCGCCCAGGGTGAAGCTGCGCGGCTCGTTCCTTTCCTGTCTGTCCGCGGCGCCGCTTCCCGCCGCGCTCTGCTCCCAGCCGCGCTCCCGGCTCCTCGCCGGCCCGGCCTCGCAACTGAGATGGCATTTGCACACACGTTCCTGTAGCGAATTTGTATTTGCGTCGTCTGGCTATTCCTTCCTGGAAAGGTTCGTGTTAGGAGTTCCATTACCTTCTATTTCTTGCACCGCTGCCGGAAGCCCTTGAACGGAGCTGTCATACTCACGGGCGCCAAATTAACCCTCATCGGGCTTCAGCGCTAAGTGCGGAAACGGAGGGGTTGCGCGCACTCCCAGCCGTGTCCCGGAGCAGCTCCTCAACCCAGCCGCTGCACGCCACCTCGCCTGCCCTGTCCAGGAGGGGCCGGCAGCAATCCTGCCCTGCTTCCCTTCCGTCCTGAGGGTCTGTCTCGGCTGGCTGTTGAGGGGAAAGCGATCCTACATGGAAGTTTTCTAAGTGTGGGGACCGCTGGAATAAAATCCGTGGTCTATCCCGGATGGTAAGTATTGGGCTCCTCCCCAGGCCCCTGGTCCCCCCATTCGCTCGTGCCCAGCCCCGCGGCGGAGCTCGCTCGCACGGTAAATAGTCACGAACGGAGAAAAGGGAGCGGAGAGCCCGCGGCGGTTAGGCTCGGGGCCGAGGCACAGCAGGGCACTGACTGGCAGGCGGCTTACACAACACTGGTCCCCCCTGGCCCCCCTCCTCTCCGTTTCCCCACCCTGGGTCCTCCAAGATTTCCTCGAGCCTTAGGCCGGCACACGCCACTGCCTTTCCACGGCGGCTGCCACCGCGGCTCCGACCCCGCCGCGCACACACGGGGCCGCGGGCGGCATCTCCGGCCGGGGCGGGCGGGAGGCTCCGGCGGAGCCCGCAGCGCGGGGGCGGAGCGGAATACTCAACGTCCCTGCGCGCCTTGTGGCACAGGAAGGTCTGCATCGGCAGCGCTCGCGTCAGCCCGGCACGGCACCCTTCAGCAGTCAAGCTCTCCTCCCAGCCCCACACAAGGGCAGATCACCCGGGAGGAGCACCCCCCAGCCCCGACCCCTTCTCACCTCCCCACTCATCCGTTAGTAGCACGTATTCCTGGATGTGTTTGCACAGGTTTGGCAAGGAAGCCCACTTGGGTGTTCGTTATCAGGAACTGATTTTCTGTGTTATCCTGAGCTGTCCAAGAACGGTTTCATATGGTACCTTCGTAGGGGAATAGTTAACAGCGACGGTGAGACTTATCTCAACGTGAGGTGGGGGTAAAATTCTTCTCAGTGGTGGGATGAAGGGCCTTCTCTCCTCAAAACTATGGTAACCATCGCCAACATAAACCAATATTTTACCAAACAACTTAACACTTTTGTTTGTATACGACCCGTGCCCTTAGAAAGTCTCATGGTTCCAGGTGTGGTTTGTTTTTTTTTTTTCTTGAGGTGAGGAGAATCTAAATTTAAACCCTCTTCTCGCTGGAGTTTTGCAGTCATGTGTCCCCTTCCTGCCATGTATCACCTCCCAAAGTGTTCTCCCTAATAGACACCGATGTGCTTTGCATATTGTCTGGGAGAAACAGCTAGGTGCCATGGAAAGAGATGGTGAGAAAAAGCTGTAATCAGCATCAGAAAGCGGGGCGGGGGGGAAGGGGGGAGAGAAATCCCAGGCAGTATAGATGAGTTTTCCTTTGGGAGATTCCCTTTTGGGAGACTTTTCTTACTCTGTGAATACTGGGCTGCATGCGGAGCAACCTTGTCAGGGAAGTGTCCAGAATATTGTGCAAGGCCCACAACACATTTTTTTTTGAGGAGTGGGGAAGGAGGAAACAGCAGTTAGGGACTGTAGCGAACAATCAAAGTAGCCCCTGGGAACAAGAAGCCCACTGACTTCCTGGGTATCACATGGAAGGAGAGGAGCACAAGCTCCTTCTGAAATGCGCAGGTCTTCCCAACCTCAAAACGTCTGCAAAGGAACCATGGCTATCAGCTTTCCAGTGTCTCAGCTTTCTTCTCAGTGTTCACCTGAAAATGCTCTACTGCTCATTTATCACAGCCTACAAGGAGGAAGGGTAGCTTAGACGTCTTCCATGTCCTGAACCACTGCAGCTGATTGCACTCTTCCCATCTTTGTGGTACTGCTTTCCACCATCCATCACAGGTCCTCTGAGCCAAGGCATCAGGTAGCTAGGAAGTGGCTTAGCCACTCAATCTCTGCTGGCACTGCCTGTGGCTTGTAGGAGACTGTACAGGACAGCTCAATTCTGCAACAAGCTGTACCGTTGCATGTTTGCCACTCCTTATTTCACCCTCACAAAACCCAGGCCCATACCACTGCAAAAAACAGGCAGAAGACAAACCTAAAATTTTGTTCTTATGATCTTGAAATACAAATGAAAACTTGGCCATGTGGTGCAGCACCTTAGCTGAGGCTGACAGCCTAGGAAGAAGAGTGCTTCCTCCTTCCCGAAGGTAATCCGCAGTGGGAAGAAGCTGCCGTTCCTCAGTGCACAGGGCAGGCAACAGCAGTCCAGACATGCTGCGTTGGGAGATCCCAGATGACATACAGAAAGTGTGCAGCAACAAGTGGCAAAAGAAATGTTGTATTCGTATGCTGTTAAAATATGTTATTTCACATGCTCCTGTTCCCCCAAAGGGTCTCCAACATTTGCCTGAGCAATTAGAAATACTCAGATCAGTGCTACCCAGTGTTTCTGTTCTCAACATCCCTCTGGTCTCCAGCCTGTGCACACATTTTCAAGACACATTGTATTTTGTGTTCCCTGTGACCCTCCCAGCTTATTAAAGGAAGGAATTAGGCAGAAAGGAAGAGTGGACTGACTACTTTCTCTCTACCTAAATTAACATTCCCTATTGGCAAAAGTAGGCTTTTAATCAAACCATTAATATACACATAGAAATTCATCCAGTACAGTAACACTTTCATACGTATTATGTTTGTACCACATTGAAACATTAAATATTAAACAAGAAGCTCTGTAATTTGACTGATTGCTGGCTGCCTTGCTTGTTTCTTATAAATTGATTCTTGGAATTATCCCATAACTGAGATTGGAAGTTTTTGAAAGCTCTGTGGTCTGGAATAATCAAGGAGCTATTTCTCTCTTGCTTTGAACCACAATAAAACTTTAATATAAAAATGTGAATGTATTTGCAAGGAGATAATTTTAAGAGAAACGAAGAAAGCTGTATCTGTGGATCCCCTTCTAATAACTAAATTTTCTGCCTAATGCCTCTGGTCATAGCTTTATTTTATTTTAAGAGATTACAGATTACAGATCTGTTTGGGGACTTCAAATCTATACGGATTTCATCCCAGAGGAGGATGAACATTCCAAATTAATAAAGCAAGTAGTGTGAAGATAAAGCCATATGACAGCATGTTGTTCCATCATTCACGTTCTTTAGTGGTCTTTCCTATCCAGTTCACGGCAGTGTCTTTTGTATTCTTAAATCCACGCTACCCAGATGATGTCACCCAGCAACATTAAGATGGCCCAGTGTCCAAATACATCACCCTGGTGTAGCAGGAATTATGCAGCCACCGCCTAGACCATGGTAGGAATTATGTGGCTGCCAGCTCAACAGGGCTCAGCCCTAGGTTCCTCCTCAAAGAAGACGAGTCTCCTGTCTGCTGAGTAAATCAGTGGTTTACGTAGCCGGCATGCAAAGCAGCTCGAGCTGGGTGCCCCCAGGAGGAACCCCTACTGCAGATGGCACCCGCCCAATCATACCCGTACCACCCATCACCCGATTGCCAAGTCACATCATTTAATTCTGGCTGGTGGTCACTTTATTTCTTATCGGGTTTCTTGGTGGCCAGGCTGGCCTTCTTCTGAGGTTACCTCCTTCTCTTGGAATGGTTTCCTTGGTCCCCATCTTCTTCATTCTGCTCGCATCTGCTGGTTTCAGCTAGCTCTGTATTTGCAGCAGTAATTTGACCAAAAATTTTACCCTCTGTCAGCTCTTGCGGCTGGCCTGGTTTTGGTTTGGGTAGAGTTAATTTTCTTCTTTGTAGCTGGTACAGTCAGTGCTGTGTTCTGGGTCAAGTATGAGAAGGATGTTGATAACACACTGATGTCTTAGTTGTTGCTAAGCAGTGCTTACTCTAAGTCAAAGACTTTTCAGTTTCCCATGCTCTGCCAGTGAGCAGGTGCACAAGCAGCCAGGAGGGAGCACAGGCAGGACAGCCGGCCCAAAGCAGCCAAAGGGCTAGTCCATCACACAGAACATCATGCTGATTATACAAACTGGGGGGGGGGGGGGGAGTTGGCCAGGAGGGTCCGACCGCTGCTCAGGGACTGGCCGGGCAGGTTTCAGCAGGTGCTGAGCAGTTATACTGAGCATCACTTGTTTTTCTTGGGACTTATTCCACACTTACACTCCTCACCTCTCTCTGTCCTCTTTTCATTGCTATTATGATTATTCCTATGTTTATTACAGTTGTGTTAAAATATTTTACTTTATTTCTATTATTAAACTGTTCTTAACCCACGAGTTTAAGCTTTTTTTGATTCTGAGGGGGGGCAGGGGGAGGGGGAGTGAGCGGCTGTGGTAGCTAGCTGCCAGCTGGGCTTAGCCACAACAGCAGCCTTAGGCTTCAACTACTTCAGCTTCCAGCGCCAGGCAAGGCTATTAATCCTAACCATTCTCAGCACCGGGAAGTGCTAGAATACATAATCTTTAAACGGGGCCGCCGAGCTGTACTTTTATCTACCCTCCATGTCTATCTTCCAAATGTAGACCATATTTATTCTGGTTATAGAAACACCTTTGTCAAAATACTTTTTTTCTGTAACAGCAAGTTTTTCTCTGTCAGAGTTAACTATCAGAGTTATGTTACAGTTTAGTCCCACGGTGAATAGTGAGCCATAAAGAACACTGAAGCACAATGCACACAGTTGCCAGTAATTCCCCTCCCTTGTTTTTAACAGCTTAATAAAGTAGCAGCATTCTTGGAAAGACTTACACCTTCTCTAGATCAGCATACCTACAGTAAAATTTGTGTTTATTAATCGCCATGTAAAACAAAACCAAACACCTATGTGCTTGTATTTCTGCAAAAGTGAAATACACCAGGCTGCATAAAGAAATAACTGTATTTTCTAGTTAACTGACCAGACAGCAAATCAGAAATGAGATACTGGTGCCTTACACCTCATCTAGAACCTGAACAAATCACACTCTGACTATAGCAATTTTTCTATGCTACTCCCTGGTCTTCCTTTTTCATGGGGTAAATCAATATCAAAGTGTCTGCCTGTACTACATTGCGAAGGGCCACAAGGCCTTAAGGCTATGTAGACCTTCGTGTAGCCCTTTTGGGTGTTTAAGGAGGTGTTTGCTAGATATGTGAGTTGAAACTGGAGCTATGTAATGCCTAAGCGCATTTTAGGAAAAAATAAGAAGCAGAATTCATTCTGTCTAATACTAAGTACATCTTTGTACGAAATGATATCACAAAAACAAAATTAAAATCTTTTTTTCTGGAAGGTAATATTTAAAATAAGTAATGAACTACTTTTATAATTTAATTAGGTTGCCCATTAAATAAAGCAATGAAAGGGCACTTCCAAAATTATTTTTTCCTTCCGCTCCTCCACCTGATAAAATTCGCAAGATCTTTTTGCATTTCATCCTTTGCTGAGCCTAAAACTAACTCTCTATGATTGTAGAAAACAGAATTTAAAGTCCAGATATGTTATCAAAACTATGGAATATCAGAAAAATGAGCTTTCATGAAAGTATATAGACTACTCCAGGACTGTGCTGCTACATCCATTTTTGAGAAGAAGGGTAGAGGCCTAGCTTAAACCCAGGAATATGCATCTTTGAAGGATGAATTTAATTTGGAGGTAAAGCTACTATCAAATTGGTTCTGATACGAGTGAATAGAGCAGAATAAGATAGAGAATTTGAAGGAAGCATGTATGATACAGAACTAACCCCCAGAAATTTCTCCTTGATGGCATGTGTGCTTCCCAATAGTTTCACTTCTGTGACAATGTAGTTCACAACCCACAGTCCACACTGGGGTCAGTAGGCGAAACCACTGTGAAATACAGCATCAGTACAGACATTGGCTCCAAACTCACATGATCTGTTTTTATACTCTGGCATATGATGTTATTCTGCTGTTTGTCTTCTCTAGACAAAAGCCCCTCTAAATGCTACCACATCTCTTAGTAGTTTCTCACACTGTAGGTGTACCTTAGTCATGGTAAACCAGCACCACTGACAAGCTTTTAAAACAGACTTCATGGCCAAAACTCCACAAGACAGTGTATGATATTACATTACCAAAATAAAAAGTTAAAGAAGGCAAATGACTGCATTTTCAATCATAGGAACTTACCACCAGTGTCTTCTATTCTTTCCCATATTTTCCTGTGTATGTTTGAACATGACAATCATCTAACTCATCCTAAGAAAAAATCATTTTATGTATGTTCAGTTTATCTCACATCACAAAACTCTTAGGTTGGAAAAAGCCATGCCCTAGTACATCTCAGAAGTTCTGAGAGCATAATTGTTTAATTAAGCCACTTGATTTATATTATATACTAAAGAAACGTTTGCAGCCTCACCTATTTTTAAATAAAAAAACCATGCACACCATTTTTTGCTTTACTTTTGCAAAACTGCTGATGCTGGCCAACAAAATGTCCGATATTAAGAAAAAAATAAACTCTTATCTTAAGATAACATCACAAAAATGAAAGTGTTCACATATTGTGTTTAATGAAAAGAAGTATTTTGGAGAAAAAATGGGTATATAGTTTCTCAAAACATTAATACAACGACGCAGAAAGCAGCGAAAGAGTGAAAGACCTTCTGTATGTTCTTATGTGATGTTGAAGGTACCTGCTAATTTAAGAGAGCTGTTTTTCACATTAGCCATTTTGCTGAAAACTGTCTTTTGTTTACTTTATATTAGCTCTGACTAGAGCTAAATAGGGCACTATATACCCAGGTTTCATTATTTTTAAGAGATGAAGCCGTGTTACGGCAAACAACTCATAGCACAAAACCAGGGCTGACCGGCTACTTTGTGTTACTTGCTTCTTTTCAAAGCTCGTTTATGCTACGAAAATGTCTCGAGATTAGGTCCATTTTGCACTACCGTGGTGAAAAACTGTCTGAGGAACATGAAGCCGCTGCCATTGTAGCAGTGTTGTCAGAAGCAAAGTTTTAATTCAAAAGGAAAAACAAAAATCTCACCATCCGGCTCTGCGTGCAGTCCCCAAACTCGGGGATAATTGGTTTGCCTGAAACTCATTTAAACACTCAACCAAAAGAAACGCCGAAAACTAAAAATATCTTCCGTCTTCAGCAAGAATATTAAGAAATGGGTTGCCGTGGTCACGGCTTTTTTACGAAAAAACCACTTTTTTGACAAGGAAAAAACACAAGCCGAGCGGCAGAGCGCAAAGCGGTGGGGCGGGGCGGGCTCGGCAACGCACCAATCAGCGCCCGCCGCGCTGCTATAAATAGGGGCGCAGCGGCCGTTGGTGCAGCTCGCTCCGCGACTGTTTGCGCAGAGTCGAGATGTCCGAAACCGCTCCTGCTCCGGCTGCTGAGGCAGCGCCCGCTGTCGCGGCTCCCGCTGCCAAGGCCGCCGCCAAGAAGCCGAAGAAGGCGGCGGGCGGCTCCAAGGCCCGCAAGCCCGCGGGCCCCAGCGTCACCGAGCTGATCACCAAGGCCGTGTCCGCCTCCAAGGAGCGCAAGGGGCTCTCCCTCGCCGCGCTCAAGAAGGCGCTGGCCGCCGGCGGCTACGATGTGGAGAAGAACAACAGCCGCATCAAGCTGGGGCTCAAGAGCCTCGTCAACAAGGGCACCCTGGTGCAGACCAAGGGCACCGGCGCCTCGGGCTCCTTCCGCCTCAACAAGAAGCCTGGCGAAGTGAAGGAAAAAGCCCCCAAGAAGCGGGCAGCCGCGGCCAAGCCTAAGAAGCCGGCTGCCAAGAAGCCCGCCAGCGCCGCTAAGAAGCCCAAGAAGGCAGCGGCGGCGAAGAAGAGCCCCAGGAAAGCCAAGAAGCCGGCAGCTGCCGCGGCCAAGAAAGCGGCCAAGAGCCCTAAGAAGGCGACTAAGGCTGCTAAGCCGAAAAAGGCGGCGGCAGCCGCGAAGAGCCCGGCCAAAGCGAAGGCGGTGAAGCCCAAAGCAGCCAAGCCCAAGGCGGCCAAGCCGAAAGCGGCCAAGCCAAAGAAGGTGGCGCCCAAGAAGAAGTAAGCTCCGAGGAAAAAAAAACCCTTGGCGTCGCACTGAACCCCAACGGCTCTTTTAAGAGCCACCCAAATTTTCTCAAAAAGAGCTAAAATACGCACGTAACCTTCTTCTTTCTTTACGTATTTTTAGTAAACAATGGAAATAGTTTTGTAGTCTTGGAGTTTACCTCATACGGAAACACGTAGAGTGTGTGCCCTCACAGACAGAAACTTCAGTGCTTGAAGCTCTTCATGCTTCTCTAATCATTATCACTACAATACTGGGTGAAGATCGTTGCCTCCTTTGAAGATGAATGACATTACTTAAAGGCGGCTTAAGTACTTAAAGACTTGAAATGTATTCCTCTGCTTCTAAACAGTCTTCTAGCCAGTACTTAACACTTTCTTTTCCGCTTGTGTGACTACGTGAGGGGAAGCAGCTGAATAGGCAGGGACGGTTTTCGCATGGTGCCAGATGGTTCACCCCATCTGCAAGATCCGATGGGGAAGAGCAGTATTTTACACTCATAAGTAGAACTGTAGGATACAAATAAATACTACAAGTTCCAAAACTGCAGCATAAAAAATTTAATCTTATGTGCACAATTAAGTCATACATAAAAATTTTTGAAAAATAATTAACGCAAAGTCTTTCTTCCTTAATAAGACAGACGGTATTAGTGGTGTTTTCAAAGTGCTTCTATGTACACTTAGCGCGATATAGCTCTTTAATGATCAAGTGGGCGGCTCTGAAAAGAGCCTTTGGATTTTTCTGGGAAAGATTTCCCGGGCGTTGTTTGTCGGCACTCACTTGGCTTTAGCCTTGTGGCTATCAGTCTTCTTGGGCAGCAGCACGGCCTGGATGTTGGGCAGCACGCCGCCCTGCGCGATGGTCACCTTGCCCAGCAGCTTGTTGAGCTCCTCGTCGTTGCGGATGGCGAGCTGCAGGTGGCGGGGGATGATGCGCGTCTTCTTGTTGTCGCGGGCCGCGTTGCCCGCCAGCTCCAGGATCTCGGCCGTCAGGTACTCCAGCACGGCCGCCAGGTACACCGGGGCGCCGGCGCCCACCCGCTCCGCGTAGTTGCCCTTGCGCAGCAGCCGGTGCACGCGGCCCACGGGGAACTGCAGCCCGGCCCGCGACGAGCGCGACTTGGCCTTGGCCCGCGCCTTCCCGCCCTGCTTCCCGCGGCCGGACATCGCAGCGACTCGGCGAAACGACGGCACCCGCAGCGCCGCAGAGACACCGGCCCACGCCCGCCGTGAGGCCCGCTTATATCCGGCACGGGCGGCGCGGCGGCGGCGGCGCCGATAGGCTGCGGCGGAGGCGTTGTGCCGGCAGCTCCCCACTGGGAACGCGGATCCAGCGGTGCCCAATAGCAACGCGCAGCGCGGCGTGACGCCCCCGAGCAGAACTTCCAACCAATGGCGGCGCCACACAGTCGAGCCGGTGCGTCACGCAGCGCCGCTATAAAAGGGGCTCGCGGCGAGGGCGTCGTTACTCGGCGTCGTATCGACTGCTGCTTGCTGGATAGCGAGAGACGTGCCCGTGCTGCGATGCCCGAGCCGGCCAAGTCCGCCCCCGCGCCCAAGAAGGGCTCCAAGAAGGCGGTGACCAAGACGCAGAAGAAGGGCGACAAGAAGCGCAAGAAGAGCCGCAAGGAGAGCTACTCGATCTACGTGTACAAGGTGCTGAAGCAGGTGCACCCCGACACGGGCATCTCGTCCAAGGCCATGGGCATCATGAACTCCTTTGTCAACGACATCTTCGAGCGCATCGCCGGCGAGGCCTCGCGCCTGGCGCACTACAACAAGCGCTCCACCATCACCTCGCGGGAGATCCAGACGGCCGTGCGGCTGCTGCTGCCCGGTGAGCTGGCCAAGCACGCCGTCTCCGAGGGCACCAAGGCTGTCACCAAGTACACCAGCTCCAAGTAAGCTGCCTCTGAGCCCTTCTCGACCCAAAGGCTCTTTTAAGAGCCACCCATCCTTTCAGTAAAGGAGCTGACACAGTGAGGGCTTGTTCGTAGTAGTCCCAGCTACTTCTTTGGGAAGGAAACTATGATACTGTGGACGTGTTGTCAGTAGTAAGACACACGAGATATACCCGCTTGCGGTAAACAAAGTGTTTACACATCTGCCTCTGGACGTGGAGAACTCGTGATTCCATAAAAACGCTGCTGTGGCCCGCTTCACTTGTGTGTCCAGTTTGGAGGAGGCTTAGCAATAAAGCAGCGATATGTAGGTGTTTTTGTTTAAAGGCTCAAAACACGTGTGTTATGAATAGGTGGTGCTTGCTGCTTTTTTTTTTTTTTTTTTTTTCCCCCCCACTTGGGGCGGCACTCCGGCGGAATTGGGGACAGACAGATGCACCGAAAGCACAGGCGGTGTAAGGTTACCGTGTGCTTTTACGGCAAAAAGCTCAAGGTCGCCCCCCTTCACCCCCCCCCTCCCCCGCGTCCTCGTTAGCGTTCTCGCCGCCGACCGGAGCGCTGCACGGCGTTGTCGCCCCCGAACGGCGCAGCCCGCCTGCGGTCGCGAGCACGGTGTGCCCCCAGCGCTCTTCCCCGGCTCTCGCTCGCTGCGCCCCGTAAATCCCGCGGGCGGGAGGACCCGGAGCGCGCGGCTGCCGGGCTCGCGCCCGACCTGAGTGAGGACTGCACGGAGCTCCCCAGCAAGAGGGCCCGGCCCAGCGCAGCTCCCGAGAGGACGCTGATTGGTCGCGGTGGCGCTCGCAGACCGGGAGCCCGTTCTCGCTTCCCCGAGCCTCGCTCTTCGGAACAGAGCGGGACGAAACAGCGAGCGCTCGGGGATAGGAGCAGGCTGCCATACGAGGGAGCCTTTGCCAGCAATACCGATGCGGGTGTGGAGGGGGGGGGGGCGGTGGTGGGAGAGGCCGAGGCGTGGGCGGCGGGACCCTGCTACAACGGCCACCTACGGGGGTCCCTGCCACCCTCCCGCCCGCTGTTCGCGGAAACGGCCCACGCATTCCTTTAGACAGCCAGGGAGACGGTGCTAAAGCGTTCTGGAGGGCTGGGAAAGCAAGCGGTCGGGCTGGGGCTGGCCGTGGCGGGAGGGGGAAGGGCGGGTTCACCGCCGGGGAGGCGCGGGCTTTTCGAATGCTCGCGTCGCCCAATGGCAGGCGGGCTCGCGTGGGCGGCCAATCGGCAGGGCGCTTCGGCTATAAATACCGCCGCCGCGGGCCTGCCGCCGCAGCTCGGTCTGTGCTGAGCGGGAAGGAGGGGTAGCGGGCGAGGGGCTATGGCGCGCACAAAGCAAACGGCGCGTAAGTCGACGGGCGGGAAGGCGCCCCGCAAGCAGCTGGCCACCAAGGCGGCCCGCAAGAGCGCGCCGGCCACGGGCGGCGTGAAGAAGCCGCACCGCTACCGGCCCGGCACGGTGGCGCTGCGCGAGATCCGGCGCTACCAGAAGTCGACGGAGCTGCTGATCCGCAAGCTGCCCTTCCAGCGGCTGGTGCGCGAGATCGCGCAGGACTTCAAGACCGACCTGCGCTTCCAGAGCTCGGCCGTGATGGCGCTGCAGGAGGCGAGCGAGGCCTACCTGGTGGGGCTCTTCGAGGACACCAACCTGTGCGCCATCCACGCCAAGCGCGTCACCATCATGCCCAAGGACATCCAGCTGGCTCGCCGCATCCGCGGAGAGCGTGCTTAATCTTCTAGGAAAATGCACCTTTCAGAATATGGAAAACACAAAGGCTCTTTTAAGAGCCATTCCATGTACAACAAAAGAGCTGCAACACTTCTGCACTGTGAAGATAGTGTGCACCGAGCCACTCGGCGACCCTAGTTCCCTGAACATCACAGGGAAACAAAACAAAAAGAGTAACAGCTCCTTTTATTGCACATGGAATGGCTCTTAAAAGAGCCTTTGGGCTTGTATGGGCTGTCTCGTCTGGTAGAACTGTGGAGGGGCTACGGCAAAAGCCCCTTCAGGCCCGCTCTCCACGGATGCGGCGAGCCAGCTGGATGTCCTTGGGCATGATGGTGACACGCTTGGCGTGGATGGCGCACAGGTTGGTGTCCTCGAAGAGCCCCACCAGGTAGGCCTCGCTCGCCTCCTGCAGCGCCATCACGGCCGAGCTCTGGAAGCGCAGGTCGGTCTTGAAGTCCTGCGCGATCTCGCGCACCAGCCGCTGGAAGGGCAGCTTGCGGATCAGCAGCTCCGTCGACTTCTGGTAGCGCCGGATCTCGCGCAGCGCCACCGTGCCGGGCCGGTAGCGGTGCGGCTTCTTCACGCCGCCCGTGGCCGGCGCGCTCTTGCGGGCCGCCTTGGTGGCCAGCTGCTTGCGGGGCGCCTTCCCGCCCGTCGACTTACGCGCCGTTTGCTTTGTGCGCGCCATAGCCCCTCGCCCGCTACCCCTCCTTCCCGCTCAGCACAGACCGAGCTGCGGCGGCAGGCCCGCGGCGGCGGTATTTATAGCCGAAGCGCCCTGCCGATTGGCCGCCCACGCGAGCCCGCCTGCCATTGGGCGACGCGAGCATTCGAAAAGCCCGCGCCTCCCCGGCGGTGAACCCGCCCTTCCCCCTCCCGCCACGGCCAGCCCCAGCCCGACCGCTTGCTTTCCCAGCCCTCCAGAACGCTTTAGCACCGTCTCCCTGGCTGTCTAAAGGAATGCGTGGGCCGTTTCCGCGAACAGCGGGCGGGAGGGTGGCAGGGACCCCCGTAGGTGGCCGTTGTAGCAGGGTCCCGCCGCCCACGCCTCGGCCTCTCCCACCACCGCCCCCCCCCCCTCCACACCCGCATCGGTATTGCTGGCAAAGGCTCCCTCGTATGGCAGCCTGCTCCTATCCCCGAGCGCTCGCTGTTTCGTCCCGCTCTGTTCCGAAGAGCGAGGCTCGGGGAAGCGAGAACGGGCTCCCGGTCTGCGAGCGCCACCGCGACCAATCAGCGTCCTCTCGGGAGCTGCGCTGGGCCGGGCCCTCTTGCTGGGGAGCTCCGTGCAGTCCTCACTCAGGTCGGGCGCGAGCCCGGCAGCCGCGCGCTCCGGGTCCTCCCGCCCGCGGGATTTACGGGGCGCAGCGAGCGAGAGCCGGGGAAGAGCGCTGGGGGCACACCGTGCTCGCGACCGCAGGCGGGCTGCGCCGTTCGGGGGCGACAACGCCGTGCAGCGCTCCGGTCGGCGGCGAGAACGCTAACGAGGACGCGGGGGAGGGGGGGGGTGAAGGGGGGCGACCTTGAGCTTTTTGCCGTAAAAGCACACGGTAACCTTACACCGCCTGTGCTTTCGGTGCATCTGTCTGTCCCCAATTCCGCCGGAGTGCCGCCCCAAGTGGGGGGGAAAAAAAAAAAAAAAAAAAAAAAAAAAAGCAGCAAGCACCACCTATTCATAACACACGTGTTTTGAGCCTTTAAACAAAAACACCTACATATCGCTGCTTTATTGCTAAGCCTCCTCCAAACTGGACACACAAGTGAAGCGGGCCACAGCAGCGTTTTTATGGAATCACGAGTTCTCCACGTCCAGAGGCAGATGTGTAAACACTTTGTTTACCGCAAGCGGGTATATCTCGTGTGTCTTACTACTGACAACACGTCCACAGTATCATAGTTTCCTTCCCAAAGAAGTAGCTGGGACTACTACGAACAAGCCCTCACTGTGTCAGCTCCTTTACTGAAAGGATGGGTGGCTCTTAAAAGAGCCTTTGGGTCGAGAAGGGCTCAGAGGCAGCTTACTTGGAGCTGGTGTACTTGGTGACAGCCTTGGTGCCCTCGGAGACGGCGTGCTTGGCCAGCTCACCGGGCAGCAGCAGCCGCACGGCCGTCTGGATCTCCCGCGAGGTGATGGTGGAGCGCTTGTTGTAGTGCGCCAGGCGCGAGGCCTCGCCGGCGATGCGCTCGAAGATGTCGTTGACAAAGGAGTTCATGATGCCCATGGCCTTGGACGAGATGCCCGTGTCGGGGTGCACCTGCTTCAGCACCTTGTACACGTAGATCGAGTAGCTCTCCTTGCGGCTCTTCTTGCGCTTCTTGTCGCCCTTCTTCTGCGTCTTGGTCACCGCCTTCTTGGAGCCCTTCTTGGGCGCGGGGGCGGACTTGGCCGGCTCGGGCATTATTATGTAAGTTTCCGCCAACGACTCGTAAGAAGCTGACAGATCATGCGCTGACGACCAGTTTGAGCGCTCTCCTTTTATAGGGTCGGTATGCAAATTACAGCTTTCTTTAGCCTTCGTTTGTATTGGCTGAGGAAGGCTATCAGTGCCGTCGGTGTCTGTACTTCATCTCCATTGGTTAGAATTTGATCCGCGTTGTCATTGGCTGTTCTCGCAATGTTCCCTTCTCAGCCTATCGTAATTCGTTCCTTTCGCTGGGAGGGTATATAAAGACGAGCGATGAAGCGTTTTTCATTTCCGTACGATTACAGCTTCTGATAACTTGGTCGCTGCGATGTCCGGCCGCGGGAAGCAGGGCGGGAAGGCGCGGGCCAAGGCCAAGTCGCGCTCGTCGCGGGCCGGGCTGCAGTTCCCCGTGGGCCGCGTGCACCGGCTGCTGCGCAAGGGCAACTACGCGGAGCGGGTGGGCGCCGGCGCCCCGGTGTACCTGGCGGCCGTGCTGGAGTACCTGACGGCCGAGATCCTGGAGCTGGCGGGCAACGCGGCCCGCGACAACAAGAAGACGCGCATCATCCCCCGCCACCTGCAGCTCGCCATCCGCAACGACGAGGAGCTCAACAAGCTGCTGGGCAAGGTGACCATCGCGCAGGGCGGCGTGCTGCCCAACATCCAGGCCGTGCTGCTGCCCAAGAAGACTGATAGCCACAAGGCTAAAGCCAAGTGAGTGCCGACAAACAACGCCCGGGAAATCTTTCCCAGAAAAATCCAAAGGCTCTTTTCAGAGCCACCTACAAAATCAGAAAGGGAGCTTGAATTCTAGAAAATAAAGTCTGCAAAGAAGGGTGGTGCTTTTTGAAACGGTCGGCTAAGTTTGGGCAGCAGCAGCTGCAGACGCGGCCCAGGACACACTGGCCCCGACCCTCGGGCGTTGCTTCCCTGCGCTGCTCCGGGGCGGGGCTGACAGGCCTCCCGGGAGCCAGCTCGGCCCTTCCGAAGCCGCAGCCAATCACTGCGCCGTGCAGGCTTTCCAAAGCCACCAGCGCGCTGCTCAACTTGGCAGGGGTTTAAAAGCAGCCCCTGCAGTTTACTGCCGCCTGTCTGTCCCGAAACAGAAACGGCTGCCATTCCGCTGAAAATCTGTTGTCTCCTTCCCTGAAAGGGGTGATGGCCATAGCATTTCAGCTCTACTAGGAAAACATCGGGGGCTCTTAAAAGAGCCGTTGGGTTTCTACAACGCCAAAATTATTTTCTATGGGGGCTTACTTCTTGGGCACCACCTTCTTCGGCTTGACTGCTTTCAGCTTGGCCGCCTTGGGCTTCACCACCTTCGCTTTGGCCGGGCTCTTTGCTGTTGCCACCAGCTTTTTCAGCTTAGCGGCCTTAGTCAGCTTCTTGCCCACAGTGGCCGCCGGCTTCTTAGCTTTCCTGGGGCTCTCTTTTGCTGTCACCGCCTTCTTGGGCTTCTTAGCAGCGCTGGCAAGCTTCTTGGCAGCCGGCTTCCTGGGCTTGGCTGCAGCGGCCCGCTTCTTGGGGGCTTTTTCCTTCACTTCGCCAGGCTTCTTGTTGAGGCGGAAGGAGCCCGAGGCGCCGGTGCCCTTGGTCTGCACCAGGGTGCCCTTGTTGACGAGGCTCTTGAGCCCCAGCTTGATGCGGCTGTTGTTCTTCTCCACATCGTAGCCGCCGGCGGCCAGCGCCTTCTTGAGCGCGGCGAGGGAGAGCCCCTTGCGCTCCTTGGAGGTGGACACGGCCTTGGTGATCAGCTCGGTGACGCTGGGGCCCGCGGGCTTGCGGGCCTTGGAGCCGCCCGCCGCCTTCTTCGGCTTCTTGGCGGCGGCCTTGGCGGTGGTTGCTGCAGCGGGGGCAGCCTCAGACATGACAGAGACACGGAGAGCCCTAGATGGCAGCGGCGGCCGCTCGCGGCGGGCGCTGATTGGTGGTCGCTCGCCCGCCCCGCCCCGCCGCCACTGCCCCGCGTTCCGGCTTGTGTTTCTTCGGGGATAATAAAGAGTATTTTCTTTACTTTACGTGTCACAAAATTGCCCCTTTCGTACATCTGGGAGATCGTGGAAGTGCCTATTCTCGCCCATCGGTGTCCTTTCGCGAAAAGAGTGGAGTTTGGGAGGGAGAGGACAATAAATCCCGAGTCCTGGAACCGAACGGACCTTGAGGGCAGGAAAGTTTTGTTTTTCTTTGTAAATTAGAAATTCTCCTTTAAAGTTAGCGTGAGACAGCAGATTCAGTGTTAATCTTCAGAGGGTCTTTTTTACATTAGAGAAGAAAGCGAACAGCTAGAATCTCACTCTTTAAAATAAAATGTTTTCAAAGAGAGTGAGGTAGCACAAACTTGCACGAACTCCTGCAAGCCTTGCCCCGGCTGCTCTTACCGAGGTTCATACCTCTGGCTACCACGTAACACTGAGTTAGGGATTCTTTTACCCGTACTTCCAAGGCTATATTTTCCAGAGGCCATGCGTGAAATAATAGACAGTATATACTTTGTGTACCTCGGAATGGGCTGCTTTTTACTGCAACAAATTGCTGCAGTTAATGTAGCAAAGGGCTCTCAAATCTTAACAGAATAAATTGGGACACAAAGACCAAAGATGAAAAGGTTTGTTTTGAATCACTGAGCTTCACGTAAGTCTCTGACATACAGAAATAGACTCTAAATAAAGCACACAGTGCTACTTCTGTGAAATTTGTTGGTATGATTCCATAACATGGAAAAAATTGGCAGAGATCGAGTCTGAAAGAGATGTGAAAGCACCATTTCATTCATAGTTTGATGCCAAACTAGGAAGAAAATTTGCAATTTTTAATCACTGCTGTTTTGCCAGGTTACATATCAAGTTACAGCAGCTTCTGCACATAAAACCTTTGGCTGCAAGCACAAACTGATGCAAAGTTGTTTATCCACGTGGTGACTACTCTATTGGTATGCACAACTCCTCATCAGCTAAAACTTTGCATATAATTCTGTGTCTCTGACAGGAGTTTCTAATTCATTTACCCTGAAGTTTAATGGCCATTGGCCAATTTAACACCATCATATTGCTGCATTTGTACCTGATGTGTACAAACTGCATTTGCACAGTTTATGTATGATGCTGACCAGATGATCAACTCACTATTTCAACAAAATGCAATCTATGTGAGTGGAAAAATATTACCTCCCTCCTCTCTATCATTTCACTAGAGGAAAGGCAAATGAACCTCATGAAGATTTTGGGTGACCCTTCACCTTCAATTAATTCATAAAGTCCCATTTTTTAAAACTGTATAAACAGATCGACTTTTTATCATATAACTATGGTAAAAAGGACTTTAGGAAAATAAACATATTTTTATCTCCCAGTTACATTTCTTTCTAACTTGCTCATTCTGGTCTCCTAGATGAGGAGTTATCCCTGAGACAGGGAGTGTGAATAAGATGGCGAATTCAGCAATTCTGGCTCTGGTCTTTCAAAGCCATGTTGGAAGCAGAATGGCATATAAAGCAAGGTTCACTTGGAATTTTACAAAGGCAAGAACGTTTACTTCATGTAGTAATAGGATGCATAAAGAATTGAATAGTGGAATTATTAATGTCTCCTGAAGTTTCCTGAAATCAAGCGGATGACTGAATGTCTGGTCTGTCCCATCTAGGTCTGGTAAAAGCTCTGAATGTCCTTTAAAAACTTAACTTGACACAATGTGGGTTTTGGTTTTTTTTATATTGACCAACCCTTTTCACATTACCAATGCCAGTACTGGGGTTTGGACAAGAGCCTTTCTACTTCACAACAGCACATTTTTCTCCAATCTGTAATTTGATAGTCTCAAGACTGTTTTCCTTACACACATAGATGGAATACAGCTGTATGTCTAAATCATGCATAGTGGTGATAACTTCAACACCAACCATCTTCAGAGGAAAAGCCCCTCAGTACGTGCCAGAGCAACACTGCAGTGCATACTTGTAGTCCTTGTCTTACTCCACTTTTGAGGCTATTGATCTCCATCAAATGTTAAATGGCCATCTTGCAACTTGAAAACATAAGTTTTAGTAATTATTTTAAGTGCTTCTATTTATTTGATTTTCCACTCATGTTTACTCCATTATTCCCTTCCCTTATTGTTAAGAAGACAATATATTTTCACAACCATCTCACAAACAAGTAGTCAAGCTATGCGTACAAGGGGGAGGCTGCAGAAAAATCAAGGCATAGGAGGAGAGTTGAGTACAGTGTCACCTCATTCAGTAGTGAATACACAAGGACCATAGTTTGCCCTCCTCCCCCAAATACTGCTATTCCTTGTATGATCAGCAGCACAAAAAGCCTGAAGTTATTCGCCAAAGGCATTACTCTAGTAATGATCAAGCTTAGTTAGGCTACATGGAAGTAGTATATATTTCACTGCAATGCAGCCACAAAAAAAGGACCACATAGGGAGGACAGTTGCTGGAAAAGATTCTTCCTATTATGCATTTTCCATCACAATTACAGCAAGCTTTGCTGCCTCATCTTAGAAGAGGTGACCATCAAGAACAACAGGACCTCAATGGTACTCCTCTCTGTTGGTCTCTACATGCTCTGTTGGTATGGACAGAGATCTCTGGTAGAGTAACAAAGATCTGCCAGCAAATCCTACAGTATGTTTTTTGCTGGCACTACCAATGTGAGCCAGCTCAGACTGCAGGGCTAGATCTGAAAACCTCTTTAGAGCACTTCCCAGTCAGCTTGAAAAGCATAGATTATTATAACCAGCAACATATGCCTACTAACTTCAAAAAACATACAGTAATCCAAACCAAACCTAATGCCTGCAAGACAACAAAAACATTTTGCAGGATTAGGGTTAATTTTTTATTTATTGCATTATTTTTTTTGTGATACTTAACCTGGCACTAGGTGACAAAGCATAGTGGCCACCATAGATGATATCACAAGTCCTAGGAAGAGCACCTACAGAGGCTCAGTGTTGTTTTTCATATACATACTGAGGATAATTTTTCCTGAACTGTTTGCTCCTTTTCCTCCCCTTTCTTATGATTTTTCCACATGAGTATCTGACTGCATTACATTTATGCATTTCACATTGCCACGCTTTTCCCAAACATGTAAAACCCATCCCCATTTTGGAGGTGGGAGAACTGAGAGTCACTTTTCCACAATTCTTAAAAAGGCAATTACTTGAACCCTCCAATTTTTGTCTTGTTCAGGTTTTGCACCCTCCTCCTGCTCCTGTTAACTCTCACCACTTCCTGTCAGCAGAACACCAGTTCAGAGATGATTCATCTAATTTCACAGAGGAAAACTCAAAACCTGTTCAAAATGCAGTGAATTTGTCTGCCCATTTTAATTTTTGTAACAAATATCACCTCTCGCCTGTATACACACAGGCCAGACCAGGACATCAGTCTGCAGGTGGGATCAGGATCAGGCCCAGTGAGGGGCTCCAGGGTCAGACACAGCTCTAGCCTCAGGCATCGGGCACCTCCCTGGTGCAGTGGGCCCATGGCTGGGCAGGGCTGTGGGGAACAGGAGACTGGCCCTGTTGCGGTGTCACTGAGGCAGGGGCTGATGGCCCTGGGGGGCCTGAAATGGGATCCTGGGACCTGGTCAGGGTGAGGTGAGCCACAGGAGATGCTGGGCAGGGACATGCAGGGCTGTTGGTGCCCTGACAGGACATCTCCTTTGGTGTAGCAGGAAATACAAAAGGCTCTCAAAACTAATGCTTCAGCATCCTTCTGGATCTAGACAATAAAGACCAATTTCGGCCAAGTTCCATGCAAATGTTTGATTACAGTCCTAGTAGACAGAGAAGTGGATTTCAGTTATAACAAAACTCTACTGCCACTTGCAGTTATCATTGACATTGGATGTAGTCACCAACTTTAGGTTCAAGATGGCTGAGTTCAGTTTAGTGATTCCAACTCTTCGGTCATCAAACATATAAAATTGTGGGAAGGGTTTGGCTGACCTTGTACAGGGCCCACAGTGGGCAGCTGAATCTGAAGTACCCTTCCACCTTCATTTTATTGACCCTCACAGGGAAAATTCTCAAGAGGTTTTGGACTAGCAACATCCAGCTTCAGTTAGCAAACTATCTTTCTATAACAGCATTTCCACCCCCTCCAGCACAGTCACAAAACCTGAAAGGAGGTCAGTAGAAAGAGCTATTTTGTTCCACCTTTTAGCTGCTGTCTGGAGAAAATGCTGATCCACAGTTTTGGTCTGGGTGACAATGTACAAGTCTCCCTACTAACTGCCAGTAGGAACTCCCACCCTTTCCTGTCCCACTGTGAACCATGACACACATCACAGGGGTGCCTCAGACAGTTTTGTTTCTTCTAAGGCATCTGGTCTCAAAATTCTGGCTGGTGTGCATCCCTTGGGGCTCATCTACTCCCCATTGCTGCCCACCCTGACCAAGGAGTGAATAACTGCCTTTACTTGGTATCAGCAATTAAGCATATTAGCTGTTCTTTGATGAAACTAGACACTTAAGAGCTGCCTTTTGGACCTGTTTCACCTCTCAGGTGCTGTGACCCACAGTTTGGGAAAAGACCTGCTTGCATAAAAGCACTAACTGCAGTGTCCATGGAAAGATCCTGCATTACTAACTTTGTTCCTCCTTTACTAACCAGCAGCTTTGACTCTTCTCATTTTCCTACTTCCACCATCAGTGACCCACAGTGCCTAAACACAACCTGCAACCCTTCTGCTTTCTGCAGAGAAGCCAGGGAGATGAGCTTCCACCTCACGGAAACGAGCTCAGCACAGGTGGAAAAACATCCTTGAGGGAGAAGAGATTGGCCCCTCTCCCTGCTTTGCTGGAGGGCAGGGACCGAAGATGACGATCCCTGCACTTTTCATAGAGGACACTGGGATGCAGAGTCTGCAAAGGAAAGGAGCAGTTTAGCACAGATGTCCAGCAGCTGAAGCACTGCTCTGAGCTATGTGCAAAAATAGCTGCTGGCATCACTGCACCTGCGAAAACAGGGAAGTTGTGTGTTGCTGGACAAGCAGGCGTCTTCAGAGAAGAGCTGGAGGAGAAGGGATACTACTGGTTGGTTGTTTTGCCACCTTCTGTTTGAGCACATGTAAGGTATGTTATGTAAAGTGCTTAGTTCTGGGACCTTGAATACATCCATGTCTCTTGTTCCTTTTCCATTAGACTCCTCTGGTAGTTTTGAACTGAACAGCTTCTAAGAGGTTTTTAAAAATTAACTGCATTAAGCAATATTCTTGCCTTACTGCTGGCATGTATTCAAATGAGAATTCCTATGACAGTTGCCCTACCATTTCCATATTAAGAAAAAAATGAAATTTTGTCCCAGGGGACTTACACAGGAAAGACTCCTGTTGACTTACTGATGCCTTTTCCAAGAAATATAAAGAAACAAATGCTGTGGCCTTGAAGGCTGAATGAGTATTCCTCACACCAGGGTCTCCAGAATCAAAAGTATGATACACACTTGAAAATGGGAAATTCTCACCCTCCAGTCTTGAAGAGGCCCAGAACAAAGGAATCTAAAATCATGGCCTGATCAGTAGCACAAAAGCTGTGCTAGGTTACAGGGTAGCCTCAGGGAATAAACACTCATTTGAAACTGAGGCCACCTACATTTACCATTTGATTCTGCCCAGGAGTCAATGGGAAAACCAACAGCTTCCTCCTTACCTCTGTTTCTCTGAACATCAGGTGATAACAGGCATCTCACACATTCGTTAAGATTGCTGCAGAAAAGCAAGAAAGTGTGAGTTGTCTTGTAGCTTCGTGTTGGTAATCAGAGGTCCTGGATCCAAACTGATGTGATTTTTGAGTATACATCAAGAAATGCATCAGCCACTGTATGCTTCCTGAAATACAAAAGGTGGTAAGAAGTAGGCAGCCTGGTTACTAAGGTCTACTTACAGTCTACTGTGCTTAAGAGGAAGACTCCTACTGAGGAGGAGATTTGAGGGAAAGAGACAGCATTTTGCTTGGCTCTTTCATGACCGCCCACCATGGGAAGACCTGTGTATAGAATGACTAAAGAAGAAGAAGAAGTGTTTCAGGCGCAATGCTTGGTCTACACTAAAGAAGAAGGATGCTCATTTTCAGACACTGCTGTAAAGAGGCACAAAATAGAGCAACATACTTAGTTTCTGAGACCTGATCCAGCTCCCTGACTGCACTATGTTCAAGCAAGGGCTAATAACAAGCCATACCACCCTCTCTGCCCAGTTCCAGTTCTTCAAGCTGGCAGAGCTGCTTCAAGTATGAAAACATTTTTTCTAGAGCTATACCAGTTCAGTACACAATGTTATCTGCTCTGTATGGTCACTCAATCTCTGATGTGCTGCAAATATAAAATAATACCCAGTCTAGAGGGGAGCATCCAAGAAATGTTAGTCACATGGATTTGGATTAAAATCTGATCTAGGTATCAAGAATACCATTTGTCTTTAAAGGCAGAGTCCACAACCAGTCTTCAAAGCAGGTTTTTCAAATTCAGAGCCTTGATTCAAGATGGGCATAAAGGCCATCCCAACAGCCAAATATCCCTTGCCAAACACTGATTTCAGTATGGATGTGAGCAGCAGTACCTATATGAGCAATGTTTGGGAGGTACAGAAGGAAACTTTCCACTAAGATCATGGCCATCTGATGGCACCACCACAGTGCACAACACCAGTCCAGGGAGGTCTGGGGTGTCTGGAGGTGGGGATGCTCCAGGAGAAAGCATCCTTCCTTTCAGCAGCAGCAGCAGCAGCAGCAGCAGCAGCAAATGGCAGACCAGCGACTGTCCTCCACACTGCATCTTGTATTAACCTATTGGAAACCTTTTCTACTTGAATGAAGCCTAGGTAAAGGGTTCCAGTTTGAATTATGTGATTCCAATGACCTTTTTTATCTTTTATCCTCTCACCTCCACCCTGAGCTGTAAAAGCAAACATGGATTAAGATGATACTTAGTGGACACCAATCTCACATTGCATTTGTGTTGATATTCACTGAAATAAAAGCTTCTCTAAACAAACAACCACACCAGTGTTTTGGCCAGTCATATTGTCAGCAAACCCCATTATCTCACTGTTCACCCTTTTTCCATATCATTTAGGAACTTGTTAAAGAGCACAGATCCTAGTGCAGAACCCTACAGAACTCCCTAGTGACCTTCCTTTATTCAGTCCTATGCTTTTTTCAACCTTCTATCAAATAACTATCCATGCTAAATTTTCCCTTTTATCCTGCTACTGTTGAGTTTTCTTTAAAGTTTTTTTCAGAGAGGCTTTGTCAAAAGCCTTTGGGAATCCAGGCAGATCATATCAAGCAGATCACTTTTCCCCACATGCTAATTGACCTTGACAAAACAGCTCCAAGATCTTTGTAACACAGGACTTCCCTTTGCATGCTGAAACTATGCTGACATTATTGAAAAGACCGTGTTTATCCAGGAGGCTGTTCTGAATCTTGTTATATCTCAATCAGTGTATCTGGTACAGCCAGTAGGCATACAGACCGTGAGTCCTATAGTCTGGCAGGTTCTCAGGCAAGATTTTTGGCTGCTGTTGTGACACATGGAGGGTTTAGTGCTCGTTTTGATTGTTTAACTAGCTAATCTTCTAAACCCTTTATGGACAGCTGAGTTATATTTTTATGCTTAATCTGGTAGAGTTTATGTTCCTTTCTGTGTTCTTTACTGAGACACACCTGTAGCTTTTTGAATGATGCCTTCTTACTCTCAACCCTCCTTCCTGCTATCAGTACCAGCATCTTCCCCTTTCTCAGGCCTTTCTGGGTGGGTGGTAGCCCTACCACTGTGTCTCCAGCATGGTCACTTTATCCATCTTCACCCACCTGTGAAGTTTTAATCTTCCCAGCTGCTCCTTTGAGCTTCTTTGTTAAAAAGAATGTTTCCAAAGTGCCTGCCTTATCTGCAAAACATGCCAGTGCTCCTGTCTTGTTTCCCAGGATGGAAGCACTGATGTTGAGACAATCACAGCACTGTTTTCATTCCCTGGTCTTCTCTTTGAATGCTAAGCCTCTTGTTTTATGCTATCACCTGATGTATTTTTTCCTATAGGCTACAGAATTTGCTGTTTCTTTTCCTTGGGAATATTGTCCTAAAAATTGTCACCATTGGTTGGCTTTCCCCTACTCCTCAGCTACAAAGCTCACTGACAACCTCCTGCATGTTCATAGCCAGAAGCCCGTTTCTTTTTTGATCCAGATGAGGTCCATACCTCTTGTGCAAGTGCTCTGCTGTACAGAAGTGTTCCCGGATCCTGCAGAAACCTTATTCTTAGCCAGGTTGTGAAACCACCATCCATGTCCCTCCCTCATCCCAAGCAGTGTACTAGGAGCTTTTCAGCAGCAGGGTAGCACAGGTATTCTGGCTTTTATCTTCTTCCCCAGGAGCTTACACATTGCATCCAAAGCTTTTCTCCTTCCTTTCACTATGACACAGGTACTGAAAGTGACCATGACAAGGCATCCCACTCTCGCTTTTCCTAGGAGCCACCCATGTGCCCTGTGAAGTTTGTCATCTTCGTGTCCTTTCCCAGAGTAGTGGGAGACTCCTTTGGCCCTCCAGCCCCAGTTCTTCCCCACTTGTGTCTCAAAACAGGGAGTTAGTCTGGAAAGTTGGATGCTGGATCTAGCATGTGTGCACAAAGTGGGGATGGGATGAGTGCTAAAAGGGCCCTGTTGGGATACTGCAAGGAACATGCATTGTAGAAAAGGGTTCTGTATATATGGTGTGGAGCAAGCATGAGTCATAAGACCCTGCATGCACTTGGGAATGACATATGTCAGTCTGGCAGCTTACTCCAGGATTGTCCTCTGGAGAAGTCCTCCCGAGCCACATGGATGTGTCCTCTAATCAGGAAAGGGTTAAGGAGCATGAATGGGAGAGCTCACATGGTGAGGAAACGGGCTACAAAATACTCTGGGAAAAGCTATCTTGACAGCTAAATTAAACATGTAGCCACATGTAGCCTATGAGGAAATAAAGAGGAGATTGCCTTCACACAAGCTTCTCTTCCGCATAGTACTTGTATGGACTATTAAGCTTAAGCATGAGTCAGAAGAGTGGTCCTTGGTAATCTAATAATTCCCTGGTGCAGCTTAGAGTTTCCCTTTTCCCAGAGCTCCAAATGTCGTGGAGCTCAAAGGAAATGCTGCTATTAAGATGTTTTTTAAAGAATTTTCCTTGAAAATACCTTTTTGAGCGTTTCAGAGAAGAATCTCCCCATCTTACCCCAGCAATTTCCAGCTGCCAGCAGAGCATCTTTTGGCAGCGAGAAGCAAGTGTAAGGCAGAACCTGTTCTGAGTTGCCCTCAGTGACAACGGGGTTTATCTTGGTTCCATGCAGCCTGGGGAGACGCAAACAGCTTTATTGTCATCTGTAATTCTTGTCCTAGGCCCCACTCAGCTAGGCCCAAAAGCCAAGTATCTCTACTGTTTGTGTCTGGGTTGGGTTAGAAAAAATCAAAGAATAGCTAAGGAAATATCTTTTGTGTTCATTTGTTTGTTTACTGTTGTGATTTAACCCTAGGTGGCAACCAAGCATCACGCAGCCACTCGCTCTTTCTCCCTGTCCCTAGAGGGATGGGGAGGAGAACTGGGAAAAAGATAAAACACGAGGGCTGAGATAAGAACAATTTAATAATTGAAATAATATAAAACAACAACAATAATAAAATACAATACAATACAATAATAACAATCATCATCATCAATAATAACAATCATAATGAAAAGGAAGGAGAAGGGGAGAGGAATAAAATCCAAAGGGAAGAAGGGGAAAAAAACTAGTGCTACACAATACCATAGCTCACCACACACTGGCCGATGCCTAGCCAGTCTCCAAGCAGCGATCAGCTGGCCCCAGCCAACTCCCCCCAGTTTGTTTACCGAGCATGATGTTCGATGGTATGAAATATCCCTTTGGCTAGTTTGGGTCAGCTGTCCTGGCTGTGTCCGCTCCCAATTCCTTGTGCCCCTCCAGCCCTCTAGATGGCAAGGCCTATGAAGCTGAAAAGTCCTTGACTTAGTATAAACGTCACCCAGCAACAACTAAAAACATCAGTGTGCCATCAACATTGTTCTCACACCAAATCCAAAACACAGCACTGCACCAGCCACCAAGAAGAAAATTAATTCTATTCCAAATGAAAGCAGGACACTTACTTTGTTTGGTTTTGGGGTGGGCTGGGTTTTTTGTATTACTAAACTGGTAAAAAAGAGGCACTGCCTGATCTTTTCAAAGGCTATATTTGATCAGACACTACCAGAGAGGTTTACTACCACTGCAAGTCTTTGTGCTTCCCAGAATAACACCATTTTTAGAAAGTATTTTTTTAAACTGCATGTGTTTGCAAATGACACAGTCACTCAGCCCTGCCCTTATGCCTTCTGCTAATCATGCAGGGCGTATCTGCAGATGCAGGGAAGCACTTTCTCTCACAGGTTTCCTTTCCTCCCCCCCATGTCCTGATCATTTGTTCAGGAGGGTGTAGGAAGTGGGCCAAATCCACCCCGGGCCAAGAGCATCTGCTGATCATCCCTGTAGTGTCATAAAATTGCTTCAGGGACATTGAGCAGCAGAGCGCTCAGGCACATTACACATCTGAACTAGGAGCCTGGGATAAACACCAAGCTCCCGTCCCCATTACATCCTGACTCTGCAGCTGGCCAGCTTCTCCTCTTCTGGAAGCGCAGGGTCCCAGGCCTCACAGGAGTGGTGACTTGCTCTTGCCAGATCTCCCATTAACAGATTTGGTGCTGTGCTTGAAAGATGCCCTCAGCTCCTTCATGAGATTACCACCCCCTTTTCACAAATTTCCCTTCAAAGAGGTTTATATTACTGACGGCTGCTCTTTCTGATCAGGTCTGGACAATGTGTAGTAAGTAATTTCTGAGGCCCTCATACCAGTTTATGCGTTAAAGTTAATGCTTACAAAGGTAGAAAAAGATCTGTCTGCCCTTTAGTGAGGAAGCATTTCCCTTTCTCCCTCTCTCTAAGCACACTGGCAATAGGACAAAATGTTTCTGATCATTTTTCCCAGCCCTGGTGGGTTACCAAGAGGAATCACCTTGTAGTTTCATATTTTGAGAATGGAAGACCTGACCTGAAAATAAAAGTCCTGACTTGACAAAAATAATAATGATTTGAAATGGTGCTTTTTCCAGTTCAGACTCAGCCACTTAAAACTGAATCTTAGACTCCCTGGACCTAGAAGAAACCGTTAGGACTGTGATGCATCAATGTTATCCATCACACATTTTCTTTGCATTCCCAAGTGCAGCTCTGCAAAACCCTGTGTTCTTCTGTACATGTCTGGTTTATACATGTCCTCTGCTAATCTTGAGAATGTGACTGACAGCTTGTCACCCACAAGCATGAAGAGGGGCCACACGCCATGCACCGTGCAGTGCAGGATCATCAAAGCCATGGTCTTTTCTTTCCCTGATCCCACACAGGTAGCATAAGGCTTACTCTATGAAAGGAAGGAGTACATTAGCTAAAAACAGGCAAAAGAAAATAGTTCTTTATGCCATGAGTAACTGGGAACTTCTGGGCTTTATGCTTGCAGCAGGCAGTGGAGACAACTGGTGTCAGCAGGGTCAAAAGGTACCAGATAAATTCGTGGGCAAGAGGGGCCTGTTATTGTAGGGGACAGGCAGGGATGTATCACTGCCACCCACACTCTTCCACAATAGCATCTTCTACTAGCACTGCAGGACACCAAGTGCTGGGTTTTACAGGGACCATCTTTGGCCTAGAACAGTTTCTGTGGGACAGGACATTTGAAATTGGAGCATAGACCTGACAGACTTGGGGGACATCGAACAGGGCAGGAGAGGGATAAAGAATTGCCATCTATAATAAGTCAGACATTCTAGAGCAGGTGTCTAAAAGAGATGGACTGAACCAGCCTTTGGGTATGCCTGATTCTTCTCCTGGCTCTAGAGGGAGCTTCAGTAAGTGAATAAACTGGCTCCACATGAACCTCTGAAGAGGGCTGAAATTAGGCGAGGTGCACCCCTCTCTGAATTTCAAAGTAAGTTTTCAACTTCAGTTGGACTTCTTTAGGCTCTTGCGTTTCTGTCATGTTTCTACAGTGCCAGATGGGAGAGTTAATCAAGATAATGAACTTCATTGTTTTGTTTTCATCACAGTGCATTTCTCAAATGGAATGTTTCTGCTGAACCTTAATCCTGTTAGTAAAAGTTTAACCATATGAAATTAATAATAGTTCAAACAAAACCAAAGCCCCCACAACGGGTCTTGCAAGTGTTCCAGAGGTGTCCAGGATCTGGTCTTTCATCACAGTTCAAAACTTTCAAGTTTTGGTTCATCTTCATGAAATGTAGGACTAGTTTCTGTAAGGACTGTGGATAAATGGTCTTATTTGATGATGAAGGAATGTAACAGCGACACGTGACTGTGACTATTCCAGGACAAGTTAAATCCAACTTTATAAAGTTTGAGGTTTTTGAGCTGAATATTCCCAACGCAAAGTCATCATCATTGGTAAAACTGGTATGGAACTGATATGCAGACCTGCAATGCAGCCTGAATCTGTCCAAATCTGTCTGCGTCCAATACTTAAATTTGATTACCATTTCTCTTATCTAACTTATTTTTCAATTAAATTCTCATGTATTGTTAGGAATATGAAATATATCTCTTGACTAGCTGCAAATTATGTACAATAGAATAGTTGGTTAAATTGATGAAGTAAGAGAAGAATTAAGATCAAGTAAAAGCACAAATTCTAAAAAAATTCTAAAACTCTTTTTCTTTCATATATTTAAAAAGAAATACTAGCATTCATAAAAATTGTAAAAAAAGTTGTTTTCTTTACAAAACTTAGATCAGACAATGCCAATGCACTGAGACTCTGTGTCATCTCATGATTTTTTGTTTTGATTTTTTACATTCTTGGTTCAATATCAGAGAACATTTTTTAGCACATTTGAAATCACATTGCCCAGCCACAACCTGGGTAGCTAGTGGAGAAGCGCACAGGGATGTGGGGTGAACCCAGTCACTGCAGCTTTCTGGCCTTGGCCAGTGACAAGTACAAAGACAGCATCAGGAACGTTTCATTGTGCAAATACAGGATGATACCAAATCCAGTTTTCCTGCCAAAAGTACATTTTCCTAGCCTTTCCCTCCACCATGACTGATTACTGAATTGTTGTTTTGTGCCCTCAAGCCTCTGAGTTTAGAGTTTTTCTAGGTAGCCTCAAAACTGAGTCTTGTTACCTCACCAATGGCCTTATCAGAGCGATTAAGAGCAAGAATTGAGGAGCAAGTGATAGTGAGAATGTCTCTGTTAGAGATCACTAACCCATACAACAAACTGCTACTAGCAGGGAGCAAATAAGGGAGCCGGGTAAAAGCTCTATCCTGTGCTGCCTGATGGAAACAGACACTCTAATGTCCTAGCTAAATAATGCTATATCTACTCGGTAATCTCATATACCAATGCTCCCAAGACTAGATTTGGGGATTTACACCTGAGTCTTTTGAGCCCATTAGTTTCTTGGTTAAGACATGCTGCTGGTGCCATGCTTCCCAACTGAGCTGCTTTTCCTTCTTGTTCAAACTGTGGTCCTGGGAGCACTGCCCAGACCCACCAGCATTCGGTACAGAAATGCCACCAAAGGCTTCCGCACCAGCAGCTCCTCCTCATGCACTGGAGGACATGGACATCACCCTGGCAGAGGGAAGATCAGAGAGTAGTACATGCAATGAAAGATTGGCTAAACACTGCCAAATTCACACTGTCAAAGGGGAATAAGAAAACATGGACATCTGTGCCTTGTGTTTTGGTGGCAGAACACAGAGATTGTTCTAGCCTGGCTCCCTACAGAAATAGGGGTTACAAAGTAGGGCTGTTGGCAGTTTTGTTAATCAGTAGCTTCTGAGCTTCCTGGGCAGTCTCAGACAGAATTTGATGAAGCAGTTAAGGTTTCAAAGATAGCGACTTCTTGCAAGTTTCACGAAAATAAGTATTTTTGTAGGTGAGAAGAATCCAGACTCTTGTTTCCTTTGAGAGAATTGTTGCAACATGAGCTCAGTCATCAAGAAGTCCACAGGAAAAGAGCCACAAGGAACCAGGCTACCTAATTTCTACTTTTCAGGAAGCCATTAGGTTTCTTTGCAGTTCTGGAAATACGGTAACAATTCCCTATTCTCTACAGTGCTTGAGGGTATGGATAGCCAGACTTGCTCATTGTGCTTTGCTGCTGCAATTGCTGAGACACTGAGCAGAGAAAAGTCCTCCAGCAGCACTGGTCTGAGCAGAACACGCATAGGGCCTCACTCACTCACACCAGCTGTGCCACAGGCAAGACTGCAGGCATATGGGCCAAGCGGGGAGCTGGCATTTTGTGTGTCAGAAAGAGAGACTTATGCCATACAGCCTGCACTGAAATATATAATTAAAAGTAGCAAATGGCAGTATGAGCTGATCTGTTTAAGTTCATTGCAGAAATCCATGCTCCATGACTAAATAAATACTTGACCTCTGCAGACACTGGTTGGCAGTGTTTTGACAAGGCACTTTAGGATGGTATCTTTGTTACATGAATACTTGCTCACAAAGCAGGTACAGGCACAGTCAATGCACTTGGTTAATATCCTACTTAACTGGAACTAATAAGAGATGTTTGCATCCCACAGGCTGTCCTGTTCCCCACACCCTGCCCTGCTCTTTGTAGCTTTCTCCAAACCTAACTGAAGTCACACACGCACAGGTGACCAGAGCCCAAACTAGCCTGTGTCATTTTGGAATGCTTTCAAAGAATTAATTTGGATCTACTGGTAAGGTTACTAAAAGCTGATGCAGCCTTTTCTGATCTAATTTGCTTTATTTGTTTCAGTTTTGGGCTATTCAAGTTCCTACTGAATCTGAACGAGTGTCTTGCTGTGAAGAGTTAAAATTTGTCACCAATTCAACTGACCACAGGAAAAAGAAAGGAAAAAAAAACCTTTTAGCCTCAGGAACCAGCGAAAATACCAAGCACAGAAATTCCCTGTTAAAAAGATTAAATTTGAATGTAATTTTACTCAAACGTACTCAATTATTTGATCAAAACAATGTTAATAAAGGAAGTGTATCTTTGAAACTCCAGCTTCAAATGTTACACATTTATGTTCAAATGTTATATTGCAGTAGCTCCAAACAGCTTCAGAATAAACACTTCTGCCATATATGCTTTCTGCTGGAGAGGACAAGAGCAGAAAGATCAGTCCTTTCTGCCAAAATCCACTGGAAGGAAGAGAGCTGAAGTAATAAAACATCCTTCCTTCCCCTTGTTGGTCATCTGCTCCCACAAAATGCCTTCAGGGCAGACTTTGCGTGGGTCTGGCTTCTGCACATTGCAAAAGGATGTGGCTAGATGGGAAAGGGTGGAGCAAAGGGACCATTTTTGGCCAGGATAGCTGTGAAACACCTGCTGTGCCTCTTCCACCTTCAAGCCCGAGTGTTTCACAGATCAAGAATGATGAAACTGTAACAGAGTACAGCAGGCAGGATGGTGAGGCCTCTGCTAGCTTACAGGACTCCCCAGTGAAGGTCAAACCTGGCCCACAAGTCCTGATGTACCTGGTAGCTAAGATTCACTCCAGGTAGGCCCCTGGGACCTACATGGTAACTCATCAGATGCGCTTACATCTGGACCGTGGCACTAATGGCGCCAAATGTCTTTCAGTCCCTGGGAGGTGGTCAGAGAAGATGCTCCTCTCACATCCTGCTTCCATTTCCACCTGCTCATCTTTGCTGGAGGGGGTCTCTGTAATTATCAGTGGGAGAGAAGTCCAGCACTCTCACCAAAGGGGTGATTGTGAAAGTGTCGGTAGGGACAAAACGAGATCACAGCATACTGCTGCAGGACAACTCACTAGGAAACAGTGTTTCTTATTCTAATACACATTTGTTTTCCAGAATCAAGTTGATGTTTGTGGTGGGAAGTCCTTACTTTCTAGGTATGCACCTCATTATTGGGGTGGATTATGGGGAAACATTCTCTTTAGATGGTGAAGGAGCCCAGGGATGATCCCTGTGAGAAACTATCCTAGGCTGAGACGAACGTCTCATCCTGCGTAAAGTGCAGGTCTTTGAGGATGCAGGAAACTCTATGAGGGAATACTACAAAAAAAGTTAACCGTCTCTTCTGCAATTTAGTCATGTCCTTGCCCACGCACTGAGCATCACAGGGGTTTCTGACAATATTTTGCAGCTGAGTATATTGAAAGAAGAGCACTGAGAAAGGAAGAAGAACAACTAAGGCTCTCGAAGTGTCATCTTGGGCTCATTCTAGACCCTTTTTTTCCTTTTCTGTGTTATTTCATTTTTAACAAAACTCACTGTCCTAACAAGGACACCTCTATGGCACAAGTCCTAATGCATATGCAGTTACATAAAAACCCATACTCTATTTGGGAATGTGTGAAAGAGCTCTTGTGTCTATTAACTGCAAACCTTCACCAAGGCAGATGGGGCTCCAATTCAAGCATATGTTTGCTAAAACAAAGGGAAGGGCTAAAGCACAGTTTCTTTCAGCGTCAAAATGTACCTCCCTGTCAACATGCAATATGTACAAAGTGCATCTGACCAAGATTGCTTATTTAAGCACCTTCAAAATAATGTTTTGTCTTTTCAGTTCTGTGACAGGTTAAAGTAGCTCTTCAATACTATTTGTTTACTCATGCATGTGCCATCTCGTGCAGGCCCACCTCTGACAAAACACTTGATATACTGTTTCACAGCCATTTTAAGATGATCTAAAGCCAAGCTGACATTGCAATGAATAATCCTAGCCTTTGCCTCTCCCTGCCTGCTGGCTCTCAGTCCTGGTTCCTTCCTAAGGTCAGCTCCAGCAATTGTGTGGCTACGCACCTCACACATTCAATAGTAAAGCCTCACCACTCACTGACAGCTAGGTAGCCTTCAGATTAGCCAGACCAGGGGGACACTAGGGCACAATCAGAGGTTCCCTGTCAACAAACAGCCCTGAAGAGAAACAGATGGCCCATCTTCAAGCAGAACTGCTCAAAACTGATATCTGGCAACCACAGGCCCTGTGTCAATAAGGACACATGCTACTTTGGTCTAAGGTGTGCTGCACCACTTAGTGCCACCAAAAAATCCTTTTTTTCCTGAACCCATCCAAAGATTCTGTCTTTGATTAAAGCCGGCCCTGGCTCAGTGTGAAAAGCAGCGCCAGGAGTGTCACTTAGGCTGTTCCTCCCCACCACCTTCATCACTTCCTCCCTCTGGCCACATCTGTATGTGGGCACAACTGCCAAGAAACAGCAGGCAGCAAAAGAGGGCACCCCAATGACCCTTTCTTTCTGATCATTGGTGGCTGGGCAGGCACCTTAGGAAAACAACACGGTTGTTTCTCAACTACCATGGTGTCCATGGTAAGAAACAGCAAAAACACAGGGAGAACACTCCTTTTGCAGGATGCTGCATGGTTTTACCTACTCCGAAGGAGAAGGGATGGGAATTCAGAGCAATCATCTTGCTGTAGAGCTGCTTCCCTTTTAACGAGCAGAGCACCACTGCAGCACTCGCACAGCACTGCTGTGCTCCAGCCAGTCACACGATTGTCCCAAAGAACTGGGATTTCAAAAGTAAACTGACCTTGAATGAAGTAGCTGCCTGACTGAGGTTCCACTAGCTCGAGACATGTGGCAGGGGGACTCTTCAGTCATCAAGCAATTGGCAGCTCCAGCACAGAGTAAAGTCAGTTGCTATTTCAGGGAAAGGAAAGGCAACTGTTCCCTGGGGGGAATGACTGCACTAGCTCAGCACCAGAAATAGGCTGAGATTTTAAAATTTTTTTCCCCCTACACTTCAGGAAAAGCGAACACACAATGTTCATTTGCAGGGATCGTTTCCTGAACATGATGTGTGCTCGCTGTCCCGCAGGTCACTTTCCAGTATGTCACATCCTTCTGCACAAGGGAGAGCAGGAAATGGCAAACTCCCAGTATGAGGCAAAGCATTCCCATCACAGCAATTGGTCCACAGGAGCTATAAATTGGTCTCCTCCAGAAACAGATCAAATTTGTCTTTGGGGAGGTCAGCTGGAAACTAAAGGTAAGTTTGAACCAGTGTTTTTTTCAAGTGTTTCTGAGGACTATATTAGGAAAGCATTTGCAGGTTTGGAGCAATGTATGCCTTTATTGTTGGGGAGGTTTTTCTTTAAGAGCAGGAGTTGGTTCTGTTTTCCTTTACGCTGGCATAAATCAGTATATTCAAAAGATATGCATCACTGTACAGCTTATGCTATATATTGAATGACTGTTCTTTTAACCAAGTGAGATGATCACTGTTATTACCTAAGACTGTTCTCAGCAAGAAAATCTGCAGAACAAATTGTTAAGAGGCTACAGGAATCAATGTATTTAATGATCATCATATTGATCTCTTGTTAAGTTATTGATGTTATACTCATTACTAATTTCAATGCCAGTATCCGTTTAGCTTAGTGTTAGCCCTTGTGCTTTCAGCTTAATCTCTGACTATAGCATAAAAAATGAGAGGACACTGCCTCCAGCTAAGAAAAGCACAATGTACTAAGTGGCTCAAATGGCCTGATGATACCAAAAGAGACTGGGGTCATTGTTCTGAATGGCATAGGGGTAGGTCCTAAAGGATTCTGTGTGAGATGGATTAGGACAAGCAGAAGGGAAGAAAATTGCCGTGAGAATTATTTACTTACACACTTTGGGATGGAAAGACTCTTTATGGTAGGAGGCTTCCTCCTTCTCAAACACAAGGATTCTGCAGAATGAAATCCCCAAGGATCCTAACTATGCAATGTGTCCGTGTGAGGGATCAGGCACCACCACCACCGAAGACTTAGAACTGCAAAGGTGGCTGCAGCAATGAATAGTTTTGTTTAATTTGCTCTGGGACAGGGTTTTTTCTGCTGCAGAGACTTCTTTTGGCTAGGAGGGCATTATGGACTGCAAAAAGCTTCTTAGCTCTATGGCTAGACTTTGCTAGGTGCAGAGGCAGCACAGCTCTGTGCACAGTGCAGTGCGGTGGAGCACAAAAGCTCTGCTCCCACCAGACAACAGGCAATGCTACATCACTTCTGTTGCCTCCCTCGTCCAGTTGCTGTATATGTAAGCAGTGTTAAGGATGCTGGCTTCCTTTGTAAAGCACTTTGCAGCCTTATGCAAATACTTAGTAGAATATTTTTTCTACCCTTGTGACATGACATAGAACAGAGAGAGCAAACAGAAATTGCCTAGCACCAAAACCCGGAAGATTCACCTTCTAGAAGGGAAGACACTCTCCTGCTATCTTGCCAGTGAAGGTTGCCATAGCCAGCGGTTTTCAGGCAGTTTCTATTCACAGGTGCCTGTATTTCCCCTACTGCCCCATCCCCAAGGGAGCGTGCACTGAAAGTGGGCTCATTTTTCTGGTGTGCCCTTTATGAACCTCTTAAACAAGGTCCATAGGCCTCCCTGCCACTGTCACTGGAGATCCACCACCTCAGGCTGGACTAAGCACCACAGAACAAGGGTTCGCACCATTGTGCAGACCAGGTTAAAATAGGAAAAAAATGCTGCAGGACCTTGAGTTGCTTAGGCTTAAAGAAAGGAAGGATGTTCACAATACCCATCTGAGGCATCAATAAGCCTCTCACCTCCTAGATGGAAAAAACAGACGTTGACTCCCCTCAGCAGTTTCCCTCTGTCCTTCTTTAATGGGAAATGACCCCTAAATAGCAGCCTGGGATGGGTGGCTTTCACCCTCTCAGTGCATGGCCTTTCTTGTGAAAGATGCCCTTGAATACTGCAGATCCTCTGAATCTTATCATGGGGACCACAGAGTAGTTCTGGCAGCATTACTACTCTGGGAACTGAGTCACTCAATCTCTAGGTAATTTCTGTCCTCAGGGTTGGAAGAGACACTTTGTGTCTTCACAGAGGTAGTAACAACAGCACCTCTGACCCCAGCCCTTAAGATATTTTAGTCCTCTTGGGGAACAAGAAAAACATTCAAGAGTTCCTCTGTCTGAAAGTTACAGTGGAATATGGTAATTTAATGTACAAGTGCGTACGTGCACGTGTGTGTGTACGTGAGTGTGTATGTGTGTGCAGACAGCAAACCCTTTATGTAGCTGAGTGAAGAAAAAAAATTGGCTGGATGCCATCCTTGAAATGGTGGTCCGGGCTGAGCATGTCTCATGGGGGGGTTTAACATAAATCCCAACCCAGCTTTTTCTGTTCCTGGACAGAGACCATGGAGAGAAATGGTGCTGCCTTCCCCCAGATGCTAGACCCCACACACCACTTCCACACAGCACTGCTGGATCAGAGACGGAGGCTACGTGGCCAGATTGCTCACCTTCACAAGGCGGCTCGTAAACTCAGCAAGCTCCGCAAAAGGTCCCTGATTGCCAACATCAGCGGGAGCACCCTGACAGCCGCGGGAGCAGTCACAGCCATTGTGGGGCTGTCCCTGAGCCCGGCAACACTGGGAGCCTCTCTCCTGGCATCCGCTGTGGGTCTGGGCCTGGCCACTGCTGGGGGGGCTGTCAGCATCACCTCCGATCTCTCCTTAGTGCTCTGCAATTCCCGGGAGGTGAAGAAGGTGCAGGAAATCGCAATGACTTGTCGGAAACAGATGAGGGAAATCCTTGGCTGCCTGGAGTTCCTCCGCCGGGGGCAGGGCCCAGGGGACCCCACACTGTGCCAGTCGGAGAAGAGGGCCTCCATCTTGCTATATAACTCCGTCTGCTTCATGGTCTTCTGCGGCTCCCACAGCTTCCTCGTGCCAGAATACACAAAGGAGGTCACAAAAGTGAGCCAGGCTGTGCTGAAAGCCAAAATCCAGAAGCTGGCTGCCAACCTTGAGACCTGCACCAGGGCAATGGATGAAGTCTGTGAACTTCTTGAGTCCAGGACAAAGCTTTCCCCATGCACGAGGAGACTCAACTTGGGTGCTAAAACAACTGCTGAGATCCCAAGGCCATCCAGCTGAAACAGTGTTTGTCCCATAGTTACGAACTGGTCTTGGAGACATTACATTATTAATTGTCACCATTAGCACTGCTACCTGTTGCTGTCATAATATTGGTGGTGCTAATCCAAACAGATGATCACATCTCTCATGTGCCTTACCTATATCTGAACACAAACTCCTTCCTGATCGGAAGCTAAAGCTTACACACACGCACACTCCACCGACAGCAGCCACCTGATTAAAGTTGGAGAATATGATGGACACACAGACTATTGTGTAGACAGAAGCAGATCCCAAAGCCTAATGGCAGGAGTAGGTGGCCATTCCTCAGACCCATGTTTCTCCAGCCATCTCCTTGGCTCTGCTTCCTCAAGGCAGCAAAAAAATAAGTGGGTCAGGAGGCTGATGAAATCCCTGCAGTCCTAGTGCTGATTGAACTTGATTCGTAAATAACATATGAATTTGTAAGTGGTAAAAGGGCTGGGCTACCCTCAAAAAGCCAGCAGCTGCCAGCTTCCAGTGAAGTACAGTCCCATTACCAAGGTACATCTGGAAAGGCTGTTGAAGGAAGCAGGTCCATATATGACAGGCTGTGTGGATGGCTCATCATCCCAGGGTGAAACAGCAGGGCCAGAAATCGTAATCCCTTTTGAAGAAACCTCTCTAGGCTGAGAACTGTGATGTTGTGATTTATATGAGAGATGTGTTTGTGTTCTATTTATTTACATATTTACAGGATTATTTTTAAGGTTTTGATATTGTATTTAAATATGTTTGGGGTTTTTTTCTTTTAAAAAGGAGGCCTCTGCTCCAAAGGAAAGAAGCTGTTCTTAGAGGCAAAGCAAGTCTGTGGCATGTGAGAGCAAGTCACCTGTTCTTTGGCTGTGAGGGAGGGCAAGTCCATGTACAAAAAGGAAAGCATGGCCTGAATGCTGGTAGTTATAAAATAGGTGAAACATGGTCAATGAGTGACAACAGATCTGCAGAACAAAAACAGGGAGAAGGACAGGTCAGTGACCCTGGGATGAGAGCCTGCCTCAGGGCACTGGTGGAAGAAAGCAGTTATCTATTGCAGCAAGGACAGAAGCATAGGTTGGTGTTACTGGTCTGAGCTGGAGCCCAGCTGTTATAGGAGCACATCTGAGAGGTGGGAGTACCACTCTCCATGCAGTTGAGCAGCCTGTGAGACCCACAGTGGTTCGTCTGTGAGGGAGGAGGCAGCACTCATGGAGAGCTACACATATTCCTACTAATGCTTCCCAGGGAAGGCTTTGTGTTAGCAAAATATGTACTGGTACTAACACTCAAGAGGGGTGCAGAGGAATAGGATGATTCAGAGGCAGAGCACTTACGAAACAGGAGGAAGGACTGGGACCCTGTTTCAAGTGACTGATCTGCTAAATACATCCTTTATGATTTTTGACCTTTCAGTGCCTCGGTTCTCTGTCTAAAAATGGGGATAGTAGCACTTCCCTGCCTCACAAGGATGTTTCTGGGACAAATATTGAAAAGTGCTCAAGTACTGTGATGACAGGGATCACGTCAGTACCTGGAAGAGGTATAAGGCAGAAACCCCAGAAACTAGCTTGAGACAACTGAAGGAGTTAATGCAGGGATAATTTCACCTCCACAAGTATGCCTCAATGGGTAAGAGAAACTTCCCTGCAGACACATGAATTAAAATTATCAGGAAACCCACTCTGTAATTCTAAAACATCGATCAAACTCTTAGGAAGAGCAACACTTCATCTCACAAAGCTTGAACCCTTGTCCTTTTTGTCTCTTCCTCTTGTCACATCAACATTTGTTTTTACACATAAGAACAAAAGTTTTGATCCTTCAGAGTGTGAGTCAGATGCTTGTAATGCCCATGCCTGTTTGCCAGAAATGAACAAATACACTACTGGTTCGATTAAATTAATATGAAGCACTTTTGTGTCGATGTGTTTCTGCACGCCTGCATGTGATCACATTTCTGACCCCTGGCTCACCCTGCTTGATTTCATGCTCCAGGCACTGGAGCTAGGGGATCAATATGAGCAGCTGGACATGTTCAGAAGGCAAGTATGAAAAGTGAGGTCATCAGCTCCATGCAACAGAGCTGGCATTTGTGTATGAGTTTATGTGTTTGTCTCTGTGAGTATATATCCTGGTGTGCACACTAGCCCATGTATGCTGTGGATATTGGTCTCTGACACAGATGCAGAGGCACATATGTATGAGCATGTAAGTATGGTTTTAGAGTGTGAACTGCACGCTGTGCAAAGGCAGACATGATGCAAAATTTTCCCTAGTGCTCCAGCGTATCACCAGCGAACTCCATCAGATCAGTTACCACTTAACCATACCTCTGAGATGCCCAGTTTTGTCATCACAGGGAAAATTATATAACATACTTCTCCTACCTCCTCCCCAGTTTTCTGGCAATGCAGCTTCATCCACATGTCCACACAGAGGGGACAACACAGGAACAACAACAGCTCTGAATGAACTAATCTGACTAGCAGAAAGATCTAAATTTGATAGCTCACAAGGGTTGGTTTGCTCTGCTCAGCACAGTCCAGCACTGCAATCACAGCCACTGTTTTAGCAGCTGGTGATGAATCAGATACTTTTGCTTCCAGTCTCAGCCACACAGGCAAAAAATCCTGCTTCTGTTCTGTTTTCCTGTAGGCTAACCCTTCAAAGTCAGGATTTGGGTTGTTGCAGAGTGCTGCTGTGCACATGTAATTGAGACCAAGCTACCACACTTCCCTCTCCAGGTTTTGCTAGGAATGCAAAGGCAGGCTCAGGCAGACAGCGGGGCCCACAGGCTGGAAGATCTGTAGTCCTACACAAGTCACAGGAGCAATGTGACTTAGTTTGCTCCAAAACCCATTCAGTGCTCTTGGACACCTTCTAAGCTAGGTTGTCCTGTGAGTCTAAGTCTGTGCCCTCACACCTCAGATACACTTGATCTAGCAGCTAGCAGACAGGGCAGGAGGTGGTCAAATCCTCCTCACTCAGCTCCAGACATACTGTCCTGTCTCTTCCCATGAAGTCAGCACTGGATCTCATGCAATATCCTGGAGAGCCAGCTCTGGGAGCTGTGCTGGCAGAAATCTACCGTATTTGGGGGTAAGATTAATTTCTTACTCCTTTTGCTCACTGAAACAGCTCACTGCTGGGTCAGATGACCACCAGAGCTGGTACCAAGAAAGCACTAGAAGCAAGTGACCTGGGCTGGGACAGGGGTGCACCTAGTCCAGCATCAGTATTGGCTTAGTTCCAATATCATGACTCCCTTAGAGTCACAAGCAACATTTGGGGGGAGTGTCTTTGATAAGCAGCTTTTTTTTGCTAGTAGTTATGCTATTTACCCTTCAAAGTAGTAGATGTGCTGGTGGAACAACCCTTCCTTTGGCAGCTAGGCAGCAGGGGGAGAAGAGTACATGTGATTTGATGTTTAGCCTGGGCTGGCAGTTATAAAGCCTGGCCTCCTGATGCCATTTTTACTTCCCTTTTATTGAAAATAAATTCCCCTGCTGCAGGGAGAAATGATTCAATAGTGAAGCAGAAACGCAGATATCATTTTACCATAAAGTCCCATAGCATGTTTTGAAAGCATAATAAAAGATGTCTGTGACAAAGAATCCCGAATATAGTCAGGGAATCAGGATATCCCAACAGCCTCTCTCTAGGCATCTCAGTGGGTAGACAGGACCATTTACCATACACGCTGTACATCCTGTCTTATTATGCATCCCTTATGAAATAGTTTGCCTTATACCTGCACTAAAATTCATCTGCTGTGGATGCTCCCACCCTGTCCCCCTTAAGGAAGACAGCTTGTAACATGCAGTAGGGCTAGGAACATATTTGGTCAAAAGCTGAGTCTAAAAGCCCTAGAGTGAAAATTTCTAAATCCAATATAATCTGCAGTGTACTGTGCTGAAAAGCACAAAAAGGGAATCACCATTTAGAAGCAGTACTTCTTTTATCACGAGTGCTCCCAAGAGCAGTTTAGGACAGGTGGGAACTTTTATTCAAATACATCTGCTGACAAAAGGGAATTACCCAAACCGGAATTTTACCAGAACAGAATTGCTCCACCCTGCTCCCCACCAAAACAGCACCTACAGTATTATATGGGCAACGAATTCAACAAAGAACTGCAAGCACTGACTTCCTGTCACATCCCTGACTCCATTTCCTGAGTCATCCCAGTGACCCTTACAAGGGTTCATGTCTAAGTTCTGGCCAAGCTTAACCTTTAGCACTAACAAGTTCACAGCTCAGACTGACGTAATTTTTGAAACATATGGTCATAACTAGCATCTACACTGGGTGTTTCTTGGAGGTTTTTTCTTGTTGGTTGTGGTATTTTAACATTTAATTTATTATTTTAAAGTCATTGCTCCTGAGCACAGTGGGATGCAGCAGTTTCATTTCCACTGCTGCTCAGTGAATTGTTTCAGGTTTCCTCTCCTTTCCCTGTCACACAGCGAGTTTGTTTGGATTTCCTCTCACTTTCCTCATTGTTCTGGAAGCAGAGGAAATGGCACACTTGGAATCCAGTGACAGATGCTCTGGTACGTCAGCATTTCCACTGTGAGCACACCCAGCTGGGCTTTCCAACCAGCAAGATAGAGGGAGGTCTGGTCATGATTGCAGCCATGAGTTCCATTTTGCAGTTGGCCCTGCTGTCCTTCCAAAGCCCAAGCTCTTTGATGTGGTAGCATTCTTTTTCATAAAACAAAGGAGGTTCACTTTGCCGCGAGGCTGACCTGCTGCAACCAGCATTGGGACTACAAATCAGAGAGGCTGCATCCAGACCAGATGGAAACCAACGAGCTCAGGAATTATCATGGTGATATGATATTTTGCTGCTGCTCTCCCTGGAAGGGCAGTAAATTCATCACCATTTTCACCTCTCACTGGGTACTTGCAGGCTCCCTGCCTGCTGCTGTCATCACAACAGCAATCGAGAGCTGAGGGAGTGCTTTCATCTATTCCCATCCCCTCTACTCTCATTTAACGCTGTGAGTTGCTACAGTTCAGTTTATTTTATGCATTTCTGACACTTCAAAGTTGCACCTTGGAAATCACCATGAACAGGAAAACAAGGTGGAACAATGACAGATTTTGATTTTTCTTTTTTACCTTCACTAGTACTTCAAAATGTTTCATATCAGCACTTCTGAAGAAGTCAATTTGCTCTTTACACATATTATATATGTAAGTTTATATGTGTTCTTGTATTTTCGTGCCGGGCCAGTTCATTTTGTCTCGTTCTTTTACAACTGTAGAGTTTCTGAATAAAGACCACCACCACACACACTGCCCGATGCAAATGCTGAGCTGCAGGCCAGCGCCTCAGCCAGCTGTGGTTAATGCCAAGCAGGTGGGTTTTCACACAGCCAATTCAGCGTGCTCTTACCCCAATACAGCTCCGTAACCCCCCCTTCCCCGGAGAGCTCTCTGGAGTTCAGTGAAAATTCACCCCCAGTCTCCAATTTAGCAAAGCACAGCACTCGTCACACAAATCCCCTTGCAGAAGCACAAGCCAAATAAAGTTTAAAGGAAACAAGCCTTGTACACGTTTAGAAGACAGGCCTCCCCGTGTCTGCTAAACAGCCTTGCGCAGAGCCAGGATGTTTCCACCGGCACGGCAACGCGGCCCACGGCGGCTCCTTCACATCAGGAGGAGAAAACGACAGCGCTTGGTACCCCGAGCGTGAGAGCCGCTTCCCAGAGGGCTGCGCCCTGCTGACCTCCGAGCGCGGAGGGCACCTTCTGGGCTCAAGAACACGAGGCCGCCCGCACCCCACGGCCCCAGCGCTAACACGGCCGTAGCGCTTTCCCAGCGCGGCGCTGCCGGCCCCGCCCGGCCCCGCCCGGCCCGGCCCGGCCCGGCCCGGCCCGGCCCCGCCCCGCCCCGCGCGCCAGCCCGGCTCCCGCCGCCGACAGCCGCGACCACAGCGCCCGCCCCAACGAGTAGCTGCCGCCGCGCGCGGCCCCTCGAGCCCCGCCCCCCCGCTCCGATTGGCTCTTTCCTCGGAACTACAAATCCCATGACGCCGCCCAAGGGGGGAGCACGGCTCCCGGCGCCCTCCGCGCTGCCTCGGAAGGGGGCGGATCAAAATGGCGGCAGGAGGTGAGGAAGGGCAGGTGGAGGCGCCGGAGGTGGCGGTGGAAGAGCCACGGAGCTTCAAGGACCTGGTGAGACCGGGCTGGGGCCGCTTCTGCCCCGCTGCTCCTTCCCCTGTCCGAGGAGCTCTCCTGTCCCCGCCCCGCCTGTCAGTCCGGGGGGAGCGGGACGGGACGGGACGAGCTCCTCGCAGAGCCTGGTGTGCCAGCTGTGCCCTCCGCCGCCCCGCCGTGCTTGCCTCGTCGGTGGCACGGCTCCGGGTTGCGGCGCTCCGTGGGTTACGGGCGGCCCCGGGCCCGGCGGAGCTGCCGCTGTGCGCCGGGCAGACACGTGCGCCGCCGTCGATCCGCGGGCGCGGTGTGGCGGCGGTGCTGGTGCTGTGCCCGCGCCGCAGGTCTGGGGAGGCCGGACCTGTGCCCCAGGGAGGCTGGCCTTGAAAGGCTTAACACTCCGGGCTTCTCAGCCGCTGCCTGTGTGTTCAGCAGTGCTAACCTGCACAGGCGCTTTCCTTTTTCCATGCTCATGGGATATCCGCAGAGGGGATAAGAGACAGCTGGGGTGGGGTGGGGAAGTTCCTTGTGTAAGCTAGGGAAAAAATTACTAGTTCCTTACTGATGCCAGTCACCTCTAACAGTTTTGAACAAACCTGTGAAGTTCCTGGTGGAGGTGGGATCACGGCTTGCCCTTTCATGTAGTTGCATTGAGGGCCTGATGGGGTTTGTCTCAGCTAGAGACAAGTTTGGCTGTGTTGCAGCATGTATTTAACTTAACTTTGATCTAATTTAGGTTTCCTTGGTGATATGTTTCCCTTTTTTTATTAATGTTCAGGGAGTGACCGATGTCCTGTGTGAAGCGTGTGACCAGTTGGGATGGAAGATGCCCACAAAGATCCAGGTTGAGGCTATTCCAGTGGCTCTTCAAGGTGAGCAGTGGGCTTCTCTGATCCCGAATCTGGGAATGCCCCAGGAGCTCTATGTGAATTAATTTTACTGAGTGGAAAGTAAGTGGCAGGGATGAGAGTGTTCTCACTTATTGATCATTGAAGATCTCTGTGTAGAAGTATTCTCTCTTCATTCTTATGTTCTTCCCAGCTGGAGCTTGGAATACCAATTTCTCCTATAGCTGCCTGCAATTGCAGAGTTTCAAATGGGTACAAACACGGATTCTGGAGTGTTCACAACTGTTGCGTAGTTCTGACACTCAGTGTTAAATAACATTATTGTCAGCTGTTAGAGCTGCTAGGCCTCATTGACAGTTTTCTTTCTGAAATACTCAAGGGTACACAGGAAACTTCTGACAGATTTGGGGCTCTGCCTTTTCTGGTAGAGACCTACAGTGTGTGTCTGAAATTGGACATGCTTGACTGATTACTTAACTTGTATAATCTGCTTTGCTGTGAGCAGGCAATTCTTTGAAATTAAGATTCTTGGAGTCAGTAATAACCAAACCACATTCACTTTCTATAAACATCCTGGAATTACAGGAAAATAAATTACTGAATTCAGCAAACATTTCTGCCTGTAGAGTATTTGGTTGTTTTGATATTTTTTTTTTGAAAAGCAAAACACCGTGAAGCAGGAACAGAGCAATGTAGTGACAAAATAGGAATAAATTTCCAATGTCCTGCTCTGTCCTGGTACTTCGCTGTTGTCAAGACACTTTTATTCACCATACAAGATTTTTTTTTTTTTTGGAGGTGGGGGGGGGGGGGCAGAGGGGGCAGGCGGTTGGTGGTGGGGTGGGTGAAAGTAAGATTGCATTCCTGAGAAAGTTTCTCCAGTTTAAGGCCTGTTGGCACTGTGTTCTTTTCAGCCGTAGGAGTTTGGGCAAAGGACGTGCTGTCTCAATCCTTTCTGCTGCAGACCAGTTTAGATTTCTCTCTTAATTAATAGCACAAATTGGTTGTGGCTTGCAAAATGGGAGTTTGCTGTTGTCTTGTAGTTGGTATGACCTAAGTCTCAAACGTGGGAATCTATTTCCTTGTAAGCCAGTAAACAGACAACAATTGGTCTAGAATACTTACCCAGATAGAAGCAATAGGCTGTAAATTGACAGACAAATTTGAGAAATAATAAAACAAAGCTTTTTCTGAACTTAAGGTTTCTATGAAAACTTATATTGCCAGAAGTTTAACTAGAGAATGGAAAGGTTCAAGGCTGTGGTTATTGTACAGATGAAGTCACATTCTAAAAATTCTACGAAGGTGTTCTGAAATTCTTTGTGTTGGCTCATTGTTCTTTACCCTTTGTGTGTGTCTCTGTTTTTCTATCTTTAGGGAATTCTAGTGCTTTATTGCACAGTGCTTTAAAGGCTTCTTCCTCTGGTCTAGATATGTAACAGTTTTTGCCACCTTTGCTGCTCCTTATAGGCAGAGATATCATTGGACTGGCAGAAACTGGCTCTGGAAAAACAGGAGCCTTTGCTTTGCCAATTCTTCAAGCACTGCTGGAAACACCTCAGCGATTATTTGCTCTTGTCCTCACACCAACAAGGGAGCTGGCCTTCCAAATCTCAGAGCAGTTTGAAGCTCTTGGATCCTCCATTGGTGTCCAAAGTAGTAAGTAGCTTTGTGCTATTAGAGCAGTTTTCCAGCTCTAGATTGCAAAGGAAAAAGTAGAAAATATTTGTGTGGAGGGTTGAACAAAAGGTGACAAAAGCTTGTGATGCTGGAAGACAGAGATCTGGTATCAGATTTGGGAAAAAAGACTGTATGGTCTTTCCTCGTGAGTAGTCTGCATCTCTTCTGCATTTTAAGTCTGAACAGTTAAAGATGAAAATAGAAGAGAATCTTCTCAATAATATGTTTGTGTCCAGTGCAGTCGCATAGAGCTCCACTTTGTAGTGTGATGTAGTTTAATCTTTCCTTCAGACAGTCTGTATTGGTTCTTTAGATACTCTCTACAAATATGAAAGCTTTGTGGGTATTTTTAAAATTCCTAGATTTTTTGCAGTTGAGTTGCACTGCAAGGAATAGATTCTGCCTGTAGCTCTTCAACTGTCAAAATACCCAAGGCCAGTAAGGACTTCATTGTACAGCTTAAGAGGCCTGGGAAGGTCAGGTGTGCTAAAATAAAGTGAATTCTCATGCAGCGAAGTAACCTTTCATTTATACAGAGTTATGGGTGGTTTGGAGTAGGAGGAAACACTATGGTGCCAGGAGCTGGCTGGGGCTATACGAGACTCACTGTATTCTATTTGTTCTGCAGCGGTTATTGTGGGTGGAATTGACACGATGTCTCAATCTCTGGCCTTAGCCAAGAAACCCCATGTTATAATTGGTAAGTTAACATGCTGGGGGTGTGGGGTATGAATATTATCAAACTGAAGTTCTCCAGAGAAAGAGTGCTGAAAGGCTGTGTGCATTGGAAGAAGCAAGGGTACATCCTTCATTTGTTTTTGTCCTGAGATTTGAGTACTGGATTGTTAAATGTTTCTGAAGTATATACCAGTAGTCTTGCTGCTACAGACTCATTCCAGAGCATTCCTGCTAGGCTGCCTTTGGATTGGTTTTTCATTCTCCTTAAGTATTCAAGATACTGGTCTCATCCTTAGTACAGCTCATCTACAGTCTGTTTTGTATTTGTTTTTTCTTTAGGGGAGGGGCGGGGGGAAGGCATTCTTCAGAGTCTGACTCCATTTGTCTTTATTTCAAAACACTCTGAGGATGTCTTAGAGTCCTTCCCACAAAGCTGTCTACCTTTACTTCTCTTGGGCAAAGGATCCCATTTCTGTAAGAGATGACTCTTGCCTCTTTGGATCTTTTACTTTGCTTTCATTCTAAACTTGCTCTCCTGATTTTGTTGGTAGCAACGCCTGGCCGTCTAGTTGATCATCTGGAGAACACAAAGGGCTTCAACTTAAGAGCTCTGAAGTTCCTAGTGATGGATGAAGCTGACCGGATCCTTAACATGGATTTTGAGACAGAGGTAGGAATCTGCTTGAAGAAGAATTTGGAACACCAGATGAGTCCCTTTAAAATTACTTCATACAGTCACATAGTAAACACAGAGCTGATCTGTAGAAATTAATGGCAAATTTTAACTAAGATCTAATAATTGCACAAGTCTATGTTGGGAGTAGAACTTGGGAGAGTTCCTGCAGAGCACCAGCAAGACAGTAGGAGGCATTTTGTTTCTGAAATCTACTGGTCCTTCTGGAGTATGTGACATAGACACAGTTACCGTATAACACGATCGCACACATGTTCCAACAGTAATACTGCCTGATATTTGCACTGTTGCTGGACTTCTGGAGCTCACACTGTCTAATTGTCAAGAAGCTAGCAGCCTACACCTTCCCTTTAGAATAGGGGAAATATGTTCCTACAGAAATCTGAGCCTAAGTTGCACACACGCATTATTCTTCGTTTGGACGATCATTATGTTTGGAGGAGGCTTATGTCTTGATTGTTGTTGTATTCAGCATTTCCATTTCATTTCTATTTTTACAGGTGGACAAGATATTAAAAGTAATTCCTCGAGACAGGAAGACATTCCTGTTTTCTGCTACTATGACTAAGAAGGTGAGAGCAGAGTACTCTGCTTTACTACTTTCATCAGGCTATACTGTTGACTAAACTATATGATACAGGTTTCTGACAAGATCTCTGTCTATCTAGTACTAACTTACATTGATCTTCCTAGGTTCAAAAACTCCAGCGTGCTGCTCTGAAGAATCCTGTTAAATGTGCTGTTTCTTCCAAATACCAGACTGTTGAAAAACTGCAGCAGTACTACATTTTCATCCCCTCCAAATTCAAGGTAATGCCACTTCTGTTTCTTCCCTCTTGTGGCTATGTCTTGTCTTGCTGTTCCCACAGCTGCCCAGTATCTTGTCACCTTGTCTGGCTTATATTTACTCTTTAATATGGCATATGTGTTTATCTCTTCACACCCCCCACCCCTTTCTCTCTGTTTCTTTTCAGGACAGCTACCTGGTTTATATCTTGAATGAACTAGCTGGAAACTCTTTCATGATATTCTGTAGTACTTGTAACAATACTCAGAGGACTGCTCTACTGCTCCGCAACCTGGGGTTCACTGCCATTCCTCTCCATGGGCAGATGAGTCAGGTATGGGCATACCTCACAGAATGGAGTAGACAGGAGACTTGTTGCTTGGGAAATGGGCTGCACCATACTGAGTCACAACTACCTTGCAGAAGGAGTGTTTCACAGTTAGTGTACTGGACTCAGCCCTAGAAATTGAACTAATGTGAATGCTGCCACTGGTTCTGTAATAGTTCAAAAAAACTGGAGAAATGAGATTTTTGAGTAGTTTTTCTCAGTTCTTCTTTACCAGTATTTCAACAACAGCATATTAACCAGAATAAGCATTATTATCTCATTCCCTTTTTTGTCCTGCTCTCTTCCAGAATAAACGCTTGGGCTCTCTGAACAAGTTCAAGGCAAAGGCGCGTTCTATTCTGCTGGCTACTGATGTTGCAAGCAGAGGTCTGGACATTCCACATGTTGATGTGGTGATAAACTTTGATATTCCTACACACTCTAAGGTAAGCTAATTTGTGTGCCAGCTGAGAGCTTCTGGTGACGAGGGGGCATAGTGAAGCTAGACAAGGGAAAAAAGCCACCTTTTTTCTGCTAACAGGAAATCTAGTTCACGCTTCTGTAGATTAAAAGATGTACTGAGTTGGTATCTCAGTTTGGTTGAGTGGCTTCATCTGGATTGTAGAACTGATTTTTAGAACTAAATTTTTAGAGTTGTAGAACAATTACTTCCTGTAAGTGAAGAGGGGAAGTGAGGGATATTCTGTGTCTTTGTGTTTCTGCTCTGAGTATGTGTTTTGCCATATTGCAGTAAAGGGCTTCTAGACTTTGAAAACAGTTTTAACATATTACTAGTTTCAGGTAGTAATCTCTGTTACTGTGATTCAGATTTGCCTTCACATTTTAAACTGTTTGAAAAACAAAAACAAAAAAAAAACCCAAAAAAAAAACCTACAACAACAAACCCACCAAAACCAAAAGTAAAAATTCTCCCGTTATGTTCAGTGTGAGTTTGATCAAGAAAGATGTCTTTAATATATTTCACCTTCATATCACAATAGTACAGCAAACTGGAAAAAAGTGAGTTATTAACCATATACCATATGGAAAGTATAGTATTGTCTTAGGGGGGTGACTTTGTTTCCCAGACTACTTTCGGAAAGCATACCGTTGACATACATTTCAGGAACTGGTATTGCTCCTTAGAATGATCAAAGACACTACACATTGCAAACAAAGCTTGGTGGTTCTTTGGAAGACACTCCTTCTGACATTATAAAAGGACAGAAGTTTAAAAAAAAAAGTAATGGTGGGGGCAGTAGCTTGAATGACATTGTTACGGTTTTTGTGCCCTTCCCTCTTGTCTAACTATGTCACAGAACACATCCTTTCTCATGATGCTTCCTTTCTCCACACAGATCCTGCATGGAGAAGGGAGTATTTTAATTTCCATAATGTAGTATAAAACCTGGAAAACAGCGTAGAACCATATAAACAGAAGGTGCTTAATAGATCAGATGCTTCCAAATTATTCTCATTGATCCTGCCTTTCACTGTGCTTGCCAAATTTAAATCTACTTGCCAGAGAGTGTGTCTGGAACACCGACTATGTAGAACATGAGATCCCAAGACTGAAAATGCAGGAATTGGCTCACTTTAAATATTAGCTTTCCAAGGAAGTGATAGTTCATTGGGAAAGTCATGCATCATAACTTCTGTCCTGCAATCTTGAGTAATTGGAGCTGGTAGTCATCTTTCTAAAGAGAAGAATTCAAATGTTAAAATGAAAGGTATGCCTCCACAAGCCAGTATCTTCTCAAATCCTAATGCTGCACACGGCCCTGAGTATTTAATCCTGGCTGTATTTTTCTCCTAATCTTCTTGTACTTTCCTAAAGAAAAATTACATGGGCTGATTTCTCATAACTTCTGGTTTGTGTTTGGTGCATATATATTATTGCTTATCAAGAAAATTGTTTTCAGGATTATATTCATCGTGTTGGGAGAACAGCTCGAGCTGGGAGATCTGGCAAATCCATCACCTTTGTCACACAGTAAGTGTTAAAATGTGATAGACTTATTCTTCTCAGATGTGGTTCAGAGCAGAAAATGTCTAACCTCATCCTGGGTGAGAAGAAAATACTGCTTTTCATTTTGGGGTGCCAGTTGGATTTATTTAGTTAAAGGGAAAGAATTCAAAGACCAGGCTGAGACGGGAGAAAGGTCTAGATAAATTCTAAAGCAGACATGTAATGAGCAGAACTTACTGTTTATAACTTGATTGTATAATTGTCATGGTTTAACCCCAGCCAGAAGCAAAGTACTGTGTAGCCACTTGCTTGCTTTCCCCCTGTTCCCCGTCCCCAGTAAGACGAGGAAGAGAACTGGAAAAAGGTTAAACTGGTGGTTTGAGATAAGAACAGTTTAATAACTGGAATAAAGCAAAATCAGTAAGAATAACAATTGTAATGAAGAGAAAAGGGAGAGAGAGAGAAATAAAATCCAAGGAGGGGAGAAAAACAAGTGGTGCACAATACAATTGCTCACCATTTGCTGATACCTACCCAGCCAGTCCCTGAGCAGTGATCAGCCCCTTCTGGCCAACTCCCGCTGGTTCACGTGCCAAGTGTGATGTTCTGTGATGTTGGGATATCCCTTGGCTAGTTCGGGCCAGCTGTCCCTGCCAGGCTCCCTCCTGGCTTCTTGTGCACCTGCTCACTGGCAGAGCATTGGAAACTGAAAAGTCAAGGACTTGTGAGGCCATCAGCGCAAGCATCTGTGGGCTGGAGATAAGGGGTGATGTCTGTGGGTGGTGACAGCTGAAACACTCTCAGGAGGGCTGATTCAAGCTGGTGTCTTGTTTTTCCAGGTATGATGTAGAGCTGTTTCAGCGCATTGAACACCTGATTGGCAAAAAGCTGCCAGCATTCCCCATGCAAGAGGAAGAAGTTATGATGCTGACAGAGCGTGTGGCTGAGGCCCAGAGATTTGCTCGAATGGTGAGTGCTGGCTTCTTGTCCCTCTACTCATTGTTGTAGTATGAATTTCCTCGGGTGCCAGAATGCGGTCAATCTCTTGATTGCATTGCAGGAGCTGCGGGAGCAGGGAGAGAAGAAACGATCTCGGAATGATAATGATGATGACACAGAAGAAGCTATTGGTGTCAGGAATAAGGTGGCAGGTGGGAAAAAGAAGAAGAGGAAAACCTTCTAGTTCAGTATTTGGACAGACCTTTCATTTTTTCTCTTTATGGCTACATGAGCTTGGCAAAAATGGTCTACCAAGTCATCTCCGGTAGATTCTTTTTTTTTTTTTGTCTTTCTGAACTGCTTGTGAGATTGGGCAGTCTACCTGGAAAACAACTTCTTCTCTTCTGCTTTAGCAGTTACAGACCAAGCTTGGCCCATTGTGCTTGCTGATACCTATCATGGGACCAGTCTTCCTTTCAGTGACACCAGCCTATCACCACTGGACCTGAAAGTAGCTGTGGTCTGGCCCTGTTCATTCACAAAGAAGGTGCAGTGTGATTGCAGCTTTCCCACTGCTGCAGCCTGTCTCGCCACTCAAACACACAGAATGGATCTGAGGTCAGATAGGTGTGTTGGAAGAAAGAGAGGAAAAAATTAAAAAAGCAGCTGAGTTTCTGCAGCACAGTGTGATGCCCTTGCCTTAGTGAAGGGACATGTCACGTGGAGAACTCCAAATATATTTTGCTTAATTTTAAAGCTACCTGGTTTTCTTTGTCTTGTCACGACCTGTTCTGCTCATTTGGAATATTGACTCTGCCAGACGGTTTTCTTTTTGGATCAATCTTAGCAATTCAAATGTAATATCAGTACTTTAGATGTGTCACCTGAAGAGTGGCCCAGCACAGACAAAACCTGTTTTGACAGGGTTAGGCTATTCACTGCCTGGAATTAGATCCAATATCTGTAATGATTGGCAAGATCAAGGAAAAATCTGGGGTTTGGGTGGTTTTTTTGGTGTGTGGTTTTTTTTTTGTTTGGGGTTTTTTTTGTGGCTGATTCTTGTAGTACTTGCAAACCAACACAAGAGGGTGGTATTGACATAGGAAAGCAGCTCATGAGCTGGGTGGTGAAGAAACCCGGGTATTGTAGAGGCTCTTTGACACAGTTTTCCTGTTTATTTCTCTGTCTTGGGCAGAGTTCAGTGCCGTATAGGTAGACTCTTGCAAGAGTGGGATAAATGTACTACTTCATATCAAACCAGAAGATTAGTGCTAGTTCCCATTGACAAAAAATTTCACACTAGACATTTTTGCTGGTGGGCAGTGTGAGATGCTCTTTTGTGACCGCTCAACATGAAAATTTAGTGCCTGTTAGAACTGCTCATAAACTGGATTTTTCTACTATGTGAAAAATGTTAAAAAGATTCTTTTTTAGATCTAAATGGAAAGCTGAAACTACTGCAGTAGTCAAGATGAGCACGATGGCTACTTCATAGTATCAACATCTAATATACACGTATATGCTAGTAAGAATGCTTTTGTACTTTTGTCTGGGGCAGCATATTTTGTAAAATTACAAAAAAACCACAGCATTGTTAAAACTTAATAGGAACAGCTTTGTCTTCATGAGGAACAAACATACTACCTTGTGTGAGAAGAGTGCCAGTGTTCTTTGGCCTTTTTTTTTGGTAACAGTTTACTCGCATCTCCAGAATGGTCACCTTCAAGTTTGATAGCTCTGAAGCAGTCTTAAGATCACTGGCAGATAAGTAAGGATACAGATCTTGGGTATGTTTTCTGCTAAGAGCATTCTTGGAAAGCAGGTAGAGAGTGCATTTTCTACGAGTCCTAGTGCAGAGAGGCAGGGGTGGAAGCCCTGTTAATTCTACAGGGCCCTTCGGTAGGGATCCTCACAGGTAGAGATAAAACAGCCTTATAATGCACCAGAGAGAGGAGTAAAGAGTATGTGGGTGGAGATGCAAATGCTCCTTCCCCATGGAGCAAGGGAACTCTCCTGACTGGTTCTCTGTCCTGCTGGATGCTTGAACAAAATTTCTTACCTTTCACAAGCAGTACAGGGTTGGTCCCACTATCAGCAATTTAAAATTAAATCCTTTTGAGGAGCCTGGGTCTCTGGAAAACCTCTTAGTGTTATTCTCGCTATGTAATGGATGGCATGCAGAGTCGGTCCTGAACCAGTCTTGTAAAGTGATGTGGAGGGCAGTTTTACTGCTGGAGGAGGTAGGCCAGGGTCATTCCTTTCAGAAGTAGTAGGAGGCTTGCTTTAATAGATTGGCAGGGTCTCTAGCATCTCTCTGTCCTTTCCTGTGTGGAAGGCTGCAATAGTCAAGGGGGAATCTATCTTCCTGATGGGATCAAATTCTCTATCCCTTCTCTGCAGTTACAAGAGTAACAAGGAGAGAAGTAGAGCTGCTCATTGTAAAAGGATGCAGAGCCTTTTTGAGAGGAGTGACTCCTAGGCAGTTGGCCGCCTCCCTTAGTTTGGAATGACAAGCTGTAGAAACACTTTGCACTAGAAAAGCAAAGGTCTCATCACACCCACGTTCTCACCGGTGCCTCACCTGCCACAGGTATGTGCATTCAACTTCAGCTAAAAATATCTCAACAGGTTGGAGGAGCAGGAAATAGTTTATTACTGCAACTACACCATGAGGGCTAGGTCTGGGTGTTTGTATAACTGAAGTGAAATAGGGAGAGTCTAAAGATGTATTTGGTCAAAACAGAATTTGGAGCCAGGCTAAAGCAAAATGTGTAGCTGATCTAATGAAACATGAGGAGAAAAGAATGGAGTGAGACCTGTCTGTCTCTGTATAAAAGACAGTTCAGAAGATACCAGCACTGGTATGTGTGTGGCTGCATACTTTTGTACAACAACTGATGCCAGTGTGTTTGTTCAGTGAGGACTCTTGAGGGGCAGTTCTGAAGTACGCCTCTCTGCACACCTCTTGAGTCTTCGCACAGCAGGGAGCTGAAGTGAAGGATTAACCTTAGCCTAGTCCTATCATATGTCACACTAACACAACCTGTCATTTTTTTGTGGTTGAAACTCAAGTTTCAGCAAAAGCTGTGTTCTCAAAAGATGTTTGGTAGGGATGTTTGTAGTTTGAAACAGTTATACTTCCCAAGTCCATAATGCAAAGGTGATTGTTTATATACTTGTAATATGTATTTTAAACAGTGTTTTGTAGTTTAGATTTTTAATACTGCATATGTGACTACCTTGGACAGTAAAGAATGGGGTTATAGTGTCTTTCATTTACATGTTTGAGAGCTGGCAGAAGCAGGACAATCTTTTGGAGGGGAGGAGTTAATTTAGACATTGACATCTGCGTGGGTAACTGGCTGCAAGATAAATGCTCTAGGATAGCTGCAAAAAGTAGCAATCCCTGCAATCACACAGTGGTTCAGAGCAGAAGCTGCACTGAATTGACCTTGTCTGAAATTGTTTGGGCCATCTCAGTTCCCCAGTGCTATGCTCCTGCTGCCCAGGGACCTGCAAGGGAAGCTGTGGGCAGGAAAGCATAGCTGGGAACCAAGGTGGGGAATCCAGGGTGCTTTTTCTGTGGTGGCAGCCTGAGTCTAAATCTACTTAAAATAATAATGAGGAGGAACACAGCCTATTCAAGGACCTGGCAGCCCACCTTCCCCCCTACTCCAAGAAAAGCAGAGTTGGCCAAGAGGAAGAGCTAAGTGTGATGACTTTCTAGCAACACCATTAACTTGTGCTGAGGAGAGTCACAGTTTAGGAGGGAACTCTTAAGAGTGAGAAGCTTCTGGGACTCTGGAGGGCTTTAGTTTACAAAGCAGGACTGAAGTTGGTAAACCTTCCCAGTTTAGCTGAGCACTGAAGAAGGAAAACAGTCAACATACTGAAAAGCCCTTGGAAGTGCTTAAGAAGGAATGGAATTGATTGCATGACCTGTGAAAGGCACAGGCACGTACGAAGCATTTTGATGTTGCATAAATGTGAAGTTGTGGTTTGCCTGCAATGGTATGTGAGGAGCTTCTGTAAACGTTCAAGTAAGCAATTAATTCTTGTAAATGTTGCAGAGCAAATGCTGTAAAAATCCAGCTTTGATGACAGAGGTAGTTCATGTAGTCATTCCGAATTCTTACTGTTCTTGCTTATGCACTTAAACAGTAGATTTTGGGGGGACAAAAACTATGACTATGTAAACATGGAGAATCAGAACATGAGTTTCTGACAGAATCCTAAGCTTTGGGGTTAACTCCTGAGCTTAAAAAAAAAAAAAAAAAAAAAAAAAAAAACCACACCCAAAAAAACCCAAAAGAAGCAAATGGTAAAAGATGCTTTAGTTTTCAGATGGATTTTTTTCCTCTGGTTGGACTATGAAAGCTCCTTCTGCATAACAATATCTAAAAGGGAGAGCTCAGGCTGTTTTATTCCTGTGCCACCTAAGAAATGGGAATGGTCGCTTGTTCTCTGGCCTAGGGATGAATACAGCCATGCCTCCAATGCTGTATCTCTTCCTGAGGACCCTTCAGTTATGGGAACTCCTGATGATGACGATAAGGCTTTCTTTGCTTCCAAAGCCCCCCGGGTCACAGGTACATGCCTTCCTGAACATGATAATCAAGTATATGTTGTGTTTCATGGTAGGATGTGTGTTGGGCTGTGCCAAGGTCATGCTTAATTGTCCAATAGGAGACAGTGGCACTGCAGTCTTCAACTGTTGACACTGAAAGTCCTCAGGGAGGGGTGGAGCTTATTCAGCACTTTTTCAGGGAAGCATCTAGAAGCCTGAAGCTATCTGTTAGAGGTTAACACAGGAATTTTGACTGCCTAAGGGAAGAGGACTCAATCTTTGCCTTCTCTGGTGGAGGATCCTCATTGTTGCAGAGATGTACATGCTGCTCTGTTGCCTCTCCCTAAAATGACGTCTAGGTATAGGACTACAAAGTTTCTGTCTTCGCTTGGACTTGGTGGTTGCTAGAGGTTCCTGAGGAAAGGGAAATGCAGTGTGAGCTTTCTATGCAAAAAGGAGAAATTTTTTTTCTTCCATTCCAGTACTAGCAAAGGCAGAAAAAGAACCCTGCTGGACAGGCCTCTCTGAGACTATTGCTTCTGTCCATCACTTCCTTCCTCCCTATTTGGTACTGTCAAAGAAGACAGGATTTTTTGGCATATTTCCCATTTGGACTGATTTAAGTCCCCTTTAATCCTTCTCAAGGTTTTCACTCACAAACAGGTCTCTGTGTAAAGAGAGGCAAATAGCAAAACTTGCTCTGCAAGTCATCTGTGTGTGAGGTAGAGGGAGGGTTGCATGATAAGGTGGAATTTCTTTGGTTGTGCTGGCTTTCCAAAAGAAAATTATTCCTTTGTGTGGTTTTTAGTGTATGTCTGCTCCATCCCATGAACAGGGTTAAACCACAAAATTTCTTGGCTTTGAGGTAGGAAAAAGGATTTTTTTGCACAATCAGAGTTGGAGCCACAAAAGTACCTTCTTTCCTGCAGTAGCAATGTGAGGGGGCACAGGATCTGTGGAGAAAGCTGGGCAGAGAATGTGTGGAGGCTCATTCAATTTTATTTAAAGCAACAGAGATTAAGGTATCCCAGTCAAGCATGTAATTGGATATACTTGGTCTTTCACTGTCTTTATTGTAGCTCAGTTGAAGGGAATTTATAACAGGAGATACTCAGCCTAATTTCTCATTGCCGGATTCTGTGCTTGATGTATCATCAGCAGGGAAGCAATACTTCTCCCTCAATGTGTATTCAGAATAATAAATTTGCCACTAGTGAGGGATTTCCTATTACTGCTGCTCATGTGCATGCTTACAGGTGCGTTAAACCTTTATCTTGGTGCATACCAGAGGCTCTCTTTGGTTGTTAAGGACTGGTCTTCTCCAAACACAATCAACAATATGAAGCAGACAGCCTAATAAATTCCTTTGACGAAGCGTAGGCAGAATAAGCTTTCCATTCCTGCAGTTGCAGGTCTTGAGATGCCTCTTAGAGATTTTGCAGAACTATGAACTATTTTTCATTGAATACGCTTGAGTCATGTGTGAGTATCTTGGTTTAGGCTCTCTCCACCCATTGGTGATAATTACTTTAGTACAGACTAGGAATCTTGGAGTCGCCGTTCCAGTTTTCAAGAGAAGTTTAGATAAAAGTGCAAACTTTTAAAAATGCAAAAAGTGTTGGCTGTGCTTTTTAAAATAAGTAACATAGTGAGGAATGGTTATAAAAGATCTATAGAAGAAATGTTGGAAATAGATTCGATAGTCTGTTCTAAGATCCAATTTTGAGGTAGCCTTCTGCCTGTGTTCAGGTGGCTGGCTGCATCCAGGCTTGCGTATCTCAGCCAAGATTGTTAAAAAGCCCTTTGTAAAGCATTCTAGTGTTTTGTGACCCTTTTGGTTGTTCCAAGGTTCCCATTCAGATACGATTTCTTTACTCCAATGATACTGCCTCTGTCTAGCTCAGAGGACTTTTTGAAGATCCATCCTCTGAATGCCAGGCAACCTCCCCTCTTTGAAAATGCCAGTGATGCTTTCACAGGTCAGATGCTGCCACCTGGTCTTGCTGATTAACAGCTCTTTGTGATTAGTGAGGAATCGCCGTCTCCATTGGAGTTGTGTTAAGCTGATGGAAGGAGAATTGCTGGAATTGCAGTCACTGGTTGTCTTTTATTTGCATGTACTGATTGAGCATGTGTTCTTTTGAAAATCATGTAGCAGACAGTTGTGGATGTCTTGAATTCAGTAGAAGCAGCAGATGTAAAGGAAGATGTGGCTAGTGCAGGGCCCTGTTAGCCTTCTGTTGTGGATAAACCTGTTGTGCAATGGGAAGGCAGCTTTCTGGAGGGCATATTATCAAAAAAATCTTTGGTGAGTGCCTTTATCTCTGTATCTTACACAGCAAATAAGACTTTCTTTTCTCTTTTTCCCTTTTTAAATGCAACAAGCCCTTTGGAAAGCTAATTGCTCTGTTCTTTCTTGGAAGGGAAGGCAGAACCCCTGAATCAACAGTGTTTCTGTCCTGTGTCAAGCAGGACACATGGATAAACAGGACACACTTTGAGAGCTCTCTTCCTTTGCTGTGATCTTTAGCCTCTCTTGCTTGGGCCAGGGTAGGCTTCTGGTGGAAGTGTTCAGTTTTGTTAGCCATGTCAACCCTTTGCTTCTCTGATCACCTGAGATCTACAGGACCGCCTATTAACAATTTACATGGGTAGCAGGGAAAATGCACGAGAGGAGACGATTTTCTGCCTCAAAGAGCTTCTGGGTTATCCAAAAATATGCTGGAGTCTGTGGAAAGGACTCTGCAGTAGTTATTGGAATGTGAAGATACAGGGATAATGAGGAGGACTGATGGGGAGAGAAGTCCCTCTCTATAGCTGGATGGTGAGTTGCATGGCGCTATCTCTCTTGGTAGGGAAAGACCTTTGACAAGTAGAGATCTGAAGCCAACCATGGCTGGATGACCTTGCCTTGAAGTGGCTTCTGTGGTCTGGACACTCATCTCCTTGGCTTTTGCAGTGTCAGGACAAATACGTAAATTTCTGCCTGCTTTGCTAAAGTAAGGTAGCTCTGCACCAGAAGCCATGCTGAGCCTTAAAATGAATTCTGGATTGAAGGAAACTTCTTGTGACCTTGTGCACTGCCCCAGGTCCTGCTTCAGCTGGAAGACTTTTTCCTCTATGGCTGAAGTGGGCAGTGGACTGAGCCCTGTGGCAGAAACCTGGACTACCTGACAAACGAGGCTGTACTGGTATACCAGAGCAGGTTGGCCTGCCTGCTCAGCATGTCAGCAGAATCTCACTGCCCAGACAGGCAGAGTTTGCACTTTTTTGCTCTCCTGCATTGTCTGCAGGATTGCATCATTACCCAGTCCACTCCCATCATTTGATCAGATAAAGGTGGCCAAGGGACTCCACTAACTTTTGGAAGCATTCAGTGATGGAGATCCTGGGGCAGTGGCACCTGCAGCTGGGGAGCCACCTTTCCTGTGTCTGAGGGAGAGGGAATATCTCTGTATAGCCTGGGGTAGGGGAGCCCCTCTGCCCAGGAGTGCCTGCATGCAGCCTCCCTCTCTGCATGGACTGATTTACTCCTTTGGAAGCATCAGCCAAGGCCTCCTCTCACATAATTAGCTGGCAACTATATGCATCACTCCTGAAGCTGGCACAGGCCTGCCAAGTTCTGCCGAGATACTTGCTGAGCAAGGTTTTCTCATGCTCAGCGTGCCTCAATGTGTTGCATTATTAAGCTTTCATTATTTGGAAGCTTTTTTGGGGACACATCCCCCATCTCCTTTCCCCACCTTTAGCCATTCCTATATGTCTGACTTCCTTCACCAAGGTCTCATGCATGTATCCCCCTTTCTAAGCACCTTCTGCACTCTGCCCTCCTCACTTTTCCCCAGCCTTTCTGCACCAAGCAGCCTGCAGTCAGGTCCCTAAACAGCCCCAGGGCTGGTTCTTAGCTTTGCTGTTCATGCTGCACTGCAATATAGTCCTGCAGGGCCTTTAGCAGCCAATGGACAGGTGCCTGCCCAAGCCATTTGCTTCCAGCTCTGCCTTTCTTGTGTTTTCCAGGATGTGTGGGAGATGTGAGCTGCCTCAGCAGTTCCTGCATGGCTCTTCCCATCTTTATGGTGTTTTAGGAGACACCTCTATGTTTTGAAGCTTCTTGCCAGAGGAAGTACTACAGTCTCTGTGCAGATGGAGATTCCTCCATTGCACACCTGCAGGAATATACCACCTCAGCCATACAGGAATTGATGGGCATCTGTGTTCACAAATGCTCTAGAAGATACAAATCAATGAGATAAATGATAGAAAACAATGGAGATCCTGCTGGGCTCTCTGGGCAAGTCTCTCGTTGTTTAATACTGTAGTACTGCGTGTTAGAAAGAGATGGTGCGTTTATACTCAACAACTTCTTTCAACTCGTTACTTACCTTAAATCCTTTTGATGAGTAAAGAGAAGGATGGTTAGGTTTAGGGCAAATCTATCATAATTTTGTGCTGTCCTGGAAGGCTGGTATACAGGCTAACCAGCAACAGACTCAACAGTGTCATTTCTCTGCTTGATGATTATAAATGAGTAGTTAGGAAAGTCAGATTTCAATTGGCTAACAGAGGTTTTAACCATGTGTACATCTAGATTAACCACTCTGGAGATTGGGGATTATCAACTGTTATGTAATAGCAGATTTTTTTTTTAAAATTGGGACAGGACTGCAATAGATGCTGTGTTTACTAAAGACTGTCACATAATACATCCAGAATGTGTGTTTTGTTTGACAGAATCATAAATGGGGATTGCTGATTTTCTTTACCTCTAGTAAAACCGCACTGCTGATCAGACAGGTGAATCATTGTAGGTTAGATTTAGTTCTTATTTGGGTTGTCGGGTAAGAAGTGAAGTTGATTTAGTTCAGCTCCAGTTCAACACAGCTTCAGATCTACTGTGTGGCTTCAGTTCTGGCTGAGCAAACTCTAACCCCAGGTAACACAGGATTTCATGGTAACTTCACCCCTATGTACATCACAATCCTGTAACTTGATAAAGCCCTTGGAGTCAGCAATAATATTGCTCAAATCCATAGGATATGTGAGATCCCTTCACTGACATGCTGCATAGGCTTTTATTTCCCCCCCCCCCAAGAGTATACCTGAGTTTATCCCACACATGATGGGATGTGTTGTGTGCCAAGCAGAAGGTCAGGCCCCACATTAGTAGTGATTCCTTTTGCCTTTTAAAATCTAAACACACAGACAATGATTTTTTTCTGCATGATTAAATTAATGTCCCTGCAAATCTGGGGAATGGAGTACCATGTGCTTGCTGAAATGTAGCAGCACTTTCTGCTGCCCAACAGCTACTAGGTTTTACCCCGGGGTGAGGTTCCTGTCTGCAGCCAGGGATTCCTGCAAAAAGCACTTTACAGCTTTTTCAGGAGAGCTGCTCATGTGCCAGTTGGTATTTCATTACTGCAAACGAATGTCAGTTATAGCAGTTTGTTAATAATGAACAAGGAAGGGATTATTGGGCAATGCAACAGCACTGGAAGAGAACCTGCTGAAGCTTCCCTTTGCTGTATCATGCACATACCAAGAGCTGTTCCTCATCTCTGACACCGTCCTAGATTGCTCATACCGTTAGCTGAAACTGTGTTTGCATTTCTGAAGAAGTTAATTGGGAGCTAAACCTTTCCTTGGCATATGGCTGTCACTTAGGGGGTTTCACTTTTGTTTCTGAAGCAAAACAGCCAAGGCTGCTGGGTCTAGAGAGCAGCAGGGATCCTAGGGGCTCCCATGGGAGAGCTTGCTGGTCCTTCCCATTTAGGGGACAGCTAAGTGGCAGGAGAGGAGCACAGGAGGGCCAGAAAGGGGCTCCTTGGGTTGAGGCTACTGGTCCAAATTGAAGCACATAAAAAACTCCTGGCTTGCAGTAAATGTCTTCTCTATTTGGATACTAATAATGGCTGTGCACTGACATTCTTCCCTGTAGCTTAGAGGAGATCCTAGGTTGTCAAGAAGGTTGGAAGAAAAATAATCAAGGCCAGAGACATGGCAGACAGCTGTATTTTCTGTATAGTTCAGACCTTGCCTTCTCCCAGCCCCAGGCACAGCATCCAGGCTGGAAGTTCCTGGAGTACAGAAGTTCCTATTTCATATTCAACAGTATAACACTCTTTTCCAGCCCAGAATTGCTGCTTCTTTAGATCCATGCAAACATGGCAAGTTTACATTATGTTTAGTGACCATCAAGTAAGATAGCAGATGTCCCCGCAGGCTTATCTGAAACGAGGAGAGGAGTTAAATGAAAGCATGAGGTGAGACAGAGAAACTATCCCAGCAGGAGATACTTTGAGTCCTGCCAACTGGTCTGAATCGTCAGTGGAAATTTCCATTTGAACTTTTGATGGAATGATGGAGTTTTGTTTAAAGGAATGAGGAAGAGTGTGTGTGTTCATCTGTGTATGTGTGCCTGCCTAAGACCGCATATTTGAAGAGTCATTTTTTCTTTGCATTTATCAGAAGACTTAAAACAGTAAGAGTAGGAATTTTATGCTCAGACTGCATTTTCCAGTCAACTCTCCCTTTGAGATTTCCACTCCTTATTGTGATAGAATTAAAAGGAGAATAATGAAATGGATTACATTAAGGCCTTAGCTTCAGTTATCAAGTGCTTATTAATCTCTCTGGCTAGGATTCAAATCTATGGCATCAAGTGCTCCATCTTTACAAGGTACATCCACTGAAACAGCATGTAAAGAGTGCAGATCTTTCAGATCTGGACTCACAAAACAAGCAGAGAGGTTCTGTCACAGTGCAGGATGGGCTAAACATCCTGTGGTGAATTTTCTGTGGAAAACCGTTTTAAGTGGTTCTCCTGGCTTGTGATTGCTTGCCCCCCACCCCCCTGCCTGTCTGGCTACCACTTCTGCCAACAGCATCCTTGTACCTTGCAAGTCCTGCATTTTTATCTACTTTTAATAGATATTGCAACAACAGAGGCAAAAGCGTGGCCGGCAGTGTGAGGCTGGATGCAGCCAGGCTGTTATGTGTGCATGCTTGCATACAAGTATGCGTGTTTGTGTGTGGTTATGTGCCCACTGAGGTTAGGCAGAAACTGCAAAAGGAGGCATCATTTTACAGAAGCAAGCAGCTCAAGCAGGAATGTGATCAGGCCTCTTAAACACACCCAATTAAATTTCTCTTCAGTTAAGCAGATAGAATAGAGCACTGTTTCCCCCTCATTTTCCCTAAGTACAGCTATTTGATTGTGTATCACTGTCATAGATTTTGATGATGCTTAACTACCAGATATAGCAGGCATGCACCAAATTAATGTTGCTATGTCCTTTAGGGAACTTAATGTCATTGGTCATACTAGGAAGTTGGAGATCTCATAAAGGATCAGTTGTGATTAGCAGGTAGGACAGGAGGAAACTTGAAAGACCTCCATGTTGTTGCAACAATTCATCACTCCTGGCAAACATTGCAATGGGAGAATAATTCAAGAAAGAATTTTGGTAGAAGGAGCAAAGAACTAAACTGCAGTCCTGGGCCTCTAGTGAGGCAGTATCTGGGGATGCTTATGTGCCTGTGTTGTTCTGGAAGTTAGGAGAGCAACCCGCCCACCTCAATGTACATGATGGAAGAAGCAGTGGAAGGAGGCCTGCGTGCATGATCTTGTGCCAAGTGAAAGGAAGGTGCCCAGCAATGTGCTGGCCTTTTAAATGGAGGTTACAAAGCTGTGTTGCCTGGCCAGCTCCATAACCTCCACCCAGCATGAGGGTCCTAGGCTACCACCTGCACTCCCCCTGTAATAGTAGAACCCATGCTGTCTGTGCATGCCTGAGGAGTGTCAGACCTGCAGGCTCCCAGGGCTTGCCATCTGCTTGTGCCAGAAGTGCTTCCAAGCAGAGCAATTCTCCTGGCTCCTGGGTTGCCAAAGGGAGGGGAGCCTTCAGGATCAGAGTGAAAAGGCATTTTGTGCATGCTGAAAGCATTGCCTTAGCCCAGTCTTGATGAAACGTACATATGCTTTTTCTCCTATCCCATCTCTCTGAGTGTTTGCAGGGCTGCATTGGCCTTTTTGGTACATACACGCTGAATTGAGGAAGGACTGAAGCATGAGCTGAGCTAGGGCTCTCCTTGTGGTTGCTGGCATTCAAGTGCTTGAGCTGCCCTGAAAGGCATCTGAGAAGTTTTATGGTCATATAATCGCGGTCAAGTAACAAACTTTACTTAGGGTGAGCTAGCAAGCAGAACTGAGGCACTGGCTGTATAAACTGTTTACATGTATAATCTGACAACCATTACGCCAGCAACCTTTCTGCCAGGTCAGCACTGGCGTGGCACTTCCGGCAGTCTCCAGCTCAAGCCCAGAGGAACACAGACCATCTCTCCTCAAATCACAGGGACCCACAGACTGTAAAGCCCATGACTGCAGGGAAATGGCTGTGTCTGTGGAGCAGAGCAGTGCTAGAAGCACTCACCTCCATCTGTCTGAGCTTTGCCACCAAGCACCTGATACCTCCGAAGATGAAACAGCGCAGAAGAGAAGCTACTTCTCCCAGGGCTGCAGTAAGACATTCTTCATAAGGGCTAGCACCAAGGCTGCCTGTGGTATCAAGCTCCTTGATTACATTTCACCAAAGCCTGACTGGGATTTCCAGGGACCTATGTAGCTCCTCAGCAGCTCTCCAGCTCCAAGAGGTGACACTGGGATTTATGGCACCTGGAGATCAGAACTGCCTGCTCTGGGGACCTGTTCTAAACTGTAAGAAAATACTAAGGGGCAATAGGCTGTGAATTCAATTACTTGACCTTACCTCACAATTGTTCCTTACAGTTCTCTCCCCCACCCACTGCCCATTTCCTTCAAGAAAAATCACAGCACTGATTAATGATTAATCTTGGTTGGATAACACCCAACAACCAAAACTGCTGGCTAATCCCAGGCCATGGTTCTGCAATCAGTAGCAGATTTGTACACAGCCATATCACTTAATAGAATGTGCCTGATTAAGATTAAACATGTAAATACAATTGTATTTTTCATAATTTAGCTAGGGCAGACAATACTGAGTTTATGCCGTCTTTATGCCAGCTGTGTCGGGGCACAGATCTGTACCAGCATGAAGCTCATTGATTAAAAATCTATCAACACTTTTTTGTCTGATGAAGTCTGAAAAGGAGGAGTGATTTATGTTGGATCTCAGCTCTGCTTTGTATCATTGCAGTGATGTTTGATCCAGGAGCAGTAAAGCAGAATTTTCTGTATCATTGAGAAGGGAGTTTTTGTGTGCAGCCTGATCCCCAGGAATGCTTCTTGCATGGAAGCAGTCCTCAGCAGAGCGTCTTACCCAAGGCACTGCTGGACGGAGAAATCAGTCTCAGACTCCAGGGCAGGATGGCTGTCTGTTGCCAACAGCCACACATGTGTGTGGAGTGGAAAAGTAGGGAAAAGGGAAAACTACTCTAGGCACAGTGGGCAAGGAATACTGAAGGGAACACCATTAGAGGCCAGGCAAGGGTACCAAAATGAGGACTGGCACACAAGGAAAGCAAAGGCTGACTCCTCCTGGAGTGCTTTGCTGAGTGTCTCTCTGTCAGGCTTCGCCAGCTAAAGATGCACCAGACATCCCTCTCCCCGAAATCATTTCCCCAGCCTTGAGATCATCTTTGTCTGGGAAAGAGAAAATGCGGGTTCTCCTGGATCTCCCTTGGCATATCCTCCTTTTTGGGGATATCAGGTAACATCCCCGTTTGTTGTTTTCAGATCCCATGTTTCCTGAGAGTTAGGTGCTTCTTCCCAAATGTGTCTCTGTATACAGTACCCACTCACCCATATCAGTGCAACTTGCTGCTTTGGGAGCACATCAGCAAAAAAGCAGATGAGGTTAATGCCATAAAGGAGGACTGGACCCTTCTGAGCTCCTCTGGTAAGCAGATGGGCACAAGATACCTCCAGGAAACTACATCTAGAGGAATGGCTCAGTTGTCATGAGTAAAACTTTTATCAGCATACTGTTGAAAGTCGTAAAGGAGGTGATAAATCTAATTTTTTTTTAACTTGTTCACAGCTTTCAAGAGCACCAGTTTTATTGTATGAAAAGGCTCTTCCTAGCCAAAGTGATCACAGCCACAGGTGGTCTTAGCTGCTTACCACTTATTTCTGCCTGTTCTTGCTCTAGCTTCCACACTTGCGACATATGAAAAACAGCGTAACACCTGCCCTTGTGAGATAGGAACAAATCTAAGGCATGAACTCAGCACAGTTTCAGTGGGTGCTCCAGGAGCCACCCCGTACCCCTGGGTGTCCAGGTACGAGGCTGGCCATTCCTGGGATTGCATACAGAAGTGATCCCATGTGCAGCACCACAGAGCATTAAGTTCCTAGTGCAGGACCAGGTAGTCAGTTTCCATTGCATTTCCAAAAGCAGTCTTCTCACCAATTAGGGATGCTCTGGCAGATAATTCACAAGTTTGAAAGTTTTTGTTTATAGGACATACTCAAGAGCACCGATTTCAATATTTTAACAAGTCTCTTTGCTGTTTTCTTGCCCAAATCTTACACACACACACCCCCCCCCCCGTAACAGGAATCTGGGCATTTAGAAGCCAGGAAGAGAGAGGGGTTGGCCAAAACCTATTCTTTTAAAGAAAATCCTTTGAGCTTCTTTGAGTGGAGACAGCAATTACAACATCAAACCACATCACTGTTGCGTACTCAAAATGTTTATTTTGTTCCTGAGACTGAAAATGGCAGGAAGCAGAGCATGCTGTTTGGAAGAGCTGATGGCTGCAGAGACAAGTAACAGCTCTGAAGGACACCAATATGAGTTACTTTTGCAATTTTTTTAGATAACATTTAGGTTTTGGTGCTGCACTTTTAATTTCCAAAGGAAAAGGATTCAACTCTTAGGCAGGAGTTTTGGTATTCCTTGGTTGTATACATGCTTTCAGAGACAGAGCACAAGGGATTCAGAGACAGGACCCCAAGGAGAAAGCCCAATGTTATATGGAGGTGCCACATGTAACCTTTCCAGAAATGACAACCCTTGTCCTTGTCTTTGCTCCTGTCTAAGGCAGAGCTGCTCAGAGCTGGCTGCCTGGACTGAACACCTGTCACTTTTGTGCCAGGCTGTTTCCAAGGTTGTCATAATGTTTGTACCTGAACTGATTTAAAGACAAAGGAAATGGATGGGGCAGGACAGGGTGGAGGCTGCTATAATGTTAGTTCAGTATGACTGTGATAAGTGCTGGCAGGGGGGATTTTTTCAGAGAACAAGGCTGTTCTTGTGTTGTCAATGTACTGCACAGGTAGCTAAGCAGAAGGAATGACACAAGTATACTCACAACACAGCCAATATCAGTGACCAAAAATAAACATGTTATTTAGACACATTCCAGAGCGCCAAGCACTACGTCTCCCCAGGCATCTACTCGCTTTATTACTCAGCTTAATAAAAGATACTAACTCAGCCACTGAACCTCCCAGACATGCTGTCTCCCCCAGACCTGGCTGAGCTGAGAGGGGCTGCAGCACCCCGCCCTTTGCTGGTGGCTCAGCCCTGTGACACTGAAGCCAGTGGAGCAGGGCTGGCCCAGGGCATCATGCACAGTACCGGTCATTGGCACCCTGCAGGAGGGAGCATGGCCAGGCAATGCCAGCAGCGAGAAGGGAAAAGGAGTGGAGCCAACACAGAGGGAGAGCCCAGCCCTTCTTTTCCACCTTGTCCTGCTGCTGGAGGACTGGAAGGGGAGGTGTAGGTGGCTGCTGCCCAAAGGGGTCAGTCCCTGCTGCCATCCCTGCCTCTTCTTGTCAGCTGTAGCAACTGCTCCTTCCCATTCACCAGCAGCCAGCTTGCTTCTCTAGGGCTGCAGTATGGCCAAAGCAAGCTGTTTTGCTACCAACAGCCTCCCACCCAAAGGAACTTCCAATGTCACCAGCATTTTGCTACTGGATTGTGTTGAAATTATTTTGGAGACATGCTATGCAATTCAGCTGACAAGTGTAAAGATCTGTATTTGAATTCATTATTTTGTCTCTCTTCACCTCTGTTGGACAGAAACAAATACTTAGGTGTGATTTGGTTTGTTGTGAAGCAGGTCAACTGAAAATCCCCTGGAAGTGCCTCTTTCTTTCTACCAACTATAGTGGGAATCTGGATGACTGTGTCTGATGAAGTCTGCTCTGTAGACACGTAGGGGTCAATTTAATTGCCCTTAGATTGGTGCCTAGGACCATTTGAGATCCCCTGGTTATTCAGTGTGAGCTGATGATCCAAAAGTGTAGTTTCACACAGCTCTTGTATCCTGTATACCATCCCTGTGGCGGTGACTGAGTTACAGGTGACCAAGCTACAGTACCTTCAATGAACTATTTGTCTATGCTGATGCACCAGAATGAAGTCCATATGGTGGCTGTCCTGCTTTCAGCTGGGATAGCGTTAATTTCCTTCTTAGTAGCTGGTGTAGTGCTGTGTTTTGGATTTGGTGTGAGAACAATGTTGATAACATACTCATGTTTTTAGTTGTTGCTAAAGTAATGTTTATGCTAAGTCAAGGACTTTTCAGCTTCTTAGGCCCTGCCAGTGAGAGGGCTGGAGGGGCACAAGAAATTGGGAGGGGACACAGCCAGAACAGCTATTCAATAGAACGTCATGCTTGGTATATAAACCGGGGTGAGTTGGCCAGAGCCGGCCAATTGCTGCTCGGTGACTGGCTGGGCATCGGTCAGCAGGTGGTGAGCAGCTGCATTGTGCATTGCTCCTTTTGGTTTTCTCCCTTCCCTTTGTATTTTGTTCCTCTTCCCTTCTCCCTCCTTTTTCATTACAATTATTGTTGTTGTTGTTATATTTCAATTATTAAATTGTTCTTATCTCAGCCCTTGAGTTTTACCTTTTTCCTGATTCTCCTCCCCCTCCCTCTGATGGGTGAGGAGAGTGAGCGAGTGGCTGCATGGTACTTAGTTGCCAGTTGGGGTTAAACCACAACAGGTGGACATCTACATCTGGGTACCTATATATAAGCTCTGCATCTCAGCTCTGAAATAGCCAGTGGAGATTCAGTACTCAATACATTTGCTCTTACAAAGGTGATTTGAGATGCTTAAGGGTATCCAAAACACCTGCACAGGACTGCCAGATCTGATACAGGAGATACAGGAGACCTGTGTGCTCCTGGAGCAGTTCCTGGAAGCTGAGCAGGATACCCTATGACACCTCAAATGACACTATATGCTTATGTGCAAGCAACTAAGGTGAGGCTGCAGACAATCCAGCCAACCACACCTGGGAGCATTTCAGAATACATAGAAATAGGCACCTGCATCCAATCAGCTGGGCCAGTCCATCTGACTTTTGGGCTGTTTAGAAGCTGAGACATCCAGCTCACATTTAGGTAATAATCACCAGACATCTAAATTTAGATGCCTCTATCTGCAAGTTGCATCCCATCCCTAAAGCAAGGTGACAATCATCTCACCTTTGTGGTGTGAACGTTGTGCTGTTTGTACTCGCCCATGTAGATCAGTGATGCTTCTCCACCCTCTTTGGCATAGCCTGAGGGCTACGGGCACCGTTTCTCAGGCTACCTACCAGGACTCAGCAGCACTTGGGCTCCTAAGTCACTTGGGATTTTTTTCTTTAAACATAGACCCATTTATCAGCTTTTTGAAAGTACAGGGTGTGTTTAGTGACTAACTGTCAAGGATTTTTCAGGCATTCTGGAAAATGGTGTTATTCTTCTTTCCTTTCTTTTTACCCCTGATAAAATTTGACACACTGTTTTCCATTAGGTTTTTTGTGTCTGTGTAAATGCAGTGAAGTTGTTATGCAAATAGGCTGGCAGTGACCAATAGCCTTTGAAAGCTTCTTGGGATATCTTCCTAGACAGGTTGGGTCCCACTGTGCTGGTGCTGAATTCCTCTCCATCACTCCTTCTTTCCTCCTCCCATTTTTCACATCTGCTTCCTTCTTGGCTGGCTCACTAAGCTTGAGACCTACTTTAAAGTTAAGATTAATTTCATGTAAAGAAACCTGGCATGTGCTTTCCTAAGAAACCTCAGGTTTTTACACTGAAATGAAATTAGGGAGGATGTGAGGAACTGTCCTAGGGCTCAGCATGGCCCACCCTACAGTGCCTGCCCTGAGCAGTGCCTTTCACTCGATAAGCCACTCATCCCTTCAGTCCCCCATGTGCTTCTAGGGGGTGCACAAGAGAAGACTCTCTTGTATGTGTTTTGTAGCAATCTCCACATGTGACATTCAGAAGGGATCAGCACCCAGAAATACGCCATGGGCCCTAAAACAAAAAAACCAACGAAATGAACATGCAGATGAGACAACCATGGGCAGTCAGATCTCAGCACAGGCATGTACAGCTGCTTCTCTGGTTTTGGGAAGGAGCACAACCTCCGAGGGGTGGGAGGAACTTCCAGGTTTAGGGGCTGTGTGTAGGGACCAAGTGCTTGGTGTGGATAGGCCCTGATGACAATTCCTTAATCAGAATAATAAAATACACCCAGTGATTAATATTTAAATAACAGATGAAGTCACGAGCACGCTGGAGATATGCGCGGCTTTGGATGGAATTGTGCCAATAGGTGTGTCAGGCCAGAGGCACAATGTAGAGCAAGGGGGTATTTGTCATTGCCTTAATTCATTAACTGGGCCAGCAATTTGGACAAAGTGACTCAGTGCTTGGGAGCAGACAGAACTGCGCCTTCGGAGAGCAGGGCTGGACCGAGCAAGACACCAGGAAAGGCAAACGGCCCTTTTCAGGAAAGGAGCCGGTGGGAGCCCAGGTGGCAGGGGTGAGCGGAGCAGCCGTGTCCCCGCACAGCTCGCAGCAAGAGCCCCGAGGAAACCGCCTCTAGAGCTGAGCTCGCAGCCGCTCTCCCTCCAAGCGCTGTGGGTCTGTTGGCATCCCACAACCTCGTCTTCCACCTTGCAAGCAGTTATCTGGCAAGAAAGCATGCAAAGAGACAAAAGGCTTGGAGCAGGGAGGGGACGCCCTGCTATTCACAGCCACAGTCCCCACCCACGGGTGCCAGCAGAGAGGGGGGCATTTATCAGGCGCTTGGCTGAGCAGCGTTCAACCCCGTCTGCGCCCGCCGCAGGGGTGAGCGCCCCGCTGACGTCAGGACGCCTTACTTCATCTCCTGGCACTGGGGCCGGATTTTCATAGCCGTGTCCCGTAGGAGAGGAGAGGCGAGGCGGTGGAACTGGAATAGGCGTGCTCAGCCACACCTCCCCAGCCCTCCAGCTGTTAAAGCTCCCGAGGAGGCCACGGGGGCTGCTGCTCGGCCGGCCGGGTTGCAGGAGCGGAGGTGACCGTCACTGCCGCGCTCAGAACTTGCCTCTTCTAGCTGGAGCCTCCCTGCTGCCTTCACCGGGCAGGACCCAGAGAGGTAATTCAAGTCAACGTCCTACAGGACCCAGGGCGGACCTGCCTTCTGTGGCTGGGGTGGGATGGTGGGCAGCACCATGGCTTGGGGGGTGGGGTGGAGCAGGGGCATGGGGTGCCATTGGCAAACAGAGAATGCCTCCCACCCTTGAGTCTAACATGGGATTGCCAGCTGGAGCTGGGGAAGCTATGGCAGGCTTTCCTTGAAAACAGTTTGAAATTTGTGGCTGGCTGTGTGTATTTTACGCACAAGTATCAAAGAAAAAGCAGGCTCCAGCTGGAGGGAGAAGACTCGGCACTAAAGCAGTAGCTGATACAGGGTGAGCTGTGAAGTTAACCGTAGTACAGGCTCCCTTGTGCAGACTGCAGAGCCCCTTGGAAATCCCAAATACTTCTGTAGGTGCTGGATGAGCAAACTCAGCTTCTGGGGGGTAAGACTCACCCCAGGACACAGGGCAGAGACTCTTCATGCCTTGTAGGACATCTACCCTGGAAAAAAAGAGAAGGGAGCAAAAATGGGCACAAGTGGTCCAGCTCTCCAAGGCAGTGAGGTGCTTCCATCCTATTTGTTCCAAGGGCCATGGCGGACGACTGTGGAAAGTACCACTTGAAGTAAGCACCAGTCAGAACCCAAAGCTATGGGTGTGCTCTGTGCTGCCCTGGGGTCTCACATTGGCATTCTGGGCTCTCTTCCCACCCTGACAGCGAGCATCATTCTGTATCTGCCAGACTTGTGAATAGATAAGCTAATCTGATCAACAGTAAATGTCAGTGGATAAAATTGTAGCATTTGCTCTCCAGAGTTTCAGGCAGCATTATTTATTACTTACAGATAACTCTCAGCTACTTGTGCAAGAGATCGTAAGTCCCCCAAATCTTGTGAACAATGATTTGTGAAAATTCCTGCATGTGTTATTCACTAATTCCGTTCTCTCCATGGAGAGTCCAGAGTTCCTGCATATTTGAATAATCTGCATTTTATTATAGCCAGCTTTTTGAAGAGCTGCACATCTGCTTTTACACAGTGAGGTTAAAAGCTGGAAAAGTATTCCACTATTTGTAAGCAGGTCACATTGAGGCATATGTGGGGCTAAGAGTGAGTCAGTAATATTTTCCCCCTTCATCCCTTGATTAGGTCAACTGCCATTTAAGAAGACTCAACCTATACTCCCTAAAATCTCTTGGAAGGGTTTTAGAATCCACCTCATAACTGCAGTATGTTGTTCTGGAGGGGGAAAATAAAAGCAAATGGCATGGTGAGCACTAAAGACTAAATTTTGCAAGGTTAACTTTTTTCTTTATATATCTGAAAAGAAATCCCTTGGTGGGTCACCATTAAGGCCAGATTCTCCTATGTTTCATGCTGATACTGTATTTAAACTCCCATTTTGGTAGGTTTCAGAGATACGAGCCTCACTGAGCAATTTGATACCTAGAAAGCAGTACCTGGCCCCTGGGATCTAAACTCACTGAGTAACTGCATAAACGGTCCATGAAGTGCCCAGCATCCTTGTACAGTGGTTTCTACACATGCTTGAGGCTCCCAAGAAAGTTGGCAACTTAATTCCCCTCAGTGATGGGCAGAGCTCACTTAAACAGCCTGCCTTATCCCCTGGTGAGACAGGCTTAAACCAGGCTTACTCAGACAGCACTGAACTCCATGTGATAATACAGCAGGAATGCATTGGGTGCATTAGAGACCTTATCCATCCTTGACTCATGGACTCCTCAAGCGGTAACTTGGTGGTTACTTCTCGTGCAATGAACAGCATTAGCTCTGACATGTCAAGCTTCCAGCCAGTGCCAGGTGGCATCATGGGGAGGGGACTGAGGTCTTTGAGACAGTTCATATTGCTGCACTGCCGTGAGTAAGGAGTAATATGAGTTTAGGGCTCATGGTTGGTGGCCTGCATTTGCTATTTAATTTGGAGTGAGAACAGCTATGCTGGAGGCATCCAGGTTATTTATCTGCAGGGTAAAAGGCAGTTAAAATTCCCCTTCATTCATACCTGTAAACCAAAGCCAAGAGTGTTTCACAGAAAGTAAAAAGGGAAAAGAAACAGAGTAACGAGTTTCCTGTTCTGCATTGCTCATCTCTAAACCTCACTGGGGTTGTTTGAACTTGTCAAAAGAGTGAAAAGTGTATTATGACTAACAGTTGCTCTTGTATCACAAAAGTGATAAGGCAGCTTAGTCTCTATGCTGCAGGGCACCAAGCTAACACCTGCAAAAGTGCCTCACCTTCTCCCTGCTCCCCATGCTCCTAGAACATTGCACAACCCCAGGCACCGTGCAGAGGACATACAGGGTGAATTGCCTCCTGCTAAGGGGCTTGGCTTAGCCTTGATTGAGAGCTGATGCCAAACAAAGGGGTGGTTCTGCTCCCACAGCCCCGTGTCCTTAGCACTGTGGTGAGCTTGGCCAGTGAGGTGGAGATGGAGGTCTCTCCTGCCTCTCCTTCCCCACTGCTGGCAGCACCTAGGTGGTTGATATAACAGCCTGTGTCTTTTCTTCTTCTACAGCTTTGGGGAAACGTTTCACAGGGAGGTTGTTCAAGAAGGCAAGAGGATGGCAACACCCCCTCCCCGAGGCTGCAGCAGCATCAGTCATGACTATTACCTGCTCTGTGACATGGAGAAGGCCTGGGGGATTGTCCTGGAGTCACTGGCTACAGCTGGCATCCTCATCACCATTTTTCTCATCTGCTCACTCTTCTTTCTCACCTGTAAAGTCCAAGACAACAGCAAGCGGCACATGATCGCCATCTATTTCTTCTTTCTCTCAGGCACGCTTGGCATTTTTGGTCTCACTTTTGCTTTCATCATTAAACTCAATGACAGGACTCGCCCCACTCGCTTCTTCCTATTTGGAGTCATCTTTGCTCTCTGCTTCTCATGCCTCCTCACCCATGCCTGCAACCTCAACAAACTAGTGAGAGGAAGAAAGCCCTTCTCCTGGCATGTGTTGCTGCTCCTCATTGTTTCCTTTGCCATGGTACAAGTTGTGATCAGCATTGAGTACTTAGTCACCATGCTAGTAAACCAGAAAGACAAATTTCTGAATATGTCTCTGCAGGAGACCAACAAAGATTTTGTCATGCTTTTGATCTACGTGCTCTTCTTGATGGCTCTGACCTTCTTGGTTTCCATGTTCACGTTCTGTGGGCCATACAAAAGCTGGAAGAGGCACGGGGCACACATCTTTGTCACTGTCCTGTTCTCCATTGCCATTTGGGTAGTGTGGATCACTATGCTTACAAAAGGCAACATGGTTTTAAACAGACATGACTGGGATGATCCTGTTGTGGCCATTGCTCTGGTGTCCAATGGATGGATCTTCCTGATAATGTATATTGTCCCTGAAATTTGTTTCCTTACTGCGCCTCTGAAGCTGGGGGACTACCCTCCAGAAAATGATTTCTGCCAACCCAAGTTCATAAAGCAGACAACTGGAGTGGACAACCGTGCCTATACACAAGATGAAATTGTGCAAGGTATGATAAAGTGAACAACTCCACTGTCCCCCGGCCCCAAGCACACATGCCCCACTCATGAGCTAAAAGGGATAGGAGGGCAGCAAGAAAAGATTTGAACATGGTGGATAATTTAGAGGTAGGAAAAAATTTCAGACTGATGCCATTTCAGAAACGCTAGTTAAGATTAATCCCCAGACAAAAAGGAATAAAGCAAGAACCAATGCAAAAGCCAAAGATATGTAGGAGGAGTGAGTGACTTACTGCATGTCAGGGCTGAGACGTAACTCCTTATGATTCTGTTATGTCTGGGAAGTCTGTAAAAATTCAGGAGTTTTTTTATTTGTCTCTTAGCAATGTTCCAGCTTTTCAGAGCTCTCCAGCTTATACCTTGGAGATTATTTATTCCGGTTCTGACCTGGTTCCCATTATCCATTTAAAAATGAACCCGTCATCCAAAAATGAGGCAAGGAATCCTTACTTTTCTGTATGTGTCGCATGCCTACTTGGGCAAAAAAAGGTTTTATCAATTGAAACTTCCCAAATCTATGGGTAGGAGATGTGGAGCTGCTACCATGATCACATTTGTTCCCTGGAATCAGACCTCCAAGTTTGTAAAAGAGTAGATGAGAAAGGCTGTGCTCTCTCAGGGAACACTGCAGAGTGTGTCTTGTGCATGCAAGTGGGAGGGATTTGGCTGGTGGTGATGACAGTAATTGTGAGGCAACAAGGGGTGTCTAAACTCCAAGGCCACCTATGCCCTGTTATTTACAATACCATTAATTCCTGCTTTCATAAGGAAATATTTAACAAATTACCCACCTGTGGATTCTAACCCGTTCCTGCCTGCATATTGCATAGTTTGTTCAGTCTAAAAGGAGCTGCTAATGTAGCCACAGACCCTTTGAGTCTTCCTTGATGTATTTCCAAAATACCGTATAACACTAACTCACTAACTTTCCCCACCTCTTGTCTTGTGACTCAGGAGACACAGAAGACCTCAGCTACTCCCCATACTCTTCTCACTTTCAGATGAAGGTAAGTTCACACTCCCCTTCACCTTTTTCACCACATTTAGTCAAATGTTCAGGTGCTGAGGGGAAGGGAAGGAGAAGGGGCAAAGACAGATGGACCTAGAGCAGGCAGGTGCTTTGCATGGAGCTGGGCAATACCATGACGTGTTCCTGGAGGTGCCTGTGGCTGGGGGGAGGGAACTGTGACATGTCCAGGGACATGGGATGGCAAAAGGGGCCCAAGGCAAAAGCTGAGGTTGTGGTTTTCAATACTTCTGGATTTTACATCACATAAGAAGTCCTTTCTTTGGACACAGTTACTGCAGCAGCCTCTTCCCTTTCCTCAGGGGATTGTGCTCCTTTCCCTGTCCCATGCTCTGAATGTATTCCCACCAGCAGTCACTGGAAGTTGTGGTGCAGATCCAAAGTGAGCAGTCTCCATGCTTCCATGTCCGTTCACCAGTCCTCCTTCAGACCACAGCCTAGCTAGGCCTAGTAGGTCACATCATGACACCGCATGTCCTCTGGTGACATGTCTCAATTACTAGTTTGCTGTGCCAGGATTCTCTTCCACAGCTCCATTGATCACACTGTCAGGAAACCTTCAGCTTTGTGATTCTCCCTCTCTCTCTCTCTTTTTTTTTTTTTTTTTTTAAAGCCCTATCCTATTAATTCTCTCTAGTTTTGAAAGGTAAAGACTTTTGTGCTTTCTTTTCAGACCGTTGAACCCCAAAAGGATTTCTCCATCCCTCGGCCCAAGGCCCGGACAAGCCCGTACCAGGACTACACTGGTGGGAAAGGCCCCATGTAGCAGCTCCGCAGCGAGCAAAGAGACCAAGTGCCTGTCAGCAGCGGCACAGGCCACACGGTGACAAGTCCTGCAGAAGAGACAGAGCCAACTCCCACTGACAAAAGAGGAGAGAGGTCCTCTTTTCCCCACACAGACACCCTTGTAGGCCACACTCACTCCTCAAACACAGCTTTCAGAAACCACTCTGGCCATCCTGTCTCTGCTCACTGTTTCTCCATGGAATGGAGCTCATCTTTTCTGACAGAGGAACATGTTGGGAAGAGCCTGGCCTGGCCTATTTTTAGCAGGAATGCTGTAGGGCTGGAGCAGCAGGAAGATCATCAGCCACGTCTGTGACCAGCTCTGCCCCAGCCAGGACTTGCTTTGATCAGCTCAGGGGGATGCCTGCACCCTGTGTCTGACAGGAGGAGAGTCAGGAGTGGAAGCATTAGCCCTACACATCCCTACTACTGCCCACCTATGAACACATCTCAGGTACTACCAAGGACACTTTTATCTATCCACCATTATTTTTGTGCCCACTCCCAGCCCCACCTGGCTCTCCTCCAAGAGATCAGTGGAGAAGAGACAAAGAGAGAGACAGACTATTGTTTTTTATTTCTTCATGTTGACTTCCAACCCCCTTCCTTATCACCTAGACACCACGGTGGAGAGGGAGAAGAAACTTTAAAGACATAAAAACATCTACAGCTATTTACTTGACACATTTTCTGATTGCACTCTATCTCCTAGCTCTGACTCCTCACCACACGCCCCAGCTGAGCTCCCCAGGGTGCCTGGCCAGCACTGAAAACCCTCCCCTCCTCACCCTTGACACCCCAGGCTGTGGATCCCTGCAGACAAAACCTCTTCCATGCAGCTGTTTGCAATACCCTGGTGGGATTTAATCCTGTGCACCTTGGAGCTCTGCCTCCTCCCCACCGTGTCTGTGGCATTAACACAAACATTTCCCAAGCAGCCAGGTTATGGAGGGCGGACACCCTTCTTCCCAGGAGTAAGCAATCACGAGCACATGTGTGTGTGTGTGTGTGTGTGTGTGTGCGTGCGTGCGTGTGTGCTGTGTGGACTGCACCCTGGCAATGAGCAGTGAGTCTGCAGAGTTGAATCATTCTGTAGCCTGCTTTCTATTTGGTAAATAGCTTTCCATGGTATTTCATCTGTAAATGAATAGGGCTCTCCAAGTGGGCATGTATGGTACACTGGTATCTAACACAGCTATATATTTATTTAGTACTTTGTATGTGGAATATTTAATTAATCAAAATACAAACAGCTGACTACAAGAGAATGGTGTTCTTCCTCGGGAATATGACTCCTCTAATGGCTGGTGGGGTGATGGCAATAGCTCTCCATGGCTTGTAGTGGGCCATCTGGGAGATTGCAGCTGGGGGGGGGGGCGGGAAATGGCAAAGAGGTGCTGGCTTCTTCAAAGCTGTCACTATGGACCAGAGATCAGCTGCTTGAAAGTGCAGAAGAGGGTTAGTAGCTTCTCTGTGCTACTTTTCTTGAATAAAGAAAGCTGATTCAACATTAGAAGCGCTTAAGAAGTGAAGAAATATAAAACCAAGCCACAGCAAGCCAATGCAGGAGGAAAGATGTGTTCTCTTCATCACTGCATGTGTCTGTGCTTGCTGTGTTTATATTCCTGTATTTATTCAGTTATGTCTTGCTGGGCGCTTGCATAATCAAGAAAAGAAAAGGGCCTTGTAGGTATTTAATTCAGCTTGTAAAAATATGCCTTTCTGATGTTGTGAACACATGTAATATTTTTATTTGAAAGTAGAAACAATATCAAAGCAAAATAATTATGATTATGGTGACGATGATGATGATGATGACAATATTTAAAATCTCCTGATGGTATGAGGCTTTACTTTCCCCTTTTAGAGGCTTCCTTTCCCATGAGTTTTTACATGGTACATCATGCCACATATCTATATGCTCCTGGCAAGTAAACCCCCTTCCTCAGGCACAGTGCTGTCTACAATATGCGAGGCTGCGCCTTTTCCACTCCACCTACCAGCACTGAAAGGCAATGCAGGGACATTTGGGTCTTCTGTATCCCTTGGCATGAGAAAGAGCCCTCCTAGGCATTGGTTTGAAATGCATCGCAGGACACAGGACTAGAAAAATGCCGCCTTCTAGTAAATTTGAGGTGGAAATGATGCTTACCTTCCCCTCCTCCTCTCCTGTCCTCCTACACAGCTCCAAACCTGTAACATAGAGGATGAGAGAGAAAACTCATGGATACTAATGTAAAATTGGGGAGCAGATTGGGAAGGGGTTTTGTGAAGCCGTGATGCAAGCTGCTGACTTGCAGACTGAAGGTAGGAGAGATGTGTTTCAAACAATACCAGACTTTAAAGAAATTAGGTTTTCAAGCTGATGTGGTGCCATTAATGGCTTAAATGTAGCTAGAGTACGTCCCAGGAGGAGCCAGAAATGTGTTACAACAGTCAGTTCCCCTGCTTCAGTGGATTCTGGTACAGCAAAGGGACAGGTTAACAGGAGAAATAAGAGCAAAGTGTGCTCTTACTGTATGTGTTTTCCACACCCCAGACACTTATCAGCTCCTTCACTGACTGCCACAGACCAGAAAGTGCCTCCCAAATGCACCTTGGCCCCAGAGAGAGCAGAACTAGGAGGGATGAGGGACACTATATGCACTCCCATTCATTCAGAGCATGGTGTTTTTCTTGATTACTTGGTTGTTATTGTGCACGCTTCTTGGCGGAGAGTGAAAATCTCCTTCTATGGATTTACAGTGCCTTTTAGAGTAATTTTTTTAAACCTCTGTAATGACACAAGTACTAATCTGCCCAGAGTTATTTTGCACTTGTTCAATATTAAGGCAACTTTGGGTGAGGGCTGATTTAAATGTCAAATTAAATACAAATTTCTGTGGAACTTGGTGCTGGTGGGGAAGGGGTGGTGCCACTCCGCAAATACCTCACACCTCAGAAGAAGCTTTTGGGAAAGCAGCAGTTTCCTCTTTCCTTAAAACTGAGTTTAAACCAAACCAGTTGGCTACTTAGTCACACACACACATGTCCCAGGGAAATCTTAAACTGGTGGGGCCAGATAGGCTAGACTTGAAAGGAACAAGTGAATAGAGGAGGCAGGAAGGTTGCCTGATCCTTGTGCTGGTTTTTCTTAAAAGCTGCCCACTGGAAGACCAGTAAGCCCAGTAAGGCTCATCCCTACCATCTCTCGTGCAGAGCTCCCTTAGTGGTGGGGGCTGCAGGTACACTGCCTTCAGGGCCCTTTGGTTTCTGGTCCCTCCTCTGCCTGTTCAAGGAGACCACAGTGCCAGAAATGTACACACTGGAGAAGGGTTGGCACGGAGCACACCTGGATTACGAAAACAGCCAGTTTTATTAGGAGGCAGGATAAAATCAGCTGAACTTCAGGTCAGGGATGGCATGGCAAAGAAGGGCAGAGGCACCACTTGGACCCAGGACCTTCAGGGTCACCATCCTGTGGGCTTGCCAGGGCTGCAGGGCTCCATGTGGTCGGCCAGGGGTGGGCACAGAGGGTGTGGTAAACCCTTGGGGCAAAGACTCAGGCCAGTGGTGTCAGGGCCTGGGAAGGGGAAGGACCTTGCTGCATTCACATCCCAAATACCCCCAGCTTGCCAAAAAAGCTCCCCTTTTGGAGTCAGTGCCACCCTCCCCAAACAAGGTGTTTCTTTGGAAGGGATTCACCCTCTCCCCACAAGCCCTGTAACCCTTGCTGTGGCACAGGGGTGGTAAATGGGTCCCCCTCACTCAGCTGGCACAAGGGATGCTGAGGACTGGTTGTAGGCAGAGAGAAGCATGCTGCCAGCCAGTGGGGCTGTGGATGGTTGTGTCCTCCTTCCTTCAGGCTCTGGAGGCAGATGTGTTGGGGAGCATGCCCAGCTCCCATGTCTGCCAGGCTGACCATGGATCAAGAAAGCAAGTGTTGGTCTCCTGGGGTGGCAGGAGGCAGCTGCATTGGGTGGGGAGCCCACGATGCCTGGTAAGCATGAGGCACCCCTTGCACCCCCCAGCCTTCTCTGAAGCAAATGCTGAAAAGCTGCATCCCCTTTGGCCTGCTCCATATAAGTGATGTAGCCACCCTGCCTTCCTCCCTCCCTCAGATGTTCCCTCTGCTGTCATCTGTCTCCTCCCTGTTTCAGTATTCAACACAGAGCAGTGTCAAATGGTGACTCAGGCTGTGTCCAAGTAACTGGGGCTGGTGAGGAGCCTTGTGCACCCACTCTCTGCAGGCTCACGGGGCTAGGTGAATTGCTTTAATCAAATCTGCTCCCTAAGGAACAGAATCACATGGCCACATCTTGGATGTGGCAACTGTTGGCTCAGGTGTGCATGCTGCTCCTTTACCAAAGGTGACCATCCCCGCAATATGGCTGACAGTACAGATGGTGCGTCCAGTCCCCAGTGACAGCAGTGACGATCTCCCATACAAAACCTACACTACAGGTTTCAGTGTATCTTATCACACTGGACCAGAAACAGAGGTAGCTGAAGAGCAGATACCCCTCCTATTTTCCTGGTCCTGAGACAGGCAAGGTGACCAGCTGGGAGCAATCTCCTTCAGCCACCTCAAGTAGCTGCAATACAGCCTGTGAGCAGCACCCAGAGGAGACCAACACCCAGAAGACCAAGTGGCAGCATCAGAGCATCAGCCTGGCCTACATTACTACCCAGCCAGGTGGGTTGCTTAGCTTACACTGTTCTCATCAAACCATAGGGAGGAACTGGCTTTGCAGCGTCTTAAAGACAAGCATGAGATCTAAAAGCTGCCAGTGTGTAGCTCCCTTCAAAGCATAAAATCCCATGTGTGTAGGGAGCTGGTGGTTCTGAGAAGCCACCAGGTTCCTCCTCGTTTCCAGCTCTTTCCTGCATTTTAGTAGGTTTAGTGGAATTACAGAGCCATACAAAGGTTTTGGTCAGATGGGACCTCTGAAGAGGTTTAGTCCAGCTTCTACACTGAACAAAGCTCACCTCAGAGCTAGACCAGGTTGTCAGGACCTTGTCCAGGTAAGCTTTGAATATCTCCAGTATCAGAGATCTGACAGCTTCTTGGGGCCCCTTTACTGGTATCTGATCACTCTAATTAGGATTTTTATTAAACTTTCCTCTGATCAGAATTTCCCTTGTTGCAACTTCTCTGTCACCCCTTGTTCTTTTACTGTGCACTTCTAAGAAAAGTGTGGTTCCATCTTCTTTATAGCACCCATTTACTTAGCAAAAAGCAACTGGATCCCTTAAGCTTTCTTCTCATGGCTGAGCGGGTCCCTCAGTCTCTTTTCCTAGTGATGTGCTCCAAGAAGACCCCAACTGACTGTCTCAGTGGCCCCCTGCTGGACTTGTTCCACTTTATCAAGCCCTGCTGCAGTGGGAGACCCAAACTGGACACAATACTCCAGATACAGCCTTACAAGTGTTAAATAAAAGGAAATAACCACTTCCCTCAACTTGCTGACTTCACCCTTACTCATGCAGCCTGGTATGTGGTTGATGTGTATTTCCACAAGCGTGCACCACTGGGCAATACCTTCTTCACAGTCATTTTCCCCAGCACCAGTTACTCCCTTTGCCCTGGAGGATCTTGTGTGGTTATAAATAGAAGGGACTGAACAGTCCTAAGGATCTGTCTCTAAGGCAGGTGGTTTCTAGCACTCAAGGCCACTCATGAGCTGAGGGCTGCAGCAGCAGCTGCTTCTTCCAGCAGGAAGCCCTGGAGAAAGAAGTGCAAGGTCCCCTGCCAGCATTTGCCTGCTTTATGGGGCTCTAATGCAAAGTAGAAGTTTGCTTTTGCAGCAGCAAGCACAGACTTTGGGTACCAGCTGATCTGCATCACTCCACCCAGGCTGGGGTTGTTGAGCTGCTGGTGACCAGCTGTGTTCAATGAATCTGTGCCCCTACTGGGCCACCCAGCCACAGGGACTTGGCTCCCTCTGCCCCTGGGCAGTCTTTGCTTCTGCACTGGGCAATGCAGTACAGCGGTCGTGGGAGTATCTCCCGGGGGTCCCTCTCCCACTCCAGCCACCCTGGTCCTGTGGGCCTGGGACTTGTCCTGTCCCTCTCCCTTCCTGCAGCACACATCCTTCTGCACCCATGCCTGTCTTATGTGGGATCCTCTCCCTTTCTTAAAGTCAACATGCCCTGCCACCTGCAGTTTCTAGGGAAACTGGTATTTGCTTTGCCTTTGCTATGGTGACAGCTGAAGCACCACACTAGATATGAGTGCCACTTTCTGCAAAAGGCTTTCTGAAGTGCCAGGCACGGAGCAGGAGCTGCCCTTCTAGCTGGCCAGGCTGATCTTATCTGCACCTATCCCTGGAGTCAGCCAAGGCTCCACCTGGCTGAGGACTTTCTCCCATCAAACCAGTAACAGGTGCATTTGAGGAGAAAGCAAAGGCTGTGGCTTACAAAATGGTCATCTTGTTCTCTAAGGAATTAATCAAGAGCTGAAATAAAATGCTGTGTCTCCAACATATGGTGCTGTCTGCTGTTTTACTCCCCCAGCCCCCCAAACGGTCTGCAGTGAGGCTCAAATGCTGGAGCTGGAGTGTGAAAAAGTGCTGAAAATTTTGGGTGAGATTTATAGTCATAGAAAGGGACCTGGGTAGCATCCTTGACTCTGGTGCTGCTCTTTGCTCAGTGCTGTAAGAAAGCACATTTTCCTGCAAATCAGCTCTTTACTGGTTTTGCCAGACTGAACAAACACATGTTTGAATCTCAGAAATTAGGCACATCAGTGTTGCTCAGTGTCACTTAGTCATCCCAGGATCCTTTTATAATCAAAGTGACAGGCTGTTCCTGCAGGCACTCTGGTTTTAGCAGTACCGAACCAACCTTTCTCACTGTCTGTTTGCCCGGAAGGAGCTGGCCGTGACCCTCAGCCCCTAACTCAGCCACCTCAGACCGGTGTCAAGGGAGCAATGCTGCTCGCAGGGTCCGGGATGCTTTCAGCATCCGCCTGGTACCCATGGTGGTCTCCAGAGCAGTGGGCCTCCTCCCACTGCGCTAATTCTGGCAGGAAGGAAAGCAACTCCCTCAAAAACAGGGAAAAGTCTCGGTTTAGGTTACTGGCTCGGTTTAGGAAGCGGAGGCAACGCCAAGAAAGTCGGCGCGAGGAAAAGAGCTCCCGGGAGGATTTAAAGCCGCCAGGGCGGCTCCTCCTGCCATTCGGTCGACGACCGCCAGGGGGAGCCCTTGCGCCGCGGAGCCCAGCGCCGCGCGGGCCGCGCTGCGGGGGGCGGGGGGCGGCTCTTGCGGCAGTCTGAGGGGTCTCTCCCTCCCTGGGGTCAGAACAAAACACCCTGGTCTCCCAATTGTCATAAAAAACCCCAACCAAAACCAAACCGAAAGAGAAGCCCCTGCATCTTATTAAAGCTTTAATATTAAAACCATTTTTAAAACCCCAGTTATTTCATGGCCTTTCATCGAACTTTGGTAAAATTTGCAATTCTGCTCCCATGAAATGATTTCCTTGACTCAGCATGTTCCAATTAAAAAAAAAAAAAAAAAAAAAAGAAAAGCAAAAACAAAACCAAAGCTAAAACTCCCCAGCCTACAAATGAAGTTTTTTCCACTGTGATGCTGAGCTCATTTTACATAGCAATACAGAACGCTTGTCTCTGAACTTATTTTATTTTAGGCACAGTTATGTTTAATTTCAACTAACCTCTTCCTGACTGGCTGCACTTCAGCTGTTGGAGAAAAACAGCTGCCTGGAGAGCCTCCTGCCCAGCTCTGCTGAGGTGTCTATGGGCAAGGAGGATCAGTCAGTCCCGACAGCTTGGGCCACGAGGCAACGGTAAGATGGACAGTCACCGGGGCAGGGCAGCAAACAGGCAAGTGGGCATGTTTCTGGCAGCCTGGCTGTCCAGGCAGATTATGGCTCACTAGCTCCACTCCCTATCCTGTCTAGCCTCCCAGATGGAGGCCACCAAGTTCCTGGGCCTGCCTAGATGGGACTGTGCCTGTCAGCAGGATGTGAGATCCCCAGTGGCAAAGCCAGTGATATCTGGCAGCAACGTGGGCAGGACAATTTTATTACACAGAGATGCAGCAGGTAGCTGCATTGCAAGGAGCTGCAGGTAGATAAAATAACCTATTGGTGATCCTTCTCCTTACTCACAACCACCATCACCACTATGCGTCAAGGCTGTGTTGTGGTTCCCCTTGTTACATCTAGACTTTCGGGTTTAAAATGGCAAATTTGTGTGAGATGAGACCTTGGCAGGGCCAGGATTAAGTGCCCAGCTCTTAAGCACAAATCGCCTCACAAGCAGATGTAGTCACTGATGCAAGGATGTGTATGCTGATTTGAGGGGGAAAGGATAGAAAACGTATGGGTTTATCTACCTGGCTGTACCAGCAATCTACAGAAAAGATGAAAACATGTTTTTTTACAGCATGACAGATCTATCTGTGAGTTTCTGGCAGTGTCACAAGCTGCTGGGCTGTGAGACAGAAGTCTGGTGGGCCAGGGTATGCTCATTTCTCCACAGCATGGGCTGCTGCTAGGCTGCTCGAAAAGCTGTGGGGCAGTTATAATGCTGCTTCAAATGTCCTGGGAGCTGCCTCTGCAGCTCTTGTAGCATCACAGTGCTAGTGTCACCTTCCCTGCTGCCCTGCCCTTGTCCTAGGAGACTGGCTCTGCCAGCTGCTGTGCTTTAGTGTGTTCTCTGAAAGATGACCTAAAGCCTGTCCTGTGTAAGGACCTGAAAACTGGAACCGTCTGTTTTACCATGACATCGGGGTCTTCAGTAATGAGGCAGGGGCACTGTGGGTTCTGCATCCACTGTGAAGAAGTGGCCTGGTTTCTGCTGAGTTACCCAGAACACACAAAGATAGGTCATGAACCATTTTTAACCTATTCAAAGCATTTGAGTGAGTTCACACCAGAGCAGTGCTTCATATCTTGGTGACTAACACATTTTCCGTCCAACAGGAGGAGTACTAAAGCCAGATAAACCGAGATGCCCAACCCTGGCTTTAGCTACAAGTGATTCTTTCCAAATCCCGGAGACAAGTGAGGTGGGAGGAGGGGAAGGTGCAAGTTTCATTATGTATCTTGTCTTTTTTTGAGTATCATTTGTCTTTATTGTCTAGTGGTAATCTCTGAAAGTGGAATAAACTTTGTCTATATTGAATGAATGAGGAAATGCTGAAAGAAGCTGTATGCTCTTTTGCAGGATCCCAAAGAGATGAAACCCTTGACAGTATCTCGCCTGATTTCTCTTTCACAGTGCACTCTTCAAATGTAATCAGCTTTTGGGGCATGCTCTGCCTCCAACTGTGCATACAATGCTCACATTGAAATTAATAGAAGCATGATGATACAGTTGAAGTGAAAATCTGGGACAAAAAAGTTAAATTCTTGCTGGTAAAATCAATGACAAAAGTTTCTTTGCCTTTAGTTCTCACTTCAGAGTCATCTGTATGTCCAAGGCTGGAAATAATAATTTTTATGCATATATGTGTCTTAGCAACATCCTAAGAAATAAAGAACCATGAACTTTGGAAACATTTTATGCAAGGAGTTTAGAAACATGTATTTGTGTCCTCCCTTTAGCAGAGATTTGCTTCTGTGTTTAACCTAACTGCCTCAACCCCAGTTCTGCCCTGGTGGATGGGAATTATTTGGGCCTGATCGGATCATCGTAGTACATGTGGACAAGGTACTGGACTTGAATTTGTATTGGTGACCTCAGATCTGGTATTTAATAATTCTCCTATTTTGTTTTTGATGTGTCTATTGAATTGCTAAGCATCCTGCAGGAGACCTTTCAAGTGCTTATCCTTCTGTCATGCCAGCATGATGGGGAAATGCTGTTCCCTACATTCAGGGCACAAGGTTAAGAGGAGATTTCCACCATGCCTAGGTGACTGCTCACCTGCACGGCCAGGTGCATCGCTCTGTGTCACTCAGATGAGATGCAAACCTGGCCTGCTTCCAGGCAAAGACTCAAACTGCTGTGCCCTCCTTCTTCTCCCTGTGATGGTGGTGATGTCTGGATAATTCCATAAGCTTGCAATCCCTTGGCTTGACTGAGATGTGACTGCAGGGGAGCCAGAGGCTGAGCCGCACCAGCTCCTGCAAACACACATCATCTCATGCACAAACAGGCTGCACCCACAGCTGAGCTGGTGGCTCATCATTACATGGGCAGTGATAGACACCAGTCCCAACCAGCAAGTACATTGTCTAACCTGGGAGTGAGGACTAATCACAGCATGGAGTTTCTGGCTCCTTTTCCATTTTCCTTAGGATTAATTCTTGTCACTGGGTGTTGATGAGGTGAAGCTAAACAGCAAAAGATCTCAGACCCGAAACTGCCCTGATCTCTTTGTAAGGGTGGAAGGAAGAGGGACCCAGCAGACTGGTGGGGAGCTGGGCAGGGAGATTGTATTGCTTCATGGCTCACCTCTCCAGGGTAGTGGGCAACACAAATCCCAAGTGACTTTAACCGCTGGCCATGGTCCCTGTGGGTGAAATGCCTTCTTCCCCACTGTTCCACACAGCTGCCGTGACTGTGCTAACAGCAGAGGAGCGTAGATCCTTGACATGCTCTCATCCTTGCAAATCTCTCTGCCTGCAGAGAACTGAATAACTTCTTGCATAATTAGCCTCTCCATCTGTTAGAACAGCCTGAGTCCCAGCAAAGCTCTCACCAACACTGATTTACAGGATGGGGGGACTAAAAAGAGTAGGACAGCTCTTCTGAGCAGCAGCCTTACTCAGAAGGGGCACTACTATCAAGTGTAAGTCAGTGGGGTTTAAGGTCCCTTCCTGAAGATGGGTGCCCTTTCAGCTGGCATTGGTGATTTTCTTAAATGGGAATCACTGTAGGAAGAAATTATTAGAGCCAGAATACCTGGTTGCTCTCAGGGCATGAAGAAAGGGGATGCTTGGGATAGGACTTCACATTCAGACTGTCCTGTCCTCCCTAGCACTGACTGAACTGCAGCTCTAGCCCAGAAGCTGGATGCAGCCTATGCTGGCAGCTGTACTCCAGGTTCTTTGTGGACTCTCCACTCCAGTCCTGTCCCATTAGCTAGATGAAGCAATCACAGACTTCCCAGAACAAGCTGCATGCCTGCTACTTCCTCTATGTAAAATCAGCCAGCAGCAGCTTGCTGCAGAGATTTCATAAGAGGGAGGAAGTCACGCGTTAGAGGCACTTGGTTGAGGATTTCTCTGGCTGAAGCTCTGCCTGGGAGAAGCTCGTGATCCTTGTCTTATGAGCTGGACCAGATCTGCAATCATGAACAGACAGCAACGGGGATGGGAGTGTCTCCCAGTCAGGCAGAGTGACCTCCTGTCTCTGTAGGCAGGACAGCTGAGATACAGCTCCCTGCACCCGAACCATCCAACCTCCCATCACACCCGTGGCCTCCTACTTAGCCTCCAGCTAGTACCCCAAGGGGAGAAGAAAGACAGGAGTGGGATGTAATCCTGTCACCTTAGGCTGACAATGAGTGTTCATCCTTTGCAGCTACCTCTGAGCATCTGTAATACTGATTTTCCTGTCTCAGCTCTGTCCAGCTCTGCAGTTGCATTCCCCAAAGCACTATGAACTAACTGCACTTCCTAAAGGTCTGAAGAATTAGGACACTATTTACTTTGGTTGTCGATGGGTATCAAATGGTGTGAAAGAAATGTGTGCCTCGGATCCATCAGTATCTGGGACCAAAATAACAGATAGAAGAAGAAAATCAGTGGGAGTTATCATTATATGGAGTTGCCATGGAAATAGCATGAGAGAACTTGGAGGAGAGTTAGCACACCATGTCTCCAGGAGGGCATAAATCTCCTGCTAGCCTCCCTCCTTTTTATCTCATTAACAGGCAATATTTCCTGCTTTAGCAAGAGGTGGGAAAACATCAAAGCACAGTTCTGACATTTCTGTCTATCCCTTGATTTCTCTGACTAAGACCTCCCTGACCCCTTAAGAAGTAGAAATGTGAACCCTAGTGCTATTGGAAAGTTGTCCTGGAAACCATTTGATAATTTAAGTAAAATGGTAAGAGGGATGTAATTTCCCCCAGAAAATATTTATTGACTTTTGTGAAATCATATGAAAAAATGGAAAAACTTTTTTTTTTAAAATGTACTATTCTAAGACTTTTTTTTGATTGAAATATGTCATATTTCATTAAAAGGATTTTTTCAATGCTGATTTCTAAGGATTACAATTTGAATGATCTCAGAATTTTGGTGAAGCTGCTGTTGCACCATTCTGGGAAGCCCAGTTTGTTCTCCTCTCTCAGTTGTTAAATCCCACTTTTAAACTGCCTCATCCCCTCTGATCAGGACAGGACAACCATGCCTGCACAGGCACTGTATCTTGAGATGCCACAAACGTAAACACAGCTCCAAGGCATGATGTCGTGTCAGGGTGGCATCCTCCAGCACACGCATCCAGTTCCACACCCTGCACTTTCCAGTGGGCCACAGGTCACTCCTCTGGAGGGTAGTCCCTAAACAGAACTGTCAGTGATGGCTATGGCAATCTGACCCAGAGTAAACTATCCCTTGGATGTTGGCAGCCAGGTGCTTATGAGCACAGATAGGCAAGTGTGAGTGAATAAAACCAGTTCTGTTCTCAAACAAAATTATCACCCTCTCCTATAAGGCCTCACATTGAGTTCTAATGCATTTTGCTCCAATGTTGCAGTATTTTTTTCCCCAGATACCACCCTCCCCACCCCTAGCTCCCATCCTTCCCTAGGACTTTGGCCACTACAGGATGTGACTGAGCACCTTTAGAGATAAGGACCCTCAGCCTGCAGCCAGGCTCCAGAAGGGAGAGGGCATGCAGGAAACCATGGGGCAGGGCAGCAGTAAAGCCTTCATGTTTGTATCTGCTCCCTTCTGGCAGAGACAGTAAGTGGGAAAGGGAAGATGCCCAGGAGCCTCCAGTGAGACCTCATCTTCCTCACCTACCAGCAGAAATGCTTTGTCCTCACGTCAGTGCTGCAAAGGCAAGTGAGATGAAAAGAAGCAGAATAACAAGAGAGGAACCCAAAGAGCACTATCCCCAAATGCTCCTTTAAGAGCCGATTGAAGTTATATCCCAGCTACTGAGCCCCGTTCTGGCTTGGAGCACCTGAATTTCCATCACATTTGTGACTCCACTTGCAAAAGCTGGGACCCCAAGTGATATAAAGCCCTGCATTTGGAAACCTCTCTCCTACAGAACAGCTAAAGCTGTGGAATCAATTTGTGTGGGGTGACAGCTTTGGCCTGGGCTGCTGCGTTGGCTTAGAGCCATCACATTTGCCATGATGCCAGTAATTTCAACTTTTTTCCCTAAAGCTGTCTTAATGAAAGAAAGGAAGAGGAGAGGGGAGGAAAGCCTCTTTTGACATCCGCATCTCTAAGACAAAAGTCTTACAGTTATCTAAGGTGTTACCAGCAACTAAGATTTCTCAGAACAAAACTTGTGTGCTAAGTTCTTGTTGATTGCTTTGTCTGTTTGCTCAGCATCAATTTAAGGTAAAATTATACACATAATCTTATAAATACTATTTATAAAGCTGTGAATACATATTATGTATGTTTTGTGACAAAGTGGATCCATTTTTACCCCTATGAAATGACAAGTCCCAAACACTGAATAATTCGAAAGGGGCTATTTTTATGGCACTTGATGGTACATTTGTTGCTGAGTAGCAGCTCTTTGTCTATAGCCATGGGAATAGACACCATTTTTAGCTTGTCATAATTCTGGAGCTGGATTCATTCCAGAAGAGTTTGGCGTAACAGTGGGCTGTTGAATGGCAACTTATGATAAATGGATTCATGGATTATGGGATCAAACATTTTGGGAAAAAAATACATTTATCTTCACATCAGGACTGTCCAGTGAGCTCCCATTCATCTCCTTGCTGTGTGTCCCAGGACAGGGAGCTGCAGTCACCGGGAAACTCTCTGGCCGGATGGCAGTTCCCACGCCAGTTTCCTCATCTCCCTGGTGTGCCTGGTTGTATCTTGTTGCTTTCAGTAGAGTTATCTGGAAGCAGTTGCCTCCAGTGTTTCTTCAGGATTGTTATTTTCACATATTTCTTTCTAGGGAAAGGGAAAACATCCAGAGCCTTTTCAAATGCTACTGCCTTGGCATCAAGAACAGGAGTAACTTGAAAGGTAAAAAACCAATCTCTGTCCATATCGATGCAATTTATGCTACATTCTGTGCATTCTGGGCTTCCATTCAAAATAAACAAATTTTTAGAAGCTAAAAACTAAATCATATGCTAATAAAAGAAAAAACTTCTCTTTTTCTCTCTTATTCAGAAATAGCACCATCACAATGTCAAATAAATGAACTCCTGCTTACCTGTTAACAAACCAGCTCTGGGAGAGCTGTCTCCAGCCAAATGATACCCCTGGTTCAAGATCTGGCTTTCATTCCTGGATCCTGAGAGGTCTCCTGGGTAATCATTAAAAAGCTGATACTGGCCATGCCTGGAGCGTGCATCTGAAGAGCAAAGTTGGAAACAGGGTACTGCCTGCCCCAAAGGTGAGCAGTGTCACTGCCATGCTCAGGGAGATGGTAGAGGTGGGGCATGAATCTACATAAGGGTCAACACACAGCCAGACCAACCGATACACCTGGGAGGAACAAAAACACCCCTGGGTACCCCATATGCCTGAAACCATACCCATTTTTTCCAGCCTTACTTGCTTTCAGACCCTGTTTCCCCATTCAGATCAAACAAGCACTCCAAAACTTGCAGGGCTGCTTTCATTGTTTTGAAATCGGCTGGGCAGATTCCCAACTGGAGGGTGGTTTTGGCCAGGTTCCCAAAATGCAGTATCTCATGAAATCTGCCTTTCTGTTTTTCCCTTCCCTGGGGCAGGGAGGAGTGCTTAGAGACGTCTCAGCTGCTCTTGCAGCTCAGGATTTCACCTCTCCTGGGAAGCAGAGCTGAGGATGTCCTCAGAAGAAGAGCACTGCTGTCCATGAAAGCGTATACGAAAGTCTTGTGCAAAGCAGATGGCAACACAGTGGGAGGACAGTTGTGCTGGTGATGTCCAGCGAGATCTTTATTCCCTGGGCCCTGCTGTAGGGAGGAGACATGGTCTGGCTCAAGGCTGGGCTGGAGAAGCCAGGAGGCATCTCTGGTTCCTCTTCTATGTTTACTGTGCTGCAGCCATCACAGCATAAGCTCTGTTGGAAGGGGTCTGGCAGCCTCCCCTTCCAGCATTCGCCAAGGCAAAGGGCAAGTGTGTGAGCTGGTGGGGGGCACACAAGATGCTATATCCAATGAAACGCACCCTCACACCACCCTCCCACGAGACAGCACAACCAGGGCATCAGCCTCCTCCCTCCCACACCTCCACAGGATTTTTCCTCCCCCTCCAGCCCAAGTTTCCCATGTATGAGTATTGGTGTGCAGGTGTATTGTGGTTTAACCCCAGCCAGCAACTACGCACTACACAGCTGCCTGCTCACGCCCCCTCCACCCCAGTGGGACAGGGCAGAGAATCAGACAGGTAAAAGTGAGAAAACTTGGGGGTTGAGATAAAGACAGTTTAATAAGCAAAGCAAAAGCTGTGCATGCAAGCAAAGCAAAGCAAGGCATTCATTCACTGCTTCCCATGGGCAGGCAGGTGTTCAGCCATCTTCAGGAAAGCCGGGCTCCATCAGGCATTAACGGTTACTTGGGAAGACAAACGCCATCGCTTCAAACGTCCCCATCTCCCTCCTTCTTCACCCAGCTCTACAGGCTGAGCATGACATTATATGGCATGGAATATCCCTTTGGTCAGCTGGGGCCAGCTGTCCCACCTGTATCCCCTCCCAACTCCTTGTACCCCCCCCAGCCTGTTTGTTGGTGGGGTGGTGTGAGATGCAGAAAAGGCCTTGGCTCTGTGTAAGTGCTGCTCAGCAATAATTAAAACATCCCTGTATTGTCAACACTGTTTCCAGCACAAACCCAAAACATAGTCCATCCTAGCTAATACACAGAAAATTAACTCTATCCCACCCAAAACCAGCACAAGGTGGAAGTAAGGCATTGGAAAATGAGAGGCATGGCTTACATGAACTTAATTACCCCAAGTAAATGCTACTGCAGTAACCATCCCCTTCAAAGTTCCCTGGCTAAATAATACTACAGATCAAGTTGATTTGGAAAGATGTTCCTTTGCAAAGCTGAGTCATAAAGAGGATTGAGAAAGTCTGCAATCAGTGATTAAACAGCTAGAAAGATCCACTAGCAGGGAAATGTGCCCAAAATTGTTGTGCTATACACTACCTTTTATGTCAATGCTTTGCTTTGGGTAAAAGGTTTCATTTGTTTCATTTGTCCAAGTACAATGCATTTCTAATTTCAGATTCTGTCCTCTCTTACAGCAGCATTCAATTCTGTTGATCTTGTACTTCATCAGTCATAAGAGAAGGCAACTGAACTCTTTGTCTAGTGGCAATTCAGTTGCTTCTTTGGACTCCAGTTAGGAAAGGCCTTAAATTAAACACTAGGGATATAACAAAAAATTAAACAAGATCGGAAAACTCTGGAAAAATACTCAAGGGAGAACAGTTGCCATGGCAATGCTTCTCTGTTTATTCTTGGGATAACAAGAAGTATGTACTGAAGAAGACAGTTCCCCAACACACGCCTCACTTAGACCCAAACCCACTTTGTTTCCAAGTCCAGGTACAGGCAGGGTGGGTGGTACAACTACCCACATAGCACAGGCATGGGCTTTGGTGTCCCACCACAAGGAGCCACAGTGTCAGGTCACACTGCACACCCAACACCACACTGCCACCCGAGTCATGATGCAGGTCAGGGTGCTGCAGCGTATGTCTGAGGAACTACTTTTTCCATACCAGCTGCCTTTAAATGGCCTCATAGCTCCAGAGCACCTCTGCTGCTCCTTGGTCCCACAAAACAAGCAGGGTTGTTAAAGGGGATCACAGCTTATGATGTCCAGCTGCATCAGCTCATGGGATCCTGGAGGGGGAGAAGGGCCATGGCACTTGTAAGTCCACACTGCAGGCCAGGCTGCAAGGGATATAAAACAGGAGGTACTGGCCTGATCCTGTGCTTGGTACACGGCAGTGAGTTGACCTATATGCATGAGAATCCAGATCCTCAAAGACATTTAAATACCTAAATCCCACTGCAATCTTTCAGCATGTGGTTTCTGCGATCTTTCATTTCCATTTGTACTTTTGAAAAATACGCACATAAAATTCAGGCTCCTTAACCCTGTCTTCTCACTGGGACTGCACAGAAGATACATCTGAGGCTGTCCCATAACCCTGCGCTGCTGATCGCCCAGACATCACGCTTAGCCTAAGAACGGTGTGGTTGCTTCCATCCCATTCACTCGTTTCTCCTCATGGAAACCGGAGGGTGGGCAGCAGTGAGGGTCAGAGGAGTGGCATGCACCCAACTCTCACCTAAGCATAGGATCTGCATATGGAATTAGACAGACAGCACCTTAGGAATCAAGCAACATTTGCACTGACCCATCTTCTGCAGCAGCTCCCACAGAGGACTAGAGAAAATACATCCACCATGGCTGAAACCGGTCTTGTACAACAGATTCTGCTGAGAGCAAAGCAGATATTATGAATGAGCTGACAAAACCAGCCTGCTGTTGGCATAGGCACCAAGCAGAGACAGAGAAGCTACACTAGAAGTATTTCATCCATTACTGTCAGAGAAGTCACTTTTACCACTGATCCTGCTCCAATAAATCATGTTGCCAAGCAGTTTTACAGAGGCATTATACATCCAAAGCTACTTATGGTCCCGTTAAAAGAGATGCATTTCTTTTTTAGCTCAGCGTGGCTGAAATGCTGTCACAGAAGAAAGAGAGTCACTGCTCAGAGTGCTATTGTAAAAGAGGTATTATTGTAATTATAGCAGGAGGGATGATGTGAGCTAGGACCCACCATCTTCTTCCCCTGTCCCATTACCTTTAGGCAGCATTGCAAAGCTGAAAATTTGCTACCACAAGCACAATAGTTGCTCACACACTTTTTGCCACGGTGATTGATGAAAGTGAGGAAATAATGATGTTACTTCCCTGTTCACCATACATCACCCATCCCTTCAAAGTGACTAGAGTATTATAAGTCTGGCCAGATTTATATAGACAGCTTAACCAATTAGCACTTTTATAAAGGCTGTTGTCTTCTTAATGCAGTATTAGTTATATTTAGGCATGTGTCTACAAAAGAAAGTATTTCCAAAGCTAACAAAGCTCTCATTCTAGCAGACTTAAAATCTCAGTCTGCAAATGTTCACCCTATGGCTGCATTCACATTAGCAAGTTATTCAGTAACAGCAGAAGGAACCAATAGATCAAAGCAGGGGGTCTGGAGGCAATTATATATACACTACATATATACATATACTTACACATATACATATATACATATTTATACAAATACACACATACATGCATATAAATATATATGCATTATATATATAGCTACCATTAAGCCCAGTGGGAAAACTCTCACAGATTATGTTACTAACAAGTGGAGTAGTTTAGGAAGTCAGCATATCCACCACGGCTAAATCTACATGGCATGCATATAATTCCCATCAAGATTATATTTTTGAACTTGGCTTTGTTTAAATGTGGCCCTTCCTGAGGCTGGCCCTATTGCCATCACACCACTGCTTTGCATAGCACTAGGAGGGACCTGCCCAGCTGCTAATTAGCAGCAAAGCCACTCCTGTCTCTGGAAGGCAGAGATAATTCCCAAGGCCATTACCCCACTGAGCCTCTCTAGCCCAGCAGGCAGCACAGGCAGCCACGGGGGTGCTGCACTTCACCACTGAGCGAGGCGATGGGAGAGCGGCCACGGGCAGCCACGCAGCCTTCACTGCACACACACACCCCATCCCAACCACCCAGCAAGGCACCTGCTGACAGCACCAAGGTGCCTAAGCATGAAGAACCGTCTGCCCTCCCGTTTCCTCCACTCTGTCTTCTTACATACACACACAACAGTCAACATCATGACGCCCTGTCAAATGTCAGAAAAGCATCAAAACGTCCCCATTTCAACATTTGCTTGAGATACAAAAGGGTATTGTAAAGGCACAGAAGAGAAGCAAGGAGGTCTCTAGGCATCTAGGCAATCTGCTGCACTACTATCCCTTGGAGAACAAATACTGGAGGGGTCAGAGAAAAAAAGCTTGCTTTTTTTTAAACATTAGTTCAGGAGTCAATTGCATGTAACGGAGCAGCGTGACCATGTTGGCACTGAGTCAGAATCCAGAGTGCACCTCTGACTCCTGGCCCCAGCACAAAGAGGTTGCTGAAAACCCTCTAATGTCAACAGTGAGTCTGACTGTCCAAACAAACATGCACTTGCAGTGACAGAGGCTTATCAAAAAGCTGCCCAAGGAGCAGAAAGACAACCTGCTGGAAATCCTCAGCCAAAGAGTATTTCTGCCCTTCCACATGCAAGGAACTCCTTGCCATAGGATGAAAGGATGCTGTGGATAGTAAGTTCACCTTAAGCCTAAAAAGGAACTAGACAAGTGCATGGGATAAAGTCTATCTGGGTCCACCGAGGACAATATTGAAAATCCCTAAGCCACATTGTACTAGAGACAGGGACATTACATTTAGAGGAGGTATCAGCCCACAGTTGCACTGATCCTGTACTCTGCCTCAGGTGTCCACTCCTGTCCATCACTGGCAGCAGGGCACTCAGCTAGATGGACCTCACTGTGACAATATGTCTAACATTTCCAGATAGCAGGTCACACTGAAAATCAGTCATGAGTTTTTGCCTGAGCTCTGTCCATGAATCCCCGCTACAGGAACACACAAGTGAACACAGAGTTTTCCTCAGGTGAGCAAGCCCCCTAGTTTCTATATTAACACAAACACATTAGTCAAAGCCTTTCAGTGGCTGGAACCAATGAAGAGGATTACTCCACCATATCCCATTTCACACAGCCAGAAAATGTAGGGCCACACCAGGATACCTAAAATAGTCATTGGAAAAAGCATTAAAACTATTTATAGAAGTTGCAACATGATTAGTACACCAAACAGAAAGATAAAGTGGCAACATAAACTCTTCCAAATTAACAACTCCCACTGAACTCACAAAGTCAATGATCAGCACAGAAATTGCAAATCACAGTATTATTTTTTTATTTATTTAAAACCCCTGGAAAATGCAGACAGAACACAGGCATCTTTGCATGTGCAGAAAAGGCAATTTGGTTTGCATAAGCTTTTGATACCAGTTAACACTGTTCGTGAAACTGTAACCTGTCTACTGCATGCAAAAGGCTAGTAGCAGGGCCACACTGGCAGAGCCTACAGACAAAATTTCTCTCACTGTTGGGTCAGAAGCTCTTGCTCTCTGTTCAGAATTATGCATGTTATGAAAAAAAACCCGACCATGTTGCTGAGATCTGCAGCTCTGTTCATACCAGGTTTATTATTGGTCTTCTTAACATCTGAGATATCACAAGAGAAATTTTGAAGAATTTCAGGATTTTGATCGTTGCAGGACACTCACCACCAGTAGCCAGAGAGGACTGTATCCACAGTCTACATACAAATTCCAAAATGAACCTGGGAATGCATAAAACAGCTAGCTTTGTGCCCCTCCATTCCTCACCCACACAGGTAAAAATAATCTGGGACATGAACAGGACCCTTCGGATTCAGGAACAGCTTTAGAAGGGCTTTTGCTCCTTCAAAAACTCCTTCAAAAGCCTAACTCTTTGTCTACCTTGATTTCCTTTTTGATTCCTCCTCACCTGCACCGTAATCACTAACTGCAGCCAACAGCTTTTCCCTTGTTTTTTTGAAAATTAGATATCTGCTCTTTTTACCCATCCTGACTAGCTGCTCTTGCACACAGGTGACAAACTCTCCTGTGAGGTCCACAGCAAAAGCTCTCATACAGCTCCACAGGACAGAAAAAGAAAGCACATCAGAACCTCAGGTTTTCTCCTTTTACTGCTGAGATCTGTTCTCAGAAAGAAGGCACATGTCAAACAGCTGAACCGGCCAGAACATGGGATGCCATTGACAAACCTCTCTTTCAGCTCCAGGGGTAAACCAGCTTTTGGAAAGCACCTGAACTTTGGGGCACTTAAGCATCAGAAGAGCACTCCTCTTTTAGCAGAGATAACCAATTACACAGGCACCCACAGCAGCTTGGTGTGTGACCATGTTCCTACTCCAAGCATCCTGCTGCCTCCCTGGCAGAGCCAACAGCTAAAATGCTCATTTGATGCCCAACGGTTAAACATTGCCGGTCTTCCTAAAACAAGACCCACCTTTGAGGTTTCTGAAGGCTACTCATTATTTGATGCAAATCCCTGTTTTCAAGAACAGCCAGGTTTTCCTCCTCCTTTAAAGACAACAGTTGCTCTGAGTAGCCCTTCAGAAACTAACACCATTTAAGAAGAGAGTTCTTTTTAAAGACCTGAACCCACAGGAGTTCCACTAGATGCTCACCATTCCTCAGACACGCCCTCAGAGCACAAGCAATAGGTACCTGCTTTTTTCACAGCCTGTATTTTTCTAATTCAATTAGGCTACCACAACAGTGCAGCTTTGGCCCTTACGTAGGCTAGTTTTAAAGAAACGTTACACACAAGTGACAGGACGGTGAGGAAATGATCTTGGGATCTCTGAATCACATTGTCTAGCTGCTAGATGAGATCAGGACATGACACACTCCAAAATGTCTCAACTCAAACAGAAGGATAGCTGCAAACAGAAACCTGGATCTTCCTCTAAATGACACTTCTTAGTCAGACAACAGAAGTATTGCTCTCCTGCACACTATGAGTAAATGAAAAGGATGCTTATTTTCACTGCACTGTGTTGTGAGCAAGGCCCATGTCCCTTTAGACTGCTTTTGAAACGGCACAGATAAAAGCAGCGTTTTACAGCTGCAGCAAGCTCAAGAACATAAAAAAGTCCCCGTATGCACTTTCATCATGTTTCCCTGCCTGCCTCAGGTGAGGCTAATAGCCAGCACTTGGACGTGACTCCTGTCAGGCACCAGTCTTGATAATTAAGTACTTTTGGCTGTCTCAGCATAGAGCTCTGGGAGCACAAGGTAGATAAAAGCAAACCGAGCCACGGAGAGATCACAAGAGCCTGTGTACCCAAGGACCTGGTCCAGAACAAAGGAGCAGGACCGTCAGGGGAGGTCTGCAGTGTTCTAAACTGTTTGGTCCATAAAAGACCAAGGCATAGGTACGGGGGAAGGGAACGATAGGTTTTCTGCTTCTGCCAAATTATCAATTTATTTTGAAGAGGACAGGAACATAGTGTGGGGAGGCTATCAGTGCAAGCCAGCACCACAGGGAGCCAGATGCTCATTCTTTCACAAACCAGACCTCATTGCGTCGCCCATAAGGCTTCATAGGGGGGTCATAACCATTGCAGAAATAGAAATCCTTGCGGTATGCAACTTCACTCCCCAGAGCAGACTTCAGCTTGGCAGCATAGTTCACATAATCCATCTCTTTGGCATAGCCACCAAACTGCCTGCAAAGAAACCAAACACAGAGAGGTGCTGAGCAATCTTGGCAAAGCCAGCAAAGGAAGAGAGGGAGAACAATATATAGCCACAATATATTTAGCCACACATTCTGGTCCAGGTCCCACCAACATGTACTCATGCAGGCGGTTCTTTGTGAACCAGCACACTTTGTGATAAGGTTTCAAGGGTTACACAGCAGGATGCAGCCATTCATTGGCAGACCCACATATATCAGTCGGTAGAATGGCCCTGCCCTTTGAATCCACACCATATCAGAAGAACAGTTTCTTAGAAAACAAGGTTATCTCCAAGTCTGCTCAGCCTGCAGTCCTTACACTGAATGCTGTCAACAACCATGATCACTGATGTGTGAACAACCATCTGCTGGAAGCCAGATCACGAAGGGAAGCCAAACTTTAGCTAGCCCAAGGAAAAGGGGAGGTAGGAACAAAGATGTTCACAATTACAGCCCACAATGCTATTTAAAAGCAGTGGGCTGGAATTGGTTTATGTTGACCTCCCACCAACATGAATTGTTTCCACATCAGCCTGCACCTCACTGCCCTGCTTCAGGGACAAGGTTTGAGACAAACCAGCCTGTTCTTGCAGACGTGGCCCATGCCCACAGCAAAGGCCAGGCAGTGGTCACAGGCAAGGGGCAGCCAGACAGTTTAGACCAGGGGTCCTCAAACTTTTTAACCAGGGGGCTGGCGCGGATGCAGTGGCAGGCAGTCATCTGCAGCTGCTTGGTTTCCGCCCCCAACCCCTGGTGGGGGGGGGGGGTGGCAGGAGGGGGTCTGTAAATACCGGAGGCTGGATTGAGGACCCTGGGGGGCTGTATCCATCCCAGGGCCGTAGTTTGAGGACCCCTGGTTTGGAGTCAGCCAAAATAGTACAAGCAAGGAGGAAGGGGCACATCCAAGGGGTTAAATACATGGTGAAGAGCTTATTGCTATTGTGATGCTAGTTTGAATCCATGTTGTCAGTCAACAGCCATTCAAAGGTGATTTGAAGCAATGCAATGGCTGCCAGTTTCCATGACGGACTCTGGCTGAGTCCATCTAAATGAGGCTTCAGCTGACACCAGTAGTTTGGTGGAAACCACACGAAAGGACGTTCTTGATGATTAAGAACAATCTTGATCCCAGGAAGTGGGCAAAATAATAGTTTTCAGTGATTAGAAATGACTCTATACCTTCATATTCACCCTCCCCTGTTCTTCACCTCCCCAGGTGAAACAAAAAGCCTTTCAGGGCTAACCTTCACACTTGTTTTCCCAGTGAAAAAAAATCCACATTCCAAATCGGTGCAGCATGACCAATGATAAGAAACAACATCAAACACTTGTCTTTAGTCTAGAAAGACCCCTCCATCTCCCTTTACCACATGCACCCCTTGTCCAGCAAGGCCCCTGGGAAAACCAACACTGCTCTTCAGAGCGTAAGGACCTCAGCACTTGGGACTGGAAATCCTAAGATACATTCCTTACATGGAATAAATGGTCATGTCCTGTCTCTCTTCAATCTTGATGCTTTCATCACTGGGATGAGGCGGGTTGGCTTGAAACTGGCTTGGAATCCGCAGAGAGACCTTCACTTTCTGCTGTAAGGAGCCGTCTTCAGCAGGAAAAGCAGTGATGGAGACAGGAGCAGTCATGCCCATGCCAATCCCTGAAAGAGATACACAGACATTGCTAAAGAAGTCAAGGCTCTTAGGAACTCACAGAATTAACAGGGGATTCACAAAATCTAATTTTATTTTAGGAAAACTCCTCACAGTGAACTACTTGTACAGTCAGTCAAGAGTGGGGTCCTCTGGAGCATGTAGAGCAGCATTAGGCTTCTGCTCAGGCCAAACTTCTCTTTCCACTGACTACACAAGGACCGTGGGAGGCAAGGGCCCCAGGTGACCTCCGGATGGAATTTTACTAACAGTCCTGTTTTTGTAGATGTCAACCATATAGTTCATGCCACCAAGACACTCTGTTCTTCTGACAAATCACCTCTAACACAAGAGGGTCTACAGTTCTGGGGCAGGTCAGTGGCACATGTAAATCTACATCAGTATTTAAATTGTTATCATCTGCACTTAGTGGTGAGCCCATAGCCAAGTCTGGGTGACAGGAGCTTTCTCCTAAACCCTTTCAAATGCTTCCAGTCATCCTACGAGTTCCAGTGCCTCGAAACTCAGAGCTGTTATGGCTTTCAGCAGGACTGTCCATGCTGTCTACCACTCCAGGAGCAACATGTTGCTTTTCTGCTCGTTACTGCTGAAAGGTTCCACATGGCACTGAAGAACTTTTTTCTTCCCTCTTCTTCCTTCAGTAGTAAGGAACCTCTAAACCTCAGGATCAGACAGCCACAGAACCAGCTGAGATCAAGACGTCTTCCTCATTTATTTCGCTTTGACACCGTACCTGCCTCTGTGGCACACATTATAGAAGGCACCCTTTTCTCCTACAGCAAGAGTGATCATCACCTTTCTAAATCACGCTGCTGTAAATGCCATTTCTCCCTGCATCCTGTTCCTACTCCCATACAGACTATACAAGTCCCTCTACCAGATGCCTGAGAAAGGTGTGTGAGAAAATGTATATGCCTTGGAACTGCTCTATGGTCTTCTCCTGCTGCAGATAATTACCAATGCACAAACTGAGAATAAGAATCACCTGGAAGCACCATTATACAACATTACACAGTACCATTAAAAAGCAAGCTCATTGTTCATTACCTTTTCATAAATAAAAATAGCCAGAGTATATGATAAAATATCAAAGACATAGAAGTTGTTTCACTGCCTACAAGGGTACATCACAGAAATGAAGTGCCCCAGATACCCTGGATTTCATCAGCTACTGCTCACACTGGGAGCTGTGATAGATACACGTGTGCCTGTCCTCACGTTATCCCAGCTGCAAGGTAACTCAGTCCTGCTGAAACAAATCACTTCTGAGATTTTAGCCTTCTCTGAAAGCGAGATTGGTTAGGAGTGGAATCATAGCATGGATTGGCTCAGCACACTTTAACCTGTGACAAGCCTATTTTTCCCTGTGAGGGGCTGTCCCCATCACAGACCCCCAGTGTTGGGAGCTGCAAGCCAGGCAGGCCTGTGGTGCCATCAGCTCCATCCACCCTGTTTTCACCAAGCCTCTGCAAGTAGTGGTCAACCACAAACGTCCACCAAGCCCCATGGGGTGGAGAGCGTCTCTCACCCTTTTCGTTGGTTCCTCCGACATACTTGAGGATCTTGAGCACCCCTTCCTTCGAGGCTTCGTCGAACGGCTTCCCTGCCACCTCCACGGCCGCAAACCGCCCGCCCTCGCACACCCTCTCCTCGTAGCTGAGCTGCTCCTGGGGAAGGAGATGGGGGTGCAGAAGCTGTCAGCTGCCCGGACGGCCTGGGAGGCAAGTGCTGCCCGCAGGACACCTGCTCCCCCTCGCAGTGCGTTATCCAGCCCGGCTGGCTCAGAAATCCCCCGGGGAACCACAGCCCGGCCGCCCACCCCGCCACCTACCTTTTCCCCTTTGCTCAGCACCCGGTAGGGCCATGTCTCTACCGTGCTCAGCAAGGAGTTCTTGATCATGCCCAGCATGGCCGCGCTCGGCTCGGCCCGCTCACCTCAGCCGCTCTCGGCTCGGCCCCGCTCCGTCTCGGCCCGCTCGGCTCGGTGGGAGGGCCCGGGGAGGGCACCGCCGCCTGCACCGCACCGCACCGCCGCCAGGGGGCAACCAAGTGCCACCTGCGGCGAGGCGCGGGGCGCGGGCAGCCGGGGCCGGCGGGGCTCGGCCGGGGCTCGGTGCGGCCGCGGCGGGCGGCGGGAGCGGGAGGGCGGCGGCTGCGGGGGTGAAGCAGCGGAGGACGCTGAGAAGTGTGAAGAGTAATAAGCTGCGGGAGCAGGTGGTATTCATCTGGGGGAGAGAGGAAATCTGAAGGAAATAAAATAGAAGGAAGGGGAAGTAATGCAAGAGCGTGTGGTGTATAGCGTGGAGGGGCACAGCTCTCCTGAAAATGCAAAGTCATAACGTGTTGATTCTGGTGTTTTTTTAATAAACGGAACTAAGGATCACAGCTGTCTTTTAAGACAGTGGATTTCAGGCAGTGGTCCATGTCTCTCTGGGTGTCATAAGCTTTAGGTAAGGGGTAGGTCTTGGAAGCCACCGATGGGATTTGCTCTCCCCTGGCTTACCCCTGCGTGTGTTCACAGCCCAGCCGGTCAACTGTATTTAAAACTCTAGCCAGGTCCCTTCCCAGAAAGACATGTAAATGAACACAACAGGGGGCCTAAATGGCTTATATAGCTGGATATATTTATGTACATAGAGGACTTAGATCCTTCATGATCACAAATGGGGTTTAGTTCTATATGCCATGTCAAAGGACAAGTGCCAGCTAGAGAAAGTGCCTTGCCCAGGATCGTTTAAGGAGAGGGCAGCAGAGGTAGGAATCAAACACCAGTCCCTGGGGCAGCCATGGATCAGAGCAGCCTCCCCAGGCACATGAGGCAGAGGCACCTCAAGGTGCTTGCTCAGCTGGACTCCTGCCTCCTCAGATGGAAGGTGAGTGGCACAGAAGCAGGCTGATGCATAACTTTCCTATGCTTTTAAAGAGAAAAAAAAAAAAGAAAACAATAAATGTAATATTAAAGCATTTCCATCTAGAGAGAGAGGGTCATGCAAAGGCGAAGAAGTTAAAGCAGCTGGCCACGATCATCTGATCAAACAGGCCATGCTCAGATCAGGGAGCAGGGCTGCAGCCTGACTTGGACTTTCACAGAGTGAATGATGGGCAGCTATCAGGGGGGACAAGGGCACAGACCTAGTCATTTATTAACTATTTATATTATTTTGTTTATTCACCATTATGCAAGAAATTGCAAAATTGTAATATACATTGCGTGCTGCAGCTTATTTGTTCTGTTTTAAAATAAATCGTGAGTTTCTCCATTGAGCTGAGGAGTTTTGCCAAAAATACCAACTGGCACATATCAGTGTAGGAATACATGGACTGGGGTCAGACCAGAGGTCCATCTTGCCTGGTTCTCTGTCTCTGGTCAAAGCTGGTGGTGGACTTCTAAGTAAAAAGTGAAAGTATGCAGCGATCTAGTCTGGCCTGCCACCTCCAGCATCTGGGACTGAAGGACTGAGGGAAGTCTCATCTTTCTGTTTCAAGTAGTCCTCAGTTGATTTTATACAGCTTCATGTTGCCTGATAAAATGCTCATAAAAACGTGAAAGCTGACATTTATGTTGTATTCTTCCTCCAGATACACCAAACAGATCAGCAGTCCTGACAGCCCCAAGCAAAGTGTGTAAAGCATCCCCCGGAGGGGCCAGCACTCTGTGCAAGCATGCAGCTGACGCTATAGCACAGCCTAGTAGCTCTGAATGCAGAATAACAAGGAGGGGGGGGGCCTTTCTCTCCTGTTATTCCTTGTCATTTAGGTAAATATATTCTGGGATCAAAATAGTCTACATTTCCTGCGAAATTATGATGACAACTTTACCAAAGGCACAACTGTATCTTTTTATCAGCCTTTTCACAGGCTTGATTTTTCCCTTGTCTACATAAGCAGGATTTCAAATTCCCAAGCAAAACCAATGAGACACCTTCCAAGTTAGAATTTTGTTATTTTCTGAAAACCTGAACTCAGAGAATTTACATCTGGGAAATATTTATCAAATTGTCTCATACACTACTCATACCTCTCCTACTCAACTCCCAGGTCACAGCCAAAATTCTGGCTGTGTTACTTCTTCTGGTTCATTCTGAAAGATTTCATATCAAACTGGTTCTTCCCCTTTCTCTCTGGAGGTTCTTGTAGTGTCACTGAGCTTCTTTCCATAAACTCAGGCCTTGAGAATCCTTAAATAGCTAGTCTGCATCCTCCCTGTTTGTAACTGGAGGGTGTTTTCAAAACAACTGTCATGCCAGCTTCCCCCATAACCATTTAGACATAATCTATTCTTTACTTTTGTTCTTATAAATTGCTTCATCCAGACCTTTAAAAAAATAGTTTATTTTCCTCTCTGACTCTCCTGCTTATGTTTCAACAGATTTCAGGTATGCAGTTGGCTGCAACACTGGATAGGAATCTCTGAATTGGATTTACCTTTAGAGACCTGAAGGGCAAGCCCACTCTCTGTTCAGTGCATAATTTGATTTCTGCACTGCTTTTTTACCACAAGTTTTATTGCCAGGAAACCACAGGCAAAGACAAGCTGAAGGCAGGGTATTCTGGGTGCTCCCTGAGGCACAAAAGTCCTTGGGGTGTGTAGTTGTTCTTTTTCTACAGATCTTAATTGTGCTAAAGGATGTTGGGGAATGTCTGGAGGTCAGTGCTTGCATGTGGAGAAGATATTCTGTGAATTAGACATCAATTGAATTATCATCTGTGATTTTGGGAACTGAACTGTCTCTTAAGCTATTCTGGAAAATTCTTCTAAACACCCACCTATGCCATTAGGTATCTAAATAGTTCTGAAAAAAACATCCCCTGGTTTCCAAAGGTCTTGGCAGAAGTCAATGCAATGTCTTTCACAGTGCTGGAATTTCTGAACATATCAGCTGAATAACAAGGTTCTGAGTGCCCAGTTCCAGGTAGCTAAAAAAACCTCTTTGCAGAAGGTGGATGTTCAAATTTGGTCGCTAGAATATGACACATCTGCAGTCTTTAAACATGATGCACAGACCAATGTTATCCAACCCTACCGACCCCTTGAACATGTGAATGGGGCACCCTTAGCACTGATGGAGAATAGTTAAGACTGTATTTTAAAGCATAGCTTCCTCTTCATCCTCCCTGCCCAGCCGAAGTGCCAAGCACTAATCTATCTTTCTACATTCATCAGGCATTCAGCACTTTTGAAAATCAAATTCCCTAGCTGTTTCAGATGGAATGCAGTAAAAATAGAACAGAGAGAGAAATTCATCTGATCTTTATAGAAAGAACTTCTTCTGGTAAGCAGAAAGAATGGCTGTATAGCCTAAAGGTATTCACACTCAAGTAGACTGAGCTTGTCAACTCATTTTGCTTGGGACACAAAACAGCCATCATTGAAGAACAGGGTCAGATTTCACCTACTGACCCAGGTTTGAAAGGCAGCCACAAAATGCAAGAGTTCTGGTCTCCTTAGTAAAGCTGTCTTGCATGTGCTTTACTTCAGTGTCTAGCAGCATTGCATTGAGAAAGGCTTAAGCAGATAAAAAAGATTTCCTTTTCTTTCTGGTAAAGAATTAACTCCTCTGAGGTCTCCTGTGAGTATACAACCTTCTCCTATGCATCGGAAGTCTCCGCAGCTGAGTGTTTCCACGCCTCTGGCTCTGCAGAGTGTTCAGTCGAATGGGAAGGACTTTTTTGTTGATGACATTGAGGCGTTCATTCAGTTCTTCTAGCCTTTTCTTTATTGACTGGACTTCCCTCACAAGATTGTCCACAGCCGCAGAGACAGGGCGAAGACTACAGAGAGAGTAATACAGGAGAATAACTCAGTGTGGGGAGTGTTCCTGAGCATGCAAAATAATTTACCATGGCCTTGTGTTTCTTGGTGGGTAAGGGCCCTTCATGATGAAAAAGTTGTAAGCAACCATTAAAAGATGCTTCCAAAGCCACCTTTCCCCTAGGGTGGCAGGAGTTCATCAGAGATATCCCCATTTGAACCCAGGAAACCACAAGTTTCAGAACCAGCATGGGTGACATGGTCTTTCCATTGCCACCAAAGCACAGCTGGCTTGGTGCCAGATGACAGCTGGTTTATGAGCTTCCAGAAGCACTCCTGCTTTAAGGGGGAGATGAAGACCATATCCTGCTTGGCTGGGACAAGCAGGGGTAGAGAAGAAGAGAGCAGCAATGTGCGGGATCGCCTGTGAGGACTTCCCAGTGCAGGGCAGGCCACTGCGTGACATTTTGCAGCTGTGATTGCACAGCCCCTGGGTCACTCCAGCCTGGGGCAGAGCCAGATTTTCCATCAGGATTTGGTAAGGTGAGGGCTGCACTGATGCACTGGTGGGCTTGGAGGTAACCTTGTCCATTCCCTTGGGGGGCCTTCTCTCAGTCTCCCTTTAGGTGTTACGGAGCTCTGAGGCTCATTCTAATATCACCTGATATTAATTAGTATTAATTAGCCTTGTTGTTAACCAGGAGCAGACATGGAGGCTCGGCCAGTGATTCCTATAGATTACTGTCATTCCTCAGCATTTCCAATGGACCAGCCTGTGTCCTTGCCAGCAACCTCTTAATTCAAAGCCCTATGCAGGAAATATGGCTGAATAGTCTCATTACATCTCCCTGGACTAAAGTTAGAGCTTTCCAAATCAGTGACTTAATATCAGCCCTGATATTCTTAGGCACTAATGAATTCCAGCACTGGCAGTGTGGAAGTTGTGATGAATTCTGTGTTAATAACAACAGCCACCATCCAGCTAGGGAGAAATCCACTTGATGCCAAAGGCCAACATATGATCTATCAACTATATCCACCTGAAACCCTAATTTGTACAGATATGTGTGGCCTTCTGACTAGTGCCATTTTATTTTTCTAGCCTTTCCTCTTCAACTGGTTCGATGCATAGCAGTTGCAGACAGAATATTTTTTTTTTTCCTTTATCCTAAAGAGAAAGCTGAGTTATGGAAGAGGACAACTCACTTTATGAACAATTCTGATTTAAGTGATACTAAGTTTCTAGTAATTCCCAATATTCCCTTCTCTCTTTTTCATTGATTTTCCCACTCTGTTTCTGGAAATATGCGATTGAAGCAAATTTTATGAGTGTGCTCAATCGTTTTTCTGCAAAAGCAAATTGGGAATTATGATGACATGGACTAGTGAATAACTTTCTCAGATCTGGGTGTTAGTGACTGAAATATAAAACATCACAGGCCAAATCAGCTGCTTCTCCCTGCCCTGCAGCCAAGTCCATGTGTGGAATTGTTGCACAATTCATTTTTCCACCCTGTTCTCACAGGAGTGAGGTGCCAAGGACAGCCTACATTGTCTTAAGGATAATTCTTACAATACAGTCATAGCAACTGAGAATGTTTTGCAGTAGTCAGCAGAATACTCAGTTTACTAGAGTAATCAGAGCTGTTAGCACAACAGATACCAAGACAGTGGGATTCATCCCCCACAACTGAGCAATATGAAAGATCATCTTAATGAAGATGAATCCTGCTCAAGGAGGGACACCCAGGAGAGGACCAAATCCCACCTCCAGATGAAGGGAATTACCTGGAGAACTCAGGCAGTAAAGTGTTTGGGTTGTTCAGCAGAGTGTGCCTCATTTGCCAGAAGATGCTGTTTCCCCATTTCTCAAGGGTTTGAGTAATGCTGTCAATGCCTTCTATGTTGACGTAGTCAGCTAGGTTAGCAGGATGTCCGTGGAAGAGAGGAAAATAAATGTGACGGAACAAGAAAACATGAGCCAGTGGTTTGAGTTAGATTCCATTCCCCATCACTTGAACTGAGTTGCAATGAAATGCCAAATATTAAACATAGAGGATTAAAATTAAAAAGCAAGTAACTCTCCCTCATAATGCAATTCTCTGCATCCAGGTGCCCAAGTTTTCTGCTGTCACTGGATATCCCAGCTGATTATTTTAAAAAAACATTTTTCTCTCCAGAAACCTCAGCAGATACTGAGGAATCAAGAAAAAGCACTCATGAATGAGCACTGTGTGCCTCACTCCAAGGGCAAAATAGGTGAATCTTCAGCTCTGAGATACTGAATGACTCCCAGGCTGACCCACCACCGCCACCTCTTACCGCCTTCTCTGTAGTTCCATTTCTGATGCTGATCCAGAAAATCCTTCTGGGATTCACTGCAGGGCAAAAGGATGAAGAAGAGGAAAAGAGGAAGAGTAACCATGATGTCTGTTCACAGGATCTTGACTTCCCCCTGCTCTGTGGAAACAAAAAAACTTGCTGCTTTATTTCTCTCTTCCCTCTCTTTCTCTACCTCCCACCTGTCACCCAAATATCAAATTTCTGTCTGATGATGTATTTCTTTAAAATGTTCAAGTTGCTCAGCCTAGCTTTTACAGAAGCACAAGGACTTCTCTTTTCCGCAAGTACAAACCTCCTTACTTTTTTTTCAAGCCATTAAGTGCTACAGAGATGCTTCATCAACTGGAAGCAGCTAGATAAGTAGCTTTGCTTCATATGTAGCCACGTTGGGATAGCACCTTATAGCTATAAATGTTCTATCCGTGTCAGAAGGAGGTATGACAAGGTATGGAAATAGCTGTCTCCCCACTTCGCAATTAGGGAAAGCAAGGTACAAGCCAGTGAAGCAATTTGTCAAGGATTTAATAGAGGCCAGAATAAAAATTTGTTCTTTTTCATCTGATCCACTAATGGCTGGCAATAACTGAGATGCTGCCCAGTGATGAAGCCTCAAACGCAACCCCATTCCTCATGTACTGTCTATACCTGGTGTCAGGAGGTCATTTCCTAAGCTTCTTGTCTTCTTTCAAGTTTACCATTATTCCCAAGCCAATAGAAGTCAACCCTAACCTACAGGCCCTCCTGGACAAGTACCATCTCTAAATGTAACAGGACAAATCAGTCTGTCCACAGCTTACTCATGCTAATTTGTTATTCTTTCTTAATTAGAGTAGTCCCTCAGTGTTGAATCTAGTAGTTTTATTTTTATTAAATGTAATGCACAGCTGTTCTGGTAGAAACTGGATGGAAATATCAATTACACACATATTGCACATAGCAAACAAAAAATTGCATTGCCAAGTTCATGTGGTTTAGTGATGATTTCAGTTATCCGTAGTCACAGTGATGGAGGGGCTCATGTGAGAAGTAGGCACATTCAGAATATCCAAATTATTCCCCTGTTCAGGTACATGCATCAAAAGTCTAAGACCTCACTGCAAAATAAGAGGACATTAGATTTCTTTTCAAATATCATATAACACTCATTTCCTAACCATCTGGGAAGAATTCAGCCACCTCAAAACCTACTAGGAGCTGTAGCAGACAAAGCAGTACATAATTAAATCCTTTTAATTTGTGCCTTTCTTACATTCAATCACTAGTGTATTTTAATTGCAACTATATTTATTTTTCCATCTATTTTAAACAGTGGTATGAATGTAGTCATACTGATGGAAAATGTGATGCTACTTTAAAAATATTACTTTCCACCTGTCAAGATGTATTTTGTACTCAGTATTCTTCTTTTAATTGGAGTATTCATTTAAAGGAAAAAATAAATTCCTTCTTCCTATTTCACACATACATACACCTCTTCTTCCCTGCAACTCAAAGCTGCCAAAATGAAGATCTCTAAGGTTTGATGGTATCACCAAGGCATGTAATGAAAAGGTCTTCATGGACCTTATTGAAACTATTTGCATTGACACCACAGCTCCTCTGCCTCCCTGTTTTTCCAGATAAGTGCTCCAGACTTTAGACCCCTTTTTTTCTCTGTCTTTTGATGAGTATGCACTGCACATGCCTTTTTAATCTTTCCTGATGGGAAAGGACTTACCAGATGCCAACATCTCTAATTGCAAATGATTTGAAAATGCTGCCAGCATCAAGGAGGTAGCGTGTCTTCCCAGCTCATTTTAAAACTTCTTGTAGAGATTGTACATTCCTTACCCTTTCCATCTCCCACCTGTTTCAACACCCCAGGGCTGGGATACTTTGATTTTTCTGTATTTGTTAAAAGAAATAAATTCCACCTACGTCTGACACTAAAAATGCACCCTTCTTGATCTCAAACTTTTTAAAACATCAGGCATCCAAATGAAACACAAGACCCACATGTTTTATTTGCAGGATGCCTCACAGATAATTTTCTTTGTATCTTTGCTTCCTGCATTCCTGAGGGCCTACCATAATGTATTATCATAGTAAACATCAGGTTATAATCATCTTTGAAATAGATTCTCATATCTCAGACACACAGAAATTGAGCAATCCTCTGTCTCTTTGGTGGAATTGTACAAGACAAATGGATGTTCAATAACAAGGTTTCTAGCAGAAAACATCTGCAGGGTCATTTGGAATAGGAACCAGATCCCAAACCCATTGCAAATATGTCTTTGGATCCGTTGCACTGTTGCACTGGAACGTACTGTCAGGGTAGAACATGAATTGAAAGGCAGCGAAAACTCTCACATCCTTGGATGAAAGCTCTTTGCTAAATTCAGAGAATAACAATAACAACATAGTAGCTTTGTTATTTTTACTATTAATTACAATAATATGGCATGCTTTCTGTCAGAAAATTGCATCATGTTCTGCCCTTGGAGCAGGGCAAGCTTAGTAATTCACCAGAAAGTCCTTTCATCTGCAAGCAATGAAGACAGACATATTCAACTCATTATTACACTCCCCCCCCGCCCCCCTTTTAACCTCTCAGTTCCTCACTCTGACATGCTAAAAGAGCTCTGCTCCCTCAATACCCCAAGCATAGTCTTGCAATATCAGCAGTTGTGCCACCCAAGCCTGAATCCCTGCCCCAAAGCAAAGAAACACTGCCAGGATTTGATCTCCCATCTCTGTCCCTCTCCTGTTGACCCTTTCTGTTTCTTGCTGCTCCAGTATACTCCATTTCCAGTGCTCATCCCTCCTTACACACAGCAGGGAATGACAACAGAGCACTGAGTTTTCACTGGTGCCTCCCCCAGACTGACATACTGAGGTCGTGTGGTGACTGAATGTCACTACTGCTCATGGGTTGTGCTGCCTACTAGGATAAGCGGGTTATCCTCTCCCAGTGCCAAACACAGCTTCATTTCAGAGAGTTGTCACTTCCCTGAAGCTGAGAAGAACACACTGTTCCTATTCCAGACGTAAGTTGTTGCATTACAATTCAGAGCTTGCTTGCCCCTTGTTTATCAAGATGGCTTGAAACTTTTCCCTGCACTTACGTCTGCTCTAAACACGTACACTCTCCTGATGACATGCATGAGCATCCTGGTGTGTTAGCTCAAGGCCATGTTTGCTTTGAGAGGAGGATTTTGTTTATTAGAGTTAGCAATCACTTTAGTGATACCTAAAAAGAAGGATGTTTTTGCTGCAATATTGGACTTTGCCACTGTGGTTTTCTGTTGAGACCTGTTCTCCTCTCATAGTTTCCCCAAGTTCCTTTCGAGCTACTTTCAAACTAAAGCTGAAGAGTGATATTAGGGTTTGGGTTATTTGCAGAGAAGTAAAACATGCTTTTAAATGAATCAGGGAGTTTGATCTCAGGTAAATCATGAATACATAAAATGTTGCTCTCCAATGGTAATGTATATTTAAACATCATAGTATGTCTAAGATTTTCAATGTTGTAAAGGATCTCAACAGATAATAAAGGTACTTTTGCAGGCTGTTGGAATTTCTCTATCTTTATTTCCATATGCAATATTTTAAGAGCATTTTAAGGTTATATTACTTACACACACCCAACTAAAATGTTCTGTTTTATGTATAAAGTCAAGGAAGCTTTAGGTGCTATAAACCAAACGGTTTCACATTAAAAAAACACAGAGTAGCTGCACACAATTTCGCAGTTAATGCCAGTTCAGCCAGGCTGGGATCCTGAAAAGACTGAGCTTTTACAGGAGAAAGCTGCCAAGACTGCGAGTCCAGAACGATCAAAGAATTTGCAAGCTCTACTTGCAAAGCGGATGGCATTTGATAGCTTTCCAAGGGAAAAAAATCAGGGTATTATAAACATTAGCATATGCTTGTAGTATTATGTAATGGTGAAAAGATCAAGAAAAATGCCAAAAGCAATTAAAAAAATGGATCCTACAATATTAACCCTGCCACAGTGGTACAGCTAGAATACCACCAGTTTCAAAAGACCTTGTTAAAAATCCATTGTAACGTATTATTCTTGAGTTTATATGTGTGTGGGTATAATGCTGTATGTTGGTACATGTGCACACCCAGCTTTGGGTTAGGTAGTAATAAAAATATCTTGACTTTTTCAAGTTTAGCAATGTACTTGAGTTAAATAGTGCTTTTGCATATAATTAAAAGTTACACTGATCATTTTCTACCTGGATGTTGTGTGAAAGCAAAGTGCACCTGAATCCCTCAAATAGCCTGACCATCCTGCTAAACAAAGGGATCTGATCGACAGCCTCAATGATGGACAGCTAGGGTGATGCTGTTGCCAGCAGGCAGGCATATTGATGCTAAAGAAGGGGAAAAAAACCCACCATCCACGTGCAAAGCACACATCTATTGCAAATCATAACATTAGTAAAGTACTGTTGGTTTTGAAAGGTAATATACACCTTTTGCCTCTTCTCCAGGTGTACCTGCTTTTTCAGGGTATGTCTTATTTCCATCTCTCTCATATAGAGCTTGGGGCTTACTCTTAAGGAGTTTCCTCTCTCTCCCTAAATAGGCACCCACAAATCTTACACTCTCCATGCCTGCCTGTCTGGCTGTCCCCAAGGATTTACTCACTCTTCCTTTCTCCTTCCTTCTTTCACTCTGCACACCCCTGTTCTCTGGAAGTGTAGGTAGCAACCCTCCAGCCTCCAAGTCCATGCCAGTTTGCACATGTTCCCTCCTCTCCTGGCTCTTCTCACAGGTGCCTTTAGAGTCTGTCAACCCAACAAGCTCTTTCTGAGGTGCATGGATGTGTCTACTCCAGAGGAAGAAACAAAACATTCCTGGAAAGAAGGCAGAGAATTGCGTACAAACATTACCTGTGCTCTTGAGGCCAGTCCTTCTGTGACGAGGCTTCCAAATCTCTGCCTCCCAGCTCCTTTTCTCCTCACCACCCCCTCTGCATTTCAGCTTGCAATGAGTGACGTGTCCCTCTTCATTTCCCCGCTTTCCGCATTTCCACAGTCTTTCCATGGAGCCTCCTCCAGCTGTACCTCTCCTACCCCTCCCTCCCACTCCTGCAAACTAGCTATCTCCCCCCCACACATGGGAGCCTTACGGGAAGGAAAGCCTGGGTGATGGAGCCCCTCTCAGAAGCAGCTCCATTTGCAAAGACACCCGTATATCTTTGCCCTCGGTTCTTTTGGGCAGCTCTCAACTGCTGGCTCTCCGGCACAGCTGTATGACTTCTCTTAACTAGTCACAGTTTCCACTATGCAGCACTTCTCTCTGGCTGCTTGAACCCTATGGCCATCCAGCCATTAATTTGTTCACGGCATTTGTTCCTTCCTTTTAACAAACATGCCAATTAATTCCCTGCTGATTAGTTCATTCTTGATGCACTCTGCCAAATCTATTTCTGGTGGAATAAACAAGGAGGGATGAATCGGCTGCAGTGTTGTTATTTTTTTCCCCACTGACCCCTCCCCCAGGTCCATGCCTGCCAAATCAAACAGGCTCATGTCCCATCAGTACTCGATAAATAGATTTCCAAAGGAACGCAAGGTGTTAGAGTGATGATTTTTGTGAAGTGGGAGGTGGACCCCCGACTCTGATCCCATGTCCATGTCAGGCTGACATTTTCCTGTGATTTTAGAGGATGTGCAGCCACCACAGCCCAAAGCTGCACAATTGCTGTACACCCAGGCTCATGACTAGACCATGGCACTGTTTGCAAGTGCCTTGGCCAAATCTGCATTCTTCCTGATATTACTTCTCCAGTATCAGCTGGCAACAACGCACTCTCTGTTTCCTGACCAGCCTATTCTTATTTAACTCCATTTTCCACAGCCAAAATGTCTGCACTCAGCAGCAAGAAAAAAGATGCTTTCTCACAGGGTGGAGGACTGTCCAGCCACTCAGAATAAAAGCAAACACCCAGAAGTAAGGAGCCAGAGGATGTGTGCAAGTGTTACACACAGAGCAGTTGTTAAAATCGCAGTATTATGATTGCAACAGAGTGCTGCTGGTTTACACCAGGTGAGGAGTTGATCAGAAGGAAAGCTGAGTGGCATCCTTCTAAGCACAGTCCATAAACATCAGCCAGCACTATCATTTAGTCAGCCACTTAAATCCACTCCAGAGAGAGGTCCAGCTGGGACCATACTCGGGTATCTGCTTCTCTGACACCAGGAGTGTGTGGTTTTGGCTGCTCCTGCTCCTCCAGTCCCACTGGCTCTGTGGCAGGGAAATTTCTGAGAAGACTGCCTTGTTTACAGAGCCTTACCACTGAAACAGCAGGACACTCATTTGCAAAGTTATAAACCACCAGTTTTCAAAAGCAGCTCACAATATACGGGCTTAGCACAGAACAGCCTCCGGAGGAACTGGAAACCTATTTTCTTTGGGCTCAAACAAGCAAACAAAGTGCCTAGGCAACAGGCAAATAACCCAAACAATCATCCGTCTCCAGCTGTTCCCCATTCAGCACACTGCAAACAGCCCTGTTACACTGCCATTGCAGCTTCCTGCGAAGAGGAAACAAACTGCTGACAGTCAGCATGGGATGGGGATGCTGAATGGAGGAACGCTTTGAGCAGGAGCCCCTCCACGGCATGGCACAGAGATACCAGCTGAGCAGACCTGATGGGGAAGCCCACACAGGCATGGCAACACACTCCCAAAAGCCTGGTCCAAATCCAAACTGTGCTGGTGAAGGGCCACAGTGTGTGCCCAATGTCCTGGTCTCGTGCTGGTGGAGTGCTACCTCAGCACAGCTCTCAGCAAGCAGGCGTGTGTATCACAGAAATTCCCCATTCTCTGCATCTCCTGGGGGATTAGTAGGGGAGACAGGACAGGAGGGATCTGTAGCACTTCTCTTCCTTGTCTTCTGCCTGTTAGCATTCACATTCCCAGTGATGCGAAATGAGCACTGCCCAGCCCACTGTCACCACTGTGGCTGCATTCGGGCAGGGATGCCCAGTGCCCATGTGCCTTCACTGCACCACACTAAGCAGAGCCCAGGAACTTTAATACAATCAACTAACAAGAAACTCTCTTTTTTGTTGTTGCTGTATTTCTGTGACTGCATTGTAAGCAACTGCAGGGTATTCAATCTGCTCTCCTGCCTGAGGACTGCTGCTTGCAGCTAGTTTTCTAAACTTGAGTAGCCTCAGCATGAAGCTTGCTTGTGATATGCAAACAGGATATTGCACATGTCTGTCTGTGGGTCTCTCAGGATGCAGAAGGACTCCAAGACAGCAAAATCTCCCTGGCAAGAACATCTGCAGAAATGCTTGTGCTCGTTTCCCCAGACCCTGGATCAGCTTGGTAACCTTTGGGAAGGCACAGATTTAGCAAGCTGGGGGCAAAGGGGCTCAAACCCTCTCCGTAACCTCCTGTGTCTTGCAGGGTGCTTGTGCCCTGGGCCATGTGGGAAAGCAGCAGCTGTGAGGGTCTCCCCAACACTGCCACTTGTGTCCAGCCCTGACTTCTAAGCACACACTGAGACAAAATACCCCTTGAGTGCTAAAACTGGGTGCCTTGAGTGAGAGGGAGTCAGAGGAATTCCTGACATCCCCCAAGAGGTTAACAGCTACAGAGGTGGAGCCACATGTGAGCCACCAGGGATTTCTCTTAAGTGCCGCAGAAGCTCCTGTGCAATTTCTAGGAGCATCCATCTTTGCCCCAGCCAGCCACTGCTGGACTCTGGTTTGCCTCAGCCCTGCACAAAAGCCAGAAAGCAGCCTGCTTGAAGCAGCTCCTCTCTCCCCATACTGGATAATGGGGCTGGTCACCTCCAACACTGCTGTACCTGTTCTTCTTCCCACCCCTGAGCATTGAGGTCTTGTCCATGCAGCTGCATCCACTTCTCTCTCACATCAGATCAAGGCAAGTGCTGAGCACCTGTGAAGTGTTGCTGTCTTCCCCTGGTACTGTTTTATACCTGCTTTGAACTGCAACAAATCAGTGAGCAAAATGTCTCCGCTGCATAAGGCTTCCTCCCTTGACTATCTGGGATGTCTTCATGTCACTGCTCCAGGCACAGGGACCTGAAACAGGACTCAGACCACCCATGGCATCACAATGAGCTCATATAGGGAGGCAAGGCTGTCAGAGCTAGCCAAAAGAACAACAGGGGACATGGGTCTGGTGCTGAGAATCTACATCGCACTTCATAGTATGCATCAATCTGGTGGTGGTGGACCCAACTGGTTAGAGGGAAGAGGGTAACTCCCAAGAGTGCATCAAGATGTATGCTTGGTGCTGGGCAGTTTGCAGAATCTTGCAACAGATGCTGCCTCCCCTTGTGCATAACATATCCCCTTAGTATCTACCCTCTCCTTTTCTTAATTTGCCGCTTCTCCAGTTCACACATCAATGGGCACTTCTCTCCAGGCTGTCAGTCACAGGACTCCCAGCATTGGCAGAACAACACTGAGACTGGAAAAGTCTCTAGATATGGACCCATCAGGAGTTTGGTTGGGGCAGACTCCCACAGTAGCTCTCTCAACTAACAGCCTGTGCCTGCCCCTGTGACAGCACATGGGTACACTGCACAGATGAGACATTTGCACAGCTCTGACCATCTTTTGGCCTCTTCTCATGCTGAGGTGAACAAGGGCTGGCATTGGTTTTACTTCCTGGGTTCATTAGAAACTCTACAATCATCTGCACTACTTAAAATTGCCTGAAGTGCACCTGCTGTAGGAACTTGGGAGTGTTTTGCACCTGCTCAAAATGTTATTGACACTTTTTCTGGTTTTACTTGCTTTTATTGTTTCTTTCTGTTGGCCTTCACCGTTTGATTGCATTTGATTTTGTCGTTTGAACAAGCATTTCCTATTTATTGCAGTATTTGCTCCTGCATGAGTCCTCTGTCATGGAGGGACTCAGCCAGGCACAGGAGGAAAGAGGATGGAGCTCCAGACTGTCCATGTAGCCATGCAAAGTAGAAGGTTAGGATGAGAAGAATGCTTTAGCTTAGCACCAATAGGACTGCAAAGATGCAGGTTATTTCTTCCCTCCAGACAGCTGTTGGAAGGGACAGCTGAGAATAGCTCCTGTCCCAGCAGCTCATCAGGAGATGATTGCCCCTCTGATCTTATGACAGAACTGCATCTGCAATCACTCCATTGTGCAATCACTCCATTGTGCCGCTCTGCCCAAGTTACCTGCTCTAGCTTGAAGGCCTTCAACAGCAGTGTTTAATGCGGGTCTTTTCAGTATCAAGGAGCATTCCAGAAGTTCTTGTGCAGAAAGGCTGGAAAGGCTGTAATTTCTGGCAGAAAGGAGGCAAGATGGAAGGCTGTGGGGTATGGGACCTCACCAGTTAACCCTGCCCCACTGCAGCCCAGCACAAACTTCTTTCTCCATTTGTTTGCATTAGCCCCATCCTTTACTAAGTGATTGGCAGCTGTACAAGGAGAATCACGGTAAAAAAAGGGCAGCACTTTTCACTTGTGGGGCAGTGTGGCATGGTCCAGCGGCTAAAGCGGAAGAGAACTGAACAAACTGATTGCAAGGAAGGAGGGGCGTTACACACAGCCTGTCCCAAACAAAAATAAAAGAGGTAAAAAAAAGAAGATAGCTGCAACCTGGGTGCAGAGCTAGAGTGTGTTTTCTGGGATTTCTGGTCAAGGCAGCTGTCCCCACATATTGTGTTCCTGATGCTGTTCAAGGACATGACCCCTCTCTTTTTGTGTGAAGAGACAGTGAGAAACTACCAAAAGAGGTGACATTGAAAAGATTTCCTTATGCTGTGTCCCACCATTTTTGAGCCAAGTGCAAAGTCTTCTGCACTAGTCCTGTTAGGTGGAACCTGGATATCACTACAATTTGTGTAGGTCAGGTGAGTATTGTGTACCTGTACAGCACCTCCAACACACTGGCATTTTAAAGGGCAAGGGTCATGTCAGAAATCAGGCATCCAGCAGGGCACAGCAAATTTACCTCTATTAGGGTCTTCATCCTACACAGGACAGCAGGTGCCAGTGTGGGCAGAGAGGGCTTGTACAGGCTTACACTGATGAGCGGCTGGTGGCTGCGTATTTTCATGCTATTTGGCTTGTAACATTGTTCTAAATGACCACATTGCCAACCCAAGGCTCTCAGACTTTCAAGCTTAACCCCAAGTATCTCATTTTTCAGCATCTGGCTTTTTCAAAGTGCTTTGGAAATAAATAAATAAAATTAAAAGCAACATTCACATAAATGAATGATTTATTTGCAACTTCAGGGTTTTTTTCACAGCTTTTTGATTGATATTAGTACACTTGACAGGTCCAATTTATATGCAAATCAGCTTACATTCACAATGTAAAGAAGGAAAACTTCATTACTCATGCTTTGCATGAGTAACACCCTCTCAACACTCTGCTTACTCATATGTTCCTCAAAAGTTTTCACCACAAATCACTTCTCCTTGCTATTCATTAGCCTCTCAGAGATCTCAGGGCTTGGGGAACAAGCCATTTATGTGGGGATGCATGAAATTAACAGTGGGCTATGCTGTACTGCAAACATACAAGCATTGTAAACTGTGGGCTCTTGCGGTGTATGTGTGTGCGCCAGATGTTAGAAGATCAAAACTGACGACATCAGATTTTCCAGTTTCCTGCTTCTGGCTGTTTTCTCTGGTACCCTTGCACTCAGCTCTAATTGGTACCAGAAGCATTTTCTTAGAAAGAGCTGCTCTGCTGGACAGCTCTTGTCCCTCTGTATCACAGGCTTTGCTGAGACTTGAAAAGGATCCAGGATCTCTCCTGTAAATATTTACATAGATACAGGATCATCACTACTCTTGAATCTAAAAAAAAAGTGGAAGAGAGGAAATGGCATATGGAACAGAAGGATTCTGTATTCAGAAAGACCTGGAAAGGAGAGAAAAGTAATGACTCTGATGGCTTCTCCAGTGTTTGCTGCCTGGGACTGCCCCCACAAGTGCTGTGTTCTCAGGAAGGTCCTGATCTGAAGCCTGATGACATCAATGGAAAAAATCCCTCTGGTACCAAAAGGGTTTGGATCAGAACTACTATCTTTGCTGTTCACATTCACCAACCAGACTGCTTGGTGTCTCTCTTCTGCTCCTTCTTTATTGTTATTTAAAAGGGTTTCAGGACCAACCCGGGCAGAAAAGTACATTATTTGCAGGAACAGTGCCTGAAGCAGGGGGAAGCAGCAGCAGTAGCTGCTGAAGAAACATTATGTGTTCTTTAGCTAAACAGACTCTTGATGTCTTCTGCATCTGTCCAGCATTCTTCTGTGACAAAGCAGTCAGCCTTGAGAGTTATCACACAAATCATGACTTGCAGAAGGCCTGGTGTTAGATGGCCCGTGCATGGGACGCTGGAGTCTTGTGGCTTTGGAGAAGCCACAAAAACCCTCCTAGTTCAACTTCCCCATCGTGGGAGATTTCACTTGTTTGCTTACCTCAGAAGGCTGTGGTGAAGATTGATGCCAGCTTTGGAAAATGCCCTGGTGGTCTTCTGTAACTAAGCATAAAAGCAGTTGCAAAACCAAATCAACAAATAAGATTTCTTCCAACCACAACATTCCCAAGAATGAAGGCATATATTTATACCAAGAACAAGCACCAACACTTTCTGTGTAAAACCAACAAGCATATTGTTGCACGTGTCAGTGCCCGGCGCAGTCGGGCAGCCTGAGGACACCCAGTCTGTCCTCGGTCAAGGCTGGCTGCTACCAGCCCCCACCGCCCTGCGGGTCTCTGCCCCTGTAAAACAACCGGGAGGAAACGATGGAAGCAGTGAAGAGGTTCCGTTGGCGGGCACCGCAGGCCTCTGCCCCCCGCGGCACCGCGGCACCTCCGAGCCGCAGACCCCGGCCCTGAGGGCCGCGCCCCCGCCACCTGCCGGGTGCCCCCGAGCGGCCTCACCCGCAGCTCCCCGAGGCAGGGACGCCCCGGGCTGCCCCCGCCGCTGCCCCAGCAGGGTGAGCCCCGGACCCCGCTGGGGGTGTGACGGGGGGGGGCTCACCCCGCAGAACTGCAATCCCCAGCAGGCCGCGGGAGGCGTGGGGCGAGCGGGGCGGCGCGCCTGCGCACTGCGCCTCTCCAGCATGGCGACGGTGCTGTCCCGGGCGCTGAAGCTGCCGGGTAAGGGGTCGGCACCCGCGGGAAAGGAGGAGCGCCGAGCCGGGCCGGGCCGGGCCAGTCACGGGCAGCCGCGCCCGGTGGCGGGGCGGGGCGGTCGCCGCTGCCCGCGGTCGGTGGGGAGCGTTGCCATGGTGATGTGGCGATGTGGGGCGCCGGGGCAGGCCCGGCCGCTCTGGGGGCGCGGGCGGTGCCGGGGGCTGGCGGCCTCTGTCCGGGTTCCGTGACAGAGGGAGGGCTGCAGGGGACGGGGCAGCGCCTCGGGGCTCGGGGGGCGTCGTCCGTGGCGGCGGGGGGCCTGGGCCTGGCCGCGGCCCTGCCGGGACTGCGTGGGCGGAGGCGCCGGGTTCCGCAGGCCGCGCAGAACTGGGCACAGGGCTCAGGACGGCCGCCGCCACGGCCAGAACGCGTTGGGCCTTCGTGATAACTCCTGGCGGGTTTTACCCTGAAAAGCCAGGCCAGGAGTTCGGTCTGTGCCACAGCAATTACCCGAGTAAATGTTTAAAGTCTGCCTGCCATCTCTGCACAACTTCCAGCCAGAGATCTCCAGCAAGATGAAAGGATGTTGAGCATAAGGGACTATTGTGTTGTGGAGCCAGATCTTTCAACGATAAGGCTGTGAGCAGCAGTGCAACAACTCTTCAGCGAGGAGATTATAAGGGAACGAAAATACATTGCGAAACCAGGTCTTGAGTTGCTGTTAGATGGGCTGGAGATGGTGCCAGTGCACCTGGCTGCATTAACCCGATGGGAACATGCCTCGATGCTGCTCCAGCCCGTGTCTTGCATTCGAATCAGCCGTGGGACAGGGATCTGGCCGAGCTGTGCACTGCTGGGAGGGGGCTTCTCCTCGGCACTGCTGTGGTCCTGCAGTGCCCCAGTCTGTGAAGCTGCACTCAGTGGGCAGGTTATACTTTCCTCCTCCATCGGTCCATGAAGATCACAGTAGTGTCTTCAGGGCCCTTCCCACCAGCTTTTAGTAACCCATATCAGGAGTCCTTTTTTTTTGTTTAGTTAGTGCCTGTTAGATCTCATTCAAAGGAAGTTTTTTTGCAAATCAGTTTCTTCCTGGTTATAAATATACAATTGTCTAAATGAGAAGGAATACATTTTATATGAAGATTATTTAGGAAGGGTGCAGACTGGTGGGTATAAGTGTGTGTATTGGAGTGTGACCACTGGGGAGCTGTACAATAACAAGTACAGATCTCTTCTTCCAGGACCTCTGAAACCAGCATGATCTATTTGATAACTGCTGTGGGGAGGCACTGATTTGGGAAAGAGTGTGGGCCTTTCAACTGTGGTTTAGAAAACAGTTCTTGCATCAATGCTTGCATTAAATTGCATATATCAGACCTTGTTAGTGTGGTTTATTTTTGAAAAATACAGCCTTAAACAGCAATGAGAAGCAGCAAGCCTATTGCTACAGCTGGTTTTTTTCCTGCTGCATCTCACTGAATTAATTATGTCAATATATGACAATGTATCTCCCCATGGGCTGAGATGGCTGCAGTACCCAGGGACTGGTACCTGACGACTGCCAGATGGGGGAAAAAAAAGAAGAAGAAACAGAACATGAAGGATGTACAAAGGATACTGGAATCAGTATGTAGTCATTGGAATAACACACTGAAAATTGTACTCATCTAAAATCCAAGATCTGTTCTTTTCACTCCAAAGTGTGTGCAAAGAAAAGACTTCCCGGTAAGTCAGAAACAGAAAAAAAGATTGCAATTAATATCTTTCAAGCCATCAGCACTAGAAATGAGTATCTCATTATGAGCCAACACAGATCACCTCACAGATGCCTCCTTTACAAATTATGATCATATGATTCATCTTTTGTTCTCTGAGAAGTCACATTCTTCTACTGCAATAGTTGCAAGAGCTGCCTGTGCAAAAAGCGCTATTAGGCAAATTCACGGGGGATTTTCAGTCATAAAGTACAGTTTAGAGTCCAATTGCCCTTGAAAGTTGGTAAGTTTGAGGCATTTTCTCTCTCTTCTTCCTTTGAAAACCTTCAGTATTTGCTTTCTCTTTCAGTTGCTGCAAAAATAAATTCAGGGTGACATGACCAGTAACTTAGCCACAGACCACAAGCAACAGTTCCACAGATTGATTTTAACCACAGGCCGCTGGCTGGGAACCTCATTTATCACTGGTTCCATGGGGAAAATGGAATAAATTTAGAGCAGGTCAGAACAGAAGTAATTTATTTGCTATACTTTTAGGAGAGAACACAAAGCAGCAGAGAAACTGACCTTGCTGATATGAACTTGGTCCCTGTGAATTGGGTACAAGGCTTATATACACTTAAGAGAGGCTATGCAAAGACAAATAACAAGATGTGAGTTATACAGATCTGGTACATAGACAAGGCCATAGAACTGCTCAACATAGGTCTGAAGTCTGTTTTCTTTAGCGCAGGGACTGATTTATCATGAAGGTTACACAGTGATTATTATTTCAGGAGATAGGGTGAGAGTTTGACCAAGAGGCCAACTCGCATCTTAGCATTTCTCCTTCCATGACGGAAAGCTGAAAACTGCATGGGAGTATTGAATTTTCTGGCACCTGATCACTTGCAACAGAGGCAGCTTTAGCTTTCTTTTGATGGACAAACTGTCTTCCCGTAGTCTGACCCTTGTTGTTGACAAGAAAGGAAAGAATTTGACTTCTGGAGCACTGCTCAACAAATGATAATTTTCTAAATGGTGTGAGACTGCCCTTGTTTTCACACATTCTTTAGAGCTATTTATGTCTATTTATGCTTTTCTGTTGAAAAATCATTTGGGAGTGATTAGTGGAAGCCAGGTGGTATCCCTTCTTCCCACAGCAAGTGACCTAAAATTCAGATGAAGAGTCATGTTCCTTCTGCTGTCTCCAGCCAGGTGAATCATGAGTTATGTATTCTCTGCAGAACAGCGTCAGGAGGTCAAGCTGAACGCATCCTCACCAGTCCTCCAGGACACATTACTAAAACACCTACTGATCATTGTTAGGGCTCTCTCAGAACAGTGGGAGATGAGCGTTTGAATCCTCAGAGATAGATATGCAGTTGTTTCCCAGGTGCTAGCTGGGTGCCCCAACAGCCGTTGTTAAAGGGCAGTGTCTTCCTCCTTTTGGCTTAAAAAATAATACCAGCAGGGCATTTTACGCCTGACCTTACTGAATAGCTGTGCCTTGTGAGAGTGCCACCTAACCTTCTGAAGAAGGATAGGGAGAAGAGTGCCAGTTTCTGGTTCCTGGTCAGGCTTAGACATGAAACAAGACTGAGTAGCTCTCTCCTTTATAGTTTTTCTATAATTCAGTAAATCCTTTCCTATGTGGATCACCTAAAGCTGTAAGTCATTGCTATGTAGTAGCTGTTTTCTATCCTGTGATCAGTGGTTCTCAGCAGCAAAGATATTCCTGTTACAGATTGTTTGTGGTTGACACCAATGTTGATGTTGCTAACATTATGTTTCAATACCTGCCAGTTCAAGGAGTGGGCGAGCTATAGTTTTGAGGTCCTTTCTGTCTCATAGAGATCCAGAACAAAACTGTTGCAGGTAAAACTCATTCCTATCAATGCTTTTAGTTGCCTCAAGGAAGAACAGCAGGTTTCAGTCCTTTAGGTTGACTATCTGGAATTAAAATAATTAAACAAATCACAGTATATCTGAAGTGTAAGTATGCTGTTGAGTTGTTTTACTCAAAGGACACCAGTTTCCAAAACCAGGAGCAGTCCGGTTAACATAACTGTCTGGCATTGACTTCCCAGGCTAAATATCATTTACTTTTGGGCCAGAAGCATTTGCTTATTATTCCACTCTGACCTGGCTTGAACTGAAACATCTGGATCTGTAGTGAGAAGCTGCAAATACCTTGCCAGTGAGTCCTCTGGAATTTCTTGTTTTCGCTGAGTACTCTTTCAGCAACTTGTCAGGACAACCTACTGTATAGACATCTGGGAAATTCACGCTGCGTTGTAGCTGCGATCTCTGAGCAGAGAGCTGTGTGCCACCAAGGTCAGTGGCCTTCTGCTCACAGGATAGAGCCAAGGTTATCAAGACTTCCTGAAAAGCCCACACTTTGTATGCATGTTTGGGGCAGATCTATGTGAAATATAATATAAGATCAGTGTCTCACAGGGATACACCAGACCATCCCATAGAATGTAGTATCTTTTAGCTGGGTGCTCTACCTCCACAAGGAACAGCTTTTTGGAGTGTTTATGTGCACTAGGTTGTTTTGATGTGAGTCTTTTGGAGAAGCCCCTAGTTCAAAAAGGTTTTGATTTAGGTATTTTTTTTCAAAAAGTCTGATTTATGTATGTGCTCTCATTGGATATCTTTGTTTCCCTTTTCAGTGTGCATGGGTTCTCCTAGCTACTCCACTTAGTGTGGGACATTTGGCCTTTGGTGGGATTGACAGTTTTTCTTAAATCCTAAAACTGACAGAAAGGGGAAGTGAAGGTCCTTTTGTGGGTTGAGAAATGAGAAAGAAATGAGATGCACATGCTGCAAAACAGATTCTAGGTTATGCAAAATAGGTGTGTTGCACTAACTAGATACTACAGTATGTCTGTAACGGTGAGTCTGCCTTTAACAGGAAAACACAAAGTAAGGTATATTATCTTGTGCAGGAAGATAATAGTGAAAGCCCTTAAATTCCCGCTATGTAAAGCCTTCTCATCTTCTTGGTGTCTGAGAGTGGTTACATGCAGCTTGCATGTTTTTGCTTAGTATTTATGCCTTGCATGTATCACTTCAGGCATCTTTGGGCACAAGTTAGTTCCTGTCTCAGGTCAGCTTTAGGCAAAGGGAAATGAGACAGATACCTGGCATAGCAAAGTCCCTCTTGGAGAGAGAGAGAAATAGACTGAGACACTGCAATCATTGGAGCAGTGGCCATGGCTCCATGCCCAGCCTGGTGGCACAGGGCAGCTCCCTGAGACGTGATCCTTCACTCGTAGTTCAGGGCAATGAGTCTGCGTGATCTTGCCTGCCCTGATAAACAGATGGCCCTGGCCTTACGCCAGTATGTATGACTGGGCTCTGCACCTGCCCTTGTCACACTCCCTGCGGCTATCTAGGGCTTGAAGGAGAAATCGTCCATGTGCCAGGCATCTGTGGGGAAGACACCTAAAGCCAAGCTACTTTCTTGTACCACCATCTGAAGGCATCAGTACTAAGTTACCTATCTTGGCAAGGCCAAGCATAAGCTGTCGGCTCTGGTGGGAGCAGGAACAGAGCAGGAGCACTGTGGTTTCCTGCTACAGGAGCTGGAGCCCTCCCCCTCGCAGTACTGAGCAGCGCAGAGAAGGTAGTGTCTTAGAGGGGCAGCCCTGATCCCTTCAGACACCAGCATGTTACTGGCCCAAAAGGGCAAAATCACTTTGCCCTCATCTTCAGGGTGTTGATAGCACTGCAGAGAAACTGCACAGTGCTCTATCCCTTCTATCCTTCGTGAAGCAGGACAGCAGATGTGGCACACTAGCAGGCAGTAATGCTGCTTGGACCAGGCAGGAGAAGGAGGGCAAAAAGAAGTTGCAGAGGGGGGTCCCCTCAGAGAACACAGACAAGTGAAGAGGGACTGTGTCAGGATTAGAGGCTGGCAAATGCTAAAGGAGTTCAGGAGTGCTGAGGTTTAGGTACTCAAAGCATTAAACATGACTTCATGTCAGTGTGTCTTATTACCAAACAGGAAAGTATTAGAATTAAATCAACCATGAATTCCATTTATATATGTATATTGATATTATATATATATACACTTTTACCTTGGGGAAATACACTGTCAACATCTTTTCTCCTGCAGCTGGACAGACCCTGTCTTTTCCCTAACACCTCTTACTTGAATCCATGCAAAATGCAGGCTGCACTGTCATCCCTTCTGTATCACTCTCCACTGCAGCCTTTTCTGCACTGACACCCTGCAAAAAAGCGAGGAACTCATGCTTTATCATTTCTCTGCACCTCTTTCCTCAGGAAAGAAGAGCCCAGACCTTGGGGAATATGATCCCCTCACTCAGGCCGACAGTGATGAAAGTGAAGATGACCTGGTACTCAACATCCAGAAGAACGGGGGGGTCAAGAATGGGAAGAGCCCCCCTGAGGAGGTGCAGGATGCTGACTCTGATGTGGAGGTTGGGATGACAAAGCAGCACACGTCAGAGAGCACGCCTGAGGGTTATGCTGCAGAGACAGCTGGGAGTTTGGAGCAGAAGGCTGCTCCCTCCCTCATGCCATACCTGCGCACAGCGATCTTTTTGCTCACTGTGGTGATCTCGATGATTCTTGTGTTGGTGTGCGCATTTCTAATTCCCTGTCCCCCTAGAGACTTGCATAACATCTGGAACCGCAACCTAGGTCAGGGAGCAGGTGAGAAAGCCCCAGGAACAGCATCTGGCATGGGGGAGGTGGCAGCTCCCAGGCTGGGCATCGGCGGGAGAGACCTATCTGGGAGAGCCAGGTCGGAGCAGAGGCCCTTCCTCAGCACTGCAGATGCTCCGAGGTAATACACAGGGAGCTGTGTCCTGCTCACTCTTCAAGCTGAGGCCTCTGAAATCTGGCATTAGTAGATAACAGTGCCACAAAGTCTTGTTTCTGTCAACACCAAGAAACATTTTGACTGTTCTCCCGTCCTGTCTTTTAGTTCAGGTGATGCATTCTGTTCCGGATACAAATGGCCCAGCCCACTTTAAAACATAGTGTCTCCCTCTATATTCTGAGATTCACTAGCACCTCCACACCGAAGTGTGTGGGTGTGTTTGGGAGGAGAGGGATAGAAGTCTTTGTGTCTTCTAACTGGCTGAACTAACCTTATTTCTTTTGTCTTCTTGTCCTGCTTGAATCCATAAATCAACGTTCATAATCTTTTGTCATCCTATATGGGCCACTGGTAACATTTCTAAGGTATTTCCTGTACTGACTTCTGCAGTTAAGTAACAGTGGTTTGTGAAATAATTTTTGCCAGGTCTAGATATGTCTCTCCCTCCTTACTTTCTGCCCCTGGCTTCCAAATCAGCCTTTCGTAAGATACATGGCTCCCACGTCACCTCAGAAAGTGAAGTGGGAAGCAGAAATCTATTTTTCCTTTTCCTTTCTCTGACCCAGATGCTACATTTCTGCCTTTCCATGCAATGAAAGATCTTGCTGTGGTGTGAGCTGCCTGGCATTGGTGGTTCCCTAGCAGACTCTATGAGGCTTGGCTGGCCATGAGTCTCTTCTGGGCCAGCCCTCCTCTCCTAGTGTGGAAAATGGGCTGGGTGGCCTTTTGGCAGCAGTGCAGTGATTCTTTGTGACTGTTGCAGGTGGTGTATTATCCCCACTGGAGCTGTGTGATGTGAATGGTGATGGGCTCCCTGACATCCTCATTGTCTTCACTGCCTTGATGAATGCTAGTGTCATGGGTAAGCACTGCAGCTCCATTCCATTCCTCTTTCTGTACATGTCAATACACACCTTTATATGTTTGTCTCACACAGAGGAAGAGTTCCGGCCACTACAAATCCACTGCATTGCTCTTTCAGAGTTCCTTAAAATGACTAGTGTACTGTGCCTGTGCTTTGTCATGCTGCTTGTAATTTTCATTGCAAGCCGGTGCTGCCATACCTGTTGGGTCAATGTCATCTATTTCATCTTTGTCCTGTATTTGTGCACACTTGGTCTGGGGGCAGAGATAAAGCAATCAGAAAGCACCACTCTACAAATAGCAGTTAGAAATAAGGTGTGTTTTTCCCCCCCCTTTGTTATCTCTCACAGCCCTTCACAAAACAGCTCAATCTAACTACCCCCATTTTACAGGCATAGAGGTGGATGCACAGACTAGGGGAAGCAGCTTGACAAAGGTCACAAATGTGATTCAGTTGTAGAGTCTTGACTCTTTCGTGACCTGTGGTCCAGTGTCCTGGTCATTACCAAGGGTGGTTAGTGACAGGAACAGTCATGGTGGAGCTGACTGTTGGAGTACTCTGGTTCTTCTGAACTAGTTGCTTGCCATCAGGGAGCATTATGGATTTTTTTTAGAACAGCTGTAAGTTGAAGTTGATGGTTGCAGGAAACACCCTCACCTTGTGGCCTTTTTCTCCAGGTCACTCCATATACTTGCCAGGCTCCAAATTGTTGTTAACTCACAGATAATAGGCTGGCTGATGGTGGGGAAGCTACTGTGCCTGGCTGTTTAGCAGATATCACCCTGCTTCCTCCTCCTGGCTGCTTTTGTTTTCTCTGTTAACCCTGACACCTCTCAGGTAACATAGCAGCAGCCTCCTGATACTGGCCAGTGTTATACGGGGGCTGCCAAGTCTGGTGGCATCCTGTTGCACTGGGCTTCTGAAGTCCAGGAGGTTCCCAGCTGCCTGCTGTGTTGCATCTGCCCAGCCTGGCATCACCTGAGATTACATGAATCTGTTCAGTCTCAGAGACATATTCAGGGGGCAAGCATACGTTGCACAGCCTGAAGAGAACTCTTGTGGGAGCAAAAGGCCTTGGCTTTTCAAAGAATCAGGTAATAAAAATGTACAGGATAGGGAAGATGCTGCTTCTCCATGGCCCAAGCAAGGCCCTTCGTATTTAACAGCAAGTCCTATAGAAAGAAACCTATCAGCGGAGAGAAAACTGTAGAGTAAATTAAAAAAAAAAAAGTGAGACAGGGAGATACTGTTGACATAAAGGCTGCATTCCGTTTTTAGAGGTTGTTCTTGCATTCTGTATTTTTCCGTTGCATTGTATTTGTCTTTCATCGCAGAGTGCTTGGAATGGAACTAGTCCTACCTAGCTGCATCCTGGCTATAGCTATGCTGGAAGACAAAAAGCAGACACAAAAGCAGGTGTAAGCACTTCACAATCCTAAACCTATATAGCTGGGCATCAGCCCTCCTGTAGCCAGTGCTCAGAGCATTCACACAGTGTCAAGTAGAGGTAAGCTTGGGATAGATAACCTGAAGGAGTAAGCTATGGCATTGTTAGCTGTTTCTCCGGCTTGTACACACAACAGCTGTGAGCTGCACTCAGGACTTAGTTCTTGGTCCACCAACCCAATGAGGAGAACTTGGGCTGGAGCAACCCCTTAGCATAAGCCAGATAATTTTTCATTTGAGAAGAGAGTGAGTTTAATTTAGAGAGTGGGCTCAGACTTGCTTCTACCTAGCGTCCCAGATACGCCCTTTCTGTAGTCAAGTCACATGTTGCTAGTAAGACAGGAGTCATCTGCGACTGTTGCGATTTTGAAGTGTATGGGAGTTCATCTTAAATTGCGATATGAGCATACCAGGTGGAGGTTACAATAACCACAATAATGTCTGAAAGTAAGCTGAGCTAAAAGTTGCTCACTCTTGGATCAGAGCCAAAAGTCAATGGAAACAGCATAGAGCAGTTATTTTGTGCTGAAACTGGTGAATGAGGAAAAGACCCCTGAGTTACACCAATTGGTTGCATTCAGTCTTTTTTTCACAATAACAGAACTCATTTGGAAAACAAAGGAAAAAGCTTTCAGATTGCCAATCACCCTCTGCAGCTCTAGAATTGCAAACAACCCAGGGCTTTCACATGAGGTGACATCTTCCTTGAGAGTCACTTAAGGTTTCCCCTTGTTGCTTGAGGGAGAGGGGATCAGAAGGATTGGTCTGGTTTGACAGCGGTACATTTCACACCAGGAAGTGAGCACAGGGATCTTGGTTCCTCTGTGCCCAGCTGACCACATTTCATGGCTGTGAGCTCAGGTCCAACCTCCATGATTGTCTGCATTGTTGGCTGACAGCCCAACTTGTTTGGAGATCACTGCTAGGCTCTGCAGGCAGAGAGACACAGACATGGGGTGGGATTTGACCTTTGCTTTCAGGCAGCATGAATGTGACTGGCTTGAGTCTCTCAGCTGTAGGAGCTAGAGCTGGAACTCAAGTGCAAAGATCAAAGGCAGCACGGAGATGCCAGGGGATTTCACTCTTTCTTTCCTGCTTCTTCCAGGTGTCTCTAGGCCCTCCGTAACTGTGGTGGCCCTTTCTGGTATGAATGGCAGCACCCTGTGGTCCATCCAGCTTCCAGAGGAGACTCGGAGTGTGCAGTGCAAAGGGCTGTCACTGGGGGTGCCTGCAGAGCCCGTCTGCCTTGTTACGGGAACATCAAAATTCCTTAGCCTTCTCAGTGCCTCCACAGGTAGAGTCAAGTACCAGCATATTAGAAATATGCTATTACTTTTTTGTTTTCTTTAAAGGACTAATAAGCCTGAATGATTCTGTGCTGGCACTTCATAGTGGCTGTTATCTAGTGACGCACAGGAAGGACTCAAAACACTAACAAGTTGCTAGTCACACAGGCTAAGAAAATCCAAACCACTGCTGCTCTGTGGCAGCATCTTCACCCTACCATCTCAGAACATTTCAAAGTGATGATCTTACCTTGTACCATCCCCACGGCATAAAGGATATGTAAGTTCTGTTCTCATCAACATTGATCTGTTAGTACAACTCAGTACCTATCTAACAGCACTGAAAAGCTGAAAACTGTTCTTGGAGGAATTATATAAGGATATATGCAACAGCCAGGAAAATTTCCAGAGAAATTAGGCCCATAGAAGAATTGATTAGATGTGAAAGACTATTGCGTTTTTAATCACTTGATCATTTGCACCTCCATTCTCTGACTACTGTTTGTTCTACAACATTAATTCTCTAGCAGAAATATTCATAGGGACGTTTTAGCAATTAGAACAGAGAATGGAAACGTACAAGAAACCTTGGGTTTAGGTGACAGATCCAAAGAGCACTTACCTTTCAGATGCTTTTATGCTTTTAGGGACCAGATTACTTACAGAGTTTGCATTGTCAGGACCATAGACTGATTCCTTTACCAGCAGTAGTAGTAGTAATAATTAATGTGTGCAAGTGTTTGCAGGTCAGACCTTTGATTTTCTTTGTCATGCAGGGGCAAACCCTACCCTACAGAGCAGCAGCAGCAGCAAAACATTTTTAAACTCTGACTGAAAAAGCAGAAGTATTGGCAAAAGAATCATGGAAAAGCAAAAGCATTGAATTTCATTTTGCCTTTTTGGGGTGATTATTTGCCAATTTGCAAATCAAGTTTTACTGAGTTTCCAGCTGGGTCCATGCTGGATGGCTGAACCATTTGACATCACGTCTGCTAACATGATTCCACCCTGAGGTGGAGTGAGCATGCCATGCTGGAGTGGCTGTTTACTGCTGGGAATTTAACTGAGACACAGATTTACACTTTGAATGTCAGAACTGCCCATCTGTTCCCTTTCCAGGCATCTACCTACAGGCTTTAGTGCTGGCTGAGGAAGACAACTGCTGTCCTGCAGAGCAGCACTGCCATTTACATTCTACTTTCAAGAGTGAACTTCAAATATTCTCTGCTATTTCAGGAATTGTTTTGGGCTCGGGTCTTTCTAAAGAGATGCTAAGAAGGAGGCACAGCAGGACTTGAGGCATGACTCAAAGACAATCTGAAGAAATGCTGGGGGAAGAACTGTGCTGCCCACTGCAGTTTGCCCCAGTTTGTAGTCTTATCTTTCCTCTTCTCAGAGAATGGGGGAAGCAATCTCTTGCTCCCTTCAAGAAAGTTTTGTGGAACCCTTTGGGGATGCCTGTTGGTTCCCCAAGTGCTGCAGGTCTGTTTCATCCTGTTCTTCCTGCAGGCAAGACCATCTGGACGCTGAACTCCATTCACCTTTCAAGTGGGATCCTGGCTGCACCAGCTGCAACTCTTCCAGATGTAGATGGAGATGGCATTAGGGATATTGTTGTTCTGGCTCTCAAAGAGACACAGGTACAGCATGTCCCTGCTCAAAGTTTGAAAGGACCTTGACTTTCTAGAGGAAGAACAGGGAGCCTGATGTGGAAAGGCTGTAACAGGAGCTGCAAAAGCCCCTAGTTTTCACTCCCTTAGATTTCCCTGGAAGGTACCCTTTCTCTTTCAATAGGTCGGAGCAGTGAGATCAAGCAATAATGACAGTATTTTTTGTCAACTGGGAATGAACAGAAGGGTCATTATTTACAAGGGCTGAGACTGGAGAATTATCCATTTCTGTTCAGTGAAGGCTTGGTTTGAAGTGAGTGTTTAGCAGGAGTGTAGACAGCCATGTTGAGATAGATCTCTGGAGGAAGGAGCATTCAGCTTATCCAAAAGAAATACTTGTATGATTAATTCAGACTCAGATTTCCTCTAGGCTCATCCCTCCCCACAATTCTATCATTAATGTTTTTAGAGGAGTTCAGTTTTTTGAAGTCACTTCCATCTTTGATGCATTTCCATGAAAGCACTGCTAAAATCTCTACACCTCTTTTCTTTGCAGCCTGATGTGTTTTTCATCTTGGTGTCAGGAAAGACTGGGACTGCTTTGCGTGGGCCTGTGAAGTACAGCACAAATGGAGAAGGGAAAGTGATTGGCCCCCAAGTCCACATTACCAGCCGTGGAGCCATCTACATCCTGTTTGGTTTTGGTAAGATGCACCTTGCCTCTCTCAGCACTTCACCTTACTGAGAAAACATTCATTTTACCTAAAATGGCCCAGAGCATCTACCATGCCTTCTGCTGTAAAAGCTAGGAGTAGAGGGCATGGGAACAGGTCTTTAGTGCCATGGTATGGAAGAGTGCAGGAGTATCAATACCTAACTAGGAAGTTAGTTTTTGCAGGCAGGGCTCTTCATCTTTACTCCTCCTGGCAGGTAATGTTCAAGCAGTTGCCCTGAGGGATATCTTTACCCAAGCCAGAAACCGTGACAGTTTTCCTGCAATGCTGCAGCAGGAGGAGCCGGAGTGGGAAAAGCGCCGATCTGTCAACCTGTCAGAGCTCATTGACATTTACAGGTAGGAGATGGACTTACCATCTTGCTTCTGCTGGCAGAGGAAGGGGAAGGTAGGCATCTCAGTTTTCCTAGAGGTGGTCCCTTCTGTGTCAATACTGTCCTTTTTATTGTCCAGTTGATAACAGTACTCTAGGGAGCCCATTGTTTCCTCCCTGTCCTGTGGCTGTCCTAGGAAAAAACATGCAGAGTGTGATAAAAGGGAGTCCTTTGCTTCTCCTGCTCCTTTTTCCTTTCATCCACCCACTGAGTATACCTAGAGGGGAAAAAACGTTTGCAGCTAATGGACTCCCTTTTGGAAGCTCAGCATTGTGGACCTGGATTTCTCAGCTCATTGTTTACTGCCAAATTGTGGTCAAGGTCAGCCTGGATAGGAATAAATGGTGGGAACACATGTGAACACACAAACTCCATGCTTTTTATAGTAACTCAAGATGTTCAAAAGATCCCACACCTGAATTTAGCCCACTTAACTGAGGAACCCCCAAAGGAAGCTAAGCTCCATCACCAGGGAAAAGATGGGCTTCATTAAGAATAGTTCAAATCTTAGGTAGGATGAATTGCCATGTGGACAGGCAGCTAAGGCTGAGATGAGCAGATACAAGCCTCGGAATCTCCTCTCTGCTTTTCATTTGTCCCAGTGGGGGTGTTGACTTCCTGCAGACAATGAAGACACCTGACACAAACTGCAGCAGCCTGCTCATCACAACCAAAGAGGGCTTGATCCTACTGCGGGGACAGGACCTGGAGCCCCACTGGACCCTGAAGCTGCAGAACATCAGCAGGTTACATACTAGGAACATTTTTCTGCCCTATTTCTTCCTGTACCATTTCCTGTCTTTCACTTGTAAGCAGATGTGCTCCTTAGAAAGCAATTGAGAAGAATTCAACAAGTCTACAGAGAAATCTAAGAACTCAAGGTATGCAGGTGCATTGCCGAGCAATTGAGGAGGGCAGGGAGAGCAAGGAACAGAAGGGTGGAAATCTGAGCTGTGTGCTTTTGAGTGATGACAGATAAGGGACTTGATTCAGGTACCCATCACTGATGTCATGGGTATGTTGTGGCACTGGAATTCCCAGGATTACTGGTGTGTGATTCAGCCCATCTGCTGTCCAGGACTGCCACTTGCCAGCTTAGTGAAGAGGAGCAGTTGCATTAGTGATGCAAAGTATTTAGAGAAGGTGTCTGAGTATGGCCCACAGATCCTAATGTTCCTTGAGAGCTGAAAATGAGCAGTCTGATGGCAGTTAGCACACCATCTATACTAACTGTAAACCTTAAAATAATACTGCTCATCCTCTAATTTCACACATGGAAATTAAGTAATTTGCCAGATCTCGTGGGTTGATAATAACCAGCAATTTCAGCTTGCCTAGTATGAAATATTTGCAAAGGGCAGTTGGGCACAATTGAGGGAAATTACGTGGGAAACAAATTGCTCTGCTATCTAGAGGAAAGAAAGCAGCTCTCGGCTCAGTGTTACCTGACTGTCAAGAGCATCTATAGGAAGAAGGTATTGGATCTTCATTAAGCAAGAAAACTCAATGTTCAACTAAGTTTGATATTCAGATAATATCCACATCCTTGAGGGCTCAGGGGTGACATAAGCAATGGCTCTAGGAATGGCTTATGGCTAGTGCATCATGCTATGGGGAAAGGAAATAGACTAAAAGTGTTTTGTGCCCAGAGTCTGAAGACTTGTAGACATGTCTAGGGTCTAGTTTAAAGGTTAAGTATGTTCTGACTAAGCAAAGCCAGTTCATAGATGCTGTAAAATCAGTTACACACAAGAAATTTCTAAATGGACCCAGTAATGAATTGGAAAATTTCTATGGGTTCAGATTAGGAAGGGTTGAAAACTGCTTTACCTGTTCCTTTTACAGAATCGCAGCACGGTTGAGGTTGAAAGGCACCTCTGGAAATTACGTAGTTCAACCTACCTGCTCCAGCAGGCTCAGCTAGAGCAAGTTGCTCAGGGCTGTGTGCTGTCGGGTTTTTAGTATATCCAAGGATGGAGACTCCACAACCTCTTTGGGAAACTAGTATTCCAGGTTGCTGCACTCCAGCCCTATTTTTTCTGGTTCCTTGGCCTCCCAAGAGACAGGGTACAGCACATGTACAGGAGGAGCCAGATAGGCACTGAAAAATAACAAAAGCAATTCTTAGTCAAGGCCAGTGTGCTAAAGTCCTGGACTGCCTGTTTTCTCAGAGTTAAGAAAAATTAAATCTGGTAGACTGAGTATATTGTGAACAAACATTTATTTGAGGAAGTAGGGGGCAGGGGGTGTTAGGTCTTAGAGAAGTTCTGCTTAAGCAACATAGGCTGAGGGACAAATTCAGCTCAGGGGTGTCACCACAGAGTCGAACAGACCAAAACCCAGTTCCTCCTCAAGACAAAGCTTACAGAGCCAGCTGAGAGCTCTCCTTTTCCTGGATAAACCTGCCCCAAGCATACCACTCCAGCCAGGCAAACTGAGTTCAGCCCTTTGGGAACAGTCTCCAGGAAAAACAGCTTGGCTGCTGCAGATGTGCTGCATTTCCAGAGAGCTTTTGACAACATCCCTGGAAAACCATAAAGGAGAATTGGTAGTCATAAAACAAGGGCGAAGTTCAGAGACCATGAAATTGAGTAAGCAGTTGAAAATTGTGTTGTAAATGGATGTTTCAGATGAGAGAAGATTAATAGCAGGTTGCTGTGGGGATTACTGTTGGACAGGAATAATTACTAGCCTTCTGGTTCATTTGGGAAAGTGCCGACAGGATTTTTCAGTTGATTGGTAGCATCTAAAATACATACGCCTGTCTGCATTCAGTTTGTGGGATCTGCCACTGCCTGTAACCCGTAAGAGACATGAGAAGAGGCACCTTAGGAGAGGTTTTAAGTTTGTGCCAGTAGGACAGAGCTATCTAATACTTCCTTTTGCTACTGGAGAGCTTTGAAGCTATAGGAGTATCCCGTGATACTGCTTTGAAAGCATTAGTTCTAGTTGCCAAAGGTGTATGTAAAATGAATGACATGGTTTGATGTAGCAAGTATAAATAGTCCAGCCTCTGCTGTGTGGCATTGCTGTTCAGGAGCTGTTCTGGTATGCACATTTTAAAGGAGAAGCTGGAAAAGGTTGGAGAAAAAGACTGGGAAAAATGCTTTAGCATGGAAGATTTAAGTCAGTGGGTTTATATGATCAAGGAGGAGCCTGAAAGATAAGTTCATAAGCATGTGTAAGTAATAGGAGCTAGCAGGTATTTTAATCTTGCCATAGCAAGAGCAAGTGCCTTGGAGTGAAAGCCATTCATATTCAAGAGAATGAAAATGCAGGCATGTTTCTTTGGATGAGATTAATCATTAGAACTGACTGTCACAAGAAGTGATGAATTCATCTCATCTTTGCATTTTTGTAGCAAGCCTCATGGGTAGTAGGTCTAGTCAAAGTCAGCCTACTGATAATTGGTTAATTGTGTGAAATACTGCAATCTATCATAAACAAGAGGAGGGAGGACATATTCTGATGATCCGGCCTTGCCATAAAATCTCTGATTCTGTGAATTTTGAGGAAGCGTTTGTGCTTATTTAGAACCTTGTGTCTAGCTGTGGTGAACTTAAGGAAGACAGAGGTAAAACTCAGAAAGCCAAAGGCAAGCAAGATGGTTAGAAAACAGTTATAATGAGAAATATTCAAGTAATAGTGTTATGTCACCCAAAAGGGATGTAACACCCAGAAGGGATGAGGGGGAACTTCATTTAAACTGCTGAAGGTATGAAAAGACTTGTAAAACTGCCAGCAGTAAGAAAACAAAGAATCATGGGCTGACATTAATGGTCAATATATTAAGAGCCATTTCACTCTCGGCGGCCTGGGAAATACACCTTCAGCAGGAGGTCAAATCTGCCGATGCATTTTGAAAGAACTAGGTAATTTTTTATGACCATAGCAAAACTGTACAAGTTCTCATGCTAAGGAAAGAGAGTCATGTTACAGGGTAATGAAGAGATGTCTACACTGCCCAGTAAGGTATGCCCCACACACAGACAATTCAGATAAATGGCTAACAAGCACCATGGGCTGCCTGATCATTTTTCATTTTTCTGATCCACCAAAAAATGTTTCCTTACAGTCAGAACAGTTTTGAGTGGATAGAAGATCTTATTTAGGCTTGCAAATCCTGCCTTTTTAAGAGGCGTGGAGGCATTTAAGAATGGAGGATGAAAGCAACTGTGCTGCCTCCATCTGAAATCCCTGTTTTTCTGTCATCGGGCTGAATATTTCTTTTTCCAAATTTGCAGCCAGCCTGTACCAGGTTACTTTGGTGCTGACCAAACTCTGGACTTCATGCTGCAAGCACAGACTGGAAATGGAAACAAAAAGGTAAAACAAGTGAAGGCAAGGAGGGCAATGGCAGCATAGGAGTGAGGGAGGTTGGGTAGAAAGGGACAATCATTCCCTGCTCCTTGCTCTTCCCATTTCTGTGGCTGACATTTATTGCTGTGTGGCCACAGGCATGAAAGGGAACACCACAGGCCATGCCACTGCAAAGAGGCTCTCTGTACACCCACACCTGGACACCCATTAATGCTAGATCTCTCCCCTGCCTTGAGGTGGTGGTGATAGACGGCAAATCTGGCCTCCCTGTTTGGCACCAGGAGCTCCCATGGCAGAAGCAACAACTTGATGATGCACTGTCAGTCATGACTTTGGACAAGAAATCTGTTTTTCTCTTCTGGGCTGATGAAGCACAGGCTGTATTACAAAGTTTGGTGAGCAAGCATCCTTTCTTCTCTTTGAGGTTTATCTGTAAGACAGGTGCAGTCTCTGTCTTTTATTCTTAGTGTAATTGACCTTTAAACCTGCCATATAAGAAGGCTGTCAGCGACATCTTTTCCTTTTGCTTTGACAGTCTGACTTTAAGTTTCTCTAAGTTTGTTCTAAAAACACAGGAGGTTTTGTGTGCAAATTCTTCACTAGAAAACTTCATTGACAGAAAGTTTGTGTCCATAAAACCAAAACTTTCTGTGTGTATTTCATTTTTTTTCTGCAACACTGAGGTATTTTTACTGCAGATTTGTTCCCAGCCCCAGAGCACTTCTCTGCATGCTGGCACACAAGTCAGCATGGAGACTCAAACTTCCAGACTGTAGCTTCACCCATAAAGATGGACGTGACAAAGCCCAGATCTCAACCTTACCAAAAAGAAGTTGTGGAGCAAAATCTGTTTTAGAAAAAAAAAACCTCTACAGGATTTAGTCTCTGTAAAACCACAGAATTTTTGATTCTCTGATCCATGTAAAGACAGTGCAGTGTCAGAAAACTTGTTTATTTCTTGGCAAAGCTAGACTCCTCTTTGCTAGCCAGCTGTAACATTTTTGTCTGTCCTTTGTTCCAACAGCAACCTGGTCCCAGACCTGAGCACCCAGGGCTGCATCACCTCTATCTTCTTCATCCTGTTTTTCCTACAGTTCTTTTGGACCTCACCAATGCAACAGACAAAATCATTGCTTCAGCAGGTGAGTACAAATGGAGGAAAAACTACAAAGGCTAAAAGAAATATGGAGGGAGAGGTAGCTGTGAGAAACAGTGGGGTGTAGTTGTGCCTTTAAAGGTAGCACTTGAGGTCCACCACAATGGGAAATAAGATTCCTCTTCCTTCTGAAGGATGGTTCTGTCAAACTCCCACTTTGCAAATGAAAGACCCACCAAGTTACTTGCACATGTTTAAGCAAGGAAAGGTCTGAGTTTGATTTCATGCATATTTTACACAAGAGAAGTTCCCTTGCTTTCCATGGAGCTATTTATGTTTTACGATGGTACATGAAGAAGCACTATGAAACCTTTCTGTGTCATCTCAGATACATCCAACTTTGTTGACCGTCTTCTTGGGCTCTCTGGCATAGCAGCTGTGCTGCTTCTTCCTTTCTTTTTGAAAGGGGAGAATCTAAAATATTTAAACGTGTGTTTTCAGGGAAAAGTAGATCTAGAGTTAACATCTGTACAAGACTGTACAGTCCCTGTTGGATTTCCTTGCTCTTTCTAAAGCAGATCAACCAGCAGCCAGCCTGTTGAGCATGGGAGGATGTGGGATAAAAGATCAGTTCATTCAGCACTGAGTCTAGCAGTTGAGGAAGCTTAGAACAGCTGCTACATAGTGATGCATCTGATTGGAGTTGTATTAAAAACACAGCTCAGTCAAGAGCAAATAGATTATAATTTTAGAGGTGTTTATTAGAAACTGGGATTTCCGAGGTCTGTACAGATTATTCTGCAGCGACTGAACTGACTTGCCCATGCTTTACTGATTTCCCCTTCTCTAAGAGGTAAAACAATAGCTGTTAACAGGTGTGGGAGCAAACCTCTCTGAAACTGAACTGCATTACTGAAATATGTGCATCTCCTATGTCAAGCTCAAAAACATCACCTGGAACCAAACTCTTCCATTTCTGATCTAAATTTCAGGTTATTTCTATGGAAAATTTTTAACTTAAAGTAGTTTTCTGTGATTAACTAAGGTACATGCAATTGTAAATTCAGACTGACTATACCCTTAGTCCAGACCCTACTTTGACTGAGTAAAGACTGTAAGATTTCTTTTGGAAGAAATGTAAGCATTTACTCCTCACTAATGTTTTCTCACCCTTTGCTGGTGGACCAGTTGGCATTAATGATCTCCAGAAGGATGCATTTCACATCACTGTGACAACAACTGCAACCTCTGAAAAACAACCAGGATTTCTCTCGGTCAGCAAGCTGGGCCTGAAGTGGGCCATGATGAGTCAAGGTCGAATGGTGTGGCTAAAGGACACCACCACTCCCAAAATCAGCCGTGGAGAAGTGAGGCGATTTCTTGCCCGACTGAAATTTGTTGACTTTCCTCAGAAGGTGAGATTGTGCAGGAAAAACTAATTAAATCCAGGCCTTTGAAAACATCTGATCTCTTCCCTACAGACACAGTTGTTGAGTGTTCTTTGAGGTGCAGTTCTTTGAGGTGTTGTTCTTTGGATGAGACTGGTGGGATGCAAAGAGACTGTTAAGATGACTGGCTGCCCCTTTGGGCATAAGCTGGACAGATTGTGAGACCCAGCTGTACTTTGACAGTTGGACAAGGAGGGGGATCTTCGAAGCAACCAGGGGTGATGCTCATAAGGGACTGAGAGACTCACAGAGGGAACAGAGAGGTGGGACAGAGATCATTTGTTTTGACATGGGCAGACAAGGGTCTTCCATATAGCGGTGCCCAGGTTCAGTTGCTGACCTGTGAATTACCAATTTTCTCTACCAGACTGGATGATAATAGGTTCTGGCTTTAGTTTTTGTTTGCCTTTCCTTCTCCAGCTCTAGCCTGGTGGTTCCTCAGATTTCGGTTGGACCTGTGGCCTGTATGGGGAATACAGGAAGCTGCTCTGGATCTTCAGAAAAACTGCTGTGTAGACGGAATCAGGGCTAAAAGCACTTTCTTCAGCCTCCTGGAGAATGCTGCTGGAGTCAGGTTTTTCCTAGGCAGACCTGTCCTGTACCAGAGGAATCTTGTTCAGCGTCTCCCCCTCCATATGCCGTTCTTGCATGCTTCCTTCCAGGTAATGCAGAAATGTGAATTAGAATTTATACACATATATATATATAAAACCAGGTTTTATATATATATATTAATTTATACAATATATGTATATATTTTGTATGTTTAATTTATGAATGGGATTAAGGGAGCTCCTTTTTATGTCCAGACAGTATTCCCAGGCAGTCAAACAAGCTCTAGGCCTAGAGTAGGCCATGATGACTCAAGGCAGATGGTGTGGCTAAAGGACACCACCTGCTTTTATCATTGTATTTTTGGAGAAGCCTCTGTCTGGCTCCGTCAGGGCTAGTTTTGTCTACAGCCTTTCCTGTGCTCTCCTCTGTTCTGTCCCCTCAGAATGGAGAAACTAACTCACAGTAACAAACTCACTATCTGGCTGAATTACTTGATTTAGAGAAAGATGGTCCTCACAGCATTTGCCGGCCTTGCACTTGTATATTTTGATCCCCAATCCCAAGTTCAGGACAGGTTCATGTGGCTGATGAAGTGAAGAACCTTCTACTTCATGTAGAAGTGAAAGGTTCACATCTTATTTCTATTCATCCCTAAGCTTTTTATAAACCCAGTGTGTCACTGTAACTTCATATTGCAGTTCCATGAGCTGAGTCCCCCTTTGCAAATGCATCACAGCCCTTTTGAGGTAGATTCCTAGCAGATCCCCATTGGCACTGTAAAGGTCACACTAGATCCAGTCACAGCAAAGCTGATTCTCTTACCGCTGTGTAGGGGATTAGAGGCTCAGACAGAAGCAGAATGGAAAGCTTTTCTGTGCATTTTACCCCTGTTCTGGGCTCAATGTTACCATTCCCTTGCCAGCCCAGGCCTGTGTGCAGTTCCAGGAGGAACAGATTACCCCCATGGCACATTTGCTCACAGTATGTTTAACGCTTTGAACTGTGCCTCTGAGTGCCATCAGCCTCCTGTGTTGCAGCTGCAGAGAATCTACATGAATTTTCTTGTAATAGAAATGACCATGTAAAAAGCAACCGCTTCGGTGCCCCAGCAGGTCCCCACAGTGCAGGGCAATAGGAACTGTTTTCCCAGTACGCCTTTCTAGGTCTGACTTTTGACACTGGGCAGAGCCAGGCTGAGATGAGGATTGCAAAGGACTCTTCTGTCCTCCTGCTGGCACATTCCCTTCCAGCCTTCCTGTACTTCTCTACGAGTGGTGAGGTGATGGTAGGAGTTTGACCCTCCTTTGAGATGAGCACATCTACCTTGGGTTTGCTCTCCTGGGCTCTTGACATCTCTCCTTGCTGTATCACCCTCTTTGTTCTCCATCCCTGCATCTCTGTATAAAGCTTTCAGGATAGCCCTTCGCGATCAGCTGCAAGCTCCAAGGCTGGTCCTTGGGCCCTGCTCTCTTAATGTCAGAGCCTGTGAACAGTTTGTATATGTTTAATGGTATTTTTGTGTAAATAGCTTTGTATATATTAGCACAACTGTAGCAACAGCTCTAGGCCTGGCCTTTTCCTCCAGACAGGAGTTAGTGTTTATAACATATAGTCAGTTAATACAGCTGCATAATAGGGAGTGAAAGCATGAGGACCAGTAACATACAAGGATTAAACAGGAGTGCCCCTCCTAGCCACCACCTTGCTGGGAAAGGTGAAGTGGCCATTACCTGAAGTAGTTATTCTGCTGAGGTTCTTCCTGAGACAATTGATACTTAAGTGATGTTAGCTCCTCCGTAATGTGAATTCACCTTGCCCGCGCACACACACATCCCCACTGTGAATAAAGAGTCTGTCTGTATATTGTTGGGAAAATGTATTTGAACTGTGAACTGCAGTGGAGCAAATAAATACTATGTACAGCATCATGTGTCACGTGAACCAGTGTTCCATCTGTGAGAGATGAGTTTGCTTGATTTGCGGATTGTTTGTGGTATTTTTACATTTACAATGGGGAAGAGGTGATAGATGAAGAGAAACAAAGCAAAAGTCTAACCAAGGATTCTTAAAGGTTGTGGAGAAGCACAGCAGAAAGAGACAGACAGGCAAGTATCTCAGAATGGGAGATTTTGGGTGGGAGAAACAAGAAGAAAGCATGTGGGAGTCATGACAGATAGGAAAGAGGAGGAGGAGAGAGTTGTTTGAAAGCAAACCCCCATTCCTACTGCAGCAGCGCTTTTAATCTGGGGGCAGGGAGAAGAGGAAGTTGGGCCTGGAAATGAAGAATAAACAGGGTGTTCAGAGAGGATTACAGCCAATCAATATGAGCACCAATGCCCTTCGCCATAGCACTGAACCAGGACGGTTGCTGGAAGGTCAATGTGACACCACCCAGAAAGGCCCAGTACTGCAGTTCACCAGCTGGACGGTGCTATCTATTCCCAGGTGCAGTACTGCTGGGATTAGGACATCTGCCTCAACTCTCTAAAAGGGCTTGGAGACAGCTGGCATCAACAACATGTCGCTCCAGTTTCACCCTGCCCAGCTGGGGACACCCATCAAACTATGATCAGGGAGGACCCACCGTGCTGTTGGCACTGCTGTTACTCTGGTCTAGTGTCCATCTCGCTCCCCAAACCATAGAGGAAGGAAGAGCTCCCCAAGAACTTGCTAACAGTGGTGCTGGTGTTTGGCTCAGAGCTCTAGTGCCTCCCAAACCCCATTGCTCTGCCCCTGCACACTCCCCTAACAGCGATCCTCGCCTATTGTCTGTCCCAAGACTTCATCCAGCTCCATCTCTGGTTCCCGCTGTAGCACTTTCTGCTGCAGATCAGTGTAGAAGTCAACTCCCTCAGAGACTGAGTGGAGGGACTTGTCTTGGGGCTCATAGTAGCTTCTTATTTGCTGCTGTATGAAGCACTGGTGGTGCTGAGGCTGATCCTTGAAGGTCCCATCATAGCCCTTGATGTGGTTCCTTTTGAACTCCAGCACTGTCTTGGTGTAGGTGTTGAGAGTGGTGACAGCAGAGGCCATGCAGCAGGTGAAGGAGGCCCAGGCCATGCTACAGGAGAGGCACAAGAACAGCACATGCTGTGAGAAGCCGAGTAAGGAATTGAATTGCGTGCAACTCAAATCAAATAAGGAATTGATTTGCCAGACAGAAGTTGCTGGGCATGGACATGAACTAGAAAGACTAAGGCTCATAACAGTACAGTTCTTAGGGGTTATCCCACCACAAGATCCTTCTCGGATTGGTGGGGTGAATACTGATCATCCCTGCCACAGGGAAGGGAGGGATACAGGGAAAAAGCAGGAAAAAGCAGGACAGCACAGCTTGGAAGCAAGTTCTGTAGTATTACAGGGCTGCTCAGTGTCTTCCTGGGCATGAGGCATGTCTACTTGAGCATCACTAGATGCCTGTGCTGACATTTTGTGTCCACGGCTGGCACATGGCACTGGGGTGTTAAGTCTTAAGAATCAATGTGGTCATTGTCAGTACAGCAGTGCAAATTGAGCCTGCGCTTTCCATGGGCACTTGCAAGGCTCAGCCAGCTGTTTTTCAAGTCAGTTAAGGCATATCAGCTGCAGTTGGCTTTTGTAGCCTTTAGACAAAGGAATCCTGAGTGAGTCACCTGCTTTTTGCAGCTGCTTTTCCTGGCTGCAGCATCCACATGTTTAAGGACATGTCTAGGCTTGGTGCTGCAGGAATACGCCCTTTGGACATTCGTTAGGGAAGATGCCAGCATGCAACTTACTTAAACTGCAGAAAAAGAAGACATATTTGAGAGCATCATGGCAAGTGTGACACTGGCCTCTTCACACAGGGAAGAGCTGAGACCAAACAGGGCAAACCAACATAGGGGCAAACCTGATTAGTCAACAGGGTTGCAGGCACTTGTTTGGGTGTGATCCCATTGTTTTGCCAGTCTCATTTTAGCCAGTAGCTACTCATTTAAGTAACTCGGCAACTATTTGTTAAAGCAGGGGACGAGGCAAAGACAGGAGATGAGCAGTAGGAAAACCATGGTATGCCTGTCTTTGCAAACACAGAAAGTCAAGAAGGAGGAGGTGGGTTTTGGCACGGTGTAGCATGGATGAAGCCCAAAAGGATGGGGAGGTGAAGATGGCTTCAGAGTTCACCTACTAGAATGCCCAGCCGTAGTCCCATGAGTGTGGTCTCCAGTCCTCTGGTCCAAGACTAACTGTTGCCTGGAAGACTTGAGTGTACATCATGTGTGCCACCATCCCAAGGAGACCTGGACCCAAAAGACAAGAAAGCAAGGAAGTTATAGCAGGAGCCAGAGCAGCATACTTCAGCCTTGTGTGGGAGAGGAGGCTCTCCTGCTGCTGTGATTACAAGCCTGCAGTAACACACTTACCCGACAGCACTGAGGAGACAGCAGCAAAGGCGTTGAGCTTCAACCCACAGACAGGATTGCCAGTATGCAGCATTTCCACCATCAGGAGGATGAAGCTGATGAGCAGCAAGCTGATGTACAGCATCTCTGATCCCAGCGACAGCCACAGGATTCCTGCCAGGAACCAGAGACTTCTCACATCAATATAGGATGACTTGTTCAAGAGAGAGTACTCGCCCTTCCCAACCCAGTCCTGAAAGGATGTCCTTTGGAAAGAAGGGAAAGGAGGAAAACAACAAACATCCAAAAGCAATCCCCCTGGCCTGTGAGCAAGGCCTCAAAGGATGCTGAAGGGGACAAAGAGTCTGTCACAGAATATGGCTTGGCTAGTATGGCATGGCAAAAGCTGAGAGGATCTAAAATGCTGTCTATAAACAAGCCAGCATTATTCATAAACAGCAAGGAGGACACCAAGGGGAAAAAGATGGCAGGGAAAGCAACTGAGTATTATTAGCACATGACCTAGTGGTCATAGGTTGGCCACAAACACGTCTGAGCTGAAAGGTAGAAGGTTCTTATCCATTAGTGTAGTGACCTTCAGAGTAGGTTCCTAATCACAACAATGGAGGCAAAAAACTCTTAACCTGGGACTCAACTGGTTAAGTAAAGAACTGGATGGTGCATCCACAACTGCAGCTGGGATCTGGGCCCTGGAATTCAGGAAGGCCCTTACAAGCCTGTATTTCTCACTGAAACTCCAATTAAAATGAAACTACATTCCTAGGTGTGGATGTCCAGCGAGGGCAATAATATTCACCACTCATTCAGCTGCTTGAACAGAGTGCAGGTACTTTCATGCTGGGATTATGAGTGGGACTTAAGTGATACCACAGTCCACAGCTCACTGTGCAGTAGGGCTTGGAGGAGAACGAGAAAAGGTGCTCTGTAACATTGGGCTGTGGAAAAGCACAGGATGCACTGAGGAAGAAATATTAATCTGACAAATGAAGCAGCACTGTGAACACTACTGTTAGCAACTATTAATGGCTGTAGAGGAGACATTCAACTGGGGAAAAGGAGTGTGAAGAAAGCCTTCATTAATGTGGCACTGACTTGACTCCTCAACACCATTAGTTCCATAGAATCACCCAGCTTTTCAGCAAGAATTGATGAGCTGCATTCCCTGCTTAAAGGAGCTGACTTGCTTGCTGCAGCACCATCAGGGAGACCATTTAGAATTCGGATTGCTGAAAGAGGCCTGGGCTGGGAATGAAGCACAAGAAGGTGAGAAAGAAGAAAAATGTGTTGCTACTCCCTTTGAAGTGAGTATTTTGCGGTAAATGCAAGAGTCATTCAGTAAATGCAGTTAAGTCATTCATTTTATGACAAAGTGGAGATCTGCATGACTTCAAAATAATCTTGTACCACCAGCAGTATTTGAATTGTGTGAATACTGTTTCCCAAAAGAATAAACGGGAGGTTTTTCTACCCTGCTGTTGTGCCAAGAGTGACCCAGGTTAATCTGCCCAGCAATGCCACTGCATGCCACTTGCACGGGGCCACTCACCTGGGAATGCACACTGCTTTATAAAAGCAGGTCAGCAGTATTTGCCAGTGTTTTTAAAATAAGGGAAAAAAGGCAGAAAAAGAAGATGAGCTCCCTGAAAGTATTGATCTCCCTGCTGCCTGCTGGCTGTTGCAATTCCCCAGAGTTTGGTACAGCCCTTGCTCTCATGGCTTGAACACAGACGCAGGCTCTGCACCCCAGGGCCTTTCCTTCAACATATGAACATCCTCTGAAATTACTTGCCTCCAGCCTCCATCTCAGGGAACAGTTAGCAAGCCCACACCAACTGAAAAGCTTTCAGTAAGTAAAATCTCCATTGCATATGTACACATACATCCAGGCGTACTGAAGTTGCCTCCAGGATAATCTGACACATGACAATGACAGGAGAGGTGAGCTCTCCAACCTAAATGAAGTTTTGTATTTGATGAGACAAGGATTTTACCCTGAAAGTGTTACTTTCAGATGTCCTGATCACTGACCACAAAGTAAGAGGTGATTCAGCTTCCAGAGTCATCACGTTAGACCCCAAAAAGGAAGCACTGTGTCAACATGTGGCAATGTGGCATATGTGGGAGGGACTGCCCTCAGGTGGCGTCCATACACAGCCCCCACCCCCACCCCCCAACCCCCGCTGACTACAGCAAGATGACAAGTTTAGACTGGGCAACTTACTAGGTGAGACAAATCCCACTTCATATGGGAGAGGGTCTGAAGTTTCCAGCACTAACTTCACAGATGGCAGTGCTTTAGGCAAACATCTGGAAGGAAATCTTTGCTCCTTTAGCAACCATGAGGCCAGGATTTCATGCCTGGCTCTTTGGGCACCCAAAGGTGAAATGTTGCAGGTTCCCCATCCCAAGGAGGAGCACTGGGCAGCTACAGTGAGGTATGGGGATTCGCTCTTACCTCTCTCCGCTGGTGGTGAAAGCTCTATAAAGCTACGGCATTTCTCTTCTGAAACACAAAAACAAAGGTATTAGTTTGCAAAACAATGCAGGGTATGTAAGGGAAAAGAAAATCTCTTCCTCTCACATAGCTCAGTCTACCCGTCAGATCTTCTCACCTCTGCTCTCTTTCTGACTAACTTTCCAGACCTCCACTGGGGCAAGGTAGGGGAAAGCAACATCTGCCTGGAAAACTAGAAGTGGCCTTTCCAGAAAAAAAAAATAGCAATTTGTGAATCTTACAAGCCTCTGGTGAATATAAAAATCTGTTGCTACTCATTCACAGCATTACTTTTGGTCAAGCCTATTACGGGTGTGGCTTATAACAAACTGCAGACCCACCATGTCTGCTAAGGATGTGAATTTCATATGAATTCCAACTCACCCCAGTCTCGGCAAAGCAGTTCTAGAACTGCTTCCCATAGAAGAAAGTAAAAAAATATCTCCCCAAGTGAAATGCTGAATGACAGAGATATGAGTCTCTCTTCTGTGGCAGAAAATCATGCAGAAATATGGTTCTTCTGCCTACACATTTTAGGCATGCTATTTGGACAAAGATTGTTCATATTTTGCTTTGGCTTTTTATGTTGCCCAGATGCAAACTGTCTCAGCTGAAGGTGCATCGTTATTATCTGTAAGTCTCTCTTACTGCATACTTCATTACTGGATTTGAGGCTCTTCTCTGCTTGGCACAGTATTTTCTCCCAGAAGTATCAGCCTGCTGCTTTTCATGTAAGAATCTCATTTTCTTAATTTCTATCCCCAGTTCTAATCTCTCCCAATCTCCTGTATTGCTTCTGTCATCCACAGCTCTCAGGACACTACCCAGTTTAGTGCCATCTGCAATCCTCATTAACTTGCAATTTGCTACTTCACCTAGAACTTCAATGAAGTTATTCAGTAATAGCTCATCTGAACTGATCCTGAGATTAGCCTGAATAATGAAATCCTTTTTCCAGCTCAACTCAAACTTCTTTTCCTCATAGTAGCCCTTTTTTTTTTTTTTTTTTTTTTTTTGGTTTATGCACTTGCTTCAAAGACCCACAGTAGTGGGTGGGCTGTACTCAATTTACAGGAAGCAGGGGACTGAGACTGTGTGCTCTACCCTGTGCTCTGCTGCAATCCAGATGTAATGTGTTCTCTGTGTTCCTTCAGGCATTGGGGTTATTCCAGAACTGTCTGGTGGCCAGAGAAGTCTTTCAGAGAAAGCTGTCAAGGGATGTAATCCCATTCCCATAAGCACCATGGAAACACACCCCAACCCAAACCAGTCCCAAATAAACACATCTTCCACAGCATGTCTGGAAATGCTCATAATGAAGCAGACATCTCGTTAGGACATGAGAGTTTGAAGCACATTCTCTCCTGCTCCCACCCCCACTTCTGTCTGCTTTTATGCACCAGTCCTTTATTTTCAAACTGTGACAGCAACAGATAAGAAAATGAGAAACACTATACTAGAATGATGGCTTAGTTAAAGGTGAGATGTTTGTGTCTGGGGACAGCTGAAGGGAGGGCAGTGGGATCAGGGGAATGGGCCTGATGAAAGTAACTTTCATCACTGTATCTTTAGATACAAATCTCCCTGTTGGCCACCTTTCAAGTCAGTTCTGATCCTTGATGTGTGTGCCAGGCCATAAAGAGCATCTGTGCACTGTACTGCATGGCAGTACATGCTAGCATGGCACAGGTTTCAGCAGAAGGACTTCGGCAGGGCTGGACAGGAGCAAGTCAAGGGTGAAGAGAAGCACCAAAGGGGTTTGGTACAGTTTGCATGATCAGCCCCTGGTACTCCAGAGTTTACGGTGCCAGTCCCACATGGTCAAAAATCACAAATGAAACCTGTCACAATATCACAAAAACAAATAAAAAAATTACAGTACTGCAGCTCCAATCCTTAGGTCAATTTGACTCCTAGCTTTAGTTCCTCTAGGTTCCGATCCTCCAGGTTTTCTCTGTATCTATAAGGCAGTACTTCCTTTTTTTAAAAAAAAAAAAAAAATGAAAAAAAGCCCAGTCCCAGTTCAATTCACAAAATCTCTCCATTTGGTGTTTTAAGGAGAACACCAACTATTGCAGTCCTCACAGTGCTAACTATGAATTGACAACACTGCATAAAATCACCCCACTTAGATTTCTGAGGGGACATGCACAAATGTGGCCTGGAAAGCAGGAAGTAAGCTGCATGTAGGAATGGAGATACAGGGAAAGGGAAGGGAGGCTCACTGCAGTTCACATCTGGATGGATGGTGCCATCACAATCACTGCCACCACCACCACCAATTGCACTTCACAGCCCCTATTCCAGGCTGAAGGACACACCAGAGGCAATCATTCTCCCTTGTTCCCCTCTGTAAACATCCCAATGAAGGACAGAAATATGACCACAGCAATGCACAGTTCTGATGCCATCTAGGAAAATGAAGAAGGCTTTTCTCCCAAGAGTTGTCAGCCTCCTGCCTTTCATTTCCAAACTCCTGTGGAGTGAATACAAGGGAAGAACTTGTGGCTGCCTGGGCAAGACGCTACCTGGCCCTTCCATGCTCTCTTCACAGGAAAGCCACATCCCTGTGTGGAAGTATCTGAAGGCAAAGCGGTCGTCCCCGGTCTCCCAGCTGTAGTGCACCACATCCTGGGACGAAACATTGCTAGCACCTGCATCATGCGGCACGGGGACACCAATGCACTTGGTGGCTTTGCTCTTCCCACACAGAGGCTTGGGCACTTTCTGGGTCCCAGTGCACCAGTAGCTGCCGAGCAAGGCAGTGGTGGAGAGGCTGAGAGCCAGCAGGTTCAGGATGACAGCAAGGAAAGCACGGCGCCATGGCAATCCCTTCAGCAGCTCCATCTACAACACACAGACAGGAGGGACCATCACACCAGCCACTTGTCCCACCTAGCCTTATAAATCCCAGCTCTTCCCAGTGCATGCCTGTGGAGAGGGGTTATGAGCACTCTGCCCTCCTCACAACATCCCAACAGCTCACCCAGTGTGGGAGAACCGTTTCCTGAAAGCCAGGGCAGTGAAGCAGTAGGTCAGCTTCAACCATTTCAAATATGCTGAACATCTGTACTGGGGAAGAGAGGGTGACTCAGAATCCATAGCAGGGCTGAATGCATCAGGATGTGTAAGCACATGAGCAAAACAAAAGGGATATCACATTCACTCCCAGAAATAGTAGGGAAAAGCTGTTCACCAACTTCCCCAAATACCCTGTGTTACCTTCAGATGGGGCATGATGAATGCTCTGTCCAACTAAATGAAAATTCTTGCTGCCAAGTGTCCAAAACACTTTGCCAAGCACTTCATTGCTGCACCTAAGGAGGTAGGGAGTGTATTGATTTCACAGTGGGGAAAGGCAGGAAAATGCTCCTGGATCACTGAAAGTCACACATCAAAGTAGCGATCTGCTCAGGAGGGAAACCTAGCTATCCAGGCCTGGCAGCTTGAGTTCAAGCTCCAGAGCAGCACTTCCCACCTGAGCAAACACTATTCTGCACATCACAAATTTGGTAGAGTGGTGGGATGACAATGTTTCTGCTCTCACACAAAGTGCCAAAGGGGTGCTTTTTTTAAGAGCAAACATTGCCACAAACAGTCTTCCTGGTTTCATCTCATCAGAAAAAGTAATTCAGAAAGTGGTTTGTGTCCCAGGGTCCTGTGGCCTTTCTCACTCAGAGGGAAGCTTAAGATTTTATGGTTCCTGCAAAACCCTGCACTGACTTCTGAGAACCCCAGCATATCACTCCATGGATTGATTAGATGTCATCCACCCACACATCAACTTTCATGTAATCAAGGCATGTCTCTTCCCACATGGCACTCCCTATGTTTGGCATAACTTCATCCAGATACTCCCACCCTTTCCTATTTATGACTCTCAAAATCTATTCGCCCATGAATAGATGCAGTTTGCACAGACATTGCCTGCTGCTGGTCCTCTTCACATAACTTCAGTTGACTCACTCAGAGCTGGATGTGTGAGAAGGGCCCAGCACACTGTGGACACTGCTATAAATAAACCATATGAGATTGTGCTTTGCATTGTTTGTGATTGCACCACAGCTAAAAGTAGTGCAGTTAGAAGCATTTGTTCTGCTAACCAGCAAGCTCGGAAATACGGTCAGTAAAGATGATGCTGAAGCTCCTCTTGGGAAGCAAGACTTCATTAGCATCTCATCACACTGAGAAAACAGTGTCTGATCCAGAACACCCTCATCAAAGGCAAGAAAACACCCAGCTCCTGAAACATTCCCATACTGGTTTATGCACAGACTTTTTTTGTCTCTCTTCACCAGAGCATTTCTTTCTTTCAGCAATGGAGATGCTGGACCCTGGAGACAGTAACATCTTAGTGGTACCATAACTAGTGACTTCCATGATCTGAAGGCATGTTGGATATCAGCATTTTCACAGAGCAGATCCCTACTAGGAACAGTTAATTATGTGAGGGTTTCTGGCTAAGGTTGGTGGCAAATTCCTCACTGAATTTTTTTCAGTGGAAAATTTGGCTTATGACTGAAAAGGAAATTATAGATAAAACTGCTCTCCTCAAAAACATGATTTTTCATCTGAAAACAGAAACCAGCACAAAAAGTTTTTCAGTTTTTCATGAATGCTTGATTATAAGATTTTCTGTCATCAGGTTTCGGTTTGCTCATGCTTTTATTTTAAAGAAAAAATCTTTCCACTCATAATATTGACAAAAATAATTTTTCTAATTTAAATCTTCAATAGTAGGAAAAATATTCTCTTCAATTGATTTGTGATAGTAGTTGAAAGGCCATATAATTTCAGAACAAGTGATAAGAAAAAAGAAAAAAAAAAAGAAATTAGTCAGAAGAAACTGGATCAAGGATGCAGGGGACATAGGGAACAAGAAGTAAAAGCCAAGCACTTACTGAGAATAACTGACTATAGTATCTAGATAGTCCCAAAAGGAAAAAGAATTGAATTTACCTTGGCAGCAAGTCCTCGAAGTCCTGTTAATTTGGAGGAGCAATACAGAAATGGGACTCACGGTTTGTCTTCTGTTTTGTTCATCTCTAGATCCTTCAAGAAACCCCAGTTGCATCAAAACCCCTTTCTCCTTTGTCTCCTCCCCTCCCCCCTCACCTCCCCAGTGATTATTAAATGCTATCCTTCCAGACAGCAGCTGTTTTGTGGAAAATGGTCATTTTGTAATCCACAATGCAATCACAGCACAGCTGTTCTGGGAGATTATACGGGAAGCGATTGGCGCTGTGGGCTGGGATTAAGTGCAGAAGGGTGACCTGTATTGACTGAGTAGAAAGTTTCTGTAAAACACAGAAATATCCCAGCCATCCCAGCCATGCGGTGCTGTTTGGGAGCTTGTATGGAGTGAGCTGGCAGCTCTCTGGCCAATGCTTCAGGGGATGAGTGACCTTAGCTCAGATACTACCAGCAACCTTGGTGTCAGGTCACCCCTTGCCCTGTGCGCTACCATCTCAGCAGAATGACAAAAGCCACAAGCCCCCCAGCCCTGGGATATCCTCCTGGCCAGTTCTGCCAGTTGCAGAAAGGGGAGAAGAAAAAAATGGGGAGAGGGAAGTTTATGTGATTGCATCTTCTCTGAGGACTGAGGATTTCAGACCCTGAAGAGATGCCAATCCAGTTCTCCCCATGGGCACTGGAGATTTTGAGGACAAAGGAGCCCCTTATCAGAAGTGCTGCTGAGTAGCAGACTGGCACCACCGCACCACCACCATGACAGAGGTATGTGAAACAGTGATGAATCAAAGAAGTTCAACACCCAAAGGATGGGAGCATAGGGAAGACCGTCAGTGTCCCTCATAGTGGCAACTTTTACCAAGGCAAGAAGCTCACAGCTCAGATTCACATCGGATGAATTTAGGAGGCTAGTAAGGAGAGGCAGAAAGATTCACACTAACCCAAAATCTTCTCTGAGCTCTTGTCCCAAAAGTTTAAAGGCTCCCACAATACCTGAGGGTATTGATACACATTGTTTGGTATCAGAACAGCAAAAAGAATGGCATCACTTCTCAGGAGAACAAACTTTCACTGGAGGGCACGGAGCAGCACTGCACTGACTCAAACTGCAAGGGAGAGGAGCATCCCAAAGGTATGCACCCTGTCTTCCCCACAAAAGCTTTGCCCAATGCCAAGTGGGTGAGGCTCCCACCACCACTGGCAGGGAGCAAGGCAGATTTCCTGCATGCCTGCCCTGCTGCTCTGCAGGGACAGAGGAAACCAGCGGTCCATCTGTTCTCATCCCCTGCTTCCAACACCAGAGCCCAGAGGCTGGGAGGCAGGTGTACAAACAGCTCTGGGTGACAGCACGGCCTGTGACAGCCCCTGCACAGCACAGGCAGCAGACAGAGCTGACAAGTTCACGGTCCCATACGTGGGCTGTGCTATCACAGGCTCCTGACCCTTCCTGCCCCGAGCAGAATGGTCAGTAGCTCTGCAGCTATTTTAATCCTAGTGACTGCATAAACTCCTCTAATATAGATAATCATTTCTAAGACAGGCTAACTGAAAGTGATGCTAAATGTTTCTGTGCTCCATGGACTGCCAGCAGGCTTTTTGATTAATAAAAAGGTTCTGTTTGACACAGATGTACTTAATTTACTGAAGTAGGTAGAATAACAGATGATGCTGTTTAAAAGAAGAGTGGTAATTTTTTTTCATTGTTCAGTCTCTCTGCATCTGGACACCTTAAGTTTGTCTTCTCTATGCTCAGTTAAAAAAAAAAAAAGCCTGTTTTTCAGAATAGATAAAGTCCATCTCTCTACTGATAATCCTTAATGTTACCATTTTCCTAATTTTAAGCTTAATGAAAGTCTCATTACAATCCAGTTTCTAAAGCTGGGATCACAGCATATATATTGATGGAATGAGACTGAATTAGATTTATATGGGAAGAGTTCAGACTGAAAAATAAATTTATCATAAACATGCTATGGTTTCAAAAATATGCATGTATCAGATTTGGTATTCTGAATAATGGCAGATATTTATCCTTCCAGAAGATGGCAATCTTTCTCTAGTCGTCTTTTCAGAAGTCTGCTGCTCACATGTGTGCTGGAGGGAAGCAACACTCCAGTTTAGACATCTATTCCTCCCTTTTCTTTTCTTTTTTTCCCCTTCTGTCTTCCTCTTTTGTCCATTTTTATGAACACAACCTCTACCTTGCCTGTAATATGGGAGTGGGTCCTTCCCTTTGGGCCTGGGGAGACTTGTGAAATCATTGGGGAAAAAGAGGAATGAATGCAGGAGCTTAGCAGGGCATTTGCTCTACCTTCTGCCCTGCATGGAACTATTCTTTCTAATATATTTTCCAGTATTTTGTGAAGTACCACATCAACTTTTTGCATGTGTTTCCATCCTTAGATTCTTGCACACAGCTCACAGAACACCAACACCAGAGCATGTTTCCTGATGTTCAGCAAATTTCCCTTAGCAAAATTTTTATTATTTGGTTTTTTAAAAATCCTTATTCCAACCTCATCTTAATCTGACCAATTATGGACAGGAAACCCAAACTGTATCTGTCTTTCAGCCTACTGTGCCTCCCAGTTTTCTCCTCTTTGTTTCTGGTATTTCCCACCATAACTTGGCTTGGGTAGAGGTTTTGGATATCTCCTTCTCTTTGAACTCAGCAGCAGCCAGTCCCTGGTGACTCGTTTAAAGTTTGCCCATTGAAGTGAATGCCCATAGCAGCTGATTTTCTATGCAATAAGCCAAGCACTTGGCTTACAGAAACAAAACAAGGAAACGAAATGCAAAACACAGTCTTAACCCAATACCTCTATGGAGATTGCCAACCCTAAAAAAGCCCAGGCATTTATAAGTGATGCATTTTTATCCTGGCTGTATCACATACGTACTTTGGGTGTATCCTGCCCAAAGTGACACCTCCAACTCCCAAGGATGTTGGTGGAAAAGAAGGGCGAGGATCCCTTACCAGATAGGGCCCAAAAATTGCAATACTTAGCTGGCAGGTCTCAAGACGCACACGGCTCTTCATAGCCCTCCATGCAGCAATTCTCCCCAGGGGTATTAAGGTTCATATGCTGTCCTGACATGGGCTTTTCAGCTGTCCTGAGGCGGGAAAGAGAGGAGGAAGAGCAGCTATTTACACCCATAATGTCACTTTGTGAAACCTGGACAAAGACGGGCTCATACTCACCCCTCATTCCACACATTCCTCACACATGACACTTCCCACTGCTCCTGTTTTTGCTGTTTTTACAGGAAGACCATCCAGCGCTGCTGTCCCCTCCCTTACTGCCACACAGAAAGCAGGATTTCTCTGGGTGGCAGATACTGAAAGAGCTAGACTTCTCAAACCCACTGACAGACTGCAAATGCCAGATTTCTCCCTGAGCTCTGAATAATTCCACTCAGATTGTAACCTTTATTTAGCTGTTTGCGTGATGCATTAACTCTTGCTCTGCGAATGACCTCACCAGGCATATTTTTTCTAGCCTATGCACATTTAAAGGTGAATTCTGTTTTTAAACAGGAATAGCTTACATTGCTAGACATCAAGCCTGTGGCAGAACAGGTATAAAGATTGAATTAGAGCAAGTAAATACATCTAAAAGATGAAAAAACAAGCTTACCATCAGTTTGGACCTGACTACCTTTTTTCCTCCCTCCTTTTTTTTTTTTTTTTTCACAGAACAAGTCTTGGCTGGATTTTTTTCTAATCTTTACGGTTATCAACCATTCAAAAACCACATAGAAAGTAGACCTGAAAAGAAAAAAAACCCAACAAATGCAGCAACACAGACTCTGAGGACTCAAGAGAGATTCTAGATGCCTCAATTTCTAGATAGCAACATAAGAATATTTAAAAGGGATTGCTTTTCACAGACTAAAACCCTGGCAACTCTAGGATGTGTTGACCTGAACATCGCTCCCCCCCCAAAAAAAAAGTTATTTATGATATTTAGCCAGCCATAAACTGTAAGCAGACAAGAAAAAAACAACTTTTATATAGATCTATAAGGATATTAAAGAGGAACCAGTCCAGGAAAGGGTTCATACAAAAGTCCAAGTAGTTAAACACTTACCTTATCCACTGCTCACTGTCCTCATCTGCTCTTCTATGGCTTCCAGTGAAATACTAAAAGGTGATCATGAACTCTTCCCACTATATCTTCCTCTCTGACTGAACACGTAGGAGCCAAGAAATTGCATGAGATCTGACCAGATGCTTCGAAATGCGCAAAGTCTGTCATTTTATTGATGGGCTAATTCTTTGAGAGCTTGCTAATTCATCATGGTACATTATATCAGCTGCAGGATCGGCAGGGCATCCGCTTCTGCAGAAGACGTCTTTGTAATTTGGTAGTTCCCTTTATAAAAAATGTTGCCAGTTTTAAATCTACTACTTACGGGATCTCAGTCTGTTACTCCACAGAATCACAAACACCCAGATTCAATGACTGTTACAAGCACATGGGTTCTTTTATTGTCAAGAGGGACCATTACAACAACGTAGTCTCATCTCAGGTGTAACAGAACCCAAAGAACTTCAGACAATCATTTCTAGCAATACACAGAGCTCTTGCAGGATAGTACATATTTTATACACCTAACTAGTATTGACTGTGCAACAGAATATGATGGAAAACCCATCACATCCTTAGAAAAGTTATTTCAATGGTTAATTAACCTCATTCTTAAAATTTTGGTCTTGATTTGTAAGCACAGTGTCTGCTTTAGTTTTCCAACCTCATCAGGCTGCTCCAACAAATAAATAAATAGCCAATGAAATGATTTCTTAAAAATGTTATTGTAAGAGTCACAAATCAATGCATTTCATTAAAGACACACAAGTGTGATCTAACAAGCTGGCTGACAGCCCGAATTCCTGATTCTGTACTTGGCTCTGACATCTAATTTTCCCCTCCCATCAGCCAAGTCATTAGTGGTGCGTTTACACTACAGTCAAAACAGTGGCGGTGATGGGGAGTAAACATTCAGTGCTTGTTTTAATCGGGTGTTGCTAGCAATTTTGCTCCAGCAATATAAAGCACAATGCAGGGTACAAACCTCAGCCCAGAAATGGAATGGAGTAAGCTGTGCTGAACTCCACATTGCCATGGCTGGACTGGTAGTGCAAACATAGTTCTGGTTTCCCTACACTGTGAAGTTGGGTCTTCATAGTCATTCCCACAGACACAAATCTACAGCACAGCTGATACTTGTTGATGTTGGAATCAGCACAAAGCCAGTGGAAAAGAGACATTCTGTTTTGATAATGGCAAAACTTGGGGATCTAAAATTAAACTGTGCAAAGAGTACATCGCATACGTAGGTGATCTTGGACTCAAAGAAACATTTAATACCAGTTTTAAGGCAAAAAAAAAAATATTTTGAAACAGTATAGTTGAACCACACTGCACTTTGGTTTCATGTATGGAAATAAATAAGTCAAAGCAATTGTTCTTTGTTTCACTTTATCTTTCCTCCATTTCACTATGGTGAATCAGAATAAACAGGGCTAGGGGAAGCCTCCAAAGATTACCTAGTCAATCCACCTGCATCAATATGACCTGGGCACCCTGAAGGCCTTCAAGCCTACTGTTAAAAATTTCTGCAAGGCAGATACTACTTTGTTGTGGACTGAAGTCCGTATATTCCTTTGTAATATCTTGATTCCAACCAGCTCACAATATCCAATAGAAAACTTTTCCATCTCTGCTAAATGCCCATGGTCTCCATCCCACATCTGAATTATTTACTCACACGGATTATCCCCTGAAGGCCATTGGAACTACACGGTTTACTAAAGTTATACTCACGCGCTAGTATTTGAGGAACCAGTGCTTCAAAGGAAGACTCTAAGCTAGCAGGAGGGGTTTGAAAATCAAAGAGTGAGTAAGACAGAGTTAGCTTTTTTGAGGTGAGGCGTGGGAGGTGTTTTCGTTCTTTAGCTATTAAAACCTCCTCGCTTTGGCAAGAAAAAAGAAGCAGGGGGAGAGAAAACAGGGAGGGGAAGGATTCATGAATAAAGAGGCAGCATGGCAAAAGGTACAGCAACCAGGGTGGCCAGAAGGCAGGAGCAACTTTCTCAGGCTGGCTTCTGTGGTGGAGCAGAGACAGTAGCAAGCACAGGTCAGAGGAGCCAAGGTCTAATACGCTGGTCTAAAGGGAATAATAAAACCAGCTTTACTTACATTGCTGAGCAGAGGGGTTATGTTATGGTGGGTGCTTTGAAAACCACAGTGCTAGATACTATAATTGCACCTCTTATCTTTCTGGGTGCCCTGGTAACTATCCAGGACTGAGGGCATCCCCTTTTTTCCCAGATTTAATGAGGATTTTTGAACCCTTTCCATTCCTTAATGGCATTTTGGAGCTGTGGCTTCACAGGCAGACCTGCTGTTGAGCGCCATGCCCAGTGCTCACACCCCCCGTGCCCTTGCACGCTGCGACGGGCAGCACGGCAGAGCTGCCCGTGCACCGGGGAGGGGACGCTTGGGGACAGGGCAGCAGTGACACAGGCTGGACCCCCACCCCATGCTCTGGCGGCGCGGGGGGCGGGTGCCGCAGCGGGTGCCCGGGCCGGGGCGCTGCGGGGTGCCCAGGCTTCCCTACATGTCCTGGGGGATGGGAGGGCCCCGCTCAGTGGGAAGGGAAACGAGAAATATTTTGGAGGCTGCCGGCAGAGAACTTGGGCGTCTCCCTCTCATCAGCTGTGTTGTGGTTTTTTTGTTGTTGTGGGGTTTTTTTCTTCTTCTTTTCTCTCTCCTCCCCCTCTCGCCGAGCCTCCCTGTTTCCTCCTGACTGGGCAGCCCTGGTCCCACCAGCTGTCGTCTCCCCAGGGTGGCCCTGGCGGTGGGCAGGAGGGGTCCAGGAGAGGTACCACCATCCTGGGCCCAGGGAGCCCAGAGCTTGATGGCCCTGCAGCCACAGCCAGCGCCCTGTGTGCAAGTGCGCTGTGACTGGGGTCTTAAATCATGTGATAGTATTTCCATCAGGTGCACAGTTAATAAAACCCCCGAAAAACAACTGGCCTTCCTGGCTCCCATTATTTTTTCCTGAGCAGGCTCAAGCTGCAATTACTCAAAGGCTCATTATTCAGCCAAATTCAGGGAGGATTTTGTCATAGATGGCAAAAGGCATGTTCCTGACAGAAACATTGTGATTTATTTTAAAGCAAGACATTGCCCAGAGGGTGGGTTTTTTTAAAAGAAGTCACAACGATACTTTTTTTTTTTTAATGTGGATAAAACAGAATATTCCCCTGCCAGCCCTGTTCTCAGAAACAACTAAATGGTTTTGACTGAAATCAAAACCAAAAAGAACCCAATAAAACAGCTGAAGCAGACGTGAGCAAGATGTTGGCTCCACGTTTGGCAAAGGCAAAAGCAATCAAAGCCAAACCTTGTGATGGGATGTGTCAAAGACTATTATAATAAAGAGGCAATGCTACTAGCGACGTCTTCTATGTTCTGTGCACCCATTAACATGCTAATCTCAACATTAGTTTTTCCCAGGTAGCCAGGGATTATAACTGATGAGCTTTACAAAAAAGTATTAAGTGTCATGGCTAAACAGTTTGACTGGACAAGAATGATTTGCCATCACCTGAACAGGGTAAGCATGAAGGAAGAACATTTGGCTGGCATGTTTGTTACCACAGGCAGGGCTTAGAGAAATTAGGTCAGGCAGAATGGAAAGAAAACTTCAGAAACTTCTTCCAAACAGTGAAAAATAGTTGTCTGTGGAACAACAGTATCTCATGGGAAGTAAAGGATGCCCGTTGCTTAAATCATACACAATCAGACTGGATAATGCACTGGAAAATATCCTGTAGGCCAGAATCGCAGGAAGTGGGCTTGAATGTGAGAAGGTGGACTGGACAAGCTAGCAAGATTTTCCCATTTCTGACTTCTATGATTATTTTTTTTAATTGGTTGTAGTTTGTATTGCTTGAAATTACTTCATATGAGTTACAGAATCTCTGAGCAAGGCAGAAGATGGGCTGGAGAAAGAGAGAGGTGGGCGTGTTTCCTGGATGACACCAAAAAAAAAAAAAAAAAAGCAGCCAGCTGCCTTGCAAAGGCTGTGAAACTAGAAAGACTGGCTGGAGAGAACAGGAGGGAACACAGCCCACAGGGGCTGCTGCCACGGGGGCTGGTGCGTGTGCAGGTGAGCTGTGCTGGGGATACTGTGGGTGAGGATTAGGGGTTAGGTCAGTGATAAAGAGGGTGACTTTGAGAGAGCTGTGACCCTACTTAAGCATGCTGCGGTCACTCATGGTCAGTCTTCAGCACTGGGCAAGAAATTGGAAGGCTCAGCTCTAGCTTTCTGAATTACTCTCCCCTGCTGGTTTTCACTAAAGGATTTTTGAGTTAGCAGAACATTTGATTAGGGGCTTCTCTCCCACCCTTCCTCTTTTTCAAGCAAGAGTTTTCTGTTTTGCTTTAGTTTGAAATCAGCTTTCAAAGGGTTGGATTAAAACAGAGATTGTAAGGCTGGTTTTTCCTTCATTAATCCAGTGCTGGACACAACAAACATCCTTAATTATTCTCATCAGTCCTGAAGCCTCACATGGAACTTTACCAACGCACCACAATGCTGACTTTCAAAATCCCTAGCATTTCAGCTCATGACTGGATGCAATCACAGGTCATCCATTCTTCCCCTTTCATGAGACTCAAAGCAGGTCACTGGCCTATGCTACAACCCTTTACTGCTCCTGGGAAGTCTGTGTTGCAATCCTAAGGATGCCCTAGGCATCTGCTATTGGGCACCTGAAGTCCAACCTGTATTATTCAATCTTCAATCAGCCCTAGGAAAGTCCATCTGTCCTACTGTACCACATGTTTTACTATTCCAGCCTTGGAACACCTCCTAGTTTGGGCTAACACAACAGTTCAGGAAAACACCTCCCTCTGCTATCATCATGCTCCAAGTTTGGGATGATGGTGATGTTTGAAGTGCAATATTGCCAAGATCCTCAACAAAACCATTCTGGAATTTACTGGTGTTTCTTTCCACCCACAGTCTGTTACAGAACTTAAATGTGTGCTTCACAGCTTTGCTGGAGCAGATATGCTGTTCCTCTCTTTTCATAGATTAAAACATATTTAATAATTATTAAATTAAAATTAAAATCTAGATTTTAATCTAGATTGAACTTTCCCACAATCCTTCATAGCCATTTTTACAGCTGGCTTAACCTCTGCACTGAAGATCAGGAGACTGTTCTTTTAAAAGCTCAAATGAGGTCCTCAGGAGGCTTTGAGATCCTCTAGGACAGAAAAACTACTGAAGTACTTTTTGTTGTTTGCTATAGAAAAAACCCTGTGGATCACAGATCAAATCTGGTTGGGCACAAGGTGTCCCAGACAGCAATAGCTGCTGTCTTGGGGATGCATCCTGATGAGTGGAGGCAGGAATGTCGGAGGACACACACATCCAGTCTGGCCTTCTTTACTGTATTTCCTAATGGGAAAATTCCTGTACTCTTCTCCACCTCCTCACTCCCAGGCTTTTGCTGGGGTCCTGACTCAAACACCTGGCTCATTGGCACATAACCAAACTGTACATCCAGGGAATGTGACTTGATGCCTGCAGGATCTCAGTCAACTAATTCCATCAGTGCTTAGAAAATGGCCATGGTTTGGAATGCCTATGTCCACCCCCAAGAAGCTTCTCTCTTTTTTTTCTGAGCCCCCACAGCCACTCTCAGCTGCTCAGTTACGTGTAGGCACTGAGACTTTCCACAGAAGAGTGCAGGAGGAGGTGCAGGGAGTGCCAGTTCCATCTCCTATCCTGGAGGCAGAGAGTTTTAATCAAAAGCTTTCCACAGAGCTTAGGGCTCCTAGCAGTGATGATGGAGAATGAGTCTCTTTCTGATCATTAGGAGGTTCTCACAGAGACTTTCCCTGTAGTGATCACAACCTTCAGTGATACAGGTGCATCTGCTGGACACTGTAGATACCTGCTCTGACCCTATGACACAGCATTTATCTTTGGGCTGTCTCCTGCCCATGCTAAGGCCATAGTTTCTCTTACACCTCTGTCTTTTTAGGCTGACATCCAAGCTGGACTGAAAGGCTTCAAATGACAAGGAACTTACTGTCTTTCAACTGTCCCACTGGCTAACCACCCTCACAGCTTGGAGTGCACACCCTATTTCTAGATGGTCTTCAACTTCCAGCCACTTGAGGCGAGTTCTGTATTAGTAAGCTAAGCAGTCAGGCCATGCACAAGCGCTGACCTGCAATTTTCTGCATTGTTAAACTGTTAGTGTGCTTCATGGCAAGATTTGGCTTGTGGCAGCTAGTACTCTCCTAACAACAGCAGGGCTGAGTCTGATGCCACAGGTCAGTGCATCATTCCCGAGAGGTTATTTGGGCAAGGCTACCTTCTCTGGGGAAGAAGAAATTTGGTGCAGAGGGATGTTGTGCCACTTGCCCTCAAATTCAGAGAACTGGCCCCGGATTGCTTTATTTACTAGTGTAGGTGTAACCTAGATTTCAGCAAGACCTTTTCTTCCAGCGTTGTTTACTATTAGAAATCTCTCTCCTAAGTGAAGTATTTGTAGACTGTGATTAAGTCAATTCTTAACTTTCTCTTATATAAACTACATTTTGAATCCTTTCCAGTTTTCTGCATCCTTTGAGAAATACAAACAGGAAAACAAGATAGTACTCCAGTATGATCTCACCAGCCATGCTTGTACTCCAGGCCTTCCCAGCTTCCCTTCCCCTTATAAACACAGCACAAGGACAAACTCTCCTGTCCTCACCTATGTACCTTATTTCCAGGGTCAGCAATCCTACAGGTATGGGCCAACTGGACAATACACTCATCTGGTCCCTGATATAGCTCTCAGGAAAACAAGAGTTTAAAGGGTGCCAAGTTACACCTCTGCTGCTCAGCTTGAACACAGAGGTTAGTGAGACTGAAAAAATGAAAATGCCCCACTTGCTATTCCCCTCATATATTTAGGAGTGATGTCTTTCCTAACCTGATGAGGGTTTTAGCCTAAAGATTATTTACCGTGATGCCTGTATCCTCCAATCTCCCTGGCACATCTCACATATGCACTTTGCTACAAGAAGGTAGCCGTGGCATTTTGTTGTTCAAAAACACTCAGGAGATCCATCTCTGCCTGTGCAATCTGAGCTGACTTGCTGTTGTTGCCCTGCTATTATTCGTGTGACATGCAAATATTCCAGCAATTAAATTTTCCTGATAAAGGATAAACAGTGGTAATTCAGTACCATCAGACTAAAATCTTAGCTCTGTAGGAACCCAACTAGAAGCACTTGCTGATAACAGGATCCCCCCCGGCAGGTACTTTCTGAAGTCTAACCATTGATAATCTTTCAAGCCATGCAACAGAGGTGGTGTTGGTTGTCTTTGCCTCTAACCCTGCCATCCACAAGGAGGTTTCTGTATCACAGCCCACAGACTTTTACGTGCCATGGTCTTGATCATTACATCATAATGCAAAAATAACTCTACTACAGATGAAAGGATGGTTTTTGTGTGCAAGGCATTGCTCTTGAACACAGTTCCAAGCTCAGCTGTACAGGTCTAGAGAGCTGCCACTCAGTCACTCTCTCTCTCTTCTCTATGAGCACAGCAAGGCTCAGTCATTTCTGTTTGCAGGGATATTGGTAACACCAAACCAGCAAGCCACTGCAGGGCACTCAGTAATAGAAGTTAGGTGAGCACGTAGACAGTGTCACCCTGTCACTACGCTGGCACTCACAACTTGGGGATACACTGATGCAAGCACTGCACTGTTGCAAAACAAGTATTACAGAGTTTTGGCCTCACCAGCCCCTGGTGTGACACAGCTGTCACCGTGTGCCTCAGCACAGTTGTCACCACCTTGCTAGGCAGCCATCACAACATGGTAATGGCCTGTCAATGTACAGCAGGAAGGTCACGAGGCCAAATCTTCAGCAGCAATCTCCAGGACTTCTTTTGTAGAGCTCCCCTTGGCTGGGTAGCTGAAGAAACAGAGATTTTCTCCAGGAAGCAGTATTTTTATGGGTAATTCAAAAAGAAAAAATAAAAATAAAAGCCTCAACCTGCTTTGCAAGAGTGCAGTTTGCAACTATGAAGCTGAATTTGCCAGCCATCAAAATGAGTTTTTCCTCCATATCTGACCTCTCTTACCCCACAGAAATACTGAACTCTCTTGAGTTGAGGGCAAAGTTTTAGGGGTAAGATCCAGTCCCCTTGGAAATCACCACACCTGCCACACTGGGAGCTTATTGTCAGCACAAAGACTTCCCTCTGAAAAATTACTGGTAAATTCTGCTGGGGCACTGCTGCTTACAGGGACAAGACTGCCTTCAGCAGAGAGCTAGGTGGCATTAAGTGCCGAGAGCTTGATAAAGCTAAGAAAGCAGGAGACATTGTGCTAACCCTTATCTCTAGAGGTACCTTTGACATGCAGAATGTTTGTTCACTGTGATTACCTGGGTGGAGAGTTTATTGTTGCTTAAATTATTTACTTCTAAAACCACAGTTATTTGCCTCCACCCTTTTCACAATGCCCTGTACACCCCAGCATTAATGCACCTTAGCATAACTGCGGAACACCAGGAAGGACTGTAAAGAGTGCTAGGAAGATGGCTCCTTGGGGATGCACCTGGCAAGAGACAGAGATATATCCACTGGGACCAGTCATCAGCATGAGAGAGCAAAAAAGTATCACCTGCTTCTGCTGTAAGGGCTACTGGGCAGAGGAGTCCTAGAGGAGCAAAAGGCACTAGTGAAGTAAGACCAAGAGTGGTAGAAAGGCACATAGTCCTTCTCCTTTCCCTGCCTCTGCCAGATCAGAGGCCAGGGCGAGTTTCAATGAAATAACCAGAGTTTCACAGGCCACATGGACAGTATGGGTGTGCTCCCTCCCATCCCTGCTGGTGAGAAGTAGATCTGGCTCTCTCCTCCTAATGTGCTGTGCATCTCAGAGACTCTTGAACCTTTCCTTAACAGCTGCCTGAAGTGGTCAAACAGCAGAACTGAATGAAAAGGCATGGTTTTGGGTATCCTGATGACTCTGCCACCCCACTGCGCTGACAAGAAACACCTTCGAGTGTAGAAGAGAGATGGAAAATCAGCACTGGATTACTGTTTAGGAGGCTGTGTTCCCTGAGGTCACTGGCAACACTCACATAGGGTTTTTGTGGTGCAGGGTCACATCCATAGTCTTTTTCCCAACCAAAGCAAGTTCATTTCCTAGCCTGCAGTGTGTTCTCCTGTGTCCAGTCCAGTTTTGGAGACCAGAACTGATAAGCTAGGCTTCCATTACTGGGTTTCCCTTGGGAAGCTATTCTACACACCAACAAGAGTCAGTTACTAGTAAAGATTTCCTGAGATTCAACAGAAAATTTCCTTTCACTCAAACTCTTTCCATTACTTCAGCTATTTTCTTTTGGATCTTCTCCCTTAAGCAGCATATTCCACTTGCCACCATCCTTCCAGGACAAAGTTTCATTGCTATGTGTGCAAGACCAGCTTTTCAGAACTGCCAGTCCCAGCTCTGCCCTGCCCTGGTTTACCCCCCCTGTCAAAAGGATGCTCACTGCTTGCAATGCTGGGACCAAGAGCTAGATTTTCAAAAGTGATAAGAAATCACAATTCCAGAGCAGTCTAAGGGAGCAGCAGCTGTGACCATCTCCAGCTGCCCACAGCAGGTGAAGAGTCTACAATCTCAGTGTGACAGGACTGGTTGCCTCCAGAGGCAGGTCTCACTGCTCCCAATGACAGCTATGTGGTCACCAGCAACAGAATAACCGAGGCTGGAATGTCAGCATCACATGTCTAGAATTATTGCCCAAAGTATCCAAACTAAAGAGCGCATGAAAAGAAAATGAATTCCTTACAGGTCAGCCCTTACACTCTGAAACAGGGACCCAGATCTCTGTGATGACCACACTAGTGATCATTATTGCTTTTCAGCATCACATTTACCTCTAAGGACAGTGGTGGCTCATATTTCTGACCAGCACCTAGCACGTTGGGGCCCTAGCTTCTCAGCATTGCCATAGAGCAGATAACCGTAATAATAAATAGTAATAATATGGTTTGGTTTGTTTCCTCAAACTGTTAGGATAAGGTAATTAAGAATAAGGGAAGAATAAGTAAGACTACTCAGCATTGTGCTTTTGTCTTTCATACCAGTGCAAATTTAATCCTAGTGCTACAAAGGTGTTCCTTTGGGTATATGAAGCCTTAGGGACACTTCAGCTCTCGGCACAAGCAGCCATATTACCCCAAATACATGTCTATTCCAGATGTTCTGGTGATTGTATCACACAAAGAACAATTCTAGCTTGATAAAGAGAAAAAAGTCACTTATTCCCCAGAGCTCTTAACCCCTTGTTCTCTCAGCAGTCTTCTCAGGGAAATAGTATAACAACCTGTGAGTCAAATAGAGGTAGCATGTAGACTGAATATGGCCCAGATACCTGCAGACGATTATATTACATTACATTACATGGGGCAGCCTAGAAAGCTAAATTGAGTCAGACAAGTCCCTATAAAATGTGTCATGGTTTAATTCACTTGTTCAGCGGTTTATTAGTACCCCCTGAGCTAAGACACATGAGCTGAACATTGCATGTAGTAGTATGAAGTGAAACAGGGCAGCATAAATCATATCCTGTGGTAGTTAACTTGTGTAAAGGTGAATGGATGCCTTTAATCTCTCAGAGGCTGAGAACTAGAAAATTGATACAGCTCTTTTATAATATTTTCCCTCACCTGAGTTCATGTAAATACACAGACATCTTTTCTTCTCAGAATAAGGCTCACTTATTTAAGAGTAAAAATTCAACAGCCAACCATGAACGGTTCCCAAATTATACTAATGTAGAAGAATATAGCCTCTCTAGTCTGCTCTGATTTGCAGTGCGAGAAGGAACATCAAGGCAGATGGCATATAATATGAGTGCAACAGCACCTTGGTGTGATGCCAGAAGTTAAGGGAGCAGGACCTGTTTGGGTCCCAGAGACCCAACACAGTGAAACACCCAAGGCTGTTGCACAGCCATACCAGTGAACTTCCCCAGGAAAGGGGCGTGTTATGGGGTGTAGGGAGCTGCTGGCTCTTATTTAGAACATAAAAGCAGACAGAATCCCATTCAGAAACAAACTGGACACCCTCTTCACTTTTTTTAGGTAAAAGACACACCTGTTTCCTCTGTGCCAGGCCTTAAATACCAGAGCAGCAGCTCAAGGATCTTTGTCCTGTTAGTCACAACAGGGGCATTTACAACAAGGATGAGTGTGGTTGCTAGCATTGTAAAGTACTCAGTAATGCAGTCATAGAAGAAAGCATATACAGGCCAATCAAACACAGAGATAACAAATAAGTCTCTGTTCCCAGGTATTTAATATAAATTACAAATCATCTACCTCCCTGGCAAGCTGGGGTCAGGTTACAGCAATTTGCTCTAAGCGGACAAGGAGGATGCAAGAGAGCTAATTTTATTCTTTGGTGGTGGAAAAGTCACTAGGAGCCTGGGTGAACTGCTCTACAGACAAAATGCAGCCCACAGGCCACCAGCTGGACAGTTTGGACAAAATCAGTTGTGGATGTTGGAACTTAGTGCTTCAGACAGCTTCATTTAGCTGTTCCTGGGTATGTTGGACACCTCAGAAGAATTAAGTTCCCTTTCTGAATTGCTTTCAAAGTGGGTTTTTGGAGACCTCAAACCTAGGAAGCCCTAAACCCAAATAACAATTGCCTTGTGAGGAAGAAAGTCTGTACCCTTGAGGTCTGCGACTTGCAAAAGGATGTGGGGGTTGAAGGCTTCTTCACAGACTGCCCTCACAAAGCCTCTTTTTGTCATGCTTGCACAGAGTATTTAGACAGAAAGTTTCGAGGGCTGGATTTCAAAGCAAGGAATGTCAGAAGAGATCTTCCAGCTGTGAATGGCCTCCAGATGTGGACTTTTCTTCTCCAGGCCTGGGGGAGGGGTTGAGAATGCCTTGCATTTGTCTCATAAAATCAAATGGAAAAACATTGTCTACCGAGGGAGGAGGGTGGGCAGGCAGAGAAGGTGGAGTCAGAAACTGGGCAAAACAGAACAGGAAAAAAAAAAAAGCGGAACCACAGCTGAAATGGTTCAGGACGCATATCATGTTAAAAGCTGTAGTCTCTGAGTAGAGGTTGGACATTAAATGACATGGCAGACATCAGCAATCAAGGCATTTGAAATGGAAAGAGCAAACAGACCAAACCATAGTTTTGTTTGCAGAAAGTGGTTTCTCCCCCTCCCAGAGCTGTGACAGGATCTTATATTGTGAAACACCCCCAGAGAGGCAGTGGCCAGGACAGCTTGCTGGTTGAAACTGTGCTAAGCCACAACCAACATGTTTCTCTTACGAGTGCCCCACAGCCCTGGACTTGTAGCTAGTCATCTTTTCCTCTGCAAAGATTGTCTGTGGACAGTTTTTACCTCCTTCCAGCTTATTCAAGAAAAATTATTCTCCTCAATTGAAATTTGGCCCCAAGCAATGAATCTGTGCAAGCTGGAAAGACCAGCATCCCTGTGGACAAATTTTACTCTCAGTTATTTCTGCAAATGTTCTTTCTACTCACGGTTGCATATAATTTCATTGCTGATATGGAACTTGGCATTTCCTGCTTGGACAGGTGGAACTGTTTGGATCAGACAGCCAGAGCGCATTAACTGCTCATCCAGCAAGGGAAGAATATGTCTCTCTTCTGTCTTCTAAATGTCTAAGGACATCTACTGCCCTGGCAAAGCTAATAGTGCTTTTCTCAATTTAAAAACATGACCACAGCCTCTGCTTACTTTCACTGAAAAGTCCCTATTTCTTGTTTATGGCATGGCCTAGCAGGCCAGCGCAAAGAACATTAGGAATGTCTGTAAGAGATGTCGGCTCTTCATCTGGAAGTTTGTGGTCTTCTCCAGCTCATTAGTTCACTTTCCATTTCTCCTGTAATATCTTACCAGCTGTCAGATAATAATTTGGGAAATGACTGTAGTAAAAAAAAAAAATAAAAAAAAAATCAAAACCCAAAACAAAAAAAATATTTTTACTAAAAATGTAAGACAACCTGTACTAGCTTAGACTGAGGAACCGGTATCTCTTCTCTTGCAGTCACCAGGTATTAAGGAAAAAACTATAAGAAACAGAGGAAACAAAATACATCCCAGTACACCTGCTCACCTTCCATCAGCCTGCTGTTTAGGACACTTCTGATGCAAACGGTAGCATCTGTGCTGCTGTGTCCAACAGTCACCAAAGGAAACAGATGTGCCCAACCCATTCATGTCTGTTGTAAAGAGTTCCATTATTCCTTGATGCCTACATGGAAAAGTCCATAGCTTGTTTGTTTTAAACCTGTTGCCTAACCATTTTATCACGTACCATTAGTTTTTGTGATATGTGACTGCATGAATGTTAGTTCTCTGTTAACATTCTCCATACCATTTTTTATTTCCTTTCAGGCATCCCTCTTCCAAGATTAGTACTCTGTGCTTGCTCAGAAACTATCTCCTACTTCTGATCTCTGATCATTCTTGATGTGCTCTATTCTTACTAGTGCTCTTCTACACTCTTCAAAGGAGTAACTAAAAGCACTCACAACTTTCAAACTTTCAGCAGACCATGAAGTACACAGAGGCATAATCATGTTCTTTGTTTCTTCTGTACTCATTCCTAGCATTTCTGTTTGGCTTTTTGACCTCTTCAGAGCCTTGAGTGACTGTTTTCAGCAGGCTGGCTGCAATGAATCCAAGATCTCTTTCTCCTGGCAGCAGCTGACTTACAGCCGTTCAGTGTATCTCTACAGCCAGGCTGTTCTCTTCCTCGTGGAACTCCCTTGCATTTGCTGCCACTGAATTTCACCTGCCAGGGAGTGCCCAGCTACTCAGTGCCAGGAGATTTTCTGCAACCCTTTGCAATCAGCTTTATATTGCCTCTCTGGAATAACTGTGGGACACAAGTAAACTGTTAACTTGCTGTTCACATGCTTCTCCAGATCATGACAAGTGTGTTCAATAGCACTAGTGTTAGCACAGAGCCCTGTGAAGTCCTTCTGATGAGCTCTTTGTCGAGACTGACCATTTGAAGTGCTCAGGTTGACGCTTGTTTTCTTATGATTCCATCTGGCAGGGTTCTCCACGGCCAGGACTCTCCTTTGAGAGTAGTCCAGCACGCAGGGCTGCCTGGCACCAGCCTTTTACAGATGCCATGTGCTCAGACAGCAGGTATGTGAGGACACTCTCTGTGATAACTAGACCTAATTACTTCAATGGTCTGGACCTTAAATCTGGCAAATCCAGGGACGGAAAAAACTGGACACAGATGCTTGCTGGTTTCTGTGTTACTGAGTTCCAGGGGATATGGGGGCTGCACAGGAAAGGTTGGGGCTCTTCATAACAGTGGAGGATAGGGTGCAGATCTGCACCATGTCACTCCAACTCCTCCCCTCCCTTGACTTGGATCATTCCTGGTATGTCCCTTCCCCTTCTCTATGGGGCTGGTGATGGCAGGCAAGGATGCCTTGGGCAAGTTTTCATCAGCTGTGAACAAGCCTGCACACAGAAGGAAACTCCTTGAGCCATCCATCAAGAGTGGGATGTATCAGGAAACAGATCAGTGGGCCAAATGCGAGCACAGCACACCCTCCACTCTCCTCTGCCAAACCACAGGCTCTCTGAGCCAGGATGTCACCCCAGCTCCTTCACATCCAGCCCATCAGACTCTCCCAGCTGGGATTCTGACCTACAAAATATGTCTTCTATTCCTGACTTTGTAGCTGTAAATAACCTCATGGTCATGTGGCCCATGGTTTCAGGTGCCATACTGTCTCCAAGGTGAGAGGGGCCACCTTAGGGGAAAACAAATAGGAAAGTATCCCAGGCATGAAAATGCTTCTGTGGTTCTTGAGACAGGAATTTCTCTCACACCCATTCCCCCCCCCCTCTATTCCTCCCTGCTCCTTGGTGCAGCTGAAACCCAGCAGCAGCAACAGCAGGCAAGTTTAGTCACTCCACCACCTGGGTATCGATTACACCTGCAGGTGGAAACCAAGCTATCAAAACCAAGATGTCAACTTTGCCAGAGGATTCTGCTTGACAACCAGTGTGGGCTCAGTGCCAGTCCTCACCCTGTTGCATTTCAGCATCCCAGCTCTTCCCATGAAAGTCTGGCAGGTGCTTATTCAGGGAGAGGCATTTCACTTCACAAGTCTTCAGCCTTCATGGAAGGCAGAGAAATTCCAGAACTGCTTTCCTGAACAGCATTGAGCAACTCAACACCACTGAAAGCCAGGACAGGCAGAAAACAACGGCTTCTTTGTGTCTGGGTCAAACCCTCCCATTACTTCTTTCTGCCTGCTGACATTTCCCTAGATGGCAAAAGGATTTTTAAATTACAGTGACAAGCTGGCCTTTCTTGTATTACGAACTTCGCTTTACAAATAGCACATGGTACCCAGCAAGGCACCGGCTGAGCAGCAGCCTGCCTTCAGACACTGCTCTCCTGGGAGGAGAAACCCCCACAGATCTCCTGTGACTCAGTACCTCTCAGCATGGTGACCCTCTCCAGGCATTTTGGGAGGGATACAGTGCATACCCAGTGACCCATGCTGGTGAGCAGCATCAGCTGCTGCTGGGACAGACTCAGCTGCCAGCCAGAACAGAAAGTGGGACAAACAGCACTTGCCGCTTGTGTGGGCATTGGGTGGGATCAGTTTCCATCCAAGAGAAAGGCTTGGAATTCATGGCTCCAGTGCACCCAAAAGGGCACAGCAGAGACAGCAGTAAACCCCCTCTGAGGGATGGAGATGCATGTCAGTTACCAAAGACATTGCAGCTTCCATTTGTCATTGCTGTTTCCACCCTGCGTTCACTCTGCAATCACTTTGGTAGCTGTGACATGCAGAGGTCTCTGTTAACTTTCAGAGCTCCATCATGCCTGCTTTTTGGCCTGTGACATGGATATTACCTCTTCATTGAGCCACGAAGGTGACAGCACTGGACTGGAACAAGCAGATGGCAGGCAGCGCAAGGAACCTCTATAAGCAGCAGTGCAGCCCACAAGTGTTCACTGCCTGATCAGAACTGGTCTGCCCAGCTGCACCACTGCTCCTGAGTCACATGGAGCCCATCCTTGCTACAAAACCTGGAGTGTTCAAAGGAGATCAGTACCTCCCTTACCCTCCTCCCTGGCCACTTTTCTTACAGAGAAAAGGACTCCACAGCCAGCCAGATAGAGCTGCTGGTGGTGCCTGGTGGGAACTGCTGCTCTGCAAGTGGTCCACGAGGCAGAAGGGCCTCTTTCCGCATCACCTGTAGAAAAACATCACCAGCTTAAGGATTATAACCAGCTATAAGAGATGTAACTCAGGTACTGCATAGGAGTTCCTAACATGTACCTTGCTGCCTTTTTAGCCGCAATAATACAAATGGGATGTCAGAGTGGCCTATCACCCTGCCTGTATATTGCTCACCCCAACACATACACAGCAGCACTGTGAAGAGGAGCAGACCCTGCACTCGGAAGGCTTTTGACTGTTCTTCTGGAAGTGATGAAGATGACGGTGCCCCTTGCTCCTTTGTGTTTCATCTTTACCCAGTATGCTCATACTGAACCTAGCCACCACAAAGTTATTGTTGCAGGTTATTCAGCCTGTGCCTCATTTTGCTCAGTTTCACACTCTAGTGCAATTTGGACCAGTATTATAAAGTAGATCCACACCCTTGCATATCACAGGAGACATAACATTTGTTCTCAGCCAGGCGGTACCTACAGCTCTGGGGTTCCCTTTAAGCTTCAGTCCAAGGTTCAAAAATCCTCTCAAATAATTATATCTTCCTAAGCATTTCTTCAGTTCACCTCCAAAAGTCCTAATTCTTCACCTGTGAGCACTCTTTACCAGTCTGCCATGTCCTTTGCTTGAATTCGTTCATTCTTATTTTTTTGTACAGTTGATCTTATATGTCACAGGGATGGTGGTACCCAGACACACCTATCGAATTCAAGCAATCATTTCATGCTGTTGCAACATTGTACTGATTTTTGCTCCACAGTCACAAAGCATCACCCTTTATAAGCACATTTGAAGTAAAAAAAGCCCAGGCTTTTAATTCTTTGTACTATCTAATCCTCAGAGCCAGGCAATGTGGTGAATGCTCTCTTTCTCCTCCCCCTTGTCTAGCTCATGTCTTCCCCGACACTCCCAACATGGAGCTGCACAGGGACATAACACCTCTGTCTTTGACTGGTACCTCAGACCAGTCAGGAAGTTCCTCAGTCCCACAGCACTGCTGGGACTACACTAAAGCGATCCCTTGCCATAGGATTTGAGGCGAATCCTCTCAGCAATGAGAACCTTCAGCTTTCGCTGCCATTACCACTTATAGGGCCTCTCCAGGGGTGAAATATGGCTCTGAGATTTGTGGATGCGAGAGGGACATCAGCATCTGAATATCTCTAAATGACACTGGTTGCCTTTTCCCCCACTAAGTGCTATATCATGTTGCAAGCTCTTCTCCAGATCTCTGTCTGCTGTCCCTGTTAAGTTGCTTCCAGCTTTATTTCTTTTGCAAGTTCCAAAGGCTCCCGCCCTATGAATAGCTAACTTTGGGTTTATTTCCCCCCAGATAATAGGTTTGCATTTTTCCAGTTTGAATCTTGTGTTATTATTTCCTGCCCATATCCTGCCTCAAACACAAGGGAGCCACGAAAGTGGTGACTGTACATCACAAAAGGAGAAGGAATGGAGTCATGAAAATTTTTGTGTTAGCGAATGCATAAGGCACAGAAAGGGAATGTGTGTGTATGGGGGGAAGCAAAGCATAATTCATGTTCCCTCTCAAAAGATGAATGGACAGCTGGCCTGAAGCAGGGAAGCAGGTAGCAAGGAAGAGAGCTTAGCTCAATGCTCAGTCTTAGCGCTGAGGGAAGAGGTTTCTCCCCTCACAAATTTGTCTTTATCACCAGTATCTTGACTTGGTGGCACTGCTTCAATCCCTGATTCAAAATCAGAAAGACTGCCATGAAGTCAGTGCGAGTTGTTCCAGTTTTATGCTGCTGCAGATAAACTCAGAAGCTGGCCCATGGTGTGGCACATGTAAATGTTTCCTGTTTCAGAAGGGAACCATGCCTCTGCAGTCACAGGAATCATTTCCCTCTTTGTCAGGGAATAAAAAAACAAACCTAGAGATCATCCCCTCCCTTCTGCCATGCAACAGCAACAGGAGGGAGAGGACTTCCCATCCTTCTGCCAGCCCTCTGCACTTTGCTCAGTGACTTGAAGCTCAGAGATGCTTCCTTTGTTGGCTGCATCACCCATGGTGTTCAGCCATCTCTCCCCTGCTCTGCCCCTGTCAATGACCAGCCTCTTTCCACCTCAGCTACACTTCCCTGTTTTCCTTCTCCTCCCTCCTGACTATGCACTGAGCTTGGCTCTTTTCCCCTCCACCAACCCTTCCCCTCACTAGGAGACCATTACAGGTACTACTGCCCTCGCTAGCAAGCCTTCCCTGGGCTTTTCTTTCAGTTTAGTTGAGTAACTGATTTGACCAATGGCAGGTCCATTGCACTCTGCCATTTATCTTCCTAGGTTATCACTCTCCCTTCCTGCATGCAGAGCCTGTGACACTGCAATGTTACTTAAATAAATGCATCCTGAGATTAAAAAAAAAAAAAGCAAGATACTGCAGAACGTGAGAAGCAAGTACAGTTAGCCTTCACGCACCCTCCACACGTTATCTCTGGTTGCAGAGGGAGATCCTACAACTTTCTCAAGACACCAATATATGCTCTAAGAAGAAAGGCCAGCAAACCCTGAGCAGGACTAATACGTGCAAACAGCCCATGGGAGCAGCAGGTAAACAGAAAGATTTCTCATTGTCAAACCTCAACCACAGTGCAAATGGCACTTGCTGTTGCCTGGGCCTCTTAGCTGACATCTGTTTCTACAGCCAATGACACAGTTGCAGTCCAGGATGCAGGATGGTCATGCAGCTAATTCCCTTTGTCAGCACTGAATGAAAGGAGAACAATAAGGCACTGCTAACTCATGCCATTTCTTGGTGCTTGCACAATATTTTTTTTCTCCACTAACATGGTAAAATCTGTTGGTGAAGCAACCAGTAGCATATACTGCAAAATACAGCTGCCACAGAAGGCAGAAGTAGAAAGGAGCCAGAAGCGGGAGAAAGCAATAAAGAAAACCTCCTTGGTTGCCATCATGGATGAGAGAGGCCTTCAGGTGCAGGTGGAGAATACCACCAGCCACTATCTCTTTGATGTGGAATGGGAGAGGTTCTTGGGAAAAGTGACAGCTCAGATGGGTCTGCCAGGGCAGAGCTACCAGTTGCACATTACAGGCAAATGTCTTCAGCTGAGCTGTTTTAATGGAAAAAAAGGAAGAGGTTGAGGTAGAGGTTAAAGGGAAAATGAGATGTGGAGTGCAGTTCCCCCGGTCTCATAAAAGCAGGGGAAGACTGCCTCATTTCAGCTGGCTCTCATCAAAATACACCTTCTTTTGCTCCAGAGCATGGAAGAAAGTTGTTTTCTTGGGTTCACATTTCTGTTCCCAACACCAGCCAGCTCATGCTGCCTCCTCTAAGTGTTCAGAACCTCAGCCTGAGGATCACATTCAAGCCCACCCAACAGAGCCTGGGAAGGCAAGGCCTTTTGGACTAACTGACCCCCTGAAAAATAGTCCAAGCCCCTCAGCCCGATATGAGTGGATTGCCATTTACCCAGCCTGCCAGAATCTCCAGATTTGCTGCAGAGACCACAATGTGAATGTCAGTACTCTAAGACAGTGTGAGATGTCAGTCTGCCCACTGCACAGAGGAATCACAATCCATGCTCATCTCCCCTTCCAACATAAGAACAAAGTGTATGGTCCTTTTCACATGGTAGGACAAAATGAAATTCTAATCACTGTGGAAATTATGGTAGGAATGGTCTCCTCATCTCATGCCCATGTTCATCTTTTATTCCTGTTCTGAAACAAGGTAAGTTTTGGGGCTTCCCAGATGTGGTAGGTGGGATGCAGAGAATGCATTCTGGCATAGACTGCACTCATAACACTCAAGTACTAGAGGGAACTATTGCAGTTCTTGGATGTTACAGCTCTGTGACAAACCATTCCTACACAAATGCTATAAAGCCAGGGGATTTTCAACACTGTACCTATCACCCACTTTCAAAAGATCAGTCAGTCTGGAAGTCCAGACTGTGATTTCAGAAAAAATCAGATGTAGATGTTTCTGTAGGTTTTGTTCTTCATACAGTTTACCAAAGTACTTGGGTGAGAGATCATACCTGCCACCCCCCCAAAAAAAAACCCCAACAAAAATCCCCCACAACCCGACCCCCCCAAAAAACTGTGCACAGGAAGAGTTACATTTGTTCAGTGTTGACTGCAATCCACTCCTTTCTTGTACCACTGAACTTGTAAAGTCAGCTCCCCTAAGTACTGGAAGCCTAGCAGTCCTTGTGGGGACAGGAACATGACAAGACACATTAGAGAAATGACCAAAACCATCAAGGTGTGACTTCCAGTATCTGCTTCCTCAGAACTAAGTGAAGCTATAAATAAGGGAACCATCACCCTTTCCTCTCCAGTGGATGAATGCTCCCATTTGAAGCCCTGCAGGGTCATGTGTGACAAATGCAGTTTATCATATGGCTCTGAGATGTATCAGATGTCTCTGCAAATTACTGTATCACATGGATAACCCCAGGATACACACACAAACACATCAGTTACACCACTACAGAGCAGTATGAAACTTGTTGGTTTCTATTTTTTTAAACCCACACATTATCTCAGGCTCAACCCTGCCTTCTTCATATCATGACAAGTGGAGAAGTAGCAAACACCATGGAGCATATCCCTTCCACTAGTCCTGCAACCAGCCAGCAGGACATTGTACAAAGTTAAGAGCATGTGTAAGAGAGGAAAGGGTTTAAGTTTCTTTATGAGAAAAGACATTTTGTTTAGACTGGGGGTGGGGGTGGGGTGGGGGGAGGGACATGGGGCTTAATATGCAGTGTGTGTTTGCAGATAGTTATTCAGAAAAGCATGTCTAAATAGCATATATTGAATTCCTGTTGAATTTGTATTTGAAAGCATCCCATAGCATGGGAACTCAGCTACACACCTCTCCCAAGCATAGATTCTGGCATCTGAAGAAAGTGCAGAGACACCATGGACTATTTCCCCTGGCACGTTCTAGAAACAGTCTGTTCTGGATGCTTCCAGCTGAGCCTGACCATACCTCCCCCACCCCTAACTTCACACCCTGTCTCCCACTCCCTATCATCCATTCCTCCTTTGATCTGGGCTTGCGAAAGCAAAATGTTTGTCTTATCTAATGTCACTGTGGATGCTCATCTTGTTACAGCACGGGCTACTGTTTACATACAGTAGTGATGTCTACATAGGTGTGGGGCATGGCAAAACAAGCAGACATACAGCAGCTGCAAGCTGCTTATTTGGGAAGAGCTTCAGCAAAAGCATGGCACGCACGGGAAAGCTTCACCCTTTCATCGCCTGTGGAAATGCCAGCCCAGATTCCCACAGCTCAAATTCTCGTGGCTTTGACCTGACCACCTCCTATTAGTTGGCTGGAGGCATTCAGAAAAGCCTGTGAAATGAGTGGTGCTTGGGTCAAGGGACACCATAGATTATGGTGTGGGCATCTTAGGCAATTCAACTTTAGTGTGTCAAACTGGCAGCATGCTTTAGACCTTTGATGCCACGATGAGACTTTTCACGTCACGGGTTTTCTATTGCAACCTGCCTTATGAAAAGCACACACCCTAAAGGGAGAAGTTGCCGCAGGCACACAGAATTAGCCTCTTCTTAAGATGGGTGGATAGATCTGGTTCTCCGTCACACACGCATAAAGGCTTATTGAGCTAATGCTTCCTCCACAGACAAACAGCTACAGAAAATATGACAAATCTTATCAACTTGAAATGTTCTCCTACCTTTACCTATTGGTAGGAAGTTCTCTCATTTCTACCCTGTCTCCCTGTCCAGATGAGAGGTGGAAATATCCCAATGAGCTACCAATCTGCTCAGTGGAAGCTGAGCTCTCCCCTGACCTCATCATGCCCTGTCATTAGGGGGGTACCCTCACTTGCTTAAACTATCATCTTGCCATTGCAGCATTGCTCCCCAACATGAGCAGCTGTCTGCACCTTTGGTCACTTGACACTCGCTGTTACCCCCTCACACCTGGCTTGACGGGTATAACAACAAGGATGAAGCTAGTTGCTGGCAGGGTACCAGTGCTCCTCCAGGGCCACAGTCACAATTGGCCTGTCTGGTTACTTTTCTTTACTCTGCTGGCTGGGCACCAACACGTCCAGATGGAGAGCCAGGAAGCAATGCTCCTGTGGGCAAGCTGCTGCTGATGCTGCAGAACCCTGCTGCCTCCCTGTGAAGTGTCTGATGTTGGCCATTGCCTGACATGGCCTCCCAGGCTAGAGAGCAATTTGTACAAAACAAGTTTGCTCTTTCTGAAAAAAAAATGCTTTGCCAGTCACAGGTCACTTCATACCCAACTTCATAGGGGGCTCCACTGTTGTTGCCCCCCATGAGTGTGTTTGAGATGCAGGTGTTTTGGCTGCTGTGTCTCAGATAAGCAATTCTGTGAGTGTGCAAGCAGCTGCAGGTGGGCAGTCACTTGTGAACAGGTCTGGGGCAGCAGATGCTTCACCACAACTGAACTGTGGCCCAAAGAGTCTGCTTTGGGACCCTGTGTTCAGTATTTTGCATGGAGCTGAGCATCCCTCACTCCAGTAAACTCTGCTGGGAGAACAGGGAATGGCAAATGGACAGTGCAGCTCAATGCAAACGTCAGCTCCTTCTGCAGGGTAAGCAAATACATTTTCCTTTTCCTAGATATCGTCTTCATGTACACCACCAAGATGCACGTTCTAACCCATAGCTATTAAACATAGTTAGGCTTATTCTATCCTCAAGGAACACATATTGGTCTTTATTTTCTATCAGTGGTAAAATTCCCATGGGATTGTCAGGGCACAATGTCTTTGCCCACTGTATGTGTCATTTTTGCTGCTGTTTTATCCATAACTGTTTTAAGCAGGCTGCTAATAGTCTAAAATTAGACTAGACACATATCAACTGCACAGAGAAGGAATAATCTGAAAAATAGCAAGGTCTTTTAATTTGTGTAGACTTCAAAGAGCACCAGCTTCATCTTTCAAATAAAGGCAATCCAGTGTCCTCCTCATTAAAGTGGGAAAGGCCTTTGCCAGGTAGTTTATCAGTATCTGCTTATTTATTTCTGGGCCCCTGGAAAAGCAAGCTTGATTCCTTGCAGTAGCAGATCACCAACTCTATCACAATATGGATCACATTTTAACCCAGATGCTTTCTGATAAACTTCCTCCCCCTTCACCCACATCTCAAGCACATCCCCACTCAATCTTGCCTGTAACATCCATGAGACAGCTACACCAGTCAATTCTCTGCAAATGTAAAGGATCTATTTGTAGAAGTCTTTAAGATGACAAGAAATGCTGACCTTAGAAAACTGCGAATCACAAACTCCTTATTTCATCTTCTTTGCCTTTCTTTTCTCACTCCATGGATGCAAACCACCACCGCCCGGCCAACTTGTTCCAGAGTAACCACCAGGCCAGAGCTGCATTTTGAGCATCTCTGCTCCTTGGTATATTCCCAAAAGTCTTGCCCATGTCAATGTCAAGGGTCCGATTTGCACTTCCCGCGCTGCCCACCTCCATGACTTCTCTGCGCAGCACAGCAGCACAGGGAGGGGGTGCAGTGACTCACCCAGCCTCACCATGTCCCCTGCCAACCGGCTCTTTGTTTGTTTGAGTGATTGTATTGTTGAAGTCCCGTTGCCACATTTGTAACCATACTTTTTTTTTTTTTTTTTTTTTTTAATATGACAACCAGAAGTTCAGTTTTATAAACAGATGCTGTTGTGGGCCTCTATTACTCAGCTGGATCAGCGTCAGTCGTTTTTCCAGGCTGCGGTCTCTGTGCGGCACACTGAGTCAGAGGCAGCCCTGCACACATCTCTTTGACTCCCTGGTTTCCTCCCAGCGACTCTTGACTCCCCGCCAGCAAAGCAGGGCGTAGCTCATTAATTCCTCCCCCCCCCCCCCCCCTCCCCCCCCCCCTCCCTCTCTTTAAAGGCAGACTGATTCATAGTAACTCCTTTAAAACAGAGTGGAAAGACACCACCCTCCCGCACCAGCGGAGGAAACTTAAATCACCAGCAGGTCACTCCCCTGCACTGCAGCTCTGCGCTCCGGGACACAGCACCGCAGCTCCACACGATCCTGCTCCCGCAAGTGCTAGGACCAGCCCCAGCCCGCACGGTAAGAGCTGCTCTCGAAAATCCTCAGCAACTTTTCTCCCTCACTGGCGGCTGCTCCTCTCATCCAGCAGCTCCAGCCTGCTTTTCTTTTCCACTCCGCCACTTCTCTTCAACTTGGCACATGAGCTGGCTATGGGACACACCTTAACCTTTCAGCTTTAGCTTTGAAATCCAGCTGTGTTACGGGTCAATGCGACATTGCAAAGCGTCCCAGCTGCAACTGTAGAGTGCTGGCATCAGCGATATTATTTTTGCCTCCGGGGCATGTGCAGCGAGGGCGCAGGCACAGGGTGCCCAGCTTGGGCCAGCCCCGCCGCAGGAGCTGCTGTGTGTTTTTCAAGTAGTATTGCTTACAAACGTGGGAAAGTGCCTGCTTGAAATTAAGGCTGCTGGTTCAGCATTTCTGGCTCTCACTTGCATTTTTCTGCAAGTCTGTCTCCCCTCCATCAGTGGTTTGCCAAGCTTTAAATTAAAACCACGACAGTCATTCCAAGTGAAGTCCGAGAGGCCTCAAAGGTGCAGACTTTGGGGTACAGTGGAAAGGACCTCTCTTTTTCTGTTGGAGTCCCAGCTCCTGAGGCTGAAGCCAAGCCCTAGTTCTTACACAAAGCCACACGATGGGTAGAAATGCATGCTATGCCTTCCTTGGCAGCACAGACCCTAGAGTGGGGAGCACTGAGAGGTGAGGTGAGGGAGCGGGTGGAATTTCTAAGAGCACTGGGGCTGCATGGTGGGGTGTGTGTGTGGGAGGTGCTGATGGGAAGTGTAGGATTGCAGAGATTGGCAATTTTCCCTATTCACCTGCCTTTTTCCACACAACCACCCCCTCCCTCTCTCCTCTCCTTCACCAGTTCTCTCACTTCATCTGTCTGCTATGGTCTGTATCCTGCGGTCAAATCTGAACTATTTTTGAGGTCTGAGAAAGAGAGTGCAGCAAAGCCAGTTTGTTGGCACCAGGCTTTGGTTCCTGTTGCAGGAACCCAGCCCACCTCTGCACAGTTTCATGGATCTGAAAGAGACTGAAACAGTATTTAGCCCAGTCCAGCTGGGAATGGCTGCAGCTCTGGCTGCTGCTGTGGACAGTTGCTATATGAGTGGCCAAGAAGCTGAGCTGACCTTAACCTTGTGGCAGAAGGATGGATTTAGTGAATTTCGAGGTCCCCTCTGGCACTATTGCTTGAGGTTTGGTCATGCAGGGAGTCCCTCCTATCTAAGAAAAAGATGTTTGAGCGGTAGGGAAGCTGACCGAGGCAGCAAGTATTTCCAGGTCAGTGAGCAATGCATCTGGGTAGAAAGTGTTTTTGGAAGTTGTCATTTACCATGATTAACAATGAAATTGGTTGGGGGTGGGGGGTGGGATGCTGTGGTCACAGAGCAACTCTCACTCAAAAGCTTTGCATTCCTCAAGGCACCTCTGAAAGCAGTCTTGCTGAGGAACTACGCACTTCACATTTCTGGACAGAGTGGGATTCTTTTCTGAGCAAACACACAAGAAGGAGCTGGGTATGAAGAGTGTGAAAACTTGGAGTCTGTTAGCTGTTGTTCCTATGATAACAAGGGTTCAAGTGAGCCGAACATCTCCACCCAGCCCACCTCACACAGCCACCAAACATGGGGACTGTGGACTGAAAGAGTGCAGGCTTAAAGGCAGCTTATTTCTATTTGCTGCCTTGGGGATCAGCATAGGAAAAGGATCAAAATTGAGGTATCTTACTATCACTAATGCTGTGGTGCCTGGAAGCACAGACTGAAATACAGCTCCTTCATGTGAGGCGCTCTATACCCACCCAAGGAGTTCCTCCCAGTAGGCTCCCATGGAAGCTCCCCCCAGCTATGAGTAATCATTTAAACGTGGCATGCAGTCTGAGCCATTCACCCAGGCTACCCTCGTGTTAGAGCTGGGCATCGCCAGCCAGGAACAGATGCCATCCTGAGGCAGACATTTGAGAAAGGGAGTCCAGCCACACCCAAGGACACATCGATGGAGGAGGGACTTGGGATCTTGTGGAGAAACACCCAGTTTTGGAGTGGGTGCCTCAGAGCTGCAGGGTTGTTAGTGCTCCCCCGTACCCTGCTGAGGACAGAGAACCCAGGGCTTGGAAAACCGGCCCTGCTGGCCTAGCCGGTGGTCTTTGAATTTTGCAGTGTGCGAGTAATGCAAGTGCATGCAGGTATTACTGTTTGGTGGCCTGGGGTAGAGCAGAGGTTGTATTTTGAAACAGTTCTGGGAGATCTGCTGATAATAGCCAGCCTGGTTTTGGTAAAAGGCCCACCTCAGGGCCTTGTTTGTAATGAGACAGGAGATTTGCTGCAAGCACAAATCCTTCTCTCTGTTCATCACCCTCCGAGCAGCAAGGCTGGCACATGGCACTCAGCCTGCGCCTGCTTGAGTTTCCTCAGAGCAAAAGCAGGAGGTTTGGCAGGGTACAGCCTGCTTCCCTAGTCCTGCCTGTTCACAGGGGGCTTCACAGGGCCCATCAACCCCAGGCAGTCGCTGTGATGCCCCTTCCATGGCACATTTCCACCTGCTCACTTCCCCGCAGTTCCCTTTGCCTGCTGGACCAGTCCTCACTTTACCGAGTGCTACACCCGATGGCAAAGGGGGAGGCACCTGATGACGGGCTAGGATTTGCCTTTGGATACTCAAGTGCCCCACAAGGCAAGAAATAGCATTACTAGACCCATTTGATCTCAGTAGGCTCCTGTGCCTGTACTCTTCAATAGGGAGGTGACAGTACTGTCATCCAACAAAACACAGGGCAGGCTTCAGGGCGTGGCACTCCTCATTATTTTTTTCTTCTTCCTGTTCTCCTGCAAAAAAAATAATGAAAAGGGAATAAAAGACAATATTCCTTTACCCTTTCTTCAAGGCAGGGAGAAATAAGAGACACAGAGGTGCTCTTTTACACCTCCAAAAGGGAGGGCAAGGAAGGGAATTTCCTATCTCCCCATCTGAAGATGGATACTTAATACTTCATGGGTCTTTCCTGCTGAGGCAAAGCAGCATGCACAGAAAAAGAGACTCTTCTCCATGGGCCTGCTCTTTTGACAGCCTCTGCCAGGACTGGTAATTAACTGGTAGCCACAGTCCTGTAATACGGGCCCTGAATAAATGTGCTGAAGCATCAGCTCAAATGTGACTACACAGATTCTCTGTCAGAGCCAGTCCACACCCAGTCATCCCATAGCACGATACGGGTCCTGCAGCAGTTCCTTATATAAACTGCCCAGAAGGAAATCTAGAGTGCCTCTGTTCTTAAACTGCTTTCTGCTGTTACACTGTAGGGAGGGCAGCAAAGCAGCACGTCTAGGGGCTGCCATCTGGAGCATCATTTCCTCACACCCCATTGGGAGAGTTTTGGAAAGTACCTTCCTAGTTAGAACAGCTGAACAATGAACAAAGGAGACCCTGGCCAGATTTGAAGCTCCACACACCCTCCTCCTCCTTAACTGTTTGTAGCAGGGTAGAGAGTACAGGGAAGTGACTCTCTCCATGGAGTACATGGAAGACCAAACGTAGCCCATGCCTTGTCATGGTAGGGAGGGATGGTTAGGACAACTCAGCTCTAGAACCCACGTTGCCCAAGAAAGTGACCAGTTTGCCAAGCTCATAATTAAGATCTATCCCTTTTCCCCTATGACAACCAGTCTGTACTGCAGGCATGGAGAGACACCCACAATGAGAGCCCAGGGACAGATCCTGGGCTAGGTCATCCCCAACCATGCAAAGAAATGCAGTGAACTATGAGCATTGGAGCGGCTGATGGCAGGTGAGCAGTGACTCATGCGGAAGGTTTGGCTCCTAATCCTGGCATTGCTGGATTAGAGGAAATCTGGGCTGAGGACCTTTGCTGTCCTTTTGCCCTTGCAGGGCAGAGACTGCTCAAGGAGGAGAGTTGCGAAAGCAGCTGCCACGACTGGGTCCAGTGTCCACATTCTTCTCATTCCAGAGAGACATCTCCCCCACAGGCTCCAGCAGGCCTCTGGAAAGGACACTGAGAGCCATGGGAGCAAGAGGGGAGAGCTGCAAAATGCAAGCAGGCTAGTCAGGGGGTTGCTGAAGACCAGCTCCAGGAACATGGACCACTGCTGAAGGAAAGCTGGACTCTGAGACTGGCACAGCCACTGGTTGTGCCAGCTCAGGCAGCTGAGGCAACCTGCCTGCTAGCTGGCCTATAGCAGCTGCAACAAGGCCAGAGTGCTGTGTCCTGACAGATGCCTTGTGGAAAGCCATTTCTGCATGTAATATGAGCTAGAATGACCCTTAGACCATTCTGTCAGCCCATGCTAATCACAGGTGCATGAAGCCCTCTTGAAGCCAGGAGGGGCGTTTTACCTCACAACCACCTTTACCCCACCCTGCACAGCACACTGACCAACTTCAGGCTGCACAGCATCGTCTTGCTTCTGCTTTATACTCATGCCCCTGCTCCTCGTAGTCCATCACTTGTGCACTGTAGGTCAAAAGAAGGAGCTATCACACAATTTTGCAATTCAATCCTGCACAGTCTTTTCCAAGCTCACTTGCAGGAACAAGGACACCCTGCAGGCAGACTGACCCAAAAACTCAGACTGTTTAGATGCCTAAGTTGCATTGATCTCAGTATTTTGTAGGTTGTACTGGCGTGTTCATAGATTTTGCAGTCTTGAGAAAGAGTCACTAACTGATAAGGAGCCACTTCTTTTTCAGTTACCCTCCCTTGAAAAAAAAACACAAACAAAACCAAAACAGAAGATCCTTGCAAAACTATGTAAATCAGAGAACTGCAGTTTTAATTTAAAAATGCAGCTAAAAGCACAGCTGATGTGAGCTCCACAGACCTTCCACCTCTATCTAAAGCCTGTTGTAAGGAGGAAAAAGCAGGAAGCCCCACCAGAAATGATCTGTGCACTTTTGCTCACACCACACTGTAACTTGAATTTTCTTGTCAGAGCTGTCAGATGGTTTCTCCCACGTGGGCACTGTCAGTGTCAAAGTCACACAGATAAATATGCGCACTCATAAGGAAGCCACGCATGGGTACACATGCAGACAAACACACACTCAACACACATGGTTCAGCTCTGCTCACAGGGAAACCACAGATGCACACTCCCATTCATAGAGGGAGCCACGCAGAGCTGCAGATGCACACCCCTACACACACCACGTCATCGCCCAGACTGTCAGTCCTCCCACAAAAGTTTCTTGCATATGTTGGCATCTTGTCTAAACCCCTGCAAGTCCCAGCAACTCCTGTGTCTAATTAACCCACCCAGGGACCATCTGACACTCTAAGGGTTGAGCGTGCTCCCCATTGCACCTCCAAAAGTGCAGAGGAACACTTCTGTGCTTCCACTAGCTCTGAGGTCCCCTTCCCCACCCCTCCCTCTTACTTGCCGCCCATCAGCCCCAGCCCTTCCTTGGCGTGTCTAGTGTGAGTGACAGATTTCCTCCAGCAGTGGCTGCTGGCTGCCTGCCAGGCCCCAGGCTGCTGTCTCTTCCCCTTCCTACTACCAAGAGAGCTTTGGAGTTTCAGTTGATGTTGTCACATGGCTGAGCACTCGAGGGTGGTTTCTTCTGCAGAAAATGCCAATTTCTCACTGTCTGCCCTAGGAGCTCCGATATTTCCCCACTCTCATATGAATCACAAGCATGAGAGCTGGAAAAGCCTTGTGTGTCATCTTTTGTGACTCCGCCTTGCATCTCTCAGTAAATGGAGGTTCGTTTCCAAGGGTGGATTCTTGAGGACTTTTGGTCCCACAAGAAATGATTCATATTCTGGGGCTTAACAACTCTGCTGGGAAGGCAATTCCCCTGATCCCTTGGAGACCATACCACCAGAAAATACTTCGCAAGCACCAGACAAAATCTTCAATTTTCTTAAGCTTATTTTCAGTTGTAGTATACCTCAGGCTGCTCTACACTTCCCTTTTGATTGAAATTCATCTGCTACTTTTACAGCCTTGCTGTATCCCATGTGATCACCACAGCCACCACCCATGCGTGCACAAAATCTTCTCACTGCCATAAACCAGAGGCTCCACAGGCCTCCATGTGCCTACACACACCTCCTGCCCAACCCTTTTCCCACACATGCGAAATCTCTTTCCACAGGCACCAGCCTACTCATCCACATGTCTATAAAAAGCATCTGACTTGTAAGTTGAGTCAGGCCAGTCTGTCAAAACCAGGTTGTCAACAGCAGTGCTGGCATACAGTGGTTTATAAAAGCCTGGAGTCAGCAAAGACTCTGGATTCAGCTGGATCTGAAGCAAGAAACAGAGCAAAGGGTGAAAGCAAAAGGATACTTCCCTGTGGTTGTTTAAAGTTGTCATGTTTCTAGTAACAATGTGATGGGTCCGAAGTCACTGGGCCACCAGGATATTACAGAGATCTTCACATCTTTTCATCCTGCCAGGTGACCCAGGGCACGATGAGGACTCATATCACACACAGTGACAAGGTATGCACTTGTAGCAGGGCTAAGATGCAGGCAGGGCCTCAGCTCAGTCAAAAGGCAGATCTACAAATTCTGCGGAAGGTTTTATCCCACTCTGAGGTTTCCCTTGCTGGTAGCACCATGGCAGCATTGCTATTTGTAGGTTGGCTTTGCAATAAGGAATGTACCAGTGACAGAGGTGGCAGTTTGTGGCTGTCTCAAACAATGTCAAACAGCTTTTATTTTCTGTCCCATCCTCTCCAATTCCCCCCTTCCTTTCCAAGTGGCCTTGGCCCTGATTCAAACACCAGTATTCCTGGTGTGACCCAGTGCCACCACAGACAGTGGCCAGGTTCATGTGCTTTCTCTAAATATTGGACCTCCTTCTGTCACCATCAGAGACAGCGCACTGGCTGAGACAGACCACTGGTTTGACTTACTACTGCATTCCTTATATTCTGTGGTGGCAGCTGGGGAAGGCAGAATTGTTTTCATCTCAGTTGCTTTAAATCTATGGAGATTTTTATTGACATTCTGGTCAAAAACATTTGCTTTTACCCCAAAATGCCATCTTTCCCTTGTTGAAAAATTGAATGTATGAAACCCAAGGGACTTCAGCTGAAAAACTGACTTTTAGAGGAGTCAGAGGCCACCACGGTGCTCACAGGTGGTTGATTTAGCTGTCCTTTGCTCACTGGATACTATGGGCTACTTTAGGCTATTGGCTGAGTTCTCCCCTCAGCCAGCATCTCTGAGAGTATGCCTCATCAACTTACCCTGGGAGAGGTCGTTCCAAGCAGGAACCTCAGTTCAGAGGGGAGAATGAGAATGGGAGTCAGATGAGCTAGATCCCTTGGGAACACTTCAGATCTGAAATATTTCAGATTCAGTTGAGAGTGCTCTGGTTTTTCACCCCAAACAACCCGATCGTTCCTGCAGAAACATCCTGCACTTTTCCCCTCTACTCCCTTCACTGCAGTGCACTTTCTGCCAGATGCAAAGGACCACTACCTAATCTGGCTTACCCTCCTGAGGAACCCACTCCCTATATTTGAGGAACTATACTGTTGGCCTTTGTCATATCTCCAAGTGGTACTTTGCATTCCATCCTGATGCTTTGCTAAGCAGCAAACAAGGGCAACAAGTCACTTCTCCGGATTGCCCTCCAGACAGAAGGATCCAAAACACTGAAGTAGATGGAGTGGTGATATGGGTGGCTACACTTTATCTGCATGAGAAGGCTTTGTCTTAGTTTTTAATGAGTAGTGCTTGCCTGCTTGAACTTGAACTAAGGTGCAGCAGAGCTATGTGTTCTTGCCCAATATGTGTACTCCTTCATGGTTAGAAAATAGTCTTTACACGGATATGTCTGTCATGCTTATCTGTAGGCTTTTTTGTGCTGAAGGCTGTTATGGTGATTGTTATTCATGGTTTTTGTTGGTGTGGCTTGTTATTTCTCCTCATCCATCATCCCAGGAAAAAGAAAACTCAGTCCACTGTCATCAGTGCAAGATCTTCTCTTGACTCACACAGGCTGTCCAGCAGGTGCATGACCTTCACTCCTCCTTCCCCACCAGCATGTCCTACCTCAGTAGTCATTTTGCTTTCATGTCTCAGCTCTGTTTTTCTTGGCTTAGCTGGGGTCCCTCCTCTGAAAGGCATGCCAGGAGGCTCAATGCAGGATTCACAACCTGGTTGCTTGACTGGTTTTTGAGAAGCAGTCCTAAAATTGGCAGGGTGTCCTGAACACTTGCAGGGTTAAATAATTGTGGTTTTGGGAGCTTTGGGGTGAGTCAGTGGAAAAAACTGGCAGCTCTAGGAAGGCTAAGACTGACTCATAGCCCAAGAAGAGCCTGAGGAGCTCCAAATCCAGCTACAGTTTAGGTAGGGGAATGGAAGAAAAGGCATTTGCGTGCAATTGTGTCCTATTGCTCTAGCAATGCGACCCCACCCTGTAACGGAGAAAGATGTCTCACACTTAACAAACGGAAAGCTCATCCGGTCAGTCACTAGTGGTCTGCCAGCTTCTCTGTCTAATGGGAGGAAAAGTGCGTGCTGTACTGTCAGAGACAGAGATGACTCTATTTCAATGCCATTCGTTCACCCACTGCTCCTTTGGGATTGTTCTCTAGTGTTTTATCTAAAAGGCAGGGAGAGATGAAGGAAGGGGAAAGCAAATGAATAGAAAAGGAGGCTTGTGCCTTAACTCACTAAGTATCAAAACTAAGCTGTGAGCACATATCTCCGAGGGAGTTTGCATTTGATAGTGTGTGTATTCAGGGAGAGGTGCTGACGTTCTCAGGAAGTAGGTGCACTGAAAGCACCTGAACTAACAGTGCTCTCAAGCAGTGTGAGAATGGGGCAGAAAGAGCAAAGGGAATAAAGGATTTGGTTTTGTCCTTAGCGTATTGGTCGAAGTTCTGGGTGTGGGGCTTTTTTTTACATTGAAAAGTAACATTTACCCCTCATTTTAATTTCTGAATGCAAACAGAAGATGCATTTAAAAGGACTGTTCTAGTCCCTTAGGGTGTCATGAAAGCAAGTTTTTAGTCTTTCAAGTACAGGGCTTTTTTGAAGGTCCTCAAAATAATTGGCAAAAAACTGCTGAATGAGTTTTTAAAGAGGCCATGGAAAAATACATCCATCTGTGAAAGAGGAAAGTTTAGCCACTCTTCAGTAAAGGCCAATTTCAGAGAAGGCAAATTTACCACCATTTGGTGTGTGCATACCAATACACTATGGTGGCAAGAGTACTCATTACAGTTTGTGTAGTCAAAGGGCTGGGAAGATTTGACTCAGAGGCTCTATTCCAGGCACCTGCTGCAGTGATATCACCTAGTCATGGCAACAGCAATAGTTCCTCAGTTCATGGTACAGTGTCTATATCAGTTGACATCCAGCATTTTGAAACACTCGTTCCTTTTGCAGTCAATGGAAAGAAGGGGTTTAATGCTCATGTCGGATGTGTTCCTGTGGTAGCCTGCATATAATATTGAGAACCTGGATTTTAGCAATCCTGAACTCATCAATGACTGTCACTACAGTCAGCGAGGAACTCCTGAGAAGTCTGTACTTTCTCCAAGATCATCACTAAAGAAAGTACTTCTTTAGCAGAAGGTACAAGAAGCTAGGGCACAGTGACCAGGCCATCCAGGCGAATCAAGCCATAGGGCATGAGTTTGCTATAGGACACCCTAAAGCAGACAAGTAAGCCTGGCCCATGTTCAGCAAGCTAATCAACTCCAGAGAGTTCTCCCAGGTGAAAGAAACCTCAGAGCAAACAAGCTATTGCTGAGAGAAGAGGACCAGTTACCAAACCTAGTCTGCCCTTCTAAGGAGCGGCCTCATTTGGGTCGGAGGAGTGGCCTAACAGAGCTGGTTCCTTGAAATCCTGAACTCAAGGAATTCCTCCTGGTCATCAGCTAATGCTTAACTGGACAAAGAACCACTGATGAGAAGCCTGTCTGCCTGCTCTGGTTTGAGAAACTGTATCCAAAGCAGTGCAAGGAATAGCTGTAGAACTTTACAGGGATACACTCCAACACATGGCCACAATGAGAGAAAAGACAGGAGTGGAGAAGGTGGAGTCATTGAGTAAAAGCACCACATTTATGAGACTTTACAAAGCCTTTCGTTACAGTTTGCGTGAAAGACATCATAAAGTATAATTGTGTGGTTCTATGACAATGTTACCACATCCTGTACAAATGGTGACAGCATCAAATCTTATCTAAGTCACCTGGACCAAAATAACTTGGTAACCAACATTCATCATGTACTTGATACTGCTCTTCAGTACCAGCACTACCAAGAGAAAGAGCACCACAGCCCTGTGAAACTTTCTAGGAAACAATCTTTCACTGGCCAGAGCGGACCCAGTAACTCTTCTTCCCCATTTCTGTGGCTGTACCGCACAATTACTAATAAATGCCTGGGAGGAGGGAGAATATACTCACTCACTTTGTGTGAATTGTCTGCACTCTCTCAGCTTAGATTTGTTCCTTGTATTTTGAGTATTCAGGGGAGAAGTCAGCAGCTTTGACAAACATGAGAGCTGTCTAAAACCCATTCCCCTCCCTTTCAAATCACATATTCATCAATGACAGGGAATCTTACAAAAAGTAAAAGTTTGCAGGGTACAGAGGCAAAAAAACCCAAAACAAACCAGAGGGCAATTTGTGCTACTGGATAATCTTATTTTAGTAATAATGTGATCTGCACGCCTAAAGTTTTAAAAGGGAAAAAGGCAGTTTTCATTGCAAACCTAAGCATCTTCCTCTGCTCTAGAACACCTCAGTGGGCATTTCTGTTCTGGTTATTCTCTTCTTCACGCAATGGAACGACCCGTTGAGTAGGGGCAGCCCTCCAGTCCACTCTCCGCTGCTGCTCAACAGCTGATGTGCCCAGGACCACACAGTCCTCCACTCCACACCACCTGTCTGTGTTCCAGACCAGCTGGAGGAGGTGGTGCCATGAGAGGGAAAGGGAGAACAGGAAAATCTTTCCTGACCTCTGTGAATCCTGTGGGCAAAAGCTGCTCTTCCTGGAGTGTAGTCCTGGAGTATGTCATTTTTACTTTACATAACCACACACCAATTTAAGTATCTTGTATTTATAGTCAGGCTATTTTTAAAATGCCCTCAAGCTAACTACCCCTGCTCTAAATCTCCTCCCAGACTAGTTCCTTTACCAGGCTGTCTTTAACCTTTTGAGCAACTGACTCCCTTGCAGATTTTGACAAAGGTTTTAGTGATGTTTTTTGTGACTGCATGGTTCCAGAAAGGATTTTAAATCAACCTGTTTTCTTACATGTAAATAAAGTAATGTAATGCTATTCTTTGATTCAGCCCTTCCCTTTACCTTCTCCCTCTGCTCTTGTTCTCCTCCAGAGTTCTCTGTATCAGTGACGCCACCTAGAAGGGACCCAAGATGTTGGTGCTTCTGGCTGGAATCTTTGTGGTTCACATTGCCACTGTCATCATGCTCTTTGTCTCCACCATTGCCAACGTAAGTAGAGACCACACGGGACGAGACACGGCTGGTGCCCTCCGCAGCAGTAGCCAGCCCTTTATACAGCTGGCAGGGGGACAGGCGGGTGGGGGCTCAGGTCTATAGGTGAGGGACACCCGCTCAGAGCTGTGAGTAAATATGAAGCAGTGATGGGCGTTCTCAGCAAGCAGAAAGGCAGCCGGGGTGGTAAAGGAGGCAGCCTCTACCTGCCAGCCCCCTTTCCCAAATCCCGGTGCCAGCAGCACCTCCGTGAGGAGCAGGGAAGGTCAGTCGATGACAGCTCTGAAGCGGTATTTATCATCCCATGTGGCAGCCAGGCTGCTGCACAACTGGGCGCCTCCCCCCCCCCCCCCATGCCTGCCCGCTCCGACGGCAGCGCCGGGGGCTGGGGGCCGTTCCAAGCCCAAGCCGAGGGGCGCGGCCGGCGCCCCCCGCCCGCCGGGAAACCCGGGGCGAGGGTGACCCCTGGCGGCTCGGCGGGGCGGCGCGGCCGGGGTCTCCCCGCGCCTCCTGCCCGGCGCCGGAGGCTGTCGGGGGTCCCTCGCACCCGCCCGGGCGGCTCCTTCGCTCCGGCGTGCCTGCCTGCCGCCTCGCGCGGGGGTTTGGGGAGGGGATGGCCTGGGCCGTTTCCCCCCCATCATGGGAGCAGACTGCCCCAGTGTTTCACCTGGACCAAATGCCTCCTGGCCGTGGAAGCCTGCGTCATCTCCTACCCGCTTCGCCTGTTCATCTGCTGCCGACACGTGCTGCCTTTTTCAGCTCTGTCTCGTGGCACTTAGGCTGCTCTTGCTTCCCTTATGGTTTAGTCTGACAACTGGGCGGAAGAGCAAGGAAGCCTCCCTTCACCCTCGACACCACTGTTTCATCCTGTTTCAGGTTTGGATGGTGGATATTACCAACTTTGGAACAATCTCATCAGGACTCTGGCTACAGTGTAACAAGACCTGTGATCAGCTGCCACTCAGAGGTGGCAATGATGGTAAGTTAGGTCTGCATTTTCATCGTGGTGATAAATTGCAGGACAGTAGTGCACAATACCAAGGCTGAATCCCGACCTTCTCAAATCTATTCCCTGTGTGTTCACAGCTTCCCTCAAAGCCGTGCAAGCCTTTATGATCCTCTCGATCATTTTCTCCGTCATTGCACTTGTCATGTTCATTGTCCAGCTGTTCACCCTGGAGAAAGGCAAACGGTTCTACATCACTGGAGCCATCATGCTGGTTTGCTGTAAGTATGTGTGCCTTTCGATGGCTGTGCACGCGTCCCACTGCCGCACCTCTGCCACACATGGCCATCAGGGGAGGTTGTCAGCCAGCTAAATGTTTCCAGTGGCCCAATTCTTGTGATAAAAAAAAGCACTGGGGAACTGGAAAGTGTTCGGTTTTTTTCACTGTATATAATGAAGGTATTTCCAGATTTTCATTAGAAAAGCCCAATAGGTTTTTCAAAACACCTTTGAAACACAACAAAAAAAGATTCAAGTATTTTGGAGGCCAGGGGAATAAACAGTTAGACAACTACTGCTCATGGGATTCAACACAGGACCAAACTGCCTGCAGATCTTATTACTGATTTCCTCCTAACAAAGGTTTATTCCCCATGGCACTCACTAAACAAGCCCCGAGTGTCTTATGTCATCATGTCTACAAGAGAAATACTCCATAAATAAGCCTAATGGGCAGCAGCCCCTCTCTTATGTGGCACAAGACATGCATTACAATCTCAGGGGACAACAGTATTTCAGAAGTCCTGCAGCAATGCTGGTTTCTGTGCATTTTCCAACTCTTTTCTCCCTTCCTTCCCACAGGGATGTGCATTCTGATTGGAGCCTCCATTTACACAGCTCGGTTCACAGGCAAGCTGTCCTACGCACGTTCTCACCACGGCTACTGCTTCATATTGGCCTGGATCTGCTTTTGCTTCAGTTTCATTATCAGCATCCTCTATCTTGTTCTTAGGAAAAAATAAGGCTGATGGGAGTCCAGGGGAGAGGGTTGGCTACTGGGAATGGGGAAGAATTGCTCTGCTGAGAGAACTGTTGGGCCAATAGGCAGAAACAGCTACCATCATCACCACTGCTACCACCACAGAAAAATCACTAACAAAGCTAGAATCCTCAGAAACTCCTTCACCAAAGAGAGGGAGAAACAGCTCCAACTGATCTAGCACTGCTGGGGCTGTTGCACCAGAAATCTGCAAGTGACCCAGACAGCTCTTCTCCTTTTCTGCAAAGTCATGTCATACTTTCACAAAGCTTCAAGTTCAGCAGTGATGATTGAAGGGCACCACAAAACCAAGGGCTGCATCTTTCTCCCTTCCTAAAGCCCTTCTTACTTACATTTCCGTGTGCCTTGTGGGTTGGGCAGTGAGGCTTATGACCCCTTTTTTTGTCCGTTGAAATGAAAGGGATGGGCCTTTTGTTACATTTATACATACATATATATATATGCACATATGTGAAAGACATTAAATTGAGAAGAAACCCAACAGAAATCAGATTAACTTCGCATTAAAATATCTACAGAAAAAAGGCAGCAATTTTTTTTCTGTTCTGTTTACTATTTGACATTCCCATGGTTGAATCAGATACAGGTAGGAAGGGCAAATATAAAGGCATGGATGACAGGGGGCAGGGAGAGAGAGAAAGTGTTGGTGAAGATACACAGGGGTTCCTAATTACAGAGGATGCAGTTGCTCAGTGATGCACATGCAGAGAGGGAATCAGCTGGGTGTGTGTCTACACTAAAATCTTCTGTTCAGCTCCAGAACATGCTAACAACATTGCAACATTGCAGGTCTTTACTGAGACGAGTCGTTATCTGTAGACAGGGTTTTTTTCCCACACTGTCACCCAGTACATGGTATTAATTGAGAGCCCCACCTTGTGACACAGCTCATCTCAAAGGCAAATGATACTGCTTAGCAGAGGAAATGTGTTCCCTAATGACAGATTAGGAGAGATGAGGCAGGGCTTGTGAGTTCTGCTCCTTGCTGCACAACCTTAGGCCAGTCACTTTACGTGGTGCTTTTCCGTCTGCCAAATTCTTCCATAAAACTATACCTACCTCCAAGGTTGCTGAGAGATTTTGAGTCTGCTTTGTAATACAAGGTCCCCATGTGAAAGGCTGGCATGGGAAAGTAAGGCATTGGTACTGCTGCAACCCACAAATTTCTGGCAGTTGAAAGAATCTCAGTCACATGTGGCATTTGTAAGGGACAAGAGGTCAAAACTTCCTGTGACTCCATCCACAACTAAAAGGCAGAGAGTATAAAAAAAATTACAGGTGCAGATTCTGCATGGATGCTATTTACCTCTCTCTCTCTCTCTCTTTCTCTTTCTGTTACATGTTCTTCCTATGTACACTTTATCAATTTGGTGGATATATTCTAGTACTGTATGTTGCTGTTTCATTAACAAAGGTTATTTCATACATAGTCATTGTAAATATTTTTAAATGCATATTTTTGACTTTGAGGGTAAAAAAATAAAATCTGATTCCCTTTATTATAAAGAGTTTTGCTCTGGGTTTTTTTTTTATTAGTATTAACAGATATGTTTTCATATGTTAACAGAAGCATTTGCTGTTCTCACTGAATCAAAGCTCACCCCCTTAAGATAACACAGAAGTACCCTGTTCTCCTGCTTGTCGGTATATGAGATTTCCTGTTCTGGAGGGGAGGAGGAAGCAGAACAACTCCCAGAGCTCCTGTTTCAGGCTCTCTGCAAGCTCAAGCAGGTAGCATGAGCAATGGTAACACTCAGTCCCAGAGCCAGGCTTTGCTTCACACCCAGCAGAGCTGGAAATGTGTTTTCTCACTCTGTCAGAATCTCGTCTCTGTGGAAGCTGGTGCTTAATATGCTGCAGAATTTATTACGTCTTAGACCAACCCTTAGCACAAGTGAGTCCCAAAGCAAAATCACCGAGGTGTTTGCCTGGGCCACATGAGTTGGTGTAGCTGCTGTGTCCTTATCATTGTCTGGCCAAACACCTCAGCAGCTCTAGAGCTCGAGCAGAGTCCAAAGCCAAGGACACAGGCAGATCTCAGCAAACTTGGGGCACAATCCTGTGAGCTCTGAGGTGAGGTAAGGCCTAGCGGGAATTAGCTGAGTGGGAAATTTTGCTTTATCAATTAATCCACTTTAGGGAGAGCTAAGACATTCTGATTGAGGGTAGAACAGTGACATGAGTCTTTAGGAGCAGAAGTTTCACCAGAGAAGGACCTCATACATAGCAGGGTGTGGGAAGGCTCACAGTGTGTGATGGGTGGATGCTTGTCCTGGTCTCAGGAGTTTCCAGGAGTCTGGCTGTGCATCATCCTCCTGGAAACTCCTATAAGTGCAGGGTAACCAAAGACCAGTCAGGCACTGGGAACAAGGCTCCTCTGGTTACAAGCTAACACTGGCAGGTAAGACCTGAGCCAGCAGCTGAAATGGGAACACTGGGGGATGCTAGCTAGGGAGCTTTGCAGGAGCATGCCCACGGCTAGGCTGGTATCCATGCCCTGTTTCTAGCATGGCACAGATCACACATGACAGTATGATACCTTACAGGATGACAAAGCAATCCCAGCTTTGTTGAGATGCTCAGGACAGGTCACAGGTAATGGTCTTGATTTTTGAACAATGGTCTCCAGCAGCCTTTGTCTCACCATATGATATGGATATGAAGGCTACCAGACACTCTGGGCAGTTTGGTTTGCCAAAAAACCACTTGGGCTTTTAAAGGAACAGTGCCTTAATCTACAGGTGGAAAAAATCACTGGGTCCTCTGGCATCTGAGAAACGTAGTTGTTCTAGTCCCTGAAGTATAACCCATTCCAAATGAGACAGTCTTTTCCACATCTGGTAGCTCCCACCACCATCTTTCAAGTCCTGTTACATTAGGGGCTGGCAGGCAGGGAATTACATTGCAGGACAGAGCACACCAAAGGGAAAAGTAGATACCAACAAAGATGAATCGATTACAAAACAGGAGGAAGCAGAAAAGGACAGGAGCAAATGGCACTATTGGTTGTATCATATGATGGGTGTTTGCTGAAAAATCATCTTCAACACGTCCTGAAGTGACACTGATGCAGTACCACACAGACTGTGAGATACAAAGTCATGGCACTCCTGCAAGATCCATTACAGGGATTTCAGTAACCAAGCCTCACAAGGGCCAGGACCAAAACTGATTCCATTACTTTACAGCAGAGTCCTTGTACTTTGAAGGAAAGCCTTTGGAAGAGGAGAAAAAGAAACAAAACAATCTCCATGCCTGAGACTCCACTGCAGAACAAAGGAAGGATTCCCCCTTCCTGGTCCTTTTTCTGCTGGTCACAGTGCAAGGAGGAAAGGGCTTTCCATAGACAAACTGACTAATTCAGGGCATTTGACTACAGTAAATCAGCTGCAGGAAGTGCTAAAAATAAGGGACAGCCAAGGAGGCAAGAACAAGAGTCACCCTCGATCTGACCAGAGAGTCAGGCTATGCAGACTGGAAATAAGCATTCCAATAACTGCTCATGTTAACAGGTTTGAAATTATCTGAACATGTTCATGGGAGTGTTGCAAAAGCTGCTGCAGACAACTCAGGGGAGAGCCCTGCTCTGTAAATGGCAGAAGCCCAAAGTGGCCAGGCAAAGTAACTGACTCCTGGGCTGATGAAGGGGCAATGACAGCATTGCAAACATAAAGGCAGTAGCACCTGCTGCATTTACAGAATGCAGCTGCCTGTCAGCATAGCCAGAGCCAGAGAATGGCTTGATTCCTTTGCAGAGCAAAGATGACAGAGAAAAAACCAAACCAACACCAACAAAAAAACCCAAGCGTGCAAGGAATAGGGAGACCATGGGAGGCATAAAAGATGATGCTAGGAATCGTGTAAAAGATTATGGGTCACTTCTGGCACTGGAGTAACTCTCCACTGCTGGCATCCAGGGTGCAGTTAACCCAGGAATCATTTAACAGAGGAAAGTAAGGCAAATATTATGCATGCAGCATGAAATATTATCCCACTCAAAACATACCCAGCCCAGGGGGCATCCCAGAAATGTAATATTGCAGTTGTCTTTAGAAGTCTGCCTAATCTTGTAATTATTTACATTTGCAGCTCTGCTTGCTCAGATAATAAGAGCAGTCAGGGTACCAGTTGATTGCTGGAGGAACTGGGGAGGTATTTTAATCCCAGACCCTCTGTTCCAGCATTGCTCAGTTGGTGAGGTGCATCACTGCAGGCAGCTCAGCTCTCCTGACACTGTCAGAGCCATGATATTGGATTAGATACACAGTGATCTGATGCATGATGACAAATCTCATGTTGCACAATTCACCCGAAGTATGTGGGTATCTGGTATAAATATACACCTTGTCATCTGTTACAGTGCTTAGGAAACTTGATTGCCTTTATGCTCAGCCTAGTGTGGAAAACTGTAGCTGGCAACCTTCCTCCATTCCACCCCGTCTCAGGCTTCACATGTGGACCAGGTTAGCCAGGGACCAGAGGTGTCAATCCATAGGGTGAGGGGCCTCCAGCCAGCATATGCCTAGAGGCAAGGACAGGAGGTATGCTCTTCACAGAGGTTTATGAGAAGCCAAGATGTTTCATCTGATCTTTTAGGCTAATCCCAGTGCCAGGATTTGGGCAACAGAGCCAAATTTATCTGCAGTGAGGTCTAAGAAAAGCGGCAGTGCTGTGGAAGTCTGCTCTGTGGGTATGGTCACTCTCATACAGATGACCTGGAGGGCATAATGCAGTCAGAGGTGCTAAAGAAAAGGGTGTTGGGGGTGCTCCTGCCTCTCTCCACCTTCCAGGTAGATCTGTGCATGGACAGAAGCCTGGTTTTTGGCATTCACAGATGGATGTGACTTTTTTCCCACAAGTTTTGTGAGGCATCAGAGAAGCAACTCCCAGAATAAAAGGTTCCTTTCATTGGCATGCTCACCATAGAGCTTTTTGGGCCTTGCTTTGATGATAAGGTGGAGCTGAGGGGACTGAGCTGTAATTCAGTGAGTAAAAGCAAAAAGCGCTTTCTAGGGCTTCAGGAGGGTAGGGGGATGTGTGGCTCTGAGAGAAAGGGGGATATCAAATGAATGAAGCACTATCTTGTTATCAGAGCCCAGAAACCATACAAACACCAGGGCAGCTTAGCCAAGCAAGGAAAATGTGCTGCTGTAGGCATGGTCTCAGCATGTGGCAGGGTAGAGGCTTCCATGTGCTCCTCACGCTGCAGCCATGGCACATCTCCCCCATGCTCCTGGGCAATGCAGGTCTCCCTGTGAGTCCTACTGATGTCCCTAAAAGCTGAGGCTGCTCAGCATTTTGGGGGCATGTCTAGTAGCTCCAAGGATTGGGTCCAAAGCTTTCACCATTTTTGCTTACAGGCTCAGGGAGGTAAAAGATAGCTTCGGCACAGCTTGGATGTATTTTTTTAGGGTGTTCTGTTTCTAACTGGTATTCTGAGGCAAGGGATGCTTCATATGTATCCCATAGAGAATCATCAACTATGCAGCACGTGAAGCAGCTTAGTGGCAAAGAAACCAGAATCCCTGCACTTTGCACCCCAGCTCTGCAGAGGGCTTGCAGGCTTTGCAAGGCAGCCAGAGTGTGAGGAGGAGGCAGAAGTAAAAGGTAGGAGTGAAGTACTCAGGACCATCTGAGAAGCAAGAAGCATGGGCACTACCTAGCCAGCAGGGTCGGTTAGCAGTGATCAGACGCCATGCAGGAACGGGGCAGCAGAAAGAAATGGGGGATCACATTTGTGGATGGGAGGGAGAATGAGATGGACAGGAAGAACAAAGACTGCAGAAGACTTGAAGACCATCACAGCACTGGTGGGTTGGGGGAGGATGAGAGGTTTAGTGGGGAGTTGTATGGAGTCTGGGACACCTGAGACCTACTGCAGTTGTCTACCAAGCAGAGAGACCCTGATCAGGCAGTAAGCTTTCTTTGCCAAGGCAGTACCAGAGGCTCATGTGCACAATCCTGCCAAAAACTGGGGCCAACTATTGTAAAACATCCAGCGCCAAGGACCCACGTGTGCCCTCTCAGCCCCTTGATGGCTGAAGACCCCGGTCCCCTGCGTTGTCACTAGAGGTCAGTGCAAGCCCAGAAAATGCTTCTGCTGAGCTGTGTCTTTTTGAGACATGGACATCCCCAGCCAGGGACAGTTCTGCTTTATGATACTGTAATTCAGAAATGGAATCATGCTCCAGCTTCACTTGGCAGCCCTCAAATGGGCTCCCTGCTGTCCTGTGGCATGTCAAAAGAAGAAAGAGGCATGTCAGGGGCATCTTGTCCCACAGAGGTAACATTGTGGGAGTGTTTATCACAACTGAGAAGCCTACAGAGCAAATGAAAATGGAAGAAACTCTATGGAGGAATGAGAAAAATTTTTCTAACCATCGGGCCTGAACCATGGCTCAATTCCCTTTGGCCACTGAGAGCTTTTTTTGGCTTAAGGAGATAAATGGGTTTGCCCCTCACTCCTGCAGTTAATCTCCTCCACCGTGCACTGTCAGAGAAACTGAGGCAGAGAAATTCCATCAAGCTGGGGTAAGCAGGCTGGGAGGAGAGAATGGAGGAGATGCTGGGGTGGCCGGAAGATGGAAAGACTACAGTCATTTAGGACCTACACAGTTCCTGCTTCAGAGGGGACTCTTTCCAGCTAACTCCCCTTCACTTATAGTGGATCTTAACAAAACAGGGTCTTTCTCAGTTTCCCAAAGAGCAAGCTTTACGTTCCTAAAGACTGATTGCAGCAGGCCGGCCAGTAGCTAAATCTGTATTAAGGAAACCAGCTTTCGGGGTTGTGGTTTTAATACTGATGAATTGCCAGTGAAATCTGTGGAAGCTGCCGAGGCTCAGCAAGGTACATCAATTTAAGTCTCTCATTTCAAACACCCAAGCCCAAAAAACTGAACACAGACTCCCAGTGGAAATCTTGAAACCCTACAGCAGGGACACAAAGAGATCAGAGAAGTCATTGCTTTTTCTGCCATGTGCCTACCAGAAGATTTGCAATGACCTTGCTGCAATACAAGCAAAATTTGTATTTGCAGTGCAGTAAATCTAGTGGTCCCTGCTGTATAATTGCATGCCCATATTGAGGCACAACTGCTTTCTGGCTGGGGAAAAGGCAATCATGGGATGGAAGTGTGGCAGAGCCCAAGCAACAGGAAATAAATGAAGCTGGGTATAGGAGGTGAGGTTTTCCATTCAGATACAGAGGATTCTGCAAATTACAAAGCATTTGTTTGATCCAGTCATCAAAGCTCTGGAAGAGTTGAGAGAAATCCAGGAAAAATCCATGGCCTTAGGGAGTTCTGGGAGTTTCTGCTGTGGTTTGCACGAGTGCCTCCCTCTGCCCCCTCAGCCTAACCTCTCAGGTGTGGGAGAGATCTCCCTTTCCCTCCAGCCATTTGCACCCTCTGCACACAGCTCCCTCAGCTGCCACCTCCCGGGCTGCCTCCGTAGGAGTGAGAAATCAGAGGGGGCCTGCCGGGCTTGGGGCAAGAGATAGGGAAATGTTGTGGACATGGTAGGCAGTTCAGTGGAGATCGGGGGGGGGGGGGGGGGGGGACGGGGGGGACGGGGGGGGGGGGACACACGACACGACAGGACTGACTCAGCTACCACATAGCCTTCAACTGTGTTTCCCCTGGCAGCAGAGAGCTCAGAGGGCAAGGAGCAGATATCCTGCCCCCAGGCAGGAGAGGGATCGGCTGTTCAGGCCATGCTTGCTTCATGCCAGCACAGGTAAGGCTGGCAGCCAGCTCACCCCTCACCACCTCCCCAGCTGCTGTCCCAGGCAGCTGCCGGCTTCACTGTGCATCTGCAGCTAACAAGCAGCAATGAGTGGTGGAAGGAGACAGGCATCCAAGGAGAGCCTTTCCATATGACTTTCACAATGTGACTAGCAAACAAGGGCATTCACATCAGGATTCACAAACCCTCAAACAGGTATCAGTCATGAAGAATCAAGCCCAGTCACACCCAGATCCAGTGTGCTTCAGAGTAGAACCAGTGCAGCACAGGCAGCAAGACCAGGCTGACCTGTAGTGTCAATGGAGCCGTCACTGCACACTGGGCCTTACATTCATGTTCAGATGACTATGGCTTTGACACATAAGTACCTATGCTGATCTCTCATGCTGGGGCTCTCTGTCCCATTCTATTTTTCCACTCACAGGGAAAAAGCGGATTTTTGCACTGTCTGCTTCTAAGGCGAAGCTTAATGAAAAGCAGATGCTTTCTACCATGACTGTTTCCTTTCATCCCTCCCTAGATTATTTCTGCCTTCTCCCTACTGTGGAGATGGAAGTTTGGCAGAGCAGCAAGCTGGAAGTCATGCAGGAGCCCTTTATTGCGCAGAGGAAAATCAATGCCACTTAGGCAAACACATATGCTATAGATAAAAGCACTACTATCTCAGAGAAGCCATGATCAGGAAAGTTAGCCTGTTCCGAACTTTCTGACCATTTTGGCTGTGTTGGGCATGCCTCCAAATATCATCAAAGCTGTTGTGTCATAGTAGAATCAGATCTAGATGCAATTCAGGTGGATAACACTACGCAGCCAAGTAAGTGTCATGCTTGGTGGAGCTATGAGAACAAATCCACGTCCCTATGTTGTAAACTTATTCTTTCCCACAGAATCACTGATCTTAATGGGATCCAGGCAAAATGGAGCTCTTTCATCAGACTGCTCTGTCTATGAGAAGCTGCAATGGATGGGAAGCCACAGACCCTGAGCTCTTGCTTTTCATCTCTTTCACTGTCTGGAATTGCTCCATTTATAACAGCATCCTTCACATGCATGGATTCATCTCAGTTTTCATAGTTTCACATAACCTATTTTACAGAAGTTGAGAGCATGGCTGTAAAGACACCTCCAGCGGGTCTGGGAAGACAGATTTCTAGTGCATGAGAGAGAAATTATACCACCTCTGCCTCTGGGTCTACCAAAACCTTACTCCTAACTGTTCCTGATAGGCAAACCAAGGCTACTATCTGCATTTCCACCTTCAAGACAGATTAACAGGCACAGTGTAGGCACCACTTGTCATTTAACTAAAACCACCCTTCTCCCAATCTGATCCACAACCCTTCCAGGGGTGGGCTGGCTGACACATGCCATGTCACCCTCCACCACACTGCCTCACTGGAGACTGCCTTTCTCTTGCTTCCCAGTGCTGCCATCTTCCAAAGCTCCCACAGGTGCTCAAAGGGCAAACGTCTCAGCTTTAATCTTCAAAGTCATCAGCAATTATCTTGCATCATATTTGCCACTCTTTTCTATCACATGTGCACTCTTGGCTCCCACCAGTGTTGAAAGCTTCCAAAAACCCTTGCCTTTTCAAAGGGCACTGCAGACACCCATTTACACTTTAAATAGATATTAAAATGAAGCCACCTGCATGCCTTCCAGTTCTCGAACTGCAGAGCAGAGTGATGGATAATGGAAGTGTACCAACACATCAACAGTTTCCACTAGCAACTGCTGCAGAATAGCATGATACCAACTTCAAATATGGACAGGAAATAGCTTTTGATATCAAATGTAAGTTTCAACTCCACAAGAGTCTCTAAAAATAAGCATTTTATTCCCACCCACCCTTGATTTGATACCAAATGGATTGTGGAGCAGGACCAAACTCTAGAAACAGAAATAATAATAGAGGTACAGTTTTAATTAACTGATCCTATATTCTTCCCCTTTCTAACTGGACCTGCTGCCTCATTCAGCACACAGAAGTGCTCTGCAGATGAGGCTATCTTCCTTATTCACTCTGTGCCCATATTTATCTGAATGCCAGCAGTGCACTGAACAGCATACGGAACTCTGCTTCCCTCCTGGGTTTTTTGATTTGCCTCATTATTATCACTGCTGAGCAGTTCCCAAACTCAAAAGGACTTTTGTCTTCCAGTCACCCCTACAAAACCAAACCATTATTACAGGCATTTTAGAGACAGGGGGATTGATTCATAAGCAGATCACAGCTAAAAATCTGCAATGCTGACCATTAATTTGGCCACATTGGCTTGCTGCCTCCACATACAAAAGGAAACTGCTCATAGCCACTAGTGAAAAGTTGGGTGCACATCATTTGTTCAGCATACAGAGTCCACGGTAAAAGCAGAGAGAGAAAAGTGGGTTTCTACAACCCAATGCAATGTTCTCAATACGGCTAGCTGTATTAGTCTTCTTGCCTGAACACAGAGGTAGAATGAAGGCTGCATGCATCTCCCTAAGCCACCAGTCACCTCAGATCTTTCCTGATCGGAGAAACACCAGGAAACTTCCCACCAATGTGAACCCTCTGGATAGGAAACACAAGCCCACAAAGATAAATGTCAAAAGGATCAACTAGTCTTAGGTGCTACTATCAAGACACCAATATTCCATGCATAGAAATCTCCATGCACTCAAAGCACAGCTCCCATGGGCTGATTCAGCCGTAGCAGTGATACCTGCAAAGCAGACCCCAAGGACTCACATAAGCCCCTTTCCTCCCCTGCAATGTCATGTCTGTGTAGATCTGCTTTTAAACAATTGAGCACAAGCTCTGCCTTGGCTGAGAACCAAGTGCTGCACATTTGCATCCCAACTTTACGCCTTCTTGTGCATTGAGCCCATCCAGATGGCAGGCTGTATTCGAGGCTTAATGATCTGCTTCCCCTCCCCCCAGTACCGGCACACTAAATTACTGGCAAATCTTCCTGATGATCTTTTAGAGGGAAGATAGATCATATACATAGAGTGTGTTTTAAAATACCAAGTTCTAGGGAAAATTATGGTCTGCAACAATGGTGCAGAGCATGGATTCAACTGGATGACTTAAAACGCTTGCAAGTAAGCTTTCCCTGCCAGCAAGTCCCCATGGCTCCTCGCCAGGCAAAGATTTTGCCAGACTTGGCTTGCTTGCCCCACTCTTGGTCACTGCAGATCCCTGCCCCCTCCAAAGAAAGGCTCTTTCAGCAGACAAAAACTTTCTGAAAACTCTCAAGAAGAAAAGCTAGGGTTTGGTCTGTTGGAAGGTTGGGTGCGGCTCAACACAGAGCTTGCTGGAGCCATGGCTTCCAGGGAAGAATTTTTCACCCAAGTCATGACCAGGAGATGTATGTGTTCATGACATGAGACCCAGTTGCATCTTCTGCCTATAGAACACTGTGCAGAATACAAGGATCTGCTCATAGGACCAGACCTCAAACACTGGAGAGAGATATTAAGATACTTCTCCCATTTGATGAGAAGGTAAAGTGGCACACGTGAACATAGTTTCAGTAAATGGCCATAGTAATCTGACTGCCTCCCCCAACATCACACGGAAAGCTGCAGCAGAGGCAGGAACTGCCTCTTGAATTGTCCTGATAACACTCAACAGCCTTAATGTGAAGATACCTCTGTGTCCAGTCTGGGGACCTCCATCTCAGTCTCTTCAAACTTTCCAGTATCTGTAGTGACTAAAGCAAAGGCTTTGTGCTCTGCAGTCCTTAATGCTACCGAGTTCTGACCTCTCCCAAAAGCTGCTCCTACTGTACCTTCTCAGTTAGGCATGGTTCTGTGTTGAAGCACCGTATGCTCTTGTATGTAAAGATCAGTGAATGGATTGGGATGCCAAAGCAGTTGATTTGGGTTCACACCAAACTTAATTGTGACATTTCCTGGGTATTTGATTTTGTTCCTCAAATTAAGTCATTTTATCATCAAAAGACTTTTCCAGCATGTGCAGTATACCTACAAGAAGAAATTCCTTCCTGTGGAGTTCACTGTGTTTCTGTCCACTTAAGCTGGATCTGACAGCTTAAGTTATTTGTATGCTTTGAGCTAATCATCTGCATAGGAGTAAGCATCAGCTGTAGCTCACATGAAATACACTGCACAAAATATAAATCTATCCAGATGTATGTTCAAAAAAAATGTCAGTGCTAGCTCTCAAAGAGTATGGGAGCAAGGGCCAGGGGCCAGGGAAAAATTTTTCAGCTTTTAAGTGACAGACAATGGAAGTGATCCAGTTTCGCATCTAATAAGTACTGGCAGGTTGGCCAGGATTTGGATGCTAACAAAGAGATTCAGTACATGGGCCTAGCTTCAGATAATGAGCATGTGCCCATACAGCTCTGTGTGTGTGTGTTTATACTGAGTGTTCTTTCCTGTTAGTGGGGTTGCGTAAGTGCAAGCATGCATGTATGGGCCTGTGAAGAAAGCTTCAGAGCTAGCTCAAAACTGCCCAGCAGCACAGGCAAAATTTAGTTTTGATACCCAGAACAAAAGGTCTTGTATATTAGCTGTGACAAGACCCTGGAACTACTGTACTTTAAACAGAAAACCTCTCTCCCCTGGCAGGAAATCAGATCCATGCGACAGCAGTGAAAGCACCAAACCCAGGCCCGCTGACCACGCAGGATCTGCCACTGTGTTGGTGCGGCGTAGCAACACTGGTGCTGGGACAAAACTCACCCAGGAAGACAGAAGGACCAAATACCGTCAAACCTGCTCCTGCTAGACACACCAGCCAGGCTGCCCCACTCTGCCTGCAGTGTGAGGAGGTAGAGACTGCCAACGCTCACTGCTCAAGCAGCTGGTAACAATCTCCTTTTGCAGTGTCAGATCCTGCTGTTCTGCTGCTCTGGGAAGCCTGCCTCCCTAGGGAACATCCTGCTCTGCCTGTGCCTGCAGCCAGCCCACCTGTGTCAGACCACACACCTGCCTGAGATTTGTCAGCAAACAACATGGCTGCATGTCTTGTCCACAGCATTTGCTTCTCCTTTAGCTTTTTTTGGAAAACAATGTAGTTGTCGGCTCAATAGTTGTCAGATGGGTAGAAGGAGGAATAGACAGCTGAGATAAAATACTTTGTACATGATAGGAAATTCAGACCCAGCAATTTCTAAACAATTTGTGCATCCTTAAGCTTAATTTAATTCTTTATCCCCCCACCTTAGTTTCTTGAGTTATAAACAGTTCAGCAAATGATAGACTAATTCAAAATTAAGATGTACTAATGAGATTGGTGATGAACATACAGAGTCACAGATTCTGGTAATGTGTTTACCTGCTATTTTAGGGCTACCTTGCCTTTCCAGCTCTACATTTCTTTCTCTCAAGATGCACTAACTTTTTGTTTTCTAACTAATGCTTAATTTAAGCTGGCACACTCATCTCTGTTGAAATCAGTGCCTAAATGTTTGCTTTAAGTATCCCTTCAACCTATTCTTTCATTTTATTCCCCACAGTCACATACACAGAGCTCAGGGCCTGATAGTTCTGGCATATCTGTGGATCTTAAAGAGCAAGATGGTGGCCTAATATCACCAGCACAAGACTGAAAGCTATTTGGGAAGGAGGGCATTTGGACCAGATATGCTATGGGATCAGGCTGACTTCAGGGATAGCTCAACTGCTTGGAAACCATTCTGGGCCCAGAGATCCTAACAGCTCGGTCACCATGTGTAAGGCATTCACCCTTGCCCTGCCAGACCCCTGGGTAGCAGTGCAGCCATTGCCTAGCCTGGTTTTAATACTAACTCCATCTGCAATAGAGTTAACCAGTTTCCATGTTAGCACTATGTATGGGCCATTTACTCCTACCCATGCCAGCCCTTCTCCATCCTGGGGAGCATGCTGGATGCAACAACAATATGAGCACTTCAGCATCTACTGTGGAACCATAGCTTTCTTTACCACTCATCCCTTACCTGCTGTACACTGAAACTTTTTGGACCTTTTACAAGTGAATACATTCTCCGTCTTCTAAACTGAACTTACTTTGGTGCCTTTTTCCAGTGTAGAGATAATCCTCTGTGGCAATTAGCAATGAAAGCCACAAAGCAATCCACAACCAAACCATTACTGCAGATTTTCTTTACAGAAGCACTTCCAGTATCTGAGCACCTCAGAAACACTCTCTGCACCTTGTATTAATTTTCCTGCCCCACTCTGTACTCACTCTGTTTCCCCACAGGGTCAAATATATCCTGAATTAGTATTTTCCCCTCACAATAATTCTGTAAGCTAGGAAAGTCTAATTCAAGGTGCTCAAACACAGCTTTAAGGGCTTTCATATATCATGGTCTAGGGTATCCTGCAGTGCAATGACAGAACTAAGTACAAACATAAACACTTCAGGGAACTGGTACCTGAGAAGGGGTCTACGCTGCCACAACACAACCCCCAGCAGCGCTTCTGAGGTCAAACTCCAACATCACAATCCTTAACTGGATCCAAAAAAACATGGACTCCCAGCTTGAAGAAATGAGAAGTAAGGGATTTCAGGAGTCTCAGAAGCTTCTAGGACCCCCAGGGCACATGTAGTCCAAATGACTCAGGCATCAGGATACGGCCTGAAGCCTCTCAACACACCAAAAGGTCTCCCAGAGCCAGCAACACTATCCTCTCATGCCTATGCGCAACAACTGAGAGCTCCTGTGTATAATGTGGCTCTTCAAGCCCTCACGGTACAAGCTAGTCACCCAGTCCTCTCCTCTGTGAGAGCATGGTGCCTTCAAGAAAAGTAGTCACTGAAAACCTCAAGAGAGCTTGGTGCAGAAGCAACTGCCCACTCCTCTCTGTGCACTCCTCTTCCTCAGCACGGTGAAAGCCACCCCAGAGAGTCACATTGGCGAGGCAGTTGCTGACAGGACAGGTTAACTCCACCAAGCCTAGATGGCTAAAGGTGGCCAGCTCCCATCTTCCCCTCAGGAAACTTGCAAGTGACAGAGAGTGTCTTCAACAGGGGCATTTGTCTCAGAGGCAAGGCACTTGGGAGGCTCCCAGGTGGGACACTATTGCATGGTCATGAGGCTGAATGGGGAAAAGCCTATGAAGAGAGAGAAGGGCAGGAAAACAGCAGATGTCCAGCCACTGACTATGCAAAAGAAAACTCTTGCCTGCTATCTTCATTTCAACAGGAACACATCAACAGCTTGAGGAGACCTCCATGAACAAAACCCACAGCACAGGCCCCTGAGGTCCCAGCTCTGCTCAGGAGTCCTCAAGGACAGCCAGTGTACAACAGGAGCATGGACAATGTGATGTGAGAAATGCAGGTAGCTATATCTGTCTGGCAGAGCAGGCCAGGAGTGGGACTAGGGACCAGAGCTGAGGGACAGCAAGGGGACTGGAGTGTTTTATAGATGGGGTTAAATACCAGCATTCGTTCATTTTACAAGTCTTTTTATTTCCTTTTGATGATGGGATTCAGTTACAAGCCTAAATTAATATGCTAAGACAAGAGACAACAGATGGGATACCAACCAGGAGGGGAATAAGAAGAGACAATGAAGCAATTCTGGTCAGTCTGACCAGATGATGAGCTCAGCAGCCTCCTACTCACCCATATCCATTCATAGGCATTCTTTGTCCTTCACACTTTGGTTTCACTATTTCCATGAGAATTTTATTACTGTCTATGTCCTCATCAGCATTTTTACTATTTATTTACTCCAAATCTGTTAGGAACCCAGTGTCTGAGGTCTCAAATTCCTGACCAGGAAAGAGGTCTGAAGTTTTGTAAATGAACTGATGGAGAGGGCAGATAACCAGCTCAGAATTAATGAATGTCTGTGCCCCTGTATCTACAGCAGTCCACACACAGCATGCCAGGCCAGCGGTCTGACCTCCAAGCGAATGGGGAATCCACATGGCATCTACATATCCACAGCTGGTTTGAAGCTATAAATCTGCAGGTTCCAGCCTGACACCATGCTGGGGCTATCGAGGGAAACAAAAGCAAGCAATTCTTCCACCCTGGTGATTCATTCTTCCGTGTCTCAGACAACACAGAGCTGAAGCCAACCGTACCTTTTCAAGCATTTTCTCCCTCAATTAAATACAGACCTAGGTACCCATAGCAAAGACTGCTATCCTTTACAAAAAAGCTAACTACGCTAAACACCAGTTTTCATCCTTGTAAAATCTCTGAGGTCAACTCCAAGCATGTGATGGATTTAACTCTTTGGAGAGCATAAAGGACTTCAGGGCTAAAACATAGAAATCTCTTAGCTGAGTTGGAATCATTATCTTTACGGAAAATAATGCAAGCTGATAATTTTGATAAGGATGACAAATGCACTTCTTCCAGCATAATTCATCCTAGAGAACCTGAGTGCAATTTCTCAATGCCAAATAGCAGCTACTATTAAATTTTTGCAAATAACTTGACAAGCAATTGAAGTTATCATAGCACTTAGGCATTTCTTCCTCTAAAAGCACGGAATGACCTGAATACTTGGTAGCATCAGTAACTTGCAAAGGCGGGTGTACTGATTTTAATGTACATAATAGGATGGAAAATACAGAAGGCAAAACTGTGATGCACCTTCACTTGAAACAACACTTGCCCTCTGAGCTTTTGAAGTGAAACCCAGGCACTAACAAAGCCATCCACTCATTTTGCCTCTAACTTCAGTGGGACCGGGATATCAAAAAAGACATCACAGAAACCAAACCAGAAACAAAGGGGCAAAACCCCAGAGGAGTAAAGAAACTGTGGCATAAAGAGAGATGAGAATGATTGGCTTTGCTTGGTTTCAAGAGGCAATAAGTGTGTGAGGTCTGCAATAGATAAAAATATCAAAGGAAGGAGAAGGTAAAATTATTGCCTTATGCAGGAAGGCAAAAGGCATTCAATTACAACAGGGGCAGGTATCTACATAACCTGTGGAACTTGCTGTTGGAAGATCTCATTCAGGTTAAGAATTTATCAAAACGTAGAGCAGGATACATGCATCTTGTAATGGATGGGAATTTTTAGGAGCTTTGTGTTTATCACAGCACATAAAAATCAGCTTCTAAGTGGCAGGGATTAAGCAGAAAGTATCCCTCCTGGAAGGTTATCCCTAAACAACGTCCTGTGGGTTGCTTCCCTTTCCTCTGGAGTGCTACAGACAAGCCATAGGTAGCCTACCTCATCCTGATCTCATCTACAGGATAATTCCAGGGAGATGTTTTCACAGCAGAATCGAGGTACTGTATGCTATTTAATCTGAGCCTATCATACATGCTTAGCAACATCTCAGGCTGCACTGTCAGGAGATCAATTATTACATCAGTGAAATAAATTAAGAGCTTTGTCAGAAAAACATCAGGAAAGCAACTGCCCTAAAAGATACGTAAACAAAATTCTCATGCTGTCATTGCTGAGATGAAAGAGGGCCTTCCCTTCTGTCCCTGCCTCAAATCCATGCTACAGCAGGAACGAATCAGATCACAAAGAGCAATTCCTTCCCGTCCGCCAAGTGAAAGTACCACTTTCCCCAAATTCCTGATAATGTTAGTGGAAAAGTTCCTCCTGGGCTAATCTGCATTGACCTATAGAGCCGCATGTGTGAATAAGTAAGTGTTGACCTCAATGTCACAAAATTAACAATAGCAGCCACAGCCTGATGGCTTAAGGCTGTTGCACAGTTTATTGAACACAGGGAGGCCCTGCCTGCCAGGTGGGAGCTGGGCTGGCAGCACTACAGTGACTCCAGCGTCCCTTGGCTCCACAGCAGCTGGAAGAAGAGAGCAGAGCTAAGGGAGAGAGAGACCACTTCGGAGATAGGTACCCAGCTCTTCTCATTAGCAGCTGTGCGAGAAAATGCTATCATGCCTGACTATGGGGGAAGAGAGGGAGGGAATGGAGTTTTTTTATTGAGTTGGATCCTGATGTTTTGCTTCACAGAAAAGGAACATATATCCTGGGGCTGAGGCTACAGTCTTCAAATATAAGGCCATTTGCCTGTAGGATGTAAATCACAGTACTTCTGCAGACTCCAATGGAAAAACTTAGTGGCACACTAGCTCCTCATTCCAGACAACAAAGGGACTCGAGATTGTTTCTATTTTAGAAGGAGTTCTGAATAATGTTTAGATATTATTTTTCTTTTTCAGTGTTCGAAACAAACAATACAACTCTATCATTCCTCTGGAGTAAAATAACATCTCTTTCCTCCTGTGTCCCTTACCACCTCAGAAATCTGGAAAATGACCAGGATGGGGAAGAACAGCTAGCTGCTCTCTGAAAGAACATAACAGAGAATGGACAGTTGGGTAAGCTAGTTACCTGCTAGAGGACTTGGACAGACCTTCTTTACACCTCACAATTCAGCACAGACCATCTCAATTGCTGCAAATTGCTTGACCCAGTGTACTCCAGATAGGAGTCTGCAGTGCTACCCCACCCTTGTTCCTCCCCATCCTTGCCTGCCTTCCTCACATGTGCATGCACGTATTGAGAAGGACAAGTTTCCACCTCTGAGTGAAAGGTGACATCCCTTCTCTTCAGGAGGGCTGTTCAGCAAGCTGGCAATTTAATCCAAGCTTTCAAAGTTCTCATGCTGTCCAATGGCTTGGCTTGGCTTCCTACTGCTCTGTAGCGCTTCAAGGTTCTTTGCTCTGTAGGGATTTGATTTTTATTCTCTGCGAGATCGGAAAAGAAAGGATCTTTATTTAGTGTGTATCAGGGGCTGGTTTAGGAGACAAAAGAAAGGCAAGGTCATCGGCTCAAACCAAGCCATATCATTGTGAAAATGTCAACAAGCCTGTGATAAGAAGGGAGCTAAGACTCTCTTGCTTGATACAAATTATTGGACCACAAAAGGGCTATCAAGTCCATCACCTCCGCACTATGTCACAGACAGGATCCTAATGTCATCTACTGGATCACACAGATCTCTCTGCCAAAAATAGATCAGGCCCAGATCTGCTTGGCTTGCAACATCATACCATCTTCAAATTGTTTAACTATTCAATTTTCTCAGCAGCCTGGAAGGGCAAGTAATGACTATTATTGCTATTCAATGCAAGAGAGCATTGTGGCTGAAAGATTGCTTAGATTACAGTCAGGACAGTGATCTGAGAACAGTCTGGCTCCCAGGCCTTCTCCTGACCCCTACAGCTTCCACCCAGCTCAGCAACAAGATGAAGACTCAACCTACATCATGAGAAATTTTATACAATCTGCCTACCCCCCTGGCTCTTCTTCAGACACCTAGTGCTGCCACAGCAGTATTTCATAACTGACCACAATAATTCTTTTACACACTTATGTGGAAATAGGCAGAATTTTAGTAATCAGAATGGGGTGGTGCCTATCCAGAAAGCAAGCATTCCAAACCTGGTACAGTTCTCCGCATGATGGCAGGAGCAGCAGCACCAAGTTGGCCCCAGCCCTGCAAGAGGTCTCCCCTCTGGCTGCTTCTTGTCTGGCCTTGGACACATCACATCATTCATAATCTGTCCTGCAACCACTGAGCAATGAGCTCACTTCCAGCACCCCTAAGACACTACATAGCTGCCTTGCCCCAAAGGTTAAAAGACATAGGTTTATCTGAGCCTTCTGGGAACAGCTTTTTAATTTCCCTGGGTGTGCACGCACATAAACACACACACAAAAGCTTACTGCATATTGGATACCACAACGATCACATGTGTGCTCTCAAGCAGTATTTACCCTTTTCCTGCTATAAGTCAGTCTCTTCCCTTCCTTTCAAGTTGACCGTTGCCTCTTCCTCCCAACAGGCAGCTGCCTTCTTCCTTAGCTGGCAAAAAAGAAAATATCTTATTGTTCCTTGCTGAATTTCCGCTGCTAGCAGCCTTTCACTGGCCAGCCCAGCACACATCTCACAACCCCATTTATTCAGAAGGTGGCAGTTTCTGCCAGAGGTCCTGTATTGGTCCATACTGAGATGTCCCAGGAACACATGGGTGAGGGACCGTGCATGACAAACATCTTGAGGGGAGTGTTTACACCATAATTAACTGTATCCTGTGATTTCTTAAAGGAGAGCCGCTTCTGTTCTCTAGATAGATTTGCAGAGATTGCCTCCATTGTGTCCTATAGACTGTGGAAGGGTCAAAGTCTGACAACAACATGAAGAGAAAGGTTTGATTTTCAGATCCAGACAGAGACCTGCTCCATAGCTTGATATTACAGGGGTTAGCACACCTGGAGTACAAGATGGGAGTCTAACCTAGCAGGACTGCCTTCTGATCATGATGTCTCTTGGAGGCCTGACACCAGAAGAGATGTCCCTCTGGTCTAACCAAGCATGGCCAACTTTATGTTTTTAAAAGTCTGCAGTATTCAGCCAGCCAGTGGTACTGCTTCAACTGAGGTGCTTAAGAAGAGAAGGCTGAAGGAAGGCTAACATCTAGAAAATGCAGCAGCACTGTGTTGACTTTTTACATGTCCTTCATCTCCCTTTCTTCCACTACTTTCCCTGTTCTCCTCCATAGAGTCAGACACCCTTGGAGAGCAGTTAAAAATCTGCTTCTGAGCTGGAGGTTTAAAAGGAAATGTTATGGCAAAGTCAAAGCTTTGGTACATGCTAATTTGAAATTAATTCCAACTCCAAAACAGTTTCTGAATTTTCTTTAACCGCACAGCAACAGCTTCCGTTGCCTGCAGACTAAATATGTCATTTTCTCAGGCCAAGTCAATTTTCCAAGTAAACATTACCAGGCAAGAAAACCATACCATTTTTAATAGACAGAACTGGTGAAAGTGTGTGGGAAAATCATGAAAAAAAAAAGTTACACCAAAATTTGCAAACCTCCCCCTTAAAAACACACACACAGAAGAAGTCTTACAAACGGCCATATACATTTGGATGAAACTCAAAAAAAATGGAAATTTAAAATCTTCAGTGACCACCAGAGGGCTCTGGGTATGTCTGAGAAATGACAGCTGAAATCGACTCCTTAATTCATACCAAAACGCCTGTGTATGCTAAATATCAGGCAAGTCTCCCCATTCATTGCATTTGTTGCTATGGAATTTAAAAAAACAAACAAACAAACAAACAAACCCAACCCAAAAACCAAGAGGAAAATTTTTTCTCAGCAGTTTTTTTTGAGAAAATGCCCAGGAGCACTGTCTCAGTAACATGACTGCTGTCTCCATTCTTTCACATGAAGGACAAGCTACCTCTCATCTTCACAGCCTGAATCATTAGAAAACACCAGACACTTCAGAAAACACAAAGATGGCGGTGGGGGGTGGAGTGGGGGGTGGCAGGAAGGGGAAGCGAAGAAAGGGAAAAGTGAAAAAAGTGAATGTTTCCTTGAATGTTTCCTTGGGAGAGCATAAATCATGCAATATGCAGGGCATCTGTCACCAATTCTCAAGCATGATGCATGTAGACACAGCCATTTACCAACTGGTGAGGGGGAGAATGTGACCCTAGACCTTCCAAACTGGGGTGAAGACATAAAGGTCTTTCTCCAGCATAGCAGCTTTTAGACCTCATGCTGGATGCCAGCAGCAATAACCAAGCAGCATAGCATGCACTGTTCCACTGGGCAGTGGAATTGGGCTGGTTCCAGCAGGACCAACAGAAAGCAGTTTACCAGTCCCAGGAGACACCTGCACTTTACTGTAGTGAGTAATGCTGTTTGGAGTAGCTTTTACTTGACTCTTGCTTCTTTGCAAGGATACAAATCTTCCCCCTGACAAGCCCAAGGGATGTGTAACTAAATCAACTAATCTGGAGAAATGGACAGCCATGCATTCAGGACTACACGCTGCTTGGGAACCATGAGAGGATCAATGAGATGCTCCTGAGGGATTATGTCTCTTACCTCTCAGTGATTTTTGTGGTGATTCTGACACTCACTTAGAGAGGTGGCATTTTATCTTTAAACTGCTGACAGAACTGAGGTCTCAAGGTGAAACTCAGCCATATGCTGAGCAGCAAATATCCCTACTGGTGCACATCCTACCAGCTGCTATGACTGAGGATGATGAAAACAGAACAGAACCACTGTGGGAATGGTCAGTAACCAGGAGTCTCTACAATATCTGATCAGTGAATGGTTAATGCTGTGTTGCCTCCCAATTTTCCTGGCACAGCCACATCCCTGTATCAGCTGGTAAAGTGCTGAACTGTGGAGAAGACACTGAGAAAGGGGAGGTAGTTTACATTATCTGTTGTTTATTGAGGTCAATCTGCAGTGTATAAACTGAGGCAACATCAACGACAATAATTCCTATCATCTGGACTGAGCTGCCCCATCACCTCTCCATGTTAGAAGTGACTCCCAGCCAGAACCAAGAGGAACTAGAACAGATGCTTGCTTATGCCAAGTTGGGTTTTTCAGACTGGAGCTGGAATGATATAGATGAGAGTAGATCATATGTACAAAAATATCCAGAAACCTAAAAATGCAGATAAAGACATTTATTTTTCTAGGAGAGTGAGACATCTCCTCATCAGCTGCCTTTAATTAACTTACCTGGGGGCATCTATAGGTCACATGAGAAGCCGACCTTAGACACATGTATCTTTTCTAAATCTGATTTGGTATCTAAATTACAGATGCCGACCCTTTAGGCCTCCAGCAGTCCAGGGAAGGTGAGATTATTTCCATTCCATAACTACCATTCATGCAGATTTTCCCCACTCTCAGTTACTACAAACTGTAGTAAACTCAGCTGGAAAGCTTGCCAGAACCCAGCACTGGGCAAGTTCAAGGTACATAAAATACTACATGTTTGTAAGCTGTGGGGGTACATGAAACAGCCAGCACAGAGGAGTCTTCCAGTCTGGTCTGCTTTGGAGTGTCTACCTATACTTTCAAGAAAGGATCTAAGGGCCAACAAGGCAATAAACCCACGAGGCATCTTGCATAGATATCCAGCAGATTTCTATTCTTAGAATAATTCCAACATAAAATGTTCCCCAGTTTGTCTTGCTGATGAAGATAGCTCTTAAAACTGGACATGATGAAAGATGCCATCACAGAAAAAGTGCTATCTAGGATGCCCAAGGGGGGCACAATCAGTGTGTGTGAACACAGCATGTGTCACAGTGTATAAGCAAACAATAGTATTATGCTCATGAGCAGTATCTCTCTGAGAAGCTAAGCAATATTTCCTGAAGTAGCCAAGCTTCACTTATGCATACTCAAGGGGTACGGAGGGTACTGATGATCATGTTTACTAGTGAGGACATTTTTGAATATGTCCAAAAGACATAAATATCTAATTGCCATTTTCAAATTTGAACTAGACCTGTGGGATAACATTCATCGTACTAATTTTAGCTATCTAACAAATAGGCATCTGGGCAATAATCATTTAGGTTCCCTCTATAGCAAAACAGGAGAAAGAGAAACATCCAGAGGGCGATTCAGTGGGTCTGATCACAAAACAAACAAGAAGTGAGCAGTACTAGTCTCTCAGTGCTCTGTGAGATGGAAGTGCATCTCTTCTGGCTCAAGTTAGAGCATGATCTGACTGAAACATGCTGTTGATTCATGCTTCTTTCCCTGAATGTGGAATGACCCCAAACAAGCTGTGTTTGAATGCTTAACTTCTCTATGAGTAAAGCTGAATGAGATGAACCCACCCTCCCTTTTTATTGGTGTGCTAAAATATTTCGCTATAAAAGAAACAGAAGCAGCTATTCTAGAAAAGACATTTCAGGAGATACTAATAAAAATCCTTCCTTTACTGGTTTTGAAAAATAAATAAGAATAATAGCTATTTCAGCTATTCTGGCATGAAAAGGTCTTAACAGCATGGCACACTTAAAAAACTCTGAGATGGCAGGATTGATTTTCCAGAAGTGATTCTTCAGTTTCATTTTGAAAATTCCCTGCAGAGGAAAAACCAGAAATACTGCTTTTCATTCCTACTCACTAGGAAAAATGTCAAGAAGCTATTGACTTTGGCAAAGCCAGAGTTTCCAAGCTCCAGCAAAGTAAAAACCTGCAGCCAGCATTATCACAGTGCAGAGGCAGCTCCTTAGGAGGAATTATTCTGCAAGTCCACTGTTGAACCAAGCAGTTTATTTATATGTGAGGCATCACAGAAACTGTGCAATGAGCAAGAAGACTTGATGCTAGCTAACCTACCCCAAGATAGGGAGAGTAGCAGTTAGCAAGCTGAATTCAACCATGTGGGGTACTGGACATGTCATGAGCAACACTAGCTGAACAGAAGCAGAGATGGGATGACTGTATGCCTGAGCAGAACAAGCCTGCAGCTCCTGAGTGTACTCGTGGGTGCACCCATCCATCTCCCATAACATTCTTCTGAAAACCTCGCTTTGCTTTTCTTTTGTAGAAAAAAGCAGGTTTTTTGCTGGGAACAGAAAATCTAAAATTTTAGTAACTAGGGGCAGGAGCAGCTTGAAGAATGGCTGCTTGAAAAACTAAATGCAAAATGCCTCTCAGCAACAAGCAAGATTTATCCTGGAGGAAAGGGAAGCAACTGCTCCCTCTGGATGCTCTCACTGCAGCCAAGGTTGTATAGCAAGGGGTGACAGAAAACCAGTTGTTCTGCGTGCCAGGTATTGCCTTGGTGTGTGGCTGGGGAGTCGGAGGGCAGAGGGCAGATGAAGGTGAGAGCAGCACAATGCTCCTGTATTGCCACCCATCCTGACTCCCAACAACCTCATCTGAGACCTGGGCTAGTCTGGCCTCTTGCCTGTTGTCTGCACCTCCAGACAGCAAGGTAGCTAAAAAGGCACACAAATGCAGTGCTTTAGCTGGGGGTGAAGTGTACCCCATGCTATCATGACCTCCTGTGTGGTAAGGTTTGTCTCTCTCCCCTGAGGGATGTACCTAGATATGCAAGTGACAAAAGGCCAGCGATAAATCCTTGCAACTTCTCATATTATTGTAATGGGAAAAGAGAGTGGTTATAGATTTCCTTAGTTGTGGATTTTCTTACAGATGACATCAGGTTTTAATGAGAAATGGATACTCACATGAAAATTCACACTTTTGCACTTACCATCCTACAACACAGCCATGTGGATCCACTGCACCACACACCTCCAGTCAAAACCCACATTCCCTCCTGTCCCTGTAACAGGCACCAAGGCAAATAAATGTGCCAGAAACATCACCAGCAAGGGCCTCTCCCTTATCCCCTTTCCAAGGAGCATCTTCTCAGAAGACCTGAAGGCTGAGGTTTCCCTTAAATATCCCTCTTCCTAGCAGTGTCCAGCACCTCTCCAGCATTGCACTTGCCCACCATACAACACAGAGCAGCTGTGTCCTTCAGAAGGGACACCTTCCTGGCCTCTGCAGTTCAGCATCAATCTTCTGCCTGTACCAAAGAGCCAACACTCCTCACTTCTCCCTCTTCCACCTCCTTCCTAGAGAAAAACTCCATACATTACTGTAAAATTAGGACTAATGTTGCGCAGAAGGAAGAGTCAGAGGGATAGCATGCATGTCCACACACAAGTGCTGCTTTGCTCTTCTAACACAGAATAAGCGACTTGTAAAGCCACTACAGAGCAGCCCCAGTGAGCAAGGCAGGTGTCACAGTGCAGACCTCATGTGCTGGTCTCACTGCAACGCATTGCTGGGCAGGGTGTTGCCTCCAGCCCCTGCCAGTGGAGGTGATGAAAGGTAGTAAACCATGAAAGACTGACATGTCCCTGCTCTGTCCCCATCCCCTCCTCCCTGAAATCCAACCTGGAGCATCCTGGGGAAAGCCCCATCTGCTTCTCATTCCAGACCTTGTCATGTCATAATTATTCCTAATTATGCCTCATTTAGCTTGACATGTAGCAGACCGGGAAAGATGCCCTAGTGAGAGAGAGCATCTTGGACGGCTGCAGCTGCGAGGTGAGAGGAGGTGCGAGGCAGAAGGTAATAAAGGGACAGGAGCTGTGCCGCCGGGCAACGGAGGGCGGCAGGGGGCTGGGCGGGTGCGGGGCCCCGCTGACAGCGCCCCAGGGCGGAGGGCAGCGAGGGTCGCGGGCAGCCCGCAGGGGTGGCAGCGCCCGGCGCCCCAGGCCCGGCGCCGCGCCGCTCAACGGGCTCGCACCTGCCGCAACGGCCGCCGCCCGCAAGGTGGCGCCGCCGCACCCCGCTGGCCTCGCGGCCCGGCTGCGGCCCCGCCGCCCGCTCCCGCTCCGGCCGCAGGGCGGCGGTGAGCCCCCCCCCCGCACGGCTCCGGTCCCGGCGTGAGTCGCCTGGGACGCCCGGTGTGTGCTCGCCCCCCAGGTGTCTTCTGGCTAACCTTTGGGCAGAGGAGCTGCTGGTAGGTCCTGCTGGAAGCGTGTGCTGCCCAAGCTCCTCGGCCACTTGCTGCCCGGCTGCTCTGCTGGAGGAGAAGCCAGGGAGGGTCCTTTATCTCCTGTGCCCACCCCAGGGTCCCACGAGTCCCAGTGGGCCTGGTGGCACAGGTTCATCCTTGCCCAGTCTGGGACACCATTCCTGCACTGCAGGGGACACCTACAACAGCTCACTATGAAATTAATGCTGCAAAAATAACATAACGCATACACTAATTAGGGGCACTGAAGGCCTACATAAGTGTTTTTTAGTGGGTGTGCTTGTACTGCAGGAAAGCTCCATTCCCAATTTTTCCACACAGCAACATCGCCAGCAGATGCCCAGATACACGCAGCACCCTCAGCTGATGCACCAGAAGACATGCCGAGTGTAAAGCAGCTGATCCTCCAAGATGGATGCTGGGAACTGCATGGATCCACCATGGACGCTGGACAGCATCTCTCTTCCTCCTTGCTGTGATGGATTAACCCCAGTCAGTAATTAAGTGCCACGTAGCCACTAGCTCACTGCCCCCTCACCAGAGGGCTGAGGAGGACAATTGGAAAGGAATGTAAAACTCAAGGGTTGAGATAACACAATTTAATAATTGAAATAAAATAAAAATGAAAGAACAATAATAACAATGATGACAATAACAGTTATAATGAAAAGGAGGGAGGGGCAAAGGGACGGGAGAAAACAAGTGATGTGCAATACAACTGCTCACCACCTGCTGAATGATGCCCAGCCAGTCCCTGGGCAATGATCTCCAGGCCTCAGCCAACTCCCCCCAGCATGATATCCCACGGTATGGAATACCTCTTTGGCTAGTCAGCTGACCTGGCTGTGTCCCCACCAAATTTCTTGTGTCCCTCCAGCCTTCTGGCTGGCAAGGCCTGAAAAACCAAAAAGTCTTTGACTTATTGGAGGGCTGGCAAAGCCTCTGGTGTTGACTAACCAGGTAGCCTTTGCTACATGTGTACTCCAGTGTTTGAAGTTCCACCACCCACTGCTTTCAGCGTAGTTTTAACAGTTCATTACATTGTTCAGTTTTCCCAGAGGCTGGTGCATGATACGGCATATGACATATCCACTCAATGCCATGCTCTTTGGCTCAAGTCAGAAATGAGTTCCGTTGTTTGATTCAGTTCTTTCTGGGGTGCCATGTCACCATAAGACTTGTCTTTCAAGGCCCAGGATAGTGTTCTGGGCAGTGGCATGGGGCACAGGATATGTTTCCAGCCATCGGTGGTTGCTTCCAACATTCTGAGCACATGGCACTTGCCTTGACAGGTCTGTGGGAGTGTAATATAGCCAATTTGCCAGGGCTCCCCATATTTATATTTTAGCCATCATTCTCCATACCAAAGAGGCTTTAACTGCTTGGCTTGCTTAATTGCAGTGCATGTTTCACATTTATGGGTTACCTGAGCAATAGTGTTCGTGGTTAAGTCTACTCCTCAATCTCAGGCACATCTATATGTTGCACCTCTTCCTTGATGGCCTAAATTGTCATAGACCCACTGAGCTGTAAATAATACACCTCTATGCTGGCCGTGCAAACCTACCTGAGCCACTTCAATCTTGGCTGCTTGATCTGCCTGCTTGTTGTTTAAATGTTCTCCAGTAGCCTGATTCTTGGGTATGTGAGCATCCACATGGCATACTTTTACAAACCAGGCTCTCCACCCGAGCAGCGACATCTTGCCGTAATGTGGCAGCCCAGATGGGTTTACCTCTGCATTGCCGATTACTCTGCTTCCATTGCTATAACCACCCCCACAGGGCATTTGCCACCATCCATGAGTCAGTATGGAGGTAAAGTATCAGTCACCTTTCTCGTTCAGCAACATCTAAAGCCAGCTGGAAAGCTTTCACCTCTACAAACGAACTTGATTCACCTTCTCCTTCAGCAGTTTCTGTGACTTGTTGTAGGGAACTCCATACAGCTGCCTTCCACCCCTGATACTTTCCTACAGTATGACAGGACCCATCAGTCAACAAGGCATATTGCTTCATGTTCTGGCAGTTCATTATACAATGGGGCTTCTTTAGTATGTCACTTCTTCCTCTGGTGACATCCCAAATTCTTTAACTTCTGGCCAGTCTATAATAATTTCCAAGATTCCTGAACAATTGGGAATTCCTATTTGAGCTTGTTGTGTAATTGGCACAACCCGCTTGCTCCCTGTAGCATCAGTTGCATGATGTATGGAGGAAACCCTCCTTTTAAACATCCAGCCCAGCGCTGATAACCAGAACACCAGAAGGAGTTGTGCTTCAGTACCAGTCGCTTCCAAAGCAGCTCAAACCCCTTCATAAGCTGCCAACACCTCTTTTTCAGCTGGAGTATAGTGGGCCTTAGAGCCTCTGTATCCCTGACTCCAAAAGCTCAAGGGTCAGTCTCGGGTCTCCCCTGGTGCTCTGTGCCAGAGGTTCCAGGTAGGGCCATTCTCCCTGGCCGCATGCAGTGTAGAGCACATGCTTTACATCTTGCCCAGTCCAAACTGGCCCAAGGGCCACTGCTTGAACTATCTCTTGTTTAATTTGTTCAAAGGCTTGTCACTGCTCTGGGCCCCATTTAAAATTGGGTCACGTGATGAAGAGGGCTCACAATCATGCTGTGGTTTGGAATGTGCATTCTCCAAAAGCCCAAAACACCTAAGAAGGCCTGAGTTTCTTTCTTATTAGTTGGTGGAGACAATGGATGTGATCAACAACTATGTGTGTTGATCACATCCATTAGGATCTCACGATGTCCATCTTGCCATTTTATTCCCAAAAACTGGATCTCCTGTGCAGGTCCCTTGACTTTACTTTGTTTTAAGGCAAAACCACCTTTCAGAAGGATTTGGATTATTTTCTCCCCTTTCTCAAAAACTTTATTGCCTCATAAGATGATGTCAATGTATTGCAGGTACTCTGGAGCTTCACCCTCTTCCAGTGCAGCCTGGATCAGTCCATGGTAAACGATAGGGATGCATTTCCACCTCTGGGACAGTCAATTCAGGTGTATTGGACACTCCTTCAAGTAAAGGCAACTAGTGGCCTTCACTCTGCAGTCAAAGGGATTGAGAATTCACATTCACAATATCAATGGTGGCATAGCACTTAGCTGCCTTTGATTCCAGTTGATATTTGTGCCCCTCCAGCCCTCTTGCTGGCAAGGCCTGTAGAACTAAAAAGTCTTTAACTTAGTATAAACATCACCCACCAACAACTAAAACCATCAGTGTGTTACCAATATTGTTCTCACACCAAAGCCAACACACAGCTGTGCACCAGCTACTAAGAAGTAAATTAACTCTGTCCCAGCCAAAACAGGACACTTGCACATCAACCATAGGTCAAAGCTGAAATGGCACCTGCTAACATGCAGGGACTAGCAATAATTAAACTGCAGGAAGGTGCAAAATCATCAGGAATATTGAGCCACAGACTGGTTTGAAAGGGGCACTTGCTGCTTTGTACTTCTCTGGGGCCCATGCTGCAGAAGCCAATGAGGAATCCTGTTTCAGTGTGTCAACTGTATAACAATAGCATCACTGTGACCTGAGCAAAAAGACATTTACACAAAATATTTTGGAGCGGGAGGAAATTAGCCATCTTCCTGTGCACTGTTCACTTTCTGGGGAAAAAACCCAACCAACCAAACAACAACCAACTTCTTTTTTCTTGGGTCTGAGCTCTTGCAACTAAAATGGCTGTTGGGAGAGCCAGCACTCCACCGTAGTCGGCTGCAAGCTGTGTCTCTGAGCTGATGCAGGTATTGAGTCTGCTCTGCCTCTTTTTCCTCCTCGGGAACTACCTTTCAAACAGCCCACCAGGGAGACAGGCCTGCATTCAGCCTGTCCTTCTCCCAGCTCACCACCCTTCTGCTGCAGGCGAATGGGGTCAAATTCCAAAGGGAGAGAGAGAGTTAAAGCCACCTGCAGTGCAATCAAACAGCTGCTGTGGGAAGAAGCCAGGCAATGAAGGAAGGATGATTTACTGACACAAGCTAAGCCAATATAAACACTTATGATACAGGTGCCTGTGCTCTAAGAGATTGCCTGACTTAATTCAATTGCTTTGTAAACCGATTTAGTTAAATCTGTATAAAACTGGTGTTTAAACAAGTCCAAACAGTGTTTAAGAAGTTGTTAATAAAACATATCACCATAAAACAAATACATATTACCAAGGCTTCCTTTTTGTTGACAGGATATATCCTTTCCCCCATATTTCTTTTTCTCTCCGCTCTTTTCTTTAGAGGTTGTACGTTTTTCTGTGGTGTGACTATCTCTTTCTTTCTGTACTGTACAAAAACAGGGTTTCCATTCAAAAGTGTGCAAGTCCACCTCTAGCATTTCTCACTGCTGTGTACCGTAGAGCTGGGGACACGTTTATTCATTTATATAGCCTCCAGTAAGATTAAACCCAAAATAATATTTTAAAGCAGATTTTAAGCAAAGTAGTTTATGTAGGATCCAGCCTAACCCCTTTCATTCTTTCCAAACCAACCTCTCTTACAATTTAGAGTTATTTAATCACTCTGAAAAGATGGGGGTGTTTTTGTTTTCAGCCAGATCACTTTCTTAAAAATGATAATTTCATTTTTCAGTATTTTTAATTCCTATTCCAAAACCACCCAAATCAAATCTTCAGCTGTGTCCAAAATTAACTGTTTCAAAATTCCAAGATCTTTTCACAGACTTGGCCCAAATGCCCAGTTAGTTCAGTCTTCTCCATCCAAACCCCTTCATTTTTTTAAACAAATATGTAATAGAGTTAAAAATATAATAAGACAACGTTACTATACCTAAGCAGAAGTGAACAATAGGACTAGCATAGGTCAAGTCTTCCCTAGATATGTATTTTTTGTGGTCTTTGATTCATCCAGAGGAGGAGTTTTGGCAAGTGCTTCCTGCATCCAGCTGTTTGCACATCTGCAGGATGCACTGGAGCTATCATTCCCCTAGGGAGGCAGTCAAGGGGCAGCTGGAGCAGCCACACTAACCAGCAGAAATTGTCACTAACAAGAATGAAGAGGGACACATCTGGAAAAAAGACATTTAAGAGGGTTGTGGCGGACTTCGTGTATCAGGTGGGCAGCTCTGAAGGAGTCAGAGAGGCCTGGGGAGGCGTACGGAAGCAAAGTGAGCTGGGGCTGGTCCGAGCGGGGGGATAGGAAGTCGTTTCTGTACAGGTAGGGAAGCAGGAAGCATTTAAGCTCTGAGACAGCAGCATAACAGCTACAGGCTGTGGGGTGGAAGGGGCCAGGGGTGCTGAGTTGGGGTGGGGTGGCTGGAGGATGCATGGGCAGAGGCATGTCCACTGCTGGCTCCTACCACAATCAAACGGCACTCACAGGCAGCTTCCCTCTTGCCCAGAAAGATTGGCTTCCTACCCCATGCCACACAGCTCTGCTGATTTACACCCTGGAAGCCAGGCAGCCCCGGAGCACAGCCGCATGGCATGTCAGTGGAGCAGAGGGCCACATGGGAGCCCAGCCAAGCCCCCGCAGCTTCATGTTGCTGCTGTCTGAAGAGCACAGACCCTCTTGCTTGGGGAAAATGGCATGCACAGACAGTCTCCTGGGAGAAGTTGTCACCTACACACTCCCAGCTGTCCCAAATTCCTGCTCTGTATCAGTCCCAGAGCCCCTTTCCACTGCAAGATGAGGCTGCAGACTGGCTCAGGTGCCAGTGCAGGGGTTGGCTCCTGACTGTGCCAGGGAAGCTGCTCTGCTCCAAAGGATACATTCAGAGTAAGCCTTGTGTACATTTGGCAGGGACCATAGTCCATAGCCACCCAGCCTGGTGACATCACTGGAGGCCTCAAGGGTAGACAGTGCAAGCCAGGATTTGTGATTGTTTACCTTGACATTTATTTGGATACACTCCAAGTGTAGACAAGGGATTTAGATATACAGATTTTTGCCCTTATGGCACCAACGCACAAACACAACTACTAGGAAGATTAGAGATATCCCATCTGCTTAAACTGCTTCCCTTTTCCTGCCAGCACTGATCACTCTCAGATAACCCTGATGACTGGGATTTAAGCCCTAGTGCCACTAACTGTGACTGGCATCAGCATGATTACATTTCCCATGGGACCACCCTTCCAGCTCTGCAGTCCATCTCTGCTCATCTCATCACAGCAGTAAGTGTCACCTTGGCTGATGGGGCCTCACACCTTGGCCCCCAGCATCAGTCCCCAATAGCTCTTGTGCAAGGCACTCAACAAAACTGTAGCAGAAAGATGGTTCTTGCCTTTTTGTTTGGCAGTTCAACCAAACAGAGATGGTCCATATCATGAGAAAAAACAGTAGGCAACAGAAGGAATTACAGGAAATGTAGATCTTAGTTGTCCTCACACAATTGCAAGTTGTTATGCTAGTTTTATTCATACTTTGAAATGTCACCTCTTTGGGCTGTGGCCAAAAATATTAAGTTCTAGTCTGTGCTGGAAAAATAGAGGTTTTGACCAAAAGTATTTTTACTAAGCTTTAACTAAAGCATTTGTTATCAGTAATTGCTACAAAATAAGAGACACTCTGTTCAGCCCTGCATCTTTGGAAGGAAACACAATAAGTAATTATGAGCTTACAGTGCAATTACATAATGGTTTAGTCTCAAGCACTTTCCTTGGTGGCAGACAATTCTGTCATTAGGCTGTGAACTCAGTGTGGTTTAGCACTTTTGCCTCCCTGTGTCATTTGGGCCTGGGCAGCAAAACCTTCCACAGCCTCATGTTCTCGATGTGGTTCTGCTCCCCAGAGAGCACCTCCCACAGCAAAATCCACACCTTTGACTTGTGAACTACATTTTCCACAGACTCTGTAGGAATTTTGCCAACACTGAATCCATCAAAACCTTTTTCTAGTCTAAGTTACAGGTCTCCTAACCAAATAATGATGCAGCTCAGCCTGATTCCATTTGAGAGCACAGATAAGAACACAGCAGAGACTCATGTCCCTGGGAGGCAGTCACACATGTATGCTGTGCTAGTCTTAAGCCTCGCAGCAGTGTACACACTGGGCTCTGGTAATGCTCTCCTCTGACCCTTCCCCTGGAGCAGGCCAGTTGCTGTAGATGATGGGGAGTTAGTGATAATGGTTGATGACTGGTTTAAGGTGTGTGTTTCCACACTACCAAAAAGGAGCAATTTGAATCACAGGAAGCCCTTCCTTTTATTTTTCTCTCTTTCTGCAGTGAGCCCGACACCTGTTAAGATTGGTCATTGTTTATCTGCTGTCTTGTCATCCCACCTCAGTAGCTCAGCTAAGAGATCCAGGTCCTATTCTTATTCTTGGCAGGTAAATGCAGCAGCCCTGTGCACTGTCTAGTGCTTTTTGATGTACTGGCTTATTCTTTTGATGGGTCAAAGGATGCCTTCGGTGCTCTTCCAGTGCCTGCTGTATTCAAATAAGTTGCCTTTTTCTTAATCGTCTAGAAAACAAATATGCCATCTAGGGCTGGCAGTTATTTCCACATACTCAGAAGCACCAAAACCTAAATGCACTACATCCTTTGTTGTCAGCTTAGCAGGTAAGAGCAAAGGTACCCAAAGCTGTGCTTGTGGAGGGGCAGACAAAGAGGCAGGGGAGAAACAATGACTGGGGATATTCTCATAATAATGTTTATTTGAAACCAATGAATGCTGAGGGGATATACCATGATGACCACTGACATAAGACCCTTCTCTCAGCTTTTCACAGAGGTTTTCATGAGCCTGTGGACCATAAGGGAGAAGCTGCAGTGGAACACGCATTGTTTAGAGGGAACTGCAGGGCTTGTTAGAGGAATGGACTATGCAAGGTAACAGGCAGCTGCACAGCATAGTGAGGACCATCTCTAAAGCTCAGTGCTTAACTGCTCCTAGATCTCTTCTTTCATCTGTTGTGCTGTTCAGCAACTGAGACTCCAATAAGCAGGTGCACCCAGCTCTATGCAATGAAGCAAGCAGGCTGGGGTTATATGTTTCACAGCAGAGGCTGTAAGGCGGTGAAATTGCAGAGATGGAAATCATTGCTCTGAAAGCACATTTCATCATTTTCTTCCCAGGATTGGAAATCCTTCTACCTTCTGCCCCTTCCCCACCCATAACACAAAAGACATTCAACTGCATTGTGTAACTGGGAAAAACTTCATCTGCAAGACAGGTCCGTGTCAGATGTTCTCCTTGGAGAGAACTTTGGAGCACAGGCAAAGGAACCTTGTATCGCACAAATTGCTGTTTCTGAGTTAGATTACCATAGAAAGCCTAAGCCATCTAATGACAGAGACAAGGAATAAGAGGGAAGGATGGCAGAAAGTCAGTTGAGATGGAAGAACAATTTTGCACATTGTTTTTTGCTCGGGTTTTGAAGGATAAAAGCATTGCACTTCCAGCATATGATGCACAGTAAATGCTGAAAGGTCAAGCAGAGGAAAAAGGGGGAAAGGCCCTGAAAACCTTCAAGACATCATTGAAATATGGGAAGGAAAAGGGTTTGTTTCCATGGCAATGAGTCCTATGGTGCTTCTGCTAGAACAATCTACCAGAGAAAGAAGAATTCCCCTGTTAGTGATGCTGGTGAAGTTAAAGATAATTACGGAGACTCCTTCCCTCAACTGGGTATGTTTGTAAATATTCTGCTTGATGCATGTAAGTGCTCAGATGTTACATAGCCCCCAGAAATGGGTGTCTCCATAGATGACAGAGAGTGAGCTCCTGGCCATGTTTCACAGGCCAAATGTCTGTGAAAGTTTGGGTGCATCGTGGATTTTTGCCCTTTCACCATGCTTCTTCGGTGTATGAATATGGCCTGAGGTGTCAACAGAACCATAAGAGTTAAAAACCTTCTTGACTGCAAATCTTGGATTACAAAGTTGCAGTTCTCCTCCAGGATAAGAGGACTTTGTTCCCATCTGTCACCTCCCATTGCCTTCATACATATATGTCAAGGTACGCCGTGGCAGCTGTTTTGCCACAGCAGCACAGCATGAAAGAATTCAAGAGAAAAAAAGAATACAAAATGGGAAAGGGAACTTAAGAGATACAGAAAACACTGATACAGAAGAACTGGAACAGGACTCCAAGTGTAGCCTTCACCCTCTTGCAAAGAGCATCATTAGATCATCACTTACTAAAAATGATCAGCTTTAATATTAACTGATACTATCTGTCTATGGTATGGTCATGCTCAGAAGTGCAAAGAGAGACTGTTACATACATTGTAAAAAGAAAAAACTTTTCTCCAAAGTACTTACAATCCAAGAGGGTAAGAGAAAGATTTAGATATCTGTATTTTGCAGATGGGAGGCAGAGATGAGGTGTAAGAGGTTAAAACACCTTGTCTAAAGCTGCACTGGAAGTTTGTGATAGAAGTGGTTGAACCTGCAGCTCCTGATGTTCATCTAAATGTCTAATGCTACAAATGCCTCCAAAGTAGTATCTCCAGGTGTTTAGCCAAAGAATTCAGCAGATGCAGCTCAGCTTCTGAGACCCAGCATAATCGTACAGATGGAATAAACACAAGTAGCACAACAGCTCCATGGCCATGGGAATGTGACAGACATTCTTCTGCCCACCATGGTTTCAGCAAAGACATTTTCTTCCCAAACTAGAAGTAGCACCAAACAAACAAAAAAGCCCAAAAAACCCAGAAAACACACAGCATCCTTCAGCCCTAATAGCATATTATACAGAGGAAGCAGGAGAGCATTTACCAGCTGGAAGGATGATACCTCTGCACTGATCAGCTGCAATATAGTCACTTCAGGCAGCAAAAAAACACCCTCTCCTGTATTTTAAGGGCCAGACCCTGAAAGGACATGCTGGGAAATATTTCTATTAGGCAATTCTGTCTGGTGTCCTTCCTCCTTTTTTTGCCTCTGCCTGACTGACTTTTGGGAAAGGAAACGTGGGGAGGAGGCAAGTGGAGACTGAAGTGTGCCAATAAGTAGAGAAAACTCTCAGGTACTGGTGCCATGATCAGCAGCAGGTGAACAGGCTACAAAACTGTGCTCCAAATGAGCAATCTTAGCACCTCTGGATCCTGAAGGGAAAAATGTACATAGGTGTTAGGGCCCACACAGCAGTACCCTTTGCCTTCTCTGGGGAAGGAGCTGGCAGTAAATGTCAATCACAGGCTGAAGCTGGTAAAGCAGTTACGGAGAGCAGACTGGGCCCAGACCGATGACCATAGATAACATCCTGCCATCGCTCTCTGCAATTTTGCATTGCAAGGCTTTCCCTCCTGTGCTACAGGCTGGCCTCCAGCCCTTCTAGTCAAGTGCTATTTACCCCTGCCACCACCACCAGCATGGCAGTGACAAACCGTAACAGCAAAACTCATGTGGCATCTTGTCCATCGTGTTTCCATGTTCTGCTCCAGTCGCCTATCACAGATATTTCTCTTGTAAACTCTTGGGACACATGAAATCTAAACATCTCTGTCTGTGTGTGCACAAGGCTGTGGCCTCCATTAGCCCCCTATCACTACAGACATTAAGGATAATATCACATCACCCATCACATTACCAAAGAGGTAGATTTCTTTCTCTGATCAGGCATCAGAACAGCATGGTGGCCATTTGAAAAGATGGGTTGCAGATTTTGAGTGAACAGTATATTTTTTATTTCTTTTCTTTGCAATATTCTACATGCAACATCAGAGAAAACCTGCAGGGTTTTTCTGCAGGGCTTCTCTGCAGCTATGCAAAACTGCCAGAAGGTGAGCCTGGAGAATAATTTTCAGCAGCCCTTGGAGTCAGGGCAGTGAGATGAGGACACTCACAGCAAGACACAGAGTGCAGGACTCAAGGCACAGACTTAAAAAATGCGACAGGACTGAATATCCCACAAGCAACACAAAGATCCTGTAAATGATCTGCCTTACAGATCACCTCAGACCTCCACATTTAGGTATAGGTATCACATCCTCCTGGGCCCAACTCAGGGAGTTGACACGTTGGAGTTCAACATGCAGGGGGACAACACTGGAGGGAGAAAAGCAGCAGCTGGAAAAAAACAGAGGAGATCGGGAGCACAGGTTCCCTGTGAACACCCGCAGGGCACGGAGTCTCTCCCAGCCCAACACAAGGGCATCTCAACTGGCTGGCTTCAAGACAACATAGCACTGTAACTCTCACAAGCCCAGTACTAAATTATCCCTTGCCATTACCCTCTTTCCCTGCAAAAGAGAGCATAGGGGCCATGTGAATATTTGGTGGCTTTACATAGCCCACAGGCTTCTCTGAATGTAGAACTGGTTCTATAGGTCCACTTCATGCTAGAGATGCCCCCTACACTGGAGACCGTATTGGCAGTGGGAGTCAGTGTGCAGCCTTGCACACAGCTTGTCCTAGGGGAAAAAAGGTTTTAATCAGCTCCTCTCTGCTAGAGGACCTACACCCAGCCCATAATCATCTCTCCCAGTACAAGCTAATAAGTGGGCAGAGAGCTCAGTGCCTTCTCCCTCTGGTGACAACACCCCACCTGCAGCTGTGCACCTAGATAAAGTGCCAACAAATTATGGAGGCGAGGCAGAAAATCATTCCTACAGCTTCATTTGCAAGATAATTTATGGCATCTGCTTCTGAATTCAAACAAGAGCAATGCTGCAGCCTTTCTAACCTGCTGCTCTTGCTGCACGGTCATCACCATCTTCTGGCTGTTCCTGGGGCTTCTGTGAAAGGGAAATACATTAATGGACCTCAGGCCAGCTATTAGCAGATGCTTGTCTGGACTGCAATGGAGATCATAGTTTGTTTGGTTGCCAGCAGCCTCAGAAGATGGGTCAAAGACTGAAACAGGGTGATAGAGATGGTATTCCTGCTCTCACCCAGTAGTGCTGCAAAGATCAGCAGTCAGGTTTAAGAGGCAAAAGAGGGCACCATAGTCCCTCTGGTTTCACATTAGCAATCATAGTAGAGGTGGTGCTAATGTGCCGAGGAAAAGTGACCCAAATGCAGTTTACCTGTGTCATATTCTCAAACTGGGAAATTATCTTTGTGTACCTGCCATGCATTGCCAGAGTGCACCAGGCCACCCTGTTTCTTAAGTCATAAATTCTTTGTCAAACCTTAGTGGTGTGGGCTGGAGCTAAACTCTCCCCTTGCCTATACCCAGCTGGCTGAGGCACAGACTATCATCTCCCCTTTGCAGTATATGTCTCTGTCTCTTGCTCTTTCTTCCGTACACTCCTCCTTCCTCAACCTTATCACAGCTACCAACTCCCTGTGAAATCTGAGTCAAACAGCTGGACCCCAGTTCCTACTGGCAAAAGGTAGGGAACAAGATGCAAATCTCCTTCAACACAGGATAATAACCCCCAGGATATCTGCCTGGTCATATCTGGCGCCCTCTCAGAAGACAGACAGGTGGAGATCAGTAAATGCAATTTCAGAGTCTGACATCTCTGCTCTAACTTGGGTATCTCTAAAAGCAGGGTGCAGGGCGAGTTGTTCTTTGGAGGTTCACATGTCCATGTCTTGACCGCTGGAGTTACAGGAGATATGTTGCCCTCGGATTAACCTCTTTGATACACAAGGATGATACAAGACCTGCCATATGGGCTGAGGCATATTGTGATAAGTCATTGTTCACACCATGATGAGGGCTGTGCCTGAGCACTCGGGCAAAGCTGCCCAGAGCTCGCTATCCTGTGGTCAGTGCCTCCTCCCAGGGAAGGAGCAGAGAAATGGCAGCAAGCACTGCCACACCACAGGGTACCCCTCATGGTGCTCCTGCTGCCACTGGCCTTCCTTCCAAGAACCTATCTGCTCCTCTTCCTCCTCCCTCTCATCTTATGCAAAGCAGCTCATTAGTCCCATTAGCAACAAAGCACCATTTCTGATTGTTCATCAGTGATTCCTTTGTCGCCCTCCACCACTCCTGTTGAGCCTCATTAGTGCTGCTAGGAAACAGGGGAGCTGTTGGGATATTTATAGGAAGGGTGAGGTGTTCTTTACACTTTATTGTTAATATCCTTTCTTCACTGACCACCTGTCCCCTCACCCCAGCCCTCCCCAAAGAGTGCTCTCTAATATCGGGGTTATCCAGGGGATATACCAAGGCAGGAAAGAACTAGACTGACGGTTTTGAGTCAGGGAAATGAGAAAGGCAAGCTGGAAGTATGCAGAGGCTCAGTCCTTGGCCAGGAGTGTTCAGGCCTGTGTAGGGCTGGATACCGGGGAGAGGGGGGGCTGAGTGTGCGCTCCTGTGCATACACACATCTGGGGTATCTGTAGCAGCCCACAAATAGATGCAGAGATCATCATGTGCACACATCCATCTTGGGGAGGTACGTACCCGAGCTACAAGCATGGCAGCTTGTGCATGTGGTACCTGTGTCAGGGGCTGGTTGTGAATGCACATCCACACCGGACACCCACCTCCCTGCCTGTAAGCTGATGGAGAGCTGTACCATGCTCCCAACAGCTCCACAGGGAGAAACTGCTGTGGTTACTTACAAGGATATTCTTTCATGCAGCACTTAATTATGGAGGCAACTAGACAAAGACTAATCATTCATTCTAATACAGGGGAAAATAATCATTCTGACAGGAGGAGATACGCGACTTCTCTGGGAGGAGAAAAGATTGTGTGGGGAGGAGAAGAAGGCTGAAGAAAAACCACAGGACAAGGAGAAGAGGAGGAAGGAGGAACAAAATCCTAAATCAGTTACCTAGTATAGACACTTTTATGACTTCATAAATGGAATATGCTTAGTGTCAGCAATCTTTGCCTTACAGCATCACGAGGATACCTCTCCCCAGTTAAAGCCACAGGCCCTGATTGTGCCAGCAGTCAAACCAGGTGACATTTTAATACCACTTTTCATCTCAAGATTGCATCTTCCTTCCAAAGGGTCCCAAGGAATTTTAATAACCTTTCCAGATGCATAACTTATGTCTTGTGGCACTGAAATGGAGCCTGTTCCTGGGAAAGATGAGCCAGCTCCACCACTGTGCAGGAGCTTTGGACAGAAACCAGTGACAGCTTCTGTGTCCCTCTGAACCATAGGGTACGCATGTGCACGCATGTGAGGAAGAGGATTTCAGGGCAGCAGAATGCAATTGCAGAGTAGGAAGGGTAGCCAGGAGCTGTAGCCAAGTCCTCAGCTAATAGGTAGGTTAGCACTGGGGAGCTGTAAGAAATGGCACGGGGGATTCAAAGCATGGCAGCCCTCCCTTTGCCTCCCTGGTGGGTCACACCCTTACAGGCAGTTGGACCTCTGTGTGGCTTGGGACAGTCCTGAAAGAGGCTGCGAGCCAAGCTCCTGACAAGTGTTGTAGTTCCGGATGAATCATCCAAAACCAGGGTGTCTTGGACAAAATCCAGGTTTGGGAAATAGCATCACACACTACTAAATCCCCCTTTGGGTCTCAACCAAGTCCCACTACTTTCCTTTCCCCTTCAGAATGGTACTTTGCTGGGAGCAAAGACAGGTCTGTTCCCACCCTGCTTCTGCCACACTCTCCCTGAGTGTCTGCTTCTCGCCCACAGCTGGCGTGGGTGAAATGGATCTCTTGCTGGAGACTGTACCCACAAGGCTGTGTTATGCCCAGAGCTGTCCTGCACCGTGACCAGTGAAACACTGCCCTGTATTGCCCCTGGTGAAGAGTCTTCCTTGCTCACCACTGAGGATGGTGCTGGCTGACAGACATGACACAGGCTTCACTCTTCACCTTCATTCTCCAGAAAATGCTGATCAGCTTTGTCCTGTAGACCTCACAGAGAATCAGCATCCTTGACAGAATATGAGTGAGGACCATGTCAGGAACTGACCCTTCCCCTCCTCAGCCAGTAGACTGCTGCAGCAGCAACCCAAAGCTGTTGGGGAGCATCTGCCCTCCTACACAAACAGAGACCTCTTTCTCCGGCTCCCTAAGTATCAGAAGCAAAGCTTTCCCTGCCCTCTGCAGCTGCAGGCCATCATACATACAGTATTATGTTTGTATCTCCTCCGCCTTCCTCATTGCTGCATCTTTCCACTTTCAGCTAATTTAATTGACTGCTCTGGTTATGAAGATTCATGGTGTCTAGGCACCAGGTGTAATACTTAGCATGATATTGCCATTTTCACATCCCAGGGCTATGCAAACATTAACTAACGCTAACTCTAATTAGCTGCGACTCACTGGAAAGTAGGTAAGCTTGATGTTAGCCCCATTTTTTAGCTGATGACACTAAGAGTCAGAAGGCCCAAGTTACTCATCTCTGCTGTTGAGTTGAGTTCAGTAAAAGGACCAGGATGAAAATGGGCAAATATGATTTCTAGTTTGTTTCACCATCCTGAGGGATATTCTGGCCTCCCACACAACATGCATTTTCCCCAGCTGTACCTCAGGAACTGAGGGGAGGATGCTTCAGTCCTGCATTGCCACAGCCCCCCCGGCAGCACCTGTGTTATGCTCAACAAACCAAGAACCCCTCCCCTGGCTAGTGGCAAACTAAGAACCTCCCCTCACCTCCTGCTGTCTCCCCCAGAGCATCCAGCTGGCACACGCAATGCCACCAGGACCCAAGCAAGTTTACTGAAGCCACAGACATGCAATAGTAAGGCACAGTCTGCCCCCTTTCTCCCATTTCCCCACCTAAAAGATGTTGCATGAAATGGCAAAAGTCTGCATTGACTATGCTAGAAGCCGTATTATGAACAGAAAGTGATGCTTTGAAGTCCTGCCATGGTCTGGTTAGCAATTGCTGGAGAATATATGCAGTTTTTAAATACTACTATTTTTTCTTTAAACAGAGCATGGTCTTTGTGCAGGGACATTTCAATTTTAGATCTTGTAAGTCACTGCTATGTTATTCTGTCCCCAGAAACTGCATGTGCTTTCTTTGCTTTCTCTCTTGGTTGTTCTTTGCTAAAATCCAAAGCTATCTATAACTTTAGCACTTCACACTCAGGAAAAGAGCCAGGAAAGTCCTTTCTTCTTCCTTCATTCTTGCTCCTTTGCCTCATAGGAGACCTTTCAGTAAGGTCATCAGAAATGCTGGCTGACAGACACACTGCAAGATTGGTTTAGGAGAGATTCTCCACAGGACAACTGCTAATGAAGGCAATTAACCTGCAACAAAATTCCCTCAAGCCACTTCTATCAGCATAGGCCTCACCTTCACTCCTCCCTGGGTCATCACACTCTTCTGCCTGTTCTGCTGTAGTAGCTTCCTACACAGAAGTGGTTGTATTTCCCTTGAGGATGCATCTACTGGGGCTTCTCTCACTGCGTTGCTTGGAAGGGAGCTGTCCCCCTGTCTGCAGAACAAGAAGTCAGGGTCTCTCTCTTGCACACACCCTGTGAAAGTTTCTCTGCTTAGTTTTACATTTACAAGGAAAAAAAATTTTGAGAAATATCACAGCTAAAATGTTTTGTGAAAATTTTTTTGCCCAATACCAGGAATGGATGGGAAGAGGGGTCAAAGGTAGCACTGGCTGAAGTTGGTGATTCCTGAGTAGAACAGGATGCCGCTGTACAGGCCTCTTTCTTTGTATAATTTTCCCACCTTATAAAACCTGGGTGCACTCAGCTCTGGGAAGCAGTAGGCAGTTCTAGTCACTACTTCCCAGGAGGGCAGAGTGGAGTCAGGGAAGGCATGAAGAAGAACAACTAAAATGGCCAGGGGAATGGAGCAGCCACCTTGAGAGGAGAGGCCAAAATGGCTGAAATCTTCGCTTTGGAGAGGAGGATATTAGGAATCTTTACAGACTCACCAAGGCAGTGGATAAGGTGAAAGCAGAACTGCTGCTCACCAAATGCCATGGTGCTGGTGGGGCATACAGGGACGGCACTGCTGAGAGCAGCCAGGCTCACACGGCCTTCCAAAACACCATTTCCTACTGGCACCATAGGACACCAAGAGCTGGGCTGTGGGGACCATTGCTCTGACTTGGTAGGTCATTACATTTTATATCACACCCATATCATGTACAGCAGGTGTGCTTTTACACAAGCCCAGCCTGTATGAAGACATATCACACAAATGAAAACCTGCAGCCACCCAGTCCCAGCAAGGACCAGCCACCCTCTACCTCCAACCGAGACACACCTCAGTGTACACAGTGAGCAGGCAGTGGGACAGGCAGGATCCAGGTACCCTCTAAGCACTGACTCCTTTATACAGCCACAAAACTGCTCCTGTGTTATCTATGGCTGTAGCCTTGCACAGCTAGCCTTGTGCTTGAAGTCAGCAGGGCTGTGGCTGAGCAGGAGGAATAAAGAAACCATTTTGCATTCAGGTGGCGAGCATGTGCCCCCAGTCTCTGAGAGAAAATAGGGTGGAGAAAAAAGTGCATGCGGAATTCAGACACTTGTGTTATCCAAGCACCCTGAGGTGCTTAGAGACAGAGGGGAGGATAAAATTGCAGTCAATTCCAGTCCAGTCCCCCTGGGAAGATGAGCACTGGGTCCAGCCAGTAGCCAGGAGCCATCTGACAACTGGGATCAAGGCTTTGCTTCTCCTTATTGCACTAGCCCAACCCTTATTTCCTCACTATATGTGTTTAATAAGCAGTGCACTATGTGTTTAATAAGCAGTGCTCAGTCTGACACCCATCTAGCAGCTTACACAATGAGTTAGAGTGAGAGTTTACACAGAAATGAAGGCAAGGAAGAGCATACATAACCTGCAGAGTTTCTCTCCCCTCATTCACGGCCTGCTTAATATTCCCAACATACCTTTTCCTCGGGATCACAGCCATGCATCAGGGCTTGTTCATTCAATGTAGTTTGAAGACATCAGATGCAGAAACAGGTGGTAGAGAGAGAAAGAAAGAAGCAGAGGAGGAGAGAAAATTATCTCTCCTTCAGATATATTCTGTACAGAGAGCAAAGCAGTATCAAATTGAGGTGCTTTAAGGATTAATTTAACCACAGGATCTGGAGCACACACCTACCTTCACAGGGCTGCGCATGAATATTCCATATTCCTCATGCAGAACATCATCTTTTAGAGTTTACCACACTTCGGCTCCTTTGCTGGGAACCAGAGTGCAGAAATCTCAACTAATGCAGCAGAGTTCAATAGGAGACCTTATTGGGGGAGATGGTTTTATTCTAAACCACTGATTTCATTCACATTCTTTCATGGCCACATGTTCTCAGCAACCAACATATATTTGCTTGTGTGCTCCAGCTAGGACTCCTTGTAAACACAGGGGGACAAGGGATATGAACTAATGAGTCGTCACATCTCTGGAGTTCCTTTTAGGGATGTCACCACAGGCTGGTTTTGGATCTGCCTTTTGTTCATGTTAAGGGTTCACAGCGGTTGTGATCTTTTGTCTTCCTGCTTTGTTCCATCTCTCAGAAGTATTAGGAAACATTGGTGGTTTACTCATTCTTTTTTGCCTCCTTGCTTGGATGTCTCTGATGGCTCCAGGCTTGCCTTTATCTTACCTCTCCATGTGTTTAGCCTGTATTTTGCTTTATTCCCAATCTGGATGTTTTGAGAAGCTGCAAGTTGTGCTGTGATCTTGATAATCTTCTAGCTTAGGTATCATCAACAGCTGTGATTCCTGTCCTTCTGTCACATCCTCTGATGCCATTCATGCCCATTCATTTCACTCTCCATGTTTCTGTTAGATCTCTATGGTATCTCTTGCTAAGATACAATCCTAGCCCACACATCTTCCACCACTGCCTGATGTGTGATCACCAATGCCTGATGCTGTCATAGAGGACAGACATTTTAAATGCACAGCATATTTAGCTGAAGAAAAGCTATTTAACTCATTGATTATTCTTGTGTCTGTAAGAAGCATGTTCTGACCGCACAGTAACCTGGTACAGAGGGTTCATCAACATGACTTCAGTCACCAAGAGACATGTGGGCATGTAGAAAACCTGTCCCTTGGCCGACCGCTGTCAAATCCGGACTATAGGCCAGGGTAGTTAGGAAGTGTGGGGAGGAAATCCAGTTTCAGCCAAGTAAAACAAATCTGACAGGCTGACTTTTCACTTGTTTCAATGATGTGTGTTTGAGGATGGAAACCTGGCTGGAAAGCTGGGCTAAGCCCTGGCTGAGGGAGACAGCTTGCTAGTGAGGCTGAGGAAGGTTTCTGGTGAGTTCAGTTTCCCAGCACTGCATCATTTCTGCCATTTGCCATTCAGCTCCCCTAGGCTTGTCAAGCAGAACCCCCTTCCCCAGAACAGTGGCCCACTGGGCATCCAGTAGCTTCTCTTTACAGATAAATTCAGAATCCTGCTGTGAGGGACTGAATGAGATGCAGATCTACTGATGTACTTGGGTGCCTGGGAGTTTCTGAAGATCCCAGTATGACCCTTGTCAGGCACCTACATACTGTTTTAATTCTCCCAAGGACTGCAGGACTCACCCTGCACACACAAGAAGCCAAGAGCAGGACTGAGATGAGCACAGCTTCTTTCTAGCCCTAGACCCCACGCAATAGCTGGAGCTGCCCTCTGGGGTCTCCCTTGGCACAGCCATGGCAGTGCAGAGGTGAGACCACTCACTTCAGGAAAGATGGTTTTATTCCTCCACCCCTTAGGGTAGATGCTAAAATATCAGGACACCTAGGCCAAATTTGCTTCTATGGGTTTTGGGTCCTAAAACCTTATGTACAGTGTCGTGTCAATCTCTGCACTGCCTCACCAGGGCTGCCGCGCGTTGCATGCAGCCCCCCTCCCCCAGCACAGAGCTCACCGTGCTCAGCCCCCAGCACTTCCTAACAACTCCAAATACAGAAGCAGGTCTGGGCTGAAACTAGTGGCAGTTGTGTGCAACAGATTACACAGGAATTGTGCTATCAGATAGGGATGTTGTGCTTCACATTAGCAGAAGAGATCGCTTATACTGTAGGAGGGAAAGAACTGTTTGTGGCTGTGCTTCAAAGTGACATACCATGTTGTGGGTTTTGTGGGTTTTTTTTTTCCTTCAGTACTTGACAGCTAGTGTTAGACTTAAGGTTACAGTGCGTGTAAGACAGCGAGGTGGGGTAAGTCAGATGACTGACCCTGCTTGAGCAAGGTATAAATGACCTCCTGAGTTTCTTCCAACCTCGGTCTATGGTTTTGTCTCCAAAATACAGTGACTGTTTTCAGTTCTGGAAGAGCTGCAGTCTGAATACTGGGCTCTGAATTTATCACATGTATGGGAAAGTGATTTCTTTTTTTCTTTGCAGTAGTAATCCCTAAAAAATCTTCAAAAAATATTACTTAAAAATATCATTTAAACTTAAAGACATGTAGTGGAACACACATGAATAAAAGAGCTTAGATTTACAAGCAAAAAGAAAAATAAATAAAAAAAAGCAGCATCAGGAATATAAAGTGGTTTTGAATATTCTAATAGAGTTGAGAAAAAGTTACCTCCCTTTTGATCACTAGAATAACAGGAGGTGGCTGAAATGGCTCAACTAAATTTTTGAAGGCAGTGAGCCTTAACCACTCCACCAGCCACGCTTTCTGTTCACCATCACTGAGAGAGCATCTCTGGATTTTCACTAGGTAAGGAGAAGAGTTAACATTAGCACAGGAGATATGCATGAAAAGGCTGAGGTAATTACATTTAAGGCTAAGCTCTCCTGGGAGGTATGGCAATGCAGAACCAATTTTATCCCTGACCATCCTAACCTCTGTCAGTGTATGCAGAGCTTTAGGCAGGTGTCCCGCTCTGCAGAGGAACAAATATGGCATTGAGATTTCTGCCTGGTCATTATAGGCAGCCTTACAAGAGATGCTCAATTTAGGGGTTGTAGGATGCTTGCAATGAACTGTTACAAACTTAAAGCCCATAGTATGCCACCATTGTAATGTGGCATTGGAAGAAGTTAGACAGAGATTAAGTGCTGACATTGATGTGATCTCTTCATTAAAAGTGAATTTGCTAAACAAAATTCACAGGTGATCCTAGGAGGCAGCATCCCTGCTCCCTCAGAGAAGGGCTAAAAAGGGTTCAGACATTTAGCAGGAAAATTAATAAGCTCATCAAGTATCTTGAATATGTGAGCAGGATGCATCAAAGGTATCTGAAGCTCAACCACCACTCTACAATCTGCATCCTGTCCTGAGCTATGACTATCTCAAGTGATGTAGAGAAAGGTGGAAAAGAAAAAAAATTCAGAAGATGGGACGGAGTAAAGTCTTTCTAAGTCCTGACAATTGCAGAAACATTGATATTGGCACAAGATAAATATAATGGAAACAAACAGACTGTTTCCTTCCAAACCCATTTGATAGGCCAATGCAATGGATAGTTAAGTCCTTATATCTCAGAGTTATTTCCTCTCTTCAGAAATCCACCCATTTAGTTACATACATGCTTATCAAGCTTCTGACATAATATACTGCTGAGTGGGCTTCAGACATTTCTGTGGTGAAGGTAGCGTTGGAAATGGAGACAAACTGAACGCTGGAGCTGGTCTGGATACCCTGACAAAGACCAAGGCAACTAGACATGTTTTCAACTCTTTAAAATCAGTGTATTGCATGCAGATGCAGCTGCTTTCAGTCATCCCCACCTTGGTTACAGAACACGTAGTCCAGTTGTGGAGAGATGTTATTTTGTGGCATCTACATCACCATAGTCCACACAAATTCATCCCAAAAGTGTGTTGCAAATGGTGTCTCTAGCACTAAAGCAATGACCGGTAGGGTGGCAGCAGCACTGCACAGGCTGGCAGGGTGTTGGGCACTGTAGGACAAAGAGGTCTTGGACACTGGAAACGGAACAAACTCTTCCTGGAACAACAGACAACTGTGGGCTCCTCAATATCTATGCAGAACAAGCAGCTCCACTTTTACACTTCATTTGGAGTGTACAATATGTAACCTAGAAATAAAAGCCAAATGCACCAGGAAGAACTGTATTTTTCAAGTCAATGTAGCCTGCTATGCTATCTGTGCTTTTACTTAGCCTGAAGTTATAATTATTTATATGCCAAAATGGGGTAAGAACTGGGGTAAGGGAAGAGAATGTCACATCTGTCTCCAGCTGGTTTCTCCCATCTTTGTGCAGCAACCAGCACCGCAGGACTCCAATCTTGATTGTTAGACTTTGCTCCCCAGGCCTTTGACCATCACCATTCTGTTAAAAATCCTGAACAACATAGCAAAGAAAAGATTGGATAAGCATCATGTAACGATCTCACCTGGAATTTGGTAGAGGAACTACAATTAACCTCTGTAGCACTGGTAAAAGCACAAGGGTCTCTGTTCACATCTTTCCCAGAACTGCAGTGGCCTAAGCACAGGTGACCCACTACATGCCCACCGTAAGGTGGCCACCCACTTTATTTTCCTTGAAAACTCCACATCCATGCATTGATCAGGGCAGATCTGCCTTGGTTACATACACAAAAACATGTCACAAAGGTACAGCTCAGTTCCAGGGACACTGGAAGTTTCAAACTATTTGGGGGCACAGATGTATACAGGGAGAAATGCTGAGAAAGAAAATCTGAGCAAATATTTACAGAGTTTAAATGGTTGGGGTTTGGAGGGTGGAGTGGGAAGGTTGAGACAGTACTTCATGTGGGGATTTGCTGTCATCTCAAGGTGTGTAGTCTATGCCAGGGCTAGGATAGATCATTGCAGCTCCCATGTGCTTAATGATCAGCTGTGGAGAAAAATTAATGGCACAACAAGGGGGTTCTCCACTGCCTGTGGATTTTGTGAGTTCCAGACCTCTCTGAAAAATAAAAAGGAAAATAAAGCTGAAAGATTGGACATCAAAGCTGAGCAGGGAGAGATTTTTGACTCACATGAAATATTACCTTCAGATTTGCACAGCAGACTGGTGCACTCTTTGAGAGTGCAGCTGAGCAAGGAGAGGAAGCTCCATTCTGGAGAGGTATTAAATATTTGTAATTATTTTTGAGGGGTGTGTGTCCCAGTTTGGAACAAACGCTCAATTTTCATAGGACGATATGTATTCCTACCTTTGGGCAGGCCAGTCAGTGGGCTGCAATAGACCAAGGAAGCAGACAGACTGCAAGCGTGACCTGGCAGGCAGCCTCCATCAGGAAGCCCATCGAGATCAAAACTGCTCCGTGACCCTCCAGACTGGAAGAACCTGAAAGCAGGAAAACCAGTCTGTGAATTCTTCCAGCTACCCCCAGATAGGAGGCTTTCATCAGCTGTATCGATATCTTGCCAGGCCCTATCTCCAAGCACACAGCAGGACTTTATGTGTTGCGCAGCATGGAGCTACCAAGCAGAGAAGCCTCATAACCCAGCCCACTGAAATTCACTGAGGACCTGCTGTGGCATGAGGAATCCAGTCCAGGGAAAGTCAAATCCCATTTCAAATGGCCCGAGTAACAGAATGTCCCTTATTGTCCATTTACATGACCAATTTTCTAATGGTGGTCAAGAGATTCAGACAGCACTGTAAACTGCAGTAAAAATTAAAGGTATCGCTACCCTCAACCTCTCCATGGCCATAAGCACTTCATAAAATTCTAGATAGATTAAATTAGATAGACAGTATGAGGAACAAGTTAATTGATGGTGTCACTCAAGCTGGTACATGGACTCATAGAATTGTTTAGGTTGGAAAAGACCTTTAATATCATTGAGTCCAATCATTAAACTGGCACTGCCAAGTCCACCACTAAACTGTGTCCCTAAGTGCCGCATCTACATGTCTCATTGCTTAATTAACCTATAAGTCAGTATAAGCAGCAGAGCTGTCCCTTGTAATATATATAGTAGGTGAGGAAGAGTTGCCTTGAGGGGCTACCATGGAGCACATGCTAGTACTAACACAACCTGTCTTCCACTTGATGTTGCACTTGCCTCCTGCTGCCCTGGGTAGTAGACAAGATCATGAGCTAAACATCTCTTCTCCTGCACAGGGCTGAGCACTACCTGGCCAAGAAGGAGGCCTAGAGACAACACCAAGGGAGGCTGCAAGCACTGCCCTGTCACAACAAAAGGAAGCCTCTCTACTGCCTGCCAGCAGCAGATCTCCCACCACTCCAGCTGGCTGGAGCATGATGCTTCAGTTAGGCCATGGAAAGTCTCCACCTCTCCCTTCTTGTACCAGAAATAGTATGGCCAGTAGGAAGTGATTGTCCCACTGTGCTTGGCACCGGTGAGGCTGCACCTCAAATGCTGTGTTCAGTTTAGGTTGACTCACTACAAGAAAGACATTGAGGTATTGGAGTGTGTCCAGAGAAGTACAACAAAGCTGGTGAAGGATCTAGAGAACAAGCCTTGTGAGGAGCAGCTGAGGGAACCGGGGTTGTTTAGCCTGGAGAAAAGGAGGCTCAGGGGAGACCTTATTGCTTTCTATGGCTACCTGAAAGGAGGTTGTAGTGAGGTGGGGTTTGATCTCTTCTTCTAAGTAAAAAGCTATAGGACAAAAGGAGATGGCCTCAAATTGCACAAGGGGAGGTTTAGATTGGGTATTATGAAAAATTTCTTCACTGAAAGGGTTTTTAAGCACTGTAACAGGCTGCCCAGGGAAGCGACTGAGTCACCATCCTTGGAGGTATTTTGAAGATGTGCAGAGGTTGTGCTTAGGGACATGGTTTAGTGGTGGACTGTGCAGTGCTAGGTTAACAGTTCCAACCTAAATCATTTTATGATTCTGTGATTCTTAATAGCTTCCCCTCATTTGGCAAGGCAGACAAGCCCCCCCCCTCCCCCCCCTTCCCCCCCCCCCCCCCCCCCCGCTTTTTCGGGGGCTTTTAACAGCTAATTAATTAGTACTCAAGGCAGAGTTTTATGTAAATTTTATTTAAATCCCAATCAGTGCTCTCATTTCCGTGCAGTTATTTTTACCACAGCATCAGCACTCAGGTGGGCAAGGAACAAAACTACCCGGGGGAGCAGAGCCCGACGTGCCCAGCCTAACAAAGAGACTGGGAGCACTGGGACTGCAGGAGGGGCTGCCATGTGGCACAGAGACATCTCCAGCATGCAAGCCAGAGCTGAGGGGAAGGGGTAAGAGCAGTTGTGGTTGCAGGGCACTGGTAAGCTCTGGCAAGAGTAGAAGCAAGTATGTCTTGACTGTGGACCAGCCCATAAAGTGCTGTCTCCTGAGGACTAAGTGCCCTTCCAGTAGGGAATGGCCTAACACACAGGGATGTTGATGTTACAGCCACCAAAGGGATGATGACAGTAAGCCTTAAAAGCAGTCTGGATCCAGAAGCAGTGTTTTTAGCCTATCCACAAAAGCAGGGAGTGTCACAGCAGGAACCACCTCAGTGGAGTCTTACTCACTGGAGCTGTCTGGACAGGCACCCTGGGGATCTTCCACCTCTTTCCACTCAGATGCAAGCCCTATGACCTTCCCATTTTCCCCATTTCTGTCTTTTGAAACACTGTCAGGCATGGGAGGGCCTGTGGAGACTTCTGTCAGCAGCACTTCTATTCTACAGGATAGAAAGAGAGAAAAGCACACCTTTCCTGGAACTGGATGTCCAATGAGGTCAACTAGATCCTAAGGCACCTCATCACCCTAGCCCATGCATCACAGTAACCCATGGGGTCCCTTGGCAGCAGCACGCCGGGCATCAGCCAACAATATCTCCTTGTGCATCATTGCTAGAGCAGCCAGGTATGGGACGGAGCCTGCTGGGGTTGGTCCCTCTTCTACCAGGCTTAGTGGAGAGCCAAAGCTGGGGATGGAAGAGTTGCCAGCCAGCTCTCTCCAGTCTATGGAGAAAGCAAAGATTCTTCAGCTTCTCCTTCTTAGATCATTACACTAAGACAAGATGCTTGGGACCACAAAGAGGAACCAGTCAATAACCCGTGATGCAGCCACAGAGGTCCTAGCAAGGAAGACACAGATTGCTGTGGGTTGGGAAAGTGAGCTCAGCCAGGTGATCCAGAAGCAGCAGATGAGTTCTTCCTGACTGCTGTTTCATAATTTCCCTGGGACTGCTGCTTCCTCATGCTGCTTACATTCCCCTTTTCCCTGAGGCAGCCACAGTTCACTGAGGTCAGAAAACAATAAAAATCTGGTCTACAGTGAAGTCTAGTGGAGAGCAAATTTCCACCCACCTTATTTGACTCTCCACAAGGGAGAAGAGGAGACAGGTTTGGGATGGCTTTTTAACTCCTTCTGTTTAGAATTTCTAGCAGCAGCCATGAGGCTGAGTCAATGCAAGTGGCTGTGCCTCATGCTGGATGGAGTCATGCTGTCGATCCTCTCTGCCAATCCTTTGACAGTTCTCACTGTGCCACTCAACTCTTCCGAAATCCATTGATTTGTTAAAAGCACGCGCATCTTTTGTTTCTACCTCACAAATCCTTCTCCTACCTTCAGCCTGCATAATTATAGTTTATTTCTTAGGGGAGGAGGGAGGAAGAGGCTTCCACTGGAGACACAGATAGCATCTACTACCCAGAGGAACAGCAAGGGTCATGCCACTGATAGCAAAAAATCTTAAAGGCAGTATATACTCTTACTGGGAGAAACAAAAACCATGCCCACTAACAATTTCAAAACATCCATGGGCGGGGGAAACTCACTCATTGCCATGACCACTAGAGTCATTAGAGAGAAGTGTGCGATAACAGAGCAAGAACTTCATACCAATGCCATCAACCATCAGTATCTTAGACTTGGGAAATCCAGAGCAAGTCTTTCCTAGGCTCCTTTACAATCATGGCCCATGCACAGAGACAGTTCATGCAACAGCTTTGGGGACACTGGAAGAACTCCAAGGTTATTCAACACTTAATACTGCTTTGTAACTAATTAGATTTATTAACTTTCCTGCCACCCAGAGCCTTTTGTGTGATGGCAGACAGATGTTCCCCAGGTGTTTGCAGACTGGCTTAGCTAATACTTTTGATAACCTGAATCTGCACAGCAGATGCACTAACAGATTTTGACATGATGCCATTAGTTTTGCAGCTGATGTCAGGGAGGGATGAGGGGAAAGAGAGGGAAGAACAAATAAATAAATGTTAAAATGAGAGGAAAGTAAAAAAAGAGACTAATTTACAGACTTCCTTCTCCCCCCAGAATGTGCAGTCCTGGTGCTGGCAGACAGTGCTCCCCATCTGTGCCATTCCTAGGGCAAGGGGGCAGATTCCACAACTGGCTCCATCCTGCCAAAATCCCCTCCTTCCCCCTCCACCCGTACCCCTTCCTTTGAAGTGCGATTGCATAGGCTTCCACCTGGCAATGAAGCCTGTGCTTCATGAATGCACGCGCACTTTGAGACCACAGCAAGGAGGGCGTTTGAGGTACAGAGACAGGGAAAGTGCATCACAAAAGGCAGATAGTGGGTAACACAGAAACACTCCCTTTTCTGTTCCTTCCGATGGATGAGTCAACATGATGAGTCTGTTGTGTAAAACATATGGTGCTTGTACATCTGCATAAAATGAGGCAGCAAGATCTAGGAGCGTTCATTAAGGGGCTGAATTCAAACCTTATTTTTAATCTCAAGCTTACTCCCTACCCATAATTAGGCTTCCAGTCAGTCATTGAAGCTCTATCTGTGTGCCTTTCCTCACCCTTAAGAGAGGATTAAACCTTCTACCCAAGGAGTTCTAAAGAACTGATTCTACATCCATTAAGCCTCATGTTTTTACGTCTGTGAAGAGATAAACAGTTTACATCTGAGCAAGACCCAAAACAGATGTAATCAGCCTTCCAAAATAAGACAGAGAAAGCCCAGGTCAAAAGATCTCTTCACCTTTCTCACTGGGAGTTAATGCCACAGGCAGAAGCAAAACAGGGGAGGCAGAAGAGAGAGAAAAGCCACCACCTTTGCCAACAGTCACTATTTTGGTGCTGGAGACGAGTTCAGGAAGCTGGTGACAGCTGTCATTCACCCAAAGAAGCTCAACAAATGCAGCAGCATGGCTTCCATTTGCAGCCTTTTTATAACCTCTGGTAACACATTTTACGAACGAAACTCATGAGATCTGTGGACTCATTGCTGGTTCTTGAACACAATTCCCTTCAGATAAAATATGACCGCTTCTGGATGGATATTGTGCAGGGAACTGTAGCATCTCTGCCTATGTGTCGTTTGGCCAGATGTTCATTACACCAGTTAATGTTTCCCTAAACCCATACACCAACAGATTTCAAATCCTTCCTTTTAGAATAACAAGCATTTTAATGGAAACCAGCAGATATTCACTGAAGGGGCCAGAGAAATTGTCACCATGCTGTGGCTCAGCAAGTACAGCTGCCTCCCATTCCCTAGACACACGTATTCTCCTTCCCCCCAAGTCAGCAGGGCAGAAATCATTCCCATCAAAACATCCTCTTCCTCCATCTGAAGACCACACCGTAACCAAAACCAGTATCAGGGATATTGGTTAAGCCTTTGCAAAGGCTTTCCCTGTGCCTTTCACGCAAATGTCACCTGAACCATTTCCCCCCTGCCTGGGAAGTTATGTTCCCTCATTTATCAAGGGATCATTATTCCCAGCTTGCACAGCTTTGCCCAGGCTTTCAGGAAAACAGGATGGCAGTTTAAGGTACATCTGATTTATACATTATCAAAGAGGAAGTCACTTACTCAGGAAAATTATGTAAGCCTGCGTGTGTCTAAATGCTCCATCTCCATTATACAGGAGTAGCAGGCATTGTCCTTCCTGGCGAGATTTCCAGCTGCCCTGGGATTAGCGCACAGTTTGCCTGTGTAAGACGTTATCAGTGCAGTGAGGCGAAAGCAAAGACCTCATGGCTCCAGCCCCCTCTGCCACGCATCAGGCAACTCGGTTTGTCTGTTTTAACTTATTCCAGCAGTAATCCTAAAATCAGGGCAACAATTACTTAAGGCAGAGTTCTTTCAGACACAGGGGAAACTTGCATAGCAAAAGCCTGCATTCCTATAGGCCATGAATCCCAAGTCTTCCCTTCTCTAGCATTAATTATATGAAATCACCAATATTAGATGGAAGAGATAACATAGGGGAACAAAAGATTATTCAGAACGGCATGTCTGATTGCTGATTTATTAGCATCTAGCTCTACGGTTTCAGTCAAGTGAGGATGTCAGGGGAGGGAGAGCAGAAGGGCCATGACCTTGTTCTCTACCCTGCATTCAGCCAACTTTGAGGTGTAATGTTCACAGCAAGAGCTATGCTCCCCAAGAAATGTGCACAGGAAATATTGAGAGCCTTGTGAGTTTTGCTTTGTTCAGAAGAGGGCTGATCTGAGGAAGGGGAGGCTTTGTATAAACCTTTGGAGCCACGGTGCATCACAGCCACTGTGAATTAGAGCTCTTGGCTCTAGCCCTCCCCTAATATATTGCACTGAGTTGGTTTGCCTGGCACAGTACAGACACTCTATTGCCTCTTGGCTTCTCATACCCTGTTATTTCCCTTTTCTGCTGCCCCGGGCAGAAACATCACTACAGAGAGGGAGAACAAATGATTTGTTCCTGTGTCGGAGAGGATCTGGAGGGAAGAGTGGTGGCAAACAATTGCTTCTCCCCAGATGACAAGTCAAAATTCTCTTCCCTGGCCAGGAGTACAAATCCTGTTCTTGTCCCCAGGATGACATGGGATGTCCCCTGCTATTGCATGCTTCCATCCAGGATGTGCCACTATAAGATAACCAAGGCACCCTTACATGACTGGCAGATTGGCTATAGGGCAACAAAACCCTCCTTGAGTGGTAGCTAGAGAATAACCCAACTTGGACATTGCAGCTGAGGTATCTTGGCGACGGTCCCAGGAAGCACTCCAACAGAGTCAATTACTTCTGCAACAAATTGTCAGAAAGCTAGAACATGAGCTCTAGAGGGCAATGGAGTGCCTGTGGACACCTGTTGTCCATGCCACATCAGTAAGTCAAGTGGTCACCATCCTGAAGGGGAAGCCCAATTTTATCCAGCCATTAAAGCACAAACAGCAGAGCATCAAGAAGCATGTTCTGCATAGGGTGCTGAGTAAACAACACAATGTTTTTCATGGCATAGGTAGATTTAGGTCTTAACTTATCTTTTTTAAGTGATTTGGTGGGTCTGGTGTCAGCCAAGACCAGAGCCACTTGCATTAATCCTGTTGCAATTGACCTGAAATACGGCTCTCAGTTCACATGGAACATGGGGTGTGGTGGCAGAAGGCCTGCTGGGTGGCTTTGTAAGAGCCTGCATCAATGCTGCTTTTATAAGGAATGTGTGTCAGAAAGGGGAGCAAGCCAGAGGTACAGAAGAACTCAACTGTTGGCAGTGTTTCTCTTGCATAGTGCTTGGAGGGAGACAGAAGAGTCTCTGCTGTCCTACTCCTCCCCTGGGGGGAATGACTTAGAATAAACACTGTCAGCAATTCACCCACACAGAAAGCTCTAGCTCTGTTCAAATGACCATTCTTTTTACTCTCCTACTCCACAGGAGAAAAAACACATCTCCCTCCAACCCTTTCCTGATTACAGACACATCTGCACTGCAACATACAGGTGCAACTGCCACCCATGCAGAAACATCCTTACTAATTTCCAACTAGGTGGGTGACTAACTCCAACAGCAAGCCCTCCTTCACCAGCAACCGAAGGCCACCAGCCCACCACAGCTGGTATCTGTGTCAAGTATGATATGGGCAGACAGAAAATTATCTTACATACTGGATGAGTGATACAGATTGCTACCGCATCCCAGCTGGGGTGCTCTCCCCAACCAAACTGCAAACGCTTTGCGTAGAGATGTTGCATTTCATTGCATGCCTATCTGGGCTTGCTGCTTTCTGTTATGACATGATTGGCATTGACACATCACTCTTTGTTTAGCATCTTACTGCTAGGCCCTGCTACTAACTGTATTAATTTACAAGGACTCTTTGAGGCCTTGACCAGGAAAACCTGATTTGCTCATGCCAAGCTATTGTAGACAGATCTCATTCAGCCATATCTGATTCAGAATTAGCCACAGCGGCAGCTGCCCTGAGTCAGGAAGCAGATGACCAGAAGTTTAAGAGACTCAACTATAGCCACAATCAGGAGTTGCACAAAGAGACATAATCCTGTCAACCAGCTGGACTCAAGTGGCCTTTGGACTCTACAGCCACTGGTTTAGGGTTTGGTCTCACTGTCATTAGCTCTAAGACCTACTAATTACAGAGATTTGTTTCATCAGTTAGTCCTTATTTGATAAGCTTTTTCCATAGCTAAAATATCTTTTTACCAATAAGATCCTTACCCAGGCCAGGAAGGTACAGACCTTCCAAGTTCACAGCTGGTGGCATCAGGAGTTAACTGGGAAAACAAGAAATGTGTGACAGGAAGATTCCATAAACTTAAAATAGCCAATATTTATAATTATGAAAATTGTAGGTTTCAGAGTGATTACACACACGACTTTGAAAAGTGATCAGGAGTCACTCAAAGAAAATGAAATCTACCCATCAGGATGCAGTCAAACCATACTTATTTGAGAGCTTTTGCAGCCAAGGGATGTTCATCATGGAAGCAGTATGAGTAACATACACAGTGTTAATCATGACCTCATCAAAACCATACTGCTCCTTCAGGCTGCAGTGCATTGGGAAGCTAACAGCATTTTTCAAATTAACGTATACCAAATCAGCAGGTGAAGAATCAGCAAAGCACCCTCCCGTTCCTAGCTTGCAGCAGTCTCTGGCTATCTGCTATGGTTCTCATCTTTGATTTGGAAAGGAGGAGTCACGTGTCTGTTCTCAGGTCTTAAAGGTTCAGATTTTCAAAAGGATCCAGCAGGTTTTTGTAATAAATATTAACCAGAACCTCATCAATTCTGCTAAGTAAAAAATTGACAAACCTGAGATTGCAAAGCTCACAAAAAACCTGGGCCTGAAGACTACCAGCATTTTTTTATTTTTATTTTTTTTTTAGTTGAGCTATTTGGGCTACAGCAGGAACTTATTAGCTGATCTTTTAATAGGTGACATTTCTGGGAGCATTTGCTCCAATTTGAAAGGTAATTTGTATCAGCTGTTCTGGTTCCTGTTCCGTGACTCTTTCCCCCTCCCCTGCAGTGGGCACCTGAGCCAGCAGCTTTTATACTTGCTCTAGGAAAGCAGGAGAGTGAAAAGGGTCATCTTTTATGCAGGACAAGAAAAATCTTTAACACAACAGGATCCTGAAAATGTCTTTACTTAGGCCTTTACCTCTACCCATGTAAAGAGCCAGACCTTTACACACCTTCTACAGGAAAGGCTGCCGAAGTACATGTCCCTTTTCATCCTAAGAATGAGAGAACATTTTAAACTTGCAACGGTTTAATTGTCAGTGCCCTGAAATAATACTCATTTGGGTGGCCAACAGCATTCTTCATACCATTTACCTAATTGTTTTCACTTAACAATTTGGATATTTTGAGTCTTGCTGCTCCCAGTGCTGGCAGTAAATATACAGCCTGCAATTTTAAAGCCCAGGTTAACTCTAGGCACTCAGCAACTCAAGGAGAAGGTCTTGCAGATTTGGTTATGCCAAGCAAGTGTGATTTCCAGATTAAAGGAGTACATATAGGTCCAGAATATGATTAAAAGAGTTGCTCCCTATATTTCTTCCCTTGTGCTGAGTTGCTACCCAGGACCCAGTCAAAACTGCCTTTCCTTCAGGGTCTGATGGGAGCCCACAGTGCCTTGATGGCCAGAATGACCCACCTCACCTTCAGCTAAGCATCTGCTGGTAAGTCAGGCCTAAAGAAACTCCTCAAGAGTCAGACTGGAGCCTATGGATAAATTGTACCCATGGGCATCACAGCCAGATTTATATATGGGAGAATTGCAGGATGCTTTTAAATCAGGGAGCATAATGTTTTCAAAGGACAGGAGAGTCAGCTTGGTGCAACTCCTTCTTGAGCAAGTCTTGCAGGTCTGATGACAACCCTCTATGCTCAGGAGAGCGACATTTAAAGCAGCTGAGAGCTTCCTGTAGATGTCAGAGTGACCTTATAGCAACAAGGCAGCACCTGGATGACAGACTGGCTCCCTGCGTCGTTTGATTCCATGCTCATCTGTGAGGGAAACAGTGCTGCCTTGCCAGGCTCTGTTCAGAAGGAAAATGGAAGCAGTGGCCCACAGGAGCAGAGATTTGGGCAGGACAAGAGTTAGGCTCCTGCTTTCTCTGTCAAGCAGCCAGCCTTCCCCAGGACTGTTTTAATCCCAAATATTTATTTAAATCTATTTAAGGTCAATCTAGAAGTCAGAACTTGGGAGAAATGGTTCTAGTGAAATGCCCTTTTTTGAGGTAAGGCTGTGGATTCAGGATTTGCACTGAGATTTGTAGTAAAGGCACAGCAGGTTTTTGGTGTTCAAGAAATGTCTGGATTTCCTGTGTATAGCATCTGCTACATGAATCGCTGCAGTTGGCAGAGATGAGCCATACATCAGCTGCATATCTCAGGAGTATTTTCACTTAATAAAATCCTGAAACTCCTTTCAGCTTAATGTTTTCCCTCTTTAGGTCCTTAAACTGGATAAGCTTGGCTTTTGTTACCAGCACAGCCAGGGCATGGCATGTGCTCTTCCTAACTATGCACACACTCCCCTAGTTTTCTCATGTGCAACCTTTGTCACTCACGAGGCCTGGTCATTCGCATACACCAGTACCAGCCTCACCCAGACAAATCTGCATGCCACAAAGCAGCGTGAAACCAAAGATACCCCTATAGGCACTCAAAGGCTGCACCTGGGCACACTTTTCTAAGTGTAGCTCAGGGAGACCAAGAAATCACCACACTCCAGACCTGCCAGCAGAGCAGCTGTTTCCCCAGCCCAGGAGCTGGCTAGGCAGTGAGCATGCACACAGTTACAGCAGCAAATCAGAGGGCTGGGGAAGAACAACAGGTAGCCACCAGCAGCAGTTTCTCCATCCACAACATGCCCAACAACAGCCTTCCTCTCTTCCCCACTTCTAAAGCCCTGAGTAGCTCTTAGCACAGCCCAGAGCAGCCTCCCAGTGCCAAGCACAACTCCAGAGGCAGCTGTTGCCCCCAGCTCAGGGTACGGGGCTGTAGAAGATTGCAGCAATGAACAAACTCCACAGCAAAATAGTTTCAGGACATTAGCTAAAGGGTCATCTACTGCTCCCTTTTATACCTGCCACCTCTCTGAAGTGGTTAATAACCCCACCCACCCTATTTATACAAGGAAATGCCCAAGAAGAATCACATAAAGGGAGAAATCTGTTGCACCTGGGAACCTTTTATGGCCTGAAAAAGGCTGGAAGGACTTCAGATGATCATGTGGTTTAAATGCCTTTCACCAGGAGGACAAATATTTTCTGTAGTTGTTGCTACAATGATAAAGAATCCCAGAAGAGGTTTTTGTATATTCTGTTGGTCGTACAGTTGGCATTGAAAAGTTAACAGCATTAAGTGTGATGGACTATTTGACTATGAAATATTCTTAGTCATAGTCAGAAGAAAAGCTGAGCAAATATTTGCCATGAAAAAATACAAGGGTGTGGGTTTTTTTTCCTTCCACCATCTCTATGAAATTTACCTGTTTGGCAGCCAAGAATAGAGTTTAGATGTGAAGCGAAATTCTGTGTGTGTCTGTGCACCGAGAAAGCAAGCTGGAGGAAGGGCTGCATGCAGAGCTGGAGGGCAGCAACTCTGAAGCTGTGCTACTAGATGTCACCTTGGTCTTCTTAGGTGATGCACCACCCAGCTAGGGCCCTCAATTTGGGTCCGTTCCCAGACACCTAGGTCCAGCTCCTTGGTCTGCCACAGACCTCCTGTGAGATGGTACATGACACAAGCACATCCACTAATCATTCTGAGCATGTACTCAAGCAGTTGTTCAAGGGAAGTGTTGCTGAGGGAGGCTGCAGCATATGAACTCAGTTAGAAAAGCTTGCTCCTGAATTGCACCGGTTGTAGATTTACTAGTGGGCAGAGGAGCTTTGCCCACTCAGGCCTGACTGCAGGGCATAGATGTGCACCCAGGGATGTTTGCAGGTTGTGTTGCTGCTCTGTGGAGGTCAGGATTGCATCTATCCACATCTGTTGCTGTCATCTGGGAATAGGTAAAGTAAAGCTATAGCCTAGAGGGGTGTATATAAAACACCCCACAGTAATACTTGCCAGATCAGATGCCTATAGCTGATTATAAGTTATGCAGGCAACATGCCAGAGATTTCAGGCCTGCATCTTACATGGACATAAACATTTCAATGTGCATAAATAGACCTATGGAAGAAACTGGAGATGGGAACATCTTTGCCAGATGATGTTAAAGTGTTCTGCAAATTACTGTGTGTACATCATGGCCACACCAAGAGCCGGACAGTTAGCTAATGGCAGATACTGATGCATGTTTTATTAGGTCATTTATCAGTCAAGTGAAACATAGCAAGATGTACTTTGTGAGTGTATTTTCCTGAGAAAAATCCATTGTTTCTTAAAAGTCTGTTTTAATTTCTCTCTGTTGTTTCTATAACAGCTATGATCCAGACTAGCTAATTTTGTCCTGTCAGTGACTGTTCAGCTCTCCCACCTCCAGCTAATTTGTTTTTTTCACAGTTCACTATGTTTAAGGGTCGGTCTCTTTGTTCTTGTTTAAGGTGATCTCCTCATTCTTATGCAAATGGAACAGCTTGAGGCAGAATGGTATCTTTCTTCAATTGATTTAGAAATTACATTTGTCACCACAAATCAATATTTTCCTACTTGTGGCCAACTTCAAGACATATGGACTAAAGGCCTTTCATCTGTTTAGCATCTCTGGTGATGCAGAGCCAGTGTGGTGTTCTGAGCCACATAGCCTTGTGCCAGGGAGAGTTGCTATCCAGAACACCGTTATCTAATATCATTATAGTGCAGACTCACATAACACTCTTGTATCTTCACCACAGTTCATTGGGCCAAAACATGTGTATCCACTTGCTTGCTGCAGCCAGTAGCCTCTCCTATGTTGGCTGGAGACACTGACTACCTCGTACAAGAGCTGGAGCAGGCTGGAATGCCATCAAGTAGCTTAAATTTGGGATGCTTCTCCCAGAGCTGCAAAAGAGAATAATTAAGAGGCCTGGTTCAAACAAGTAATTTCTTCTGGGCTGGCAGAATCTGGACGTAAAGATAAAGGGAGATCTGCTGAGCTGGACAAATCTGTTCTTACTGACCACAGTTTTTCTCTGTCATCTGGAAATTAGAAGAGAGATTCCTCTCTGGACCTGCCTGGCACAGTAGAGGAAACTCACTAATTTTACCTGATCATATAGGGAAAATTCAACTGTGGTCATCTTGAGCAAGAAAAAAATGTCTTCCTCTGGTTCTGCTTCACTAAATCATATTTAATATTCCAACCTGGTCAGTTTATTCAATGAAACTTTAAAATAGATAAATAAATAAATAAATAAATAAATAAATAAATAAATAAATAAATAAATAAATAAATAAATAAATAAAACAAAGCCTAGACTAGTCCAGGACTCCTGAAGCCACAAAAGAGAAAATGTAATGAAAGCCCAAATGCATTAAAAAATGAAGAAGATTATGATCTAAACACAAGACCAAATAAGTCTGCATTTAGATGGAAAAAAATCCCAGCAGGAAATCACACACATGAACTATAAACTGAGCCCTCCCCTCCCACATACCAGCTGGATGGGCCAACACGTTCACTCCCTGTGACCTTACCCATCCCCATTCCATTCTTTGGCACCTTGCAAAGGGACTGGGTTTGTTGGTGAGAGGTCCTGCATGGAGCAGCAGTGCTTTTTAGGGGCTGGGCTCCGACAGAAACAGGGGAATCCAAACTCTGCAGGCAGAAGGGGCTCTTAGGAATGCACATCAATTTCTGGGCAGAAATCAAAGCTATGTGGGGTCCTTGACAGCCCTATCTTTGTTGTTGGGGTTGTGACCCCACCATGGCCTTTTTTTACTTCCTTAACATATGCAAACAGCAACGATTGAAGGAGTGTGTCCTGGCTGGGACACTTCCATCTAATCCAGTCTGAGATGGGGTGTCTCTCCATTGGAGACAGGCCCAGAGCAAGCCAGGATTGCTAAAGATTTTAGTGCTGTTTCACCCCAGGGATGTTACTGCTAGGAGCCATGCATTTTCTATTGCAAGATCTTGAGGCACTAGGCACTTTTTTTTTTTTTTTTTTTTTTTTTTTAGCACATCTCATTAAGTTTCCATCACCCACCCCTCCATGTGAAGACGAAAAGCATTATTGTCCCCATTTCAGAGCTGAGGAAACTCAGGCGTGAAGGGCTAAGCTTAAAGCAACATTTCTAAATGGATAGAGGGAGACTTTCCAGCAGAGCCCTGGAAAGAACCTCACTCTCCCAGGTTGCAGGGCTTATAATTTTAGCCTAAGACCAATTTTTTCTCACCCGTACAGAGCCCTGACAGTCCTGTGAGGAATATTATGTAAATACAGGTTGTAGCTGTTGATATAAATCACTGTAAATCAGTAGCTGACATCAAAAGCATAAAGCTGCTGCTTCTTTCTTAATGGATAGGCATTTCATACACCTGACAGGGCTGAGAATCACATCTCCCTGCAAGCCTGCTGCCATCCCTTGTTCTCAGCGTAACTGGAGGCAGTGCTGCCTTATCCCTGCATCCAGCCATGCAAGCTGTGCTCAGCCCTGCTGCAGGGAAATATCCTCTCAAAAGTCAGTCCTTCTTGTTCAGCCATCTCAGATGCACCATAGACAAAAGGGCTTATCTGCATTGCATCCACCCATCCACTCATGCAATAAGATGATCTCAGCCCCACTGCAGGATGAAATCCTTTGGTCCTGTCCCTCCACCCTTTCCACTGCTCTCCTTGCCATCCCCCTTCCATCAGTCCAAAATCCTGCAGCAAAGGTTTCATCACCTGCCAAGCCAGGAGCTCCTCTGAGCCCATCCCAGGCTAACCACAGGATGGTGGCTCCTCAGGCCCTGTCTGCATGGGCAGGAAGAGAGGCAAACTAGTGTTAGCCCCCTTGGCAACCAAAGCATACATGGTCCAGGGCCCAATGTTGCTGTCTTTCCAGCAACATGCCTCTGAGCCAGAACTGGCTAAACACAATAGGAAAGTCTCCCTTGGCTTGAAGGCACTCTGGACCAGGGCCCACCATCAGATATATTAAGTGACCAGCAATTGAAATGATGAAAGCCAAAACAGTTGCCAACAGTCAACATCAGACTTCCTCATGTTACCAGTACCAGGGTGGCTGAGTGGGTGACAGCAGCAGGTAAGGCTTTAGGGTTTTTTTCTGCCCATCCATCCATGTGAGCAACTCCCCTCTGCTCATGGGTAAAGGATGCACCCTTCAACAGGTGCTGCCTGAAAGTTTTGTCACTGGTCTTTCCATTTCCCAAGGAACATGCTTCTGTTACCAACCCAAGCTGCTTTCCAAAACGTCTCTGATGCTGACAGCACCCCTTACCCTTTAACCTTTTTCCAACCCCAAAACATTTCCTCCAGGGTGTCCAGATAGTATAAAGATGGGATGGTGCAATGAACTGATATTAAAAAGGCAAGGTGACAACAACAAGCAAATGGAGTCCAGTATTACAGATCCTAGGCATGCAGTCCCCAGGCCTTTTCCTGCTGCAGCTCCAATTATTGGGGTGCAACAGAACAGCACAGTTCTGTCAAAGAAGTCAGGTTAAACTGCATGGGGCACAAATGGCACAGACCTTTGGGGGACATGAGTTACAGACTCTGTATCACAGTATGTAACAGGTCTGCCACCAAGCTGTGGACTGGCAAGGGGCTATACACATCCCACTCCAGTCCTCTGTGTCTTCACCATCCTCCTCCGGCTCTGGCAAGATCTGAGACCAGAGGGCATCCAGAATTTCCCGTCATGGCACCCTGAGGCTACCCAGGGCCTGCAGGTGCTGCTGCACTTCTCACCCCTGCAGTGTTCCAGCATGAGGTGGTGTTTGCTGAGGGAGATATGGCATCGTCATGGAGCAATACACCATCCATATTGCACAACTGTCCCTCACATTCAGAAAGGTGGGTGTCTCCAGCCAGGTGTGCTAATATTTCAGCCCAGAAACCTTGGCAACACTGACTGAAAGGGTGAGTAGCTGGTGTGAAACCTTCCTGAACCTGTGCCGAATTCAGAGCTTACTCCTCAACAAGGGGCAAGAAGGGGCAGAACAGAGAGGAGACATCATACACAGCCTGGCAGAAAACACAGCATAGGTCCTAGGCAGCTGGGTTGCCATGGATAAATAAGCTAAATCTGGACTATGGAGTGTGGTAAGAATAAATGCGTCAGTACCCAGAGTAATAGGAAAGCTGTCCAGGTAGATCTCTGCTCCTTCTTCAGGCTGGACTACATGGCTTTGCTCCGTTGACTTGCAGGACTGAAATCTTTGATTTTTGGAGCTGATTATCTGGCTAAGAGATGACAGGGAAGAGAGGAACAGTAGCTCTCAGCCCCCGGTAACCTATCTAGGGAGTGAATGAAAGTGACAAAAACCTGCCAGCACACTTCCTACACATGAAGAAATTCTGTTTCCAGTCCCCCGGGGGAGACTTCTCCTGAAAATCCCTTTTCTGGGAGGAAAAAAAAAAAAACAAAACCAAAAACCAACTTTAAAAAATCACTCCATGTGTTTGTCTATATGTGACTTTTCCACTTGACTTAGACCTATACAAACAATGGCACTACGACAGTCATTATATTTGTGTCAAAGGAATGGGACAGCCTTGCAGCTCAGGGCTGTGACAGTGTGGTACCTGGTTGACCCTGGTGCAGGGCAGTACCTGCAGTACTGACTGCCCAGTGCACTGTGGGCACTTAGGAGAGATGACAGCTTTAATTGCTAACTGCAGAAACAGGGACCACAGAGGCAGAGTTGCGAAGGAGATGCAGGGGGAGGCCATGCATGGGATCTCCCCATCCCGCTCACGTGCTCTCCCTGCTTCCTTTCCCAAATGGGGAGAGGAGCCCACCAGGGAGTGGAAAATGCAGCGGGAGGAGGATGGCATGTATTTCTTCTTTAAACACACCCCATTTTGCACCGCTCAGTCCTATTTACATATGAATGCCTTGGTGTTCTTCATAAGCAAAAATTAAGAGAACAAAAGGGAAAGGGAAAAAAGACAAGACAGAAACTGGAGGTGGTGACAGACACCCAGAGGAAAGGTTACCACTCAGAGTTATTCAGCGTTGTCCCTGCTGACATGCACTCCAAGGGTATAATTTACGAAAGAGTTGCCTCCCCATGCTTTATCCCCATTCTGCCTGGCCCCCTGATCTATTCTGCCCTGATTTCTGATAAACCTGTGCAGCATCCAGACCATCTTTCTGGGATGGACACAGCAGGCTGAGCTTTCCCAGCCCAAGGAGAACTTCTTTTAGAGCTGCAGCCCTCCCTCCCATGTGTTATGTGTAGGGCTTTTGCATGTGACTTAAGGCCACATGTACAGTCACAGTGAAAAAATGAAAATAATTTGGAGAAATCAGTTCAAATGGTGCCTAAACATTTGGGTTCTCCAAGGTCAAGGGTAGCAAGCACACAGGCTAAGGTCCAAATTCCCAGTGAGGCACACCCAGATCACAATATTCATAAATTCAGAATCTTATTTGACAGAAAATAAAATAAAAGAACATGGATGTGCAAGCATGCATATTTGGTTACAGAGTTCCTTAAAAATTGTTAGTGGTAAAACAGGATTTCTGCTATGAACAGAGAATCATATCTTTAGCCAGGACTTTTGTTGCAATTAATTTACAGTATCATCGAATGGCTCAACTTCCAGTTTCATGAAATTGTTGCTATATCCCCAGGAATTCCTCTGACAAAGAGGTCCCCCAGAATCTGGAAGACTATTCAATTATAGACACTTGCAGCCAGAATGGCTGAGTAATGATAGGAGTGTTAGGAAAAAGGGAAAGAGTCTGAGAGCATATGTGTGAGAGAGCACGCTTCACTTTATTACAAGTAGAGTGAGGAGAATTAGACTGGTCCTTAAGTTCTGTGGTAAGTGAGGCCAAGGTTCCTGGTGCTGGGCTTGGACTAACTTGCTTTCTTTCTAATCTTCTTTTCTTCTTCTCTCTCTCTTCCGCTATGTGCAGGTCCCACATTTTTATGGAAAACTTACATTGCTTCTTATGGAGACTTTTTAGATTTATATACAGTAACAAGAAGGTTAAAACCCCTTTTTGGGGCAGTACAGGCAGAGAATAAAAGGCTTCTGTTACCCCTGGGCTGTGTCAGATGGAGTGGTAGATAGCTGCTTCTCCAGGGGACACAAAGGATGTGTCAGAGAGCTATTACCTTGAAATCCCACTGAAAGCAGGATCACAAAGAGCTAACACCCCTTCCCACCTCTCTGTAGGTACTGGGAATTGTCCACAGAAGGCGACTGTATTATCATGCCTGGAAGGAGAACTGCATGATGATGCATACTCATCCCATGCCTGTCATGAGTGTTGGAATCCCTGGGCTGGCATGGGAGAATGTCCAATCGATTCAGAAGGATTTGTGATTGACTGCAGATCAAGCCTGTCTACTCTTCTTTATTGCTAATAGCTCCTGTCTGGCTCATCCTTGGGCATGGCTGGGCAAACTACTGTTAAAGCCTTGCATCTTCATATCTGACCTTCTGCTGCAGCCAGCATGGCTGTGAGCCAGTGGATTGCCTGGGCACAAGCTGGGAGCTTTGTGATTCATGTGACCCTGGGCTCGCTCTGTATTTGGCTGAGCTCTGGCATTTCGTTCATGAAAGGTGTGCCTGCAAGGTGTTGCAAAGTCTGAAGGCTGTTGAACCAGGAGGTTGTAGAACCAAAGTAAGCATGGGAAAAAAATATTAAAGGCAAGAAATAATCAGCTGGAAACATTCATTTCAATTATAAAATTATTTGCATGTTAGTACCCCATCTATGGTCGTTTTCACTAGGTTTCTAGAAAATTAGTTCACTTGTAAGCGTGTTTGCAGAAGCAGAAATGTTTAAATGAGTCTTACAGGAGGCAAGGAGAGAGATTTCAGACTCTCTATAGTCAGGATTTGAATGAGAAACTTGCTTCCAGGAATTACGCACATCCAACAAGAGAACAAAGACCTATTATGTTACCTACCTGTCCAGTCTAATCAGTTCAAACGCTGAATGAAATTAATTACAACAATTAGAAATTGAAATGAATGTGCCATTCTTTCTCAAGAAATAGAACTTGGTAATGTTTCAAATATTTAAACATTTCAAAATTATGTTTTCAGTTCTCGTATTTCATTTTGATTTGATTTTCCAGTTTTACATTACCTTTTATAGCTTTTAAACATGCTCTGATGATGTCAGCGCATGTAATCATCACATCATAAAAACAATGTGAAAAAAAGAAGCAAAGAAAAATCTCTAATCAGAAATAGTATTTTCAAATGTAATTCCAACATTTTCTGAAATTAGATTTTTTTCATATTGAATTTATCTTTTCCCACATCCTCTCAAAAGGGATTTCACAAAATTCATTCAACTTTTATCCAGGGAATAGCAAAACAAGGAAGAAACAAAACTCACAATTGTCGAGATGAAGAAGTTTTCAACGAAACACTTCTGCCTAGCCTTGCTCACTGCAAAGTCTTTCTGGATGAGTGACAGGTCACGAATTATCTATAGAAATCACCTGCCAAATCATTTCCAATTAAGTGTGCAAGGAAACCATGATGTGCTCTTGAATAATTCACAGAGTCACCTCTGCTATCCACTATCCTTGACTGCCCAACTGTAACAAGGAAGCTGCCAGCCAGCGCTGAGCCTCGCTGTGCTGGAAAGGGAGGTGAAGCCTTGAGAAGGAAGGGACTGATGGAAGTCGCCACTGCCGTGCTGTGCAGATGCTGAGATGGGAAGATAAAAGCACTGGATTTAGGCCAATACATTTGAGTCCATGGCTTAAAGTTTGGGGTGTTGGGTGCATTGGAGCCCAACCCGGTGTTGCTGCCTCAGTTGGAGGTGGGATGGGAGTACATGGAGCTTGTACGGGAACCACAGCCTCCTTCCTTGGGAGGCCTACCCAGGCTTCCCACCAGCCAGCCAGTGCAAAGGGTTTCGGAGAAAGTCATTCAGGCCATTGCAGTCAATTAACCAGAGCAAGCTGTACACCCTGTCTGCTGTCACAAGCCATTGCAAAGAGTTTCCGTAATCCTGCCTTTGAACTCCGTGGTTGTTGCAGTTTACAACGGGTTTATTAGAGGCTTAATTGAATTGGTCTTGCTCACAGTGCTCATTGCTAACACGCCAGCCATTAGTGGCTGTTAATGAGGGAATCCAGAGGATTACTGCATCAATTATCAGGTTTGGTTTGGACCAGAGGGGCAGCCCACAGCAGGCTCCTGTGAATTCAGCTGAGAAGTGTGGCAGAGAGCGTGCAGAGAGTCAATGTGCTTGCTGGCTCGTGAGGTCTTGCAGAGGCACACAGTGCTACATCCCCATGTGCTGGAGTTCAATCATCCGGGTGGTCATCCCCATCTTGCAGTGGGTGTGCTGGAGAGGAAAGCACCAGCATCCCTACACTGCCACCGAAGGACAAACTGCCTGCTTTGGGGGAAAGTATGAAATGAAAGTATGCAAAGCCATGAGAAAGGAAGTAAAATGACCATGTTCTTCCAAAAAGCAGACAAACTGTTTGCTAGAAGTGGCTGGTGGGGCCTTGGGTTCAACAACCCAGTTTACACCAGAAAATCAGAAAAGTTGGTTTGCATCCTGAGTAAGAAAGCATCTTGCATGTGAAACACTGTGTGCACTGCAGTGTTCGTATCCTTACATGTGCTTCAGGCAGGCAAACACAGCCGTTTCTGGAGAAATGGAGAGCTCCTCTCCTAGGAGAGAGGGGGCTGACCTGGAAGGAGAGGGAGAGAGGAAGGGAAGGATGGTCTCCCACACAAGGAGGAGGATGCTACATGCAGACAGGGCCTCCCAGCAAGAAGGGGGCCTCAGTCGCAACGTGCTTCAGGCCCCTTGGGGAAGTGGGGGGTCTGAGCCTGCCTGGTTGTGAGCAAGTGCTGAGAGTGCAGCATGGGCTGGCTGGGCTGTGCCGGCCAGGACCATGGGATGCTGGCTGTCGGTCTGCTGCCTCCCCTGTGCTGCAGGGACAGAGACTTTTTCCTTTTTGTTTCCCCTCCCCTCCCCCGCCCACTCTCCCCCCCTCCGCCCCCTCCAGTCTCCCTTTGCCACAGGTAATTTTTCTTTCGTGTTTCAGATAAGAGAACATTCATGAGCAATGTTAATTCTGTTCTGTGGAGGTGAATATGGGGCTGCCAGGTTGCTGCAGCTGTCGTCTCTGCTCCCGTGCCTGAGGCAGCACCTTTGCTGCTCTCCCGTGCTGATGTGGAGGCCGAGGAAACCCTGCACAGGGACCGGCTGTGGAGCTGGGGACAGGTTGGGGGGTGCCTGTGCCCCAGCTGCCGGGGCTCCCATGCCATGGGAGCCGTGCATACTGCAGAAAGCATGGCCAGAAGCCTAATGGGTGGTGGCTGTGAGAAAGGAAGGGAGGAAGGATCTCGTGAGGCAAAAAGCAAGGAGATGATCCTGGAGTGGGAAGAAGGTGACACTAGAGGGGTAAAGGAGTAGGGAGCCCTACAGAAACTGAGAAACTGATGGTCCTTTCTGCATCAGCCATTTTCAAATGCTGTGACAAATTTAAAAAAAAAATTAACGGGAGAAATCTAGCTCTCCTTCCCTTCCCTCCCCCCGCCTCCCCCCCCCCCCCCCCCCCCCCCAAGTTCATTCCCTGATCTTTCCTGGGCTTGCAGTTGTAATAGGAGGCCTCTTTTGGAAGGTTGCCTGGGGGGGAGAGATTAACACAGAAACAGATCTTCTCAGGGATCCTGAGCTAGAGGAACACAATAATTGGGACTGCTGGGTGCCAGTGTCTGGTTGGGAGACAAAATGACAGAGGAAGACCAGCCAACCACCACAAAAAGGGACCACCTTCAACTGGTCAGGCCACGGAGGGGAAGACCTGAGTAAAAAGAAGGGGGAGTGAAGTTCCAGGTGATCTCTTATTTCTTCACTCAGCCCTGAGAAGGAGTTGGAACCTAGAGGAAGGAAATTATATTTCTGCTGTGAGAGTAGCCAAAGCTAAGCAAGCCCTGATGGGCAGAAGGAGGGCAAGGGAGGGGATCACTGAAAAGAGGAGCTTGCTGGTAATGGGAAGATCAAGAAATTATCAAATTTAGATCAAAATGACACTGGCAGAAAAGGAAAAAATCCTCTTGATGACGTGGAGTAGGCTGGTCATTAACTCTCCCCAGTGGTGGAGGGGGAGGGAGGCTGCCAGAGGAACTGGTGGGACCATTACTTGGGGACCTGAGGAGCTGACAAGAGCAGCTATTTCCATTTCAAATCGGAAGGCGAGAGGAGATCAAACACATTTCACAGTAATGATCCAGAGCCTTTCCCTGCACAATGAGCCACACAAACACTCAGTGTAATTGAAGCCACATGCAGCTAAGATGGAGAAGCTGAAATCTGCTTAAGGTGGTTAGGGGGAACAACACCCACAAAGCAAACATAAAATCCCAACCTTCCACAAACAAACAGCTCTGCAGTATCCACAGAGCATCTGAGAAAAAAAACATTCCCCTGCACTGGTCTCCCCTCCCTACAGTTTGCCTACCACAGGCTATCCAGGTGCATCAAGAACTTCTCTGCAAAGACATCACCCCACTCTTCCTGCAGCTCCCCAGAGTCCATGAATATCTATTCCCAATCCTATGGTTGAATAAGCAAGTGAAAACATGAAAAATTGGTAGTAAATACGCATTTGTGTTAAACCTTGGTTTCAGATGAGTATGGAATAAGAATGTCAGTGCAGCACAAGATGGACTTGAGATCTTTTTGCTTATTCATCCATTTTCTAAAAAGACTACCTGACTCCTGTTTAAAACTAGTGAGGAATATTGATCAAGAGCTCACTGCTTTTCATTCCCTGATCTCCTGCTGAAACTGCATTCAGATGTTAAGTGGTAGTTTGATATGGTCCTATTCTTCCCACCTGGAAACCAGCCTGAGATCCACCAGCCTCCTTCAGAGTGAGGGATCTGTTGCCATTATTGCCACTAACCCAGGGTTTAAGAAACGGTCTGTTTCAAGGTAATAAGGATTGCATACCTTACGCACCCCAGATTTTCAAATGCCAGCTAGAGAGCAAATCTGAGTCCTCCCCAACCCCATTCTTCCAGTTTAGGAGCCTTCAGGCAAGGGAGGAAAATGTTTCCATGTTGCAGAAAGCATGAGTCAGGTTTATTTAATATAAAGTGTAGTGTGTTTGCTTATTCATTTAATCCAAATTTAGTTAAAAATGCCTGCCCCAAGCTAGAAATACTTGCCTTAGAAAGAAGCACATCCACAACGGTATCAGGCACCCCAGAGACTCTTATCACTTCCTTCCTCTCCATATTGTCACCTTGGCCAAGCTATGGCAGAAACCCAGGGTTTTTTACACAGTCAGCAGAGTCAAGAGCCCCTTCAAAGGGAGAAGTAAGGTGACTCTGCAGAGCATTTGGGTCTTTTCTTCAACCAGAGGCAGAATCTTGCGTGTGTCCTGCTACCCATTACTTAATTTGTGCACAGCAGTAGGAAGAAGAGAAAAAGCAGTTTCTAAGGTAACCATGCATCCAGGGCTTTGGGCTGTACAGGAGAGAGCCAGCTCCTCCTGGGAACAGCTGGGAGGCAGTGGACAGTATGCAGAAGAGTGCTGTCCCCAGCAAAAAGCTCCATGCAACACTGGGGAGGCATGATGTTGCATGGAGCTGACTGAAGGAAAGGCCCCATGTTGGCCATGCTCCAGCAACCTCATCCTTGCGAGAACTGGGATGTGGGTCAGTGAGATAGCTGGGCTCCCTGCAGGGGTGATGCCAGACAATCTGCTCCCTGCATGCAGGTGCAATGAAACTTTCTTGGAGTATGCCAGCATGGAGGCTTGCTGCAAGTCCTGTAGTGTTTCCTCCTTCCTCTAGCCAGGTTCGAAAGGCTACTCATTGCCCCTTGTGACTTTCTCCTTCCCCCGCAGTCCCACACTGCATCTAGCTCCCAAGAGATATTTTTAATGCTTGTAGCCTGTCTTTCTCCAGGGCTCGGCTACTCTGGTGGTGAGAGACAAGGAGGAGTCTGCACAGACAAAGCAATTCCACCCCAGGGATGAGGTGGAACAGAGCCTCGTGGTAACATGGGTGAGATATCTCCAGGTCAAACCAAAGGCTGTCCTCTTCTGCTTGGTAATGTGGCCAGTCCCCAGTACAACCAATGAGAGTTAGTCATAGGAAGAGTTTCAAATGCTCCATGGCTAAAATGAGAATGCTGAAGTACCTAGAGATGGGGATCCACTGGTCTGAGCTGAGGCTCATGAGTGGCATGAACCGAGGTGCAGGTCTGTGTAGGCTGTTCTGGGGGCCAGGCCATTCTGCACTCATGTTTTATGTGCATTAGGGACAAGGCAGTGAGCACTAACAGCCCAAAGGTAGCCTGGTCCCCAGCTATGACCAAGCACAAGGTAGACTCAGTTTGGTCCCATCTCCAAGGGAGGTCACCCAAGCCACAGCCTGCCCAGGATGGAAGGGGTTTTGGATCCTTCTCCAGGGCTGAGGTTTCTGGCTCTTGGTGTCATAAGAGTTTGGTCTAAGTCCAGATGAGGAAAAACTCAGTGCTGGGACATGAAGCAGTCTGAAGTGAGCATAGAGCCAGGGATGCAAGCCATGTCATGAGCAGAGAGGAGCCTGTGCGCAGAACCCAGACCAGGAAGAGAGAGGGAGGCATGTGTATACGCATGTGCACATGTGTGTGCTGTGAGGCTGCATGTGGGGGACAGGCTAGTGCCCCAAGCATGAAGGAACCTCTATAAACATGCATATGGGTGAGTGAATGTGCCTGGGGCACAGGAGGAGGTGCAGCAGGCTCGGTGGCTCTCAAACCAAAGCAACAGCAGTAGGTAGCCCTCTTCATGCACAGACTACGTTGGACCCCACAGAAACCCCTTTTGCAATGCAGAGCCCTGGGCATCAGCACTCCTGCCTGGAAGAGTCTCATTTAGCATCTGCAGCATATAGATGTGTGTATGTATGTGTGCAAGCTAGACCCTTGTGTGAACCTCTGTGTGCGTTCAGGGTAGGGATGGGTACACAACACACAGAGATGTTCTGTGGCAGTGGATGAAAGCCCAGACTCTTATTTCTGAACCCATCCTGTAAAACATGGGCAGCAGAGCCTCTGCCCGTGCAGTACATGGGAGCACCTCAGCCAGCTGGCAGCCCCACCTTGTGCTGCAGCCAGCACCAATGCAGCCTTGCCTGATATTGAAACCATCACTCTTCACCAGTCCCTCGCCCTGTGCTGCCTCTTCATCCCCAAGAAGCTCGGAGCTAAAATTATACACTCGAATAATTATTCTGTGGCTTGAAAACAATCTCGCTCCCTCCCCACTCTTTTCTTTGACGTGTGTGTTTAATATCAAATTATTTATAACCCAGCCTCGCGGTCAAGCTTTTAATGAAAGAGCTGCCAGAGACTTTTAAAAGCATCATATTCACTTGACTGGCCACATTATGCTGAGTAAGGGCTGCAGGGGCTTTAGCAGAAGGAGCCTTGCTGCTGAAAATCCCCCCAGTCTATGTGTGCACGTGTTTTACTTGCTCATGCTGTCTCTTGTTCTCTCCGTGTCATTTGTTCTGTCTCTCCTTCTCCCTTCCCCTATCTGGATCTGCAGTCTCTGCCTGGCTATGATGAAATTACTGCCAACACTGATGTCTACAAATAAAAGAATGATTAAACAGAGATTCTTCAACGCCACATGGATTTTTCCTTCCCAACGATTATGCATAACCAAAGAAAGGTCAAATAAGTGAAGGAACAGATTCTCTAACCCTCCCTTTTCCTTCCTCAGCTTTATCTGCTTCTTTTCACAGCACTAACCTTTTCCTTCTCTAAATATATATGCGCATATACATATTCCTCTCCCCCTTCAGCATGAAATATTGAATTCTGCTCCCCTAAATGAAAGTTTGTTGGAGAAGAAGCCTGCAGTTCATCTTTAGAGCAGGAGGAATGCAAATGTGTTGAAATCCTAGGAGGGATGGGACAGCGAAATACGAGGGCTGCTGCAGCAGCTGCCAAATCACGTGTGATTCTGCACACAGGCAAAGGCAGTAGCAGGGCAGGAAAGCTGCCCTGAGCAGCGCCGGCCCTCCTAGTTCCCCAAGCATGAGGCAGAAACATGCTGCCCAAGTACGGCGTTTATTTGCACAAAAGATATGCCTTGAATTATAGGGGAGGGCCCAGCAACTCTTAGCACAGATGTAAATCTGTGGCTACTGAAGCTAAAAGGGAGTTATTCCAGATTTACGTTCCCATCAGAGGGGCTTATACATGTAGTTTTCCACGGTGCCTTTTGCCATCCCAAGCATCACTGCACACATCCAACTTTCATGGGCTCTGGCAGCAATAAAACATGTGTAACAACTTGGTAATCAATCCCCTCTGGATCTAACATAAAAGACCTGTCCCCAGGGGATCTGAGCACTTGGAAGAAGAAAACCAACACAACCATAACATTTAGGGAGCTGTGCTTTTCTTTGCATTCTCTGAGGAACAAAGTGATGATGCCTATTCATCTCTGTACATAATTGGGCTCTGAGCACTGAGTGAGGAACATCAAAGAGGTGAGGACTGGTGCAGACCTCCAAGTGAAGTGCTGTGGATATTCCTGATCATTTGGTATTGAGGTAGGAAAAGATGGAGCTAGATGGCCCCAAGTCCCTGCATACAGAGGTCCCAGACCACAGCCTTTCCTCAAAAGAGCCACTGATTCCCTTTTACCTGTTCTCTCAATCCCTGCATCTGAGGAGGCAACCTATGTTCTCCATCAAGGGCAGAGTGGCTAGGCTCAGGCAAGATGACAGTGAGGAGAGGCACAAGTGAGACAAGGTCAGGTGCTGAAAGATTTTTCCCAGTCTTCCAAGTCACTAAAGCATCCTGAGTTTCCCCAGATATGAAGGACTCCCCAGATCCAGAGAGGAGGATAACAAAAATTTCCCAAGCTCTAATGCTGTTAGCTCCTCTAGAATTAGCGCTGCACTGGCACCTCTAAATCTAACTGTCCCCTGCACTAACTGTCTCCATATTTAAGTGATTAAAGACCTTGGAAAATCCCCCCCACAAGTGTCTCAGCCATGCCTCAAGGAACCCTACCAAACCCACTGTCGCGCTGACCGTCCCAAGAGCCACAACATTTCTGCTGGCCTCAGAGTCCACTTACCAGAGCCAGCTGTGCTGGAGGATTTATGAGGGTTCCCATGAGCTCTGCTCAGCATCACACGCTCCCTTGCCACAGCCAGCCCAGGGAAAAAGTCATAAATCCCATTTCACAGACGAGAGAGACGAAGCACAGAGAGGTGGATGATTTCACAGTCAAATCCCCCATCCCGATGCCTACTACCTTGGCTCCCCAGCCCTTCCCAACTTCCTGGCCCAGACCCCACACAATGTGCAGCTCCCACACGACAGCTTGTGTCGATGGAGAGTACCCACTGCTCCCCTGCTTCTCCTTTGTGTACTGCCAGCTGAATGCTTTGGTTTTTTCCCCAGTTCAGAAGGCAGCTTCATGCATCCCACTGTGTGACTTATCTTCTGCAATTAGCACTTCCCGCCATATCTGATAGGAAAGAAGGGCTCAGCTGCCCCTGATTAATTGCCAAGTATTTGCTTTCTTTTCCACTTCTGTGGCCTGGAATTAATTAGTTTATCCCTCTTATTCCTTTCATGGGCCAGAGCGTTCTCCTTTTTGTGCAATTATATATAATAGCCACGCTTGAAATCCCCTGGGGAACAGCTGAGAGAGGTTCTCAATGGGGAGGAAAGGAGCCTGAAAGCAGGGAGATTACTAAAGGTCATATGCCCTACAGCTTCCCCGCAGTCTTAAAATATATATTATTCTCTGACTCCAGCACAAATCCCTTCCCCTCACCACCTGCCTTGCTGTCTTCTCCAGGCTTTTCAGTAAGTTAATGTCTGAACAGCAGGAAAAGCTTGCAGACCTAAATTCCAAGTGTGAGCAAGAGATGCAAAGCAAGGGCCCCCCTTGGCTGGACACCTTCAGGTGTTGCAGAAAACACAGATCTCACAGCCCAGCAGGGACAGTCTAACAATAGTTACCTGGCCCCTATGAACTACACGGCAATAGGAACATTGGCTCTAATTTAAAGGAGATACTACAGCTTAGGTGCAGCAGCTAAACAGTCTCTGGCCAAGGAGGATTGCTCCTGCGGTCCCTTCAAAAAGCCAACAAGACAGCACTCTGCTGACTTGGGGGAAAGAAGGAGAGAAGAGAGTTTCTGAGAACGGAGCAAGCAGACCATGGTCAGTCTCACAAACATGGGCGGCACTGGAACCAGTGCTCACACCCCAGTTCTGCTTTCCTGAATGGTAATGTAAATCAGGAGTGAATGAGCATGAAAGCACTGTTACTGAAAGCAGTCCTTACTCCTTTGGCCAAAAGGAGAAAGCTTTTTGTGCTATTCTTTATTGAGTCTCTCCAAGTCAGGCTTTGCCTAGAAACTAGAGCTCTCAGGGAACAGTATGTGGGGCAGTACTCCACCTTGCGTGGGAGAAAATACAAGCATTTGGGAAGGGGTGAGACAGGACTTCATCTAATTCCTGAACTGCTGGCAGCAGATCCATTTAAGCCCTTATTTACTGAAGTTTATAGATCTATAATCATGATCTTCTTTCTTATCTCATTCACACCCCTCATTAGGCAATTTGCTTTTTACAGTCTAAAGCTCTTGGGCTGCCTTGCTTACTGCATTTCTCTTTAAGCTGGAATGTGATATGCCAGGTGACTGTGTTTGACCCAACACACCTTGAAAGGGTGTTTTTCAGGTGTCAGGGGTCCTGCAAATGAAAATTTCAGTGGTATCTAACTCATGGGTGTGGCAACACGATGCAACTGGGATGCTGCCCCCAGCTCCCAGGCTGTCACTATGACAGTGGCCTCACCCAGGTTGAGGAGGGAGGGATTCCAGGGCACTTACACAGCTGAAAATTTGGCAAGCACTTGATTTCCCACCACAATACCTGCAGAGCTAAAGCTGTTCAGCTTTGAGTCAGAGAACAGACAACAGGTTGACTCTTCATGGGTGTTTGCAGAGAGATGGGGTGATGGGGCAAGATAGTGTGCCTAAAAGGCCCTGGCACTGTAGCCTTTGGATTGACATTTCTCTCCCCCTGCCTCTTATTCCTACTCGGCTCTACCTTCATTTGGCTGTCTTAATTATTAGCAGTGTCCAGTTGTCTCCCCTGCAATCTTTTTGGGTAGACTAATAAGCAAAGGTGATAAACATGCTGAGGCTGAAGCTATGCGTTGCTGGGCTGCAAATCAAGAAATGGCTGAGGACTGCAGCTGGGGTAGCACAGCCTTTTCTGCAGCTCTCCTCCCCTTCCTTTCTTTCCTTTTCCCTCTCCTGGCTTGAAGCTCCGCCAGTTCTGCATCACAGACCCCTCTGAACTTGCTCTGCAGGCTGGGTGTGAACAGAGCGCAGTGGTGCCTGGGAGATTATAACTACACGGCAATGTGGATGTGCATTTGTTAGGGTGGGGGAGATGGGTCAGGGGCTGCTCACGCACACAACATGGAGCAGGGAAATGCAAGCAGGCTAGGTTTACTACACTCACGCTTACATCCCTATTATTTGAATCACCACCCGCACCCTTCAGTATAGTGCATGCTCCAGAGACAATCTGCTGAACTAAAGCCATACAAGAAGGAGGGAGCTTGCTTTAAAGCAACTGTATGTATCCATCCAGGGTGTGCCACAAACAGTGAGTTGTTTTAGGGAAAATGGCTGCATCTTTTCCCTTGGGAAGGTGTCTAGGCTAGCACTGGTGGGCCTTCCCTTGACTCAACATGGTATTGGGGGAACAGCCATTTCTCTGCTCACAGAATCAAAAAAAGGACATAGAACATCCCTTATCCATTTTTCTGGGAGAGGACAAGGTGGGGTATTTTCTTGCCTTACTCTAGAGGGAGTATTTCCTGGTCTGGTGCTGCTGGGCATGGCTGGAGAAGATGGGTCTGTAAATGGGGAGAGCAAGTTGTGCCAGTGGTCTGCTGAGGGGTCAAAACGCAGCCTCTGGTCCACAGTGACCTGTATGATGGTGTTCTCAACAGCAGGCATGGAGGAGATGTTTTTTCACTTCCCTGCATGGATTCCCCTTTATCCCTGAAGTTCTTGGATTAGTGTCCAGATTCTGCCTCTTCAACACGTGCAACACCCCAGCCATGCTCTGCTGGTGTAAAATGGCCAATCTACCTTTACTTGGACAATGCTGCAGTCATTTACATATACATCCTGAACCTCTCTCTCTCCTTCATAATTAGGGGCGTAACTGACGCCATATGAACTGCTCTGCATGGCCTTAAATGGCAGAACTGCAAAACTAAGAAGGCTTTCCACCCCGGCACCTACAATGTGATGCGTGCACATGCACCAAGCATCATCCTTTGTTTAGCCTTGCAATAATCTACAGCTTTACTAAGGTGGTGTTGACAGAGGTGAGTTGAAAGCAAACCAATAAACATATCTCTTAAATTATTTGGTAAGGCTTTTAGTTCTCTATCACTATGCTTCACAGCTCTGAGTAACAGCAGACAGAAGATATGCAATGTACTGGCTTTGAATGACTTGGAAAGCCAAGTACCTGCTCATGACAGCTCATTCAGGTTTGCAGAAACAAAGCCCAGAGGCACATGCATTTCTGCATGCCCAGTTCTGCATCAGCATTTGCAATTGCTGAGCTATCTGTACAAACCAAACATTTTACATGATATTTATTCAGCCTCATTTGAATGCAAAGCTGCCATCATTACACACATAGAGTAAGCAGCATGCAACTCCTCTCAAGAGTACACTCCCAAACTTCCCTACAGCAGTGTCCTGGGTTTTCAGTGCCAGGCACTGCTCAAAAAAAACCTTAGCATCTCATCAGGTTGCAGTTCGTTGTTACACGACTACCTCAAATTCTCCTTACCAGTTTCCATGCAGACTGTTGGGTTTTTTTTTTTCCTTCTGTACATGTTTTTGCTGGGTTTCCAGACTGTATTAAGCATCTGTCATACTCCACCCCAGAGGAAGCTGCATTTCAGCTGTGGCTGAATGATCACTGTGTACGTAGTCTGCAAAGCAGTTAGTAATTCTTCAAGATGACAGGCGCTGGAGATGTCAGTCATTTTCATTAACATAAATAAGATATGTTTCATTTTAGTCACTTTAAAATCATTGAGTCATTTATTGATGTCTCAGTAATTTATAAGCTCTGTATCTTGGCTGGAAACCTACCAGTGTGACTGTTCACAGTAAGAAATGGGCACAGTACAGAGGCAGATCTTGGTTTAGCTGAAGTTCAACTATTTCTTGCCTGGGTCAAAGTATTAGACAGACTGGAGTGACAAGGCCTGAGAGCCTTTCACCTGCAGTTCATATAGTTAGTGACAAAATATTTTTATTACAGCACCCAGTGAGAAATGAGTCACTCATTTCTCATGTTCCTGTTGGTGCTATGGCTTATCATGGGCATCTAAAAACTGGATCTAATTCCCCTTTTTGCTGGCAACCCTGGCCCAGAGGGCAAAGTACCCATAAGGACACAGAATGAGCTTCCTGCTCCTAGAAATGGTCAGCCAGGAGGAAAGGTGCACATGTTATGTTTGCTCTGCTGCAGCCAGAGCTTTTATCTGGAAGGGTGATGAAAAGGAAGTGCAAGTCTCCCAGGGTGTCAGTCAAGCACTCTCATCAGACTAATTTCAGACAAAAATTCTATCAGGCAAGAGAACTGAGTGGGTTCAGATGAGCTCTGGAGAGGCATCCAGATTTTCTGCTGATGAAACAAACCAAAACGGGATGCCAGCTTGACATGGTCCAGAGAGACAAGAAGCCTTGCATCCTCAACACCACTGCAGCAGCCCACAGCCCTGTGGCAGGGTGAAAGATTTGTCTAAAAAACATGTTCAGGCTCTGCATCTCTCACAAGATGTTTGTGCTGGCCTTCTGTCACATGTCTGAGATCCTCTCTGCTCTCAGAAATGCCCAGCAAGGGTAACCATGAAGCCAATGGGGACAAGAAGGGTGGGGGAGTCTTGACCTGTGTGAGGGTCAGCCAAGCAAACTGCGATGCTGGGGGTAAAGAGGTGCACACAACCACTCCAGCTCTGACCATGATTTTTTCTTGTGACAGGAGAAAGAGGAGAGGAGGACTGGTGGAAGGTGCCCAGATTCCACACTGACACTTCTCTCTTCCCCATAATCTCACCTCTCTGGCACCTCCCTGCTGGGAGACAGGCAGCTTCAGAAAGAGGTTTCATCAAACCACCAAGGAGGGAAAAAAAGCAATCCAAAGCCCGAACTAACTTCTGTCTCCCTTTGCCTCCTTCTCTCACATCTATTCCTTTCTTTTCCCTTTCCTTCCTGTTTCTATCATGTTCTCTGCTCTCCTCCTTCTCTTACTCCCCCTCCCCATCCCTTCCTGCCTCTTCCAATCCTTTTCCCCATGTTTTCTTCTAAGGATCCCCATAGGGACCCTGCTCTGTTCACAGGCACATAAAAGCATCTGGCTCCCGTAAACTCTATTGAACAGGCAGCGGTAGTGTTTCAGTGGCCAGTCAGAGGGACTTTGGCGTCACTGCTTTGCCACCAGGCTGCACTGTGCCACATCACCTCTTCCAAACAGCCCATAGGAGCTGGGAGCAATCCCAGCCCTGCACTCACCTGGGGACCTTTGGCTTTGGAGCTGAGAGGAGATGGTTCTGTCCTCACTGCAGAGTTGCATCACACCTGGGGGTGACGTTTTTTAGAGAGCATTGCCAAGAGCTGCCACTCATAGCCTCTGACACAGGGTGGTTCTTGGGTTCCCTCCAGCTCCAGCATCAAGCCTGTGTGGGTGACCCATGTGCAGGCTAGGCATGCTCAGGAGCTGCTCCATCTTTACAACTGGGAGCCATCAGAAGCCTTGACTTCCCACAGGGGGGTCATACCCCAAAGCTTAAAGATCCTGCTCCTCCTTGCTCCCACCTGAATGTCACCTCTTGGGATGCAAAACCAAGGCTGGAATTCATCAATTCTGCATTTGTGGACTTGTCACCCAGGAATGTTAATGATGTCTTTGCATGGCCCACAGCCTTCAGAGGGAACGTAGCTCATCTGGAATATTAGGACTTCCATTGATTTACTTCTAGTGCTTCGAGGCAGTAAAGTTCTTTTGTTTTTGACCACCTAATTGTATTTTCCAAAGGGATTTTTATCTACCTATATGTTATGTGCCATTGAAGGTGTAGCCAGATGGGCTCACACACAGGTGGGAAGACTGGCAAACTGGTAAATGCCAGCTAGGAGTCTTTCACACAGGCTGTGGTGGGAACCATTTGATTTCAACAAACCACACAGCTTTCAGTCTGGCTAAGGCACACAGTGTGGTGGATCCAGGTGACTACAGCAGATTGCTCTACAAAAGTCCAGCAGTCATTAGAGCAGTCCCTTGCTTTTGTTTGAACAAAGACTCTTTTGCAAGCTACCCAGTCTGCTAACCCTAGCAGAAATGCAGTTACATCTGGTGGCACTGGAGCAATTGCACAGCAAGTCTGACTGTATCAAGCTTCTCTGGCCAGTGGAAAAGCTGTGCAGATGGACCTTCATGATGATGATAACTGAGATGTTTCATGTCCCATCTGTGATGAGCTATTAACATTCAAACAATTAGTTATTATAGTCCAGTGAGCAGCAGTAACACAAGATGCTGTGGTATCTCTACTGCACATTAATATCTGCCCTTAGTCAAATAAAGCAGCCCCTCTGTGTGAAAATGATACATGATAAATAACACTGCTGGATGAGTTTTCCCTGGCATCTGAAAGGCAGAAATGCACACAGAGCATGTATATACAGCCCCACACAAGAACACACATCACTAAATTGTTAAAGGCATGTCTAAACTTGTCACAGATGGGACACTTCTCTGAACTCTGCCATTATTGCTTTCTGATTATCTTAGCCCCTCACAAGATTTACTGAAACTCTTTCTCACTGAGCACAATACAGGAGCCAGAGCTGACATTTGAAAGCTGAGGCAGTTGTAAATGCAAAAGACAGTAAATCTATACCAAGTCAAAAGGCCAGAATGATCTTAGGATAGCTAGAAAAGGGTATCCCTAGGCCATTCTCCAGATGGGAATCCAGACCAACCCCTGCTGAGGTCCCACTGTAGCTGCTTGGCACTTTAGACCTTTTGTTTTATTTTTTGAATTTGCTGTTAGTATAATTTTTCACAGCCCCTTTGAAAAGGTTCTACTGAAACTCCCCAGATCTCTTGATGCATTTTGGAATCCAGCCTCACCTTGCAGGGTAAAAAAGGTGCATGTCAGAGCTCCAATGCCCTGCACTTCAGGAGCAGATAGGAGTCCTTCCCCAGGTCTCCTGCCATGCCCAGTACCCAGCATGGGTTGCTCTCCCTCCACGGTTTCTTGCAAAGATGAAGGGCCTGGTCTCAGGGCTGTGGCTTCTTCCCTACTTCTGGAGCATAAGCCAATGTGTTTGGGGGTAGAGAGGAGAGGGAGCCCTGCAGTCCACATTAACAGTGACTCAATGTGTTATTTCTGGCAGCTATTCCACAAGATTATTTTTTTTTTTACATTAAAATTCAAGAGCCCAGGAAGACAGCTCAGGGCTAGACTCCAGGATGTTAAATCCTGTAACTCAGAGCAATGCACCACTGTATAACAAAACATATATTTTTATATATATAAATAAAAAGACCACCCCTCCTCAATGTTCTTACCATCAAAACCTTGCAAGCCTCCAGGAAATTATTATTTAAAAAATCAGTAACCCAGATGTCCAAGGACTATGCAGTCTCATGCTGCACTGGTGCAGTTGGCTTGGACTGGCCATTCAAGCTGTCTCCCTGTGGTGACCTCCCATGCCAGTACCACCTGGGTGCAGCCAGCTGCACCAAGAGGGTGTCATGGCACGAAGAGGATGGGCATCCATGTCCCTGGCCACACAGCACTGGGATGCAGTGACTCAGCTGCCTCCACCCCTGGAGAGAGGAGTGCATGCTGAGGATGGCAAGCACCTCACTGAGTCACAGCCCTGGCCTAGGGGCTGTGGGTGACTCAGTGGAGGGTATGCAATCATTTATTCTTCTGTTTGTTTTTTTTTTTTTCTCAGGTGAGCCACTCAGCCCTCGGGTACCTGCAGAGGGCGCAAAGCTCACGCCAGTCGTGCAAAGCCTGGGGTCAAGTTGAAGTCTGTGTGGCCAGCATTGCACTCAGTTCAAGACAGGTGATGAACCCCTGAGGGCCAACACAGGCATTGTGGGGTGCAGCATACATACATCCCATGGGATCCCTGGGCATGCAAAGGCACAATGGAAATGCAAGGCATCGTTGGTTCTATTCCTCCATGCCCAGTCACTCCATCCTTCCTTTAGGTCTTGCAGAGGGGAGCATCTACCACCACTTCCTTTATTGACCCTTCTACACCAGCAACTGCCTTGCAAAGATTAGTCTTTAAATGGGTTTTACACCTCACCCCCTACCCTCAAGTCAGCCCACCACATTACCCGTTTCTCTTCCAGCTGCCCTCACTGCATGCCAACACATACCTGGTGGGTCTCGAGGGGCCACTGGTGCCCATGACATTGAGCCACTTTCCTCTTCCCCAGCATCCCTGCCTCCACCTGCTTGCCTCTGGCACCACAGCCCAGCCTTGAAAGGGCTTCCTCTGTGTCTTGAGGAGAGGTGGCCCATTTTGGGGGAAGCACAGAGGTTGTTGGCTGCAAAGGACAAGTGATGAGACAAAGAGACACACAGAGAGAAAACAAAGCTCCTGGAAGAGCTATAGGGCAAGAAGGGAACCTGTCCCACAGATTCAAGGCAAGTCAACAGTGCCAGGAAAGTGGAGGACACCTTGAAGCAGAAGTGGTAATGCTCTGCCGTGGTTGTCCAGATGTCTTACACAGCCAAGACAGGTCCATGGCACCGGAAGTCATGTGCAGGAGAGAGCACTGCTGTAGGGAAAGCAAGGTATGCATCTGAAGCATGAGACCTCAGCAAATCTGGGTTTGGGGTTCAGCCTACAGGCTTCTGTGTTTCACAGCGTGGATCCTGTCTGCAAGCCCTTCCACATCTTTGCTTGTGGTCCAAATTTTGCTCTGTCCCTCTCTCTCACTTTTGTGCTTTTCTGATCAAGTAGGAGCTTCATTCCGGGTTGGCCAGGGCTGGAGCACTGGCTGGGAGCACAGGGGGAAGGAGCAGAGAGCACAGTAGTGGAGGCAGGTGGTGGCTCCAGACGGCAGAAAAGGGAATTTGTGGTGGGGCCAAGGGCACGGGAAAGGAAAAGCTTTTCCTTTTCCCTTCCAAAAGAAAGCAGGGGATGAAGAGAGGAGGTGGAACAAGTTGAATGAGAAATCACAGGAGAAAGAGACCTGGTCATTCAGCTAGGCACCAAACATCTTGCACTGCAAGCAGCTCCTGTCTGTCTGCAATGTTTTGGTTAATGGTTAGAAATGGAATAAAATGTGTGGATGTCTTTTTTTTTTTTTTTTTTTTTTTTTGGTAAATAACAGTGATCTATTTATAGGCTGTAAATTATACACTGCGAATGTTGCTCAGAGACAAGACATTATTTTGCTGCCAATAGGGAAAAAAGGAAGGAAAGAAAAAAAGAAAGAGACAGAGATAAGGGGAGAGAGGAAGAGAGACAGAGAAAGAGAAAGCGAGGAATCTGCGAGCTTCTGAACACCGCCCACCCCCCACCCCCCCACCCCCCCACCCCCGCACCTCATGCATTTACAGCAGAGGGCACATTGTGTGCAAGAGGAATGACACTGAAGAGAAGAGACATATGGAGCCAGCTCCTGGACGCTGAACCTTCTCCTTCTTTCCTGCCATGGAGGAAACATGGGACTATTTCTGAATGAGTCAGGGCATCTTCTAGAGCCTCCTCTGAGTGCCAGAGCAAAGCACCATGAAAAACGTTGCACAGCAGCTGATGGCCTGTGGTATCTGGCACTCTCATATCTGCTGCAGACACAAGTGCATGGGCCACCTGGAAGGCTTTCCTGGCCCCACAGCAAGCAATTTCTGAGTGCTTCAGAAAAATTCCTTACTATCCCCCCTCTCTTTTCAGTCTTTCCTCATTTCCCCCTCAGAAACTGTATCCCTCCTTTTGCAAACACGCATGCACAAAGAATGCATTTGAATTCAAATTCATGTGCCAGAGTTAAAACCCAAATCACAATGCCCCCCTTTGCAATCAATAGAAAAAGGGAAAAAGACAATTCGTCTATTTGATCTGTCCATTAATTATAAGATGGCCCTACAGTATTTAATTGAGTAGAATATGTAAGTATCTAACATTATATGAGACAAGTCTAGGCTTTATGAGAAAGCCAACAAATTGTTCCCATCAAGCTCGCTGTGTACAGGATGACACAATTCAGGAGTAATTCTGCCATTCTGCAATGGCAGAGTAAGAAAGATTTATTTTTAATGCAACTACTCATAAACTTTCCTATGAATCCTGGGGCTTCAGTAAAGATCACAGCAAATATAACAGGGCTTCCTCCTCTTACGAATCTTACTGACCTCTTTCTTTGGATCTCTGAGCTTTATCACCTAATTTTTCCTTTCTTTCCACAACAGTCCACTTCCTTTTATCTCATCTAGATTTCTTACTATTTTTAATACTCCATTTATTTTGGTTTGATACACTGGGAAAAGCATAAGGGGTTTTGACCCAGCTTGCCTACAGAATTAAAAAACCTTTGTCATCTCTGAGGTTTCCCCATATCTATCCTGTATGATCAAAATGGAAAACCTGGAATGTAAATCCAATTCATTTTACAGACCCACTGTGACAAGCAAGATATCCATCCTATTGGTACTGAAAACATACCCTTGAGTGCCAACCCGATGTAAAACATCTGTGACGTCCTCTGAGGGATGTCACAATCCAGATATGAAGCAGAATCAGATGCTACTCCCTACATAGCCTCAAATGCAAGGAGCACGTGTGGAGGCATACAACACTGAGATCCAAATTCAATCCACCCCTCTTTTCTCTGGTACTTAGAACTGGCTTGTATTTGGAGTGCCCAGTGTTAACCATGTTCTGCAGGCAGGGCTTCCCTGCATTTCAGTGAGGACAACAAGGGATGCCAATACAAAGAAATGGAAAAAGATAAGAAAGATTTGTTTGACAGTCTACTGAATCATGAACAGTTGAGTAACAGGTGGCTAAGTAACTGGCGGGGTACTGCTTGGCATTGTTTCAAGCCATGTGTTGCTCAAGAGGAGGGAGCAAATTAAGCCAGTCATCTTCAAGGTGGAGCAAAAGTGAGATCACAAATTGGGACCTGAGTTTGCAGTGCAAAAACGCCAAAGTGACTCTCTAGGCTGCTAGCTAGGAGGGATGGCATACACATGTAAGACCATGCTATGTTTAATGCCGTGTAATGAAATCTGTGAGCTCCCTGGAAGCTCCAACAAATAGGAGCAATGGCATTACAGTGCTCTGCAGCTGCTGTTATAAGCCAGCCTAGGACAATGTTGTACAGAACAATCCTTTTCATGATGAGTGCCTGTTTGGTGACCTGTGTGCAAAGGGACTTTATAGTTCCACTTACAGGGACGCAGAAACACCATCCCAGATGAATCCAAGGGTGACTCTCATGCAGTGCTGTACAGAGATATCTGAACAGACACTTAGCAAAATATTACATCACACTGAGTCCTGTAAGTGCGTTCAGAGGTACTGACTTCTGCCTTGGAGGTATTATCTGATACAGCGCCTTCAGGAGATACGCCATGTTGCCAAACTACCTTTGCACCCCAGCAGTGGGTCTTTCCACAGCTAGGAGAGGACATCCATGCTAGCAGTGATGTGAGGGCATGGAACTTGCAACGAAAATGCTGCTGCCAAATAAAGAGAAACTCAGATCTTCAGAGTTTTCAGTTTGGCCTGGAGGACAAGTCAACCAGCAGAATGGATCAACCTAGATATTTCTCATCTGAGCCCCAGGGAACAGCTCTACCTAAGCACAGTGCACCCTTCCCCCTCAAGCCTTGATCTTGCTAGAACTCAAACACAAGCAACATGAAAGAATATCCCACACTTGCTGATGAATTAGTACATGCTGCTTTCTCTCCAAGTCAGTGCTAAAACTAAATCTGTCTGCATCAGATTAGAGAGCTACGTTCCCTCCACAAACCCTGACATCTGCAACCTCACCTCATTCTTATCCCCTGAAGCTCAGAACTGATTCCTGTACCAGTGCTCCCAGCAAGCAGACTGGCATGCCATACCCTTGTCAGGATCTTGCAGCCAACCTGTATTTTCACTGGTACAGCAAATCAGAATAGAGCAGTCTCCTGATTTGAGCCTTGCAGGGCATAGCAGTCCCCAGAGCTACTGTCTGCAGCCTCCTCTCATGGTCTTCCCATGCCAGAAATGACTTGTCTCTGTGCCACACAGCACGGCCGTAGCTGCCTCTCCAAGGGCAGACACCTGCCAGGAAAACCCAGCAGGGCTGAAGTTCTGCAGAATCACATCTGCTTCTTTGTCCTTGTTTCCCCCAGCTCATCTATGATTTCATTCAACTGAAATCACGACAGCTTTTCCAGTCCTATGTAGGCAGGGCAGATCCCTTCATGGTTAGATAGTTTTTTTTTCAGTGAGTATTATTTTGAGGTGGAGGTGGAGGAAATGGTGCTTAAATGCAAAAGTGAATCTGTAACATAAAATCTCCACTCAGCCTAAAGGAAGAAGCTGGCAGATTGACGGAGAGCATCCTTAAAATGTGAAAGAACAAATAGGGTGAAGATGCCACCAGATGGGAAACTGAATCCTCCCTGGCTCAACAAGCATGGATATCATTGGTGGTGTTTATATCATTGGCACATTCAGCAAACAAACTTCAATCTTAGATGTAACTACCAACAAATTCTACCCTGGTCTATAAGCAACAGCAAAACATTATACCCAGGTGAGCTAGGGGCTTGGAAAATCTTTTCCTTATCTCACTCAGCAGCTCCCAGATCCCCACCTGTGTCCTTACACCAGTGACTTTAGCAGCCATGGGTAAAGGAGACTGGAAGGGCAACCTCCCTTGTGCACACCACTTCCACCTCTCTGACAGCTGGCACCTCCTTGCAGTGAGACACCTGGGAGTGGTGGCTCTTTGCAGAAAGCAAGGATGGTTTCTACGTGGGTGAGATTGTTGTGAGGGCTTTAGAGAAGGAGAAAAACCTCCTCTGTTACTAAGCAGGGATCTGAAGGCCATTGTTGTGGGAGAAGCAGAAGAATTTCCATAAAAGGAAAAATTATTCTGCCTACAGCCAAACCACCTGAACTCTGATCTTGTCAGATTTCACAGCAGCAGTGGTGCTGGTCAGCAAGGGGAAGTGAGTCCCCCGGCAGGAAGCAGGCTGTTGCAGTGATGCAGGGAAGGAGGGAGGGAGCTCCTCATTCTGTGTAGAAAATAAACACATTACCCTCATGAACTTTCAAAATTTTTTCATGACCTAAAGGAGAAGAGCCCTTTATGATTTGGAGGATGCTAAGTGCACATCACACGGAGCATCTAATCTGGCTTTCTCATCTATTTCCAACAGGAGTAATTAAATAATGCCAGAGTACCATCCTTCTCTTTCCATCCTCTTTCCTTCCTCACTTAACGTGCTCCAACTGGTTACCAGCCCCAGGAATTTTTTGAACAACTGCATATGAAAAATGTCCCTCTGTTATAAGCAATTTAAGGCCCTTGGGAACAAAGTGACCCATTGCAAAGCCACCTATTGGGACCAAAGTGATCCCTTGCCTCATCAGCAGGATGACTCCCAGAACACTAAAGCAGGAATGGATGTGATGGAGGAGAGGAAACTTACGGTGCAGGGCCTTCAACCATCAATCCAACACCAGAGTCGACTTGAATCACTGTCGGCTGCAGGGGAAAAGGGGCACCCCCAGATCCCAGTCTCTTTTTCTGTGCAGCATTACCTACCTAAGGCAGCTTGTCTCCTTGCTTCGCCTCTGAACCATGAACCTGCATGCAGAGCTGCAGAGGCTGACACAGTGGCAGCACCCTCCAATGTCCTTGAAGTCCCTGGGACAGAGCTAACAGCAGGGTTAAGTGCACCCTCAGCAACTTTGCCTCGGCTCAACCAAGTTGCTGTTGATTTCTCTTTGTTTAAATTGTTTAAACAAATTTAAGTTGTTTAAATTCACCATAAAACAAGTAGGAGGAAAAGTATAGATCAGGGGAAGGAAATAAGCAACTCTTGTCCTGCTGCTCTTTGGCTAGTAAAATGATAAGGCAGAAAAGAGAGAGGAGGCTTTTCCCTCACTGCATTAAGAAGCTGAAAATTGAAGAGCAAATGAAGAGTATATTTGAAGATAGCACAAATCCTCGATAAAGCCTCTCTGAAACTTGATGAAAAATTTCAAAGTGCATCAGGAAAGCTGGGATTCTTTAAAGGTTAAATCCATCAGACAGGACAAATTGAGGAGTAGAGACATGAATTGTTAGTCTGGACTCTCTGGAGCAAGGTAGGGGTGTAGAGTTAGCTTTAACCTTTGTGAAGCCTGTTGGCTCAAGGTCAGGGATGGAGCACTAGCAGGGTCTTCAGTCTCCGCTAAGCCTCTCCTGTCATTTCAGGAGACAACCTCAGCATGCTGGCACCAGAGATGCAGAAGCTGCTGGGGCAACCGTGATCATGGCATGGTCCCCATCTTGCCTTGTTCTCTGTCCATTTCCCTGTCTCAGGAACAAGCTGTGGACAGCACAGGCAAGCAGCACACTTGATGGCTCCCTGCTTCACCAGGAAAGCAAGGAAGCATACTCTACTGTGGGCAGGGAAAAATTCAGGGTGGTCTCAGATGTGGTGTTGACATCTTTGGGAGAAAATATAGATGCAGTCACTAACCTCATCTTGGTTTTCTCCAGTGTCTCCTATAGGAGAGCAAGCAGAAGTACTCTGTCTAGCTTTCCAAATCTGCACTAACCCTAACCCCCCAATATGAAAAGATTTGGCCTAAATTTCTTACCTCCTTTTCAAGGATTTCTCTTACTCCCTTCCCATTTCCAACAAATTAATTCCCTTGGAACAAGCCTGTAATTAAGAAACCATACAGGGTGTGTTGTCATCAGGTAAATACAGAACATGGTGTCTGGAGACATTCTTTCAATGAAGATTAATTAGGCAGAGTTCCTGTCCCAGTCTGTCTGGCAGTGGGGACAGCAGGGTTTGAACATAGGAGAGAAGCACCAGTGTTCTCTCCTCCTGCACATCCACACAGCAAGCATGTCTCAGGGAGGCTTTTCAGAGGATACAGATGGTTTGTATATTTGAAGGCTTTTTGTTTAGGAAAAGCTGCTGCTAAGACTAGCTTATGCAGCAGCAGTGAGAAAGGCCAGAGAAAATATGCTTACTCTTGATCAGGAAAAAACACATTTATTTGCCCCATTTTGCTTCCCAGAGGCGATGTGGACAGGAACTGATGTTTGCAATGCACCTGGCATTTTGTGGGAAGGCAGGTCCAAGAGCAGCAGTAGGACACAGCTATGCCTCTTCCTGGCAGATCATCCCAGCAACAGCTGTTTTGCCCTAGGAATCGTGCTTGTCTTCAGTGCCCACCAGGCAGCAGCAACCTGCTGCAAAGGCCTGGGTCAGTGAAGGGAGCAGGAAACATGCAGGGATAAAGAGAAAGCACAACTTTGTTTTACACAGAATCATAGAATCATTTAGGGTGGAAAAGACCTTTAAGATCATTGACGCCAACTGTATCTAGTTTGCCACTAAACCATGTCCCTAAATGCCACATCTACATGTCTTTTAATTACTTTCAGGGACGAAGACTCAGCTGCTTCCCTGGACAGCCTGTTCCAATGCTCGACAACAATTTTGGTGAAGACATTTTTCCTAATATCCAATCTAAACCTTCCCTGGTCCAATTTGAGTCCATCTCCTCTTGTCTTATAGCTTTTCAGTTGGGAGAAGAGACCAGCCTCCTTTCAGGTAGTTGTAGAGAGCAGTAAGGTCTCTCCTGAGCCGCCTTTTCTCCAGACTAAACTGCTCCAGTTCCCTCAGCCACTTCTCAGAGGACTTGTTATCTAAACCCTTCACCAACTTTGTTTCCCTTCTCTGGACATGCTTCAACACCTCAATGTCTTTCTTGTAGTGGGAGGACCAACTGAACACACTGTTTGAGTTGTGGCCTACATTAATATTCGACCCTAACTAATACATCAGGTTTCCAGCTTCGGACCAGTAACTTCATTTCAGGTACTCTCAGCACAGGGTTACCATCCCACAGGGTGGTGTCCCTCAATATGTTGGAGACTGTCCCTAACTTTTTTTTTTTTTTTTGAGGCACATGTCGTGTGGAAAAAGAAAATATTCCACGAGGACAAAAAAACACAGAGGCCACACAGCACACAAAGCAAATGAATGGATGGAGAGATGATGCAGAACCCAGCCCAGAAACTGTGTTAAAGTAGTGAGGAGAAAAAGGGCTGAGGAACAGTGTACCACACGTCCACCACTAAAATAAATTAAATGTAGCCAAATAAGGAAAAAGCTCAAGGGAAGAGACGGAAGACAGGAGTAGATCCTGGTGAGGAGTGAGAGCAATTCGTGTGGGAGAGAGTGCTCACACTTTCAACAGGAGACTTACACGCATAGCCCTCTTTAAAGGACAGCTATGAGCAGGAGTGGATTATCCTAGACAAGAAGGCTCCTCTGCCTCTTTCTTGCACAGTCACGTATGAGCCGTTCCCCTCTGTGTTTCATACACAAGCCCAGCCAGCAGCATCAGCAAAGGTAAGAGTGAAAAGATGCGTGTTATTCGCCATTCTCCAGCAGGTAGCATGGGCTTTGAGGCTACCAGCAGCAGATTTTTAGCTGAGATGGGAAGGGTTAGACAGACTGGCCACCTCTGATCATCCAGCCCTGCCCACAGGCAGACAGTAACAGGAGCACACAGCTCTAGATAACGATCTTAGAAAAGCTTCTGCTGATGCATAATAATTTGTTCTTTTAATAACAGTAACAACACCTGCACTTAATGTAACAAGTTCAGCCCTCGGGACATTTAATGGCAGAGTCCCAGAAAGCTGGATTAGCTGGCTGGGAAAGCATGGATGCTTCAGAAAACAGCAGGTGTCATCTGGGAGGCACATGGCTTCAAGTAAGTTCTTGGCTCAAGGTAATGACTGAAACATTGCCGACATTCCCAGGAAGGAAGGAAGAAAAAAAGGTATTATGAGAAGGTGAAAAAAGCCTTTGATGCTCAGATTATTGGGAGTTATAATGTGATATATGAGAGATTTAGCTAGCATTATCGAGAACTGGAGAAGACTGCCAAGTCCTTCAGAAGAGCAGCGCAGAACTGTGCAGGACACTTCCAAAGAATTTATGAGAGGCAGTATTACTGCGGGTGTAAGAAACAGGGAGTATTGGGCTACTCTTTCCAGCCTGAACACAAACCAACTTTGCCAAAGAATAGAAAAGAAGCAAGAAGACTTGGAGGGTAGGGCATGCAGGGCAGGAGGAAGCAGGTAGGTTGACCCCACCCATGGTAACTCCCAGGTAGATAGAAGGGACCAGACACACCAAAAAAACCCTCCAGGGACAAATAAAGAAACAAAGAAAGCATTCTGAATATGCCTGTGAATCCAGGCCTTGTATTTTCATACCCACGTAAGGCTGCAGGAGGCCAAAAGAAAGATGTAGCTCAAAAGATGTCTAACAAGCAATGACATAATTAAGAGAAGCTGAATTTGGCACAAAAAGCCACCGAGGTGTGCAGATGCTGGGTAACCCTTCACACCAGAGACCTTAAAACACAGGATTTTAGGTGCTATGATGAAACCCTAAAGGCAATTACAACTTGGATTGCCAGGAGGTTCCAGGAGAGACAGGCAAAAGACCTACAACCCACAACCCCCAAGCTGGCCCAATCTTCAGAAAAAGCTCCCAAATGGGGTAGGGTGAGGTTGATTTTTTTTCCTGCTACATTTCCCTTTGTTGTCAGCAGCTCCATGCTCTGTACCACTTACAGCAGCTGGCCAGTTGTTCACAGTGCATATAGAAGAGCTCAGCCTGGGATATTTTGCCCACAAAGCTTTCCTTAGGAAGTAAAGCTCATACTCTTGTTTGGAGATGAGAGCAATAAAGGTGGCAGGAGATGCGTTTCTGATGTGAGAAAGGAGCTAGATACCCAGGTGTGATTAATGCCCTGTAATTTTTGATGTCTAAGCACATCAAGATAAAAGAATATCAGAGGAAATAGGAAATAGACCTGCTTGCAGGAGAGGAGAGACGAGTGTTTTTACGTTGTGATTCTTTGATCTATTTGAGATAGGTATATAAGCATGAGATAAATGCTCTTCCTTTCCCATGGAAATAAGAGGAGGCTGGCACTGTGGTAGGCATCAGTCCTTAGAGGGAGGAACCCACCACCAGCACTGTGAGAGCTTTGAAAGGCTCCAGTTACCTAGGTCAAGGCATAACTAACCTGGTGATAATAAACAGCCTCCTCTAGAAAGGACACAAAACCGATGTATCTGTGAAGATGCTGTGATACATCTGCATGCTGTGCTTGCTGCAGATGCAGGACCACTCCCACCCAGGGGGAGCCTGTGGGGCTGCCTTGGGCTTTGCTCAAGAGCCCAAGCACTCTCCTCCCTAGGCCCAGCATGTCCCCAGTGAATGGGCAACTGTGGAAAGCAGAGGCTCACCTCCCCCACACCCTGCAGACAGAGCCCCAGAGACTTGGGACCACCACAACCTTCAGTGGAAGTACTTAAGAGAGAAACTGAGAACATGCTTTTAAAAAAAGAGAATATCCCCTGTTCTGGGGGACCTAAAGAGAGGTCTCTGTTAAACAGGCACCACACACAAGTGAATAGTGACAACTCAGGTGCCCCTCCCTCCTCTACATATGAGTGATTCCTGTTGGTTTCCAGGGGGAAATATTTTTGTCTTGATGTTTAAGAATGACATCCTGTTTTGCAGAGAGATATAGAGCAGCTTCATCCTCCTGGTTCTTCATCATTGCTGTCTGAGGGAAGGAGCCAGCTTGCTCCACCTCTGGCATTGCCTCAGAGATTGCCAACAAGAACACAATTAGTTCCAGTTGCAAAAGTCTGTTAATTTTGTATGTGCATAAGCACATGTGCTGACCACAAAAATCTGGCTTACAGAGCTGGAAAACAATAATTTCCCTCTTGCATAAATTTCTCCTTCACCTTTTATGCAGATACAGTAGCTTGGGTGGTGGCCACAAACAAGCAGGAGAATCTAGTCTGGACCTTGAGAGCTCCATGGAGGTCCATTGGGGTTGAAGGGATATTTTACTGCTAGACAAGGGTGTGGGGAGATACTGCCTTTCGGGAGGAGAGATACAAGCCAGGTTTCTTTCCATAAAGGCATCCATGGGGATTCTCCACAAACCGCACACACTGGCCAAGCTTTGACTACATGCCAGCCGGATTTATTGCATCTCAGCTCTCCTTCCAGCTCACATACTCTCACTTGTGCAGGGATGTACATGGGGTAGATTGTAGATGCTCTGTTTCTGCCCACAGAGCATGCAGAAAAAAGTCCCAGTTCCATGTTTGCACTGTAATCACAACAGCCGTCCACTGAACCAAGGCAGGTTGAGACTAGTCATCCAGGATGTGCTCAGGGAAGTTTTCCTTCTTCTTTTGCAACCATCAGATCTAGATGGTTATTTTCTAAAAGCCGCCTGAGATTTCATGAAATCACCAGAGTCAAAGCCTGACACTTAAATGAAATCCTGTGCAAAGATAGGAAACTTACTTCAACACCTTTCATCGTTCTATGGGATTACTGCTGGCTGTAAGGTCCTAGTTGCAAGACTCTGCAACTTCTACCCCAAATAAATTATAAAAGCAAGCATCCTGCAAAATCAACATAGACTAAATGAGGCTGGTTTTACCATCTGTGCTTCTCACACTACTTTGTGTCTCTGTCCCATCATCTTTGACCTGTTGGTTTCTGTAAGCACAAGCTGTTCTTTGGAGGCATCTCACCTACAACACCTGGATTAAGAGCACAAACACAGCAGAAGCACACACTGGCCCCACAAATCAGCTAACCAGCTCCATCTCCCAAAGGGACTGGTGAAGATAGCAGCAGAGATATAATTCATGATTGATATTAAAACCCAGATGCATCACTTCACAAAGTCCCAGGGACTGGTATTCAGAACAGAGGAATTGGTTTAGTTTGAAAGTAAGAGGCAGGAGACTTAGCACCAGCCTGAAGGATGTTAAGTACATTCATCTTGTCCACAGATGAATGAATTGTTATCAGTAAAGCCAGAGAGGATAATCTGACCTTTCTCTCTCTCTCTCTCTTTCTCTCTCCTCTGCCACCTCCCTGCAGCTCAAGGACAGAAAAAGAAATCCTTCACTCATTCTATCAATAAAATTCAGGTTTTTTGTTCCCCAGGCCCTGAGATTGTATGACATACCAAAACGCCCCTTGCACACACAATACACTCAGGATGCAGCAGAGGGAGAGGCAGAGGAGCAGAGCTGGCAGAGGGTTGATCCTACTGGAGCTCACAATAAGAAAGTGATTTTGCTGGAACAGGTTAGGGAATACCCAGGAGAGAGCAACGGGACTGCTGTGCTCACTGAAGAGCCTGGGAGCCTGTTCATGGAATGTTTGGACAGGGGTTGTACAGTGGGCTTGGGGGTGAGGGGTCCTCATAGTCAAGCAACTCCTCTCATGCCAAGGATCTTCCAGCACTGGAGACATCAGCAACATGCTGCAGAAAGCACAGCACTGAGGGCTGCATCCATCCAGAAGAGCAGGGAAACCAGAGTGCCTTTGGGACTGGCTAATTCCTGAGCACTGGGAGTCCCATTGGAAGAGGTTCCCCCATCTATCACTAGTAGGACTGGACCAGACACACTATGAAACACAAGAAAAGGGGGTGTACACAATGAAATGAGGAGCCTGTTGTAGGAATGAAGAACAAGGGGACCCAAGGACTGTGGCGACAGCCAGGCACAGAGTACATTGCACCTTGCAAAGTCCCCAAGTGTCTGGCAACTAGAATCTCTCACCTCTTCCCACTCTTACAGCAAACCTGACAGACACATCTTCCCTCCATCCCAGCTTTAACTTGCATCTCCCCCCATCCTGGGATCTCCTGTAACTGACACAGTTGATTGCATGGTCTGGGACCTGTCATCAGGGCCCACAATGTAGAAGCAAGGCTCCAAGGCTGTGCTGTGGCAAAGGGACACCTGACCTGGCTCAATATCCCTATCTATGTCTGCCACGTGCCTCTTCTTTCAAGTTTCAGCTATTGTCTTCACAAGTCAAGGATGTGGTGGTGATTCTGGGTGCTGGAGGACAAGCTGTTCTTCAACTGTCTGATTAAGCACTCTGCACAAGCTTAACAAAAGCCTCAACAATAAACCTGCAACAAAGCCCACTCTGGGGAAGGTGGAGGAGGAAGTGAAGTCTCCCCAGCTGTAGGTATTGCTCAGTTGTGACATACTATTTGTCTGGCCTGAGAAACATATGGCAGGAACTTCCATCTGTATAGGTCCTGGTCAGACCACAACATGCTCTGGTAAAAGTTTCGCTCTGAATGTTATGACTTCATTTTCTTTTTCTCTTTTTTCCCTCCCCTTTTTTCCTTTTTTTTTTTTTTTTCCCGGGGGGGGGGGGGGGGGGGGGGGAGGGAGAGGGGGCGGAGTGTGGGGAAGGCTCCAAAATGCAAGGAAAGAGAAGAAAATTGCAAAGTTTCTGTGAAGCCCAAGAGTGGGAAAATATGTTCAGCAGGAACAGTATAAGCACTGCATCTGTGTGTCCCAGGAGCACTAAGGAGAAGAAAGCAAAACCTGACAAATCATCTCTTCCATCAATATGCAACACACCACCCCTCCAGTGCCAGCACTGAACACAAAATCCACTTTTCCTCCAGAAAGCAGCCTAATTGATGCACAGAAGTGTGAGCGCATTACCAGGAGGGGTAAGTGCTGTGGGTCTGTGTGTGTACAGGCAGGAAGGCAGTCCTGTGGGAACAGGGGCAGGAGGCAGTGAGCAGGGATTGATCCCCCCAGCAGGGCCCTGGAGGGGAGCTGGGGGCAGCAGGGGCTTGGCACAGTGGCTGCAGAGAGAGGCACCTACTCTCACTCACAACAGCCCAGACAACACTGTTTCCTAGTGCACACCGAAAGCACTTGGTGGGAGCTGTTATTTAAACAAGCCAGTTGTTAATAAATGGAACCTTTTAGTCCTAATTGGTGGAGAACCACAAGCCTGACAACCTCCCGGAGCTCTTCAATTATAGATACTGCCCTAGAACTTCTGGGAATGGCTAAGCTGTTTCATGAGTCACCACAGCACTGCTCCTGCCCATCACTGCACACAGGTCTGACACCACTCTGACATGTCAAAGCTGCCATGATATGGACCTTCCTTTATATACCCCCTCAGAGGCAGATTCACCTATAGCCAGCCAAAGGCTCTGGACTCTTAAGGAGAATGGCTTTTGGTGCAGATTTTTGCACTTATTCTGCACCCTCTCCACTGCTGGCTCCCTCTCCACCTCCCACCTGTCAGCTCACTGGCTCTGATTGGGCCCATCTGACTCGGGTTTGTAGCCAAACAACTATCAGGTGTTTTCAGCTACAGCCCTTTTGCTTGTTTCCTACATCTCTGGCGACTTCATGGGTCCCTCTCCTATGTGTGGAAAGCTGGACAAGCCCAGTGGTGCTTTGTTTCCACACCCAAGCAGAGACAGCTCAGCATGGTCAGAACCTAGGTACTGCCTTATTCCTAAATTATTGCCGTTTCCATGCTTTCAGTCAGGCTAAGGAATCTATCTCCCCTTGGCTTTTCTCCCTGCTGCAATATAGCATCATCGCTAACTACCTTCCCTTGTGTAACCATGAGTACAAAGCATGTATATATACAGGGACCAGTGACAGAGGTGTGAGTGAGCCCTTCCTACCCTGCATCACATCAGATGAGGAGTCAGTACACATCTAGTTATGGGGATTCATCTAAGAGACAACAACATCCACTGAAGGCTCTGAAATCCCTCTGGTTCCATCATTTGGAGCCCCTCCAGCTCCACCAAATGAAACATTCAAAATGTTTCACTTTGAAAATGCCTAAGGGACAGCTACCTTTTGGATACCAAAAAAAAGAAGTTTCTTGCCCTGGCTATAGCTTCTGGGTTCCAAGGCAGGAGGCTGGGAGCCAAGGTGAGGGGCAACGCAGCAGCTGATAACTGTTTTCCTGTCCTACCAAACAAATACTTAACATACCCAAGCCCCATCCATGGATTTCTCTGATTGAGTACGCTCCTGACAAACAAGAGCCTCATGAATCAGTATTTTCTAACAGAAACACACTGTCAAAAAAATTCTTCACCAAGCCCCAAAAGCCTGCACAGCCTGGGAGACCCTACAATACAAGCAATGTCTCAGAGGTGGAAATAACCTCATGGTTTAAAATCCATGACTTGGACGCTTCTTTTTCTCCATAAGGAATTAAGTTTCCTGTCTCCTGGTACAGCTATGTGCCTTCATTTTCAGAGCTCTCAGTTGTAACTCATGAAGGCAAATGAAGGTGTAGAGGGAGGAGGACACTGAGGTGGTACAGCAGCATCTAGGTTGCTTCTCTACAGCCAACCTATTTGTTCTGTTGCCAGTGTCTTGCAAAGACTTTTAACTGGCAGCTTCTGAAGACACCTAGATGCTAATAAGCAGTGTAGGGAAGGGAATGCTTAGTTAAGCATTTTTAGATTCAAAAGTAAGCCATACTGGATGGCAGCCAAAATCATCTTCCAGAGCAATCTCTGTGTATATGAGCCGCCTGCTCAACCCAACCAGCAAGACCTCTCAAGGTAAAGGCATGCTGGCAGGAGGCATCATGCAAGCCACTGCATGGGGAAGGCTCTGCAGGTCAAAGATGCTGCTTTTATGGAGGGCAGAGGGACCCTAAGTGCGGCTGATCACCTCTGTTCCTGCTCCTCAGAGCAGTGGAGACAAGCTCATGTCTGAGACATATTCAAATGGCACGTGGGCGCACACACAAGAGCTAGGGTCAGTTACCCCTTCTCTGCTAGTCTCAGACTGTAGTGGAATGAAGCTGGGCTAATTAGCATTGACAATATACAGCTGTGGGCTGGCTTCAGGGGCAGCGGGCTGGACGGTGTAGATAAGGTGCAGCTGTGGCTGGTTCTGTTAAGGGGTTGAGAGCCAATGAAGAGGGAGCAGCTGAGGAGGAAGGAGAGAGAGGAAGAAGCATGAGAAGAGAGCATGCCCTGGATGAGGTGAGATGAAGGCAGCAGAGGGGCTGTATGAAGAGTATGCTGGTATGAGATGGTAAAAAGACCTTGTTGCAGCTTGATAGTTTGGAGAGTGCTGTGACTTCAGACCTTTTCTCCACAGCCATAACTGGCTTGCCTCCTCCAGACTTTTGTTCATAATTCTTCAGTAAAACCTTTCTCTCTCCTGCAGTCCCTTTCCTCCTGGGCTTGGGCTCTTTTCCCTGACTTCCAGGCTTTCCTTTCTGTGAGATCTGTTGAGGATAACTCTTCTTCCACGGACATCAGTGGTGTTAGAGGCTTCAACAGACTTAATCAATCACTAACAGTATTCAGGGCATATGCAAAAAGACTCTTGCATGTGTTCGTGCCAGGGCCTTCCTGTTGTTTCCCATATGCAAGGCATATGCCACAAAATGCTCTTACTGGTGCAGCAGAAGAATGTGCTAAATGAAATCCACACACACCCTCTCATGCTCTGAGGTTTACCTCTTGGCTTCTGCTGCAACGTGCTGTCTCAGTTCTCCCCACATTTGTGGGCCATGGGAATACTGGACTGGAGAACACAGTGGTGCATCTCTTCCCATCGATAGGCTGCCTCCAGCATAACATCCCTCAAGCTGGTCTTCTCCACACTTGCTGCTTGCTAACCAGGAGTCAGCCTTTGTAGCTATGCAATATTGAGGAATGAAAAAGAAAAACCAAAACACAGAACCTCTTCGCAACAAATATTTTGCTTTTAATGAAGAAGTTTGCTCCAGAAGACTGTGTGCTCTAGCTCTTTGCCCTTGGGCTATTGCCTTGCCCAACACCCAAAGAAAGCAGGAAACATTGGGTTGGGGCTTAAGGGGGAGACCATATAGAAAACTTGGGGTACTGCAGAAGGCTAGGGCCTAAGATGTGGGCCTACCTTACATGACTCCTCTGCAGCTTAACCCTTGGAGGATTTGTTCTGTAACTAACTACTGCAGGGATGGGGAACCATAGTATGAGGAGAACCTCAGTCTTAAGCAGGCTTTATGTTCCTACAATCAGTCCAGCCTGAATAAGAGCCTCTGCAGCCCTGCACCACCTCCACCAGCACTGAAATAATGCTCCCTTGTGCCAGCATGTACAGCAATACAAGAAGGCAGGTCACCGAAGGACTTGATCTTTCAGAGGCTGCATTTGTTTTCACACTGTTCACCTTGCTTAGTGATCACCTGCCCTGCTGTGCTGAGTCTCTGGCACTGCTCACGCTGTTGCTGATAGCATTGAGTGCTGCAACAAGCACAGAAACCATCTCCCAAACTTGTTCATGCCACTGCAGTGTGCAAAGCTACAGACAGCAGAGCTGCCCTTGCTTGATGCTTTGTGGTTTTGAAATCTACCAACAGAGGATACCTGTGTTGCAGCTATAGCAGCTTTTTGTGTGAGCGGAGAATTAGATCCTGCCTTCTTCATCCCTGAGCCCTGCAGCCAGCTGCAGAGGCTACAGCCCACAAACTGCCTTGAGGAGCTTCAGAGAGGAGAGAGACACTCACTATGAGGGGGATGTAGGTCCACATGGATGCTGATGGACTCAGAAGCTGGGAAGGTCATGTAATAGGTGAGGTCAGGAAAGAGTTGGGCTTTTATGTAGTTCAAACTCTATGTGGGTGTTGATTTGGCAGCAATGATAGCTGTGTCAACTGGGTGCAGAGGCAGCCTGTGGGGTTATAGCAGCATGCAGTGCTGAAACAAAAAGAAAAAGAATTTCTGTGTGCATCTGGGGAACAACAGATGCTTATGAGATACAGGGAGGAAGAAAGGAGGTGTAGAGACTGTGTGTGCAGGGATCGGTCCAATTCTCAGCACAGCCAGTCATTCACTGTGCTCCAAAAGTCACACAACAGAGCTTTCCATCAATCTAAGGAGAGAGTGGTGAGTGACTCCCCATGCCCAGGCAGCATTTGGGAGAGTGAGAGGTAGGTCACTGTCTTCTACCTCTGTCACAAACATTCATTTCCTTGAGGAAAGTTAGGCACAGAGATTTGTAATGCTCTCGTGTCTTAAAAATTTGCAATTCTGCTTCTGGCAACTGGAGTGTGCTTGAGGTACTCAGCAGGCATGTCAGTGACATGAGATCTTGGGCTGTGAGTAACAGATGATAAGAAGAAATCAGTGTTCAGCAAGGGACTTGTAATGCTGCTGAGAGAGAAAAATGATCTCTGGTCTTGCAAATGGGGTTTACACATTTGAATTCCCGTTTCACATATGAGGGGGACCATTTCAAGATGTGCAGACAGTGACATCTGAATCTCTATTCCTGGAAGAGAGAATTGATGGGGGAGATGATGTAAACCACTGGCAAGTTAGAGCTCAGCACTCTGTGTGCTGCTGTGCAGAAGATACTGCATATTACAGCCTACTGCAACTCTCCAGCTCATGAAAACAGTTCTGGAAGGCTTGCATTTGATCCTCACACTGTTGGTCATGATAGCAAAGTTGTCCCACTTCCAGTTTCTCCTTGCATGATGGAGATGATGCACGTAACTACATGAACAGAAGTGAGATCTGGCAGGTTGAGAGACAGTGGAGGCCTACAATATGCACAGGCAATGCAAAACACTGTAAGCTAAAGATCAATGCAAGTGTGTGCGTGTCAGGAAGACTGCTGTTCACCAGGGTCTGCAAACAGCAAGGAAGAAGTCATTAGAGAATTTTCTGGTCTGGATGAGAATACCATTTGGGAAAGATGCCCTGTTTCTACCAGAAGCTAGCTGTCAGACTACAACACTGATCAACCCATTAGATAGTATAGTAAGGAAGTAAAACAACAGTATACAAATCTGAAGCATTTAAAAAAATGGACTATTTGTGATATAATTAATGCTCAAAAATAGCAGTTATTTCAAGAAGGTGACTTGACCACTTGACCTGACCTTGGAATGACCACAACTACTCGTAATGGCAGCGAGAGCTGTGCTTTTGATGGGCAGGATCAGATGACTGGCAGGCCTGTGCTGGCTTGTTTTTTAACATTACCTCTCTCAGCTGAGATGTGTGGCCACAACAGCACTTGTAAGAAATAAACGTTTATAATGCTCTAGCTGACAACTGCTTGCGATTGCTTACTGCCCAGCACAAGCAAACACTGCAGGAACAAATATACATCTAATTAAAAAAGCTGTGGTATATAGGGCAGGGAAACAGCAGTGGTTAGACTGACTTGCACTAAAGCAGAGACAATCTCAGCACAGCAAAATGGCGTCCAGGCACAATGACTCTGTGCCGTGCATGCTAGAAACCATTGGAGAGAAATGTTGTTCTCAGCAGAAAGAAATGTAAAATGGATTAATGAAATGCCTCTGAAGGACAAAACCCTGCTGATGATTTAAATAACTGTTTTGAAACTGGCCTTTACCACAAACTGGTTTGTGATTGACAGAAAGAAATTAACAAAAAGCCAAAGAAAACATGACAGAGATCAAGCCAAGCACAGCTACATCACAGTGACACTTCTTTTGATAAAAATCATTTTCTGAAGTAGCGTCCAAGGGGGTCCATATAGCAAAACCAAGCCTGATATCTTCATATGACCAAGACCAATAACAGAAGTTGATTCTGTAGCAGGAAACCTCACCCAGGTGTAGTTTACAGAATGATGTGCCAGTGAAGACATTACTGCTTGACCTGTGATATTACACAGAGAAACAGAGCTCCCCCTGGCACCCACCAAAAGCATTATTGCTTTGTTTTGTCAAAATTCCATTTTCCCTTTTTTCCCTTTTTTTTTTTTTTCAATCACCAGAATTTTATGCATTTTCCTCTGTTGCATGCCAAGAAAAGACTGTTTAACAGAGCATAAAGAAACAACTGAATGATATTTTTTAAATAGAACCTCTGTAAAAAAGGCAGTTGATAAAAATCCAGGAAGTTTGTACTAATGGCAAAAAAGTTTGCTTAAAAGGAAGGACTTAAAATAACAGCTACAGTAATACTTAACCAAAGTCTTTCTGCTTTAATGCAGCTGAGTTCCTCACATGAAGAAAGGCCGAGAGCACTGGGACTGCTCAGCTTGGAGAAGAGAAGTCTCAGGGGGACCCCATCAATGTCTACAAATGCCTGAAGAGAGGGTGCAAAGAAGACAAAACCAGGCTCTTCCTAGTGGTACCCAGAGACAGCATCAGAGGCACTGGGCACAAACTGAAACACAGGAGGTCCCCCCTGAACATCAGGAAACAATTTCACTGCAAGGGTGACTGAGCACTGGCACAGGTTGCCCAGAGGGGTTGCAGAGTTTCCATCCTTGAAGATACTTAAAAGCCATCCGGTTAGTCCTGGGCAACCAGCTCTGGGTGACCCTGCTTGAGCAGTGAGGTTGGACAAGACGACCTCCAGGGTCCCTTCCTACCTCAGCCATTCTGTGATTCTGTGAACTAACTGGTAAGAGGAAAAGCCTTGGAGAGGTAAAATAAGTTGCCAAAGACCATTTTTTCAAGATTAACAGTCCAAGGTGTTAGCTAGTGTGAAATGTGAGAGAAGGGGCTGTTGGGAAGGCTATCAAACTGTGGCATCTACAAAAAGTCTAAAGACAAATTGACAAAGGATCCATGGAGTAGTTCCTAGAAATTACTCATTGTCCATTGTCCAGACACTGTTCAGACAGAATGAAATGGGAAAAAAGTACTTTCACACCTATGAATTGAGCTGTTGCACAACAAGGAGTGCAGATAATAATAATAATAAAAAATCACAGCGATTTTGTACCAAGAAGTTTTGGGTGCATTCCTAGGAAGTAGTGATTGATTCATCTGTGTGTTTATCTTCAATGTGTCAATTCAAGCATACCCATCAATGCACAGTCAAACAGGGTAAACGAGAAATCCATACAAATGACATACTGGATAGATGAAGCCTTCTCTGATTTAAGTAGTCTGTCTTAGCACAGACCAAAATATCTGGAAGCACTTCATAAGATTCACCATTTCAGAGATCCTTGAACAGGAACTCTGCCATCATCTAAAAAGTTTCTGGATCCAAGGTTAATTAATACTGAAGTTGCTACAAACCCCCCCTATGTGCCAGGAGACACAGCAGACCTTTCTAAAAAGAGGGTCAAACTGTTACTTGCTAGAGAAATGAGAAAGAATTAGATGTGTCATAAGCACTAAATGAGACCATGTGGCAAAAGTGACCATGACATGTTTGTATAAAGACAAATTACATCAACAGAGTTTGAAATAGAAGGCTGAGCATGAGTCTGGATTAAAACACAGCCTGCCAGTGGTGAAATCACTGCATGACCAAGGGTCCAAGGGCAGTGCAAATAGATTTGGAAAGAAACTGGGAAGGCTGACCAGTGAAAGACCTCTGCCACCCACATCCAGGTTACATGTCTGGGATGACCCTCAGAGGTACCCACCTAAGACAAAGAGAAGATTCTGCTGCTCCACCTTCCTCTTCATGACTGATGTAACCATGGAGGGCCTTTGCTGGGTGGTCCAGCACCCAAGGGTATGCACAGCACCCTCTTGCTAATGTCAGTAGTGGCAAATCTCCTCGCAGACACTATGATGTGGCTGTCTCCACTTAGGGACTTTGTGGTAAAAAAGCAGTAATGGAGATGCGGTTGTCCATGTTGTGTGTAGCTACCAGCAGTCAGCTTGCTTTAGGTGGCTGCTTTAGAATCATCCACCTCATCTCAATATACCTGAGTGATCCCTTAGAGCAGAGACCCTCCTTCTTCTGCAGTGTGCTTTTGCCATGGGCTAAGATGCACCAATAGGAGATATAATAATTTCTTTCCCCTACCTGAGTCCTACACTATCCATAATTGTATTATCCTCTAATGTCTTCCTGTCCCTGCCAAAGATGAATTTATGCTTTTAATCATGTTCTTGGTAAATTTCGACCAAGTTCAAACTACTTGTTGGGTTACAGCCCTCCTATAAAAATGTCTAATCTGTAAATTTACTAGCCCTTGTGCTGGTCTGTGACAGTGATTTTGGTCTGGACAGGTGGGAATTGATGAATTTGTTCCTCTCTGAGGGGTGTTTTGAGCAATGAGAACTCCAGCAAGCTGGAGTGAAGGGGAGAAGAGCTGTAAGTCTCTCTTTGCCCAGGAGCCTTGCTGTGAACAAATACCTGTCTGACTTTCCACAAAATCTGTTGCATTATGTGTATTTTATGTATGCAACAAGAGCAAAACCTGATTAATTGCAGGGTGAGAAATCTAAGTGCTTTAATCTATAAAAAGGAAAAGCATGTAGCCTTTAAGAGTTCCTCTCTTGTAGCAGGCTGACTTGGAATGTCTGTTGGCCTCTTCGTGATCATTCATCATGCACCTGTTTATTGCCTTAACTTTGGTCTCCAACATCCCTAGCCTGTCCATGTATGAGATCCTTGCTCAACCCCTGACAGCTCCCCAGCCCCTTTTGCTGTGGATCATTTGAATTGCCCTTCACTGGACCTCTATGATTTCTGCACTCCTCCATTCCCTTTTTCCCTCCTCATGTTTATCCTTCTGTTTGTATTGGCACACCTCTGCTTGTTTTACAACCACCTGGCAACACATGATGACAGGGCGTTGAAACAGCTTAGCTGGTAAGGGCTGGATAGCCGTCAAAATGCCATGTTAGTTACACAGGTGCTGCTGACTGAGGAATTGGCTCAGACATCCAGTCACCTAGAACAACACACATTCAGATTGCTGTATTACTGAGCTGAGAGAGAGGGGAGACCTGCCTGGCCACAGGCATCACTACCTCCCATCTGTGTGGGTGCAAGCAGAGCAGCAGAAACATTGGGGAGGTGAAAAGAAAAGCTACAGCCTCCTTCCCAACATGATGCACAGAGAGGCTTGGAAAAGATGCTTAAAGCTGTTTGTTCCCAGCACCAGCAATGACATCACTGTGAGGCTGTGATCTCAGTACTGTCCACATGCTAAAGAAGTCAGGCATGGAGGCTATTTCTACACTGCACAGCCATACTGAACAACCCTCCCACCCACAGCTGCCTGGTAGTGGGAGCTGTTGTGCCATTGGAAATACCTTCTGTCAGATGAGCAGCAAGCCTACTGTGCTTGCAAAAGGGTCACTGGCAATTCTACCGGTTAAAACTCAAATCCTATGGAAGAGGACATATGTGCAAATACCACTTTACTTACCGCTAAAATGCACCAACCTCCCACAGTCAGTGGTGCCCTGGTACTCAGGTTATCACAACCTAGTATCAGAGGTGGAAAAAGGATGTACAGAAGGACATGCCTAATTGCTTTGGAAGAGCAGCCTCACAGCTCAAGCAAACACTGCTTTCTGGGCATGTGTCATCTTGCAGTTAAACAAGGCTGCCCTTCACTAGAAAATGTTTAACACTATCACTGACAAAGCAAATATGCTAATGTAAACAGTTTTAGTGTTGGCTAGATTAACTACAGAGCACATTGCTGCACGGAGCTGGGTAGAGCACTTTTGCCATGTCTGGGCTGCTGAGTTCATCCACACTTAGGAATGGACCACAGCAGGCCGTTCCCCTGGGCAGGGTTCAAGTAAGAAAAGCTGCACAGCAGCCCTTCAGTCATGCACTAAACCAAGGATTTTTTAATGTAACTTTTTGATAATTTTGGGACAGATGTTTTCCTCCAAATTGTTAATTAGAGAATATATCTGCAAAGAACAGGTATTGTCTCACAGAGTAATCTTTTGCTGATTGCATCTCCTGAGCTCAGACATATCCAAATGCGTACACAGTGCAGAGAACGTGACTGAATACTGAATAAAGAGCAGCATTCAGATAGCTGGTGCAAGAAACACCACGCAGTAATAAGCAGTCAGTATTTGGGAGGTTTGGATAGTTCAGGGTGTTTTCAGTATATGGATGTACAATCTTTCTTTTACATTTTTTTAGCAGGATATTGCCTATAGCCCTATATAGTACATTGCACAACCACACAATAATTTAAGCAAAGTGAATTACAGCTTTTGTTGCTGCAACAATGCAAAAGATAAAAAGAGGAATATAAATATGCATTTGTATATAAAGGAGCCACAAGATATTTTAGAAGTCACAGGAGACAAAAAAAAAGTAAACTGGTGGTTTGAAGCCGTAGTTGGGAAAAGATTAAAATATCCAGGCATACCCAATTCAAAATTACAGGTAGAATTTTCAGATAAGAGGAAATTAATTATACAGTCTGGAACTGGGCCAGTACACTGTCCTTTTCTATACTACACAACGTTATCATGTTTGAACATGCTTGTAGCTAATTGAGTCAGAGGACACAATGCTGAGCACAACTTTCCTCTGAGAGCAGGAGCAAGCCAGCACAGACCCCTCTGGGTCACTCTAGTCCTATTGCCATGGGACATCATGCTTTTTAACACATTTTTCTAGGGCCCCACTGACTACTAAGTCAGTCAAGATGCAGTCTCTGACTGAACACAACCTTTTTCAAGCACAAGGCACCACTGTCCTTAATGCTCTTGCAGACATTTGTGCTAACATTACACCACCTGGATTTAGGTATGAAAAACACCTGTGTGCAGCAGATACTGCTGAACAGTGCACAGGGACCTGTAAGCCCTCCACTCGTACAGTGCTTTATTTCCATCTCATGTGGCAAAAAATGGGTGAAAGGGAGGAGTCTGCCAAGCCTCTTTCAACTTTTTGAGTCCTGACTCAAAGCAGCGAGTACTTCTGATCTTCCTGCAGAATCCTAGTTTCCCTCTCCCATTAAGGCTTTTTCCTATGCAAGGCACCACAGTGATAACTTTTGCTCTAGGGTCCTCCAATAAGCCTTCCCAATTTGAGAATAATGAAGACTGAAGGGTTTACAGACCACAGGCCAGTCAAAGAAGAGGGCAGCCCAGGATAGTAGAGGTTGGGGAGGGCACTAATATGTTTTAATTGCTTGATACAGTTTTGCTTGTCCTCCTGGGACAGAAAGGGACCCTCTTTCTCCCTGAATTTCACTGATGACACATGATGGAGTGGTTTCATCCTCCACACCCCACACAGGAGAATGTGGCATCTGGCACAGAATCTCTACTGGAACAACCAGATTTCTGCAGATTTTGGGATTAATTTTTAAGAGATCTGAGTAGATAGCGGTTATGGAGACAGAAGGCAGTGCACCCAGTCACACTGAGGGAAGGAGCTGGGACACCTGCCCACTCCTGGTGGGTTGGGTCCATTTGCCAGCATTTTCTGAGGGATACCCCCAAGATGTGGTGCACCAACAGAAGAGGCTGGTCCTCCAAAGCTCCTTCTCAGCTACAGCTGCTCTGACAGTGCTGCAGGAACTGTCAGGAGTTAGGTCCTGTAGGATGGCAGAGTGGTGATGTTTTGGGACAGACGTGCAAAGATCTCCTTGCTGTATTGAAGGCAATGTCAGCCACTGCACTTGTAAGTATCTTTGATTCCAGCTGCATTTTTTCCCCCAAACAAACACATTATTTTCTGACTTCTTTTGCTGCTTATTGATCTGCCATTGAGTACAGGCTGCCAAGAGATGCCTCAGACAATAGACCTCATTACACTTCATTCTGCTCCCATTTTACATCACTCAGCCCTCCCTTCCTTTGTGCCTGACATTTTCAGCTACGCTGCATCAGAGAACTTGGCCCCGAAGGGAATTCCAGTCCCTCCTCTGCTCTCAGGGCCTGCCACTCAGTGCAACTCACCTGTAAGGGAGGCATGTATCCCCCAGTCACCCCTGCCATTTTAACTTAAACACAAACAGTGGGCTTTGGTTGACCTACCTTTAGCTGTCTTTCAGTGAAGATGTCCATGGGTCCAGACCCCCAGGAAATGGATTTGGTGGGAGATTTGTCTGAGCCAGAAGGGTCATTTATTTGAAGATGATGCAAATCCTTCTCTGGAGTCCATTGATTCTGCATGTCAGTGAAAACCTAAGCAAATTGGTGAGATTTTAACCCCTAAAGCTTAGGTGAGCTACACACATGTACACACAAACACACACATACGCACACCAGTGCCAATCATGTGGACAATTATCAAAAGAAATGTTTATCCATGGGCAGTTGTACCCCAGACACTGGCTTTAGGCCATTATAGCTTATGTTGAGAAATGCCTCCTGCTCTGCCATGACCAAGGAAAGAGACTTGAAGATGTCCCCTGTTAGACACCTAACGTTAGGAAGGTGCATCCTCACCTACATGGCAAGGGTAGCAGACCCTGGATGTAGCAGTGAATAGCTCTTTTCTATCACTGTCTTCCTGTGATGTGTTTAAAAACTTTTCCATAAACCTTGGCTCTTCAAGGACCAAAGGGGTCAGTGAGTGCTGGTAACATCAGAATAAACCTATAGTTCTCAAATGTGAGTATCATAATGCTAGGGATAATATCATTGTTTCCCCCCATTTTTTCATAGATAGTCCTGGGCCACCAGATTCTGGCTGAGGTGGAAGTATAAAAAAATATACAGAGGAAAACTAACCAATCTCTTTCCAGTTCCAGCCCATTGTTGTGTATCTGGGAGGTTCAGAAAGAGAACCTGATTTTTTGGTTGCTATCTCATTCACTGAGATCTCCAGACTTCTTAAAAACCATTCACTTTAGCTAAAGCACTGTCAGTTGAGCCATTTGAAGTTCTGGTTGGATTTTATTTCAGTGAAATTTACAGAAATAGAAACCTCCTGAGAAATTTTTTTCTACTGTTTGGTTACTTTTTCAATCTCTTTTGATGATTATCTTTGCTTTTCACTCACACACTCCATTTAGTTTCCTGTTTGGATTGGTTTTAGCAGTTTTTAAGTATGCAGCTTGGCCAAAAGACAAATATTTTCAAACCTGAAACTAAATTGGCAGACATTTCTTTTTTTCAAAACAGAACTTGTCAATTAACAATTTCAGTAACAAAACCCAAGAAAATGCTATGAATAGTATCGAAGAGGCAGAAAATCTTCACGTTTTGAAAAGATAAAACCATGAAACTGTTTGAAACTTTCAAACTGTTCATGTTTCCCTTGCACCTCCAGCCAAGACTTAGCTGTGGGTAGCAAGCGAAATCCAGTGAAAAACCCTCCTTCCTTTGGCAGATGAACCTGGGTCAAGAGCTAAAGCTTGAATAAATGACCTCTACAGTATTTCAGCTATGTGTTGGAAGTTAGCCACTTTTGATGACAGTGTCCTGCATTTGAGTGGGAATTAATACAACTCTGTCCCAGACCTGGAAAAAATACTTTTGTTTTCTTAACAAAATATATCAGGTGCTGTCAGAATTGGCCCAAAACAATCACATTTCATTTTTGCACTAAGTCACTGTCAAAAAACCCCAAACATTCCTCGTCAAAATGGTACTGTTTTGAACTCAGAAATAGAAGGGTGAGCACCTCTGCCTTAGTAGTTAAAATACATGTATTGAGACTGAAAAACAATACCTTGATACTTTTTTTTTTTTGCCTTCTGGTATCACTAAGGTAGCTATTGCACTGGTGGATTTTGAGGTTGGGAAGAACCACTGTCACGAGACCATCCACACGAGCAGCTGAGTCATTTCACTGCAGCAAGCCCAGTGCCTTATAGCTGGTAAGAGAACGGGGCAGGTACCACAAGGGACACAGAGCTGTGAGAAGGGAGGCCTGGAGCTGAGGCCCTACTACTGCACCCCTCAGAAAGGTGTCCAGTTGGGTCTTAGATAATGTCCCACTTCCTTTGGTGAGGAACAACAGTGCTGACGTTACCTGCTGTCTCTCCAGCTTCTTATCAAAATGGAGTATTGAACGTTTCAGTCTCTTCTGTGCTATTATTGACTTACCTTTCACAGTTAGTACTTAACATCTATTTTTGGGATTCTCAATAAACATGTATTCATGTATTTATGTATATATAGTCTTTACCTTTACATCTACTAGCCAGGGATTTTCTTTCCCTGGCTCATAATTTTGCTCCCCTTACCAATTATCTGCATTTACTAATGTTTAGTTTCTGTCAGCTGTTATGAGGTCCCTTGGCTGAACACTTTTCCTGTTCTCAATCTGGCTTGCTGCATCTGAGTTTTTCTGTGGTGTTCCACCCTTTTAATTGCACAGCACAGGTAGTCTAGCATCCTGTGACTGGCTCAGCTAGTCTGCTTTCTTTATTTTTAGCTCCCCTAAAAATAGGTGACTGCCCTCTCAATATTAAAGGTTACACAATGCTCCATGTTTCCAAAACTTGCCACTTCTTAGCACTTCTTCACAAATATCCTCTTTGACCTTTTCGGTTGGTTGAATCAGGGTTACCTCTGCAAAGATCAACTTCTTCTCTCAACTTCCCTGTAGTCTTGGGGGTCACGATTAATGGCTGGTACCAAGATGAACTGACATCTTTGGAGACCTCCCTATCATCTTTGCCACCTTGTCCTCCTCTAGAGTCCCAGACTGGGCTTTGTTTTATGAAGACAATGTGCCAATGCCTTGTCACTTGCTGGCCTGACAGAAGATGTTCAAGACAGCTCCTAAATACTACAGGTTGTTTAGCAGTGTTATCAGCAGCTTCATGGTGGCCTTCAGTGTGTAGCCCCCAGCCAGTTTCCAGGCAGTATAAGGAGATACTCAACCCATGGAGATGGTCTTACATTCATGCCTCTGTCTCAGTATCTGTTTGTGCTTCTCGAACGTAAAAGGTGCTAGAACCTATTCCTGCACTCTCACCATGTAACCCTAAGACACTAGCCTGGACCCACTGCTATTAGCAAACACCAGGACAAAAGCCCCTCTCAAGTAACATTGTATTCCTAATTTCATCCCTATTTTAGACTTTTAAAACACCATACATGCAGCAAAATTCCCAGGCATTCTCCAAATTAAGAACAAAATGAATGAAGACAACCAAGAAAATGTTCTGATTACGGGTTCCATTTTTTTTTTAACCCTGATATTCTGTGGTAGGTTTCTTTATTTTTGAATATAAAGTGACAGAAATAATTTGTTGTTAGAAAAGAGAAAGTATCTTTAACTATTTACAGGTTTTGTACATCACAAAGATTTTCATGGGTTTTGTTGATTTTTCTTCCTTTTTTTTTTCTTTTATTTTTTTTTTCCCTCCACATTCCTTAAACAATGTTGAACTGGAAATCTCAACAGTTCACAAAAGCTCTCTTCCCCAAAAAGCAAACCCCAATGAGAAACAAGAGAAATCAAAGGGGAAAAAATCAACTCTTTTCGTAGTTCTCCAGGAAATCCATTTGCTTAAATATATATATTTATATATTTATATATATTATTTTTTTTTCAAGTTCAAACACCAAAATTCAAGAAAGGAAGGAAAAAACCAAAACAAAACAAGTGTCTTCCCCGCCCCCCTCCAGAATCTGTTGATCCCTGCTTGTCCAAAATCAGAAAGAGTTATTTACAGAAAGAAGAACCGGAGGGGGGTGAGGGTGTAGGGAAGAGGAGGATGAGGTTGTGACTGGTGGAGGATAGATAGTAGGATTAGGGCCTCGGAGAGATGAGGCAAGCCTGAGTTCGACTGCGCTTTCCCTTAGGAAGACGCTACACTGGGAAAGTATCCACAGTGTCCCCTTGCACCCATGTTCAGTGCAAGGGTGCTGCCTTTCTGGGTCCCCGTCTCAGCCCCACACCAGCTGCTTGGTGGTCATCACTGCCCTCCTCCCTACATCCTCCACTGCTCCTCCCCATGTCAGCCAGCCAGCCCTGAACATCCCCAGCCAAAATTACTACAGGGAGCAGAGCAGAGCATCTCAAGGGTCTCTACTGCACCTAGCTGAGCACCTTCATGAGGATCAGTGCCAAGGTAACTAGGCCATTTCTGACAGCAGTGGTTGCTGGCCCTTCCCCTCCCACCAGCTCCTCTTGCTGTTTACCCATTTCACTCCAAGCCTAAAGTCACTGAGCGTGCAACTAAACTGCATGTCCACAGGAGCCTGACCCTGGGGCCACAGCATTACATGAAACTCATCCTGTTGCCAGCTATCCTTGGCATCTTCTTCTTCTGTTTCATGGCTGCAGGGTATCGGCAAGTAACGGGTGCTAAGAAAAGACCACAAATCCACCTCTGATCCCTGTTCCTCCTTGGTTTTGTTTTCCTGCTGTATCCTGACTTCAACTGCAACCTGCTGGAAAAGTTCTGCTAGACAAGTCAAATATTACATTGCACAAAATGAAGTTTATGCTGCAGATGTGACCCTGCAATTTACACATTATTTGTGTGTATTATAATGTATTAATCAGGAAACACTATGTAAATGTGTGTAAATGCAAACCACGATCTTAAATCAGTTTTGCATAATGAAAGCAAACAAATTAGTCTCCCAATGTACTTGTAAACGTTAATAAAAAATTGACATTAATCATTAAGTTTAGATAATGTTACTGGGTGAGAAAGCAGTGTTGCATGTCATATGTGCCCTTGAAATGCAAATGAGTAAAATTTACATGTCCTAGACATACATGTTCTTGAGAACTCAAATTGCTGTTTGCTGCTAGTCATGTAAGCTTTACTTTTTCTGCCAGCAATTTCATTTTCAAAAACTGCCTCCTCCCTGAAGAGAGTAAACCATCCAAAATTAAATGCATGGAACCCTTGAATATTTGAAGAGTGGCAGCGATGCTGTAAGCAGGAGTATGCATAATTTAAAGGGGTACTTGCAAGGCAGAACTAAAATTTTGGAGCAATTATGAGACTGGAACTTGAATTAAGCTGAACTGTAACCCTAGGATGATTTTATCATCCTAGCTTTTTGAAGACAAAAGGAAGCTAGGTCAGCCTCTGTCCGCTTGCATGTTTGTTTGCACTACAAAGCATCCTGCAAGGTTTGGAAGCAAAGCCCAAGAAGAAGCTGGCCAGGAAGCTCAGTCACTATTCAAACAGATCAGGAGGTCTTGGATGAACTTCATCAAGAGATGCCAAGTTGGATGAGCACTTTGCGTGGTACAAAGAGGCTCTTGATGAAGCCTCTCCAATGTGATAGCCTGAGGTGTTACTGCACACTGGTGGAACCAAAAAAGGAAATTATTTTCTATACAATGTTTTGACAGCCTCCCTGTAAAAGCTGAAAGTTTATAGCAGGCTGACAAAAGCAGCAGAGGAATGTTCAAGACTACTTGTGAGGAGTACACTAAGACCTTGATGTGCAAGTTTCCAAGGAAGGGAAATGAGTTGTATTTTAAATCCTAGCAGAGCCTCCATGATAAGCTCAGAAGAGTCAGGTCAGTGTGGCAGCAGAGGCTGAGGCCCATGCACTGCACACACCCTCAGAGAGCCTGTACAGCCCAGCACCTCTCTGGATCAGATCCCAAGTACTTCTTCATGCTACCTGTAAAAGTGGAACTAATTAAAAATGCACAGAGAAAACTGCCACTATTTGTGGTTCATATTCTCTTTTTCCAAGGCTGGGATGAGGTAGGCTCTGCCCAGTGGAAGAAGTGAAATGAAGCTGGCAAACCAGAGCATTGTCAAAATAGCAAAATTTCTCACCAAACTCACCTGAAGCAAAAGCTGATTGCCCTGGGCATAGCTTTGCCAACAGTTTTCAACCCTTCATGACCTCCAGAGGAGTAAGAAGAAGACAACAACCTGCCAGGTATTGAAGTGGTGACAGGCAAGTCTGGGGTCTGGTGGCCTGCTCCTATATGGATCACAGACTTGCCTCCTCACTGTTCCCTGCCTGTGTAGGAAAATCTTGTCCACTTACCAGATCGGGGGAGCTCAACTGAGTGGTGTTTACACAGTGCTGCAAAGAGGGAGTGTTTCTCAAATCTCAAAAAAAAAACCCCCAGGCTGAGACCCTGACTAGCCCTTCAGGTTGAAGACTCAACATCCCAAATCATGTCTCCCAGCACGAGCTTCCTGCACTACTTCTGACCATATCCCAGAGAGATTCCTACACTACTTTCTCCAAACAGCAACCATAAACACAATATTTTTATGTATGAAAGTGTTGATGCCCTTTTCCTCTGCCCCTGGGCTTTACCACAGTTCAAACAAGCCACATCAAGTCACCTAGCTTCTCATATGTCTGGACGCCTCAATTATTTCCCCTATAAAGTGTACATCTCATTTAATCTCAAGAAAATCAGATGCAAATGCATGCGAGATTTCAGGATATTTGCATAATATATGTAAACTATGGCATCTGTCAATTTACTTGTTAATGTAAATGCTAATATTAACGTATTTCAGTTTAGCATCAAAATTGCAAACTCTTTGAAGTAAGGACTATGGCAGCGCAAAGCTTCAAATGGACAAATCTTGTTTGAAAACAGAACCTAAATGGTTTTGATCAATTTTATGTCAGGGTTTCACCCTGCTGGCAAAGCATTTCACTTTACATGCTGCTTCCCAGATTAATGACTGATACTGACACTGTCCAACTCCACAGCAATAGTGTTGTTTGTTATTAGGAGAGATGGAGTCATTTTGACCAACACAGAATTACCCCTAAAGTCACCAATCACTTCTTGCATTCAATGTGCATCCCCAAGCGTATCTTTCTGATGAAATCCTGCCCAATGTGCTACCTACTCCTGCTTCCTGCTCTGTGGCAGGTGCTATTAAGGAAGGAGCTCCTGCACCCTCTGAAGGTAGCTTTGTATCCTCCGTTCAATCCAGGGCATCTTCCAGGAGTAGTTGCTAGTTAAGATTACTATCACAATATTTTAGGCTCAGGAGAGCTCAACTGGTTTACCTCACTATTAAATAATCTAGACCCTTCATAAAGAGATTTTAAAAAAGAATAAACATTCTTAGCTTTTGTAGCAGAAATTTCTAAAAGCACCTGAGCAGCTAAGCACTACTGGCTTTCAGTGAGATAGGGTTTGTTTTAATAAATCTCTCGGGTGCTTCTAAAAATCCTCTACTTGACGCAAACATGGTACAAGCATTTACTAATTATTTCTTCCTAACACTCAGTGCTGCTGACCCACAGGCATGTCCAGCTATCCAGGGCGTGTAGTAGGGTGACTTGAACAGAACCATGCAAGCACCAAGTGCTTGAGGCTCTGGACTCATGGCTCATCCCTTGAGACCAAGGTGGCCCTGCCCTTTGTAACAGAAACTATGCTATTCCCTCAAGATAGAGGATGTAGAAACACAACCAGAGCCTGTGTCCAGGCACCAGCCAAAGACCTGTCTTATTCTAGCATTGTAAGACAGTACTCTACATGGAGAGACAATAGTCTGAGTTTCAGGGGAGGGAAGAACCTCCCCTTTCCCCTTTTTCAGGAAGTTTTCCCTTGGAACCAGAGGAAATAGACAAGGAGAAAACCAATCTCTTCTTTTCTGCTAGATGCAAGTCTACACACCAGTCATGAAAGAGTGGTGAGTGCATGGTGTAAGTCACTTAGCATTCCAGTGCACATCCCATCTGCTAACAGCGCAGCAGCAACCTGCAGCTGAAGGGTGATTGCTTACCCAAAGCCTAACCTTGTGGCTGGCAGGCCTTGGTCTCTTGCCTCCTCAGTGAGGATAACTAATCAGAGAGCCACAGAGGCAGGTCCAAAACGTCATGCTTCTCCAATTTTAATCTAATGCCTCAGATAAGAAAGCAGCCACAAAGCCCTTACTCTCTGCATATAGAGAAGAGGAAGGTCAGCAGGGACAGCAAACTGGGCTGCCACTGCAGCACAGGGAGAGACCAAAAGTGGCTTGAGGAGCAAAGAGAACATCTGAGCAGTTAGTCTCTAAGCAATATGAAGCTGCAAAGTTGGGAGAAGGGGCTGGTTCATTACAGCTAGCTCTCTTTGGTAACAAAAGGGGTGCTTCCATCTGTATCCTAGTACAGCGAAGTTAAGCTCCCAGAGCTGAAAAGGGAGCATCTGTGTGCAGACAAGGGTCGTAAGAGGTGGTGGAAGTGCTTGTATCACTTGGGAAAGTCCCTATGTGTGGGAGGTCAAAGCCCTGCAGTTGTTTGCTCCAAGAAGTGAAGTCAGCTAATATCCCCTAGGTAGGGGGTATTCATCTTTGCAAATGCCTTGTTCTGTAACTACAATCCTAGTACCTTGTTCAAATGTCAAAAAGCCATATTGAATAGCCCTTCTTCACTGACAGAATCTTGTCTTCCTGATGCACCATGCAAACCATCTGTGAGGGCAAACCAACCCAGTGGCATTCACGTTAACAAAGACACAGAGATGTTTCAAGGAGAGCATCTAGGGCTTGTGTGCTCAAAACCCCCAGACTCCTGCCCTTGCTGTACACATGTACTGGAAGGACTTCTGCCCTTGCTCTGGCCTGGTTGAATGTCTGCCTTGAAAGATCTGAGCACTGAAGTGCAGAGACAAGGTGGGCAAAATGCAAGCTGTTCCACTTCATTGTTAGCTCCCTCTGGCTATGATGAGGCATGATGGCTATGATCTGCTATGATGGCAGATGAGCCTGCCCCTTCACTCCAGGGAAGGGAAGGTGAGTAAGTGCAGAGGATGGAGTAGGAGTAGAAGATTTGCTTCTGGCTAAACTTCCAGATAGCATAAAACATGGCCAAAGCCCCAGTTTGAGACATTATGCTTGGAAATCTGAATTTTCAGAGCATTTGCTAAGTTTCTGCTTTAGCTCTGTTCCCCTCTACTTCCAGGGAGTTGTTTTCAAAATGTACTCCACCCAGACCCATATTTCCAGGCCATGATTTTCCTCCTCCTAACATCCTGTGCAGCAAGGGTATCTGTTCTTCTTGACTACATTCATTCCTCTGCAGACATTTCCTGATGAAAGGTAAAGCCCCCAGAGCTGAGGTTTTAATTGTGACTTTTCTTTGCCTGCTGCCAGAGGCAGCACTTGTGCTGCCAGGTCAGCAGCCTGGGCTCTGATGTGCACCATGCAATTTCAGCACCGAAGCTGAGGTCCCTGCATATGCTCAGACCCTTGCGCTGTCCCCTGCCTCACATCCTCCATGGGGCAACCTGCTGCCCAGGGAAGAGAATGGTGGAGGAGACAAGAATACCTGGGAGTCATAAAGTCACAGTAGTGAGAGCAGCACTGCATTACATGGCCACCCCCATATCACCCTCTCCCTGATTACTTTTCCTACCCTATCTTGCTGCTACTGCTATGATCCTTGACTCTGCTAAAGAGTCACATATAAATAGGAAGCTGCTGGTAGAGCACCAGTCACAGGATGATTGTCCAGGCTAAAGATAAGAGGCTCTTTTTGATTCTCCTTATTGTCTTGAGTGAGCAAAAGCCAACTGGTAACACAAACACAGACCTAGTCCACAGTGGTCACAGATGTGAGATACCATGTTCTTTGTAAGGAAGGGAACTGGAATGTCCAAGTCACTGGAGGAAAGAAAGGTAAGCAATGCCCCTAAGCTGCATGTAGTGAATTTGCAGCCCTCATGGTTCATTGAAGGACACAGAACAGTACTAGCTTCCTCCCATAGGAGAGAAAGGGCCCCTTTTCTTAACATGCAAGGACAGGAGGCCACAGAGAAATACTGTTCCTCACAGCAAGACAATCTTGCTGTCAAGATTTGATGGCAAGACAATGGAACTAGGAGACGGAGCAAGTGGGAAGAAGGATAAATAGCCAGATACTCACTGGAGGAACAACATGGATTTGTAATTAATAATGGCAAAAGCTTTACAAGGCAGAGGAAAGTCACTCTCTGCTTTCCTGTAGGAATCAAAAAGCAATAAAAGATAGTGCATTGTATAGAGATTGGCAACAGCCAGAGACAGGCTAACTCAGACCTGGATAAGCCAAGAAGTTGCTTCAGGATTTGGACTCTCCTATGCTAAAAGGACCCCGTCTCTCTTTCCTCAACCAAGAGGTAATGCTCCCATGGATCTTCTTTCATACCTATATCTGGTGGTCAGAATTCAAGAACCCACCAGTCAAGTTGGTCTACACCACCGCTGCCTCCTGGTCCTCCCTGTCTACTGTACCCAAGCCTATCCTGACTTGAGCAGGAGATAAGACTTTGACCCAGGTGACTTTCTCTGCACACTGTCAGAGAAGTAGTGTAGGCTAATATTGAGTCTTTACTGATTTTCATTCTTCTCAGTCAGTGCTGAACCCATACTTCAAGCTACATAGTGTGCTATCTGTCACCTCCCTTTCAGCCTATGATGTAGAAGACACTCGGATGGCAAGGACAGGAGCAACAGAGAAAGTCCCCTGCTAGCTGATGGGACAGTGTTTTAATGATTGTGTGGGAGATGAGAGCATGAGGGAGGAAAGATGAAGTTCATATGTAGGAGGTCTGATTCACTCAGGCACAAGGAATATTTTCAAGACAGAATGGACAGAGCAACCTACCAGCTTCCCTGGGACACTCCAGAAATAAGCATCTCCTTTCCTCTGACAATTCAAAGGAGGAACACCTTGATCCACAGCAGGGTGGGTCGGGTGCTACCGCCTCCTCAAAGGCAATCTAGTGCTCCAGCACCTAAAGTCAGAGCCCCCAAAAGAAGCAAAGAGCAATGAAACCCCACTTCCTTCGGGGGAGCAGAGAATCACCATCTCTCCAGAGGGTCTGGAGTGCTGAGAGGATATTTTGTCTGAAATTGGGAGAGGCAGTCTGCTTCCTTTAAGAAACCTGTAATTTTCTTTTATTTCTTTCTTTCTTTCTTTTTTTTTTTTTAAGGAAGAGTGATGCCAATATACCCTGCAAAAGGACACTACCTTGTTCCCTTACTCATGAGGAAATATGAAGAGACCCTGGTTTAACTCCTGTGCCTCACGTAACAAAACACAGAACTTTGTCAGCCCTTTGTTAATGTCTTACCTCCTTCACACCTGCCTCCCCTATACTGCAACTTCAATTACTCAAAAATCATAAATCAGGTAGAAAAAATTCATGATAGCTGTTATCGTTTAAAAGCAATTCATGGCCATTTTCAGTTTGCCTTTTATTTTTTGAATCTTTGGGATTAATTTTGTTCTTATTTTCAAGGTTTTCTCCACAGCAATCAGAAATAAAAACATCTTTTCGTAGAAGATGAAAATGAGTTGTGTTATTTTCCTTTTTTTTTTTTTAACATAATCACAAGAATCCAGTTACCAAGACTGAAGAAAAACATAATGTATTGTAAAACTCACAGTAAAAGCCATGGCAATAGCATCCCTCTCTCATACATCACTGCTTCTCTGTTCCTTCTTTTTCCTCAACAACTAAACAAAAACACCCTCTGCACAGCTTTTATTCTTGATCATTTTATTTTGGTGGTTTTCATGCTACATAAAAATTAGGTTTTATATCAAAAAATTATTCACAATATTTCCAAAATAGTTCAAGGGTTTTTTTTTCTTTTTTGTGTTTTTTAAATATTTTTAATGTATTTTTATTTATTTTTTTTTTTTACTGCAGCTAGGGTTACAAAACATCCCATTTCCTCTCGCCACCACCAATTCACTGTCGGTTCCCGTTTACATTTGCATATGTAAAAAAAAAAAAAAAGAAAAAGAACAAAACTTTTTTATCATTTACTTGAGAAATAAAAAGTCGTTTGGCACTCATGTCTCTGTGGCTCTGATTTTCACCAGTGGAGTGGCTGGAGGTGGGCACATGTGTGTGTGTGTGCATAAAGGGAATGATGAGGAGGCAAAATTTAGGCAAAGATGGTTTCAGAAGCAGATAGGATATATCTGCTGTGTGCAACAGCCTGATGGGTGGCCAGGTTCACCACAAGATACCAACAGCTCAAGAGAAGAGGAGGTAGCAGTGTTGGGCAGTAGAAGACTTGCATGAGAGGTGAGTATTTCTTTTTCTTTTGGTTGATAGATTGAGCCCATCAAACATGCTCTTCAAAGTAAATGTACATTAGTTAGAAAGCAAATACAGCTGAAGCTGACCTGTGCCAGCTCTAGAGATGCTACCTGCCCCAACCCTAGTAGACACGACAGTCCTCCACTACTACTCTCAGCCACTTCCAAGTGCCAAAGGATGAAGGTATTGGGCTTTCCCTTGTGTGTCATGACATTAAGAGCTGGCCAGATACCCATGCACCACCCTTAACCCCTACTTCATGGTCTGTGAGGCTCTGCTCAGCCTTGAATGACATTGTCAGAGTCGAGGGTCAGCCCTACTCACTGGCAAATAGCTCAGGAGAGGCAAGGCTGAACCCCTCTGGCCTGTTTAGGGTCATTCATTTGTCCCTGTTGCGAACCGATGTGCCCTGCTCCTGCTCCCGCATGGGAAGGGCTGAGCAAGGGTCAGTGAGCCATCTTCCCCTGCTTGTCCTCCAGCCTGATCCATGTGCTGATCCTTAGCACAAGCCAGAGGAGATCTCCTGAGGATGCTCATTCTCTTTGGGTCAGGTCCCTCAGCAGCCACAGGGTCCCTGTCCCACGAATGGCCATGGAAACTGCCAAAAAGGACCTTTCTCCTTCCTCTCCCAGGCAATCCTGCATGGCTTCAGGAAGGCAGGACCCAGGGGTCAGACACCCTTCCCTGCCTCCTACCCACCTCACAGAAGCCTTTGGGGCAACGGCCAAAACTTGCTGGAGAATCTTTTTTTTCTTTTTTTTTTACAGGGAAAAAAGAGAGAAACAAAAAAAAAGGAAGGAAAAGACGGGGAGTACCAAAAAAAACAACCCCAAAACCCACCAGTGCAACAGTTAAATAGTTTGCTTTCTGTGACTTCGCAGAGAAGTCGGTGGAAAGCTACTTCCCAAAAGGCTGCTGCCTCCTCTATATACTAGCCCTTGCCTCCAGTTACAGATGGTGCTTTGGTCACTGGCAAAGAGACGTTTCAAGATAGCCCTGCCATTCAGGAAAAACACATACAAAGGAAAGACCCCAAACACAGCTAAACCGTACAAACAGTAACTGCACAGAACTGAGGTCTCGGAAAGTTGTATTGCTGAAAACACCTCCCTGCTCCCACTAAAAGGACTGTATAAACAAACAAACAAACAAACTAAATCAACAAACATTTTTCCCCCCATGTTAGAAATTTTGAAAATGCAAAGCTAAAAAGAGCAGTTTGCTGCATGTCTGAACACATGTGAGAGAGAGCCTGCTCCAAATATAAGAAAAGCAACCAGACAGGCAAAGAGGCCTCCAAAGCTAGCAGCTTTCTGTGCTAACCTCCTCACTAGCTGCTGTCTAGTGGGAAGGTCATTTCCTACAGCACCTCTTGAAGGCTCCAGCTGGCTAGGAGCTTTTAGGTGTCTAGCATGTTGATAATAGTAATAATACTTAACATACACACACATGTGTACACGCACTCACACACATATATCTTCTCTTCCATAAAAGACAAGCCTGGCAGAGCACAGGATACAATTTGATGGAAAGGAAAGAGCAGCTGAACATGGAAGAAAGCAGAGGAGGTGGATGGATGTGGTCTGATAGGAGTTGTCACTGGAGGCCACAGATTATTCTGTTACATTTTATATATATAAAAAAAAAGAAACCATCAAACAGGTCCAGTGACATCAGCACTAAAGGGCTGGTTAAGCAGACTTGGTATAGATGATGAGGGCCCTAGCCCCCGAGTGTTGCTCCTTCCTTATCTGACTAGTCATGGCATCTCTTCATCAGGTCCTGATTGTCTTTTCTGGCTACTGATAGACAACATCAGTGTCTTGTTCAGCAGTTTGCCCAGTTAAAGTGCTGTGCTGGCTGGCACTGTAAGGCCTTCCCAGCAGGTCATCCTCTCTGGTGCTAACAGTGTAATGATCTCTCCCAGAAATGAATGGGACAGAGAACAGCTGCAGAAAGTTCACTCCCTCCCACCCCTGACTGATCTCTCCCTGACCTCCCTTTTACTAATCCCTCTGAAGACACTGGACCACTCCAAATCTTGGGATTTGCAAGCTCTGTACCCAGCTCCAAGCAACAATGGTGAGGTTCTTCCAAATAGCAGGAATAGGAGATCAGTGCACCACAGCTCAGCTTTTGCCAGTGTCTATCTCACACAGGAGCAAGGAAGGACAGGCTAGTGTTCGCTTGCAAGTGGAATTTTGGTGCTTGCATTGCCCTAGGAGGCAGTGGAAAGAAAAGCAAGGGAGCCTCTTGTTTTAATCACAGGACAGATTGACCAGATCTCTCCCAAAAGATCTTAACAATCAGTGCGCGATTGTCTTCCTGCTCCACCTACTAGTTAAGGCCAAACTAGGCAACGAGTGTCACCCAATGGTTTGTAAATATGGCACAGCAGATTCAGCACAGAAGTGAATGAACGCATGGAATGGGTTTCTGGTGCTGTATTCAAACCATCTCCAGGAGAAGCCTGTGTCCCAGCCTTGTCATTGATTCAGAGCTGGTCCCCCAGAGTCCAAACAAAGCAGCCATGCCAGGGCTTACCAGGTAAGCAAAAGCAACAACAGGGTTGCCAAGGTACCTACAGGTACTTATCACCTGGCTTTAGCAGCATACAGCTTCAAAGACTTTTCTCTCCGCTCAAACACATGCGTACAAACACCTCAGCACACATACAGACTATGGCACCACATGTACAAATGTGTGCAGGCTGCATAAATACACATACCAATATGAGCCCACCCCTGCCCCCCACAAGTAGACACGTGCAAGAAATACAGACAAGTAGCAACAGGCATGCAACATACAATGGTGATCCCAAGCAGAGGGAGCCCCTTTAAGCTATTTTCAGGCACGGTGAGTTCCTGGGAGATGAATCCTGGCAAAATGCATTGCAGGAAGAGGCCCACCCAAAGAAAAGAATCCATAAAAGGCATTCTAGGCATCTGAAACCCCTAAGCAGCTGTTTCAAAAGGTCCTTGAATGTCACAGTTTAGCTGCCTGTGTCAATGGATCTGGTTTCAAGTCCTGGAAGGAAAGCAGAGGGAGAAAGCACAAAACTTTCATCTCACCCCGTAACTGGTTTTGACTGTTCAGGGACAGGTGCAATCTTTCCCCAGCTGAGATGGGACTTAGCAGCCAGTGCCCATGGGCCTAGATAGAAGTCTCGTGTGAGAGACATGTTCTCTCTGGACACCCTGAAATGTTGCCTGTATGTTGTGCTTATGGCACATTGAATAAGCAAAGGAAACACAGTAAGGACGCTGGTAATGCTGAAAAGGTAACTCACTATTTTGGCCAAAAGCTAATCTATGGCATCTGCTCCCAAGGAGTACAATGCCCACATCTTTGGGGTAGCACCAAATGGGCCAGCAGTTTCCAACTTCACTTATTTTTGGAGTTCTGCCAGGAGTCACTCAAATGCACATACACCTCCTCCCACACTAACATGTATCTGCAGCCAGGTATTCACAAGTACACAGGCCACTGTGGACCACTCTGGGACAGCCATGTCAAGGTCATAGCTAAGGTACATGAGAGGGATGTCTACCCTGCTCACGCCTTTGAGCAGAGCTCCATTCCCATGTGGCTGTAGTGGTTTATCCCACCCAGAAGTCATAGATGCAGGCCTGCAATGGCAGGTTGAGCAAGAGTTAGCTGCAGCTGTGGGAAGACTGCTGCTCTAGAAGACTTCTAGTCATGCTGACCCCTTCCATTGCTCCCTGCACTGCCCATATGCTTTCATACAGTACAACTCAAACCTTCAAAGACCATGGCACATGGCAACACACATGCACACTGTGTTTCTCAGGCTGTTACCAGCAGACCCAGATGTCTTCAGGGATGAGCAGCCAGTGCCATGGCTGTGGAGGATGGTAGGTTGATGGGTTCATTAAGGAGCAATGCAAGTTGTCCAAAAGGGAAGGAGGGAGGTGTCTTAGCATCTGCCTAGAGCCCCCATCAGTTTTGCACTGGCTCTGTCTTTGCTTATCCACCATGTCAGACCCTGTCACTCTTCTCCCTTACTGACTTGACACTAGACCACAAACCCTAGGCAGCTAGTGCCTAGCACAGGTTATAATGACTTGTCAGACAGAAAGGGACCAAGTACTACCAGGCATTCACTCCCAGGTTTGCAACACAACAGAACATCATGTAGGTGTTTACAAGCCAATGGCCTTTAGGCAATAAAGGAAGCTAGCCCTGTGCTTCTAAAAGACAGCATACTTCTCTCCAGCAGCCTTGCCTTATCCACACAGAATAAAAGCAAAGAAACTCTGCCAACCCTGATGCAAGTCAACCTAGACTGGATAAAAACTGTATCTGCCCCTGCTCTAAATTCATCAGTCAAACACCAAGAATGAAAAATATGTTCTTTCTCTTGACTTTCTCAGAAAAGACAATTTCGCTGCTTCCTTGCACTGGCTAATTTGCCAGACTGATCATTCCTTATTTCTTGCCCATTGATGAGTGGGCAAGAGCAGATCACCTCAGTGAAAGTGACGCAGAAGTCAAAAAAGGCTACCAAGTATGATCTAAAAATCTGGTCAATGCTAGAATTTTCCAGGAGAAGAGAAGTAGAGGCCTGCCTTTCACTGATTTTCTGCACAGCATTGCACAGTTTGATGAAGACAACAGAGCAACAAGACAGTAATAAGAGGAGCAGAGTGGGCAAACAGCCAGTGTAAGTCATTCTGAGGGAAGAGGCGTAGAGATGAAATTGAAGAACTAGTGTGAGTAAGATGGGAAATAAGTAGATAGGAGGCCAGGGAGATGAGGCAGTAAACTGCTGGAGAGATCAAAACACCTGAAAATGAGTTTCTTCTTAGAGGATGGAGAAAGAGGGTCTAAAGGAGAGGAAGCAAAGTAGACAAGAATGGCACAGAGGGTCTGAGACTATGCCGCCTCCTCCCACACTGGTACTGGGAAGGCCACAAAAAGAGGGAGATGGAAGAGCTGGTCAGGAGATAAAGGCCCAGAGAGAGATCCCTGTAATCCACAGTAACAAATGTACTCTGCTGACGTCCCAGGGAGAAGACAATGGGGACCAGGGAAGAGAAAGTCATCAAAGAGCAAAGCACATAGAGAAGGAAACAGCCCTGTGCCTCACACAAACAGTCCCTAGCAATCAACACGGCTTTTATTACAGGAAATTATTAACACCCTCTGCTACCCACCACCCCTTACCAATCCCAAACCTCCCCTGTTTGGGGACCCTTTCTTGGCACACACATATAACATCCAGATAAACTTTCCGAACCAGCAAAAGCAACCACTGAAACAACTTCAAACACCACAGACCAATAAAACCACAATTTAGAAGTTAACTTTCCCAGCCCCCCCCATGCCATTATTTAATAAGGAAATACTGTACAGATATAAAACCCACCCTTTTCCCAACCTGAATATAATTGCTTGAGTTAGTCTCTGTACATATATACACACATATTTACACAGTAATGCTGCAGTCAAGAAAGCAGATGATGTAAAAGTCACAAAATGAATACATAAATTAAATATCTACCAGCAGAACATTAGGAAAGGTCACGTTGTTCCTACTTGGCAAAAATGCATTGTGGGACAGAGTCATTAAGCGTACTGCAATGTACTGTGTGTGTCTGTGTGTGTGTGCGTGCGTGCAGGCACGCAAGCCTCACAGCTTCCTGCTGTGTCAGGTTTGTACATGTGTGTTTCACTTCCCCAGTATGTCTCATGTGTGTGTGTGTGCCCAGAGGAACCCCGTTCCACAGTGTGGAATATTTTTCTGACCTGTTGGAGTGTATATCGGTGCTTGCTGTGAACCTTTAACGGCAGGAGGCCAGCAGGTTAAGAGATCTGTAACGCATCACAGAGATCCTCCTTTACATCAGCACCCAGGCGACTGTACCCTTGGCATTGGCAGACATGAGTCCTGCTCTCTGTATTACGGCTTCATTGCCTTATTCTATACACAAGCAGATTCATGCCGTGTCAGTTTTGTTGTCAGCAATGACAGAAGGGTGCCAGAATTCACTCAAATGGCATGGCTAGGAAAGGAATTTGGGGATGCTGAAGAAATTAAGAAAGAACTCAAAGCCAATTGCAAAGTGGGTTTTGTTGTTGCTGTTGTTGCCATTCTAAAGGCAGACACCCAGGTCTGTCTGCAGTCAGCCACAGGGAGGTCCAGAGAGCCCATGGTGAAGATGAAGCAATAGTATTCATATTGCCAGTGAGAAAGTCAGCGCCCCAGTTTGCCTTTGACAGGGGAGGAGGGAGGGAGCCACAGGAAAGTGTAGGTGGGTGAATGCAGCGAGGGTCTATGGCTTGGAAATCTATTTGGCTGCAAATTGAAAATAAGCCCTTGTGGGGACAACAATCAGGTCCCACTAGTTACTATCTCAATGTGCCCTGCAGCATCCAGCAGCATGGTAGGTGTGTTCCAGGTGGACACGCCAGGTGTGTTCAGCAGCAGGGAAGCACTTATGGGAAAGAGTGGGTGCAGACGGGGATCGTGGCATAGAGTCCGTCCCCATTTGTTGCCAGTAATCCAGTTCCTTTCTTGCACATGGCTGCCAAGGGCTCCTGTGGTGAGCCAGGCACACACCAAGGAGAGGCAGTATAATTGGACCCTACTCTTTGCCAGCTTGCATTAAGCAGACAGGGTGAAGTGTAATTCCTTAGAGCAATGGTGCAGAGTCAGCACAAAGTCCCTTCAACACTCCTCATCTTTATCCCCTCTCCTTTTTCTTTTCTTCTTGGCAACCATAAATATGTGGGGAAATGCAACCTCCCACCCTTCTCCATGGGAAGGGCTCATCAAAGGTTGCTTGACTGGAGTGGAGGATGTGTGAAAGGCCTAAGTCTGATCATTGGCTGTGTTCCCAGGCTTGCTTCCATCTGTTGATAAGCAATGGAGGCGGGAGGATATGCCACATTTGATAGAAAGCTCTAAAGCAAAGACTTGCCTATAAAGATCCCTGAGGTATCTCTGATCACTCTAACCTGTCACCACCATCATATTCATTCTCTGTCTCCCCCTCTCTCTTTTGCTGGCAATGATGCTGTGAGAAACAACCCTGATTTGAAGGTAAAAGGGGCTTTATTCAAGATGGATGTTAGTGTCTTCTTGGAGTGAGGAGTTCAACATCAGCATGCATTGCTGCAAAGTCAGAAACAAAGAGGCCCATCCTGGCAACTCTTAACTCTTCCACCAAGTCCTTCAGGACATAACAAAGGAACCTTCCTCCCACCATGCACTGGAAATTGAAATATCAATTCCCTAAAGGGCAAAGTTCATACTTGCATATTGCTGAGCATTTTGAACCCACTAGGGTTCTTGCCTGGAGAGTTCTGACAACATGTGCTGGATTTCAGAGAGAACAGGATGGTTTTTTGCTGAGGAGATGGGGCCAGTGTGCTTCACTGTCTCAACTGACAAGTCCTGACTGCAGCTTTTCTTTCCTGTTTCTGATGTGACACGGCAAGTTCTGACACTGCCCTCACTGGGAGGAGTGATGGGAGACAGAGAACTGCTGCACCAGCCTGTGTTGTGTTGCACTACAGTATAAAGCTAGTGTGAATACTCCAAGAAGGTTTATGATGTGATCCACAGCTGCAAGTTCTACCTGCCAGCTGCTTTCCACTGTGCATGGCACATCTCTGATATTTTTTGAATATTCCCTCCATCTCCTTCATACATATCCTCCTTCAGCTGAGTACATACTTCAGTACCACTTCAGAAGATCATGGCACATGAAAATACCTCTCAGAGAGACATGCCTGGGGCTAGAGTGAGGAGACAAATGTCAGAAACATTGCCAAAGGCGCCTAATCTTTCCCTGGAGGCTGGCTGCAATTATGTACAGTAGAGGTCACCAAACTGTAGAGGACACAATGGTTTTTGCTTGGTATTCTTGGGTGCAGAAACTTTCAGAAAGGGGAAATGTTCCCAGACACTGCCCCAGAAAATTCTGGTGTTCCTACAGGAGAGAGAGAGAAATGGCAAGGGAGGGGATGTGGAGTTTTGTCAGGCTCTGGTATGAAATCCCGTTCTTTTCTGGACAGGTAATAAACAGCACAGTGGTGGTTTTCTAGTATAGGCAACACCTGCTGCTAACATTACCTGATTGATTCACTTGAATACTTAGAATGAAAATACACCAAATCTAAAATTCTAAATATATAATCAGAGTTTAATAACATCATTGATTTATTTTCTGGATTATGAATTATGCCCTCCCACCTTCCACCCCCTCCCCTTCATCTCTGTCCCAAAACTTGTTGACCTGTCAGAACTAAAATAAAACAAAGCAACCAGAAAAGATCGCTTATAGGAGAAAGGATTAACCTGATGGACACGTGGCCTAATCTATTATGGGAGAAGGCAAAATACCAGGCTCCTGTGGTTAGACCAGTGGTTCAGTCCAGAATTTCCAGTTCTTCTTTTCTGGTTGCCCTAGAGCATTCATTTGAGTGGTTTGTGGCACAGTTAATATTTGCAGAGCACTCAGAGTGTTAACAGTGCTACAACAGTATCAACACTAGATAATGATATTGGCAAACTATCATTTGCCAATCAGTGGAACAAGGGACAGACCAGTTCAGAGAAAATACGAACCAACTTTCACCCCAGAACACAAAAATCAGAACCTTTAAGAAGAGATTTGAAAAAAGTTCCATTAACTTCTTTTTGGTTTGTTTTCGTCTTAATTTCCCTGCAGAGCCACCCTCCAGGTTTCCTCGTTCCAGGTGGGGAGGGACGGAAAAGTACTGAGATAACCACCAAAGAGATTAGCTGCCCTCTCCAGCTGTCAAGCTGCCCCCCAAGCCCTTAGGAAATACCAGAAATTATCACGAGCTTTCCCAGGTCCAAGATTTCTAAACCAAAGTAGCATTGGAGAAGTCTCTTAACGTCAAAGTGATGGTCCAACCTGAGCAGCCAACTTGATGGTTCACCCCACCACTATCAAGACAGCGTAGTGCCTTGAGGCCCAAACTCCACAGAGAGATGCTGGTACAGAGAGTTTATATGCAAAAAGGAATTGGGGGTGTTCCCATCAAAACATGAAACCCTGCTGGCAAGGCTTGAAGTGACGTTCCGGCGTCTTCCATTCATGAAGATAAAGGTGACAGGGCAATACGGGGGGCCTCAGGGGAACACAACACACATGGGTTTCTCTTTCTCTCTCTCTCTCTCTCTCTCTCTCTCCCTCATTCATACGGCCTCGACCCGCGTAAACCGCTTCCAAAAACACAGCCTGAAAAGTTGTAAAAAACAAACAGAACGGAAACAAACTTCCCAACCCTCCCACCCCACGACCTGAATATCACGAGAAGAGAAACACCAATTTATACAAAAACGCAATAAAAAAGAAATATTTACAAATGAAAGGAACGTCTTCTCAGTGGCTGCTGTCAGAGGCATCTGACAAGCTGCTATGTGTTCTGGATTGCAGATCGCTCTGTTAATTTGTTTGGTTTCTTTTTTTTTTTTTCTTTTCCTTTTTGTCCTTGTAATGAGATAAGAAGGAAAGAGTAAGAAGCTCCCTTACCCTGAAGACTAAGGGGTGGCATTACAAAGACTCTCCCCATCTTCCCTCCTTAATTTCCTCAGTGAAATGTAAGAAAATAATTCCCCTCACCAACCCTGCTCACCCTCTCCTCACATTCTTTGTTTTTACAGGCAACTCCCACCCTCCCCCCACCCCAGCTTTAAAAAATAAATAAAATAAATAGGCAAATAAATAAAAGGCCTTCTGTTGGCTTAAAAAGAGAAAGATAAAATCAACCAGGGTGTGGTGAGGAATGTGAGAGGTGGCTTTCAGCTCCAAGAAATGTGGCTCATAAAGATGGGGCTGCCATCCCCTTCCCAAGTCAGTCCCCAGCAGTGTCCCCATACCCTAAGCACAAGGCTCTCTCAACCCTTCCCCTGGTGAGCCACAGTCATCAAGACACTGTCACAGACCCAGGATAAGCAGGAGAGACTTTGCCATATCTCTCAGGACAGTAAAGGTTGGCCCACACACCCACCTCAGGGGAAAGAAGACATATGAAAGGGGAAAGCTTCTCACTTCTACCATTGCTCCCTTCACTTTAGTTTAACTTGCATCTAAAATGAGACAATGGAAAAAAAACCCCACTTTTATCGATACTAGTTGCACCAGGAAAGCTGTCACTACAACTGCAGGGATGGGAAACCCTAGGCTATTCCAGCTTTGCACCTGTGCTAGTATCAATCTCTCTTGCACACAGAGGCACACGTACATGTACACACACATCTCAGCCTTGCACATTCTTGTCTTCAGCCCTCAGCACATGTTTCTGTGCTCTCTGGCATTTATTCAAGCACACCCTTTCCCAGGAAGACAAGCTGTGTACTTCCCCTGTACATTCAATAGTAAATATACATATGTGTTTCCCATGGGTGCATACACACTCCTCCCATTTCCACACGTGCAAGGAGGCATTGAAACAGTCCACCAGAACCACCACCACCACACACACCCTTTCAAGGCATTTTTTTTCCTCTCCAGCACCATGCCACCATTGGCAGAGGACACCCTATTCTGTTTGTTCCAACCTGCTGGCCAAGGGTAGGGAGAACAGAAGGACAAAAACCCTTTTTCCCCTGCCCTCCTTGCTGAAAGGAGATGCCAAAACAGGCTTGTTGTCCCCTGAAGTGACAGTGACAAAACTCCCCACTTTTTCTTATTCTTTAGTTCTGTTCCACTGTGTCTGTTTCCAGACACTTTATAGGATTGTGGGTTCATTTTGCTTTCTCCACAGATATTTCAAGTATAAAGTTATTGTATATACTCGCATATAGGCTAACCCATACTACACACTGCTCCCACCCTTGAAGTATGTCACAATTAGTAAGCAATTCACAGCTAATGAACCAACCCTGTGCCCCTTCCCCCAAACTCCTCTCATTTCAGTGCAAACCAGCATCCTCTGTCAGAGATCCCAGCAAGCCTCCCTGACTCCAGGGCTGCTTTCCCAAACTCAGACCCTGCTTCCTTTCCATCTCTTCCACTGGTCTGCCACAGATTCAATGGCTGTAATAGCCATAGTGAAACCATTAGCCAGACCTGCAGACAAGCCTTCTCTCCCTCCCCCCACAACCCCCAGCAGACAATCCAAAATTTTAGCATAAAATCTCTCAGCATATACGCAAATATATATATATATATTTCAGCCCTAAACCCCCATAGTCTTCACAAAATAATGTAACGAGAACCTCAGTATAACTAACATATAAGTGCATCGTCAAGTTAGTTGTGTTATTCCCCCTTCCCTTTCTCCACATCTTCAAACACTACTCTTTGCTAGGCAGTTTTAGGAAGAGTTGCCTGAGCAAGCGTATTTTCCTGCATGTCCATTACACTGCTTCTGCTGTCTTCTCCTGCCATGTGTGTGTGCACATGCCTTTCTCTGCCAGGAGCCAGCAAAAGTGAAACAGTAGAGTCACTGCCACTCTCCCTCAACCCACCCCTTCCCTGCCTTTTTCTCCATTTCCTGAAATCACGAGCAAGGATATCCAACTCCAACGTCACTGTAAAGTGCAATGGCCAGGAATGGAGGAGAATGGAAGGAGCGAGAACATGGAAAAAAGATAAAAGGGGAGGGGTGGGAAAGAGGAGGAGGAAGAGGGGAAACCAAAGAGGTGGCACTTGTCACCAGTGCTGCACTACTCAGAACTCCAGTATCCCACTAACTAAGGATGACCCAGGAGAGTAGCCAACGGGATTGATCCCACCCCACCCTCCCACACTCCACGTACACCCCCAGTCCCTCCCCGCGTTCTTCCCCTCTCACTCAAACGTCAGACTCAATACTGGAGAGTTTCTCATAAACATGCCCGTTGCTGGAGCCATTGAAAGCCCTGGGGTTTTTGTTGTTAGGCACACAGGGGTTGGACTGGTTCCCTATACAGATGTCCTTCTGGAAACGGGCTGGCACAGCCCCGTGAAGGGCTGAGACCACCGGCTTGTTGGTGGTGACAATGGCTCGGAAGTCTGGCCTGGCTTTGGGCCCTCCTGCCACCACAGGCTGCCTGAAGAAATAAGATTTGCTGCCGTGGAGCAAGCATTGGTCATCCCCAAAAGTGGGGATGAAAGGGTTTTGGGTGACCCGGTCGGGGTAGAGCGACTTGCTGAGCATGTAGCCCCCGCTGCTGCCGGGGTTGTTGTGGTGGTGGTAGCTGGTGGCGGGCACTGAGGACTTGTTGTTGGCAAAGGTGGTCTCACTGGCTGGCATCTCAAACATGTGGGCGTAGGGGCTACCCTCCAAAAAGCGGCCCTTGTCCTTGAGGCTGACGCTGCGGGGGGCCAGGGCTGAGTCATCCTTCTGCAGGTCCACAAAAGTGTCATAGGAGTGCTGCCGGCGGAGCTTGTTGCGGTTCTTCTTCTGTACCTTGGAGGCAGAATTGGAAGGGCTCTGAGGATATTTGGAGGAGGAAGTGGCGCTGGTGGCCATGGGCACGGGGGCAGGTGGCTGATCCAGCTCTTGGAGAGAGTTGTCCTCACTGATGTCATACAAGTTGCCTGCTTTCTTGCAGGCCTCACAGCGGATGCAGGCCTGGCGGGTGGAGTTCTGCCCCACCACTGATGGCGTGTAGTTGTGCAGCTTAGAAGGGCAACCACGGCAGAAATTAGCCCCAGGCCGGTCCTCCCAGTCTAGATTGGTCAGGTTCTTCTCCCACGGTGCTGGGACCCCACTCACAACGCCATGCTTGTGCTCGTTGCCTCCACCAAACTCGCCTGAGCTGTGCTTGTGGTGGGCCCTGTTGGTGCAGGATCCACCTCCACCTCCTCCTGTGTCACGCTTAAAATCATCTCCCCGTTCTTTGTAGATATCCGTCAGATCCACATGTTCCCAGTGCGGTGAGTTCTCTTTTGCCCGAAACTGGTCTAGGTAGAAGTCCCGTAGCCCTTCCTTGTCCCTGAAGTAGCGCTTGTGGTCGGGTGAGCGGGGCGGACGCCGGCGGTAGGCCAGCTCTATCTCATCAAACTCCCTCCGGGACTTGGCGGAAGCCGGGCGCTTCTTCAGGCTGTCCTTGTACTGCTGCTTCCGCCGCTTGGCTGCATTGCCTTCAATGTTGCCATAGGTGACCGTGTGAGTGGAAATGTCAGAGACATCTGAGCGGATCAGGTCGTCGTGGGCCCCACTGCCCCCATAGCGGTCACTCTTGAAGGAGAACTTGCCATAAAGGTCACCCAACTGGCTGTGCTTGGCAGGGGGTAACCCCAGGTCCAAGGGTTTCTTCCCAATGGACCGTGACTGGGCATTGAAGGGTGGATTGTCACAATCATAAAGCCCGTCGATGGAGCTGGTGCTGCCAATGCTGTGAGGGCGGTGGTGGTGGTGGTAGTGGTCCTGATACACATTGCTGTCCTTCAGCTGGAGGTTGCCAAAGGTCCTTTCCACCTCACTAATATAATCACTAAAGAGGTTCTCCTCACAGGGGGGGTTGTTGTAGGACTTGCAGTCTGAGTGAGTGAAGCTACGGCGGTGCTCAGAGATATCATAGACCGATGACTCACGGCGGATAAAGTCCAGGGCACTCTGTGGTGAGCCATTGACCCCTGACAGGTTGGCCATGTTCTTGGCTGTCCGAAGCAGGCGGAGGATGTTGGAATGGGTGTTGTTCATAGTCGCCGTGGGGGAGTTCATAGCTGACTGGCGTTCCTCGATGGCCACGCCATGGATGCAGCTGTAGATACCCTGAAATTAGAAAAAGCAGGAAGGTGAGTGGTCCTGCAAAGAATACATGAAAGAGGACCTGGCCTGGAAGCCAGGAAGCACCCTGTGCAGCAGTAGCATGTTCCTCTAGGACAGAAGGCCTGTCAGCCTTCCATCATGATGTACAATCAAATCAAATTAAATCAGACCTGCCCTACAAACCCTTGCTGTTTTGCCCCTCTTTCTCACCTGTCACACATTTCCTTCCCCCTCATTCCTCTTCCTCTGCTTTGCCTCATGTTATATCTGTAGGATGCAGGAATACCTGTTTGCATCTCTAAGAGTTACTCAGATCTAGTAGGTGTAACAGAATTGCTAATGGGGACAATAATATCCTTGGGAAGAAAAGCATCAAGACAGATGATTCTGTGTGGATGAGAGGAAGAAAGTCTGTTTTGGCCCTTGAAATTCATCTGGACATCAGTGAATCAACAAGACAGGAGCTATCTTAAAAAGGGAACAGCTTCATTTGTCATAAACCGAGTTACATTAATCACCAGTACAGATTAGAAAGGGAAACAGAGAAAGAGCAAGACTGCCGAATAGGTATTTAGGTCTTTTGCATCTGGTTGAGTGAGGTACAATAGAATTTTTAATTGCATGCTGTTAAATTTAACAGTGATAACAGCCTCCAAATTGACATCCCAGATGAAAGCGTAAAGTCCTCTATTCAACCTCAAATCAGCCAGCAGAAGTGCTTGGTTCCTTCACATTCTCCACTAGCTCATTTCATCCATGACACAGACTGTTTGCGAGGGCTACCCCTAGGAGCAGAAGGAAAGGGGCTCGTTCATTCCCTGGCCTGCTGAATGGCGCCTGCTTAATAATGTCAATTGTAAAATGAACACCATCACATCATGTTACCATGGTTTCTCAGCAGCTAGAAGATGATTAACACTTTTCATACTTTTCACCAACCTGGTCCAGGTCTAACATAACCCTAGCTGAGGATCACCAACCACAATTCCGCACTGCATCTCCAGAATAAACCAGGTTAGAAATTAACAATATAGAAGAGAGGCTGTGCCCCTGCCTTCAAAAGGCTTTGTCATTTCTCTTCAACGATATGATATGTGACAATTATATACTCCTTTCATAATCAAAGTTAATTCTGTTACGTTGGACACTGAAGTAAAAAATGCTGAGATTTGACCTCACTTCAGAATGGATCAGGGGAAGGGACCAGTGGCTTAAAAGAAGATAAAAAACCTCCAAATGGAATACTGTTACAATAATATCAGAAAGATGACTCAGAAATGACTAGAACCTGCTTTAAATGTAAATATTATACCCTAAGGCAGATGTGCATAAAGCAATTGCTAAGTTTATGCGGTCATCCTCTCTGGAAGGATTTCTGCATGGTTTAGGGTATGGCTTTTGGTTAGGGACTTATGACTGTCCATAACAGCACACTTTTAGTTAACATAAGGTCAAGTGAAAAGCTGGAATACAGAGGACAATGAAAAACTCCTGAATTTCTAACCATGTTATCCACCGTTACTTGACTTACTCTCCCCAAATCTGGCCTTCTTGCAACTCACTTTGGAGGAGCAGACAGTTACACTTTACTTCTCTTTATACTGCATTTTCATTTCCATGGTAAATTTTCATTTACATGACCATAATCCAGCAGAAACCAAAGGTGTCACAGAAAACCATCAGATGTTCTTGCAACATTAATGGTGAAAAGACACCAGCCTTTATCGTGCAGACCACTACTCTATGCTGTGTGTTAGACAGTCTTGGTGGATTTCCCCTTCTCCAGTACCTAGGACTGTCTGAATAAAGCCTCTGTTCATCCCCACTAGCCAATGACACTCACCCTGCTGATGGAGAAGACTACACCGGGCTTGCCAGAGCAGACGCCCATGAAGCAGTGGCGGAATTGCCAGTAGAAGAGATGCTCACAGATGAAGGTGATGAGACTGAGAGCCATGGCTGCTCCCAGCATGTAGAAGACACCTGCCATGTTATCTATATCCAGCTGGCTGCTCATAACCTCGTTCTTCTCATTGTGACAAATCCCAGTGAGCCACAGTGCTTCCAGCTCCTCCATCTCCCCTAGAAAGACAGAAAGAAGGAAAGAAACAGGTTAGATAGACAGCTCTGCAATGGTTAAAGAACTCAAGCCAGGGCAGACTGAAAGCAAGAAGCTGATCTAAGGTCATTTCCAGTGGCCATGCTTTTTTTCCACTTCTATTACATCCATGAAATACCCTGACTGCCCTTCTGATAGGGGCAAGTGCAATTTGTCACAGGGAAGGCAACAGTATTTTTCCACAGCCACAAAACCCGTACCACAGGACACAGCTATCACATTTGCCAAATGTCTACAGTGAGATCCTGAAAAAGTTATCCACCAGATGACTGAAAACTTGGCCTCAGAAATTTCCACTTTCATATTAGGTCAATGAAGGGGAAAATCAGTGACTGATATTGGTAGACAAAAATTAATCACCTCTAAATAAAAACATTGTATGTTTCCAATTCAAAATTCAAAATGTTCATTTTTTTAAATGATTTTGAATTTGTTCCCATCATATCCATAGCTCATTAAAACTAGGTGCAATACTCCCAAAATATTTGTGCATTTTTACATGGTTTTCTTCCCTTCAATTTTGTTCAAATTCAACACTTCCAAGCCCTTTGACCAATCAAAAATATTACTAATCTGTATCAGTGCGGAACAAATGTTCTGTAGTCTAATTTCATACCCCACTTACTCCCATTATATTATTTTCATGAGGAGGGAGAGAGATAAACACTCTCACACACACACACAGAGACATACACTGAGATATTCAGAAACAAACTAATTTTGCAGGTTGGCAATTCTTTTCATGTTGTTAGGAAATCTAGTTTTTCACTTTTTCAACTTCCAATCCAATGACAAGGAGGAAAAAAATCTGTATATTTATGTGGTGCTATAGCACAGTCTTTAAAACTTTATGGAGAACTTACGTTTCTTTCTGAAATAATACATATTAGGCTGTTTAGATGACAGAACGCCCTATCCATCAGGTGGCCAATTTTCTGCTGAAGTATGTCAGAGCTACGTTCTTTTCATATTTCTTATACCATATGTTATTTTCAGATTTCAGATAAAAAGAAATACTTATAAATAAAATAGCCTGTGAATTTTATGTATTCAGAAAAAGGGCACAGCAAGATATAATACGGAATGGAAAGGGAAAGCCAGGAAAATATTTTCTAAAAAGGAATCCCTTATCCCATGAATAATTTTTTTAATAATAGCAATTTCTCTGTGAAGGCTAATATTGAACTAGGTAACTATAATGTTCTGATTAAAAACTCACTTCCAAATATGTTTCTGAGTCTCAAGTGTTTCCTTGGGGGTTTTTTTTTATGTTTTGGGAAATCTGTGTTAACTTTTTCATACATAAATATTTATTCTTTAAGTCTGTAAACTCTGCATGACTTGATCCTGGCTAGAACTCTAACACATGTGATGACCACAGAAAGTCCAGTGTAATTAGTGGGTTTGGTCATAGCAAAACCTCAAAGGTAGTGCAAGTTCACAACAGAAATCTTGTTTTTACAAGACATTCTTCGCACAAGATATTTTTCAAACACACGTGAGCTGGTCCTATGAAACCTTTAGTGCTTTTGACATTGCCTTTGATGATACTTCTACCCTGCATCAACAACATAAAACAAGTGACACCCTTACATTTTTGGTGTAATGTCTCTAATGAACCCTTCTTAATAATTTCCTGTTCTCAACTGAAATCTGACATGCCAATGCCAGGAACTTCTATTTCATACATGCAAAACTTGGAATTTCTTAGGAAAACCCCAACTCCTCTTTTTCTTGTCACTTACCATCTCCAAAAAGCTGTAGAATGGCAAGATCCACCTGGCGCTTCCAGCCTGAGTCCTTTTGGATGGCAATGCCATAGCCAGTGGAAGCAAACACTTTCCCACTCCCAATCGTCACCAGCTTGCAGCCTTCATCTCTGCCAGCCATGTAGTTTAGCACTGCTGCATCATAAATGAAAGCATCCAACTTCCTGCACAGGTGCAAGAAACAAGAGGGGTATAGTACAGAAAAGACAGAATCTGTATAAGTTCAATGGTGTTCTTGGGTAATTAAGGCAGAAACAAACTTCCTTCAGACAGACAATAGGTTGCACCTTCACCTTTATCAGTTAACTAAAATCTGAGCCTAGAACCTGTTTATAGGTAAAGTTAGATTATAAATGAGAACTATTTCTTTCTGACTCTTTGATAATCATAATTTCTGATCTGAAAGAAAATTTGGAATACAAACATACTGCAAGATAAAGATGAATGAAGAGGAAGTCAAGGGGATCTATAGTCCTAAGAATAGCCTGTATTTCTGTACTGACTTTCTTCTCAAAGGAATCTAAAGATGCTTTATAAAATCATAGAATCGTTTAGGTTGGAAAAGACCGTTAAGATCATTATGGAGTCTGACTGTTAAGCCAACACTGCCAACGTATCAATATTAGATAGTAAAGTAGGGGCTGAAGTAAGGAAAATATCTCAAATTCAAACTGCTGGCATGACTTAGCTGAGCAAAATGCAATTGTTTTCAAATTAATATAGTCAGGGCGTCGTGTTTAACACCTCAGTTACTGTGAAAAGCACTACTGGATCTTTCCCAGTGTTCAAGGGGACATGACAGCAGTTTCATCGTTTACCATGCTGAGTAGCTCTTTGGTAAAGAGTGCTTAGAGGAAAACCAGAAGAAAAAATCTTTTTCAACACAGAGAAATCTCCATTATTGGCTGGGATGGGTAGACAGCACAACAGACTAATGAAAGCCTTCCTCTCAATGCAACAAATTGATTTGGATGTGGGGGACAGTCTCAGGGGGCTGCATCTTCCACATAACCAAAGACAGCGGATGAGTAAATCTTCCCACTAGATCTGAAAAGAAGCACTTTCCGATAAAAGACTGAAGACCTTCCACCTTGCACATTCTCACACCCACGCTATCTTTTCAATCCACCTCCTGCACATGTATTTCCAGTACGGTGATTATCTCAGTTCAAGTGTGTATCTGTGGGGAAGTCTGTCCAAGGGTGGATTTGAAGCCAGGATGACATCTACCACAAGTGATGAGCTCTATTTCATCCATATATTTCCAGGACAGAGCATATTTATTTCCTGGATTATGACTATCCTGGCAAACGTACCTTCCCAGGATACCATCCAACAATGGTACAATCATTTATAATGGGCTGTGTGCCTTTGAACCTGGCAATCAGGTTTAGGAATATTCAGTCAATCTAGTAATTAAATTGGCTGAACATCTTCATTCGTGCTTTGGAATGAACTTTCTTGTAAGGATGCAATAGGAGTGTAAGCAAGCGTGTTTTTTTTTCACTGGGCCTGGGCTATGACAATCAAAATGGTCAGCTCTGGGGCAAGGTCTTTACCTGGGAAGATAAAGGACAAAAGCTTGCAATATGGTGTTTTAAGTTAGCTCCTCTGCAGATTCACTGATATTAAAATAGGATGAGCTGTTCAAACATACATTTTGCTAATGATTTTTCCCACATTTCCCAAATTACCCAAATAAATGCTCCCATTTTATATACTTCTTTATTATTCAAACATTTTTTTCAGTCCTTGACACTAAAACATTCCAGAGAGAAGGGCTACTTCCAAACTATTTGCTTCAAGCACGCCTTCCATAACAGTATATTAGCTGGTGATACACTGGGGTGGGATTGGTCTGGCAAGGATTGTTTCAGCTTCCTGATTAACGTAATCTTTTATAACCAGAAACAACAGCAACAAAGGGAAAACAAAGGAATTTCGAGGTGACAGTATAAATGCTCTGAAAAAAAAACTTTGTCTACAGAGGTCTGTGAGCTTTTCCTGCGTATGCATAAGGACCCATCAGCATGAAACACCTTGATGAAGCAAGGACTAATATACACTAATACATACTAATATACACAAGGCTAGCATACACAAGGATATGGAAGATCCTCTTTCTCTTAAATAGTCTTATAAACACAGCAAAACCAGAAACTCTTATACAGATGTCAATAGAAAAACCTAGCTAAGAGAACCACAGAATTATTCTCTTGTGCTGTTTGTGGTCTTAATCATGGAACGATAATGGAGGCTCATTTTCCAAACCCTACAAAAAATTTTTCAGACAAACATGCAAAGAAAGTTTCTGTGGTGAGCAAGCATGAAAGAAAGCCTTACCCAGTCTTCAGTGAGAACAGTGCATCATCCACCCCCCTCTGATTGAATTTCACCATGTAGCTGTGCATTTCAGGGTAGTTGTTGCGAATGTTCCTTTCTGTGCTGCCATTGGGAACTGTCCCGAAGCGGAAAGGAGGTGAGAAGTCATTGGGTTTCTGGAACTGGAGAGACAGAAAAAGAACATTTCTCACAATCTTTCAGCAAGAAGCAGTCATCTGAATGGAAGAACACGTTCTCCTCAGAAGATAGTTCTGATTTTATTTTACTATCATGTAGAAAATAATACTGAGAAGATACTATATTTCACCGTTTTCAAACACAAACATCTCCTGTTAGTACCTAAGAACCAAGAAGTGAATCTGAGCAATGTGGTCTTTCTGTCCCCTCTGGATTAAGTGCAAAAAATAGCCAGTGATCAAAGATTAACAGGAGGATAGATAAAAAGAAAAAGGAAAAAGGGAAGGGAAAATGTAACGGCAGCTTTGGAACACAATCAAGAGAAGATTTTCAATAAAATCTATGTGCATTTTATCTACAAAGTGTCATTTATTTTCTAAGAAGTATCTTTTTCAGCTCTGTGGATGTCTTTGCACTTCCTGATTCTGTCTGAAGTGGAAAAGTAATTAATGGTGAGAGATGCCTCTCAGAACACCTCACACCGACTTCACCAAAGGAATGATCACCTTTCAAACTTTTGGGCAAATGTCCCAAATGAAATGCTGTTAGTGGCTCAAGTCACTAGTAACATTTGATGCCCTGAACAGAGCTGGCAGAATACTCCAAACCTTTTGCTGCTCCCAAGAAATACATTCATCATAACATTCCCCTACGGCTGAAAGGCTGTGAGATTTTATATGCCACTTGCTTAACTCAAGTCATAATCAATGCTCTCTGGTGTTTTATGAGCAGTAAAATTTAGACTGTAAATTATCGAGACTGCTTAAAACCCCTAGAACTAGCAGACAGGAAGGAGCACGGAATTGTAAGCCAGGAACTGAATAAGCAGTAAAGAAAAAGGTGCAAAAGTAGGTTAAATGGAGAGAAGCTTCCTCCTCTCTCGATTTATCAAGCAGTAGCTTGCCTGGTGTTAATTCTTGACTCCCACCTGTGACTGTTTATTTGGATGATCCCGAGAAGCATGCTAAGAACATGCTAACCATCAAACCAAACCCATTTAACAGCAACAGTTCACCTGTACATGAACATATGCAGTCATATACTGCGACCTTCTATAGTAGAAATGTGGCTGCAGTCTACAGCTATAGCTTAAAAAATATGCAGATGAGCCTTGTTCTTGAGTTCTGCTCAAAGCCAGTTTGGAACCCGGTCAACTCAGCTGAGGAGGCCAAAGCCACTAAAGCAGTGTATCTCATTCACATCATCTCAGCAATAAGGCCAACCAGGAGTTCTGTCTGTGGATGGGTGAATACACCGTTTACATCACCCGTTTCTACATACTAGTCAACACATCCAGCTGTGCAAGAAAACATCTCTCCAGTTTGGATGGTGAGATGGGCTGCCTTGTATGTGCACACATGAGTGTGTGAGAGAGAACACGTTCTACTGCTTTAAGCCAATAGAAAACAGCAGGCCTGTTTTTTGAAACACAGGTTAGCACATCACCAAAAAGAAGAGGTTTCACACAGGATGAAACAAGCAGTAAGGTGGCTCTTAGAACCCCGTCACACACCCTAGGGAGGAAGACAAACTCATAGCTATCAAAACCTGTAATGAAAGAAAACTTTAATGGGAGAAAGATCACTGCAACATGCTAAAATTATGCTTTTTCTCCAAGCTGACTGTAGCAGCAACTTAGGGGACCCATCACAGGAGTCTGCAAAGTGGACAGCTTGTTTTCCCAGCCTTGAGGCCGAGGCACCCTCCATCCCCAATAGAACCCTCCAACAGAGTAAAGTTAGCAGAGCAAACAGCAGCAGGCCTGACCAGCATCGGTGTGACCTCAGCTTCAGCATGTCCTTTGGAGAAGCAGCAGCTATGAGACCCTCTCTGGGCCCAAAGAGTGTTAAGAGAAAAAAAGACCCATCCAATGTCTATTTTACACTTCCACTCTCCATTTGCAGTGACACAATTTCTAATTTTGTCTGCTTCCATCACTGCACCTATGAACCAGAGCAAGAAGGATTACAGAGTTAAGCAGCGCTGTGATAACCACCCACCTCTGAACTATCTACTGTCCCCACTGTGTTCAAGGGACCATCTTAGCAGTCAGAGATAAAAGGTTCCATATTTAATTTTTATTTTATTTTATTAATTGAATTTTTAACCTCCTGAGAAATCAACAAATAAATGAAAACATTCCTCCAGAAGGAAATTATTGTTTTCAGCAACTGGAGGAGCATGTTTCTAGAGAAGGAAGCCAGGCTGATGCCTTCTACAAAACCACATACTGCACATTCACTCATCATCCCTTACCCCCTGCTCATTCCTCAGTCAGAACAGATCTGTAAATGCAAATTGTTCTCCACACACCCACATGTGCACACACTTCAACCACAGTCTGGTGGACAACAAGATGAGAAACAGTCTGAAAGGATCCATAAGGGACTCACACCAGAGAGCCTTAGATTGAATGCCTAAGAGGAACATGCATCCCCAGCCACCTGGTTTGGTGTTTGCAAAGCTGGAGCCAGAGATAAGCAGCTAACTTCTCCACATTTTAGAAATAACAGGGGTACACAGACACAGCCTTCTTACAGGAGATGGCATCTGAAACCCCCCTGTGTTTGTTACTTGGCAGTATATGAGCATAGCTCAGTCCAGGGATGAAGGGATACCTAAAGAGCTCTCCAGAGCCAAAACCAGCTGCACCTTTATGAGCTCACTTCTGTCCTACACAGTTCATACTGAAGGAACAAGAAGACATACAAGCCTTCCCAGAAAATATATGGGACAGATGGGGAGAGTGTGTCCTCTCCTGGCAACGTGGTGGAGGAACATGCGTGGAGAAACTGGACAAGATCTATAAGAAGCAAAGTTAATTGACACTGTCATGTTTAACCCCAGCCAGCAACTAAGTACCCCAAAGCCACTTGCTCACTCCCCCCTGCCCTGTGGGATGGGGAGGAGAACTGGGAAAAGGTAAAACCTGTGGGTTGAGCTAAGAACAGTTTAATAATTGAAATAAAGTAAATATTAATAACAACAACAACAACAATAATGGAAAAGAGAGAAAGGAATAAAACCCAAGAAAGACAAGTGATGCACAATACAATTACTCACTGCCTGCTGACCAATGCCCAGCCAGTCCCTGAGCAGTGATCAGCCCCTCCTGGCCAACATTCCCCAGTGTATATACCAAGCATGACATTCTATGGTATGGAATATCCCCTTGGCTAGTTCAGGCCAGCTGTCCCTGCCAGGCTCCCTCCTGGCTTCTTGTGCACCTGCTCACTGGTAGAGCATGGGAAACTGAAAAGTCCTTGGTTCAGAGTAAGCAACAACTAAACCATCAGTGTGCTATCAACATTATTTTCATATTCAATCCAAAACACAGCACTGTACTAGCTATGAGGAAGAAAATTAACTCTATCCCAGCCAAAACCAGAACAGACAAAGAGTTCAGTAAGGAAAGGCAGTTGTTTGGCTTTTGCCAAATGCTGGAAGACTGGTCCTGGATCAGAATTGTCAGTCTCAGGGGAACAAGGCACTCTGGCAGGCTTGTCTAGAAGGAGTCTGAGAGACATGTGGCAGGAGCTGAGGCACAGTGCAGGGGCCATTACATGGAGGCAGCCTGCACAAAGATAATCTCGATGCCTCAGTAAATATCGACAAAGTAATTAACCACAGATATTGACAGAAATGGTCAAAATTTAGATTAATGAGAGAACTGTCCCACCATTTCATGTAAATGTTTCTCCTGTCAGAGCCCCAAGTCACTACTCTACCCCAAGCATGTGCCAAGAGGAGCCTTGTGAGGCTTTGGCAAAATGTATGGTGATAACAGGGGAAGGGAAGATTAACAACTGCACCGGTTGCTGAGCAAACCCAGCTGCAAAGTCACAGGGAGCCGAGCCACAAACAGGGCTGTACAGGGTCCGCACTTGCAGCAGGCCCATCTCACATTTCCCTGCATCAGGATCCCTCTCCTGCTGCCCAGCTCTGCCTAACTCGAGGGGTGCCTGGGAGGGAACCCACAGTGCATGGCTACAACCCAGCACCCAAAGAGCCCTGGGCAGAGGTGTAGCCCATCTGCGGTGTCATACTTGCTCACCATGGGGCTTCAGCCATGAGAAGGTCCCCTTGTACCCAAAGTGATGTGACATGCTCTCACCCATGAAAGAAATCCCTTACGGAGCTGGCTTCACATCAAATGTAGGGAGGAGGTGGATGCTAGAGATGGGGGTAGAAGCAAACACCAAGAAGCATGCCTGAAGGGCTGGGGTAGCTTTGGGACATGAGATGTCTGTGCTCAGAGCCCAGCGGCTGCCCACTTCTTCAACCCCTTACTTCACAAATTAAAATCAAGAAACATTAGGTTGAAATCAGACCATGGCTTTGGGAAAGTAACCTCTCAGAATCAGACAGCAGAAATCTTCCTGCTCTGGAGAGCGATAAACACACAGGCTGGAAGCTATTAGCACATTCAGAGTGGAGAGACCCTTTCCCACTCCCCCCTGCAACTCACCATGAGAGCTGTCAGCAGCAGCAGCAAGAGAGGGTTTAAGTGACTTGTCTGGCAGAGCTGTTTCATTAGCAATTTGGAGCCCTGCCGTGCAGAAAGCAGCATTGTTCTCAGATGTTCGAATATCAATCTGCATAATGAAACAGGTGATAGGAGCTCTTCCCATTCAGGCAGTTGCTGTTGGAGGGGATTCAGGGATGAGGGAAGGGGTTGTGTCTAATTGGCCACAATTAATTTGATGAGATTTTTTTTTTCAATATATTGTCTATCACCAAATGGTTCCTGCAGAAAAGCACATCTGCACTTATTTATCTGCCTGATGTAGGCCCTGTTTACACTGTAAAGTGTTTGCCAGTAGCATTGAAAGCGGTTTCCCAAGCTCAGCAAGCTCTCACAACAAAAAGGCTCTTTTATCAGTCAATCTACTTTTACATTGCTTTTAAAAAAATAATCCCCTGCTGGATAACATAATGAGCTGGCAAAACTTGGTGTGTGTGTGTGTACGTGTGTACATGTGTAGTACCTTACCCTTACACAGATTCTCTGGGAGGGCTCCTTTCACTTTGTAAGGCCCAGACACTCAGTTTAAATTTTCTATCGCAGGAAGCGCCACAGTCCTGACCCACCAAAATAAAGTCCACATGTACAGCTCCTCTGTTAGCTGCAAGTCCAAAAAAAGCTTAAGACCATGTTAGATACTCTGGGTTCAATTCATTTGCCCAAGTGTTAAGTGTCAAGTTGAGATGCTGAGGGAATTTCACCCTGGCAACAGTTGTCTCCTAGGCCCTGTGTCAGATTTGCCAGCCACCCAAGTATCTTCGATATACTAGTGCACCTAAATTGGCTCTAGACATCTACATTTGTACAGCTGAATCTAGCCACTGGACCATTTGGCCCTCAGGACAGTTTCTCCCACCAAAAGCACAGGAAGCCAGCTGCTGTGGGTAGCAGACAGCCCAAAGTGCCCACCACTCTCTTGAACTTGCCCATTAGGGCATCAGTCACAACCTTTCGCGTAGGCACCTATAAGCAGCACTCTGCCTGCTCTTTGGCAACCATACAACCCACAGATAGCTGTTGCGGCATGGGCCAAATATCTCTAAAAAAGATGGCATCTATGAGTGAGCTGCAATGTAAGATTTAGTGATATCAGGCTAGAAAAGTGAAGTCCATGCTCAGGTGCACAATTTTAGCACAACCTCTCTGCATTGCCCAAACATCTTTGATTATCCCCTCTTGCTCTGATTCAATTGCATGTCACTACAGCCAGCTTGCACCTTCCTTCATTGCCTGAGAATCCAGTCAGGCTGTTTGCACAGAAACTTCATCCAGAACTTGTAAAAAATTGTAGAGCAGATCAGTGGTTTTCAGGTCTAACTCTGAGGTAGTTCTATCCCTACACTTAAGCCTTGATAGACTACACATGTCCATAGCAACATGGCTTGCCCTAGTTGCCTTGCTTTTGTATCCTCTGCTTCATCCAGGAAATTAACTCCTTCACAGCTAATAGATAGCTTTCAAAGAGAAGAGGCTTGTCCTTTTCATACCACCAAAAATTATGCCATTTTTGTCCCCAAGTTGCACCATGAACTATGCCACAGAATCATAAACCTGGATCTGGCCCCAGTAAGATATCTGCTCTGCCCCTCTCTCCCTGGTGGGTGTCTGCTAGACATCACTGTTCCTGACAGCTCTTCATTCAGACGGCTGTGGAAGATGCCAGGTGCTAGAGATCCCCCCCATTCCCTGAATAATCAAGACCAGGGCTTTACTATTGGAAAGTTCCTCCAAGTGTCTGAACTAAAGCCTTCCTGTTGCAATCCAACTACAATAATTTGTTATCTTCACCATGGACATGGGAATCAGAATAGTTTCTTCTTCTCTGAAAGTGCATTTTATGTTTTTGAAGACCGCCAAGCTGTTTCTTCTCCGTGTTATTGCATTGGGGATAAAGAGGCCCAGTTTCCTCGGTCTTTCTTTGCAAGCTGTATTATCTAAACCTGTAACCATTCTTGCTGCTGTCCTTTGGCTGTATCCAGTAGGTCCTTCCTTGACTTGCCTTTGGTTTGTAGACATGCTTTCTACCATACCAAGAACAATCTGATCAGGACCCCAAGATGCTGAGAGAACAACACATTAAAAAAGCCTTCAGCAAGACAATAAAAACATTGCTAGTGAGAGTAATGCTCATTATTACTTTCCTCAGTGCCTATGTTATATCTTTTTCCCTCTGTCCTTTAGTCTTGCAAGTTCTTCAAAGCTGTAACTCTGTCCTGATTTGCATTCAGGTGGTGACCAGTTTGTTTCAGGAATGTCAATTGTCACTCCCAGCACTGTCTTAGGGCTTTTACTGTATTCTTTTCTTCATCCAGCTTGATTATGCACATAGGCACATCCACACCACTGTGCCTCATCACTGGTTCTGGTAGAGGAAGTGCACTACAGATTCCCAGTGTACAGCCTGCTTTATTGGTATGTTGGTTCAGGGCATTTTTACATTGCTACAATAGCATCCCAGCTAGAGGCATGCCAGCCCAACAGTACAGGTAGAAAATCGTGCTGCAAATCTAAATCATAGCACTGATACAATAATCTGTGAGGAGAGAAGACTAAAGAGACTGTGCTTGTCATTCCTCTATTACTCATGAATCTCTTGTACAAATACTTCTCAAGCTTCATTCCTAAAGCATCTTTCTCCCCTCTGCACCAGCACCTAGTTTTGACATTTCAGACATTTTTTTCTTCCAAAGTGGAACTCATACCATTTCTAAGTGACTACAGGTTTTCAGACCCTCCTTTTACCCTAGTTCAAATTTCCTCTCTTCTTCTGTATTCTTTCATAACATCATCCTCCCCCTCCCCAGCAGTGGCTGGGACTCTTCACAGCTCAGAATGGAGTCACCACATCGATTCTTCCTGATTGTTGGGCCCAGTCACAGAGATCAGCCCTAAGATTGCAGTGGCAAAAACCTAGTTTCTTGTCTTCACCAGTCAAACAATACATTGCTTGCTTTATTTAACAATAAAATAAAAAAAAAAAGAGGGGGTTGGGGGTGGGTAATGAACAACATCAAATCCAATATAAAGTCAGTTCTGGAGGAGCATAAAAATACCTTGTGCTCTCTCAGACTTTGACTTTGTGGTTAATCTTATTATTCAATACCCAGTGATGTTTCAAATTCTCTGGTCTTGCTTTGCATACTGCTTTCACCCATGAATTCCTCTAGATAAGTCTGAGAAAGGAGTTATCAGTTAGTGCAGCTGACTGCAGTAAAGTTGGCAAAGAATTAGATTAAAGTCACTTTTAAAGGAAAATGTAGGGTGGGTCAGACCCACAAACAAGAAAAATATCTATGTATGTCTGGTGGTGAAACAGGGACATGTGTGGGTCAGGGAAGGGAACAGAGCAACCTAGTGACAATGCAGAGGTGAGGGGGGGGGAGGTGAAAGCAAAAGAAAGAAGTTCAAATATAGCAACTTCAAAAATAGTTGCCCTTGTAAAATAACAGATTAAAGCAGAGATCCAATTGGTGGAAGAAGCTGCCATCACATGCAGTTACTGCCAGAGCAATGCACACAGTAGGGCTGTGCAGCCTCTTTGCAAGCTGGATTGCTATGTGCAAACTGCTCTGTGCCACTTCTGCACAGAGCAGAAAACCGAAAACCTTAAGCAGCACAGCATTGCCCCAGACAGATGGCATTTCAGGGGTCCCACATCTTCCATAGCCAGACCTACATGTGCATGCTGGGACCACACTGCCTTTCTGCTGACCCAGGCGTTATGGATACACCAGGCCTGTGGGCCACTCCAGGATGAGACCATCACATGTGGAAAGATTCCAGCCACCACGAACAAACCAGGTGTCTTCTGGGCCTGCCAAATATGTAAGCATTATGGACTCAGTGCAGCTTCTCCACCCAAAAGGTAACACTAAAGCTTTGAAACTTCCTTGGGACACATTTGGCAGGCTATTAGGTTCAAGTCAGTCACACTGCTAGGTTGTCTCTCAAACTTGATCAGAGAATAATGTCTGCAGTGGAATCACTGAGCTTCACCAGTCAGAGACAAAAGCTCCTTGCACAGCCCTCGTATTAGTAGGTGTGGTATCAGATGAATACAGTATATCTATTGCAATTGAGCTATGCGATCTTAGCTACAGCGCATTCAACTTTTGCTTGCATGCATGTAGAGGATGGAGATCATCTGTTTATCTCAGTATCAAATCATGCCATGTATTCCATCCTGGGAAGTCAGCTTCACTGGGGCAAAAGGCACCTACTGAATAATCCCAGGCAAGCAGAAAACAGAAATTAGTGAGGCACAAAGACGCCAGTTAGTACACTCATGTTAATATCATTAGCAGTGTAGATGTTCATTCAGAGGGAGAAAATTAACTGATGAAAAAGAACTTGAGAGAAGAAGTGGCAGCTGAGTACTGAGGAGTTTGAAATCTACTTTTTTTGCACATGAAGCAGGTAGTTAACAAATCACGAAACACTGAGAAATTCAGAAGATATAGTTTGGTGGAGGAGCAATTCTATTTTTCATCCATTTTCACTAAAAAAGGCAGCTCAGAGCCTCCTGTCTTCAGAACACTAATAGTAGCCAACCTGCTTCAGCACCTTGTATGTGGATACCAGCCACTGGGCAGTAGGGTGAGATGCTGCACACGTCTGACAAACCTCCCAAAGACTTCACTGGGGCCAGAATATTCATTCAAGTAATTAGAAAATACTAGTCATCGCATTAGTGCAACTTCTTAGGCACCCCTGTAGGCAGGGAGGCAAAGCAAAAAGCAGGGCACTTGAGGCAGGGCAGCTGGGGCATCCCAGCACCATCCCAGAGGTGGGAAATAATGTCTTCCTTTGGCTTACTGCAGAAAGCTGCCTCCCATCTGCAAGTGCATGATAGCGCAGGAAGGAAAATCGTATCATTCCCTTGTGAGTACTAGTGCACTGGAACAGGTAGACCCAAGCAAGCCTTCTGGACCACCAAGACTCAGGAGAAGCCTGACCTTGAGTAGCCAAAGGCCTGGGAGAAGCAGAGCTCCTTTCCAACAGGTGAAGTGAAAATGTCTCTGAAAATACAACCTGCCAAATATTTATCAGACATATATATGTATATGTAACTTCAAATGTCACAGTCACTAGGCAGAAGCAGTGAAGGGGGGGGAGGTGCGGGGGGCAGGCTGTTGTTTAGGCTTTTTTAATCTTGTAGATCTCATCCTCCCGTTTCCTTTCCACTAGTAATTCAGCCCTGATCATTCAGATGAAGGAGTCCAGCTCTCACCTCTTAGGCTGCCAAATCCTGGTGGCAGGGCCATAGTCTTTTATTTGATTCCAGAGTGCCAAGTACATTTATGGCACCATATAAATAATACATAAAAATATTCATTGCTTGCCTCTCCACTGACTTAAAGTGATGTGAGAAGCAGGACAATCCTTTGCTCCCCCTCTCCCTTTCCTCTTATGTAACTCTGTGAAGATGGCTTTTTCCAGACGGCCAAGCAATTAGCATGGAAGCGACCAAACTTGCCCAGAGCCTCCAAAGGGTCAGCTCCAAGAGCTAGTTAAAAGGAAGATTAAAAGGAAGGGTCAGTGGTGGCCAAGGCCTGGGAAAAGCCAGGATGGCGCAGCAAGGGGAATGCAAAAGCTGCAAGCCAAGAATTGTGCCACAGTCCCATCGCTGACATCTCTCCTTCAGTGACTCCCATCCATGCTGCCAGCAAAGCCCTAGGGATTGCATCTCTCCTTTTCCAGCAAGGATTAATTAAGCCTATGGTCTGACTCATGAGTATCCCCTTCCCTTGTATCTTACCTGCTTAAGTTCCCAACTAAACTGACTTTTAACTGGCACTAATCTTGAAGAGTCCCATTACAAGTTTTTAACTGCCATTAAATCCCTCCAAATCAACAGAAAAGAGAGAATCCTGAGAGTCAAGGCTAAAGCATATCACAGCCTCCTCACCACTATGCAGCACTGAGCTTAAAAAAAGAGGGTGAATGACAAAGAAACTAGGACTGAAGTGGAGGGAGAAAAAGCATGCTTGAAAACCCACTGACTTTAAACATTTATAGCCTTAAAACTACTGAATCACTTTTTAGCACACAGACGCAGAGGTTTGTTCCAAGAATCTCAGAAAGCACAAAAATTGTGCCAATCCAAACAGTGCAGAATGACTAAATATACAATAAATGTACCCATTTACAACTGCAAAAAATTATCTGAGATCATATTTATGTACACAATAAAATGTAAGTCACCAGTTAGATCTATTACTAACATACGATATGCTGTAGCTGTTTTAATAGCTATTTGTTAATATGAAGACTTTAGCATAATATATAATTACACAGATATGTACTGCACTATGTAGTATTTGTAAATAGTTCATACTATACTAACATAATTTACAAAGAGGTCCAGAGAAATCATCAGATTATAAGGCATAAAATTTCAGATTATCAGGGCTCTGAGTTTTCCACACTTCACTATGAATTAATGTTTGTTATATTAAACACCAGTTAGTAGTACTAAGTTTATATATAAAGGTCATATTTAAGCAAAAAACCTGAACACAGTTCAATTTATTTACAGGAGGATGTCCCCCCAGAGAAGAACAGTGGAAAGAAATTTAATTCCACCCCACGACATAAGGTTTGGGGGTTTGGGGACTTCCTTATTTTTTTTGTTGTTTGGTCGAGGAAGGTACACCAGACTACACATTTTGGAAAAGGTTGTGATTTATCACAAGAGGACAGAGTTGGAAGTAGCATGGTCTAACTTCTGTCTAGCTAGCTCATATCTCCACAAAGGTCTCCTGACATTAAACATCACACTGCTGATGAAAGGACTGCATATTTTCTGCTTCTGGACATGACCATATAAAACTTATTTTGTACCATGCAGAAACATGTGGAAGTACCACAAATATCTGTTGACAGTAAATGCACAGTCCCGTGGAAGGTCTGTACTGCCTCCAAGCCATCCAGTTAGAAAATCTTCCCCTTACAGATCTTACAAGGTACAAGACTGACCCTGTTGTTTTTCCCTTGGAAAATCTGTAGCTGACAGATACGCTCTGAATTTTTCCTGGACTTCTCCAAAACAGATATTTGTTGTACAAAAGCTGCAAGTTCAGAAAAGCATTTAACTTCTATTATGCCCATTGACTTTAATGTTGCCACTCATGAGTGCAAAGTTAAGCACATGCTTAAGTGTTCTGCATATCTGGGATCCTTGTATAATTTAAATTTAATGTGCCGCACAGTGCAATGTGGGAAATAATAATTCATTTTTCAGTTTCATGGCCAAGCATCTATTACTGCAGAAACACAGCAGATACTTTTCTGCAGGTTTTTCAGTGAAACTTTTGCTTCATATCAACCTGAAATGTTTCATTCACCTCAGAATAACATGTGCTGTTTTGTCTTCCAGTTATCTCCTTCTGTCCCCTTCCTTTGTTACAGAAAAAAATCTTTATTTTCCTTTTTTTTTTTTAATGTAGGTCAATTTTATGAGTAGCGCCTTTAGAAAATGAAAAGTCAAAAAAAAATAATACATGTCAGAAATATCAAACCAAGTATTTTGTTTCAAGTAAATTAAAAGGAGCTACTTTGGCAAATACCAGAATTTCATTCTGCCTTCTTGCCCTCTCCTCACATTCCTTTACATTAAAAATATTGGCCAGTTTTAACTCCAAAACTTATTTTTTTTGGAAAAAAAAGCATATCTATTGAAAAAAAAAAATAGCTGACCCCTGATGCATACAAACAGGACTTTTGTCTCAACATTTCATTAACATCTTAAAAAGCAAGTCAGTCAAATATGTGTGAAATTTCAGCAATCTGTATTAATTTGCAGGCATGCAGAAATCCATTTCTCTCCCTTTTATGTCAATTACAAAATTACCATTTTGATACTTTATTAGCTTCTTTGGCATTTCCAACTAATTTATAGGCATGGATACTATTTTTTTTATTATTATTAACCTACTGCATTCTAAATTATTTTATTTAAATGCCCTGCTGGCTGTCCACATTTGGTTTTATTCTATTACTACTGTACATGAATGGAAATTACATATAGCTATTAGATTATTTCACACATTAGTTCATTTTATATAATCTTTCCTGTATTTATTGCCTTCGTTAGTCTGAAATACCTCAGGCACTTGTTTCTTTAATGTGTCTGAAGCTCTCCTGTTAATGGAAATTGGATTATATCTCCTGATTACAGTCAGATGAAATCCAGACCCAGGAGTCGCATGCAGTATTCTGTGACAGGCCATCTTACCGGCAAGGTTTTCACAAGGGGCTGGGGCCGTAGCAGCCCCCTACATGGACCCCAGACAGATGCAGCCCAGAGGCATGTGCAAGGATGCTCCAGCTGGGCTTGCCAGCGCTGCTGCCACCGAGCAGAGCTCCAGCCAGGGAGCTGACCCAGCCAGAATGGCTCTGCCCCCACAGGTCCACATCCAGCTGCTCCACTGCACAAGGTAGACCAGCAGAGACAGCAGGTGCTGGTTTGGCATCTGTGCAGGAGGAGAGCAGCTTGGCATGCTGCAAGCACAGGGAGCTGAAAGGGAGTTGTCAGAGCAGCTCTTTACCTGCAGGACTCACAAAGCCAACACTGCTCTCAGGAAGGAGCAGATCTCTCCTCCCTCAAACTGCCCACAGCTGCACCAGATTTAAGAGTCACAGCTTGACATATGATTTAGCAGCTGCAAGGGTTAACATGGGGGAATTAACAGGCATGGTGAGCTGGGTTCCTGTGTCAGCTCTGGCACCAATTTTGGGCCAGCTGAGCACAGAGGGGTGGCACTCAGCAGGGTGAGTATCACCTGGCTCAGAGAGAGAGTGACAGAGGTCACTAAGCTCAATACAGGGAGCCTCCAGCTGCCCTCAGTCCAACCTAGTACTCTGGCACAGAAGTATCCAACTCAGCCCAGCTCAGACAGCCCTGCTTAAGCATCCACACAGCACAGCAGGGATATGACATTAGTCACTGTCTTGCATGTTATTAGGGAGTAAGTACTGGGGCACAGCCAAGGCACCATCTAAGTCCTTAGACAGCTGGAGCATTTCAGCCCACTTTTCCAGAGAAGCAGCGGGTCAGCAGCTGGAGGCATCTCTTGGAACAGGTCTTTCAAGGTAAAGTCCAAGGAAGAGGGTCCAAGGAGACCCTCAGGGTGGCTCTCGCAGGGTGTAGCCAACCTGACCTTGACTAGCATTCCCCAGCCAGGCACGGTAATGGATTTTGTGAGTGCATCTGGCATTTTGGCTGCTGTACAGTGCCAGTGGGGACACCTTCCCCAGGTACTGTCATGCTACAAAGACATTTGCAAGCATATCTAGGTCTAGGCTAGTAGGAACAATATCACTCGAAATAACTAGCCCTTTGCCTACTGGCTTGGATTACATCCTCTGCCGACTCCTTGTGCTGGACACAGCTGCCCTTGACAGCTGAAGTAGCAAGGCCTGGAGGTTAATGTGCCTCACTTCTGCTGTGGACACCAGATCACACATTGGAGATAAAAGAGACTGGAAGCTATAGTTCGTCCTCTTGGCCACCTGGCATTGGTCAGTGACTGCCTCCCTTGAAAGTCTTAACCAGCTAATTTAAGTAGGCAGGAAAAGGGAGGTACAGCACAGCACACCTCCATCTGCCCTGGATGTGGCTGCTCCTTGCACCCCGGCCAAGTGGGGGATTGCGGGGGTGAGTGAGTTGCAAGCAGTATGTGGGTTTTGGAAGAGGGAAAAGAGGAGATTCAGAAGAGTGAATTCATCCCAAACAAGGGCATCTTGAAGCAGCATGACATATGCCTGAATGGCTGCTCCCAAATTCTGCAGGGCTCTCTGCACATTCAGAAAATGGAAATCCATGAGCCCAGTAGATCAAGCTTATTTACTCACATCTTTTGGATGGAGTTAGTCCCACCTGTCTTTATTCTCCAGCGGCAGCAGCTGGCCTTCAGTTTTTACCAGCCAATTTTCATCTGATTCCAAATGCTCTGGTAGATCATAATTTTACCCAAATGCTGTACTTGCACTAGCAGCTGTGTTTGAGGCACACCACAATGATGTGAGTACGTACTATGGCCTTTCTCTTCCCCAAGAAACAAAGCACATATGTGTTAGGACGGCAAAAGCAAACACAGGTATGTTGGCAAAGAAAAGTAGAAGAAAATTACTGCAATCCAATACACACCGGTGGCCCTACAGAGAAATTGATGAAAATAGGCCCAGAAACTTGTACCCAAAGGCTCTGTGAAGCTCCAGGAGTTACCGCTTTCAACTGATATTTCATGCACATATCTCTGCAGGTATGAAGAATATCTTGAAAAACGTGAGAATGAAAGCCTGGCTCTCTCCATGAGCCTAGGCACAGCCTGAAACAATAGATCACAGGTATGAACTATCCCATTTAGCTCAGACAGCTGAAAACCTAATGATGACAAACTAATGTTAACTTTGATAGGGCTGGCTGGTTTTGAACAGTGTCTTTCAGTCTGAGGGAGTCCACAGCTTTGAAGGAGTCTCCACAATAACCTCCACCTACCAGAAAAGCATCCTCCCCTCCACCCCCTCCTCAACACAGCACACTGAAAATATGGAGACAGCATGAAACAAATTGATGTTGAAATTAAAACAAATAACAGGAGTACTTTGCATGGTTTACATTATTCTGTGTCCTATTTCATTCCAGGAAAAAACAACTAAAGGGAAAAAAAAAACCTTTTAAAAATTAATCCACCACAGAATTTCTAGCCTGCTGCACAGGACACAGTATACACAGGGGGCCTGGCCACAATTTATTTCTGGACTGTTATGGGGGACACAAGAGGCAGTAACTATAACCAATTCAGCAGCAGCAAACTGACATTTGCAGTCCTCTTCTTGCTGCTATCCCCGATAGCAATGTACACGACCTATTGCTATTTGGTTGCCCTGCAATGGCATGATCCCTTAAGCAGCCTCAGTGATTGAGTAACAAATTCAACATGGGCAACCGAGACTGACAACACTTAATTCCTTGTGAGTAACCTTGCCACAAAACAAAAATAAAGCAGTATACAAAGCTTCAGACCCTCATGAACCAGACAGTGCTACCCTGTATGCATGAGAAATCTCCTCAAAATCTTCAGTGCCTAGATCTGAGTAAAAGGAAATGTTCTGCGAGGACAAAATGCAGTGCATGTAAACAAGGCAGTGAAACACATTCTGAACAGGAAACAATTCCTTGTGCTAAGCTTCCAAAGGCCTCAAAAAAATGAAAATATAACTTCAAATGCAAGCAATAGTAAATCCTCAAAGCCATGCTGATTTACCCCCATGGGCAGAACTTGTCCCCAGAATAAACTAACAGATCATATTTGCTAGCCTAATGGCCAGCATTCCCACACAGATAAATTATTTCATCCTGAAAAAACAGGTTACAGCCATTATACACATTGTCTCCAAAGCTCCGTTAATTCATTTCTTGCTGACAATCAAGGTGTGCTTTGGGATCATGCAAGCAAGCACAGTTCAGTTCTGTTTCTAATTCATCCCCGAAATGCTTAAAGCATGTAAAAATGCAACTGAATACCAATTAAGCGCAGTTGTGCTATTTAAACTGGGGGCTAAAGCTATGGCATGACTGCAAAATGCTGAACTCTTTCCCAATAAACGAAAAGAGAGGGTAGAGCAGCCTCTTTGTGGAAAAGGCTGCTTTGGGGGGTTGGGTGGATCCATTACCTTTTTGTCGCTCAAGCCAGACACCTGGTCCACGTATTCCTCTTGGATCATGAAGGCAGCCAGGTTGGCAGTGTAGCTGGCCAGAAAGATGACAGCGAAGAAGGCCCACACTGACACCATGATCTTGCTAGTGGTACCCTTGGGATTCTGCACTGGCACAGAGTTGTTGAACACCAGCCCCCACAGCAACCAGATAGCTTTGCCAATGGTGAAAGAGGGACCTCCTGGCTCTAGAGTGATTGAGAAACATGATCCCACAGTAAGCATCTTAGAGTAAGTGGTCTGCATTTCTCTTCACATATGCATCTTGACTTCAGAGTTAAAAGCAGTACCTATTCCCACATTTGAGATGAATATCCACAGCTGTGCTTCCCTATGCTCATGACAATATATCTCAGCAAAGTGCAACCCAGAAAAATTATTTTTTTAAAACGTCCTCAGACTTCAATATTTATTTTGTCTCAAAGATTTCTGCTGAAACCTTATACAAAGGTGTTTTGTTTTTTGTTTTTTGTTTTTTTTTAATCTGATTGGAGCATCTAAAAGCCCAAACATTCCACTTTGGTTCAAGTGTTGCCACCAAAAATAGTTTGCTCAAAGAAATTCTATCCTCATTTCTAGCTGTTCAACAGTGATGATGTCCTTGAACTCCCAGCATACACCTGTGCAAAAAAATGGCCTTCACTGTAGTTGTGCAGGTGTAAGGAAGAGCACCATCTGAAATAACAGGGCTCTAACAAATACTTCTGCAAGAGGGTTTAATTACCCAGTCTGCTGAAGACACACAAGCCAGCGAAAATGACAACTCCCTCTCCCCATGTTCTGTGTCTAAGGTACATAACAGTGACATATATTCTGGTCTATCTTGGGAAAATCAGCAGTTCTGCCCCAGACAGTACAGAAGCAGATCCAATGTTTTAAAAGCTGCTATTTTCCTCTTATTCACTTTTCAGTGTGGAAGCTCACACATACCCCAAAAGTCATGTGTGCTCATGAAGCACTAGGCCTGAAAACTTGTGAAATCCTGCCTTGTCTCCTAGCAGTCTCATATCCCTGGCATATGCTTGTTCCATTAGTGGGAACCCAAATGAAAATTTGCTCAACTTGAGCACAAGAGCAGCTGTCAGGGAGACTGCAAATGCAATTACTCCAAGGATCCTGCTTCAGACACCAGGAAGACCCTCTTAGGATGAGAGCACTCTGGCACAGTTCAGGGGTCTGTCTCTTTTCCAATGGTGCCAGCCTGCTTTGCAACCTTTTGGGTTAGTATCTTGTGTTTTATCTCCTCCCTTGGGTATGCTGACTAGTGCCCAGTGCTGCTGCCTGTGGTTAAGGTTGGCTCCAGCTCCAGAGGAACAAAAGGGAAGAAAGTTTTGATGCTCCTCTCCAAGCCCCTGAGCAGCAAATATCATAGATCATCTGAAGGCACTGTGTTACTGTAAATACAACTGAAAGGTGCAAGGGCTCATTTTGCACTCTGGGAACTACACACCAAATTCAAAGCAGAATCATCATCTGGCAAAACTGGAGCCTTTAGATGCCAGGGAGACAAAGCTGCTATAAGAAACATGATTTGGCAGTCCTTGTCTTTTTACATTCTGGAGTGGTAGCTTTATATCCCTCTCTATCTAACATGCCCTAAGACACACAGGTGCAAGGCCTGCAAATCATCAGTGGGAAACGTAAGGTGTAAGGAAATTTTGAGAAGTTCCCTCCTAAAGCCTTCCTTTCTCCACTGATCACCCCATGTGCTTTCACAGTTACTTTGTCAGCCACAAACCAAGACAGCAATGAGAGCCTCTGATCCAAACCAGGGACCCAGAATCCTTCTGAGATCTCCAACTTGAGTGCCCCAACAACAGCGCAACGTCATTTAGGGGCCAGATTAGGGCATGCCCACCTGACCCTGGAGAGAAAAACTTGATATCCGTAAAGAGAAAATAGAGGGGTGGGAGGCAGGAGTATACTGTCGTAGACTAGTTCAAATGCAGCCAAAGTAACATTAGCCAGAGTGTTCATTACCAAACATTACCAAACAAGCATTGCAGTCTCTGCAGCAGATTTCTACATCTTCACATTACATCTGTCAGGGATAATATCTGCCTGATCATGCAGTACCGTTCATAATTGCTCAGAAATATTGATACTTGCAGCTGTAGTTCAGCTAAATTAATAACTGCACAACTGCACACCTGTACTAAGAACTGCTTCTAGTTCTACATCTGTATTAATATATCTCAAGGGACTCACAGGTTTAACAGTATTTACTTGTGTACACAGATGCATGTGGTTACAATCAGTCGCCATATAAAGGCCCTCCACAGCTCCATGTTAAGAGATAAGTTCTCCACTTCTCTGTATTTGTGGCTCTGCTGCGTTCTCATTAACACATATTTTTTTTTTTTACTCTTCTCTAATTTGATAGCATAAATTTACTCAGAGTACTAGATCGGGGAGTGAGTGCATTTACCAATAACTGTGTCTCTCCCACTATCCTGAATGGACCAATAAACCCAGAAAGGTCTGAAGGGCTGATTCATCAGGAGATGAAGATAAGGAGATGATGGAAGGCTCGACTTGCTAACTTGCTAACTGTCATGACAATAAGAAAAAAAGGATGTCTCTTAGGCTGCTGTGCATCTTCTCTTTAACTCATTGGGCTGTCTTCTGAAGATTAGAACCACAACAATGTGTCCTCACTTGTTCCCATCTTTCCTGCTGCCCTTGCAAAACTTCCATCACCCACTACCAGGAAAATGAGCTTCCCACTTTCTCAGTCAGCCTTAGCAAGTTGAAGAGCCACGTGGGGGAGGGACATGCCCAGCTGACAGATGTGGAGTCTGGAGGACACAGCAGTGTGCAGGGAGGCCAGCAGAGTGGCTTGCTCTTTGGGAAGATGCATCACTGAAGGATGGATAGACAGCGCTGAGCGCTCTGATTGCCTCAGAGAGTGCAGCACTATAGGCACTGCCAGCACTGGCTACCAGGACCCATTTTCCCTCAGTGAGAAACGAGTGGGAGCTGGTGCATGCTTTAGAGATGAAAGGCGACACAGCTCCGTCTCCCAAGCCAAGCAAATTACCCATTATACACATTTGCTCTCTTCAGAGCCTTTTTTCTGCCTCCATCCCTGCTCTTTTTAGGCTGAACACAGACCTCAGAGCAGGCTAGACCCATATTGTGTTCAAGGCAAAGGAGACACCCTGACAAAGGAGCTCGGATTGGAAGCAAGAGAGGATCATAGCAAGGAGGGACTCCCCTTACCTCTGCCATCAGCAAGGCACCGATTATAGCCCACAGGGCTGAAGTACTCAAAGACGAAGACAGCCACCGCAGAGATGATAAGCAGCATCACAAACATCATCACCCATACATCAGCACTGAAAGGCTCTGGAGAGGAAAACAAAAGCATGGTGAAAGACCTGATACACCACCTCACACCTCCTTCACCTCCTTTGCTCTCCAGAACACCCCAGTGAGAGTGTGGGGCAAACTGGGCTGGGGAAAAATAGAGTTACAACAAAGCCTCCAGCCCCAGTCTGAAAAACATCTTGAATTGAGACAAATGTTTCTGTCTCTGTAATGACTGCATTCCTTCTTACTGTTATATTTCTGACACATGGCTCCATCTGGAACTAAATGTAGCCATTGTGGCATGCATTGATAAAATAAAATGCATTGATAAAATACTGTTCCCAGGAAGTCCTCCAGCACCATCTGGAGAGAGTGGGGAAAATCAAGCAGAACTGGCAGAGTTTCAGACAAGCATTCCACTTTCAAGATGCTATCGAGCCAAAGAGCATCTCCAAATTTCTGAGGTTCAGCCATAATGATAGTAGTTTTTTCAGCTATTCCTTTCCTGTAGCAATGGGAACGCTGGCTCATTCTAGAAACGTTACTGTTCATGTTCTGTAAGTGTTTGATCTCTGCCAGGTTTTCTATTTCTCCAAGCCTGAACACATAAAGATGGGACTGAACAGATCAAAGAAGCTTAGAACTTTGCTCCAGACTATAGCCTGTTTTAAATTGCAATTTAAAATCTTGGAGTAAACTTTATCATTGCTTTTACATACCCCAGCAATATTGATGGACTTGGCCAAAGGCAAAAACTCCTGAAGAGTGAGTAGTCATGAAACTCCTACTTAAAGAGGTTTAGAAAATATTTTTTACCCATATAAAGTTATTTCTGTTTGTAAATATTCTCAGGGTACTGGCAAAGACCAGACAGTAATTATATAAAACATACACTGCATTTGCTGCATCATAAAACATTTCATGAAGCCAAATAGTAGATACTAGGAAGACATGGAAGTCTTAGGGAAATGCAGTATCATTTCTGCATTCTCTGATCACCCTCCACCACCAAAGGACATTAGAAATCACTTTACTGGAAGACAGTGTCAGCACAGAACCGATGGCTCTACTCTTCTTGAAAAGCTCTATTAGATCTCTAACTTCTACCAGTTGTTCTGTCAAGGGAAGGCAAGTTAATACCTTCTTTACAGAAAATTTCTCGCAAAGTGCAACAATTTATTGCTAATTGTTATTACTAAGTACTATGGCATACCAGCTACAAGGTTTGAATCATTTTTCTTCTGGCCTACACTCCTAAAACATGCTATTAGCTGAGTCACTGGGAAACAATGTGCTGCAGAGTAGATGACAACTCTAAGTGAACCCAGACTTTGCTGGGATTAGGCACACAATTGCTGAGGCATGCCTTGGACCTCCTAACAGTGCCTGTTAGCATTTACCTGGATTTTGCTTGCTTGGGATTTAGAACTAAAACATCAGAGTTTATTTTTATACCCCTGTCCCACAGGTACTCCCAAAAAGGAACTTTCAGGCTAAGAATCACGAGCAACCTTCACCTAATTTTTGATGAACACTAGGTGAAATGTTAATTTTAGATTAAAATGATACCTAAGAAGGCAGAAGGTGAGACAGTTCCATTGCTACGTGACACCATGACGCTGATTCCTGTCTCAATGAAGGGCACAGAGAAATCTACTACTTCTGAACGCTCCTCATTAATGGTGAGGGATCCTACAGCCATATAGGCCCGTTTGGTGACAACCTGGAGGAAGGAAAGGAAGAGATCACACACAGACCTGAGGCACCTCTCAAGCATCACAGCCAAACCCCTTCTCACTTTTCTGCCTTTCCATACAATCCTTTTATTCTTGTAATCCCATTCCCTATATTGTTTCTATCATCCCTCCTTTCTAATCTTTCATCAGGACACCTTCTTTCAGGAAATCAACAGACATTAATCTTCCCCTCAAAGCTGGTATGTGTATAAAAAATAAATCTGCAGAGGTCTTAGGATAAACACATCATCCATTGAGAAGACGTCTTATCTCATTTTTCTGTCCTTGCTTTCTCCTCCCTCTAACACTGCAAAGTCTTATTTCATTCTTTATGCACCTTATATATGATCTAAGCATAATACAGGTTGCAGCCTCTCTGGTGCATGGATATCACCCTCTTTCTTTGACTGTGAAGGCCAAATATGTGACACTATAGAGAATAATAATTAATCGTCACATAGGAAAGGTAGACAAGGTCAGAGTGTCAGAGCCGATTAATTCACCTGGTGCCCAGAAAGAATCCAGGTCAATCATTTCTATGGAGCCACCTCTGTCCCTGCCATGGAAGGTGACCCAATAATGACAGCAGACCAGACCTGACCCATGTCACCCAGCAGAGGGATGAAGCCCACCATGCCCCCCTTTGTTGCTGACCTCTCCAATCATTCCATTCCATGTCCCATTGATCTTTTTCCCATGCTTGCCATTAGTCACCAAGTAGAGGTCATAGGTGAACTTGACAGACTTTGAGATTTTCTTGAGGATGTCAATGCAGAACCCCTTGCAACATTTCTTCATGTAATCTGGCTCCTCATCAGTTTTGTTCCTGAACCATCACAACAACAAGGGGTTAAAACACTAGGGAAAACTCCCTTAATTCCCTTCTTGTGTCAATATGCCCTCCCCCTTACATAATCAGATGTGGAGAATTTAACTTGTGCAGTCTGTGCTGGAGGGTGAGGGGGCATACTACAATGATTTGCCGAAAGGAGCCGGTCATGAATGGACACAGGCTAGGTGGGGCAAAGAGAAGTGGCTTTTCTAGGAAGGATTATCAGGGTATGATGGTATTGGTCTAAGAGACTTTCTACATTCTGCTGTGAAGGGAAAGCCCAATAGGAGCAGAAAAACTCAGGGGTGCATACTCAGTCACTATGCGTTTCTGGCAAGGGACGGTGTTCCTCATGCATGTGCCACTTAGGGGGTCCACATTTTCCACAATGACGAACGGTGCCTCTTCCAAGGTCACGATACTCAGGTGATCATCCTCGCGTTCCTCAGAGTCGGGATACAGCTCAAAGCGGGGCCACACATAATACTTCATCTGCAACTTTTTTTCCTTCCATTTCCCCACCTGTGGAGACATAAACCACAGAATACAGACTTTTAGGTGCCACATCCCTCTGCATTAACCACAGCTCACACGGGCCTGGGCAGGAGGACCACTCTGGAGTACCCAAGCTCATGGCTCAGTTAAATTAAGGACATTCCTGGGGAGAAGGCTCTGAGTAAGTGGGTTCAAACCAGAGGGATGTAGAGAACAAGAAAGATGTCTGGGTTGTCTCATCTCTGTGATACTTTCACCCTCTGGGAGAATGAGTGGATGACCAAGGGGGACACCACTACTATGGTCAAACAGACATGGTGTCTTTCAATTTTCTCAGCCAAAAAACAGAAACAGAGCTTGTTTGTCTCCTTGAAATGTTGACTTCAGCCTAGCCACAATAATAATTCTTTCCTGCTAAAAAAGAGGAAAAATATATTTAAATGGTGAAAAAAATGTAATTTTGAAACAGAAATTGAAATACTTCACTTGAAAAAGTCAAAACAGAACTTCTTTATTTTGTAAAAAATTTTGTCTTTATTTGTTTTCAGTGAAATTCATTAAACAGATTCATTTTAGTCAAACTTCATTTTGTCCAGCAATAACTCTTTGTTCTAGAAAAAGGTTGCCCATTCCTAGTCAGGACTGAGTTCTTCCAAGGGAGGCAACTGAAGAGGGAGATGTTTTACATTTTCAGGACAGTCTTCAAATGTGAAGAACACCGACAGAGATGCTTGCTAGCTGTAGTTCTTGCTATCCCCTGCTAAGGCCTTACTGAAATAACGGCTCTTGTCATTTCACAATGACTTGGTTACGTACCTTTACTGGAAACAAGGAAATGCTCTGTGTCTCTGACATACGAAAAATAAAGTCAAAAAGCATCTATGATTTTTCACTCTTGCTGTTTTTGCTTAATTATATATTGCAATTTTAGACCTTCTTGGTTTCCATTTTTTAAGCAAAGAGAGATCATATCTTCAGTGGTCAGAAAAGGGGGTTGGGATTCAGTTGCCTTATACCTACTGCCACAAATAAGAGCTGTTTTGAAGCCACTCCAGTCCCTGAAGAAATGATACGTGTAGCACAGCCACTGCCCATGGTAAACCATTCCTTGCAAATATTCCAGGAAAAGAAAAAAACTCTGAACATCAACTATGCTTTCAACTATCAAAGTCTTGCCTTTGTTCTCAATTTCCCCCATCACAGTTGACACTAATTAGCACCTTGGCTGGCAGCTGAAGCTGAGAGGGCAAGAAACTAAATGGGCTTTAGAAGGAATTTTCCTGCACAATCCTCAAAGAAAGCCCTCCAAGCCAGGGCTGAGATACGCTGACTTGATGGCAGAGGCAGTGTGAGTGTGTGGGAAGCTTGCACGATTGCTCTTAGTGGTGTACCTGCTTGGTGGGTAAATAGAAAAGCTTCATTCCACTGCAATCCAACACCCCTCCCACCACCCCCAAATTTCAGTAATTTATTTATTTAAATGACAGGAAGGGAGGGAGAAGCACTTATTAGAGGCTCATTAGGTGTCAGCGGTTATTCTGTGAAACTCAAAGCCCAGCTGGGGTTTGGCATTTGAGACCAGCTAGAATTCACATAAAACACTTGTCACCTTCAAAACAAACAAGCAAATGCTTCATCTGGCCATGAAAGAAAAATCCACTCTGGAGGCTTGTGGACAGAGAGGAAAGGCAGAAGAACTCACCCAGAGACGGTAGATTCCCCATCCATCCCTACAGTGTAAACACAGCACCCTCATACTGCTTGGACCAGCAAGCAGGGTACATAGCTATTTTCTCCTTTCTCTATTTTTTTGTTTTGTTTTGTTTTTTTGTTTAGTTGGGTTGGTTTTTTTTTGAGGGAGGTGTCTGTTTTTGTTGTGTTGTTGTTACTTGAGTGGGCAGGTAGAAGTTGTTTTAATTTTAAAATACCTTTTGAGCAGCAGGTGAAAGCTGGCTGGCTGGGAGCCCTGTGAACTGGTGGCCTCTTTTGTCTGCAGAAGACAGGTAGTGCTGTCTGGGGCAGCAGATGGCCTGTACTCATGCTAATATCTAAGCCTGGATGTGAAGAGTGCATTTCTGAGGGAATAAAGAGCATACACTCACATGCCTACCCAGGGTCTGCTCAGACCTAGATTTCCCACTCGTTGACCAAGCAGGTCAATTTATCATCATCTGAGCCAGAGATTTCTGCAGTACAACTTTAGCCCTCAAGTAACTGACCTTAAATCCCCAAAACCAGTTCAGTGAAGCCACCAGACAAGCAGAATAACTGCACACATGGAGCTCAGTAGGGACCAGTGATTAAGATGCTGCACAGAACAGCCCAGACTTCAGCTCAGTAACATTAACTTATCATAGAAATAAGTGGTTGATGAAAGAGACATCTTGCAGAATCTCAGCAGCACTTAGATATCACAGTAATAGGCATGATATAAACCCCTAAGTGATAAATTAGATCAGATAGGCAAACCCAATTCATAATTACCCAGAAGTTCTCTGGGACAGAAAGGGGAGTTCATAAGGCTGCGTGCCAGGCACGTTTCACAGTGTTGTACTACATGGCCAACATTATGAAATTAGGATAACAATGACAGTCTTGCCACAGCCTCCCTCGTCCTGAAGGACTTAACCTGCAAATACAGTTGTCCATATAAAATCATTCTAAATTGCCCATAAGGAAGAAAAACAGGATGTAAGGGAATGTTCTGACCTAAATTTTCAAATTAACTATGGAGTGTCTCAAAAATACGTGCAAATACTATGTTTCATTGCTAACCTGAACAATCAGGCATGCCATATACCTGCAGACATGTACAGATATGAATAAGCAAAGTCAGAAAAGGTTTATGAATTAAGAGGTGGCAGACTTCTTTAGATGCTCATGGAAGCAAAGGTCAAATGTGTATGCACTTAGTTAGAAGAGCAGGCTTAAGCAGCATGTGGGCAAGGACAGTAAGGATAATAAGAAACACCACATGTGCAGAGGATGGAGGCAATGCAAGAGTGAGAAAATACAAATGTGCATCATATGCTAGATAATCTGCCATGAGAGGAAAGGAGCAATTCGCTGTGGGGACAGAGGTTAGCCACAACAGAATTAAATGTCACAGATTTGTCCAGGTAATGAAGCCTACTCTTAAAGAATATAACCTGTCAAGCTGTGCAGAGCAGAGCAAGGCACTCCTGAAGTCTCAGGGTATTTGGTATTAACAGCTTGTGAACTGTTATTACTTAGGTTTTGCCCAGTGCTTGCCTCAGCAAAAAGAAGAAAAATAAACCATCCCAGGCATCCTACGTATTGGTCACCCTGCAGTTTCAAGATCCACTGGGTGTTCTCCAGTCAGAGTCGTCATCCAGACTCCCACCGGGAGCCCTGGAGGGTCACAGAATCAGCAAAAGTAAGGATGCTAGGGATATTTAAAATCCCCTTTCTAATCATATTCTCCAGTCTCTAGGTATGCTCCTGTATGGCAGGGCAGGTCTACTAAGAGTCAGATTTTCACCTTAACTTCCCTTTGCTCTGTACCACATGTGATCTGGAAAGCTATTTCAGTTGGGATTAATTTGGAGGTGTTGAGAGAGGATAGCAGCTAACTTTTACCTTAAATATAAGATCCTACTTTGGAAAACAAGCTGTTGGAAGTAGAAGTCCAGTAAATTTGCAAAGTATGAAAGTGAGAGCTATTGTAGAACAAAATGTTAATCATATATACTATTGGTTTGCCAAAGTATATAAGCTATCCAATGCAGACAAAAGGTAAGATTGCCTATGCCAGGGGAAAATGAGAGCCTTTCAAAAGCCTTCCAGCAGGCTGGTAAATTGCCTTAACCATGGTATAATGCACCCAGAATAAGTGTTCTGCAGTATGTTAACGTGCATCTTTAATGAAAGGTATATCATATTAGTTCCCTGAAACTAATTCTTAACAGAGGCTTTTCTCTCCTCCCAAGGGAAGCTAAGGCTTGTAACAGCCATTTGTGGCAGATGTTTGTCTAACCTGTCCTTACACTGACAGAGAGCCCAGAGTCTCCACGGGCAGTCTATTCCAGTGCTTAACTATCCTTCCCATTAAAAAGTTGGTTGTTTTTTTTCCTGATGTCTAACCTAAATCTTCTTGCTGCAATTTATACCAGGAGAGTGTATTTCCTTATTCTTCTACATGTGCTCTTTTCAGTGTTATCAGGTCAATAAGATATTTATAACACAGAGGAGCTGGTAGTCTCATTCAGTGGATAACTTACATCCTACACTGGCAAAAGCAACTGCGTGTTCAAATGACCAGCACCCAGTCTCACCATTTACAAAATCCTTACCCAGATGGGTAGTACAGACAAGTGCAAGCTACTCACATGAACTTCCAAAATTGTATGTTCCAGCCAGAGCAGAAGCCAGTCTCTAAGCATCTCCTAGCATGCAGGACTTCAAAGCACAGGAGCATCTGGAGAAACCTCTAACTAATGTCAACAGATGGAAAACCAAAACCTCCTAGAAATTTGGCTTTCAAGGACTAGGCCACAGAAGACAGTTCTGGATAAAACCAGAAATGTTCAGATATATTTCTCAGGCAAGATGCTCAGAAGCATTACATTCATATTTGGGGTGAAGATTCAGGGGAAGGCCTGACCCTTCAGGTGCTTGCTTTTCACCAGGCTGCAGGAGAACTATGTCTGGGCAAAGTCTTTTGATAGTTTTTATTTCATTCAGGCTCCCATTTGCACCATGCCCTGAGCTACAATCTTTTAATTTAAAATCTTCTCTCAATTCCTGCCATTCCGGGTATAGAAGAAATACAAAAGGAACAAAAAGGATTTGGTTTCATTTACAGAATAAAAGAAAGACCATCCCAAACTCTCTTAGGACCTGAACTGCTTTCTACATTTCCCCAAAAGTTCTATGTTTCCTCCCTTATTACGTGTTTTTTTTTCCAGAAGCTGAGGGGCTTGTTCATTCTAGTGGGGAAACACTAAGGCAACAACACAGAGCATGGATTAGAAGGCAGAAATTCCCTATTCCACCAAGGACCTTTGGAATCTGATCTGCACCCTTGTGCCTCCACTCCACATTATGTAAAATGGAGATAGTGGTATTTTTTCACCTCTGGGGTGCACTGGGGACATAAACACAGAAAAGGCCATGGGGCTTACAGGTAGTATGGAAATGAGGAGACACACACATGTGTCTAGAGCTAGATGAGAGAACATATACAGCATGCATCTGTGAATGGTGTAAATATGAAACTTCCTGTCTTTTATATTTGCTGTCAGATAGTTAATTGGGAAAAACTTACATAACTTTTACACCTGATTTTAATACATGAAAAAGGGAAGATCAAATATAGAAAAAGTAAAGGTAAGATGCTGGGCAGCAGGCAGAAAATAGCAGTGTTATTGGTAATGAAGCTGATGGAAAAGCATACTTAACCCCTCTGGGAAGCAGGGAGAGTCCAGGGAGAAATAAGAGTCTTGTCAGTACAATTCGTACAGGTCCTGAATGAGGACATGGGAAAACCAGAACAACTGGGCAGGACCAGAAAAGGGCTACTGTAGGAATAATAGCACCATAGAAATAGCAATTATAACTGGGACACTGCCAATGGAAGTATGCACTGCTCAGGGTACATAAAAGTAAAGGTAAACCTGGGCAATGCTGTTTTAACCTTAATGTTGCAGTAGACTGTGAAGAAATAAATCATGCATGAATAAAGTGGAATCATTTGGGACTGAGATAAGTTTTTGGAAGGCTGGTGCAAGATATTCCACCAGGACTGAACTACAGAGATCTACTGTAGCTCCACAAGCTTGACTTTCAGTCTGGATAGAGATGATGTCATTAATGTTATTAAAGAGAAATTATATCAGGAACTAAGTCATTATGGGAGACTAGCTTTAAAGAGAAAAGGCGGAGAACAAATGCAAATTTTAACAGCAGTACCCTGATGTCTTTTTCTCTGGATTTGATAGCTGACATACTTCTTCAACCCAAAATTACTCAACAGGTAATAGGTCATGCTGGTTTACACTAGGTTTAGGCAAAGCAGTGAGGAACCTTACAGAAAAGCTAGTTATCGGAAATAACCTTGGATTGAGCGATTAGGGGAACAGAGAGCCTGCCTTAAAAAAGAAGATTAAAAAACTTGTTTAACCTAGATAAATGAAAGCCAAGAGGGAATATGACTGCTCCTTATAAATAAAGGGGAGACAGATAGACAAGCGAGGAAGAAAGGGGGGTTTTAAGAAGAAAAGCGCTGTTGGTACAAGAACAACTGGTTGTGAGGAAATTTGCCTTGAAAATAAGATGTATTTTAACCATCAAAGAAGGGAAGTTCTGGAACAGCTGTCCAAAAGGAGCTGTGAAAACAACTAAAATGGAGTCAAGAATAAACACAACCGGTTTGTGTAGGGCTATATGATATTGCTGTCTAGAGCAGCAGGGATGGGACCAGATGAGCCTTTCCAGTTCAGTGGCCTTGAGTAAACAGAAGCAAGAGGAGGAGTTCTTCTATGGATAACCTCTTTTCCTTGACTTTTCAGCCTGCAGATGTCAAAACTCAGGCTTAATCATTATATCTCTGTCCCTCAGGTAATCTACATGAATACAAAGATTCTTGGTATCTCCACCTCCTAGGATCATACTTCTCTCATTCAGCAGCAAAAATTTCTCCAGTGCCCTGAGAATAGAATATTCCTCTTAGCCTTCACCCAAGCTGGTTGAGTCTTGACTCTCACATGTACAGTGCTGACATCACAGCCATTACCAAAAGTATAATTCCTGTGATGCTACAGGTCTGTATCCTCACATAGGCTGGTCTACAGCAGGTGGAGAAGGGATGCCACAGAGAGCAAAAATCTCCTGTTTACAGACACTTAAGGTGATTAATTAGCCACATCAGCCAAAGCAGACAAGAAATAGTTGTAAATGCTCCACATGCAAAATTAATTAACGCAGAAACAACATTCCTTCCTGAACCTCAAGTTCACCTTCCACAACCACCTGGGGAAGGCTGCTTTCTTCACTGCACCTGCAGAAGCAGGAATTGCTTCAAACAGCCTGTCAATTACATGTGTAGGCTGCAGGAGATGGTGGAATTTTCTTCCTTCTATATTTATACAGCACCTAGCATATGCTGGAGAGAGGTTCTGCTTAGAATACAGGCAGGGTGAAGTACTTGCTTTTGCCTTGCAACTCATTCTGGGAATAAAAGCTCTTTGCAGAAACACAGTCAACCAGCTCACTGAGGTCTGGCATTTACACAGCTCTTGCCATTTTTGCTGAAACATTTCTTTCCTGGTGCATTTATGTTTTTCGTAATTGCTGAGGTCCTGTCCCCTGCCATGATTAGCCTGAGAAGGTTAATGAGATATACTTTGAGTGCTTCTGACTTCTGCAAAATCAGTGAACTATGGAGCTCCACTGGTGTCACAGAAAGGTCAGAGCTGTGAGAATGCCAAAGTGTTTGTCTTGGTAATCATTCTTCCAAACCAGAAGGTACCAAGAGCTCACTACAGGCATAAAACCAGTGAGGATCACCTGATAGCTCTCTCTGGGAGATGGTGTTGTTCTTGGTAGTAGTGTTAACTTGGTAGTCCAGGAAGTGGTTCATCCAGGCAAAGCTGACTCATGCAGAAGCAGCATGGTTTCCAGAGGGACATACTTGTTTGAGGTCCTCAGTGCTATCTGATGTACACATAACCGTGATTTATGGAAATGCAGGCTGCAATCAGCACAGGCATAATTAGGAGACATGAGGGAGAGGTTACAGGAAGATGTTGATGGCAGTGTGGGTAGTGATCTGAGTAGGCTGGAGGATGTAACTCAGCAAAGCCATAGCTTCTAGAGGGGGGCAGATCAGGTGTTAGGATTTTGGAAGAAGAATTAGGAAAAAATGCATATCTTAACAAACACTGCAGATTGACTGTACCATCCAACATAACCCACCTCCAGCTAACAGGCAGTGACAGCACCTGACTCAGGCTCTTCAATAATGTTGCATCCTTTAGAGCTGTCATGCCCTTCTGAAATTACTCTGAGGAAAGGTAAGTTTAGTACAATGTCCTAAACACCAGCAAGATCAGTCTATTCTGATTCTGGTCTGAGAAATAAAATCCAAAGACAGGGAGCTCACACTGCCCCTAACATTTCTCATCTAAGGTGAAAGAAGATTTCACTTTGAGCATCTCTACTGCTCTGCTCTGCAGAACCATGGAGCAGGGGAAAATATTTCAGGGATACTGGTAAGCTTGCAGTTTTTCTGTCACGGGGGGTTCAGAAATCACAAAGGTTTAAAAACCCCTGTATTTTTATGTGCATGTAGAGACATCTGAATGGTTTATGAAAGCATTTCACGGTCTCTAGGAGTGCATCCGCATTGTGCAGGTGTGTGTCTGCATCCAGTACGTGTCCATGCATGTAATGCCCTATCTAATGATTTTTCCCCTTGGCTTTCCCTGTTGAGCGCTGGGCTTGGGTTTGCATTTTGCTGAGCTTTCATTTCTTTCACTCAGACTTTTTTTTCTTAAAACATGTTACACAGAGGGAGGGATGGGCTTGCCGATTCACACTGTAGCCTGGGAGATGGTTTAGAGCTTCAGCTGGTAAGTGGGTCCCATACAGCAGTGTACAAAACCCCAACATGTGTTCCCCTGTGCAGTGACACCTACTTTTTACACAGAGTATCTCTCCCAGCATCTCTTGTGATCTGAGGCTGAAGGAATGTTTGAAAATGCAGATCTAGAGGAAGGACAAAAACATTTCCTTGTGATGAGAAAAGCTTAATGTTGAAACAGGACCTGGCACGGTTAGGAGAGGAGGCAACATGAAGAGAGGGGGTGGGTTGTCTAAAACTCATGGTTTTCTGAGTTGTGCAAGCCAGACCAAGGGCACCAATTTGAAAAGCATCTCCAAGAATATCAGCAAGATCCTTTAACCTTCACTGGGGGATGCTGCAGCAGGTGAAACCTCCCCATCCTGAATACACCAGCCAGAGCACCTGCCTTCTGCACAGCAGCCCCACATTGCCCCCATATAGAGATGCACACCTGTGGAGGGAGGCACAGGCAGGCACGGCTGCATGCACACTCCTGCACAGAGAGACACAAGGTGCTTAGCTCCTCTCTTGCTGGTGAAAAGGGTTGGAACATGCCTCCTCTGGAGGAATTACTGCATATGTGAGGAGCAAGACTCAGAAGAGGCAGCTACAGAACTGCATGTCCCTGTTTCTTTCCTCTCCCACCAAGAGCTCGGGCAGCTGATTGCAAATGCTGTCCCTGCCTGCCGCACACCCTCTGTCTGGATCCTGGCCCTGCATTCACACTGGCATAGCCACTAGCAAGCCCCACACCTCCACACCTTAGAGTGCATGTCTGCATGCCCCCCCACCCCCAAACTAGCACATGGTGGGGACCCTCATGCACTGCACTGGGGCCATCCCAAGGGACAGCCAACTAAGCTGCTGCTCAAAGTTGCCAGTGGATCTCCAAATTGAGTTCTGCTCTGCACTCTGGTTCTCTGCCAGGTCTCTTCACTCAGCTTTGCAAAGGCACCAGATGGGAAGCAAGGCTGTGGGATAGGGGCAACCAGGGACACTCTTGCTCAGGGGTCCTCAAACTTTTTAACCAGGGGGCCGGCACGCAGATGCAGTGGCAGGCAGTCATCTGCGGCTGCTTGGTTCCCCCCCCCCAACCCCCGGCGGGGGAGGGGTGGGGGGTTCTCTAAATATCGGGGGCGGATTGAGGACCCTGGGGGGCTGTATCCAGCCCGCGGGCCATAGTTTGAGGACCCCTGCTGAGTCTTGCTGCTTTCCTTCTATGCCATGTGTGGTTAAGGGGGCTGCTCTCTGGCATCCTTGCACCTTTTCTTAACTACAGTCTCCTTTGCCTGTCTCTACGGAGAAGGCATGGAATAACCTCATGCTCTGACTCAGTTTCTTCCTCCCTCCTTCTTTCTTTTATTCATTCAGGTGCTCCCCAACAAACACAGGAGATAGGGGATGCGAGTGGGGGAAGTAGAGGCAACAGACATCCCATGTCTCACCTGTGTGAGCAGAAAGGGACGGTGGTCCCTCATGCCCAGGCTCATCAGCACCCTTGTTCCCACCTACCCACAGTCCTGTTCCCCATCATTGCTGTGCACCCATGGACATTGTCCCCACTGCACAGACCTGTCTCCTCATGTGCTGACTTCATCATATCTTCAGTCTGCTACCCTGATGCCCCCATGGCAGGATTTGCCACAAGAACGAGACCAGTGCAAGCAGTAGAGAAACCTGCAGGGATGAGATGTTATTTCCCCCCGCTGGCTTAGCTCCCAGTGACTTAGACCTGGGCTGGGTGGTTTGTCCCCGCCCCAGCAGTGCCCAAACCATAGCCTCACCTTTGTCTTGAAATGAAGTGCTGGCCCAAACCACACCAGTGCCAGTACTGCACATTTCTGCCAGCAGTGAGCATTGCCAGGGTACTTCTGTCCATGCTGCTGCAGACCAACCCCTCGTGCAGGAGAGGCTGCCAGGCCAGTCAGGGCTCCCAGGAGTTGGTGTGGGCTCTGCTCCCCATCTGGAAACTCCTTCTTTAGGAGCACATGTTTCAGCCTCTCTGGTGGAAGAGGACTCCAGAAGCAGAGCCCATGAGCTGCAGGACCCCCACCTGACCCACTGCTACAGCCAAGCACTGGGCTTTGCTTGAAAACCGTGGCACTCTGCCAAGTTTCAGCAGAGCATTAGACAAGACCCGCCAGCTCTACCTACACCCTACAGAGAAGACCTGATCCTTGGATGGAGCCCATCAGTGGGACATCTGGTTCACTGCACACGTGTGTATTACTGTCATGCTGGCTGGAGCCACTGAGCGCTCTATGAGCAGCAGGGAGCAGATCTGCCAAAGATCTTGCTGCTTCCCCATTTTATACACAGGTGCAGACACACACACAGAGGTACCCCCAGAAGCAGTTATCCTAAGCCGATCTGGGCTTGGAGTCCAGGCAGAACTGCCAAGGGCCCAGCTGAGGCCATCTGGGCTGCGAGTTATCTCTGTGCAAAAGGAGTACCATCAGACCTGAGTATGGACAGAAAGAGAGGTAACCTTGAAATCAGCAATTTGGGAAGGAGAGAGAAAGCTGTGTATTTGCCAACCCCATCTAGCAAAGACGGGTTAAGCCAAGGACTGCTTTCCTGGGAACACGGCTTTAGGAAGATAAAATCTTCCCTTCTCTTAGCCCCTGTGGACCTCAGGTGCACGTGCTTTTCAAAGATTTGTCTGTCATTTTGTGCCTAAACATGTCAACACAAAGCAGATCTTGTGCCATTCCCTTTCTGCAGCCTAAAAGTAGAAGAACAGGCATGACAGAGGCAGTCTTGGAGGCACAAGATAAATCTAAGGCTCTCAGCAGGTTGCAAAAGGTCTTTTGTGGCACATGTAAGTCCACACATGGAATGACTTCTTGCAGTCTGGAGTTAGCTGGATGACTTCAAATGCGTATTTAAATGTGTATGTACTGTATAGTTACCTCTGTTATAAGGGGAGCAAGTAGTAAGCCTGCAATTAGGTTCTCTGACACTTTCCATTACAAGAGTCTTCAGGCCAGTTCCCTGAGAAAAGCCAACATGTCCACGTTTTACAACAGGCATTTGAAAGTCAGCAGGGGAAAAGCCCTGAGGCTAAGGACATGATTTTTACTTTGGCCCATCAAATTCACTCTGGACTGCATTGTAAACTGTTAAATAATCATAATTTCTTTTCTGTCATTTTCTTACAGAAATCCTGGCAGACAGCCCAAACAGCATCTGAGCATAAACATTTTAAGAGCTAAGTCCATCAACCCGGTAAATCAGTGGGGACATCCCCACCAGTATCACAGCCAGTACAAGGAACACCTCAGCTTTGGCAGAGCAAGGGAGAGGCAAAAGCCCGATCAGGCTGCCCACTAAATGTGGACAAACCATCCAGGTTCTCCTCTCTCTTTTAAATGCACCTCACTGTCAAAAGGTCACTTGGACTCCACCACTTAGGATGCAGAAGAAAGGAAAACCAGTCTGAGCAGCCATGACTCTCTGTGGAACAAGTACAGGTTAGTCACTAGGCTGAAAAGTCAGACTCAGTGCCAAAGGCTCAGTATGCATGAGAATGAACAATACATTTCTACAGAAAATATTTTGGGTTTTCCCCTTAAAAACAAAACAAAACACACACACACAAAAAACATAAAGCAAACTACACTAAAGGAACCTTACTGAGGTTGAAATATTAGGAAATGACAGGTTTACAGTTTCTTTTTCAGCCTTTCTTTCATCCCACTTGTGTGTGGACATTTTGATTCAAGTTTTAATTAATAAGTGCATGAAACTCCCTCCATGGGATCCCTGCCTCAATCATTGTACTGCTCCTTCAAGTTTCTTTGCAGAATTAAGGTGGCCTGGGAAACAAGACTGGCATTTCCTAGCTTGAAATCACAACCTAAAAATGAAATCACTGTTCTTTCATTTTCTATATGTAATTGCTTATACAGCTTGAATGTGCAAAAGCTCTTACAAAACCAATAAACAGGCCAAGAAAGTATCAGTGAAGATGAAGAAAGAGCTGTCCATGAATCACCAAGCAGTGGCAGAGGAGAGAGGAATAGAGACGGTGGTGGACAGCAAACCAATCAACCACTGTAGAGATTATGCAATCCCGTTTTATGACAATATAAGCAGCACTGACCTTGCCGAGGGGTTGAACAAGGCAAAGAAAGTAGAAGCCAATTGAAAAGGAGCACTGGAGAGAGGTAGAAGAGGGTGAAGCTGGCAGGTCCCTCATGGTCATGGTGCCCAGAAGGTGAGAGGAAAGGAAGGCACTAATCAGGCAGATTATGCTGCAGGCAGGTTTCTCATGTTGCAGCACTATGCTTGTAACAGGCTAAAGGAGAGAGAGGGCTGGTCTGCACGGCAGGTATGGACAGGACCAAGCTGGTCTAGTCTGTGTAACCTTCGAGTAGAGGCATGAGGGTGGGGGTATATGGCACAGAGACACCAAGCCACTTACTGTCCAGATGCTGTCTAGCTATGTTAGCTCAGCAGGGCTAAATTGAGAGCCGAGGCATCTTGCCAGGCTCACGCAGCTGCCTTGCACCATGCCGAGCTGCTGCGTCCCTGTGGCGCTGCTCTGCATGTTGTGGATTTACTATCGCAACCCTATGCCAGCACAGGCATCGCGTAGCTGAGTTTCACAGGGCAAACTTGCCCTAAGCAGCTGCAGCAGCTGTGCAGAGCACAGATGCTTTCTCCCCAAATGCCCAGGAGTGAAGGGACCCAAGTGCTGGCTGTAATCTTGTCCTGTGCTTACTCTGTGACCTTAAGCAAGCCACTGAAGCTTTCTGAAACTCAATTTTCCCTCTATTAAAGGGTTTTAATAATCCAGCCCACATTGCAAGGGGCATGAACAGGGTCCTAACAGCTGGGAGCAATGACAGAAGTCAGTATAGTAAGGAGATGCCTCAGCTTATCCATCCCGCAGGAAACTGTGCAGCTCAGGGCTGCACCTACAACACCCTCATGCCCCACACCAGAGGAAGGAGCTTTGCCATAGAAGAGTAATAGTTACTGTAGAGCAGGTGACCACACGGCAGTCAGCAGTGGAAATCTTGCTGGTTAATGACAGAGCAGCAGTACAGCAGGTCAAGCATGTGGATCAACAGCTGTAAAAGGAACAGCGGGATTATATATGGTACTTGCTAAGGACTAGTTTGGGATCACGAGATTAACTAAAGCTCAAGAGCACATTCTTGGTCCTCTCCAGCTGCCCTGAAAGCTGAAATGGCACAAGTGACCAGGCAGTTGTCTTTCCTGGCTCTCTCAAGATACCTTTCCTGGAAGAAAGAGCACAGCAACATTTGAGCTAGCACAGCATCACACATCCCTGCCCCTTCCAGCCTCCAGGAAGCAGAGCCATCTCACCACCTACGCTCAACACATAAAGCTCTATCAGCTGAGGGCCCAGGCCACAGCTCTACCTCGTGGTTCTGAGGCAGCCTCTCTATCTTGGGATAGACCCCATGCAGTAGGTCTCCACACACATAGGTGAGATGTGGGTGGGAAGGAGGCTGCAACCTCTTCAGAGGGCAGAATCACTTCTCCTGTCCTGCCCTCCTCAGACCCTTACTCCAGGGATGTTCCCCAGCTGTGGCTCACAGCTGTGGTTCACCAATGCAGTGCTGTCTTGTACAAGGAAATGGAGGTAGGCTCCAAGACCTGGGCAGGAGAAATGTCCTTAAGAGAAGGACCAACTGATCAGCAGTTCTCAGTGATGAGACAGGCACTGTGGTGGGGTGGCCTGCCAGGTGCAGAGCAGCGCCATGGCCAGGCTGAGGCACATACAAGTGCAGATTTGCCTCAGTGCCAACTTTAGCCCTGCCTGCTTTTGTGCTGTGTCAAGAATATCCAGCAAGCCAGGCCTTACCGTTCTTGCAACAGAAAAGATCGTGCTTACGACTGAACATTTATCCCTTCCAGTCTGCTGAGTATTTCACCAGGCAACCTTAACATTCCATTAATATCAGTCTTTGTGGAGCTAAATATATACACTAAGCACATATACAAATACATATAAATACATCTCTATCTAGCAGAGAATCCAATTAAGTGAATATGTTACGCCTTTGCAATTAATGAATTCAACAAGCTGAGCTTCCTCTTGCATATGATTAAAGTTCAAGCAATATCAATGACAACAGCAAAAATATTCCCAATTTTCCTATGTGCTATCTACAAAGTGATTGTTAACACTTGAATCAATGGGCAAATTCAAATGTGTTTGCAAACCTGCGAAACTCATCTTTCCAATGAGATACAGCCTGTCCTTCAACTCATAGCCTTCTTGCATGCAGCATCTCACACTATTCCTACCCTTTCATATATCTTTCTGCAGCATTTTCTGGATGGCAGGTCTGTAAAAATGCTGGTGTCCTATGGGTCAAAAGAACGCAGATTCCATGACTGAACAGGGCTGTCTCTAACCATTTGACTGGTGGAAATGCTTGCTTTCTCTTGTGTTCAGTGAATTTTTTTTGGTGTTTATATGTTCGTAAGTTTGTGCTTTTGTGCACACGTGTGTGTTCTTTTGTACATCGATCTTTTTGCAAGACAAGGGGCAAAAGACAAGGGGGTTTTGTGCAGTTTCTGCCTCAGCCATGGACAATACTAAGCCCTCTAGGGACTGCTCATTCCCTCCTTCTCTCACAGTACCCCTCCTCTACATTCGTAAGACATTCTTCAGGGGCAAATTCGACATAAACAAATATTTAAGTAGCCACTAAACCACAGAAGATGCAGAAAAGCACAAGGAACTTGGCTGCAGTATTCAAGGCACAGAGGGGAAAGAAGAGAGGCATGGCTTGGAGGACTAGGAGAAGACAAATGATGATGAGAGTTTGAACTGGAAACACAACAACCCCTTCTCTTCCCTGACCCAGCCAGCACAGGAGGTTGTTTTCACCCTGAGATCAGAGCTGATAATAATACAGGTCTGTGTTAGTACAGTTGCACAAATCCAAACACCAAGAAGGTGACTTATTGGGAGGCTAGTAGAGGAAAGAGCCTTGAACTGAAACACCAAAGACACAGCTAAATAACTGTACTAATGCTGAGTCTTTTTTATTTTAGCAGCTCCATTGTTCTCCTTGTTTGATGTCACGCTCCAGAAAGAGGCCTTGAATGCTCAGGAGCAGGCTGAAGTGTCCTTTCTGGGGAATGACTGGTTCTGTCACAGATAAAGACCAGGCCTGAGATCCAGTCCTGGTTGCTCCTTTGCCCCCCTAAGCTGGGTACCAGGGGAGACAGCTGGCCACACTCCAAAACCCTACAGTCACTCACCCACCTTCATCTCTGCTATGTGGCTAGGCAGAGGCTGTTACCATATTGATGGCTTCTTCCAGGCTCACCAGCTTGTAGACCCTATACTCATGCAGAATTATTTGTGTCTACGCCCACAGCACTACAGATTTCACAAGTCTCTATGAGATATCAAAGAATAAAGTTTGGATCTTTTCTAGACCACTTGAGAAACACTGGTTTGAAATTGGGTATTATAGGTAATAGGATATAAAATTGGCCACTTATGTCATCCATGTAAGATGGGTTTGAGGGGTAATAGCCATATAAAATATGCCATACCCCAGGAAACCACACACTATTTGTATACTTCCCAACATATCCAGAAGAGCTAAAAAACCCTCAGAAAATCCAGTCAAAAGCCAGTTTCTGGCAGAGCTGTGGGAGCACACTCTGGCATACACAAAGAGCCCACAGCAGGAACCGGCAGAGTTGAAGGACCACTTATATGGTCAGAGTAGGACATTTTTTGTGCACTGGCATGCAGCTATCAGAGGGTGATGCTTCAGAGCGATTTGGAGATCTTTCCTTCAGGAGTATGTCCCAGATTTTTCACTTCCCCAGAGCCAAAAAGGTCAAGGAAGGCCCCCTTTCAAGTTCACTAATTTTATTTTCTCCTCTAGGTACAAAGATGCTGGCTACTATTCGAGTTGTGGTAGGAAGCAAGCTGTCACTGAGAGATTTGGGTCCAAAGTGAATGCAACCCGCCAAACCCACTTCTTCCCTGTTTCAGCAAGTTCTGCAACTTTTCCTCTGCCTCAGCAGAGTGTTTTTATCACTATTTTACCCTGTTGCACATCAGTGTCCTTTGGGGAAGGGAGACACTTTGGGGAAAAAGTTCCTTATTGATAATGAGAAAATAACATACTCACTCTGCACATAGACATCAAAAAACCCAGCCTTTGCACATACACAAAAAAATGTGTCCAACAGGAATGAGAGAGGGGATGGGGCCTGAACTCTATGTAATAAGTACAATGAAATGTAACTCCACCCCTGGGCAGACTTCTTGCATTACAGGGAGAAGCACCCTGTCTTAGAAATTTGAAGAGTGAGAAGGGCCGCCAGTATCCACCAGAACAGGAGATGGAGGTGCTCTGTCAGTGTGGTGTGTACCACTGAACATGAGAGACTGGTCTGTTCCTTCCACCTATTCCCTATTCTCTGTAAGCAGAGTGGAAAATAAAAACACCCTTCCCACAAATAGTCATCCACATGTCAAAGCATAACTGCAGTTGCGCAGTTGGGATCCCTTGGGATTTTTCACCCCACACAGCCATCACAGCTGATGGTTCCCCAGAGTGGCTGCTGTATTGTCAAGCTCCTTGCAGTCTGCTTTCTCTGTGGCATCAAGCCCTTTCCACCCATCACGTTCCCCCTGTTCATGATTACCACTGCCTGTCAGCACTGCAGTAAATATGTGTATATTTCCGGGCCTCTAATTTCTCACTTTACAGAGATCTGTCTCCTAAAAAACGCAGACTTTCTGATCAGAGCAGACACTAACACAGAGAACAAACAGGAATTTTTGACAAGCTCACCTGCTCCACTCACTATGCATGAAATTACCTGCATCATTTTTCTGCTTCCTGCAGGAGGTTACTGCACTTCTGCAACTGGTGACATTGTAAAGCTGTTGTCATAGGTGTCCATGATCATATAGGTTAAGAAAAAGTCAGGTTTCGTATGACAGCTGGACAAGATATCTCCAAAAAACAGAAGTCTGATGATATTCAGCAAGCAGTGCAGCAGGACTGAGTGAAGAGGAGCTATGTGCTCCAACTCCTGGGTGTGGGAAAGCAAACCCTGCTGCTGGACAGACTGATTCCTTGGAGGGGAACACGGCCAGGTTCCTGACTCCTCTTTGTTATCAGCAATGCAGGTCTGAGGTATGGCATTAAGACCCGGGACTGTTGACCTTTGCAGACTATCATGGTCCTGCTCTCTCCCTTACCCTAACATTTTTGTTAGGGTAACTCTCAGACCCCCACACCCTGCACATCCACTCAAAAGGTTGTTTCAGAGATCATTTACCTGACATCATTTTTCCTCATTATTTTCAGTTTTCCCTTGCCTCCCTTCTCAGCTGCAAGTGCCTCTTTTCCAAGCCACTTGATGCCTCTAATCCCTCAGTCAATAACAAGATGTGAATGCTGACCTTCACTTTCTTCAGTAGCTTTTCAGAGACCCATGTAGCTTTCTTCAATTTTGGCCACCTTCTTGAGGGAGGTACCATGAATACCAGTGATGTCATTGCTTTTCTTTACACCCTACCCTACGTCTCTCTTTTGCCCAGATAGCTGGAGATAATTTGCAGCAGTCAGGCTGCTGATATGCTAGGTTTATAGTCCACAAAGCTTAGAAATCCTCACCCATTTTTCCCCTCATACCGCACTAGCAGATCAATGCAAAAATGTTCACTGCTATCAGTGGGTAAAATATGCTATCCCTTTACAGACTTTCCCTAAAGTATGCACAGCAAGAAAATCCCAGATATTTACTTCTGTTCTTAACTTATCTGCACTCCCTGTGCGTTGACTCTCTCATCTGTCTATGTGAGCATGTTTTCTCAGCTGATACTTACACAGTAAGTGTCTAGTGGCTACAGCCATCATCTTGGTCTCTCTGTGCAGCTCCCAGCACAATGGGGCACTGGTTAATGGCAGGCCTTGTCAGAGACTACAGTAATACAAATAATCAAAATAATCATAATCTTGTTCTGCAAGTTCATGAATCAAACTAACCAGGGCCACTTTTTTGCAAGACAGAGAATGATAGCCATATTGCAGCCCGAGTGCTATTCATTACAGTCTTTGTCTCTCTAATTACCCCTCCATTTTCACCTGTTTCCTAAACTGCCAGTTAGAATGGCTTTGCACAAACAGCTGCTGCATCTCATCCCAAGGAGGTACGGCTGCATATCTACAGAGGGCAAAGCATCTCTGCGGACAGAGCTCATTCACAGAGAGCTCAGGGACCCCCCTAGGCTAAGGGAAAACAGGAGGTCTGCAGTGTCACAGATTTGCCTTTGCCTGAACACTGCAAGATCATAGAGATGTGGAAAGTCCATCTTGAATTTATGCAAGTTATTTATATGTATTTAAACACAAAAGTAAAAATGGCAGAAACTCAAGAAATGGATTTCTATTTTCTCCACTTATACCTCAAAAGCCTCTATCCCCACCCCTCCTTCCCCCTATCCCAGCACAAAACACACCCATTAAGCCACTAGCTGCTCACTCCATGCATTTGACAGACTCTGATTAAACTCCCAAATAATAACCTTGCAAGGCAGAGCCAAACTTGCGGCAGTACAGGGTGTACTCATCACTGGCTCCCAAAAATAGTTCCTTGCCAATAAAAGTCAATCGGTTCAGGCTTTGCCAACCTGCACTTCTACTGTCTCCCCCCATCCCAGGGGCTGCTGACACAACTTGTCTCCTCCAGAAGGGTTGTGAGGCTCTAAATACAGCCAAGAGTTGTGTACTGGTTGCTGAAAATACCTCAGGTTTGCAGTATGAATGTAAACCAGGCTTCCACGGGGCCTCCCTGTCTCCACTCCCCTCCACAAAGGAGATACAGGAGTCCTGGATTGCAATAGCTGTGAGACAGCACTTACGGACTTTGGTCTACATCTTCTACAACCTCCTAAGACCTAGGAGCAATGATTACCCTAGGATAGCTATTTTAACTTTGTCTCAACAACACTGGCTGCAAGGACTCAGCACAACTGGCTGCAAAGAGGGAGCAGAGGGTTGGGAACGTGCAACTTAAGGGAGTGTGCAGGTGCAGACAAATATATCTAAACAGATTTGAAAGGAAGATGACGGGCAGGAGAGAAGAAGGTCCCAGGACAGCAGCAAACAGAAAAGGGGGCTGTTAATATGCAAGGATGGAGTGCAGCACTGTCAATAAGCCAAATCGAGCCCAAGAATGGGTCATTTTGGGGACAAAAACTACTCCATTATGCCTTAGTATTTTGATATCTACACTGAAAAAAATTTTACCCCTGTTGTCAAGCAGTGAACCTACTCTGAAGTCAATGGAATTGCAGCCACTTATGCCAGAGGTGAATTTGGCTGCCAAAGGACTTTTCTATGCAACAATATAGATAATGACCCTTCAAAGCTTATGTTGCAGCCATAGCATGAGAGAGGGAGAAAAAGGGCCAAGAAAGGCTGCAACAGAATAGCTATCTGTCATACCCAAGTCTAGAGCTCAGCTAACCCGGAGGGCATAAAATCAGGGCAATAAATAGTGGAAGTTAATGAGCACTCCTGGAGGAAATCTTACACCCATCTTACACCCAGTATGAAACAGTACAAATGTTTCATACAGGTGCCTTCATGGAAACTGCATCCCAGAATATTTTGCGAAGTTAAATACAAGCCAGCAAATGGCATGCGGCATAAAGAATAGCTGGTGCACTGAGCAATCAAGAGGCAGTGCAAATGGCCATATAATTTTGCCTTTTAAAAGCAACTGCATAAAAGCTCATTCATCCATAAAAATGCTGCGTTTCTGTTTTCTGCCTTCCTAGGAGCTTTCTTGCCTGTACCCTTTATCGCCAACTATAGACTTCAGATCTTCTCAAAAGAGTAAGAACAAACACCTGTCCTTCCATGCCCAAATATTGCCTCCACATTTCAAGGCTGTTTTATATAGCTCCTAAGTATTATGAGACAGGGCTAGTCAAAGAGTTCACAGAGCCTTAGACTCCTAAATTTTAAAAGTACTGCACATGACAACATGCTATGAATATACCCAACAAAAAAAGTGCATGTCAAGGCGCTACATGGTGAATACATTTGGAATTTAAAAATCAGGAATCAGTGGGATATGGTTTCAGGTATGGAAGGATAAATCTGTTTCCCAGTTCCTTTGAGAAGGCAGAATCTGGCACTCTGGTCTCCAATGAAATCTAGACACCATTTTAAACACGATGAGATTCAGCCTTCAAACTTTCTTCAGCCATGATGTCTGCAAGAATTGCCATCCCAGTTTACAGCAAGCTAGTCAGACAGCAAGTTACAAGCACCATTCATTATGCTGTAAATACAGGTATTTCACTTCCTCATTGCCCCCAAAATCTCCCACTCTCCATATGCATGTTTAGTTTATCTACTCATCATGTGCAACATCTCCTTTAAACACTTGGAGAGACTGACCACTGGAAAGTGTTCTTTCAGTGCCTAATACAAGACACCGTAATACTAATATGGAAGATGAGAGAGTTGAGATCTGGAAGTCCAAGGGGATTACAGTACCCCAGATGGAAGAAGACGGAAGACATATACAAGAACTCCAGGAGAGGGGGAGCTGGGGCAGTATCCCAGACAGACAAACTAAATCACTGTGGATGTACACTGGTGATAGACAGGCAGATAGATAGACAGGCAGATGTATACATATAGAAGGTGCAAATGAAAGAAAAAAGCAAGATCAGTGATAAGGCCAAGTAAGGCAATAAAGAGCAAAGCCTGTCTTAAGGAAAGAAATAGAAGAGATAATATGAAGCCTGTATCCCTCTTCCAGGGTTACAGATGCTGTGCAGAAGATGGCCTGCCAAACTTTCAACCTCACCTTGAAGAGTTCAGCTGGCATGCAGCACACATTGTGAATGGTTCTAACAACACTTGGGCCCAAGTGACCCCTTGGCTTAGGGGCACCCACTTGTTTCAAGGGGGAGAGATTCCTTGTGAGCCTTGCTCACTTGCTCCTTTCCCCCTTCTCTCCCAGGACAGCCTCCAGTGCCATTGTGTTGATCATGGTCCAAAGGAACGGTTCAAACAGACGGGAAACACCTGAACTTCCAACCACACAAATCCCATCACAGAAATGCTTCCTCCACCAGGGACCAGGTAAGAGCACTGACACAATCACTGATGCTGTCACTTGGTGCTGTCAAAGCGATTGCTGCAAATAGGGAAGTTCCGAGATACAAAGTTCATTGCCTGTTGTCCAGTCTCTCCCTCTTTCTCCCAGCCCTCTCGGTTTACAACTAAACAATCCCAATACATCAAATCACTGCTTGTATGTCTTTGTTTTCTGCACCCCTGATTATTCTTACTGCTTCCCCTGGACTAGTTCCAGATTATCCAGATCTTTCTTGAAGTGCTATCCATAGAACTGCACAGAGTTTTTCTGGTTTACCATCACCCAGCAGAGCAGAGAGATTACATCATGCGCCTTGCAGGCTAAACTCCTATTTATATATCCAAGTACAGCATTTGCCTCTTTCTCAACAACACACAATCATGTTCAGCTTGTGATCCTCTTATCCTCCCCCCAATCCTTTTCTGCAGAACTGTGATCTAGTTGATCTTTCTCTGCATTGTATTTATGTAGTCCATTATTCCTGCCAAGGTACAATAGTTTGTGCTTGTCTTTATTGAATTACATCCCACTTTGCCAAGATCATTATGAATTCTAACCCTGTTCTGCAACAAATTCACAGTCCCCCCAGCTTTCTGTCATCTTCAGATCTGATATGCAAATTTTCCACCCATCACCAAGGCTGTTAAAGAAAACATTGAACTGAACTGAGCACAGGACAGACCCTCACAGAACCCCAGTCCATGCTCCCTTCCATTGTGACATTCTTACTCATTTTGCATGCATTTGTTATTAGCTCTTCTTGAGACCTTTCTCCTCTAGACTGCTAACAAAGTGTGATGAGAGAGATGGTAAAAACCTTACTGGAGTCAAAACAGATGACACCTTCAGTTTCACCTCTGTCCACAATGCCTGTTACCCTGTCACAGAAAGATACGAGATTGGTCTGACATGACTTGTTCTCAACAAATACTGGTGGACTTTTACACGTCCCCTGTTATAGTCCACGTGCTGACAAGAAGTTTGGTTGATAATTAATTTGGGGTTTTTTTTCTGAGGATCAGGGTTAAACAACAGCAATTCCATAAATCTGCAATTCCCAAGCTCTTTTCCCCTCTGCCCCCACCCAGCTCTTTTTTTAAAGGCAGGCATTCATGTTTCTCTGGTATCTGGCAGATACTACCTGGGTCAGCTTTACCAGTTACAGATCCAATGCAGTGCATTCACAAAACACTCTTACTGTAAACTTCCTTCAGAAAAAGGGACAGGCTGGGTATGTAATGTGTTGCTGCAACAGGAGAAAGGACGTTGTTACCTTGTCTGGGGAGACATGCACCCTTGCCCTTGTGCAAGTCCCCCTTGTCACACTGACAGCAGAATAGAGATTGGTATTAACATGCACCAGATTGTCACTCCTACAGCTCTGGCCTGTGGCACATCCTGCCATTTCCACTGTTGACAGCAATAAGCAGTTCAGCCAGTGCACCTTAGACCCCATCCATAGCACCTCAACTGTTTTAGTCCTTCCTCCCATTCCACACTTAGTTTTGTCAACTCTGTCCTGCTCAGCAGCAGCCCCAGCTACTCAGTCCTGCTTAGCCTATCCTGCCCATGTGCACAGCAGACTGATGTTAAGCTAATGGCCTGCACCTTCCCTGACATGACAGTTCTCACCCACTTTTCCTCCTTCTCCAACTCCCCTGAGACATTTCAACCCTGACTTCACACTCCCTCCTGCACCTGCAGCTGTGGCAGTGCATCTTCCATCTCAATAAACAGCAGTTAATCCCAGGCAGGCAACAGCTTGTGCAAGGTTTCAGGATGATAATCCAGGCCATGGAAACCCAGGAGATGACGTGAGGCCCGCTGCACTTGTTTCATTTGTAGCAGAGGACAGTCTAGACAGCAGTGGTCAAAAATTAACCCACTGGAGGAAGAAGGAGTCTGAACCATGCCAAGTGGAAGTCAACAGCCATGATAGGACCACGCACAAGCTCTAGGCTGGAAGAAGTCAAGCAGCTGAGACCATTGGAGAAAGGAATTTCCTCTACAACTACTGAAAGAACAATTAACTGGTGTCCTGGGGAAACGGTGCTGTTCCAGAGATGAGCTCTGATGGGCAAAATTGCTTTTCCATGTACTAAATGCCATGTGCACTCTCCAGTGCAGACGAGGACCCAGGTGCTCATCAATTATTGAGCTTACTTGAACAAGCATTTAGGAGAGTGTGCAAGAGGCCAGTCTGCAACTCTACCTCAGTCCCAGCTGGTCTGCTCTTAGAAACTCAGCCAGTGAGAAGGGAAGAGAAAGAGGGGATTGGAAAAAAAAAAAGAAAAAAAAAAGGAGGAAATTGCAGGGCAGGGGGGAAAGAGAGAGAAAGGAAAACTCAAGTAGAGACTTCCCCTTGCGAAAGGAAATAATTAATGGTACAGGAAAAGCCTCCTTGCTGCCTTGTAATATCATTCCTGCAGTATCACCCTCACCCTCTTCCTTCCTACTTTCTGGGATGAACACAGCATGTCCTTTTTTCCTCAGGGTGCAGCCCACACCCTCTGAGGCCAGCTCTTAGACTGCACAGAAGACCTTGCATCCAAGTCTGGTCAAGACAAGAATGCACTGCTGCTCCAGCAGCACTGTTACCATTTCCTGACCACTCTACTGCTTCAGACCTCAACGAACTTTACTGCTTTATTAAGAGCTGCCATATTTACCCAGTTCAATGGACTATGAAACAACCTAGGCTTTTCTGTGTCCACTCCCACTTAGGGAAAAATCCAGCTCACCCCGAATCAGCTGCCAACATTCAAACTCCCACCTATCAACACACATCTTCACATGGATCTGCAACAGAAGACTGTCTCCTGAACAGAACAAGTCCATGCATTCACTGCGATTCACCACGTTATGTTTGCCATAGCCAGCATTTTAATCTTCATTATTGCTTTGGAGATGAAACATAACTTTCCAGAAAATCACATGGGTAGGTGCAACTCTCTCAGGAGACCCACAGCTGAAATGCATTCAAAATGAGAAAATGAGAAGAAATCTCAAGGAGCAGCTGCAATCTCAAGGAATATTCACTCACAATCACTCCTAACTTTTCTATTTCTGAGCTAGATTCCCTCAGATGTGAAAAGTCATTTATGCCATTGAACAAGCATGAAGCTAAAATCTGACCAACCATAGAGTTCTCCTAGGACTAAAAAATGTGTCTTCTTATTAAAAAGAGGTAGGTTTATTCTTCACAATAATACAACTTGAAAAATACTTAGTAAGGACAAATTCTAAGCGCTTTTTTGTTTGAGATTTTTGTTCTAACTTTGAGCTTTTGAAGAAACCTTAGGCTAAGCACATAACAAAATAAGAGTATCACGATCCCCAGAAGGCAGAGCTTTCTAAACTACAGACTTGTGCAGGACTAGGTACAATTACAGCAGGCAATATAAAATGTCTGCAGAGTCAAATTGCTTACAATCCCAGAAAGAAAGAAAGTCTTATTTTTTTTAATCCAGAGCCTTTAAAAAGTAGCTAGAAGTTCCTTTTTTTCATTAGTGCCTTTCATTTAGGATCATATGCATATGCTTTTGGGACCTAGGAAATACTTTTCCACACTCTGGAGCATCAGGTTATGGAACTTGCTGTCATAGCACAACAGTGGGGGCTATGGCTTGATGCCAATGAAGTAAGGACTGAGCATTCCCAGAATCAGGAACCATTCACAAAGTTGCAATGGCGATAAATTAGAAAGAAGCAAACATGAAGAAACGTGGAGTTATGGGAGTGGTAAAAACTCTCATGATATGAGCTATAAATCAAGACTGAAAGACAAGAAGGTGACAATAGGGAGTGCACACACACACATAGAGAAGGAGGCAGAGCTCCACACACACTGCAAGGACCAGTATCTCTAACTCCCATGTAGAAATACATGCAGGACCAGTACATGTCCACAAGTACCCTGTTAAGCACAAGTACCCATATGCACATCTACAGCTTTCTGCAGGCACCAAACACCACTCACCTGTCTCTGTCACTGAATAATATGTGCAAAGTTTTGTCTGCCCTGCAGGCACTTCACTGAAGCATGCATCTCCTGGAAACACTGGGGAAACAAGTCTAGATTCCCACCCAGTACCACCTGCTGTGTGGTCACAGTTATGTTGAGGGGTTTTTCTGTTTCTGGGCTTATATTTGATGTATTGGGTGCAGCAGGACACAAAAGCTAGAGGCTAAGCTGCATGGTGAGAAGAGTCAAGTAGGACACAAGATTGCTGCATCAGACTTTGAGACCTGATGTTTTGGTTGCCTGAGATCTTTGGACATTGAACAGAAGTCCCAGACAGCAGCCAAAACCAGATAATAAAGAGGCTGGAAAAAAGCACCACCCCAAAACTAAAAATTTGGTCTATTTTCCCTAAAGACAGAATATTAATGGGAGGCTAGCCCATATAACTATGTGTAAGCAATTCCACAAGTAAATCTGCCTCTGCTGACTGTCCTGGCCTAAGGGAAACTCTGAAAGAAGAGAGCTTTCACCACAAAATTCTGCCAGAAAACTGCTTGCCTCTAGCAAAGTTTTCTTTCTTTTCCTGGTCCCCAGGGGATCACACACTTAAAATATCCAAGGGACAAGGCCTTATCCTCTGAGTCCAAATCACTGGGCACTTAAATAACTCCACCAGCATTTTTAACTGTTCTCAGCATCTGTGGAGGAGCCTGGAATGACAGCCTGGAGATCAAATTCACTTTGCTTTCCAGAGAGCATAAGCAAAAGTAGTCCTACCTTGTTACTGAGAAAATGGAACATTATGTCTTGAACCACTCTGGAGTCTCCCACATCATTTACTATCAATATTAAAACACAATTAACTCAACCTGCTATGGAGATGCTACACTCCTAGCCATGGACAGAAAAGCCTGTAGCACAGAGCTAAGGTTTCTTAGCAGCTGCAAAAAAACCCCACTATTTCTGATCACCAGTGAAAGCCTCCTGATCTGTGTTCAGCATGAAATTAAGTGGCAGAGGTGCTGGACTGAAGCAGATCTTTAGGATTTAACATGTTCTTTTGAAAAGTACTTCTCTTTACCACCTCCTTCTACTGACACAGTTAAATTTCAGCTTCCATTTCTCCAAGGGCCTCTTTCTCAGCAGCCAGGAAAGCTGGCTTCTGGGTCCCATGTAAAGGGGATGGAAAGGAAATTGTCACAAGGACAGCTCCACCTCTCCTCCCTCAGCTTCTCATGAGGAGTTTGTGCACAGATTAAAGATGAAGGAGGAGTGAATTGATCTGTTCCACATGCCACCCATCACAGACTGCAGGGGTACTACCAGAAGGACCTAGAGCAATGAAGCATCATCTTTGCAGAGGCAGCTGCACCTTACAATGTTGCATTAAAAACCGCTGCTGCAAAACACATAACAAGCAAAGGACACTTGCCCAAGGCCACAGGTCAGAAGGTCATTGATACCATGGCTTCAGGACAGATAACTACAAAATGTCAAGGCTTGCCTTTTCTCAAGTAAATAAATTTGTTGGGAATTGGGTACGAAGGAAATTTTCATCTTGAACAATAAATCTTGAACTGTTTTATCCCAGAAATACAACCCTTTATAAACTGTATTGTCAAAAGACTGAGGGTGGAAATCAAAGTAAATAAAATTTTGTCCCCTTCAGGTGGATTTATAAAAAGGATCATCAAAGAAAGTTTTAGTGAACTGCATCAAAACAATTTAGGGACTTCCTCAGGATATGGCAAACTGCAAGAAGGTAAGGGACATCATTGTGAGCTTTGGTCCAAACTCTTCTTCCATAGCCATGGCTACACAACTGCAAGTATCTCCAGATTACTATAACATAAACAAGAAGGAACGTGTTGTCTCCACAACATGAAGCACTCCTTTCAACAAGTGCTTATAAAAGCACTCTGTGTAGATCAGTCCATCCACAAGCAGAAGGTTCCTCTTTCTGCATCTGCACCAGCAGAAAGAGGAAACATGACCTCATGCACTGCTGCAGTGCAAGGGCTTGAGGACCTACCTAGGCTTCTCCCTTATTGATCAAGTCCCATGTCATGGGACTTCTGGAATAAGCTGTCCACAGACCATCAATCACCATGCTAAGGAAATTAGAGGCATTGTCCTAACCCAGATGAAGGTCAGTTTTTCTGATTGAGCTCCCCTCTTTTGACTTCCTGATTAACAAAGGAGTCAACAAATCTCTCAACTTTGATCTGTCACTTCATACATTCCACATTTCACAGTTCCCTACCTCATTGCATTCCCTCCAGTCAATCTCCCCTGTTCAGTGCCCTGCCTCTGCTGCTCACTATGTGCAAGAGAGATATCCTGTGAGAACACTTTCTCCAGAAGATAAGCCAGAGAAAGAAGGACAAATAGTTTATTAGCCAACTAGGAGGCTCCAGGCATCACAGACGTAAGATTTGCCAAACCTCATAAGATCATTGGTTTTATTTATTTCCCTTTCCGTATTGTATATTATTTCAATCTCTCCAAGTGCAATAGCAATAAAATTGAAAAACATCCCTGGAAACACTTCCAATTAACACAAGGTCAGAAAATGACATTAGAGACCTCCACAGCCCATAAAGAAGAAATACACCCAACACCTCCCTATACTACCATTCTCCTCAGAAACAGCCTTAAACAGGAAGGCAGTGCAACTTGTCTTAAAGGTCATCAACCTTCACCTGCATTTTAACAAGGGCATGGAAGAGAGTATCAGTATGTAGCACCCTGTGCCAAGATCACACCACTGGTAAGCTACATGTACAAATCCACAGATTTTTAGCTCAATTAACCTAGCTCATTTCAATCCAGGCTGAAGCATAAAGCGACAAAATACTCAGGATGCAATCTCACAGAGGGTTCCGAAGAACAAATTCAGTACCTTCAGCTGCACCACAAATACAAAAAAAAGTAGGCCCACCACTGAAAAAGATGTATTGTAGGACCAGTGCATAAGCATTATTCAATTAAATGTCTTAACCTCACTATGACTTAGTCACAGGCTCCTGTACAGTGCTCTGTGGCACCCAGTAGCAGGAGAGATGACTGCAGCAAGAAGGGCACAAAACACAATAAGTAAAACCAAAACATATATTTTTAAACAGCTAGGGTACTATTCCTTGTCCACATGTCCAACTCAAAATAGATGGACACGCTGGTACCTGGAGGTCAGCTGTCCAGGCTCCATTCATAGGCAAATTGTAACATTGTCTAGTGCTTTTCTGAGCCCTTGTGGCCTCTTCCAGCCAAGTTTCAGCCTCCAAAATTACCAAAAAGATGCCTCTCACACTCACACAGAGGTCTTATTCCCCAGACCAAGACCCCTTGTGTAGATAAGCAATTACCTCAAACTACCCTGTAGCTGAAGGGAGCAGAATGGAGGTGTTAATAGAAGGCATGTCTGACTCAGCAACTGAATACTCATTATTACAGCCTTCACTGACTCCTTATTCCCAGACTAGGCTGAAAAGGTGAAGAAAAGAAGAGGTCTTCAGATCTGCTTCTGGACAGGCAACTCAGGAACAACCTTCCCCTGCAAGGAAGTCCTCTGGCAGGCACGCAGACAGGAAGAGCTCATCTACTTTGAAAGATAGCTGTTTACAGTATCTTAGAGTTGCTCACAGAAGGCTGGTAACCTGTCTCCTCCTCTTTCTACAGAGGTCAGGGTGATGAGAAAATCCTTGAAGCTGGTTCTGGTTTCCAGCGCTGTCAGTATTAGGCTGCAGGTAAGATAGTTGCCTGGCCATGTATGCACACCTCACTTGAAGAATAAGGCATGGTCTGCCATCCCAATCCACCAGAGTACAAATGCTGCTCAGGTCCCAGAAAGAGGGGCTGGGTCAGGAACTGCAGTACCATTTTCACAGTATCAATATAACTCAGAATAGTCTGGTTTGCAGCAACAGAGCAGCTTCTGGAGTAAGGAAGTTGGGAGAGGGAGAGGGTTCAAGGCAGCAAGGAAAAGACACAGCTTTCCATGACGCTATAGAAGATGCTGTCTAGGTGGCCTGTGAGAAAGGCCTTTTAAGAACAGAACATCTATTTTTTGCTTTAATTTGTAGAAACCATCTTGCAAATTTGTGATGCTGTCTAAATATCATTAATTCTTATACCTCATTCCAATACTTTCTGTGGTTTTCCTGCCACACATCTGTGCCCATGCTCACCATACTCTTCATAAGCCCTCAACAGGGAAAGAGATCACAGCTTCAGATTTGTCCGGAATCTTGACCTTCAACTAGTATCCATCCCTAGCTGTTTCCTCAGAGATCAAGGTTCGGTTATTCCCTCAGTATCTGCACAGCTTTGCATTTATCATTGCAGAACTTTCTGGAGCAGAGAGAGATGCTAATTTCCTCTGAAGGAGGTACACTGGCTAAGAGTATGTTCTTTTTTTAATACCAGAATCATCTGGTTTGTGTTTCTGGCTTCCTGAAACACACAGAAATATCCATTTGAATATCAATGAGAGGAGGTCCCTGACATTGCTTCTTTTGCTAAAAAATTTGAAATAGTATTCAAAATTTGAGAACAAAAAGCCAAAATCAATTTGTACTCATTTGTAGTAGTAGAAGACTCTGGAGTGTCTCTTTTCAAACTTCCCAGCCTTCTCACAACAAGTTGAAGTGTCTCAAGGAAAACAAGCACCTCATATGAAAAAAAGTATTTTAACTGAAATAATTTTCCACCAAAAAAACCCAGAGTATTTTCTGCAAGTTAACTCAGCATTACATGTTTTTAGGCAGTCACTCAAACTGGTATGTTTGTATATGAAGGCCTTCCCCAAGGCCTACACTAAAGTATTGTAACATGTCAGTACCAACAGCTCTTCAGATTGCGTATCACTGAGACAATCCCCAATGAGCATGATAGACAAATGAGTCTTAATCAGTGTTTCTTCTAGGATAAGTCACAATTTCATAATATGAATATCTTCATTATATCCCTTTTGGTGCATTTCTCTAAATGAAATTATACAAAGAGCTTGCCTTCAGGGGACAACTTACCAGTAGAGGCTATACCAATTGACAAGTCCTCAGCTTGAAGTCTCTTGCTGACCTTCCATCCTCCCTTTAGGAGGGAAATCTCCACTGCCCTTCAATTCACCTTTGCACAGCTGTAATTGTCTCAGAGCCAGCAACTGAGGTGGGACACAGCACCCAGCACAAGGGAAGAAAGGTAGCATGCCAACATCTCTGGGGCTTGAGACATGGACTTCATCATCTCTTTGCATCCTTGTCTATCTACTGTGACACTGGCTGCATTGCAGGCCAAATCAAACACCAACCCTCCATAACATCCTTCTGCTGTTGGGCTCTACAGAAAGGCTCAATAGTCCCCAAAGCTCCCTATCCTGAGTGCCTCCTCCCTGATGCTAGAACTGACATCTAATGTCCCCAAAACCTATTTTTGCCCACTGCTCCCCAGTTCTGCCCTGTGTGGTTCTCACTGTGCTCCTTCACATGTGCCACTTAGCCTCTCAGGGCTTCTCCTAAACCATGTTCTGACCTCCACGTGGGTCCTACTACCTGCAGGGCCCTTGAGCCTTTTCTTAAGGCCCCCCTGTGGTGCCCTCTCCACTGCCCCCAAGGAATGTGCTCACTTCTTGGGGGACAGGTCATCACTGCAGCTGGCTCTGTGCAGCCCAGGAGGAGTCTTGCCTGTGAAGACACACAGCATACGCAGGACCTCTGGACTGCAGTGCCAACAGAGCGACAGCACTTCTGAAGCAGAGGGAACCTGCTGGGATCCAGGCTTGTCATCACTTAAGCCAGCTGAGGTTAGTCTTTGCAGGCTCCCTCTGTATCAGAGGAAGCACAGGTGCTCTTGAGCAGGGGTCTGACTTTCAGTCACTCTGGATTGCCTCCTGGAACAGTCAGTCTCACCACTGGTCACAGATCCAACCTTATCTATTCCCCCTCCCTTTCCCCTGTGGTCCCAGGCTCTGAGCCTGCTCAACAGAATTAGGGCCAAGGAACACCCCAGCTGCCAGTGAGACTTTGTGCTAAGCTCCCCCTATCCTGTGAGTCTCTGCTTGGAGGTCCTGTCTTCCCTAGCTTCCCTCATCATCCTCCACATCCTCTTCCTCCTCCTACAGCCAATGCACAAAAAAAGGAAAGGTCCCCCTTTCTGGAGCAGGACTTGAAAACACTTAACCCTCCATTCACATTTCCTTAATTTCAGATCCTAAATGAAATCACAGAGGACTTTTTTCTCTCTTACCTACCCCTCTCAGTGCTCTCTGTCAGAATTATTCAGCTTTCTGAAGCATTACCAGATACACTCTAAAGGAAAGACACAGCAGAAGCAATTAAATAGCGTTGTTAGGTATCTATAATTACTCCAAGTAATTTTTTCCACAGTGCAGCAATTCCAAATCTCTACAACACTCTCTTTGGAAACCAGATGTTGACCATGTCAGCTGTGTGCTAAGAATGCATTTTCATGAGTTGCGTTTCTTGGAGTTTGCAAAGTAATGATGGTAGTGGAAGGGGATGCTCCTGGAAAATTCCACCCATACAGGTGCAGGGTGGGCAGCACAGAGACCTGCTGGGGTCCTCAGGGTGCAGGGGGCTTCTCAGCCCTCTCCCTTGGCCACAGTATAAACTGAACACCCTCCCCTCACACAGAAGGCAAGGGAACTTTCTTCCACACTCTTGCTCATAGGAAGGTAGACAGGGCCGGTGGGGGGAGAGCATATCTGGGAAAGGAAGAATTTGTCCTGGGAGTGCTGTGCTGCTCACCTTCCACAGCAACACACAGACAGACATGGAACAATGGAAATAAAACATTTGGTTGATGCTTCTCCAGTCAGTTCCTCTCCACTTCCCCCCAAATTGGTCTGTCTCATCCCATAGTCAACAGCTGCAGCAACCAAGCTCCCAGCATGTTCATCAGACAACTGTTTTGCAACTTCTAAAAGAATCCACTGATCTATGATATTCAATGTAAACGCACTTTTGCTCTACCTCCTGCCTCCTCCCCATTACTCTTCCATTGCACTCACTTGGATTGTCCTAAAGAACTCCTTCCTTTCCTTATTGATTACTTCCTTCAAACACATGCAGAAAATTATTATACTCCCTATCTGTCAAAAGATAGATATTTGGGGAAAATCTATCCTCAGCAACCAGGCAAAGGTCCGGTAAGACACAGGCTAAGCAGAGAAAGCAGGTTTTAACTAAAGTTCAAGTAACATTGCACAGTGAACCCTGGGAATACTTCAAAGTGTTTATTTGAGACAGGGGACTTCTTAATGGAGAAAGTCCTCAGTGCAGATTTCACTAGACTGTACTCTTTTAATCTTTATTTGTAAGACAGTGTCTCCATTAGTCCCAGGCTGGAGCAAGGTGTCTGGGCAATGAGCAGGAAAATATATACACACACAGGACTTACTCTGGGACCAAACACAGAAGACAGAGCATAGATGAGAACAACTGTTCAAATACAGACACACACAGCTCTCTATGGGTCTGTTTCTCAGCCATCCTGAAAGCCAAGACCTCAAATAGCAGTCATCTATAAGAAAAGGGACAAGGCATGAAGCTGGTGGAAATTACAAATGCAGGCTGATCTATACACGGGAGAGCTCAAGGAAAGCAGCTATCCACAGGTAGCCCCTGACAGAGACAGAAAAGCTACAGGAATGAGATGCTGCCATAATCCCAGCAGTCTTCACAAAGCAAATATAATTAAATGCAGCAATATAAAGAACTCTGGCCTTGGTGAAAATGAGCACACATCTAAGAAAGAAAGCAAATAGATCCCACTTCTAAAAAACAAAAGTATAGCACTGGCCTGAAAGAAGTGACCTGAACAATCCTGAATTCTTAAAACACCCTGATGATTCGTGGAGGAAACACTGAAACTCGGCATGCAGGAGCTGTTCTCAGGCAGCAGACTGCAGAAAAAAGGACTCTTTCTATTATTCCCAGATCTCCCAACCTGGATGGTGAGACTGTTGTATGAAACTGCTTAGACTGGAAAACTTGCAGCACAACTCTGCTGTCCAGTGCTGCACCCAATGCAAGTTGATTTACCAGCAAACACAATTTCTTCTCAAAACCCACAGGATTACATAATACCAGAGTGGATCTACTGGGAGAACAAAAGGATCTGCAGCACCTATTAGTATTAACATTGCAGTGTGCACCCTGTGTCAGGTGGTGGGTGGCAAGCTGCCCTGTTGCAGAGTTTCCCCAGTCTTGTAAGGACTGGCCCTGAATGCTCCAACACTAACCAAAATGGTGTTCTGATTAAGCTGAGCAAAAAATGATATTTCAAAGCAAGGTCTGAACAATACAGGAAAAAAAAAATCAATCTAAATCCAGGTCAGTTTGCTTTTTTGAATTTTCTGCTAATCAAACTCATCCATTCAACACACACACAAAAATCATGTTCTTTATCAGACATGATTAATAAAAGTGATGGAAATTTGGATCCAAACAAACAACTGCAAAGACACTTTAGGTACTCACTGGCAAAGGAGTTTCAAATAACACACACACAAAAACAAAAAAACACCAAACCAAACCAAAAATTTTAAAAAATCCTAGTCTCAAGGGCCAGACCTCTCTCCTGAGGGGTGATGGATACTGCAGTTTAAACCTCCATTCTGAGTCAGGCAGAAGGGATTTATTAGAATACAGTTTTCCCATTGTCTAGGAATCTGTCCTCACTTTCTGGCTAACAAGGCTCTGGGATCTGGGGGAAGATGCTGCCATTTCCTCCTCCACTTTTGTGAATGGTATCTAAAGGCTTTTGCGAGTCTACACCAAAATGAAAACACCAAAATGTCAGTTTTAATTTACAACACTAAAACTTCTAAAATCAATCCTCCATATCTGACCAAAATTAATTAGTATTTTCATTGATCCCAAACTATGTTTTTTCACAAACTTGCTTGTTGCTCCCAACATATTTCTGGGGGGTAAGGCATTATCATCTGGAAAGGGAAGGACAGAGGACTTGTAACTCCTGGTAATTAATGAACCATGTTATTTTTCCCCAAAAACAGACTTTGGGGACAAAATTGGCCAGAGCCCAGTTAAAAATTCCTCACCTCCTTCTGTTTAAGACTTTTCTTTCTTACCCTACATGGCTGTGCAGTGCTGTTTTGCATCATTAAACAGCCTAACCCCATTTCACCACACGAGCAGCTGAACGTTACTCATAGTGAAATGTTGCCTGTATGTTAATTTTGCAAAGTGCTTAGGATCCTTCTCGAAGGAAGGAACAATAGAAATGTAAGTCATTATCATGTACAGGAACCGAGGAAATAAACCTAAGGGAAACAAGCACCAGAAACTGTCACACAAAATGCAGACCAAGTTGAAAACTTAAACAGGAACAAGAAAAAGGCTGTCAAACAATCTTCCAGGCTTGGCATGGTGGAAGACATTGCAGAATGCAGCTAGCCTGGCAGAAGGAAATTAAATAAGCCTGGAAAACTGTTGACTCAGCAGAAGACAGCACAACCCCCAGCACATTTCAGAAATAAACCCAGGTCAGTAAATGCCAGAGCCTTTCACAAGGAAGAAACGCCAAAGGATAGTGGCAGAAACTCAAGACACCACTACGAGGCAATGAAAGAGTGAGTGCCAGGATATAACATTACCAAAGGCAGTCTGAAAAAATTACAGACTCGGGAAAAACACAGTTCAGGCACAGGGAAAACAAACGATGCTGAACATATTGTACACTCAAATCAATGACACTAAACGCATGCCAGAGTTCATGAGCAGTGAAAGTAACTCAAGCACACAGTATCTCCACTGATAACCACAGTTTTAACACTGAGGTACCTCTGAAAAGCAGCAGAGAAGTTAACACATAACAGTGCAGAGAAAACCACAGGGGAAAAGATTGTCCTGGTCCAGTAGAAAATACTGCCAAGATGCAGGTCAGCATCAAGCCAAGTCAACCACACACAATCAGGATTTAAACCCAAAGCATGAGAGCCAAGCACAGAAACACTGGCCAGAACCAACACCAGAGAAGAGAAACGAAGCCAAAGACACAACAAACAAGCTACACATTACTGAAAAATAGTCAGAGCAATTTCATATTAAGAAAAGTTCATTTCAAATGCATTCAGAAGCAAATGTGGCCAGCATTCTACTCCAGGAAAAGCAAACTGCTAAAACCCTAGCAAAAAAAAAAAAAGGGGGGGGGGGGGGGGGGGGGAAGAGGAGAAGGAAGAAAAAGAAAACCAAAAACAACTGGAAAAGGTAAAAGAAAGAAAAATATAGGGTCCTATGAATATGCAGATGAGGGCAAATCATCACCTCCCTTCCTTCTCTCAAGCTCCATGGAAGGAAAACAGAGCCTCCAGTTAATAACATTCAGGAAATGTAAAAGCAGAAAAAGCAAAGGATTCACAGGCCAAGCAAAGACATTGTTGTCATGAGACAGAGTCTCAAGCAAATGCAACCGAACAGATGAAAACACACCCTCAGGCACCAGGGGCATGTTCACTCATGGTAAGCCTCCTTCAGCAGAAGCTATGCTAGCACTTTTTCCAGACTCAGTTTGGTTGGCTGCTTCATCTCTGCCCTCATCTCTTCGGGAATCTCAAATCTTAAAGCCGCCAAAATTCCCCTGCTTTCCTCAGCCATCTTCATGTTGCATAGTCTGGCCCCCAAAAGCAACAGGAAATAAACTACCTCTTCTAACGTCACTGGTGCAACCTGTGTGGTTTCTGCCCTCTGCAGACTCCCTGAAGTGATTTCCAGTATGTGGCTGGAGACAAAGCAGGGCAAAGGGAAGCTTGCTGTGCTGTGCTGTGTATCCATCCAGTATTGCAGGACACACAACCTGCCCATGTCACTCCCGAGTGGGGTACAGCTGGAGCAATTACTGTTGGGTTGATAAACAGTCATTTCACTCATAAATGCAGTTTGGGGAAAAAGTAATTCCTTTTTTTTTTTAATCCTCAGATTGAAATTAGAGAAGAGTGTTGGCCTGAAGAGAGGGCAAGGCAGGAGATTCTTAGAATGTCAGCATACATCACTTAGAGGTTTCACAATTACATGCTTTCCTTAAAAAGTGGCAATGCACAAAATGAAAGCTTTAGAACATTTCCTTTTCACATGGCATTTTTTTATCAAAACTGCTCAAATTTACAAAATGTTTTTACTACATTTATATGACCTGAAATTTTTCTTTGAGTGGACTCAAGAAGAAACATGAATTTGTTTTCATTCACCAAAAAAATACAAAACAACAGCTATGTATTTTCCTTTCATTTATAACCAAATCAAACCCCCCTTCCTTTTTTTGAGGATGATTCTTTTTTTTTGAAGATTGATCAGGGGTGATAGGATGGATCCTTGATACTGTGTTGTGATAAGTATTTAATTACTGTAACCATGCTTGAAAGCTCATCTTCCCACAGCAGCTCAGCTATCACCTGAATGAAGATATGGCTGTTTATTGTCAATACGCTGGGATAACACATACCCACAATCAATGAAATGCTCACAGTTAAAGGGACACAGATACACAGCAGCACCTGACATGCTGTGGAAACCTCCAAGCTGGTGGCAAACGGGGTTTTTGACTAGAAGCAATGTGGCTCTGGCACTAGCATACCAGCCCTGCACTGAGAGGTCATGCTGCATTGTAAGACATAGCCTTACCACAAATTGTTTTGGTTCTCTGTAAAGTTAGGATTATCCCCTTGGATGTTAAGAAGACTGGAAATTTTCCAGCAGCACCAGGTATTTTTGAGTTGTTGCACCTTCTCAGATGCAGCTTTCCAAGTATGCAAAAGCACCTTTACTGATTTTTTCCATCTGCCCTTCACACTCTCAATAAGGCCTCCATAAGTCTGCACAAAGCCAGTTATAATTCTTTGCTGCCTATCAAAGCCTTCACTAGAGCTAGGCAGTTGGTGTGTAAAGACTGCTGCCTACCATGCTGACTAATGTTGTCTGATTGTTCCCTTGTACTCCCCCGTTGGTCCATCTGTACCCATCTGTTGCCTTTTGTCTTCTAATTAAAGTGTAACTACTTTGGGGTAGAAGCCACCTTTCTCGTTAGCATTCATACAGGTCCCTGCAGAGCAGAGTCCCAAGTCCATAACTGGGTGCTGGGGACAGCCATAATGACATGCAAAAGGTGACTGCCCATACACGTGGCAAGGGGGAACAGTGACTTCCCTCACTGTGTGGCATGGGCAAGTCAGCTGGAAGAAAGCCCCAGAATACAGCTTTTATCCAGAATGCAACCAAGGCAAAAGCAGTCTTCTCCTGTGCCTGGACAGTGTTACCCCATTAGTACACTAGACACAGTCCTCAGGGTTGCCCTGTCCAAGCAGTCAGGTTGGCAACCCCAGTAAAGGTCAGATGGCTACTATCACCCTCATCAGCTACACCAGCATGGAAATGGTAGGAGGCATTCTAACTACAGCCTGAGCTTAATAAAGATCTCCAGATTTTCCAATATCTGATTTGCATTAGAGGACAAGGTCTCTCCAAGAAGCTGTCATTGTTTCAATGTAAGAATTCCCTCCAGTAGCCAAGGATTAGGGCCTGGTGGAGAAGAGCCAGAATATTTTTCTGCAGGCTCATGAATCATACAAATATACTCCAAAATTCAAGCAAAGTCAGGAACCACTTCAGCAAGAGGCAAAGAGAGCAAACAGCTTATACTGCCATAATACACGGCGGTTAGGAGGAGATACCAACTAATGTCCTCTTTGGTAGAAGAGATGGACTAGCTCATTATGGCAGGATGCAGTAATCTAATCTAATGGTCTGATATGATCAGTCAGCAAAGATACCATTTGATCAGTGTGTCCACAAGATCTATGTAGGAGGTTTTTTCAGAAAGATTGTTCCATTTATCATCTGATAAGGAAAGCTTCGTGTGGCACTTGCATCTGCCCTTCTCCTTAGGAGTCAATGTACGATTAACATGGCCATAATTAGCTGCACATACATACAGTTACATCCTGGACAACTGTGAGAAGCAAGGCCAAATCCTGGCAGTGTGTGCAGCATAGGTGCACAAATAAAGCCATCTGGTTGTCTGATTGAATCAGGGTCATCAACAGACTATCAGATGTGACCTAGATCAGGTATCTAAGGGATACTCACTTGGGAGTGGGGTATCCATAAAATATGTATTCTTTGATGCAAGTCTGCTGTCTAATGAGAAGCAAGGGATTCAGCAAATTGCAGTCACTTAGAGAAATGTCCAGAAAGAACACATTACAAATAAGGGGGGAGATGTACATACAGACTCCCTTTCTCGTTTCAGCCACATGTGCTTAAATCCAGAAGTGTCCATCCACCCTAATTGAAGCTATATCCTTCTAAACACAGGTTCTATGGGAACAAAATCAGTCACTAACTCTGGGTAGGTTTAAACAAACTCCTATGCCATTTATCCTCAGGGACAATGAGTCATAAATCCCCATGTACACAGGGAAATTAGCAAAACAAGACTGATTGGTAAAAATAATCCAATCTTGTCTCACCATAAAAGGAGTCAGTGGAATAAAAAACATTTCCTCTCTGAAGTCCCTGGACATGCTGGCAAGATGCCAAAACTTCACACACAGAGCAGAACCTGACCCAGGGAGGCAAGCATACCTGTGTAAGTGATCAGAAAGGCTTGCTCAGGTGGGCACCAGACAACACAAGGAGGAAACTGTCTCAAACAATCTAGTCATCTTTCCAAAGGCAAAGGAGAGCCTTCAGAGGCAATGCTTGGATTTGTACAGCTGCAATTCTCACCTTACAACCCTACGTTCTTGTTCCTCTCTAATTTTTAAAGAGCCTTCTTCAGAAAATAAAATTAAAAAATCTAAATAATTTCTTCTGCTAGGCAACATAACAAGTACATGATTCATATTGGTTCTTCATGGAGTGGCCAGTACCATCAGACCCTTACTAAAAGCCAAGAACACTGATCAGATTTTCCGTTCTCTTCCCCTCTCACCTGTTATTTCTGCCACTGGGACATTGAAGCACACAAAGAAATGACAGTGAATATTTCTTTTAATGCACTGAAAGACTTGAGACCAGGCCTGAAGGCTGCATCATCATCAAAAGCTACAGCCTCTTCAGCGTCTCTGTGGTTCATCAGCTCTTCAAAGCTGCAGACTGCAGGAGGTGACAAGTGCCTCCATAAGGGCTTTTGTTTGCAGTCACCTACAATAGCCTTCACGCGCCAACTGCCTGCTCATACAAAAGGTACATGGTAGAAGCTTGCAGGAATGATGTCTTCACTGGACCACACTTGAAGTTTTTGCTGATCAGCTTGTCCATAACCCAGTTTTTCTTTCCTATCAAATAAGTGGCCTCTTGTGAGACACTCTTCAGATTCATCTTGTTAATCTAATCACAGAAATGTAGGCTGGCAGAGAACCACAAGAGATCACTTACTGCATCCACCAGCTCTGAGGCAGGACAAGATAGATTCAGACCCTGTGCTGTTGGATATTTTTCTATGTGTCCTCCAGCAAATGAGCCTCACCAGCAAATGAGCCTCACCATGTCAACAATTGGACTGTTCCTACATATCTAGCTGAAATGTTTCTGCTTGAAAATTTAGCAAGATGTCATCTTTTTTCTGCTTACTGTGGACATGAAAAGCAACTGACCATAATGTTCTTTTTTCAACTAATTTGGGTATCCAAAGGCTTATTTTGTTCTCCTTCCTCTTTTTTTTTTTTTCATAAAACAAAAATGGTTTTCCCATTTTCTTTTCTAAATCCTTCTTTTTTTTTTTTTTCTGTATCTCCCTCCCACACTCCAAAGGAACCCTTCCTAAGAATAGATGGGCACAGCACTGCTCTGTCCCAAGCAGGGTACAGGGTCACACAAGTTCACAAACTCACCTTACGTGGACTGTGATTGAGGCTGAACATGACTCTGGAAAGCCCATTCAGCAGAGAGTTGTGGGAGCGTTTTTCAACCTATTGCAGCATTAGGAAATACTGGAAGTCCACAGTCACTGAGGCAGCTGACAGCATGTCACAGCAAATGGCCCTGTGCCCACGGAGCACTAATGTATGCAATGGTGTAGAGGAACAAGCTAAGAGCAGCCTGTCCATGAATTTGTAGTCATGGGCACACGGGTGGCTAAAGGAAGCAGAACAGTTGCTGCTAATTGATTTTCAAGAGTTCAAAAGTCAAACACTGATAATTATAGAAGCAGCAGCAGCCAAACATTTTATCTGCTGAGGGGGGTGAGGGTTGACAGGGGCAGAGGATTAGCACATGCAGCGGAGAGAATGAATCTTTTAGCTTAAGTTTCTTCTTTGTCCTTCTCTAAAATGTCCTGTAGTGGCACCTTGACCCAGCCCATCACCTGGGGCTTTGCTCATCCAGCTAGAAGCAGGAGTTACTGAAGCATGCATGGTAAGAGACGCCCCAGGGAGCCTGCGAATCAAAGGACTCTGCAGGGTTGCACAAGAGGTTGCTGTCATGAGCTGCATGGAAAGGTGCTCTGAACCCCTGGTGACACACCTAAGGAAAGAGGCAAGAAGCATCAGCAAAAGGGAGAGGCTGAGAACAACCTAGTGATACAAGTGATGCAAAAGTCACTAGAAATTAGAGAAAGAATCCCAAAGATGGCCCCAGAGACAGTAACTGTGCCATCCCCAGGTTCGTTGGGGGAAGTGAGGCAGCAAACAGGAGCACAGAGCTGATGGGGCAGGACTGCTGTGCCCTGCCTCAGCAGTGAAGGGGATGTGATCAAGAGCTGGACAGCAGCACTTGCCAGCTCTCACAAAGGTATCATGAATCCAGAAATAAGTCCTGATCAGATGTGGGATTATATGAGAGCAGAGGAGAAAGGCCACTAGATAAAATATCTGGGTGAAAACTTTCCACACAAAACATCACAACCTACAGACACAAGCCCTAGTGTAGTACTGAGCCTGTGGCTCACCTTGCAAGACCTCTGGCACCAGCTCATGGCTACATTGAGGCAGGGCCTTTCATGGGGTGTAAGGGTGGACCTCCTTCATCACCTCCATCTGCATACCTACCCCTCTATAATACATACAACAGGGGCATCTAGGCACCCAAAACACATCTAGGCTGTCTGGCCTGTGAAGCAAAGATCTCCACTAACTAGCTACTTAAAAGGTAGTGAAGGAAGACATTCAGCCTTGTCCCCCTAAGGAGCAGAGAACAGAGAAGTGAACGAAATGCAGCACATTTGCTTATTACAAAAGCAATTGGTACTCATGGCTACAAGAACAGAAGAGCTCAGGTTACTTCCCCTTTCCAGAAACTGGTTGCTCTGCATGTTCTTTCATGTCAGCCCTATGAGGCTTCAGTCTGTCTGAAGAACGTAGGAGGAGATTTATCATCATCAGAGTCTGGGGACAGCTGTAGCTCTTCTGGAAAATTAATTCCTGTTCTGAAATAACTGGTGAGGGTTTGAAGATATTTCTTCCCAAATTGGGATGAAAAATCAAAATCTCAAAAAATTTCACAGAGCTGAAATCCTGAAACAGTTTAGTCACTGTCTGCATCTTTGCTGCTCAGAAAATGGAAGGCTTCACACCTGTTTTTAAAACATTTCTTTATATATGTATACCCTAAGACACATACTCCTTATAATCTATTTGCCATCTTTCAAGAATCAACTGCACCAAGCTGTACCAAGCAGCAAACTGTTACTAAATCCAGAGGAGAGTAATGAAAATGATCAGAAGACTAGAAAACATGACCTACCACCAGGAGAGACTGAACAAATTCTTGTTTAATCTACAGCAGAGGTGACTGGGAGAAAACATGATAGAAGCCTTCAAACATACATAGGGAAGATAAAAAAAGGAAGAGAATAAACAATTCTCTGTGTCCACTAGGGAGATGCCAAGTAGTAATGGGCTTAAACTGCAGTCAGGGAAATTTAGGTTAGACATTAGAAAAACTTTCTAGAGTAAGGAGAAAGAAGCTGTGGGAAGAGGTTGCCTCAGGATTTCATGGAGTTTCTAGCATGGAAGGACTCTCAGAACAGGTGAGACAAACATCTGTCAGGAATAACTTCCATCTAGTTGATCCCTCCCTTGGGCACAGGAAGGGACTAAATGACCTTTTGATGTTCCTTCCAGGCACAGCATCTGATCATGCATAAAAGTGCAGAGATGTAGTTAAAGACTGAGCTATAATGAACGCACACAAGTGGACTGAATCAGTGTTTCCCATGCAGTCTTCCATCTTCCATCTCCTACTGCCTGAGTGTTTGACTTGGAAACCCTCCTGTGCTATGTGCAGATTCTTCTAGAAGTTGCCTAGAAGTTGGGAGGTCAAAGCATGTTGCTAATTTAGCAAAAATTATTGAGAGTTTGGATGATTTTACACTGCAAAGCAATGCACTTACAAAGGTATTGGGATTCTGTACTAATAATATATTAATAATTTCTGGCCTGCCTGGTAGCTCTGTTAAGGGCCAGCACTCTGCTTTGCCTGACCCTCTGCAAACACAGAACAAAACTATGATCTTTGTCACAAACAGCTCTGTTTCACCCTTACATTTTAATGTTTGCATTTCAACTGAATGGAGAAAATTAAGAAAAAGACTATGAGGTTCCAGGTATGAAAGGTATTTGTCTGTGATCAGAGCATGTTGGAGATGACATCTGTTTTTTCCAGGAAGAACCTGCCAGCATAAAATTCGAACAGCTCAGAGTTTGATTATAATAATCTGAGCAAGACACCCACTTCAGGGTAAAACATTTGTGTTGAGGAAGCACTATGGGCTTTTCATACTACTAATACCATAGTTCTTCATAGTCACATTTCAATCCAGCCCCAGGTCTTATGAACTGAAGAACTGTTCTGGTTTAATGGACGCCAAGTAGTCACCACAGTCAGCAAGGCTTGGCAAGTCCCAGGTTTAATCCCAACAGTTCAGCTCACCAGTATCCCTTCCACTATTTGTCTGGTTCATCTGAGAGACCATGGATATACCCTCAGAGACTGAACAACCTCTCTTACCCCTCATAGAAGCCCCCCCATCTCTCACAGAGGATGCAATAGGGATAATGCATGTGGCAAGCAGGAAAAAACAGACCTGCATTTAGCTGTGCCTCCCGAGAGCCTACAAAGCATTCCAGCAACAGATTCCCCCAACCAGCCCTGCTAATAATCCCTAGCAGGATTCACACTGCTCCTGCCTCGTTTTCCTGCTCTGACAATGGAGTTATCCTCTGTGAGAACAAATTTAATGCCAGCTAGGAATCTTCCTGCACTTTGCCTGGTGGGCTTTAGTGAAGCTGTGTGATGGACAGAGCCTGACGTGAGGTCTCTGCAGGCTGAGCCTTGCCTGCCCACCCCCTGTGCAATATCCAGCCAGCCTGCCTCCAAACATGTCCAAGAATTGTCCACATGCTGATGCCATGCCATATGTTTCCTCACACTCCTGTTTCACTGAGACCTCTGCTGTCTCTCCCAGACCATACCTTCCCATCTGGTCTACACAGTGCCAAGACTATGAGACAGAAGGTCTTCCTGGAAGTCATGCACAAGCTGGGGCCTTTCACCCTCTTCCCAAACTGCAACTACTGGGAGAGCTTAGTGCCTGCCAGGCAATAATGAGGTGGCACTCCTGCCTCCTTCAAAAGTTGTTCCTCCAGCCCTCTTCTGAATGCATCGCTCCTGACAGCTCCCTATTTCATTCTCGTTTCCCCATTAATTTCTTCCTGAGTTTCACCACAGAGGCCACTTGCAAGTCCATGCAGACCATGCAGAGAACAAGCAGCTGAGGAAAAAAGGCTTTCTGTGCCTGGTGGGGCAAAGGGGCATTTTTCTAAGCCATACACATGATCACATCCAGACCAAGCTCTGCTTCATACCTATTGAGTGTCCTGCTAAATTCTCCTTGCTTTCATTCTGCCTTCTCAACCCCATCACTTTTTTATACCTTATTTTCTTAGCCATCAAACTACCCCCTCTACTTCAATTCAAACCCTTTGGGAGTGCTTGTTTCAAGCCTGGACCACTGACATTTATGTGGGAGGTGAAATGAACCAAACCTTTGCACTAACACAGAAATCCACACCATTTCTAAAATGCTGCTTTGGGTTACATGCAAATTAGTCAGAAGTATGTAAATTTGGATCTTTGAACAACTTGATATGATTTCACTTACACATCCTACTTAAGGCACCATCCCATTGCAAATGACACTGGCCAGATATATCAAGCACAGTTAACACTGGCGTATATTACTAAGTGTAGCTGTAGCTCATTCACAGCAATTTAGCGTACAGAACTTGACTGCCTCCAAGCCATGCAGGGAAATACTTTTTGTCTCTGCCATTGAAACCCATGGCACTGAGGAGGTCTCTTCTCTGAAAGGCAGGAAAACTTGTATTCAGAGGTTACAGAAGGGAAGCTGATGAATTTTTTATGCACGCTAATGGAAGAATGTAATGGCATCCTGCATGGAAAAGACAGCAGCCTGTGTATCGGAGATACCCGTGGTCCAGGATGCAAGGAGGAGACTGCCAGCCCTTGATAAGAAGTACAGAAAGGCCTGGGAGGTTATTTGCCTAGAGCCTTCCTCCATCCTCCTCCCTGATGCAGTTTGAGAATTACCAAACATTTCCTACCCTCTCCCACTTCCTCTCCTTGGTCAGAAGGATGATCACCAGCTTGGGATGCATCTGATATCCGTCCTCACTGAACGACAAATTCCTGCCTTCAAATGTAACATTGATCAGGTACCTGCAGGAGAGAGAAAAGAGCAACGAGAATGTTAACACTGGGGAACCAAACCCAAACCCCAAAAAGCCTGCCTCTCCCCTGCAACTTACACCAGAAGGGTAGGAGCACAATGCAAACAATGGAAAATCTAAGAGGAAGGGAGTGGGAGAAAGAACAATTACTCCAGGAACTGGGGCAATCAGGCAAGGCAAGACAATTGCCCCCTTTTTGTGACTGGGATAGGGAAGCAATGTCCTATGTTGGCTCTCAATGAATTTCTGAAAACACACCTAAGAGTCGCATGCACACATGTGTGCCCACAGTCCCTGATTTCCCCTTACCACAAAGAGCAAAAAGATCCATAGCAATTAGCCATGTAAACATACTCCACAGCCTACACTTTGCTCACTCTTCAAAAGGGATTTCACATGTCATTTGAGGACAGTGATGGCCTACAGGTGAAACAGTGGAGATAGCCTCCCTCCAGCCCAAACATCAAGACAATGATACAGGAACCTACAGAGAGCCGAGGAAGGAGCAACACACCTGCAAGAAGCTCCATCCCTATCAGAGTCAGCACACCTCGTGGGGCCCAAATGATCCTCTGAAGCAGCTTAGGAAAAGGGACAGGGGATGCTGAGATAGCCCAGTGAAAGTCCTTTTCCCTAGAGACATAGTCATACTTTGTACCTGGCAAGATCAAACTAAAGGGTGATCAGCCCTGCAAATCCACGCAGCCAACATTATTGATTCTCTTTGTCTGGAAAGGCCCCATCACTTCTGTGTGAGGCACTCCCCTCAGGGGCATCTCATGTCAGCTGTACAAATGGACTATTAAACAGCCCAGGCTTCGATCTTATTTATCCTAAGGCCTCTTTGCTCAGCTCTGGCAAGGTCTGGGAAGACCTTTAAGTGGGCTGAGATTATAGCTACACTCATTTCAAGGCCTTGCTGCATTGTGAGAGCATGTTAAAGTGGTGTTGCTGTAAATGAGAATTAGGTCTATTGTTTTCTTAACTGTCAGACCATCCAGAATGAGCCTGTGGGGAAGAGGAGGAGGCAAATATACATTTCACAGTTCAGTGGCTTATATGACTTCTTTGTGGCTCTCTGACAGTTTCTCCTGTTCATATATTTCACTTCAATTCACAATCCTGTTGCATGAAGTAGATTTTGCCTTTATACACCTGCTCTGTCACAGTAGCACCACACCACCGTGAGAGGCAGAGGTGACCAAGCTGCCTGCCAGGCTAGCCCCAGGACTCTGCCCTCCCGTGTTCTGCCCAGTTCTCCTATAAATTACACAAGCAACATTTCCATAACAAACATGAGAGGTTCTTCTGCTCTATTACACCATGACAGCAGGAAACATTTCCTGATATTTAGCTTCTGTTTATCCCTTCCGAACTCAATTTGAACCAATGTCAAGAAAAAAAGAGGGAAAAAAAATATTTTCTTTCAGTGGGTTCAGGCTTTCCCACTACCTGCACACAGGGAAGTGTCTGCTAATCTAATGAAAGCATTGGTAACAGGGAAACTTCTTCAAATAAATAAAAAAGCAAGTCATGATTTCACCTTCTTCCATTCCCAAACTTTTTTGTCTTAAATCAACTAAATTCATCCACTAATTCCCCATTACCAAGTGCAATCAGCAGTTATGTTTATTTCTAAAGGAAATTCCAGACTTGCTCCATGTTGTGACCTTCAAGGGATGCGCACAGAGTAGGAAACACAGCCATAAGGGAGCCCAGCATGAAACATTTGCAGCAGGATGATTTTCAAAGGCAAACTATTGGTTATTTTCTGAAAGGCAGACCCATTCAGCACCCAAACACTGACAGAACCCCAGAACACCAGCCACATGGAAAATCTTAGCCATGCCATTGTTTGTAATGGTGTAAAATATCCCATGTCAGGACCAAATATGCTCTTTTTCTGGCATTTATTTTCCAGCTCTTTGCATTGCTCTGATACCGAGGGATGCCAGGCACAGACCGTCACCAGGTTTGTGCAACCTACCAGACCTAGTTGAGGCTCTGGTTGTGGGAAAAACCCTCCAGTGGACCAAGATTACAATTTCATGACTTCTCTGCACTGGCCACCAGAGTAAACACAAAGCAAGTCTCTGAGAAGATGAAGATGCCATTAGCCTGATGGGAGTTGTAGCTTTATATGTCAGTAGTTAGAAAGAAGTGCCAATATCTAATTAAACAAACAGCAATATTAAACAGTTCGTAGCCCTCTTTCCCCTCCCATCTGAGAATGATGCCATTATGGGAATCTCCCTTGCACAGCCTGACAAGAAGATTTCACAGAAATCAGCAACAGGTATGACACAAGAGGGTGTAATTTCTCTTCATTTTCCACCAGAAAGATTAAACCAAATAATAATAATCAAGGAGGGACCATCAGTGATTCTGATCCTTGGAGCTGCCTTGAGATTCACACTTAAAACAGTACTAAAATCCCTCACTTCACACCTTAATGACTGAAATTAGTCTCCAAATTTGGCACAATAACTCTTCAGAGGATTTTCTTTTGAACCCATTAGCAACATGTTTACAAAAGTTTTCAGGAGGAGTGCAGAAGGAGCAGCTACTCCCCCCCCCCCCCCCCCCAGCTTTCCCTGCACTTCTGTGGCTTGCTGGGTCCTGTCACCTACACAGGGATGCAGGGTAAAAGCAGCACACAGGGAGCTGCAGGGCTTGCTCGGGTGTGCTGAGCAAGGGGATGCCTGCGTGACAAAGCATCAGGGCTTGAAGGACTCCCTGGCAGGCCAAGTCAGCAGTGTGGTGCAAGGCAGCCACACTCGACTGGCTCTGCCCTCCATCACTACTGCAGCAAGAGTCATCCCCTTCAGCAGCAGTGCTGCCCAGGTATGCCAGCACTACTGCTGCCTGCTCTGGCCAGGGGGATTTCTTTCCTCCCTACAGCCTACACTCACTCCAGTACCCCACAGGCAATCAAGGGGCTGGGAGACTCCCTGGCATGTCTGCACTGAGCCACCAGCTGCAATGCGAGGGCAGCAGGCTGTGCATACAGGTAAGGCAACCTAAGATGAAACTGTGCCTGTAAAGGGTTTAATCCATAATTCCCTGGATGTTTTGGACTCCAGGATGAAGAAAAAGGAGGGCATAGGGGGGAAGACACAAGCAATTTAATTCAATTTAATTTGCTAGAAACATCTTTCAGCAAACAATTTTGCTTATATGTGCATTTCTGGAGCTGCTTGATGCCAGCATGGAAGGGTCAAGCCCTTCCCCAGTCCAGTGGAGATGCAGTGGCTGCAATGCCCAAACTCATCTGGTAGGAGCGAAATACACACAACACTGTGGAAACAGTCTGACATTGTGAGCCCCGTGGTATGGACAAGCAGGCAGGAACAAAGAAGGAAGGGATGTGTCCTTGGGCACAAATCAGTCTCAGGGGGACCTGACTTCCCATCCCGTGCTCTGACCATTAGGTGACATCACCCACCCTAGATGTGTGGCTGTCAGCCCTGAGGCTAATGGAGAGTGTTTCAAAGGCTGCTTGACACAGGAAATAGAGCATTAAAACCACATCAGATGACCAATTTAGGACCAGCAGAGAGATGATACTTTAAACGGTTTGAGCTGGTGATGGAGAAAGCCTGGAGAGACAAGTGTGGCAGGCAGAGGGGGCTTGGGGGTAGACAGGGAGGGTGTTAACTAATTTTTTCTCTGCTCTAGAGACAGCTCTGAAGGAGATGCATTTGAAATCAGCATTAACCACTCCTACTCCTGCTTCCAAGTGCCTTGGCGGGAATCGGCTCCTCCTGAACCTGCTGGCTGGGTGGGAAAATTTGGACATTGCCTTGCTTTTCAGTCCATCACACTCCCTGCCTCACACATAAGTGCGTGCATGCACACACACACACACCCTTGTGCCCTGTCAGTGCTTGTTACGCTCCAATGAGACACACAGTCTGTTTGAAATTGCATGATTATTCTAACATCGACCACTTCCCTGAATAAGACAGGCCATATAAATAAAACAGCCTCTCCAACATTAGCATCTGGGAGTCATCTCAGCAGTCCAACACACAAGGGAAAAACAGCATGTAGGTGGAGGGTGGGGAAAGAAAGGCTATGTGATACCTCTGACAGAGACAATTTGTAGAGTAAAAGGCAGGTGGAATGCGATGCAGACAAGGGGATGGGGATGCAGACCACCATCAGCCTCTTTGGAAACTCACTGTAATGTGAAAACACCAAGGCCAAACATAACAGCAGTGAGGTGAAGACAGTGAAAGGCCTTTACCCTGCAGAATCTGCATGATGAAATAGCCTTTCTCCTTCCACTAGAGACAACACCAAAAACCCATCAGCCAGAGGTACCAGGGACAGGCATAGCTGCCTGCCCAGACGTACTTCGTGCCCAGGAAAGAGCAAAGACGAGCTCAATACTGCATTTCAGCACAAGGTCCACAGCTCCAAACCATGTTCCCTTGCTCAGCACTAGCAAGACCTACCCAGCCTGGGTTGATGCAAAAAGCTTTGGCAGAGTGCATTAGTCCCTTCCCTGCAGCAGGTCCTGCCCGCTCTGCACGCCTGCTCCTGGATGAGGATGGACAGACAGAAAGGTGGGCGGACTCAAAGGACAGGGAAAAGGGAGTTTAGGATCAGTTCATTTATCTACAAATAAGAATTCTGACCTTCAAGTGGCAAGTGATTGACAAAGATTTAACCAGCACTAACTATGCTGTTAATAGCTTCTGCTCTCACCTGAGAGACTGAAATAGTGTAGGTTGGGGTTTTTTTTAATGAGAAAACTGCAACTGACCCCTTCGACTTCTGATTTAAACCATGATTCTCCATGGATTCTCCAAACCCATGGAAAGCTTAAAATAATACAGATTTTTTTTCTTCATATCATCGCTCAACATTTCTGTGGCTGACTCTGCCTCAGAGGACAGTCAATACATGCACAACAGCCACCCAGATCCAGCTATGAGTGCATGAGGTGTTCTTGAGATAAAGCAGTCTCCACAGGATATCAAACCCAACTGCTCATCCCCAAGAACATGAGAATGGGTTCTGCCTAGGCCAATGATCTTAAAGGTCTTTTCCAACCTAAACAACTCTATGATTCGATCAAAATTCCCATGGCTGGTACTGACCCTGGCTGAGCGTTTCAGAGGCTCTCCCATCGCTCACTGCCCTGCGCTGTCCCAGTCACCTGCACTGCTTCCCACTGCTGTGGTGCCCGTGGCTTGTGGAGTTGTGAAAGGCAGACACATCTGGCTGTGTCTGTGTAACATCTGTCTGGTGTCAGGTACGATTTACAGTGAAGGGATTTCACATAAAGGGCACGAGCACAGCTGATTTTATGTAACAAGGGGCATGGACTCTTCTTTCTGCTATTACGAAGAACCAAAACAAGATAGGAAAAAAACAGAAGCAACCATTTGCTAGAAAAAATAAATCTTAAAGTAACAGTATCTCACTTTTCCTCATTTGCTCCTTTCTGTCTCACTGTCAGTGTTACCATTGAATCCAGGGAGATGCACTGCAGGAAAGAAAGCAAGTGTAGAAAAGAGACCAACCAAATTCCAAATTGTGCAGGCATCCTGCACCAGAAAATCTGTCCAGGCTACAGCCATTTTATACTATTGAGAACCATCCTGTCCAGCAGACTTAGAGAAATGCCCAGAGCTCAAGACTGTTTTCATTAAGCAAAGAGGTTAGGAGAGCATCTAGATTAGTAAATATCCCTCGGGCTACAAGATAACAGAGATATAAGAGATTAATTTGGTTTCTCCCTGCTGTCCACACCTTTTTAAAAGACAAGGAGGCAGATACTGGGCTGGAATAAATCAGTGATATTCAGCTGACATCTAGGGAGTGATGCTGTTGATCTGCTGAGATTCTAGCCCCTCACCTCTAGGAAGATGGATTTTCTTGGTGTTTGATCTGACCTGTGAAATCACCATTTCCAGTGGAAGACCAATTTCTACTGCTCTATCCTTGCTGCTTCTCCATCATACTCAGCAAAGTTGTTTTGAAAACGAGGTACCTGTGCTTAGACTTCCAAGTGACAGCTCCTATATACAGTGGAAGAATGAATCTTTTCCACCACTTCCTGTCTTAATCATAAAAAAAATAGTACTTCCACATTATTTCCCATTTCTTTTATTTATCTACCATGAATTTGTCATTTGAAAAAGACTCAACTGACAGTTCCTGGGGATCAAGGATATATCTATCCTTAGAGTACACAGGGAGCCAGAGCAATGGCAGGGCTGCTTTGCTACATGCATTGCTTGATCCTAATGAGACGGGACCATTCTTGAGAAAGAGAAGCGAAGCTCACTTTACACAGTCTGTGCAGTCTCCAGCCTCCCTCCTGAAAATGCAAGAGGAGGCTCAGGCACAGCAGCACAGCGTTTTGCAGAATGCACCGATGTCCATCAGGAAACGAACAGAGCAGGGACTCTGTGCAGGGTCACCAAGTTACTTCCCAATGGGGAACATGGGGTCAGCTCCAACCTGGAGCAGAAATGATAGTAATGAAACCTAGGTGAAAGGCTGTTTGTCCAACTACTTCAGTGAACTTCAGAGTTTCCACAGTATTTTTTTCTTCCATGTACCTAATACCATCTAGGGCCTGATCTCCCATTTGCTTTTCATCCTATGCAGTCATTGCCTTTGATAGAAAGGGAGAAAGAGATGGTGCCATTCAGGTCTAGTGGCATTTCACACTCCCTTTGCCAGGGTGCTGCTGACAGTACCAAGCCCAGACTGTGAGAGCTAGGTCATTTGTAGGAAACACAGGCATACATTACGATAAGGTGACCTGTTTATGTAAAAAAAGGCAAGATAAATCTTCATTTTGCCCCATCTACTATGTCGGTCACAGCAATGTTTTGAAACCTAACCAAAGCCAAATTTTTCTCACACACATCCTGACTGACCTATTTTCACAAATGCCAGAGCCAGAAAAAATCACCTATCAAAACCACTTTTTAAATGGGAAAGGGGGATAAGAACTTGGCAACAACATTTTCTCATGAGGAGATCAACATTTTGTCAGAAAGAAAGAGAACCGTAAGATCTGAAAACTGTAATAACATTGGACAGAAAATGAAGCTTCTGGCACAGTTATGCTCCCACACAGTCTGGTCCGTTGCATGACACCTTCTGCCCTTTCTTTTATGGACAAGAGCCCCAGTTAAAACACATCTGTAATGTGCCATCCTGAAAGAGTCCTACAAGGAACGGCATCACCTCAACGGGGGAAGGGATATCACTGGAGATTTATTCTGTCCAAGTTTCATGAAGGGGAAAGAGGAATATAAGATTCCCATGCTCCTCACAAGAGACAGCAAACAGGATTTACATGTCAAAATATTTCATTTTAAACTCAAAATATTTAATTTACAACTCTTCTTCCGAAATTATCTTTTTTTGCTGGGAAAATGACACAGTCCTCAGTAGCTTGAGAATATACCTCTACACCTTCTGGCCTCACTGGAAATAAGACAGGAATAAAGAAAAATGTTTTAAGAGCATGCTCTGGTTAAAGTTGGAAATATATATAAATCTCATAGGAAATCAGTCTATTCTCAGAAAGATTTTTTTATCCAAAATGCTTTGATAAAAACAAATATACTTCTGAATTGATTCACCAAACCTTTAAGTAACAGAAAATAGCTAATAGAAAAATAGCTTTAAGGTCAAAATTGTTACAGTGACTGGATCAAATAAAAACTAAATGTTCAGCCCAAAATTGGAACAAGCTGCAAAGCTTTACTGAGTCAATAAATTCCTGCCAATTACTTTTTTGAAGTATTATTTTTTACTGCTACGTCTTTCCATGCTTCCTTATTCATTAGGAACAGATAACATCACTTTTCTCCCAAGTAAAATAAGTCTTCAAGGTATTTCTCCCATTTGAAAGGACTAAAAATCTGTTTATATGGGGCAGTAAAAACACAGAAAATTACATTTGTCAGAACAGCCAACCGTGGGTCATAATTATGTCTTGGCATCTACCTAACAGGTCACTGACAGAAGCTATACCATAGGAACAGACAAATACTGAAAGGTTAAGTGATGTCCTTCAGATCTGTTTATCTGTCTTAGGACACAGTTATACAAACATTGATAGGACAAGCAGTCAGAACTTGCTTGTCCTATCAGACAAGAGAACAGAAGTCAAATGAGGCTTTCCACAATGATTTTTCACCCAGGATGATGTTTTTCAAGCTTTGTCAATTTGCAGAGCCGTAAAAAATATTCCAGTTGAACTCTGTCCTCGTACAGTGAATTTAATCCCACTGACAGCAGCCCTACTTTTCTTTATCATTTTAGCATGTCCCTAGAGAATCTCCCATAGACCCACATGGCTGTGGACCACAGCTTAAAACAACTGGCCAAGTAGATGTGCATGTCAACAGCCCCTTTGGTCTTCTGAAGGTGGCCAGTGTGCTGGGAATCAATCATCAGGGTATCTTGGTATTTACCCAGAGCTCATCCCAGTTTCTGTTCAGGGAGTCAAGACCAGAAAGCAGGTGTGCACATCAACTTTCCTCTAGAGCTTTTGGGACTTTCTGGCTTGCGGAAAACCACTCAAATCTGCCAGAGTAGTCCTTGTCACTGCTGCCAGAAGCCAGACAAGGCTAAACTAGCTGGAGAGATTGAAATAAACCCCTTCTTTACATTCTCTGAAACAGCAGACTAACTTGACTTCTTTGACCCACTAAGAAAGCCCAAGTGATTGGGGGGGTAGGGGGTTGTTCAACGTTTATCAAGTGTTGAAAGCATTCACACATTTGCAACGGCAGCAAATTCACAGCGTTTGCAGAAGCAGAGTCATTGCCCACAAGGAGGCTGAGTCCAAAAAGTGTGACTGGATTTTCCTGGGTCTGTAGCAGTTCGGTGAAGATGGCACCCTATCACTTTCTTCCCTATCACATCTCTAAGGAGGAATCGATTAAAACAAACAAACAAATAATCACTCCTGTCAGTGACTGTGTGGAGGTCTGGAGACTGCTCATCCTTTGCCAGAAGAGTTACTCTCTCTCCAGTGCTGCTCCCTCTCCCTTCTCCCTCTTTTCTCCCTCCGTGGGTTGATGTTTCCATGGAAACTTGTTCTTTAGTGCCGCTGAAATTACATTGCATTTAAAGCATTAACCCTTCCCTGGGCTGAGGAAGGTCTCAGAACAATTAGGGGGTTTGAGGTTGGTTTGGTGGGGGTTTTTTTTGTTCTCCCCCCGCCCCCCCCCCCCTCACCCACCCCACCCACCCCACCCACCCCAATTTCCTTGTGACTTTTTTCTTTGCAGCATTAGGACAACCTCATTCTTCCTGAGAAGACCTCCGAGCTAGCATTTGCCTGACAAGGGGCAGAGGATGCATCACCAGTGGGGTGGTGTCTAAGATTTCCTTTTTTTTCTTTTTCTTTTCTTTTTTTTTTCTACACAAAAACATAATGCATTTTTTTCCACACTACATGCAAACAGGGAAAATGCTGCAGTAGCAAAGAAAGTGAAGAGACAGAAGGGGAAGCAAGCAAGCCACAAGCTGGCATATGTGGAGAATGCAGCTTCAGTTAATACCAGAGCTGAACCCCTTGTAGCTCTGCACTGAGCAGCAGCTTCTCCCTAACAAAATGCCAAAATCACAGGCTTCATCACTTCTCCTTGAGCCTCCCTCCTCTTCCTCTTCATTATCATGCCTGTAATTAGCCACCCTTGTCTTCACTTGCGATTAGCACTCCAATGCTACTGTAACACTTGCTGCAATCAGTACCCTCCTCACCACCAGCACCCTTCCCTGTGCCACAGCTTCTCCACCCAAACTGCCACCTATGCCATCCTTCCCATAGGCTCTCTACTGCCAGCCATCACCTTCATCAGCACTTCCAACACAGCCATTGCTGGGGCACTGCTCAAAAATTACCCTGCAAATCCTCAGCCCCCAGCTTTTGCTCATCCCCACTCTGATCACAGCCGCAACACCTCTGTGCCCTTCTTCCACTGACATCATCCTTTTTTCAAACATTGGGAAAACATAAAAGGGAGATAAATATCAAGAATCTCCTTCCAGTCTTTTGCCTGAGTTCCTACAATCAGGCAAGCCTCCTTTCTGTCCCAAAGTCCCATGAGTTGACAGCTTGCAAACCTTTTTTATTACTTCTACCTGCATAGCTGCAGTGTCCATATTCTCTCGCACCATCTATTTTGGGTTTCCCAACACACACTGAATGTGAATAGGCTTCAAACCTATCTTACCATTCTCAACTATTGCCCCAAAAGTCAGAGTGTGAAGCCTCCTGCTTTGAGTTGAGTGCATACGTAGTGCCATGAGGATGGATCAGTGTGGGAGGAAGATGCTATTCTGAAATGAATGATAAATATGGATAATAAACTCAACCTAAGTCTTTTTTGCCTGTCTCTAGTGGGTTCCCAATATGGGAGATAGAAATATCATGGGTACATTTTGAACACAGCTGGGAACACTGCCAAAGTCCTACTCAGTGTTCACACATTTACATCATTTATATCACATCCGACTTCTGCCTTGTATTATTAACTTTGTAGAGTGTTTTGTGATGTAGTTTGTAGTCCAGGCTTTGTTAAATGAAGTTACACGCCCTCTCTCTCTTCCTTTCGGCAAGAGAGTGGTGTCCGGGGCTACACAAGGTCTTGAGAAGCACAAGGAAGGTGACTGTATCTGTTGATACGGTCAGTGCACTTCAGCATTCTCACACAGTGCTCCAGAAAACCTTTTGGGATCCATTCCTAGGGCCTGAAAGGTGCAAAAAGAAAATAAGTATTTGCCTTCTGGTCAACAGTTCAACGCCTAGACCCGATTGGTAGTGACTGAAGATTTTTTTCTCTGCTGCTGGATGTTCAGGAGCCTCTGTGAAACATACAAATGGGGTCCACCTAGGAGGTGCCCAATATGGCACTGCAACTACTCAGGCTTATTCCTCAGCAGTGTTGGCAATGAGGTTGAAGACAGAAGGAGAAAAACAACCCAGGGCATGGCACTGAAGAAATTATGTTTCTCTAGAACAGAGTAAAGGCATATCAACAAGGGAAGAGGTAGAGCATTGCTGATAGATCAGGCTTTTTGCTTTCTGTGGGACAGACTGAAGCATGCAGCAGCTGAAAAACCATCACTTTCCAGGAATTAATGCAAAAGAAGTGGAGCTACAATGACCCAGCACTGTGACTTTATGGTTTTGTAAATCAGTAATTTCTCCAACAGCCTGAGAAGACTCCGGGTTATACTCCATCACTTACTCCACATGCCCAATTTAGACTCTATGACTATTATGGCATCTGAGGCCAGGCAAGCGGCAAGTGACTCAGATGTCTGATATACACAGACAATGGGGAGAGGTAACCATAATGCATAGGTTAGGTCCCTGCAGCAGGCCACTGGAAGGTAGTTGCCTATATAAAAAAGAAATAAAATTTGTACCCTCAGTGTTTCCTGAACAAGAAAAGTGAGAGAAAGAGTGAGCTTCAGCCTGTGTTGCTGCATCTCCAGTGAAGTAAATGTGTCATTTTACTCTAGACCTGCATTTGATCTTGAATTACTCCTCTGCTTCTTCTCAGAGAAAAGGTCAGTTTAAAAAAGCCTCAGGCATGATGCTAACATCATGCCCAATAAAAGAGTGTCAGGAGGTCTGAAATAAGTACAAGGTCCAAATTTGGGATATATTATATGAATCCTTTCCCTTCTCTCTCCTGAAGAGAGTGGGAAATCTCCCAAGAATATTTCTTCCCTCAGGAGACTTCCAGGACTCCTTGGACCTAGAAATACTGTGAATAAGGTTTTCCAACATGCGTCTGAGGATCCCAGGCCACAGTGCCCGCTGCAGGAAGCCTGAACATAGCACAGATGGAAACAGCAAGCGTGCTGGGAGTGAGACCATTTCCATGGAGAGTGCAGCAGAAGATCAATTCCCACATCTATTACCATATCACAGCTCCCTCCAGTTCAACCAGCTCTGCTACCCAGAGCCGCAAGGCTTTTCAGATAAGACCTAGGCAAGTTTATTTAATTTGAGCAGAAACTTAACTGATTTCACCTTTAATTGGTGCTTAAGCTAACAAACTAAAACATAACGTAAAAACCTCACACACAAGTCCTGATAGAGTGCGGACACACCCTGAAAGCTTGGGAATTAGCATGAGCACCAGGTGGGATAATGTGGGCTCTAGTTCTGGTCTCATTCAGTACCTTCAGCTGCATCATTTCCGCAGCTCTTGCTGTGCACATATTGTGGCAGCATATGAGTTGTCTGCACCCTTTTCTGTTGGCAGCAGTCACTATGATCACTTCAGAAAAAGCAGCCTCCAGAGAAGGCACCTTTCAGAAATCTCTCACTCCTCCTTTTTCTCCAACACATCTTGGGTGCTTAAACGTCATTGACTCAGACTCCAGACACCAAATGACACAGTCCCTTCAAAAAAAAAAGTCATAACCTCCAGTGTCACATAAGCACTTTTCAAAGCCATAACCCTTCTGGGATGCCTATCAGCTGGAGCTCCCCTCTGCAACTTCCCATCACCTTCCCTCAAGGAGAACCTTCAAGTGCAAGAGAGAGACTTCACTCTTGCCCAGGGACAGGGTTTCAAAGAGGCAGATGGGCCTCCCCTACCCACACATTAAACTGAAAAGCAAACTTTTAACACCAAAAAAAAAAAAACACCAACGGGTAGGGGGGGATTTGAAATTCTTTGTGGATTGTGACTTTTCCATGGCAACAGGATTGAGAAACAGGAGGGCTGGGGAGGGGGGCGAGGAGAGGGAGAGGGAGGGAAAGGAAGGCAGAGAGCCGAGGAGGGAGCAAGCAGCACTGGTACATTGCCATGGAAACCCTCTTGCATTGGCAGCCAACTGCCAAAGTCAGTCAGGATCCCAGAAATGGGCTTGGATGGGGGGCTGGGGTTGGGAGCCATCACTGGCCAGTCCCGAGGGCACCCCATCCTTGCAATCCCCAGCCCCACTCCCCTCCCACCATGACATTCTGGTGCCCTCTCCTCTGCCAGACAGAGCCAAATTTGGCCCATCTGAAGAGTGGGAGGAAATAAGGATTGGCAAATGAAACAACGGGGGTGGGCAGGAAGGAGTAAGGCAGAGAGGGATAGTTTTTGTAATAGCCATTGCTTCGCTTTCCACCTTTCTGGATCGATTTGGACCACACAAATATATTTGTTTTCACACTCCAGATGGCTGTAGAAAGAGAATGTCACTCCTAATCACTGAAATAAAGATGGAAATGTTACTTTCCTGCAGACTTAGCTACTGATGCAAGAAGAAGGGCTGTGTCTGACTAAAAGTTGCTGGGTCCACATCTGCATAGGGCCACATCCCTTTCGACTGTGTCTATCCCACTCAGTGCAGCAAATGTCCCAACCTATCTCTAAGATATGACAGATCGTGTCATGTTACAGCCAAGTGAAAACTAGAGGAAATTCTGCTAATGGAAATGAAGCATACTGTGAAAATGGGTTAATACTGCCTTCTGACCCTCTCCTGCAACACTCAGAAGGCAGGCAGCTCAGAGAAATGAACGATCAGCTATTCACATCCCTTTGCGTGCTGTATTTCATCAGAAGCCTTTTACTGCTGTAAGAAGCGGTCAAAGACAGATTTTGGAGAAAGAACTTTAAAAAGGATGGCAAATTCTGTGAACCCTTGCTAGTATTTATAGTTGTACCCCTAGGACGGTAAGGAATGGATGAGTCGTTTCAGGCTGCAGACGGCTGCAGACGGCAGGAAGGAATTGACTCCTACTCCAACCACACAACTGGCTAAGCAAATTGTGGAGGAAGATTCCCTTCTCCTGAAGCATCTGTTATCACCCATCTGATTGCACAATGAATCAGTAGTATGAGGACAGGCTGCTGTGAGGGTGGGGGAAGAAGGAAAGAAAGACTGCAAATCAGACAGTTATAAAGCAAGAAAATGTCAGTTTCTACCTTGCCACAGGAAAGGACATGGACCTAACAGAAAGGGCCTGGTTTGTATACTTTTAAGCTATGTGTTCGGATTACTACTGATAGTGCAGCACCGATGGAGTAGCTTAACTTCTAATACAATAGTAGCTTAGTTTTCCCACATACCTTTCAGAGCAGGGGATTCTGAAGTGCTCTGCATTCTGACCATTCACATCTCTAAATTATCTGCACTGATGAAGTTAAGCAGCCAGCCTGCACTGACAATGCTGCAGCAGAAGCAAAATCCTTACCCATGTGCTCCATGCACAGAGCCCAACCACAGCTCTGCTGGACCACCAACTGATTCATTGCACTGCTCTGTCTATTGTTGAGATTGGAGCCCAAGCCCAGACCACTTTTAAGATATTCTCACCACTAGTCATGTTACCTGGGATAAAGGGAATGAGCATAGGTAGTGGCAGAATTTTTCCCAGCTTTCCTGATGAGGGAAGAGCAGCTGACTGGCTCTTCTTTGCTCCATAACTTCCTAGATGACTGACAGAAAGCTACCACAATGATGCCTTCATGAGCTCAGCATCAGGGGGAAAATTGTCAGGCTTCTGCCTGGACTCTTAGTGGGACCTGAAACCAGTCTGCATTTTGGAGGAAGAAAAAAAGAAATTATAATAATGACCTGTTATGGACTTAAGCAGTAAACTGGTCAATGTGGAAAAGTCAGCACACGATTGTTTTTTTCACATGGATTTTGCTTGGGCAGCAACCAATAAATTAAGTCCAACTCAGTGCTGATTTCCAGATCTGACAAGATCTGATAAAAAGCTTAACATGACCTAGCAATATATGCTTGCAGCCCAGAAAGCCAACCATATCCTGGGCTGCATCAAAAGAAGCGTAAGACCTCACCTGGAGTACACCATTCAGCTCTGGGGCTCCTTATATAAGAAGTACATGAACCTGTTAGAGCAGGTCCAGAGGAGGCCACAGAGATGATCAGAGGGCTGGAGCACCTCTCCTATGAAAACAGGCTGAGAGTTGGCCTTGTTCAGCCTGGAGAAGAGAAGACTCTGGGGAGACCTTATAGCAGCCTTCCAGTACCTAAAGGGGGCTTATAAAAAAGAAGGGGACAAACTTCTTAGCAGGGCCTGTTGTGACAGGACAAGGAGTAATGGCTTTAAACTGTAAGAGGGTAGATATTAGATAGAAAGAACAAACTCTTTACTGTGAGGGTGAGACATAGGAACAGGCTGCCCAGAGAAGCTGTGGATGCCCCATCTCTGGCAGTGTTCAAGGCCAGGTGGGATGGGGCTTTGAGCAACCTGGTCTAGTGGAAGGTATCCCTACCCATGGCAGAGGGGGTTGGAACTAGATGATCTTTAAAGGTTCCTTCTAAGCCAAACCATTCTATTATTCTATGAATCCAACCCAAACCACTCTATGAGTCTATGATACCATGATCTATATTGAGAAGATCCTGGTAAGCCTGTTCAGTTGGGATCAGCTTCCAACAGGTGAGCTCACAAGGGATGTTTCTATTCAGGCTGGGCCTCTTTAAAATCTTGAAGTAAGTTGATGGGTGTCATTCTGTAGGCCAATATGAGGGATGATACGGGGCAAGTTAGTAGGCCCAGACGATTTCAAGTTTGGGTCACAGCGAGATGAGGTCTGATTCAGAGCCTTGACAAGCTACCATGCCCCATGGGCAGGAGAAAGCTGTGAGGACTCCCTGTCTGCCCTAATTCTGACCCACTAGTTGAGACAACACTGTGATCCCGACCCCAAGGGCACAAGTTCCCTTCTGCAGCAAAGCTACACCTTCAGCTTCATCAAAGGTGAGGGCAGTACCCAAAGGACTCTGCTCTCCTGAAAGAACAGATCTCAGCCCAGACCCCTTCACTGTGCATTCAGCTAACCATGCACCAATGAAAGGAGTGAATTTCCAATTTTTCTTCCTAACCTCATTATCACAATTACTCTTCAGTCCTCTGCAATACAGGATGCATGAGTCAAAAGGGGAAAGAATGATTTCTTGTGGCCTCAAGTCTGGTTCTCAAAAGTTCAAGAGAACTTCTACTTCTGAGCTCAGCGGGGGCTCTCTGCCAGCCCACCCCCAATTATTTACTGGTTAGAGACAGTACTAAACAGGAGCCTGCCCCTGGAAGCTGGATTCCTATGGGCTACTTTGTGCGTGGCACTGAATCTTTTTTATCCCTGTACCCCCTGCACCTGCAGCTGCCTTCACAGAAATGGATAGGCTATTAAATATGGACTTGTATCACTTACAAGAGCTTTGCTGCCCATCTGTAAAATTGCTCTCTGTCTCTTGAAGGCATGAGCAAGAGGCGTTCTCTTTCCCCCCACCTCATCCTCCATCGACAGATCGGGTCTGTCAGCTTGTCAGCTCTCATTGGGCACTGGTTGACATCAGTCCACACTGGGGCAGTGAAAATCTGTTTGCAGTCAGCTCTTCCAATAGCTTGTGTGGAAGAGGGGAGGCTGACCCACTCCAAAACATGCTGCTTCAGCTGGCTACGAAACGGCCACGGATGTTAGTGGTGTTAGAAAATAGCTTGAGCCAGGGTGGCAGTGCTACAGGTTTCTTTAGGGTCTGCTGGGCAGGGCAGGCTGAGAGCTGGGATGGGAACTTCAGGGCTCCTGGATCCCACACGCAAACATTGCCACCATGACCAGTAGCTGGTGACTGAAGAGGAAGTTTGCATGGTGGAGGTTGTGCAGGGATGCAGCTCAGTGGCATGGGCCCTGGAATAATGTTCTGAGCACCCCTGGCCTCTTGAGTTGCAAATGTCACCTGTCAATTCCAGGCTCAGTCCTTACAGAGCAGTTCTGACAGAGGTAGCTGAGAAGGGACATAAGAAACTAGCTAGGCCTCCAGTGCCTCCAGAGGGCCAGTTGCCATGGTATATCAAGTAGCCAGTCATTCAAGCAGGATTTCTTGACCCTTCTTTCTTAACGTCTAAAAAAATTACAGTGTTTGATATCCCTCAAAGTCCTTCTCAAGAGTCGTTATGGAAAACCAGAATCAAGTCTACTGTGGCTATCACAGTGTCTTGGAAGGAAAATATTAAATCATTAGGAACAATGAAGTTGCCATCACAAACCCCTTCTCTCAGATTCATTTTATTCTGACATGGGAAAAACCATGTGAGAATAGCTGGGTTTCTAGGAAAAAGTTGAGGTGCTATGATAGGCAGTTCAGAGCCCATCTTCTTTAGTAAGAAGACCGAGTGCAGCCCACAGAGATTCTCAAAGTAAACCATTCTGACAGGAAAAGAGGGAACTCTGCTGAAAGATGAACTTATGGGTCCAGTTTCAGCCTTGCAGTTTCACTTCCAGCTGCAAGCCATCATTTAGCAAACACTCCAAAAAGGTAAAGACTTTGACCCCATTTGGCATTGCAGCCTTTGATTGGCGAAACACTTCTACAGATGAGCTCTTCAAATTGTTTGTGCTCTCCTGCAAAGTAAGATTTGTTTAGGCTGTAAAAGGAGAAACACTTGATTGGATTTCTGTGCCTAGACAACAAGATTCTAGATACTGTCCAGTTCCACCATGTCATGCACTGTAAGACAAACAAATAAAAACACACCTCAGGATGAAAATACCACTACAGCAAACAAGATTTTTAGACTTACAGAGAAATTCAGGTTAGAAGGAACCTCTGGAGGTGACCTGGTACAGTCCTCCACTCAAAGGACAGACAGCTTAGGTAATTTTTGCACATCTATTTTCCGATGAAATAACCAAACATCAAACTACGATCTATTGTTTCATGTCACAGTCACCCATTCTTACACACCTGCACAACACACAGTTTTTCAGTTCCACCTTCAAATAAGTGTGAACAGAAGCAGTAGGTCTTTCCAGTTACTCTAACAAATAGCATAATAGAAAACAACTAAACAAAAACATTAAATCACCCTGCCATCAGGTATGACAGGTAAAGAGTAGGAAGGAGGCTGGACAAAGGAAGGAAAGAGTAAAGGGCAAAAAATGTGGCTGTAGAAAGGGGTGGATGGAGAGGTAGTGTCGTGGCAAGGTGAAACTCTGGATCTGTTTTAGCAGTAGTGAGAAACATTAACAATCTCACAAGCAAGGTTTCGTTTTTCTGATTTTTCTAGCCCAGCACTTCAGAGCCAATGCATATGGACAGTTGAGCTAAGTAGCCATGTTTTAGATACTGAAGAGAACCTTCTTGCTTCAGAGTCTCCTTCCCACAGAGTGCCAGCTGTCCGTTGTAGTCCCTGACCACAGTATTTGCTCTCTCACCACTTCAGTCAGGAGCTATCCTAGGTGTAGGCAGAAGGACCCATGGTAGAAATGGCTCAGGTGCACAACTATAGGGTGAAAGAAAGCTGATGATGACATTGGAGAGGGAGCTGCAGTTCCCTTTCTTGCACCACGATACACAGTAGAAAACAAAGAGGAATGAAAGTCCCAGAGTGAGCGGTAAGCATATGGCCAGGCTGAGTCACTTAAAGATGAGCCTGCTCTCCATCCTGCAGCCCTGCCCTGTGCCTCAGTTTCATCATTATCCATTACAATGGTGACAGAGGATTCCCACCCTGGAACAGAGCTATGAAAGCATCTACATGTCCCTCCCATCACTGACCAAATGAACTTCTTCCTGTCCCTGCAGAATTGATGCATGAGCCTTTATTGCTCCTACCAAGCCCTGTGTAATAGCTGGGGCTAGTCCTAATTTAGAAAGCTGGCTAATCCATTCTGGTATCTTTTTAAGCTATCTTCCATAATATTCCCTTAAAGCAGCTATTTCCATACTTTAATTAGACACTGCAGTTTTAAGTCTTCTCCTTTTAGCCTTTTACCTTTCATGCATTTTACATTTGATGTATCTTAACCCCAGGAAAGACTATTTGTTCTTGAAATATTGAAGAAGGTATAGGAGGGTCAAGCAAGGAAGTCTCAAGAAATTAGTACTGAGATGGAAGAAATATGAGCAATCTCTCTCGAAGATAAAGATGGAGGCAGCTGAAGGACTTCAAAATACATGTCAGAGAAACAACACCTTGAGAGCACCCTGCAAAAGGCATCATTGGGGGGGGGGGGAGTGGAATAGGTGAAAGAAAGGATGCATCTCTTGGTGCATGCTCTGGTCAGTGTCACATGACAGGGAGACACATTCCCAATGCACCCATGACAGTCCTGGGCTAGGCTTGGCAGGGGTGTGGTTTTCCCAATTCCCTTTAGTAACAGGGCCCTCTTACCCATGAATTTTTGCGAGGTTCTTCTAGAGTCATCAGTATGGCAGCTGACTACCTGAAGGAATTTCCTATAAACCACAAATGCAGAGTTTGCTTTTTACTCCTGCCTTCCAGTCATTGATGATGATGTTGAATAAAGGGAGCTGGGGTGGGAGCGGGCTGTGAGACCCCATGCACAATGCAGGGTACCCCAACTCCAACTGGCTCTTCAGGGGTGAGCAGCATGCCTGAAGAGCCAGCTTGCTATTTCAGACAAGAGCTCCAGGCAACAGCAAGCCCTGCAGTGAAGGGCTTGGCACTCACTTGGGACTAAAAACAGAGCACTTCTTATTAAGGAGGCTGATCTAAAGCCCAGAGCAGGGGGGGCCGGGAGGGATGATGCACGAAGGGAGGGCATGTGATATTCATTCAGTAAAAGAAACCCAACAGCTAAAGAATGCACAAGGTTAGTATCAGCTGGGTTTCCTGACTTAGAGCCTCTTGGTGCTTGGAAGCCCAATTGTCTGTGGTCTTTTCTTCACACCCACACCCATCCCCCAGAAACACCACACACTCCATTAGTCGTAGCCTCTCACAGCTGGAAAGAGGAGCACATATCCAAACCATAGACTAAGGAGAAGAGCTTTTCAGGGAGAACACTTAACTCAGAGCCTAAATGGTCTTAGCCCAGAAATCATCACCCCCTCTAGCTGCAGGGCTGGAGGCAGCTTTCCTAATGGCAACCATCTCCAGCCCCTGAGCAAGCATGCAACCCACTGCAAGCTGGAGAGAAGCCACAGCCCCCATGGGAAGCACATACAGGGCAGAAACACCCACATCTTCCCCATCTCTCTCTCTCTCTCTCCTTGTTATTCCCCCTCTAACCTTCTGGCTTTCCCACTCTCTCTTGGTGCTGGAGGCTCTTCCACTACAACAGCCTCTGTGATTCAAGAGACTGAGGATGGCACAGCCTCTAGCTCCTGTGGTCCAGCACAGCAACCTCACTCATGACAAGGGCCAAAAGAACACTCTCCAGTTCAGGACAGCTGCAAATCTCCACCCTGTGTAGCTCTGAGTCTGGTCACCAGCATGCATGCTTGGAGCTATCTCCACTGCTTTCTGCCTGGTTTATACCCTGCTTTCAGGTGCTTCTTGTTATAAATTGGTCCTGTTCTGCCTTTCCCTCTCCCCAAGGAACAGGGCAGCCTCTTTGCATGGTCGTACATGGCCCAGAATCCAAGATCACTGTTAACCACATTTGAAAGGAAGAATCAATAGGGGAAACAAGAAAGTCCATTTTAGCTTCAAGTGACAGCCAGGGAGAGCTAACGAAGACAAAGCAGCAAGGGTGGCCAAATAAGACAGGTGGACAGACAAGGAAGAGGGTGCAAAATTTATATTTTCTATTACCCAGATGTAAATGGATTTGTTGCCCTGCAGCAATTTACAATAGCTGGAAACTGGTCCACAAAGCCCCAGAGGGAATTAGAGTGCTGTATTGTTTCAGAAAGCTGAAAAGGTGGATTCAATGCTGAGCTATTGCTCACTGGGAGTTCTAGATTCACAGTCCAGTCAAAACACTGGTCTCATACCATGACCAGAAGGGCAGAAGAAATCTGATCCACTGACCACCTTCTTCTCACAACCTGACTCAGCCACGTGCACAGCAAACTAATAATTCAGTCATGCATGTTCACCACGCCCTCATTGTAGCCCACATGCTCACCCACCTGCTGCCAGAATAGGCACCCCTCCATTGCCAGAGTCAGTCAGGCATGCTTCTTCTCCCACTCATGCAGTCCCACTCAGCTCCATCCACACCCCGACTGCCTGCCTTGAACAACCATCTCCAGCTCTAGGAAGGAGCACTGCAGATTTCCATCCCAGCTTTCCCTCTGACTGCTCATTTGTTGCATCACAGAACATGCCCTGAGCTGGAATGAAATTTTGCCCTTTGCATATCCTTGCTTATTTACACTTGCTGCCCATGCTGGTTGCCTAAGGGCTGGGAAGGAGGCAGGAGGCTATTAACAAGCTCTTTAACATGATACCTCTTAGAAATAGAATTGCTGCTGCTATCTGTATCACTATCTTTCGCTTGAATGAAAATCAGGCAACGGACCTACTCAGGACTCCAGTCCTGGCTATTTTTCCATGCCCACATGGTGCCATATGGCACAGCAGGAATTTGGGCTCAGCTGCTGGCCCATAATTTCTAAAAGCTAATGCTCACACACTAGGCTCAATTTTTATAAGGTGTGAGACAGAAAGTGGCTTCAGACACTCTTGAGAGCTCAAGAGAAGGTGATGCTCTTGTTGAGACAGAGCCTTTTACAATTCACATCCATTCTTTCACATCATTATTCACAGGGTTTTGGATGCAAACGTCCTCTGCCCTTTCCACTGCCTTCCTCAAGTCAGTCACCAAGATCTTCCTTTCCCGTCCAAAGAGCCCAGTGGTTAAGGCACAGGGACCTCAAGTCCTAAATGCCTGATTGTTCAGATAAGAATGTCAACCGAAGTCTCCCTGGGAAGGCCCCCTAAATTTGAAGTTGTCATATATATTGATATAGAAGAATTTCTCTAAATACCATCTTCTGAAGTAATTTTATATCATAGAAAATACTTAGATCTTCTTTGAAACCTGACTGTGGTATGCAGAGTACCCTCGCTGTGGGGCATAGTGCCAGCCCCAGCCTCACAAAGGATGTATGTATCTGTACTAATAATGAAATACATGTGCCACACCTACAGCGGTTGCTCCTTGAGGTCACAGAAATACCAAGTAGGAATTCTTCCCTAATGCAAGCATTTTATGTGCATAAGTAATACCAGTCAGTGGGAACAAATAAATCTCTTCTCCCCCAAGCTCTTCAATCCTTTTTCACTGGTGTGCAGCCCGGGCTACTCAGGAAAGGGGGGGGGGGGGGGGGGGGGAACAACAACCCAACCAAAAAAAACCATGCTCCAGCTTTTTTTTTTCCCTGGGTGCTGGTTCATGACTGTCATACTGAGGAACCAGCCAGCTCACTGAGTTCCTCTTTCCCCTGCTAAAGCCATAGAGCCAGGTTTTATCTCAGCTGTGCAGGTAAACTACTGTGACTCCATTCAGTTTTCTCTGCTAGCCAGTTCTTCTGTGGCACTCAGTCTTCCTCATTTTGGACACTGGTATTACAGATTTATATCATGATAATTAAGGGTAGAGCCTGAGTCTGACTCCACTAAGACAGGTTTGCTGTAAAAGTGCACAGGGAATTGTACTTCATAGGGCAAATAGATTCTGCGTCCCTGAAGGATTCCACCTGAGACAGAAGCTGTGTTTCCAATTCATCTGATTGCTATAGTTAAATGTTCATATCATTCCATCACACACATCTTAATTAATCCACTGATTGTTCCCATACTCTCTCAGATTAGGATAACCTCTCCTAGAAAACATTAGCTTGTTAACCCCAGTCACTCCTTCTAAAGTAGTCCCAGAACAGAACGTTGCCTCCTCACTAAATGCCAAGGTATTCATAATGTTCTGATTTACCAAGAGGCATTGCAAAATCTCTCAGAAGTATTTGAGTGGAGGAATAACACACAGGCTCTTTCAAAAGCATCATTAAAACCAGACAAACCTTTCAATCCATTTAGCGGAGTGCCTGAAGGTTGCCTTTTCAGAGAAGGGAAACAGAAGTAAATACAGCACACTGAAATTGAATACATGCAGTGCCACAGGCACCAGCCTTCTCGCACATCATTTGAGATGCTGATTTTTTTTTCTATTTCCTCCTTTTCTGCAATCTGTACTCAGTACATTTCAGGCTCATGTGAGGAGGGCATCATAATAGCCCTGGAGACTTTTATTTATCCCTGAGAAAGGTATAAAGTGGGCAGCAGCCAGGGAAGCTCCCTGCGCTGTCTGCTGAATGCCAGCCAGGATCACTTACCTGCCCGGAGAAGGAAGTTCATAATTCAGCCCCACTCAAGCCCCTGCCCTTCTGCTGCAGATGACACTCACAAGAACTATCTGACAAGGGGACCGGCTCAGGAGAGCAATATGGCTCTGAACCTTGTTCATCTCACAGTTTCTACCACGTTGCCGTTAGTGGGCATGAATATTAGTCGGCACTGGTGATGAGGTTCATGGCTGTGCCACCCAGTCTGAAATCCCCTCCCCAGAGCATGGAATGCCTGTCCTGGAGTCCACAGAAGTGATGCTTTCCACTAGGCTTTCTCCAAGGAGAGGCCAAGGGAGGATGCATCAAGTGTCAGAAGATGCTTGGCTGTTGAAACAAATTGCCAAATCTCTCTCAGCATCCTGATCCAAACTTGTCCCCTCTTCCAGTCTGCCATGCTCTGTAGCACATAGCCAGAGCTCTCAAGGAGAACCTGTAACCTCACGGTGCCATTAGGCTCCTAGAAATTTTGCACAAAGAGTCTGGCATTGGTTTCTTCCCATCAAGACTTCCCATGTTTGGGGACAATTAATGAGCTGCATGAGTTAACACACTTTGGTGAAGTCAGGACTGCAAAATACAGCCTCGTAGCTGAACACCCGTGGCTGAAGCAAGGAGGGAGAGAGAGGAGAAGAACGAGAAAGATGGCCTGTGGAGGACTGGATTTTTTCCACTCTTTTGCTTGTTTGTTCTAACTGCTTGGCTGGTTGGTTTTAGTTCCACGCTGGGGACTGGCACGGATTTTCCTTCATTGTGTGACATGCATTTTTAAATAAGTCTTAAAGGTGCTGAAAGCCTGGGCTAGGCACAGTCTTTTTAAGAAACATTGTTTTTAATTCAAATGGAAATAAAGCAAATCATTTCTCTGCTTGCTGACAGAGCCCTAGGTTTAAGCCCCTACAAGGACATGTTCAGCCAGTGAACAGACCTTCCCTGATCTAAAAGTGCTCCAGAAGCCCACAGATAGAGGTGATCTGCACTGCTGGAGCTAGTACCACTGTCTCTTCAGGCTGCCCTCTGCTTCCTACCATAAAGCCTTCCTTGCACATTCCTCTAGCTACACCAAATTTTATCTTTCAGATTGACATTTTCCATACCATATGCTTATGCCAGGTTTGATATTTGAGGAAAGTGGAAGCAAAAGTGGTCCATTCATTTCCAAAACCAGGCTAGAGGAAAGAAACTATTTCACCGACATTAAGAAAAAAATAGTGATCTTTTTAAAAAGCTCCAGCAAGTTCTCTGCTTTCAAGGGACTTGAATTTTGAAATTCAGGTTTCAAAGGGAAGAAAAGGTTCCTTTCATGTTTGTGCTGATTTTTTGTCGTACTTGTGAAAACCTAGACAGGTCACAAGCCTCTGGAAAAACTGCAATTTACACTTCTTCAACAGAGACTTAATAGACCTTTAAAAAAAACCCTCTTTCTAAAATCCTCTCCTCACTGGGCCTTCTGTAGTTTACAGAACTTTCTCTATGCATGAGCTCAAGGAAAGCCTATCTCTGAACTGGGGAAGCAAGAGGAGGAGGACTGCACCTCTTCGGTTTGCATCTCCCGTGATCCTGCCTGCTCCCTGCACACAGGGATTGCTGGAAAAGGAGGCTGACTAACTCCAAAGCAGTGGGAAAGAGCCAGGAAGGTGATCAGGATACACTGACTTGCAACACTGGGAGAAGTATGGGACTGAAACGTTACATGGGGGAGGAAAACTGGGACATGCAACACCTGGACCATTTGGGCAAAGAGACGGGGACTTCTCGGAGCTGAGGGTAGGGGACGACAGATGGGGCAAGGAGCCAGAACATGAGATAAGTGGAAATGGATAGAAACAAGGGCTACAGAGTACAGAAGTGGAAGCTGGATTTTTCTAGATCCAGGGTCCAGAGCTTAGATGAGACATCCGTAAGGCAGATCCTAGCTTTGCTAGGTAAGAACCAGACTGGAACTAGGAGCCAGAAGGAGAGAAAAGACAAGGCAAGCTGGAGGGGACAAGACAAAAGAGGTCAGTGGTAGAGAGAAAAGCTGAAAAGTTCATGACCACTAAAACATGCACATTGGCAAGGTCTGGGCTTACTCATTACACAAAGTGAAGCACTGCAAAATGGGGAAACATCAGCATTACAGTTGTTCAGGCAACCTGAATGCAGCCTGTTTTGCATAACCACTACAAATCAGTCCTGAATGATATAATCAACAACAATTTTTCTTGTAGAACCCCTGTTTCATTCAGTGCATCAGATGGATTAAACTGGGAATCAAACTCAGCTGTTTGGAAAGTGGGCAGTAATCGGGGGGTAAAGAATGGCTGGGATAAACAAGACAATCATATGGCTAAGCCAACTGAAAGCTGTACAGCAAGGCTGGATTTGTCCCTACCTCTGCACAAGGGTTGTGGTGATGCCAGTAGAATAGCATAGCATAGCATAGCATAGCGTATTTCAGTTGGAAGTAACCTACAATGACAATTTTGTGCAACTGCCTGACCTATTCAGGGCTGATCAAAAGCCTCTTAAACACTGACAGGTTTGGGACGTCAACCACCTCTCTAGGAAGCATGTTCCAGTGTTTGACCACCCTCCCAGTGAAGAAATGCTTCTTAATGCCCAGTCTAAACCTCCCTGGCTCAGCTTTGAACCATTCCTATGCATCCTACCACTGGATACCAGGGAGAAGAGGTCAGTAAAATTCTTTTAAAGCAGATTTTTTGCAAGCAGTCATTAAATCTGTGCACCTTATTTTCTGGATGCTTGACAAAAGCTGGACAAACCCTCTGGCTCTTTTTTTGGTCTGGTGGCAATTTCAAACAAAAATAAGTACTGTGTTGAGAGCCCAATTTTGGCAAATCAGTAAGTATATAGAGTCTTGACTTTGTGGAAACAAAACACAGTTCAGCCTGCCCTCTTCTGAATCTGAACATTTTCAAATATTTTTTCAAATAAAAGACACATATTGAAATTATAAACTAATTTGAATAAGAAATTAAATGTTTAATCTAAAATATATTGAAAGAAATAATTCAAATTAAAATTAGAAAAGGAAAACAGTTTGGAGACTGTTTTGTTTTTCTCCTGGGTTCAAGTTGATTTCCGCAAAGCAAACAATTAAACAGGGTACAAACAAACAGCCCATATAACTTGCATGTCACCAATTCCATTTCTACATTAATAAAAAATCACTGAAAAATGGTTCTCAGTCCTAGTCAAGATTTGGCAGGGGGCAATTTAAGGAACTTCTGAGTTGAAGCCAAAGAGAAATTTGCTTTGAACACAGAAAGCATTCTGTAATGATCAGTGCTTTGAATAACAAGATTCTAGGTGTCTCAGATGGGCCATGAAAAATTAATAGACATTTTTGACCTTAATCTTGCTGCATCTCAGTTCTCCACTATACAATGGATTTACATAAAGCAGCTTGTATCCTCTCATCTCACAGGAGTAGGATGAAAATCCATGAACTTCATGATGCACTGCGATACTGTCCTAACGGGTGCCACAGATAGCACCTTGAGACAAAGAATCGTCACTTCTCAGCAGCCTGTGAAAGCAGTCACAATGCAAAGCTTAAAGATACACATTAAACAAAGCAAAGAAACAAAATACTGAATCACTGCTCAGTTAGGAAATGTCATCCATCCTGCATACCGAAGCAGGCAGGGGTCCTGTCCTGAAAGATAGCATGCAGTCTTGAAACCACTGCTCTATAATGCAGAGACACAAGAGTGCCGTATTAAAATTGCAGACTTAATTCTGGCAACTTCTTCTGTTTGAAGTGCTTGCCTTTGCAACCTAAATAATATTCGTCTGACACAGTTGTGTGTATGTAATATATGAAAGGCTCTTGGCTCAGGGGCCTTGGACTTCACAGAACATTGCAGCAGTCCCCCTGAGTTTTCCTCCCCAGTTATTTTGCTTCCAGCTCATACCGGTTTAGCAGCACTGTATTAGAGCCTGTCTTTTCCTGTCTTCCTCCTTTACCATGTGCCCTTCCTCAGACCTGCTTTCTCACCTCCAGCCACCCACCCAGCCAACTCCCCTACATTGACTTTCATTGCTGCATTGTTAATTATTTGCTTGGGCAATGATGATTATAGAACTCCAAGCACAGACAGAGGTCTTGCTATGTTAGATATACAGCAGCAAATACAATAGTTAGAGGTTTCCTAATTTCAGGGCAGAATTGCAATAGTGCTGCCTTTCTGCAGCCTTCCCGGACCTGGTCCATGCTGCAGAGGTGCCTGCCTCCATCGCTCCTTTGCAACCTTCCACCTCATCACTGTGCTGGTGGGAGGCAAAAAGAAATCCTTGACTCATCACACCTGTCTATAATTGCAGTTCTTATGCTCCTTCTGGCCCCAGATTCCTTAACATTTTCACTGTTATATAGCTTCTGTGCTCTTATAATCTTTATCCATATCTCTTTATGTGAACAGAAGCTGAACTTCTCTGCTGAAGAAGACAAAAACTCTGTAAACTTCTGTTGGGTAAAACCCCCTTCAGAGAACTTCTGGTATGGTTTTGTTCATCCTGCAAGATGTGCCCAAAGCCTTATGTAAAGACTATGCAGGCAATGTGTTTGCATCAGGTGAAACAAAACGCACCATATTAGGGTGAGAGGAAGGGCTGATGTTTAAAAAAATTCTATGCAGAGGGAAAAATAATTTGGAAATTGCTAAAAAGGAACTACTTAAAACCCCCAATATTTAGGCCTTTTTTATTTTGAACTTCTTTTTCTATTAGGAATATGTTTCAGAAGTTGAAAATATCAAAACAATAGAAAAAGACCAATCCAGTCCAAAGCGTGGATAATCCTCCCTGGCATCATGATACCAGTTAGTGCAAGATTCCTCCTCCACTGGCATCCCTTGTCCTGTCCTGTTGTAAATTAACTGTCCTCCTCCATTTTCTTATTCCCTCTCTCTCTCCCTCTGCCCTGGCTCTCCCTGGTGAACAGTGAGTGCAAGAAGCATTCCTGGGCTAGAAATTAACATATTAATGAAGAAAGAGCCTTGAAGAAGGGTTGAGAGATGGGGAGAAAACAGAGAGACAAGGCAGGCAGAGCAAAATAACAAAGGGAAGATATAACGAAGAAGGGACACAGAGCCAAAGCACAAAGGGAGAAAAAAAACCCTCCCTTCTCAGGAACTTGTGCTACTTCAAACACTTCCATGGGAGGAAAAGATGAAAGAGAAGAAAGAAAGGGGGTGGGGAAAATGGAGTGGTTCTTCTGTTTTAAACCAAGATTTAATAATTCTATAGAAAAGAATCACTTATTGCAGGAAGGATGAAAAAGATGGAGGATGAGAGCAAGGGAAGGACACAGGGGACATGACAAGAACAGTGGGTAGATGCCTGGCTGTTTGCAGATCACCATGAACATGGAGGTATGGATATGTCAGTGCAATTTTAGGGTTTTGCCTACGGGTTATTGCCTCCCCTGCAACCCTCCTGTTCTCTCCTTCCTCAAAGTACTCCCGCGAGCCTGCCCCAAAATTATGTCAAAGCAGGAGAAAATGTCAATTAGCAAAGACTACTGTTGATCTGGCAAGCTCACAAGAGTCCCACTCCCAACCCCTCTCAGCACTGTCTCAGGCAAACAGTGGGAAACCCATTAGGATCAGTGGGTTGAGGAGGAAGTAAAAAAATTGTTAGTTCAAACATCTATGTACTTGTTCAATCTTCTGTTCCTTTATTTGACTGCCCACCATTTACGTCCTTGGTTAGATGCACTGCAGAAGAACATATTCTGAAGACTGCAGAAGAATATATCCTAAATTTACACTTGCACCCACTGGCCAAAATAAGCCCATCACTCCCATGTCTACTAACAAGACCAAAGATTCCTGGTCTGAAGAAGAAACATAAAGAAACAGCATCTTTAGTGGTGAAATACACAGCAGACATTGCAAAACTAAGAGCCATAAGGACTTGACTAGGAAAATGAGCTTTTTGCCATAGGTCTACATCTATGAAGGTGCAAGTTGTTACCAGAGGGCTACTCCTGTACAACAGACCTCCCTTAGTTTATCACCATCTTTCACAGTCCCACCATCATGTGCTACCAGAAAAGAACTTGTTCAACAGCACCCTGCTGGTACCAAACTGCCCCCCTGGCACCTCACCAGAGCACTGCTGTACCGACAGCACCCGCAACACCTTGAATGCTGAGGGCTCATGGTCTTCTGCAGCACCCTGCTGGAGGTGTAACAATTAAGTAAATAGCCACAGGCACAACAGCATTTGTCTCCTTGAAGAACCCCACATCTCCTTTCTTCTATAATGGTGAGGGAAGTGGACTGAGGACTGTTTCTCACTCAGCCATCTCCAAATGAGACCTCTAGGTGCTACCACACAGCTTTCTTTTCCGAGTCATAAAAAAACTTCCAGCATGAGCCTCTGTCACAAATGTGACAAATTTATATGGCTGCTTTCCCTTGACTTCTTAGACGACAACAGAAGGCTGTGGGAATTCACTGGTGTAGGAGTCCCTGCTGCCCAGCTTCAGCAAAATGGCCACAACCAAGGTCACAGCAACCATGCAGCTTTCCAGCTTTCAGCACTGCTGTTCTGACCTGTGACAACCGAAAAGGTAAGCTATGAACCACATGGAGAAATAAAGGTCAGTGCCACCCAAGGCCCTCCCACTTGGGGAACTGGCTGTGTGCCGAGCTCAGCAGTAGCCTGCATGCCTTTCACAGCGACTGCTGTAAAATCAAGCCCAGTGATGCTTTTTATTTCCCCAAGTGCTCCTCCTTCTGCACCGCATCCCCATGCTCCTTCGCTGCCTTTCTGTCAGTGCCCTTCTCTGGGGACCTGTTTTCACACTGCCAACTGACGGCTGTGACAAAAGTTTCAAAGCTGCCACAGCTGAGCACCAAGAGCAGGACCCCTTCTCCAGGCTTCATGAAGATCCAGAAGTGGGTGGCAAAAAAAGAAGCAACCAGCAACAGCACAAACCAGCCTGATCCCCAATGGAAAGTGGTGGATGCTTCTTACCTGAGCAGGTCTCCACTCCCCTGTGGCTAATTCTACCCCTCTGTACTGGCCTACATGTTATGTCCAGCGCCACCCACTATTGGGAGTGCCATGCTCTTCTCATTTGGCTTCTTTGCTCTGCCAAACTTTCTTGTTAAGCAATTTCATGGAACTATAATAAACTATTCCAAATCAATTTCACACCATTGCTAAGCTTGTGCCTTCATCAATTCAAACCTGAGCTTTCCATGAAAAATTGCTTGGAGAAAAAAATGCAAATCAGTAAATGGAGCAAACTTCTCACTCCAGCCAGTCAAACTGGGGCCTCTTCTAGAACTAGCATCTTTCCAGAGCCACCAGAGAAACTGTGACTTGGCACCATCTCCAAGGTACTTGTTTGATCTGACCAGTAGTCTCACACTGGCAAAAAACAAGACCTCCTCCTCCTCGTCACAACTACATTAAAACCAAAATAGATCTGCAAGTAGAGCTCTCCCAGTATCTCAACTACATGCCTGCAAGGAAAGAGAAGGAAAAGGAAACTGAGATGAGGAGAGCAGAACATGCAGAACCCTGAAAGATCGGTCCTGCTATACCTCCTGGATCTCACCAAGTCAAATGCTGAAAAGCCCAACATCCCACACTCCCTCCCAGAACAGCTATTTGACATGAATACAAATACATACTAGCCATACTGAAGAGCAACTGCTAGATGTTCAGATTTATTCAGAGGCTGCAAGCATCTGTACTTTGCACCTCAAAGTCTTCACAGTCCCTTGGTGATGCTGAAGAGCATTTTGTCATGGCCTAAGTTCCAGCTTTTCTAAGATCTCACCATGCCACACATCACCACTCAGATGCAGAAGGGCAGTGTCAGCATCTTGGAAAGCATTTCTTGCAGCAGTCTGTGTTTGAGGTACCTCATGTCACTCATAGGGCTTAATCTGCCAATAATGCATTATTTTAAAGGGGAAGAAAGCTATGAAAAACATCCTTTTATTGATGTCCTATTACCCGTGTGGCTGCAACCTCCCAGAGCTTCATTGTAATTAACCCTTTTGTTCCCCATCCAGTTCTGGTTTTCACTTGTCTATACCCAGTGGCGGGTATACAGCAGTCTTGTTGGACGTCTTCCCCTGCCCAGGGCTGAGTTTCCAGGGGAAATAAGCACATAATGAGTGTAAAATCTAGATACATCTGCCCAAAACATGTCATGGTCTTGTGATGAAAGAGGTCTCAGAAAGCAGGTGTCATCTGCTGGTGAAGTCTGCATGCTGGAAAAGCTGCCAACCTCCCTCCTGAAATTACTTCTGGAACTGCTGGCTGCCTGCTTCACACAAGCACATGAGAGGCATGTGTGGCACTGCCACTAATCTCTTGTGCTTGTTAAACAGCCCCAATGTCTTGGCAAAAATCCACCTCTAGCAATTTCATTCTGCCAGCTGAAATTCCTTGTGCAGCTCCAGTGAGGTGTGGCATTCATCTCTGCTTCGTACTATGTGCTGTTAAACAGTTGCTCTATTTCACCCCAGAGATGGCTGAATTTTACCGGTGAATTAAGCCATCCTTTTTTACTTTGTAAAGTGCTTTGGAATTACAGATAAAAGATACTACAGCCTGTCATAAATAAATGTAAGATGCTGACACTGCTACTGGAGGTAGCCATCTTGCTGAAAAATGATTTCATTTGTGACACTAATAATACAGGGAAGAACGCTGGGCAAGACACTGAAAACTCATTTCCATCTCGTTTTAATACAGCTTCAAACACCAGAAAAAAAGTCAGTGTCGAGTCAGCATTTGTGCGTTTTTAACCACTGTCAGGCCACAAAAATTCACAGGTTTTCAGTCGAGTGTGGCAGCTCTCTTTCACCCTGACCATACCAGCAGTGGGTGAATTCTTCATTCGATTACCTGCTGTCTCTCCAGATCCTTCACAAAGACCAACCGTAAGTTCACAAAATCTGTTTTTCAAGTATTTCTCACGGTGGGTTACTGCAGAGGGGAGCTCTAATCACTTTGCAGTCTTTACTCAATCAAGACAGGTGTGGAGACCTGTTTATACTGTGATACAGCAAGCTCGGAAATCTCTCCACAGGGGTGGAAAGGAGCTTTCTTTGTAAGAAGACAGCTGGCAGCATTGAGTCTGATTGATTATTTCGAGTGTGTGATGGTTACATTTTAATATTCATTTTATATTAAGGTGCTTGCAGGCTCGAGTAGGGACATTTTTGTTACCTAAATCAGAAGAGAATACACTGCAGGAATGATAGAGCAGGTAGTGGACTGGACAAGATGACAGCTCTCTGCCATTTCTATTTTCCTTGTTATTATTTCACTCACATTTAAGCATTTTAAACACCACATTTCTAAATTATCTATCATTCAAATACTTCAAGAAATATAGTGCCCAGTGAATATACAATAAAAATTTAAAAAGACACTAAAGTAACAGATACCACCTTCAAATGTTCGTATTCAGTTCAAAAATTCTCTAACCTTAACAAAGTAAGCATCCCTTGTCTAACACTGTAAACCAATTTTTGAAGTTTGAAGTGAAGCTAGCTTTGAGTTGTTTGACCACACCAACAGAAACCCCCCTGCTGGATAATTATTTGAAAGCAGAACAAATGCATTCATTTCACACTCTCATAACTCAAAATTGGATGAACAGGATTTTTTGCTCAGGTTTTTCCAAAATGTTCACCTTTGCTCTGAGAATGAAAATAAAGTTTGCAACATGAAACAAAATGTACTTTAAAAATCATAGTTATTTAAAAATAGGCCAGTGGAGAGGTCTGTGAGCTGCAGAGGGAGGTCTGGATTCTGCACAGGTAACAGGTGTTCAAAGCCGCAGTACGGTTTGGTCCCTTTGAGGTAAGTATTCAGCTGCCCCACAGATATGCAGATCCACATTTTCCCAAAATTTGAATGCAAGACTTGAGTACACTCTTAAAGCAATGACTTTGAGGGAATTTCATTAGCAGCATCTAATCAGGAGTGCTCTAAGCAAAGCACTTAACCATGAGCTTAGCCTGAAATGTGCACCACAGCCTCTTAGACGAAGCATATATGGAAAAGACCACTGAATGGCAGGTGCCTCTGGAGGGAAACAGACCAGCGTTTGGCAGGGCTCAGATTCATCACACGTGGGTGTAGAACAGAAAATGGAAAAGAACATCCTATCAAAAGTTAAACTACAGAAACGGCATTAAGACTGCAGAACGTAACAAAAAAGCCTCATGCTGGATGCACCAGGGTTAATGCCTCGACTCTTTGCCAAGAAAGGCCATCTGATCGTTTGGGCTTTTTTTTTTTTTTCTTTTTATTCATGAATTTCTGTCAACGGTGAAGGCTGCCGCGGTCCCCCCGCCCCCCCGGGAGGGAGCCACTAGGCGGCGAGCTGGGCTGGTGTCTTGTCAAACCGCATCGTGAACCTGAATTGCATCAAAGAGAAGAGAAAGCTGCTCCAGAGTAGCACAGGGAGCCATAGCAACGCAGCATTCCTATTTTTAAAAACTTGAAAGATAGTAAGAACATTAAGTCTGAGGGGAGGGGGAAAAAAAAAACAAACCAAACCACACCACATTTCTATCAGGGAAAAAAAAAAAAAATAAAGCACGTGTTCCTTACAGGCTCTAGTGATCAAATCTTATATGGCTAACCATTGATTAGCAGGTGTGCAAGTCACAAAGTATCTACAGCCCCATCAAGCCAGTCCCTGAAGGAAAGAAGCTATTTCTCACCTTCCCTCTGCTGATCTGTTAAAGCAAGTTTTGAAATTCCACAGGGCACCTTAAAACCCACAGGACCCCAACTGTATTTTGTGATCAGGGAAAGATGCCGCTGTAGCCAATGCTAAACTGTAGCCAGAGCTGGGTTTGCAATTTCACACTGCTTCCTTCAGCTCCACCACAGAAGGAGGATTTTGATTCGCTTTTCATGAAGAGTGGAGTGAGCCTGAATGCACAAGTTAAAGCATATTGTCACCAGCAATTGAAGTTGCCACAGTATTAGCACTAATTGGACTTGGCGGTGGAGCAGGAGGTGTCTCAGAGGGCTGGAAGCAGAACATGGACATTTTCCCATCTGGAAACTGATGGTGCATACCAAAATTCATTCCCAGCTGGTATATTTTGGAGGCCTTTATGAAAGGGTCTGTCCTCTAATCAGAAGATAACCCTTGCCAAAAATCCATCCTTCACTTGAACCCTCCCATCCTATTTTAATTGCAAAGAGGATGAAAAATGCAGCTGTCCACACAGAGCAGTGCCTCCTCTCCCCCTCTGACAAAGCCCTGCTCTGCAGCACCAAGGCATCCCATGGCACCTGCTGAGGAACCAAGACTTTTGCTGTCCCCCTATATATGCTCCCTTTGAGAAGCCAGGGTTCTGCAGTATCCTACCAGCGTGCTGAGCTGGTTTGCTGTTAGACCTTCACCTGCAAGACAGCGGTGCCTCCCGCTGCCCAAGCAGCACTGCTTAAGGGCTGGGCAAAGTAAGGAGGACAGCCAGGCACAGACAACGCCCTTTTGCATTAGGCACCCTTAGCAGCCCACCTGTATGGGGGAGGTTTGGGTCCAGAGCATGTTACAAAGCCGCTTTCAGCGTCCCCTTCCAGGACAGAGAAAAAAGAAGTGAGAGGAAGCCAACACTGGCCCTGAGATGTGGTGGCACACGGATAAATGCTGCCCCCCACCCCACCCCCCTCCCCATCCCCCTCCTGAGCCGTTGGTGTGACTAATCAGTAGTCCAGGGTAAGGAACCCAGCACCTTTCACCAGCAGTGAACCACCAGACAGTGAACAATGTGTGCAGGGCAAATGAAATGCAACAAGAGATGCAAGGCACACAGGTAAAAAAAAAGAAAGCAATGGCTGTATGCAAGCAGCAGAGTTAGGTGATGTACAGCAAGGGGTGCAGGAAGGCAGAGGGACCCCGACAAAGGCAGGAGGTGTGGGCCAGCCCTGACCTCCAGCTGCTGCTGGAGCGGTGACAGGAACAAGCAGATTTCAGCAGCAGGCATCTCTAATCCATCAGCAGCGCTCATGCCACGTGCTGCCAGCTAGCACCAGCCTGACAGTGGCTGGACACACCGATCAGTGGGAACATAACGAGCCGCTAACAAGACACCAGCTTAAAGCTCCAAAAGGTCAAAACTTACATATGCTCCCTTACCCTCCAAGTATCTGAAAAGGGCAATCTCTGCATCCGTGGGAACATGCCACTTACACCTTCTCCCCCCTCCTCCCTGGAGTTAAGAAGCAAGTCCCAGCACTGCACCTTCCTCGGCTGGAGCAGCGCTGGATTTAAGTGTTGGCGTAGGGCTTTCCAGCCAGCTGCCAAGCAGATAGATGCAGCCCCACTGAAGCCAGTGAGACCTCAGTGCTGACCAATGCTCCTGTCTCTCAGCACAAGATTAACTCAACCGTTGTATGAATGGAGAAAGGGCAACAGAAATGGTCCTTTCTCTGTTCCTGCTCTCAAATCCCTCGCTGCCCTGTGTGAAGGTGTGTGGCTCACTTGGCTAGGAGACAACACCGAGTGATTCCATGGCAGTACCTGGAAATGACACATGCCTGTGTCCAACATGGCAGACGATAGCTGCCATGACTGGAGATGAGAGGGAAGGAGGGTGGGTTGGGAGAGGCCCAGGAAACAAGCAAAGGTGCTGCCTGGGCACTGTCCTTGGCACTGACCTGGGGAACGAAGGTTCAGGATGCTATGGGCACAACACCCTGAAGGGGTACTGCACCTTCCCAGGGATACACATAGCACCTATGGTCTTGAACCTCAAGGGGACTGATATATTTGTACAATCCTATTGCAAGTACTTTCTATGCTCACTGACTCACTGTTCAGCCATCTAAGCCCCAGTAATTCCTAGTTCTCACTAGGGGAATGTAGCCATGTGAGAACAGAGCTTGCCCTGGGTGTTCCAGGGAAAATAGTCTCCAACCATTCATCAAGGGCTCTTTTGCATTTCTCAACTGGTTGGCAAGGAGAGCTCCAGATGAAAGTTAGTATTTCCCCCTAAGTGGAAGTATCATGTCCAAACAATGCACCAAGCTAGCTTGCCAGCTGTTTTCATATTTGAGGAATCTGAGGCACAGAATCAAGCCTACCTTTGTTCCCCTCTTAAAGTATTTATTTGTAAAGGCAGTATAATTCCACATTTGTATTTTCACTCCAAAGCAAATGCTTCACTGCACTTTTTATTAAAATGAAATCTGGTGTGTGCAGCCTGGTGTTAAATGAGAGACTATTAAAGACAATCAGTGGAGAACTCATTAGTAACCCTACAACAACAAACTAGTAGTTATGGCCCAGCATTCACAAGCAGCCATGACAACCAGTAGGAAGAACCCAGGTCCCATTGAAGGCTATAATAAAAACACAACTTATGTAGCCCAACGACTGTGAATATCTATGCAGAACAGCTGAGCTTCTATTCCTCAAATATGTGCCAGAAATCATATCCTTTTCTCATGACTCATACCTGAATTCCACTCCCAAGAATGCTCCTGTCATTTAGTTATTTCTTCCCATTTCTAAAATGTAATGAGAAGCACCAATCCCAAATTCAAGGAAATCTGTTCCATCAATTAAAATAATGAAATAAGCAGGAGGCTGTCTATAAACACATCCACCTCTGCCCACTCACTCCTTAGCAGTCATGGTGAAGGGAGAATAAATGAGCTTTGCAGAATGCCTAGAAGGTTAGCAACTCTCCTTGGAAGGGCCAAGAGAGAACTCCACATTTGAGCATCTCTCCAGAGGAAAACCCTGTTAGAAACTCCTTCCCAACCTTTGTAATCTCATCCAGTACAAGAGAGCAGAGCACACAGTGGTTTCCTGGGTGTCCAGCAGAAGACCAGCCATAGAGATAACTATAAACTTGGTAGACTGAAATACTCAAACCAGATTTCTTTCTGTGACAAAGAACGAATAAATTAGCAGGTGCTTATTACAAACCAAACAAAGAATGAAAGAGTGTAATAGAACTGGAAAACAGCATTTGGATATTTGGATCTAAGCCTATTATCAGCATAAATTGAGATAAATCCCTCACTACAGAAAAACTTCCTCAAGAATCATTCAAAAGGAAAACTAACAATTTTTTTCTTAAGGTATCATTTTTCTACTAGTTAGTGGAGTTAGCTCACCAGTGGGCTCATTTTTTGGACAGAATCTGCAATGTTCAATGGTAGTGAACTTCTGCAGTTCCAGTCTAATACAAAGGAGAAGCGGTTTCAAGACAGACAAGAAACTGTTGCTATGAGACCATTATTAATAAAAGAAGATGCAGAACAAACACCTACATTGGCAAGAAATGGCATTTAGATAACAGTCCATCTTGTTTCTCTTTATGCTTGCAGCATACTTCAAACAAAACTTTGTTTGGACAAGCTCTTGCAAAAACGAACAACTGTCAATATAAGAAGGGGGAAAGACATGGAGAAACTGAGCTTTCTTTCTAAATCTGAGCAAAATTCAGTTCATTTCCTCCTTACTCTGTTATACGCCCAGATCAACCACCAAGACCACGCTGAGCAAGACCATTTTATTTTAGCTGCATTCAGAACTACTGCACTTTCAGAAAGGGGGGGGGGGGGGGGGGGGGCGGGGGGGGAAGTAAGAAATGATCAGAGTTCAAAGGCAGATCTCGGGAAATGACTAATTCACAGTCTTAGTGTATAATGTGCCCCAGCTGAACTAAATTATCACATTTTTTTAGTTTGATGTGTCACTCTCCAAAGAATAAAATGGGAAAATTCCTTTATCACACTGCCTCCCAGCTATGGGTTTGAAGCAAATTGGACCACTTTGGATTAGCTTCAAGAGTTTCTGAAACACCAGCTACATGGTGATGTATTTATCTGAGGTCACATACACATTGCAATCTCCCCAGACATCAAGCCCACGTACATACATTTCTCTATTCTGTGTAGGCATGCACAGTGGGAACTGTAAGTTGCAGGTGGCTGAATATAGTATTGCTGGGTCCAGGGCAAGACTAAAATTAAGTTTTCCAGAACCTTCAGTCCAGTCCAAAGTGAGCCAGACCACATCTCAGACATGCAGATATTGTTGCTGCCTGGTGCACACTGCACAAGTGCTACAGGATCTTAGGTGGAAGGGGTTACGGAAGGTATGAAGCAGCCAGGTCTGTAGAATCTGTAATACCCCAGACAGACAAAGCACTTCAGGAGAGATGTAAAGACCTCAGATAGACAAAATATATCAGGAGAGGTTTAAAGCTTAGCACAGAATAAATTCTAACAAATTTAATGGGACTTGAAGGTACAAACACAGATTACAGCCATTAATCTCTGTGGGCTTTTGTTCAGTGAAGTGAACTCGTATCTCCACATCTGCTTCTTTCCACATCTTGTCCCTCTCCTCTACCTTTCCTCCTGCCCAGAGGTCCATGCCCAGGCCATGAGGCTGAGCTTGAAGCTATCACATTTCTATTGAACCTCTGGATTTGTTAAAGCAATGGCTTATTTTGGACACTACTAGCATTTAGACATCGAAAGATGCCTGAAATTAATTTCACTTGAACAGAAAACTAAGCACCCAACTCACTGAAGTCAAACTCTTTAACCACCTCACTTGGAAGCACAGAGAGGATGGAAACATTTGCAGGGGGCAGAACCCTCAGACTGGCAGAGCACAGGCCAGCACCGTGTGAGGCAAAGCAAATATTTGCACTGTGATCACAGAAGCAAACACGGTGTAATTATTTCTGAGCTAGCTCAGGTGCCTGCAGCAATTTAGGCAGTGGCAGAACAGAGCTTGGCATGGACTAATTGACTCAGCTTCTCAGCGAGAGTGATACCAGTACCCAAACTAAGCTGGGTATATCTACATGTATCTGCAGTCACTCCTGTGAATGTGGTGCCCAAAGCAGACAAGGGAGAAAGAACAGCATAATTTGGACCATGAAGGCAAGAAGAAAGCTAGTATCTTCAAAAATGACAGGAACTGATTTCATGTGGGGTGCCCAGGCTCCAGGGCATATCTATACTGCACAACAGTACTGTCATATGAAGATAGTCAAGACTCAAGAGTCTCTGAGCTGGTGAATTCTATGCAATGCAAAGAAGTGCTATGCAGAGAGATTATGTTGGGTATTCAAAGCAGTGTAGCTATAAGGGTATGATGTTATGCACCGGCTAATATAATGTCAACAGAACTAATTAGCAGAAGGTCTCTGCAGAGCAGAGGACAATGTTTTGTTTTCTTGAAAACTGCTGAAAAGACACAATACAGTTCCCCCCCAAAATCCCTATTCATTTGGAAAGGTAGAACAATAGCCTGCCTTGATGTTACTTCTGATGACTTTGTACATATTAAATATATTTCCCTGCTATCTCATTTCAGGGATCATTCAAAAAAGCAGCACAAAATACCTCTTACCCCTAATCCTAGCTGGGAGGGAAACTGACAAAAGCTTTGGGCACCTTTGCTGGTCTCCAAGCCTTGCAAACAGCAAAAAGCCAGTATAGGGAAGAAGCAAAGGCAGTAAGACCTGGTAATATTCCAATGGAACACAGAGACAAACAACAAATAGTAGATAACATTATGGATAATACAATGGGCCAAAGAATAGACATTTCTTTCAGTCCCCAACTTTCAGGCAAAACAAAATCTGCTTTCTTGTCCACCAGTCCCTCTATCTGCCTAGTACAGTTGACAGTGAGGGGTCACAGCATGCAAACCAATCCATCACATTTACACTGTTCCATGATTCATTGTGACAAATGAACAAAGATGTAGAGCTCTGTGTGGCCACCCCTCCTGATAGCCACTGCCTGGATTCCCCTTGTCCTACCACAAAGGTACCAACCTGCCCAAGGACTTCATATGTGAAACACTGGAGAATGACAGCTGAGCAGGTCAGGGGGCATCTGGCTAATTGCAGATCCCATGTATAATTATCTGGGTTGCTTAGCGACACACTAAAACTCCAGCTGGGACAAAAAGCAAGATCTAGTAATAAGTGCTGTTCTAGAGGTTGTTCCACCACAGGCTTCCTCTATGACCTTAAACAGGCATCTTAGCACAGTTTCTTAAGAAAATCTAAATCTGGATCAAAAGAAGATACTTATTCAGGTATTCAGATAGGGTTTTCCATATTTTTAAATGCCTTTTTCCATCTAGAAATACTTGCTGTTCTGATGGAGGTGCCTAGGCTCTCTGCATAATGTGCACAAGACAGAATAGGACCCAAAAGACCCAGCAGACAATGGCTAATAAGGTGCCAATGAGCAGGGTGATAGCACAAGTCTTTCTGTTTGAGGTAAATTCTATCCTTAAGACACCCAAATGCTTTAAAGGATTTGAGCATAAAGCAGGAGCTAAGCAGCGTTGTTGACTCTTAACTTTTTTTTTTTTTTTGCAGCTCTCATTGTCCACGTCTCTCTGCACTTTCTTCTCTCCTTTATTTCAGGGCTCATGGACAGCAGGACACTTAGTCCTCAGATAACAGGTGCCATGAAACTATTCCAGGCAGGTTATACATCCATCACCTATAAAGGGCACCTGTTTGCATACTGCTGATGCCTGAAACAGAACCTGGTGCCTTCTAGATTTCGATACAAACACCACCACTGCCTGCAGCAAGAACCCACCTGGGAGTTACAGACCTATTCGTGCGAAGACACTCCAAGTGAAGTTCGGTGCTGTTATAAAAGCAAAAATTTGTGCATTGAGAGGCACACTCAGATTTTTGCCCTGTGCCTTCATTATTCCTTTTTCTTATGCTGGCTTGTCCCCTGTGTTGTGTGGAGGCTTTCTAAAGCAGTGGCAGTACTAACATTCATGACGCACAACACAGGTCTCACCATCAGCACACCTCCCCTTGTCCAGGTTCTGGACAGCACTGCCCACTGCCCCAAAGCACCACGTGCCCTAGCAGAATTATTCTGGTCTCAGAGGTCCTCTCTGACCCCCTCTTTTGTAAGGCTGGTCCACTCCCTTCCCTTACCTGTTGAGCATGTTGGACTGGTAAATCCTTTTCTCCTGGGTGTTGTAACAGCTGCTCTTGGGCTCAGGGATGAAGCTGTGTTCAGACAGCATATCAGAAGCAGCCGTGGTGATTATGGCTATTCCATCCCTCACTCTGGCAGGAAGACCATAGTCCCATTCATCATATGAGACAGAGATGAGCCCAGTGGGGAACTCGGATGGCACTGTGTCTGTATCCCCTGCCACCAGGCTGGGCACGATCCACGTGTAACCATAGCCTGTCAGACCCACAGAGTTGGCCACCTCAAAAATGTAGGTGGCCTCTTCCTTTGTGCAGTAGAGGAGGATAACAGGGCTTTGGAGCTTCTTGAGCTGGTTCTGGATCTTTGAGTCCCCATCGTCCAGGGACATGTCCAACAGGAGGACCTCCTCCAGTTCCCAACCCACAAAGCTGTGCTCAATGGTACTGCGGATCTTGTTCACAAAGTCCTGGTAACCAGGGAAGTAAGTAGTGACAATGGAGAAGATGTACCAGTCATATTCTTCCATGATGTTGAGCATGACAGAGGCTTGCTGTTCTATTGATGGGCCAAACTGGAAAAACATGGATGACTCATCCTAGAATAAAAAGTCAAAGAGAAGAAGAGAGAGAAAAAGAAAACAAGAATAGGTCAAAGGAAATAAACAGCATTTCTAGTCAACCCATTGAGCATGGAGCGGGAGGCACACAGTCAGAACCTTACTCCATGTCTTGGCCAAAGGTTAAGGATTTTTAACTTTTAAAAATTTAAAATTTAAGTGAAGCATGTGAGAAGAAAGTAAAAGCCTTCTTATGACCAGCTGTCCTTACTTAAATTTTAAAGGCAGGTTGCTGAAATTACTTAAAATTTTCAAGTGTCAGGCATGATTCTAACAGACAGGGGAACAAGTGGTACACAAGTGGGGACACAGAAAAAGAATAGGTACAAAATATTCCATGGCTGCAGAAATTAAGAGCTTTAATCCTGGGATTATCATAACCTTATATGTAGTATAAACAGGATACACAACAGCTTTGATATTGACTTAGTTTGGGACAGTCACTCTAGTTTGAGTATCCACACTGAAGTACTAGAGCAGGCAAAACCATTAGACACAAATAACTATGAGAACCTCCACTGCAAGTTCCTTTCAAATCAAGCAGTAGCAGAGTGCTACAACTGTGAAGCCTCAGTCTCAGACATACTAAAATAATATGTCTTATGACATACTAAAATGGAAAAACTAAAATTCTAAACTATTATGGGTTTTGTTTATACCATGCTTTAGAGAAATGTCAGCTCAATATGTCTCTTGGTGTTGCTTCCATATCCTTCTACCATACCAAATTCATCTTCACAAGAATCAGAACTTGCACTGTTTTATAACCTCCAAGACTCCAAGGGAGTTTTGTATGGATCTCAGTTCTCCAATGGTGTAGTGCAAGCCTTTTTCATCCTGGGATTTCATAAGATACCAGGCTTTCAATTTGTGACAGAACCAGTAAAATCCAAATCCCTGCTTTTGCCCAATTCAGGATGCAAAGGAGTGGAAAAAGCATTTGCCAATATGCTCTCTTATGATCTTATATATTTTAAAATCAACTGCAAACTCCCACTGACTTGTAGAGCAGGATTAGACCGCAAACAAACAAAAAGCAGAATTAAATTATATCTCTCTGCAGAGATTCCTATTACAATAAGAAAGTTTTCCAAATCCAGTCCACTTTTAGGAATAAGATGGCAGTTCCACCTTGTTTCAACAAGCCAGAAGAACTGAACCAGAGATACAAAAGGAGGTAGCCAGGAGTTTTGGACCTGGGGAAATTTATTGTGCAAATACCTTAAGACACTACCTCAGGATACTCACATTTAGAACAGCTTTCTACCAAATTCACTCTCCTACAGCCTGGCAGGTAAAGCTGTTTTTCAGCAAGGATGCTAGTTAATCATCTATCCATCCATCCCTTCCTTAGTCATGGTTTTGATTACTTGTAGCCGTTTTCTCTATTGGCAAAATATGCCATAGCTCAGCAACTCCAGAAAAAAAAAAGCTCTGATACTGCATCCAGCCTTAAGCTGTTTGTTTGTCTTTTCTGAAGTCCCTATGGGTCACATCCTATACAAAAGAGTCCCTCCTCCCAGATCCCCATGCCTCTCCTGTGAGGTTTGGTGATTAAACTCTGTTCACTTCCTCCACACAGCTCACCACCCACTTGTGAAAGTACTCTTAGGGCTGCTCTTTGCTCACTGGAAAACTAAAGGTACACAAAAAGAAAGAGGAGAAGAAGGCAGCAACAAATTGGAGGCAAGTTAAAAAAACAGGAGCAGCAACTGAGCCTCTCAGTCTGTGGAAAACAGCTCATACTTTCTATCACTAAAATATCACTTTCACTCCCTTCTCCCAGAACTGTGGGAAAAGAACTTACTCCTCCAATAAAAAGATATTTTTTGTCTTTGAAGTTTATGGAGAAAATCATTAAAGACAGAGGAAAGATTAAACTATTGTCACAGCATTTGCCAGAGTTTGAAGAAAGCCTGAACAAGCATCTCCAATACCCTTCATTGCACTGTGCCTTTGAAAGCCACCTTATAGCAAACTGAATGCTGGAGCGCAGACTCAGCCTTAGTGTGACATGAGAAGGCAAAACAGCTACACTGATGACTAGTATTTCTTTTTATATTAATTTCAACAAAAGCTTTTCTATACTTTCACATAAGAAGATCTGAACTGACTGCAAATTTCCACAGTTTCTAGCAGAGTCTAAGATCTGAAGACTTGGCTATTACAGAAACATTTGACACACAGCATCTTGAAGACTTGTCTAAAAAAATACTGGGTCCTTTCCTCAGTGAGAAATAGGGGATGTGAGATGGTAAACCCATTAGTATTTCAAGACTGCATACACATACACAGAGAAGTTAGCAGGCCTGATAGCAAGGTACAGGAGGTACTGCCCTCCCAGTGATTTTAAACGGGGTCAGATGCTCCAGCTAAAGTGCCCACTGACAGTTCATTCCACACAAGTGCGCAGCTCAACTGTTGAAGGGAATTCAGCCCCAAAGACTCAGGGAGAAAATTCAGAGCTCCTCACTAACCAGAGTGTATCAGAACATCAAAAATCAATACACCAAATAGCTTTATCATAACCCAGCTAAACAATTCCTCTCCTCTGAGAAATGTAAGCACTGATCCTTAAATCAAACAGCACAGACCACTTGGCTGTGCACGTAATAATTGCTCTTGAGCAACTGCTTGCATTTTTATTACAGAAGCAGCACGAAGAGGCAACTTCCATTCAAAATGAGAGCATTAAGCAGGTGCAAAAGCCAGTCCAGCTCTTGGCTTGCCAGGCTGTCTCTTGGCACTTGATCACCCCAATACCTGGGCTAGCCAAATGTTCTTCATTCTCTAACCGACTCAGCACTCAGGAAAGAGAGAAGTGATGGAGGAAGGACAGACAATAGCACAAAAGAATATGTCCCCCTCATAACAAATCAGGAGAATTGCTTATAGAACTGGATGGGAATCTCAGTGAGTGCCTTTTGGGAAATAAAAAGCAAAATAAGAAAACTGCCTGAGAGCCACAATTTCCTTCCTGTCCTTATTTTTGACCACACCTGATGGAATATCAGGGAAAAAAAGAGAAGGAGCTGAACTGAGAGAGACCCACAGGCTATCAGATAGAGCAGGAATTTGACCTCACTGTGGTGTTACAGTGATAGCTTTTAAATTTGGAGATAGATCTAAAGGGGTGGGTGGGTGGATGGGTGTTACCATTTTTATATACATATAACCCCATAGAATCATTATTGATTTATTACAATCTAAAACCAAAAATTAAAATTTTACCTCTCCAGACATCAGAAGTTTGTACAGAACACTACAAGTTCCTGTTTTTCTCCTGCAGAAACTTCACCCCTCTCTACATCCTTTTTTTTACTTTGTAACAGCCAAAATATGGTTTAACATTGCCACTGGGAGACAAATTTAAGTTTGGGATAGGGATAGGTTGAATTCAGAGCAGAAGTCCCTTACACTGCACATCATCCGGGTGAAATACAATCCCCTAGCTACAGGAAAAAGCTTGTCTTTCTCCTACAGCTCTTTCACCTGCAAGCTCAGCCTTCCCATACCTAACTGCTGCAAGAGACAGCAAGATGCTGCAGAGTGTCCCTTACCCAGTCTGAAAAGAGTAGAAGCTCCATTACAGGATCTCAATGCCTCCAGAGATCCTAGTACTCCCCCACCATCACCCTGCAAGGTCAAGGATCTGTAGTTTGCAGAGCTGAGCTGGAGGTGGAGCTGATCAATTGACACAGCACCACTCCCCAGCTGACAGATGGCTTCCCACAGAAAATCTGCTCTGCATTTACTGCTGCTGGGACAAGTATTGCCTCCTCCTCCTGCACGTTTAACCCCTCAGCTAAGGAGGCTGGATTGCACATGGTGAAGGCACAAAAGCACTCACCATGAAGCCTCCCCTTGGAGATTGGTGGCTGGTGAGTTTCTACATGGATGGAAGAGAGTTTGTGGAGGTGGCACAAGATTTAGAGAGCAACCAAGTATTATTGCCACTACTTCTAAGTTGCCCAGTGCCTCCTGTCCTTCAAGGGCAGGCTCATGCAGATATTGCACAAAGAGAAGGCCCAACCCACACCTTGGCCAAGATGCAGGCCCTTAGCAAGGCTGCAGGTGACTCTCCAAGGAGCCCTCCTGCAGCTGCACCATTTGAAACCAATCACTGCCATTTAATGAACCATTTACCTCAGATGTGGCAGGAGAGGTCCCTGGAGTGCTTTTCTCACAAGTTCCTTCCTAACAGCCTCTCTGGATTCCCTAGGCGAGCAAAAGTAATTACCCTTACAAACAACATCTTACTATCCAGAGCAAAACTGCTTCTCGGCATGGGACAGACTAGAGAGGAATGCAAGATCCTCAAAAACAGTTGCTCTGGGCCAGTCATCTTGAGGAACTAGAGAGCCTTCAACTAAGCCATAGTATAACTGCTGACTTGGGGAGTGAGGAGATCAGCATGCTGCATTTCCTCCATACAGCCTATTTGAATGCAACCTGGTTCTGTGCACCATAGTCTGGTGGCTGGGTCAAGAACAGATTTTTGCTACTGTAGGCAAGTTCCTTTAGCTCCAGTCCAAGTGGAGACCCCACAAGGGCCAGGTACGTCAGGTTATGGACAAGGAATTTAAGTCAAGAGCACATAATTGTTTTGTCAATTTGGAGAAATAAACCATGTTTTTGCAAAACACCCTAGGCTGCTATCTCCACATAGGTGCAGGAGAAACACAATCTGTGCTGGTCTGGGAGTAGCCCCTTTTTATTGTGCTTTTGGGAACATCAGTATATCTAACATCATTTGCTGCTTCATTAAGCTTCCTGTGCAGCCATAATTTAACTGGGGTCTGCCCTTCCCTTGCTTTCCAGTTTGCAAAGGGAATCCTAAAATATCCTAAGAACTCAGGCCACTATTACTTTCCAAAGCCCTCTTGTCATTTTCCTGATTTAGAAGAAAAGCTGTTGGTGTGTCTTTAGTACAGTCCTAATTTGCAAAATTCCTCTATAACTTGCAGATAAATCACATAGGGCTGCCTCTTGTTTAGACTTTGGCCCTGCCTACCATGCATTTTGTGGGGGCTAACAGAGGTGAGCAAGCACCAAATAACTTCTGGGAAAACACAGACCTTCATTTCCCTACCTATGTATTTCTTTTCTTCAAAATTGAGACTCTGCTGTGTACCCATTTGTCACAGTCCTGGTGGGAAACCTGATTCACTGGGAGTTTTATTGTTCATGATGGAAAATGCTGCAACAGTTCAAAGTCTTATAATTAAATTTTCTGTATCCATGAGTCCCGTTTTTTACGACAGATCTGACAGGAAATCAGGATCTTTATTGCTTAAGTGTTCATTTACTCCTGTTTACTCTTACCACAAATGCATTGCTGCCTCAGGCTAGCCTGCAGTCAGGATCTTCTGCCTGTTTGTTTTTTCTCCCCGCATTTCATTTTTTTATTTAGTTTTCAACAACTCAATACAATAAAACTTTGTTTTTAATATTGCATGATGTATCATCCAGTGTGAGTCCTTTCCTTGAGTGCTTGCAGTAGGGACTATGAGAACACAGTGATACTACAGCCCTAGCAAAATGTCCTCATGGTGGGACTAGCATCTAGAACAGCATCTCTGCATCTGTCACACATATACATGCACACATTTCCACAAATGCATATTCACAGCAAAACCTACTCAAAGTAAGGTTGGAGCACGTTGGACTGCGTCATTTCTTAATGGCTCTGCCTAATTGATACTATTTAGTAGGGTTTCAAAACTTTCCTGTCTTACTGGAACAGGTTCCCTGGGTTATTACTGATTTTGGCTTGCAGAGCAGATGGAACAGATGACCACTGCAACCCTTTCCCAGAGCTCTGATTCACTGATGAGTGGATCATTCTTGGTGAAAATCCTCTGAGCGGCCCTGGGAACGTGCTGTCGGTGGGAAGTTCAAACTCATTAGATGCAGAAATGTGGCTTATATAACTATATCATTTATAAGTTCCCTCCCTCATTCTCATGACTACTGAACACACTGGCCTTATTTGACAGAAGGATACACAGCTCAGAGATGATCACAGAGTCACAGAATTGTTTAGGTTGGAAAAGAACTTTAAGATGATGGTTACAGAGAAGTGATTACAGAAACTCGTGGATGAGTGAAAGGCAGAGGCCCAGTTCAGTGTATCCACTGATGGAAAGGCAGGCAGGACATAACTGTGATAAATTAGTGGAGGCCTTTAAGAGCCCTCTCTTACAGGAGAGAGCATTGCTGTTCTTCTGGCCCCTGCTAGGCAGAGCATGCAAGTGGCCAACAAAGAAGGCCTTTGGCAATTAGGAGAATAGCTGTTGACTCTCTGGTCTTCTCTGGAAGCCATGATCCTTGTTGGCTACAGAAAATAATTGCAATAACGAATCTAGAGTTGCTAGTGTAGCTCAGTTTTGTTACCCTGGTAAACAGCAACAAATGTACCAAGATTCACATGTATATTAGTCACATTAATTATACACATAAGTATCATCATATACACAGAGTCCAGTCATGGCTTGGACATTACTGCCTCTGTAGCAGTGGAAACATCTGCTGCAGAGCCCTATCCCAGGGGCAACTGTGTAAGTGTTCCAGCACCAAGGAGTTCTTGAGACCTGCAATAGAAAGGTCTCTGATTAAAGATGACTCAAGGGCTGAAAACAGCTAAGTGATTTCCACTTTCCACATAAAGGTCTATAGAAATCATTCGTTCATAACATTTTGTAACAGAGGAAACACAAGATACCTTAGATTCTATGATCTTGCTCTTGGGATTTTTTCATTCCATATCACATGCAGTTAATAAAAAAGATGAGAGTCAAACATACCAGGGCCATTATGTGATGTATACAACTCACAGAAAAACCTCAAAAGTTGTTTGGCTAAGGAGAGGGTGCACCATTTGTGAATTTTATACAAAATTACTAGCCAAAGCAGGCTAGCATATGATGGTATGCCATATCAGCTTCTCAGAGCACCACATATGGATGCCAATGCGTTTCCATGGAAAAAAATGGCAGGTAACAAGCTGCCAGTATAAACAGTTTTCACACTAGGCTTGTTGCATTTCCATTTTCACCTCTGTATGTGGGTGTTCCCTTGTTTGATGAGCTTGGATGGATGGATTGAACCACTGGTCACTCTGGGTACACGAGGTGCCATGCTGGCAATCTGGACAGCCCAGGCCTAGCTCCCCTGTCCCAGCTCAGACAAGCCCTCTAGGCTGGCTTAATATCCTGACATTGCCAGTCCCAAAACAGTTAGAGGAAAGTCAGGCTGCCCCATTACTCATCCATCCAATTACATCATGGTGTTTGCCTGGGGCTTCTTTTCTGGCTGTCTTACCCTCCAGACTAAGGACTGAATTTTGACTGTAAGCTGAGTGGGATGTCATTGGTATAGCCATATTAATCAATAGCAGCAATAAAACTATCCAGCGCTCTTAAAAAAGTCCAGTCACAGTATTTGGCAAGATGTCACTGAATAAATCTCTCAACTGTCCAGGGTAAAATACTATTTCTTTTTATCATTTCTAAATGAACTGCTCCTCCATTTCATCAAGTATGCCTTTGGTCTCTTATTATGAGCAAACCTAATTATGAGCTGAGCCTCCAAAGGTTCAAAGAATCTATTTAGATAAGCCCTGGAAGTTCAGCATTGCATCCAATGTCCTCTGAGCCCCTCAGGAGCTGAAGATCTCCTCCCACTGTGGCCCAGCTGTGGACAGGTCAGAGTATGTATGTGAAGGCCTCTACCTCATGAAGTATTGATACCACTTTCTCTCAAACTCTGCATTGCTTATTTAAGCATTAACCTTCTGCAGGCAAGGCTGTTAGTTGCTCTACATCGTAAGACATGGCACCTGCAGTCCTGGTGATGCCAAGGTCTACTCAGCCTGTATGGACACAGTGCGGCTGGCTGTGCCTATGCTCTGAGCTGGCCAGACCACAGCTGAAGCAAAGTAGTCGTTTTAAGATACTATTGTGCCAGGACTTAATCTTTTCTTAGATGCTGGTCTTATTAACCAGTTTAAGTAATTTTCAGCGCATTGACATAGCTTACATACCCTTTGGATCACAGCTAGCTTCCTTCAGAGTGCAAGCGAGCAAGCAGATGAAAGCAAAGCCTGTGCAGATGCCCTCCACTTTCCTTAAGGCAAGGAGCAATAAAAGGCTTCAGCCTCATCCATTCTGTCTGGCAGTAAATAGGCAATTCTCTTCCTCAAAAGAAAAAAAACTAAAAAAAGCAAAAACCCCACTTACAATGGGAGAGGTCTTGAGCAAGGGGACAAAACCAAGAGCTGAGAACTGACTAGACTGCACAGACCCCAGATTTCCTGCTGCCCCGTACCCGGCTGCCTCTCCTCTAAAACGGTTATAACTGAAGCTCGGCGGGGGCGGCAGGAAGGGAAAAAAAGGTCCGGCCACCGCCGCTGTGGGCCCAGTTCAGCAGCGGTGTTCCCTGGCAACATGTGCACATACAGCAGCCCTGGCCGTAAGCTCCCCGCGCCCGCCGCGGGGCAGGGCCCGCCGCGCTCCCCGCCGCGCTGCGCTCCCCGGCCCGGCCCGGCGCGGCCGCGGGGCTCGGCAGGCGGGGGCCGGCCGGCACTCCCCGCGCACCAGCGGGGGCTGCAGGTGTGCTTGGGAAGAGGCGGGGGGCAGCCAGGCCATCTGCCTGGGCCTGTTGTGCCAAGTAACTAGGGGCAGGCTAGAGTAAAGTCAAGATTTCCCCTCATCCTGCCCGGCCAGGCCTGCTTCTCTAGGGCTGGTTCCTGGCTGCCTCTGTGGCCTGGCGCTGCTTTCCTCTGTGGGGTGAGAGGAAGGTGTGGACCGTTTGTGCTGCTGTCTCTGCTTCTGGCCGTTCATGCACCACTCTTACCTGGGGATTCAGTCCCACAAATACAGCCAGGTTTATTCGGTTAGCCCAGGCCACTGGCTTCCTGTTATGAGGCTGCCCCAAAGCTCATAAAGAAGTGAGCCCACCTTTCCTCCTCCTGAGCCTGGGAGCAAACATTCTGCCATTTCATACTCACAGCTTTCTGAGACCATGAGGATCCACACTACCCTGCGCTGCACCCTCTAAAAGAGAACCTACCACTCTGGAAAGGAGGTGCTGTTTGCTCAGGGTACACCTCCTCCCTGCCCCTAGCTCTCCCAGACCCGACTCCCCCCAGCTCAATCCAACCTGTATTTTACAGCATGGGCTGGGACAGCAGCAATGTCGAATCCTCACTGTGTACCAGGCAAGAAGGCAGCTCTGCATGTTGCATTTTTAAAAGGGATTTTACCACCTTCTTTATGTACCAGAATAGTATAAAATAGCCCAGACATAAAATGAAGAAACAGTACCCTGGTCGATTTGTGTTTGGACACACTGCTGGCAAGCAGCTGCCACATTAGCTCATAATGTGTGTGTCTCCACCAGGCAACAGCAGGCACAGAAACCATGAACTGGCCCTAAAGCATCCATGCATTAGCACTGTGTGGAAACTCCAGCTCGTGTCCAGTAGAGCTGCTGTGTCAGGAAAGCTCACTACTTCAAATCCTACCTGTACTGTCCAGGAGACACTCCTTCTGGTTTCAGATCTAATTGGAGCTCTCTAAGCCTGAGGAGAAGAACCAGAGATGGATTCCTGAACCATTGGACCTAAACTCTGGATTCAGCCCCTGCTTTGGAAAACAATTGTATGACCAAAGTGTGTTACAAGAGTCCTTGACTGGAACAAGCAATAAGGATTTCAATATGCACCCTTGTTTGTCATGCTTGAAAACCTGGTCCCCATCAGAGCTGGCTTTGGTCATAGCTAGTTACCTTTTGTGCTCCAGGATGGATAAAAGCATGGCAGCACCTACCTTCTCTCTATGCAGCTCTCCTTCCTAAACAAACAGTGAGCAGTGCCTCTGTTGGGAAGCTGCTGTCATGCCTGTCTTGCTCATCTAATTGATTCACAAAGTTTTAAATGATTATTGATTCTCCTCTTCCCCACAGTGGAGACTTTGAGACCAATAAAGCACATGGAGTTATTTACACAGATATTAGAAAGGAAAGAAGCTCCCTCCACAAACGTTCTTCTTGAGCTCCCATCTATTAAGTCTTAAAAACTCAATAGGAGATTTCCTACAGCTTTACAGACAAAAACACTCGCAAATATATGAAGTTCCCTGCACACACACATGCCCATCCATTGGCAGGATGTTCTGCCAAATCCACACCTGCTGAATTATTGCTCCCTATTATTTTGTATTGGGATTATAGCTCTTTAGTTCCTTTTTTTTGCCCTGCTGATTAACAGCCATTTGCCGTATCCCTTGCTGCTATGAGACTGAGGCAGAAATTGTGGCAAACTTCCTATTTAAGGAAAAGCCATTCCTGAACTTCAGTGAATTGGAAATTGTTCTTGGTAAAAGACTGGACCATAGGAGACTTGCAGAGCTAGAGCTTGCAATCTTCCCTACAGTTCTTGAAATACTTCACATTCATGGTTGCTACAGTGACTGGTGCTGTAAGGACCATTATATCCATCTCCATGATCTAAGCACATGAACATTTACACTCCTCAGGGTTTGATGAAGAGGATTTGGGAGACGAAATCAGTCCATCTGACTTTGCAATAAGGATGCTATGAGTTTCAGTTCTGTACTTCTTTTTGCCTGGGCGATGAAAGTCAACAGGCTCATTTCTAGTCAGCTTAACTCTGTGCCAGAGCACACATAATTGAATTCACTTATTTTTCTATACTTACCTGCACATTAATGGAAGGTGCCATCTATATATTCAATATGCCCTTGACATAACTTAAAAGCAGCAGCATAATAAATAAGATGCTCTTTTTGTACTTGAATTCAAATTTTTCTATCTATATTAGGCTTCGTACTTTTTTAAACAAAACCTGAGGCTGGGACTGAACTGCCATATCTTTTTCAAGATAACACACATACATGAGGCATTGAGGTTTCTATCGAGGATCAGCACAGCAGAGAAAGGAATTGATGGAGCAGCAGAAGAATTCACCTCTGCTGACCATTAATAATAAGAGTAACAAAAGCATCTATGAGAATAAAAACCACAGTGAGGTGTGTAAGGTATAGAAATAGCTCTTCGACTGACTCAAAGGCAAAGCCAAAGTATCTTGTTTTCCTGCATCTCCCATTGTCTGTCCTTTTTCTTAACCACACACTCCAGCACAACAGGGGAGTGGGAGGTAGATGGAAGCATCAGCAGGAGCTACAGCAAGCTGGGGAGAAACGAGCTATTCAGTCTGAACATTGCATAGCCAGGACCCATGACACAAGATGAACAAACAACCATATGAGAGGGGAAAGAAAAAGCCACGTTCAACACTGCACCCCTGCAAGGAAAGAGCCGTTGGCTGTGATGTTTTGTCTTTTCCTTCCACTTTGTATCACTCTGTCTCATTATTTTCTGTCTTCCTGCACATAGATGCCTCCAGGTTCTTCAGTGCATGCAGGTGTGTGTATATATATATATACACATGGGCACATGTATGTGGGCTACTCTACATGCAGGATGGCTCAAAATAGGCAAATTGCCTCATGTCCAATATGCCAGTTCCATTCTAACTCAAGTTGTCAGCACCTAAAGTAGATTAGCATCTGACGATGATCCCTATGAAATGAGGTGATGGTGCTGTCCAGCCTTACTGAATATTAGTGTCTACATCACCACACATGCATTCAGAGCTAATTAAGCCTCTGGTTAGTGCTCTCGGAGAGAAGCCAAGGATTACACAGCCTGCTTCACTACACAGCCCTGGTCACAGCCCAGAGGAAGAGAGCTTGCATGCGTTCAAATTGTGGGTGAAAGCACTGGAGACATAGTTTTAATAGATTTTATTCTTCCTGACAAAGTACAGTCCTTCAGGACTCATCTTTCATGGAGGCAAGCAGTCATCTAATCAATATACACCAAGAGGATCTGGGTTAAAAAAAAACACAAACCAAAATTGTCTTTCTTTTAGGCAGGTCAGAAGAAGCAATACTTGTAGAAAGGGAATAGCCACAGAAAGGTTTTTTTCAAGGTGCAGCTAAGGAGAACTAGAGGCTGAGGCAAAAGTCATCGCTCTGGTCATCTAAGCTTCACAATACTTTCTTCTGACAGTAAGAAGTGCCTTTTCTCCTTTTTATGCAAAATTGCTGAATATCTGCCTCCTGAGAAGTACTGGGCTGAAAAAACTTTCCTTCAAGTCTGGTGGCTAGTGCAAGAAGCTTGACCTTTTCTTTATGTCAATGGATGCAGGATGTGTACATTCCCACACTATGCATCCATCTGCACTGCGTAGGAGCCTGCAGCAGTAGCTGTGCACCCTTCATCTCAGAGGATGTTCTTCTCTGTGCTAAGAGTAGAAGAAACAGAGGTTAAGAACTATGTGTGTTCATTAGCTTGGTATCAGTGCTCTTCAAGGCATGCAGCCTTGCAGAGTGGACATGCTTACTGAATGAAGCACACTGCCTGGAAGGTACCAACCCAGTGCTCTGCAGCTCATTTGGTGTCCAGCTGCTCTTGTTATGTTACCCAGTAATTTCTAAGGACTGATAGTAGACAGCTTTCTCCTTTTACTCATCAGGTTAATCCCACTAACTTTAAAGTCACACCATAGTCTTTAGGTGGAAGTGAGAATGTGGTCAGGTTCCTTGTGCATTCAGCAGTAGGCTATGGACACAACCTCTCTATTAATCAGTGGAAAACATGGCCTTTACAGATATCCCTCACTAGTCTTCCTTCCCATGGAATATCTCTTTATAATGGAGCTCTAGGATATCCAAGGAAGGAAAATTATGCAGTATTTTCACATATCTGCACGTTTTACAATGTACGTACTTCATACATACATAAAGGGCTGAGGGATCCTAAATCTCCTTTTTACAGGGAGCTTTCTGAGGGCCATGAGCTCCCCTTCAGATGTCTGCTGTGGGGAATTTTGCACAGCTCATTGATAATTTCTGAATTTCATTGCTATGCAACAAGTAAATTGTTGGGTCCCCAGATTTTCATTGTACTCCATAAGCACCAGCATGTCTGTTTCAGCAGAGATTAATCATACAAGCCCTCCCGGCCTTGGACTCAAACCTTCTCAGGGCTCCTCTAAACAGGGCAGTTTACTTCCTTATACAAGGTCAATTGTGTGTCTTGGACTTCGACAAAGGAAGCCCTCAGTCCTCTGGGCACACCAACAGCAACATTTTAACAGTGCACAGTAATGCTGCCCAGCAGTTTACAGTCTAAACTGAAGATGAACAGCATTTCAGACAGAAACGGCAGGACTTTAAGCAGGCTGGTCATAATCCCTCCTGCTGGGAAGTGGACAGTAGACATAAACTGGTCTCATTCCTGGTGAGTCTTGGTAGGGGATTTTTCAGGACTGAAGTGGGCAACAGCTTCCATCCTACAGCTTGCACCAGACCTCCTCTGCAGAGTTTAACAGCATCTTGCAGTCTTTATGGACTCAAAAGGGAGATTACTGCCTCTTGAAATGCCAAGAGCTTTTTGCTACAGTTTCTAGGTTTTCCTGAAGTGCTCCCCTCCAGGTACTGAATGAGCTAGGTATTAAAACTGAAAAGATTTTCATTTAGCAAATTTTTCTTCTCAGCTGATGCACTCAGTGCAGAGGGAATACTACAGAGATGTCTTTGTGCACCCGTATCTGCATAAGCTTGTTTTAAGCACAAGGTATATTTGCTTCAGCTTCCCAACAACAGCCTCATTACATCTCCAGGCCTCTCAAAACCATGCCTGGATTGTGTAACGCCACAGCCCATCAGAGATGCCAGAGCTCACCTGGACAACCTAGTAAGCCCACAAGGCGCAAAAAACACCTTGCAGCATAATTAGTTTGGATCCCTGAAGCTGAAGAGTGGTTCCGGTACGGTCCCTGAGCTAAATCTGTGATGACACGATTGTACCACTTCTGGAGTGAGCCTGCTGGGTGCTACCTAAGGGTCTACACATCATGCAACGCAGTTATGACCTCCTCAAGACTCACTCCCTTCTGGCAGTGCCTAGGCACCCCAATATCTCAGGGTGCTTCCCATCACAGCTGCCACGAGAGACTTACTCATGCTGTCCGTTCTTTGGGATCCCTTTGTCCCAACTACCTCAGCAGAGGTTGTTCTCTGCTCCCCAGGGCCGAGGGAACACCTTAAACCTTTTCTTTCAGGCCCACCTTGGACCCTTCTCCTGCACCCCCCAGCCCCACAGGGTCCCTCTGCATGTGCTACCCTCCCACCCACTGGGCACAGGGTGGCCACGACCGTGCTGGGACTGGGGGAGCAGGAGGTGAGGCCAAAAGGACAGCAGACGGTGGCTTCACGTCCACATACACGCGCATCCCGATTAAGGATCCAGCTTTGTTTCCATGGCAACGTGCAGAGCCGCAGCAGCACCACGGTCCCTTCCCGTGCAGCAGTGGCGACCGACTGTGTTCTGCACCGCTAAATCCTCCTGCTGCTCCCAGTGTCTGTCGGCAGTGACCCCTGATGTGCTTTACAAAGCCCAGCAGATTAGGGCTCACAGATTTCCCACTTGTGATGTGCTGCGCAGAAACAGGCAAATAAGGATGCACCAACTAATAGCAGTAACAGAAATAACACCACCCATCACAGTCGAGCTGTAAACTCCTTATAACAGCATTACAGAGAAGTGACTTTTCTTTCCTGGAAGCTGGCAATGATGATCAATGGAGTGCAGTTCACGATTTAAAAGGTGGCATTTTTTTCTTACGTGCAGGTCGCTCCTTAGCACACAGCCAAGCAGCCAGCACTCCCCTGGATCTACTGCCAAATGCTGCTTGCAACCAAAGCCAACTCCACCTTTTGGGACAGGTTGTCCCACGCAGTCCACCTTCCCATGGGACAGTACTAATACTCCTTCCAAACAAGGATGAGCCTGGGCTGTTCAGCCGCTCTGTTCAGCCCCCACAGTAGGGAGGTGAAACACAAGAAGACAGCCAAGACACTAGTTCTGGGAGGTCGTACCCTTCTCAGCCCCTTTCAAGGGAGAGGCGTGCTAGACATGGCCACATGGTTTCCTCAGGCCTTCTGCAGTCAGAAAATCTACTTGCCCGTTAGGAACTGAATCACAAGGAAGACTGAAGTGCTCATGATTTCTTGGCCATTTCTACTACATGTCTTAAGGGTTGTCTGCTGAGGAACAATTGGGAAAATTAATCCAAATTAACTAAAGTTGTGAGTTTAGCATGAATTCATTAAATCACATTAGCCTTGAATGGACACAGTTCTTCCAAATTAAAGCAACCCTTAGAAGAAAATTGAACTAAACTGAATTAAGGTCCTTTTAATTCTGAAGAACAGAGTGCCTACATGGGGTTTGATGTAATTAAGGAACAGCAGTCTGAAAGTGATGTCCCAGCCCTGGTCTCCCAGAAAACCTCTCCATATTAGTCTTCTCAGGAACCTATCATGCTCTCACTGAAGAGAGGTTAGGTTTCTTGCTTTCCATGTGGGTTTGGAAGCTGGGGCAGAACCTCACTGTACCAATGACTTTCTGCTGAAGCCCGTTCCTGGCCTAGTTGCTTTTTACCTTGAAGAGCTCTCCTATTGCTAGGGTATTTTCCCCTCACTCTTGTTTTAATGGAGGGCAGCCTTTCACATTCTCTCAGCCTGCATTTTGCCAAGTTAAATAAGCTACACTGTCTTAGTCTCCTCTTGTAAAATGTGTTCTCCCCTCTCTCTACCAGCCAGATACTTTTCTGACTCCATTTTGCTTTAATTAGCATAACTGGAACTATACACAGAATTGTACACAGAGGAAATTACAGTAGAGCCTTCTACAATGGTACTGATACTTCCCTGCCTTGGCAGGGAATATCCTGCCTGGCAC